>NC_134240.1:72783873-74033873 GCF_965152275.1 Natator depressus
TTTTTAATTTTCCATCCTCCTTGAAAGTCTTGCACACTGTTTAACAAAGAAAATGTCCCAGGTAACTTAGAAATAATTTTATTTTTCTTATTAGGATACAGCATCACTATGATATGACACAGTTTGGTTCGTACAATGTGTTTAAGGATTTTACTAGTTTCTAAACAAGCTAAATGTGTGGTGGTTAGCACATTATGGGTTTATTAAGTAATAGTGCTGGATCAGGAGAGGGAGGTGGAAAAAGGGGACAGAAAAGGGAAAAAAGAGAGACTCCACTGACTTGAACAGATGCTGATCAGGCCCTATAATGCAATCGTACAAATTTATGGACTTAAAAAGATTCACTGGTAGTATTAATGTCAGTAAATTTAAATGTGCTGTAGTGTGTGGAGGATCAGGGCCTTGGACTGTAAACTCTATGGATTATTTATCACATTACATATTTGAAGAGCTCCTACCACACACTTGGTTGCTCGGCACATGGTAATACACCTCTACCCTGATATAACGCTGTCCTCGGGAGCCAAAAAATCTTACCGTGTTATAGGTGAAACCGCGTTATAGCGAACTTGCTTTGATCCACTGGAGCGCGCAGCCCCGCCCCCCTGGAGCGCTGCTTTACTGCGTTATATCCGAATTCGTGTTATATCGGGTCACGTTATATCAGGTAGAGGTGTAGTAATAGTGACTATGTCTCGGAAGTTAAATATTACATTAAACACTTCTGTAGCAACTTCAGTTTAAGGATCTCTGAGGACAAAGCAAACACACACAAAGTAACCCTCACAACACCCTCATAGGGCAGAGTATTGTTGTCCCCCTATTTTACAGATAAGAAAATTGAGACAGAAGAGGTTGTGACTTGCCAAGCCTGTGGTAGAATTGGGACTAGAAACCAGATTTCTTACCTTCCAATCCCATACTCTAACCAACCACAGGACTATCCTTCCTTGGGTTTAGACTACATGAAAACCTCCAGCACTTCTCTTAATGTCTCTTCTGTGCTGCTGATATTGTAAGTGATGTCGAAGTACATAAAAATCATATTAAATACTCTGGGGAATATAATTCTAAAAAATAAAACTCTGAAGATAGAGAGACTGAGAGGAGGAAAAATCAGTGTGGGAAGTGGAATGAAAAGGACATCAGACTCTGATGGGGTGGGGCTTATGTGGGTGGAGGGTGTGCTGACATTAAAGCAACATATCCCTGAAATACATGTTAGAACCATGCGTCCACCTGGGGGTTCTGGGGCATAAGCAAATTGCTTGACATTTGTTTTCAGAGAGGCAAATAGTCTGGTAGATGAAGCAGGCGATAAGAGCTGTGAACTCAAGTATTCTAGTCACTGCTCTGCCATGATGGTGAGATGCCAATAGTCACAAAGTGGTCAAACTCAGGTCCCTGAGGTTAGGCACCTAAATCCCTATTAAGACACTTAAAATAAAAGCTGAGGTGCTGAGCATTTAGTGGAGGCTGTGGGTGGCTTTGGAAAGTCAAATCACTTCTTGTTATACACCTTTATGCTTTAGTTGCCTATCTTCAGGCCATCTATATTTGAACACTTTGGTCTTATCCCGGTGTATCTGTTTTCTTATCTGTGAAATGGGCTAGTATCGCTTACCTCACCCGATAGCATTTCGTGAGGATTTGTTAGTTTATGTGCAGCAAGGTTATGGAAGCATTTTGGCCTAGACTGTGACTTGGATTATGCACCCACTCAGAGGAGTAAGATATGGCATTAATACCCTGTATGTGGTCTACTTGGAATTTTAGTCTAATGCCTCCTAGGGCTGCTTCTGGGGAGGAGCAGCCTACGTACCATCCCATTGCTCAGAGCTGAGTCTGAAGTCAGAATCTAGTAATAGATTTAGCTATTTATTAGATTTAATATTTATTATTTCAGTGGCTATTATTTTCAGAATCTTGACAGAATTACAGCATTATGTATGCTTACATGGATGAAGACTGTGCTATATACACTCATTTTTAAAAAATAAATTGACTGTAGCTATATATGAAGAGCAAACTTTTTCAGGCAGGGAAAATATTACTTCAAGCCCAAATTGGAGAGTGTTTTGCCACTCGCCCCTGGAAATGAGCCATGTTTTTCAGATGAAATCCAGGCTCTCAAATGCATGCTGCAGGTTTCATTTTCTCCATCAAACAATACATCTTGGCTGCTATTAAATCTGACAAACTCTAGAAATCGAACTTGCAGATGAACAGGCAAACAGTTGTCTGCATGTTTTTGGTAGGATGGTTTTACTAGGATTTTACACTAATGCACGATATATAGAGAAATTAGATTTCTGTCCCGTCTCTAAAATTCCAGTCTCCTTTTAGATTGTTCACACACAAATATTTCACAGCAAGGATAACACGTAATATATATTTTAATTCTCAGAAATATTTCCAACGTTCTGCAGTGCAAGTAATCAGGTGTTGCATTTTTTAAAAAAATATTTGATCTGTTTGAGGGGCAGAATATGAGTTTGCCAGTTGAAAACATAGGCTCATTTTTGCTTCAGTGAAGGCAGTGGCAAAACTTTCTCTGATTGCAGTGGGAACAGGATTGGGCCTGCTGTAAACCTGGAAATGGACTTTAGGATGTTCAGGCTCAAGAGAGAGACTTTAATGTTATGAGGGAAGAGGTAGTTGTGTATCTCCCACAGTTGTTCCAGATCTATTTGCTTGTTATGAGAGAACAGATTGTTCATGTCACTATGGGCTCTGCTGATCTTCTCCCCTCCCTACACCTTGGAATTATCCCAGGTTTCTACAGGGGCTTGTCCGTGTTCCTATAGATGTGAGTAGGGAATTTTGCCATTGACTGCAATGAGAGCAGGGTTAATCCCAGAGCCACCTGGCTCTTTTAGCAGATTACACTTTTCTTTGGTTGCCTTCCTGTATTATTGAATGATTTCTCTTGGTTTTATAGAGCTCAGCAAAGGATTGGTTAAGGAGTGAGTTTATGGGCTGGCTGATGCAGGCTAACCTAAATAAAGAGGTGAGGCAAAGAGAACAGAGAATCTGTGCAGGCCTGACTAGTACCATGGAGAGCCAGCTGTCTTAGAGCTTGAAAAAGAATATTTTGAACACCTGAGCTGCAGCAGTCATCACATAAAGCAGCTGGAACAGAAAACTTGGCATGCTTGTGAAACATGTTCGTATGGTAAATGTCAGCCAACAGCTACCGCCCTCCAAGAAAGGAGCATTTCACCAGCACATATTAAAACTATGTGGTTAACAAATCAGACTTAATTACTGCTTTTACTAACTGTACATTCTCATTTTATTATAAATACAGTGTGTGCCATTAAAGCATAGCTAGGCAAAGGATTAATCATTTCCAGAGCTATCCCAGAGCAGAAGGGCAACCACTTACCACAGTGAAGCGGGCTAGACGCAGGAAGTGTGAGACGTGAGCTGAAATACTTGGGTATCTCCATTTTTATAGGTTGATTTGACACATTTTGGCTTTTTTGTTAAATTTTATGCTCCTCCTTCTCAGAAAATGTGAAGCTACAAGCTATGTCTGTGTGTTCATGTTCTAGAATTATATGCAAGAAATTAATGATGGTATTTCTCCTTTCAATGAACCATAGGGATTGTGGGAATTTTGAGAGGTCAGAGTTCAGTCCAGAAGGTTGTGCAGTCAGAAGTTGCTGATCTAGTTTCATGCTGTGAATAAAGACTCTGGCTAGGCCCATGCAAAGTAAATGTTTGGCCTGACACTCCCCTGCCATACACTTTGTATAGCTGTTTACACCTATGCAGAGTGGGTGTAAAATGCAAGCAGCAAACTGAGTGCTACTGTTGTACACCTGATTTCAGAGGTATGATTACATCATGTGCAAGGCAATGAGTACCTTGTGCAATGCAACAATATTCTCTTCTGAGAAATTAGAAGAAAACAACCAGTCAGACTGTTTGGAAAAACCTGATAGTTTGAATTCCAAATATAATTACAGAGACAGGGTATTAGGAAACCAAAGCAACTTTCTTCAAGCATCAGTTGTGTCCTATTGTAATTTATAATTAGGTACATCTTTTCCTGGCAGTTTAACAGGGAGCTCATTTTTATTCTGTCTCTATTAGATACCTTATTCATACAAATTACAAGTGTATGAAATTAAACAAGTTCTACCTTGCAGTGCCCTAATAATTAGCTCTTTGTAAACAGAAGTTACAGATAATTTTTTGCATAGGCTTATTGCAGATCTTAGTAATTATGCTGTGAGATAGTTTACCCAGAACAGGAGCAAAACTATTTCACCTTTTGTAAACCTAAATGGCATGTTGCGAATTACAAGAAAGTTGTATTAATTTGTTTTACAGACCGTGGAAACATAAATATATGTGAAAAGTCTATTAGATAGAAACTGAAGCTATGGGAGTTCTAAAACTACCTGTATTTCCATGAGCTCTTACAATACATTCTATGGCTTCTCTAATGTACTATGCAGTGTATATACTTCCAACTGTGAGAAGCTTAGCATGGTTCCTACCCACTTTTCCAGGGAGATTTTGTTCACATGATACAGCCATCATTTTTGGAGTGCTGGTTTAAGTCCTGACTATGCATGTACACAAGTGTAGCCATTAAGTCCTATATTTTAAAATATAGGAATCACCTATATGCTGCTTTGTAAACTCTGAGCTACAGTAGCCATCACCGATGGTCACATGAGGAACATTAGACTAGACCTCATTTCAATCTGGCCCATTACGATTTGTCATAGGAATCTGCAGCTCTTGTCAGATCCAGAGAATGGTTTCTACAATTGTCAGCAATATCTACTGTAACTGGGTTTGTAAGGAGGACATCACTGCTAAATTTTGGTCTTTTAAGGCCAAATTCACTAATTGTGTGGACATAACTACTGTTATGATTTGCACTCATTTTACTCTAGGGATGAATTTGGCCCCAAACCTCTAACCAGCAGTTTGCATTCACAACAGCTTTCACACTTGCTCTGAGGAGGAATACTGAAAACTTTAGAAAAATACATTCAGAGCTGTTCAGAACCTTCTTGTAGGTAAGCACCTGCAAGATGTTTCTATTAGCAAGGGAATGCATCTCTATAAACAATTTTATCCATCTGAAAAGTCAGCCAGCAGCAGACTAAAGTTCAACAAACAGTCCTTCCCTTTCCAAAAATGCCTTTTTGCAGCCTTTTAGCATTTCCATGCCATGTGATTTTAAAAGGTTAGAATGCAGGATAGAAGATAAAACAGCTGCTAAGTAATGAGGCTGATGACAATAAAGAATTCTAAGGCTATGATGTATGAGATTTATGCCTTCACTGCTGCCAGCTTAGTCTACTTGCATGGCTTACGTTAGCTGATGAGGATGTATGCAATGTATTCTAAAACACAGCTACACATCAGCTGTCATTAAGATTTTGTCTCAGTCCAACTGGGGCAGTATATTAACATAAGAATACTGGCTATGGTCCAGCACAAGAGGTCAGTTTGATGAAACTGTGTCCTGTCCAGTAATGGGATGGGAGAATGACTGGGTTGGAGACTCTGTGCAAACAAACATTATTTTATTTTTTCTAGAACTGAATGTAGTGTAATTGTTCTGTCAAGTCCACTTTATAATAATCTAGAGATTTTCACCTGACGCCCAACAAATTGAGTTAAAAATTGTCTTCACTAGTCCAACATATTCTCTTTGCCAGTCTATATAAGAAAAAATTGTTAGCATTTCAATAATTTCTAGAGTCTTATTTTAGGGTTCCAAAAAGAACTAGATAAGTTCATGGAGAATAGGTCCATCAATGGCTATTAGCCAGGATGGGCAGGGATGGTGTCCCTAGTCTCTGTTTGCCACAAGCTGGGAATGAGCGACAGGGGATGGATCACTTGATGATTGCTTGTTCTGTTCATTCCCTCTGGGGCACCTGGCACTGGCCACTGTCGGAAGACAGGATACTGGGCTAGATGAAACTTTGGTCTGACCCATTATGGCTGTTCTTATGTTCTTGTTGGTAACAAAACTGTGAAGCAAGATGATCTGTTTTGCCATGCATAAAGCGAATGCAACTGACTACTACAGTATGACTACTCATATGTTCTTATTTGATACACTTCAGTACATATATGACAAAACTGGCGGTACTATTCTTAACTTCCAGAAGAAAACTACTACCAAATCATTACATTATTACAATGTATAGGTATGTTCTTAAATCCTAACTCCCAGTCTTTATTCAGGCCTAATTTGATGATGTCCAGTTTGCAAATTAATTCCAGTTCTGCAGTTTCACGTTGGAGTCTGTTTTTGAAGTTTTTTTGTTGAAGCATTGCCACCTTTAGAATTACCTGAATAAGGAGCAGAGTAAGGATAATGGATTTCAAAGATCCCAAAGGAAGAAAATCTATGGGAAAAAGGAGTTCAGGGGAGCCGGCAATTTCTCAAGGAGATAGTACTAAAAGCACAACTCCAAACTATCCCAAAGCAAAGACAGGAAGAATAGTAAGAGGCCAACATGGCTGCATCAGGAGCTCTTTAATGACCCGAAAATAAAAAAGGAATCCTACCAAAAGTGGAAACTTGGATGAATTGCTAAGGAGGAGTACAAAAGAATAGCACAAGCATGTAGGGACAAAATCAGAAAGACTAAGGCACAAAATGAGTTCCACATAGCAAGGAACATAAAAGGCAATAAGGAGAGATTCTTTAAATACATTAGGAGCATGAGAAAAATGAAGGAAAGTGTAGCCCCTATGCTTAGTGGGGAAGGAGAAGTAATAAATGAGGAAATCACAATGGTTAAGGTGTTTAATGCCTATCTTGACGTTTTGCTGCTATTGCATAAAGAAATAGCCTTTTGTGATGTGCAAATGTCAGCTCTTAAGTGGTTGTTTGGGATGGTGTCCCTAGCATATGTTTTCCAGAAGCTGGGAATGGGCGACAGGGGGTGGATCACTTGATGATTACCTGTTCTGTTCATTCTCTCTGGGGCACCTGGCATTGACCACTGTCGGAAGACAGGATACTGGGCTAGATGGACCTTTGGTCTGACCCATTATGACCGTTCTTATGTTCTTGTTGGTAACAAAACTGTGAAGCAAGATGATCTGTTTTGCCATGCATAAAGCGAATGCAACTGTCCTTATAGACAGTAAGAAATAACTATCAGTGGCATTTAAAAATATTTCAAATGTTTTGGACACTGGGGAAAGGAGCAGAGCAGTTTTAAATATTTTTGGATTTCACTTTAGGAACAAACACCTCTACAATGGTGGTATATTCCAGCCAGAAAGAACTTAGCCTCTTCCTGAAACAATAAGGGGGTGTTCTGAGCTTCTAAGAGTTTCATGGAACAAAATACTAGGCTGATTAAAAATGTTTTAGAAAGTTGGAGACTCTTGGATACTGAAGTGGCTAATAAGGTGTTGCTAATGACTTTTATCAGAACCGAGGATGTACATCATCCAGCTATTTTATGCCACAAACGGGCATGTTCTCATTATTTACAATCTGGAAGTTACACTTACAATTAGCATCTTATTTGCAACACATTAAATCTTAGATACAATATTGGAAGCTAGGTTGTAGTGTACTCCATTATTACTGTATTAATTGGGAATGCATATTGAGAAATAGATCTATCATAACTTGCTTGTAATTGCCACGTATTTCTGTTGTCAATAAGTGTGAAATGAAACAAACCACTAAGGTGCTGATCTTCACTGTATCCTGTTGTCTACTGAAGAAGGCAGGGACCCTTGGGCACTAGCAGCCATATGTGCTCACTGGGAAGGATCTCTGAGCAGGAACCATGTAAGGTCTAGATTTTTGCCATGTGCTGAACGCTTAGGGCCATGTCCTGCAAAGCATCATAGTGTAGACCATCGGTTCGACAATGATGTTTTCATGCTATCTCTTTTTGTGGATTCTGGAATGACTCTGAAGTCCAAAGCATGATGTGCATCCTCGTGAGCAGATTGGGCAGACAAAGTCATTGGTGAGTGTCTTGGTAGCTATAGCAGTGGTATGACAGTTTTCACTTGCAGCTAACAATTGATTATTTCTGTGCTCTTGAAAGGCTTGGAAAGCTCTGAGTGTTGTGTGTTGCCATGTTGATCTATTTGACGCAGCCTTCTTGAGATCATCCGGTTTTATTGCACCAAAGTGTATGCTGTTCTTGCTGCTGTCCTTATAGCCCTTTCTGGGTCAGCTTTGATTCCAATGTCCTTGTGCCAATTCTCCATAGAAAATTTTTTCTCGGGAGTCGATGTTCAGGCATCCTAATGACGTGTCCAACCCAGTGTAGTTGGGCTTTTACCAGCATGGCCTCAATGCTTGTGGCATTTGACTTCTGGAGAACCTCCAAGTTGGTAATTTTGTCTTGCCAGTGGATCCCCATAATGGCACGCAGAGACCTCTCATGGGAAACCTCTAACTGTTTGATATGTCATTTGTATGGCATCCAGGTCTCACAGCTGTAGAGGAGAGATGTGAGCACAAAAGAAGTATAAAGTTTTATTTTTGTTGAGAAGGTTATGTTGTGGGACTTCAGGACTTTATTACGTAACTTTCCTAATGACTGAGAAGCTTTCTGTATCCTCTTCATGATCTATTTGTCAAGAGATCCATCATGGGAGATGTTGCTGCTGAGATAAGTAAAACTGTCAACTTGGGTTCCACTAATGGAGATGCTCGGGGATATGGCATGCAGTGGTGAAGATGACTGATGTAACGCCACAGTTCTCTCCAGGCTGATTGTGAACCCAAACAATTTTGATGCTTCAGCGAAGCAATGTATGATGCACTGGAGATCTCTCTCTGTGTGTGCTAGGAGGGCACAATCCTCCACAAAGATAGTAGTTTTAGTTGTGTTTATTTTTGTTTTTGTTTTTATGCCTTATAAGATTGAAATCGTGTCTGTGTCTGATGTACATGCCTCTGTTAGCCCCTTTTTAGCATGATTGAGAACTTGGGTGAAGAAGACGTTGAACAGTACAGGGGCAAGGACACAGCCTTGTTTGACTCCATTTGAAATGGGAAAGGAGTCAGTGAAATGTCCATTAAAAAGTACCTGACCCTTGCGTCCCCTCATGAAATAAACGAATGAACTTTACCAGTTTTGGCGGGCAACCAAGTTTGCTGAGGCTCATCAATACTCCTTTGAGTGTATCAAATACTTCTGTCAGATCAGTGAAGATGATGAACAGATTAATGTATTGTTCAATATGGGGTTTTTTTGTATTTACCTGATACTGAAAATCATGTCTATGGTGCTACGGCCAGTCTGAATTTGCACTGAGTCTCAAGTAGATTGGCTTCTGAGACAGATGAGATCAGTCAGTTCAGGAGGACACGAGCAAAGATTTTTCCAGGGACAGATAGGAGAGAGATCCCACGGTAGTTATCATAGACCGTTTTGCTGCCTTTATTTTTAAATGTGGCATCTTTGAAGTCTTATGGCATTTCTTTTTTGTCCCAGATGTCAGTAAGGATCTTCTGGAGTGTTGTTACCATCTTTGGACCCACAGATTTATATATTTTTGCTGGTATTCCATCTCTGCTCAAGGACTTTCCTGAGCTCATCACACTGATTGCCTTTTTTATTTCTTCAAGTGAAGGCGGTGAGTCAAGGTGGTGCTGAATAGGCTTTTGAAGTACCTGGTTAATAGCACTTGTTTCAATTGAAATGGCTTATTGAGTAGTTGGCTGAAGTGTTCAACCTGTGTTCCATGTCATGTTCGTCTTTGATTACTGTCCTGCCATCAGCAATCATAAGTGAACCTGGGCCCACCTTTGAAGGTCCATAGACTAGGTTCAAGGAATCAAAGAACTTCTTTATTTTATTTGTTTCTGCATACATTTGAGTGTCTTCTGCTACTTTCTCCCACCATTTATCTTGTATTAAGCGTAGTTGTCTTTGTGCCTTGCTTTGCAGGTGTTTGAATCTGTCTCTCTTTGAGGTGGACTGAATATCATTTTGCCAGTTTTGGAAAGCCCCATTTTTTTTCTTTTAAGAGTACTTTGATTTCCTCATCATTTTCATCAAACCAGTCACAGTGAGACCCTTTCTTCCATCCGAGGATGTCAGTTGCAGTTTTTTGTACTGTCTCTGAATTCCTCCCATGAGACAAAGTTATCACCAAGGTTGGTTTCTAGTGCAATTTGTAGCTGGTCTTGATAGGATGCATGGTTTAGTTTAGCAATATCAGGGGATGTCTGGATTGTTTGGGGGCATTTGGGCATGTGGATACAATGTGTAGATTCAGTATTGACCTAATCATTTTATGATCTGTCCAACATTCTGCTCCATGCATGGCTTTGGTGATCCTGGCATCCCTTATGTCACATTATGCAATCTATTAGATGCCATTGTTTGGATCTGGGGTGCATCCATGAAGTTATATATTTGTCTGCTTATTTGAAGATGGCATTTGTAATTGTTGGGCTATGTTTTGCACACTAGCTTAGGAATAGGAGACCATTTTCGTTCATTTTTCCAATGCCATTTTTCCAATGATACCTTGCCAGTTGTTGTTATCTTTACCTACTCTTGCATTGAAATCTCGTGGGATAATTAGTTTGTCACTTCGTGGTGTTGGCTTGATGTGAGAGTCGAGATCAGAATAGAACTGTTCATTAGCATCGTAATTGTTATGGTGGGTGCATTGTTATGGTGGGTGCACCACTGAGGGTGGTAGCAAATCGTGACTTATTTTGTGGTAGCCAGAGTTTCATGAGTCTTTCGTTGATGCCTGTAGGGAAGTCTTCAAGACATTGTAAGAGTTTGGTCTTGATGGCAATTCCTACTCCATGGATTCTATCTTTGTGTGGTTCTTTTCCCTTCCAAAATAAGGTGTAACCCCCAGCTGGTTTTGTAATAACGCCCTCCTCTGCCAATCTAGTTTCGTGTTGCAATGTCAATGTCACACTTGGATAACTGTTTTGAAAGGAGAGCTGCTGTTCTTTCAAATCAAGAGGTATTGTCTTTTTCTATCATGGTTTTTATGTTCCAAGCAGCAATCTTTAGTGCTTTTTTAGTTATCTTTGGTTTTCAGCTGCATTGAGGATGATCTGCTGTAAACTGGCCAGATTTGATTTGGGCAGGCAATGTCTGAGGCACCTTTTCTAGTCCCTTCCCTTACAAAGAGGGAGCAGTGCAATCCTAAAAAGGGTTGCCGAGCTTCCCCACTGCCCTTAGGTCAGAGATGAGCAACCAATGTTCCAGGCCACCTGCATGCAGGCTTGTGGCTACGACTACCAGTAATCATCTTCATCTGTCGCTTTGCCACTCCCCCATCGCCACAGGACTTTTGAAGAGAGATGTGCATGAATGACGTGTGTGTGAGGTTGATTTAAAATGGGAGTGTTGTTGCACTAGAACAATCCCATTCTCTTGGCTGCTGAAGCTTGGCCCAGTGGCACAAAGGCTGTTACAACTGGAGGCTTCTTTAGCTGCAGTGGGTAGCCATGACTTCTGTAGTGCCCCATCATGCCTTTCACCTTCCACAGTGTGTTGCTGCACTGCTTTTCAAGCTGTTGGATCAATATATGGTCTCTTCCACCTTGACTACCAGAACAGTCTTTGTTTGCTTGGGAGAGCAATCCCTAAATCACCATTAGTTTCCACACTTTCAGTTGCCCTCACCTGGTTTGGCCTGCCTGCAAAGGTGTTTACCAGGGTGTGGCTGCTGTCCCCTACTTACAGCTACTTGGAGCCACAGTGAGAGCTGGGTGTACAGTGAGGACCAGAGAGGAAAAGAACCATTCAAGGAGTGCGGCAGTTCCAATCACTCAAAGGTATTACCTCTCCCATACACCCCTCTGCTTAGCTTTAAACATATGAATAGTCCCATTGAAGTCATTAAGACTACTTGCATGCTTAAGCGCTTTGATAGGGGCTCAGCATCTTGCAGGATCAGGTCCTAAACGAGAAGAGTCATTCAGTTGGGACCTTATTCAACATGAGTAGTTTCATTAGTCAGTGCAACTACTCATATGCTTAAACTTTGCCATGTACTTAAGTACTTTGCTGAATCGGGGATTTTGTGAGGAAGAAGGCTGTAGCTGGTAGCTTGATTAAACTGGGTGGTGAAGGCAACTTACTTCAGATATTTTAGAGCAAAATAAATATTTGTTGCTGTTCACTGTACATTTCATCCATCTCACCTCTACTTCCATTTACCTCAAAGGACGTTGAGGGTGCTGCTAACTGCGTTGCAACATCAGCCAGTTGCTGAATACAAGGAGCTCATGTTTGTTGGATGATTTTCCCGCAGATGTCTTCCATTATTTCAGTTGGAGCAGGAATTATAAGTTTTATTTTTATGGTGGTTGATTTTTTGTTTGTTTTTAAACTTGGGTTTTGTCTTTTATTTAGACTGGATGTAACCTTAATTTGGAAATTAGTTTCCAATAGCTGTGTTGCATTAAGTTACTGCTCTTCAATATATATTGGTTTTTATAATTATTTGTAAGGAATATAATAGTGGAACCTATTTCTCTCTTATAGTCTTGCAAATGTTACATCCATGCATTAGTATGGATGTTGCGCATCTGTAAAGAATCTAAGTCAATTTGACATATGTCCTAGTTCATTTCAAATGTTGAATACTTTTTAGAGGATACTTTTCCTAACAAAGGAAGTGTGCTTCAGTAATCCAGAGCTTGATTAAAAGGCTGTATTTACAAGTGAAGCTAGCTGTTTTAACTGCAAATGCAACATGCTGATCAGCATCTATAGGTTGCAGCATCTAGACAAACTACTCTTAAAAATTAACTTGCTTGAAATGTAAATATAATGTAATGTTAGCTTTTGAATACTGTGTAAAGTACATATACAAAGCAGATGCTGTTTCCCACATTTTTAAAAAAGCCCACTTTTAGTTATATACTATAAATTATTTGCTTAGAAGACTAGAGGGGAAAAAAGTTGGGAAGATATAGAAGTATAAATGAATATAAAAATGAAGTACCTAAGAATTGTAAAGCAAAGAAATTAACAGATAAAAAAAGGACATTTTTATCAAGTATAAAGAGAGTGAGTTTGTCTGTGGGGGGGCGGAGGGTGAGAAAACCTGGATTTGTGCTGGAAATGGCCCAACTTGATGATCACTTTAGATAAGCTATTACCAGCAGGAGAGTGGGGTGGGAGGAGGTATTGTTTCATGGTGTCTGTGTATATAATGTCTTCTGCAATTTCCACAGTATGCATCCGATGAAGTGAGCTGTAACTCACGAAAGCTCATGCTCAAATAAATTGGTTAGTCTCTAAGGTGCCACAAGTCCTCCTTTTCTTATTTCAGTATAAACTCTGACCCAGAACATGAACTGTTCTCATGTCAGTAATCTCATAGTATAAACACATTATCAGACTATTCTTAAAAAGAAATGTCCTGGTAAGTCTCAAATCCACACACATGATTGGAGTTGACTTGAAAAAAGACAGTCAACATTTTTCTGTGAAAAAAAGGGATAAACTTTTTGTGAAAAAGTTTGTGAAGTATTTTCCTATTTTTTCAACAAGCTCTGTACATAATTTCTCTATGAAGCAATAGCTATGCATTTTGCTATGGAATTATAAAAACATATAACTACACTATAATTCATATTTTTGTCAATACATATATTAATGTTTCCCATATAACATCCCATAAAATATTTGTATATCTAAATCAAGAAGGAAAAATTAATTGAAAAAAATAAAACCAACATGCAGGGCTAAAGTTGTGATGAAATATGAACACTTGGTACAGATCGTGTGGATTTTTGTCATCGTGTGGGCAGTGAATTTTTATCATCATGTGGGCAGTGAAAGATTAATAATGTCCTTAGTTGTTCATTTCCTTTTAAGTGTATGGGTTTTGTAAATTAGGACATACTGGTAAGTGACATTGTTTTCACTTAGGAACCTTAAATTATTTGTTGTCCCTCATGTTATATATTGAGACTACATGGGACATAATGATTTTATCAACATGTTTGGGATGGATGAGTGGACATTTAAAATGCATGCCAATAAATTGTTTTATATGACCCCTAGCTATCATGTATTCTGTGTATGCAACACATTTTGTAGAAAAAAAAGGAGTAAAAATGTTTTATACTATTAGTTTTTTATTGGATCAATTTTTTGTATCCTTCCACCAACACAGTCAGGCTGCCTTAGTATCTGTACTCTGAGGGAGGAGAAAATTAAAACGTATACATTTTAAAAACACCTCATAAAAGTGACCTAAAACAGCCTTGCAATCCATAAAAATGTTACAAATTGTAAGTCCAGTGTCTTGGGACTTCCAGAGTTAGAACTAAATGCTGTGTTGAGCAGCTCAGATTTTTAATTTTGTGGGTTTATGTGATACTGAACCGTAAACCTATAAGTGGAATGGGACTAAATATTGTATTTTGTAGCTTAGACCAATCTTTCCCCCGTTTCTCTTCTCTACTTCTTTTCTCAGGTGGGAGGACAGAAGGGAATTTCACTTTTTTTTGGGGGGGGGGGGAGACAATCATTTTTTCAAAAATTAAGTTTGTTTGAAGCTCCTCAGGAGGTTGGAGTGAAAGTTGTTCTCGGGGGATTGAATAATGCAGGGGAAGTGGTCAAAAGGGCATGATAAAATGTGTTGCATTTATCACATTAATATCACCTCCACATGGTGATTTATTTGCATAAATAAGTTATATACAGAAACATACAGACACCTAGACGCGTCGAACTATAGGATTGTAAACAAATTAGTTGTAATTAGAATATATGACTTAATTACTACTTTAATGGTAACTACACTTTAACTGTAGAATTAAAATGAGTTTTCTTTATCATGCTTGTCTGCTATTTTTGCTTTCCTTCAGTTAACACACAGTGTTGCCTGTTTACATTTTTTTTTGGGGGGGGAGGTTGTTTGCTTTTTATCATGTGAATTTTAGTGCTCAGTGAAAAGTGCCCTATTGACAGCAGGGGGGATTGCAGTTCTCTCTCAATTCCCAGAGCAGCATAGTTGCAAGTTTTCTAACAAAGCTTTACTAATATGCCACAGCTCTTATTGGAGGAACCACCTCTAGTGTGGAGTGGGGAGGGTTGTTCAGTTTCCACACCCATTCAAGTCCTTGGCTTCTCTGCTGAGAGTATCAACAAAGGTGACAAGTGAGATGATGGTGGTTATGTGCAGCTGCCCCAAGTGTGGACTGAGTTCACCCACCCATTTCAAACATGTACCCAAGTGGCCTTCTGGGATCCAACCCAATGAGATGCTGCATGCCCTCAGAAGCTGAAGTTGCTTAGCATCTTACTAAATCAAAGCATCAGATGGCAACAACCTTTGCTCGCTACTGAATTGGAATAAATTCAGACTAGTGACCTAAGAACATAAGAATGGCCATAATGGGTCAGACCAGAGTATCTAGACTAATATCCTGTCTCCCGACAGTGGCCAATGCCAGGTTCCCCAGAGGGAATGAACAGAACAGATAATCATCAAGTGATCCATCCTCTGTTGCCCATTCCTAGCTTCTGGCAAACAGAGGCTAGGGACACCATCCCTGCCCAGCCTGGCTAATAGCCATTGATGGACCTATCCTCCATGAACTTATCTAGTTCTTTTTTTTAACCCCTTTATAGTCTTGGCCTTCACAACATCCTGTGGCAAGGAGTTCCACAGGTTGATTGTTCATTGCATGAAAAAATACTTTCTTTTGTTTGTTTTAAACCTGCTGCCTATTAATTTCATTTGGTGACCCCTAGTTCTTGTGTTATGAGAAGAAAAAAATAACACTTCCTTATTTACTTTCTCCACACCAGTCACGATTTTACAAACCTCTATCATATCCCCCCTTAGTCGTCTCTTTCCAAGCTGAAAAGTCCCAGTCTTATTAATCGCTCCTCATCTAGAAGCCATTCCATATCCCTAGTAATTTTTGTTGCCCTTTTCTGAACCTTTTCCAATTCCAATATATTTTTTTTTGAGATGTGGTGACCACATCTGCACAGAGTATTCAGCAGAAGCCATTGGCATATTTTGTAGCCTCTGCAGTGCCAAGATTTTTCTCTTCAAGCTTTGGCAATCCTGCTGTCACTATTTGTTTTTGTGCTGCAAGCACAGCATCAGTTTTCGGATCGTGTGTGACGCGGGAAGAGAACAGGGTGTTGAAGATCAGTGGGTGTGCTCTCCAGGACAGCATTAAAATATATTTGGAATGGGAAAGTAAAGCTCTAAGATGACCAGAGATGGTGTGGAATTGAAACCTAGTCAAGTTTGTATATTAGCTTGTAAGGAGTTTTTTTGTCTCTCTTGATGTCTACTGCAATGCAATTTAGTAAGGAGTCTGGATATAATCAATTTCTTACTATAGGGAATAAATCTTAATTTTGGCAGATTTCCATTTGGTCTTATGATAAATTGTAGGAAATGGTCATCTTATATAAGAAAGAAAAATCCCTGTGTGTCTGAAATCCTACAGGAAAAAACAGCTGGCAGTTTTAAAGGAAACATGTCCATGTCGCAGAAGACTCTCTTTCTTAAATTAAATAGGACGAATGCTGCAGGAAACAAACACTCCCTACTGGCCCTTCCATTGTGAAAAGACCCTTGAGAGCTTCTGGTTCTTTCTCAATACTACAGTGAGAAGATGGTATACTTACGACAGTGGAGTTTTTGGTATGGTGATGGGAAGGTCATGGTGGTGGTTTGGGGAGGGTAAAGGAGACAGTGGGATTCTGCAGCTCTTTCAGACACTCAGTTTTCTCAGAAGGAGACTATTTTCACGTCAATGAGTTCATGGTCTTGGCTGACAACACTGTTGACACTATCCACCAGCTCTGGTGGCATGTGTTCCCTTGGCTGAGCTTCCCACACGTCACTCGGCTGAGAACAGATTGTACCAAAGTCTCTGCCTGGAGAGACCTCTGTGGCCACTGCTGTTGGTGGCAGGCCTCCCATCCAGGACGGGAAGAGTACTCAATGAAGCTGATCTCAGCTAAGCTGTGGAACTTTGGCTGTACTCGCACCCACAGAGCAGCAGGAGGAAGGACTGCCCCCATCGGAGTCTTGCCATTGATTTCAGAGTGGGCAGGATCAGGCACTCTGAAATAAAAGAACCTTTCATCAAAGGAGACTTCTAGAGAGCCCACTTCAAATGTAAGAAACAAAAGGTTGTTAGGGATTTAAAGCTTAAAGCTATCACACTTGCACAGAGTAATAGGATGATCTAAAATATCATACTTGCTTTGAAAAATATTTTATAAGCCATTCAATATTTAAAATATAGAATCTTTATTTTTCCTTCTCTCAGGCTATAGTCTGGACACTGGTAATCTTTCTAGTCTGCATTGCAAGACAGTGTATAGTCATCATCAGATTTGTACTTACGGCTCTTTGGCTTTTTTGATGTCTTTTACAGCTTCTGAGGAGCACATGGCTGTACTTGAAGAGAACAGCTCCAAGCTTCTGTCTGTCTACCATTATTATTAGTGCAAGCCTAATATTACTGATGATTAGGAAAGGGTTTGAGAGAAAAGTGCTGTTAAAGTGTTCCCAGAATAAAGAATTCACTTTGATCTTGCTGTTTTTTTGCCTTTTTGGAAATTGACTATATAGTCTCACATCCAGGCTGCTGAGGAATCAAAACAGGAACATTTTATTTCCATCACGTAAAGAACATTGAAGAACTCTAAAGCTGATACTCCAGTATGTTTGAAATAAAACCCCAGTAAAGTTTGCATTGCTGTGACAAACCTGCACGCTGCACTGCAAGCATAGAAATAAGAGACAGATGAGCCAAAAAGGTTAATTACTTTCCATTTTTCACCCTTACATATTTGTTTCAAATGCCCTTCTGTTTCAGTGCCTTAAGGTGGCCAATTAATCTTATGTACTTTCATTTCCGCCAAGAGAACTACTGCAGCACCTCTCATGGTTCTGTATAAAGGTGTGAAAAACTTCTGTTCTGTGAAACAATACCAGAAAGAACAGAAAGCCTTGTTGCTTTAAAGGGCCTCTTCCATGTTTTTTTTTTCCTTCTGTTTTAAAGCTAAAACTCCTAGTGAACTTGGCATGAAAGATCTTCCACTGAGAAGACAGCAGGGTCTGCTTTTACAAGAGTGTGGTCTCTATCACTCTTCAAAATGGACTGAATTCAGTACCTCTAAGATGTATTTCAGAGTTAATGTTTTCAAATGGGAGTGCACCATTTCCCACCATGCCTTCTAAACCCCTGTCTTAATAAAAAGCGTGCTCTTTCCAACGAGGCAGTGTGTTTCTCTATGGTTAAATGTCTTGGATAACGATAGCTTCCTTTTCTTACTCTTTCAGATACTTCATCTTGCTATCTTTGGTTTGTATGGAGAAGAATGAGGTTGTGCTCTGGCTACTCTCCACATTTCTTTTGTATATCTTCACCCTGGTTTTACAGGCTCATTGTTGAGTTTTATGTTGTATTACTCCTAGTGCTAAAGCATGTTACACAGTGTTTCCCTTCCCTACGTCCATCTTTGTTTATGTACTTTCCTTAAATCCACGCAATTGCTCAAAGAAACAAAATCTCATTGTGGGCAGGAGCCCCTTCTCCCACCCAATCCCAATTAAGCTAATTATTTGTGACTCCTCCATCTGTGAGAAATGGGGCTAAATAATAAATACCAGTGTAGCATTCGAGTGATTTACTGATAAAGAGGAGTCTGAGATGTTCCAATATAAATCTGGAGAATAAATATGCTTTGGAATTCCTTTTTAAGTCCGTTATTCAAGTGACCAGTGGCAAATTTTGTTTGCCTTGTAGCTGTAAAACTTCACACAAACTATAGATAGGATCTAAAAGGGCAACGTTGTTGCCTTTGCTAAATTGTCTGGAATGCAGCAAAGTTTAGAGCGCAAATGAGACTAGCTGAATCTCAGACAAACCTTTCCAGATATGTTTTAATTTTTTAAAAATGCTAATTGTCCTACAACTTTGCTTGCATCGAGTAGTACTGCAGCTGCTCAATGTTCAGTTTCACAAGCCATGAGATTAATTTAGGTTGACAAAGAATCACTGGGATAGCAGGAAGCAGTATTGGAACGGAGCCAGCACCAAAACTGGAATGTGAAGGACTCCCGGTGTCTCTAATAATGGGAGGTCAGTTCTCCTATGTCTGGTAGATGAACTACGAAGTACGGTGATGGGGTCCCATGCAGAATAAACATTGTGGTTTTAGTTGACTGAACAAATCCAATTTACAATTTGTAAGAGTCCCTCCTGTATTTTCAAAGGGGAAATTTGAACATCGCTTTTCTTCTCCATATTCTCCCTTGCCTCTTGCTGTGCAGAGGTAGCAGCATTCTGAACAATGGATGATTTATCATTTAAGACATTTCCAGATAAACATAACTGAAAGATAAGAACTCTAACAATATCTTAATCTGCAATGTTGTTGTGGCCGTGTGACCTGAAAAAGAGCTGTGTGTAGCTCAAAAGCTTGTCTCTTTCACCAACAGAAGTTGGTCCAATAAAAGATATTACCTCGCGCACTTGTCTCTCTGATGGCAGAATCTTTCCTGGTTTTGCCATATGGATTGCATCAGTGCTATTTTTTTTTAAAAGTGAGACTAATGAGAGGAGAAATGGTCAGTGAACTGAACTTTTAATGTAATCAGACTGATTTTTTTAAAAAAAAGATAACCTTACTGACGCCTGAGTGCCGTCATCATTCAGGATATGTGGAAAATACAGGTCAAGACACTGACAGTCTACTTACTCAAAGGAAATACTGCTTGCTAGCTAATACGAATGGGAAACGGGGTAAAGAGGAGGGGAGAATGTGTGCATTCTGTCAGCTAATGTAGTTTATACGTGTAAATGAGTCCAACAATCTTTAGGGTCATTATACTATTTTTTAATTTATTTTAAAGTCTTTAGTCCTTTACACTGTAGGGAAAACCTAGATACAAAAACTTTTGGATACAGCTTCTATATCATGGGAGTAGCTACCATTTTACCAAAATGTTCTTAGTGTGGGCTGTTCATGCTAAAAGACCTTTAGAATCTGATTCTGAGCCACTGAAATGATTGTGAACTTTGCCAGTGACTTCAATGAGAGTCGGATCTAAGTGCTTAATGAATCTTTTGGAGTGAGTTCTGACAATTTAAGTGATCTGGATGAAGAGAGATTGGGCCTGCTTCTGCTCCCATTAAAGTCAATTAGCAAGTAACTTGCCATTGGCTTCAATGCAGGACTGTCCCACTGACTGAAAGGATTAGTCTGAAACCCTCTGGCTTTGTATTGAGCTAAGCAGTAGAGTGGAGAATCTGTCTGCTTTTTAAAATAAGAGATCAGGCACTTTGACAAGGATAATACCTACAGTTATTTCAGTGGATTTAGTGGGCCCAATCTGTGCCCCTGCTCTAGCCTGTCTTTGCTTACTCATGTGGTGCAAAAGGGACACAAGTCTGCATTAACAGGGCAGCTGAGGATTTCCCTTGTGTAGGGAAATCTCTATATGGTGTAAAGCTAGTGTAGCCAGTTCTATGCCCTACCTTCATGCCTGACCCGGGCGTAGGGCAGGTTGGGAAGTAACCAGAGCACCTTTCTTTCTGTCCATCCCTGGCAGAGTAGTGAATCCCAGGGAATGTTGCAAGCTGGCACAAATTAGATCATCCTGCAGGTTCTTTAATTTGTGCTTGGAGCTGAACCAGCCTCCAGTCACACCCAAGATCTTAAAGTGTCAGATACCTTCTGCCCACCCGCTTGCCTTGTGCCAAGTGGAGGTCAGCTGGATCCAAGGATCTATACCTTAATCTGTTCCATGTCATTCCTCTGCCAATCCCATGCTGAGCAAGATTGATTTCATATATGGTAACATTCAAGGGCTAATATGGAGATCCCTTATGTGGCTGATCAAGAGACTATGTTGTAGTTTTTTCCCGTATTCCTGGAATTCATTTATGTGAACAAGTTTGAAGCCCTGTGTCCAAATTAAAAAAAAATGGTAAAACTGTCCAGTTCAGCATGATACACAATATGCCTTGCATAGTTACGTTGTCTTTGTGAGTGGTGGCTTGGATGAAGCTGGTGAGAGTATCTTTTGCTGTCTTATTAAAATAGATACTGTGCTGGCAGTCAGGTCTGTGTAAAGGTTTTAAAAGGCTTTTTATTTTCCAAATGTATTAAGACCTGGAAAGGGTCTTGTATATTTCCAGCTGTAACGTTATGCTTTGGGGCTTGCCTGGCTTTTGAAAGGTCCTTTCTCTTTGTATTGCTTTTAATCAGTGTTCCATATAACTAATAAGTTGGAGAGAGGCAGGTTCTTTCCTTATAACTATAATATTTGATTGGCCACATTTGTATCTGTAAAGTGTTCCTGTTTCCTGATATTTCCATCTATTGTAGACTCTTATTGGTTAACCCTGTTTGAGTTAAAATTCTATAACATTAAGAGGTGGTTGTGTAGACCCGTAGATGTAACACTAGATTAGGAGGCCGAGGCTCTGTCACTGACCCATTGTGTGACCTAAGGCATATCTGCTGCATCTTTGTGTGCCTCAGTTTCTCCTTCTTTAAAATGGGGATACTCAGTGCTGCATAAGAGCTAAGCATTACTGAAGTGTGGTTGTACTAAAATGTTTGCTTTTAAAATGAGGAGGTTCTGTTGGACAGTACCAACATCAGGCACATTTAAAAAGTATTTTTCCATCTGCTGCATGATTCAAACTCTTACATTTAATTCCTGGTGCAGGTGGAAGTCAGTCTCCAGAGCAATAGATATTATTGCTTGTAGGATCCTGAACCCTCCGATTTCCTAAATTACAATAACTTCTTCTGTTGTGGCTGCTTTACTATCAGGGGCTGCAGCTGTCTGTCTCTCATTGCTCCCTCCTTCCAGACAGCCACTTGGACTCAGTCCATCTGAGTCATGGTCTGGGTGAAGCTGAGGCAAACAACGCTGTTAATTAATTGTTCCTCTCTTCAGCAGGTGGTGATCAGCAGCCTTCATTAGGTGGGGTGGGCATGAAAAGCATTCAGACTTGAATCAGATACCATTGCTTTAGTTTTTGGTCCACCTGCATTCTGGGTTGAATGTGACAGATTTGAATGCCGTGCTTTTCATATCCTCTCTAGCAGCGGGTGCTGCAGAACACCTCCACCTGAAATATGGTACAATACTCCCTCGCTATAACGCCCTTCATGCTATGAACTTCCAGCTATAATGAACCTGGTCCCTGGAATCCAACTACTGTTCAGTACTGTATTGTTTTTTTAAAAGGGGTGTGGGGGGGTGATGTTGCACATCTGTATGCATCTTTTGTCCAGGGTTGAGCCCAAGGGCAGAAACTAAGGAGCAGGCTCCACCCTACCTCCTGTTACTGCGGGGGCTGACAGCCCAGATCCTGGGGCTAAAGTCACAGGAGTCATCTAAAATCTCCTTCCCTGACCAACTTGTAGCCGTTGTTGTTGTTGTTGTTGTTAATAAATTAATTAATTTAGCTAATGCCTTTATCCAAGGCGACTTCATAAACCTACTCCAGGAGTTTATGGCTTATTTTGATTTCCTTTTGCGGTAATGACCCCCGGCAATAACAAACACAAGGCTTGGATCCCGACAGGTTCTTTATAGTGAGGGTGTACTCTACTGATTTCAGCTATATTTCAGGCAGACTTGGAAGTGGATGAATTAAAACTGAAGGAGCTGGTGAGTGGTGACAGAGTCCCCGAAGTACAGAAGCAGCAGTGACAGGAGCATTCACATGACTCAGTATAGCAGTTGGTTCCAGTGATGAAGGATTATCACTGTCCAAGATCAATTGAGAATAAAATGGAATCTCAAAATATGGAGGCATTATTACAATCAATTTTTTTTTAAAGAGGAACATTTTTTTTACCCCCCTGAACTTGAAAATGTACAAATTTCCGTTGTAACTCTGTCTTAAGACAGTGACACATGCTAATGTTTGATGGCGTCAATACATGTTTATTACATAGCTATTATTTTAATTTGCTGTGCAACACACAATAATTACCTTATTCTGTTTTAATTGAATGTGAAGTCGTGTATATTAGAAACTCAATTTGCAGATTACTTTTTTGTTTGTAATGATTCTAACATGATTTTTCTGGGCATTTCAAATTTTAGCCTGTGTAGGCAAGATCCGGTACTAATTGTTTTGCTTTCTGTAAGGATTTGTGCTAGTCTAGCTCTCTCAACCTACCAGTCCTTTCTAACATCCTGCACAGTAGGATTTGTAAGGCTGCAAAGCCAAGATTGAATTGTTAGCCAAAGCTGCTCTGAAACTCTGCCAAGATCTACTTGGTAATCCCAGAAGAATTAGGAAAAAGGGGATGGAGCATGTCGCGTTCATTCACATCATCTAAGCTTGTCATTGGATCACAGGCTAAAGGGAACAATTACAGAACTGCTAAGGCAGGCATGGTTCACATAGGCATTAAGGAGCTCTGAATCAGACTTGCTGTTCACCTATGTATGTCTACTAGTGTTAGTATAATGATGGCTGCAGAGATCTTTGTATACAGCAGACTTTAAATTGTGGACTCTACCATTCACTTAATCCAGCATCATTGTGATTTTTTAAATTGTGCTCTAATGGGAGGCAGAAGGAAAATTCTTGAATAGGTCTGCAGATATAATACTTTTCGCAGTTCACCAGTGTTTGCAGAGGTTGAAAATTCTGGATCACATGCTCTACAGTGGGATACCAACTGAAGTTCATTTACCCAGTTATGCTTATATACCTCCCATCACAGTAATGTTTTAGAGATGCTTTCCCTTACAGAGACAGGTGAAATATAAGGTTAGTATTAAGGGGATTGAAAGTTCTCTGTATTTGAGAATCCACAGTGGGTTTCTGCAGTAGCAAAAATACTTGTCACATTAATTCACAAGCTTTTGGGGTTTCTTGCTCACTAAGCTTATTAGTAGAGGAAGAATTTGGGGATCAGTTGGGAGAAGATGGGCGTGTGGGGGAATATGGTGGTAACTCTGAGCTTTAATCATTCAGATTTCTGTTGTTCTGAACTTCCAGATGGCATGTTATTCCATTCCTTTCAATGATAAGACATAACCTTTGGGGAATTTCCTTGGAGTGGAGAAACAGGTATGAATCTGCATCCCATTCTCACACCCTCAGAGTGCTCTGTAAGCAAAGCAGGCTCTTTTCTCTGGTTTACAGATGCAGTGAATTAGCAGCTTGGATTAAGATTCCACATGCCAAACTGATTTAGTTTTGTTCAGCGGGTCCCAAAAGAATTTATTTAGCAGGCAAATGCAGTTTCATATTCAGAACAATTAGCAGACACCATGAAACTCATCAAGTATCAAAAGCATATTCTGAGGTACAGCCAGGACTACTAATTGTTCTTCTCAAACATGGCTATCAACCTGACTGAGGTCACAAATCTGTGAGGAGCAGCAAAGAGGCTGAGGCCAGATTTCAAAGAGCTGCATGCCAACAGGAAATGTTATCTGTGGTCAGTCAGAGAAATCTGCTTTGTATTTTCCTTTCTTCCCCCTATTTCTATCATATGCACCCTAAAAACTGAGATCCTGTACATACTCATGTGTGCACATGCATACACACACTTTATAACCTAGTTATGCAAGATAGAACTAAGCTGGTTTTTGCTAAACCAACCAAATATACTGTACACTTCCAACCAACATACAGAAGTGCTTAATACTAAGAATGCCCTCCGGACATGGAAAAATTGCCAACATTTATACTTGAAAAGCTGCTGACCCTCACGCTAAACTTTTTACAGAGCATTCTATTTGGAGACAATTATGGTGCCATCTCATGTATTTTCTATTTTTCTTTCCTTATTCATTCTTTCTCCTTTGTTTGTTTTTTGTTTCTAAATACTCTGTAAAGAAACAAGATCTCTTCTGTTCTGGAATTCATCTGCTTTTACTGTTTACTCCCTGTAAAAAGCCCTAAAAATCTGTGTGAGGTCACACTTAGTGGTAGAGTTGTAGCTAATTGTGATCACACAAACAGGCAATTAGGATTTTATGAGGGGAAGGAGTAAGTAGAGCATAAACTCCTAAGCAGCAGAGGTCCTGTTTTTATGTAAGCATCCTCAGACTAAAAGAGAAAGGAGAAATACCAATAATACATGCTACACCATGTCAGCAAGATTGGCTATATAGAATGCTTTTCAGTTTTCATAAGAGGTGCCATAGGATCTTTAGGCAGAACCTGTAATCCCAAAGCACACATTTATTCCTTCATCCCCAAATGAATGTCTTTCCAATGTCTGGCTGATGTGGGTCCCACACATGAATTTTTATCCTTCAAATACATCTAGTCAGCAAACTAGAATAGCTGTGCGGTCTCCAAATTTCCTTTTAGTGGGGGAATTGCTTCTAGCTTGGAGATAGAGCCTGAGGCATGGAAAGCTGGCTAAATGTAAAATAACTGAAGCTATAAAATACTGTGACCAAGCTATAAAATACTGTGACCAAGACCTGAGAGGCTGGAAAAATCTTTTAGTCACTGCCTACTTAATTTTTGGATTTCTTCCATGATCACGTCCTGAATTTTCTCCTTCTAAAGAACAAAATTGGAAAGAAACAAGTATTCTTACCAGGTAATGAGAGCCCCTTATTGTTGTCCCTTATACCAGGTCTCCCCTCAGCCTCCCGATAGATTGCACCTTTCATCTAGGATGGAACTTTGTATTCTGTCCAGCAAGATTTCAAAAGCAACAAATCTTTAAGAAGCCATGTGGATGTGTGCTGCACAAGTTATGCTCTCCATGGAAATTAATAGTGTTGAGTGAAAAACAACATGGATGAGTATACATATCCTTGGTAGATTCTCTCTCAGTTGGAACTTAAATCAAAATGGAATGTTTTTCTAAAAGACATGCATTTGTTCCACCATGACTACCTTCATGAATCACCGGGAGGAACTACATGTTCTGTACAGGACCAAACCTACCTATGTAAATCCCTACAATCTCCACCATGTAGATCCTGCGGTACAGTATGTCTGAGGCAAGTGAGAGGGTCGAGAAAGAGATTTCTTTTATTGTGCTAATAAATTAGACTGACCAAGGGTTGGTGCTGAACTATTGTGCAACTATTGTGTGAAAGTGCCTCAGAGTCAGGCATGACAAGTTCTAAGACATACCTGTGAGGCATTTCAGGGGTTGGGAGGGAAGGAGGAAAGTCTCCCATTTTTAGTTATACAACAATTTGGTCCCTCCATCATTAAAAATAACCTCACACCTACTGTATGTTTTCATCTGTAACAATGACCTTAACTTGAAAAGAGAGAGAAAAAGTTCTGTCGGAAGCAAAAACATACTGCAAGTAAGAACACAAAAAGCAGGCTGCTTCTACGTTAATGGGAAACTGTTGATCAGAGTGCAAATTTTGGCATAAAAAGTTTTCTTCCTGAAACTGTTAAGACTGATGATTCTTGAGGGTGTAAATGAGGGCACTCAGCTAGGTGCACAGTTGGAGTCACACAAATCCTTTATTTTCAATTAGACTCGTCCCTTTGGTTGTCAGAAAAGTATTTTACTTCTTTGTGTACCACTGCTCCCCAATGCTGCACTGTTTAAAAATCTAGTTTTCCTGAGACATGAATTCTTCAGGTCCATGGTGTAGAATCTTTTCTTCAGTTACTGAAAGAAGCATGTAAGGTCCCAACAGCAACCTTCTAGAACAGAGCCCTGGCTGTAGAAAAGAAAAGAAAAGCTATTTCTTGATATGAAACTAATCTGCCACACAAAATACCAATAATGTAAAGGATTGTTCCAGCTACTTGTTGGAAGCAAAGTGGTCGAGTGGGTGATTTATGTTACGGTTGGCTGGATTGCTTGAAAACAAACATACAACTTGTGTGGGCTCCTGTTAAAAATGCAGAAGTGGATCTACCCAATCATACCAGGTTCTTTTTAGTTTTTTTTCCATCTTAGAATCATTGGGTATCAAATGGTTTTCACTATGTAGAAGGGTTTTTTTAAAAATGTTTGTCTCCAAGAATCAAATATATACATATATCTTGATTAATAAATCCATAGATTATGATAATCTAATGGGACCTTTTGTTCTATTTTTAGTTTGTGTTCTGAGCTGGCTGTGGTATCTGACTGCTTAACAAGAATGCATTTCACAAACAGCAATGGAAACATCCTTCAGGATCAAACGCCTCCTTCACCAGTTTGAGTGGAAGGAAATAGGGGATGGATCATTAAAAACACAGTGCTTTTCATTAATACTTACTAAAAGGCTTGAAAATGAGGCTTAAGAGAGAGGTCAGATTTTCTAGTTTCATGGGTTTCAAATTTTATGCTTAGCAACATGCTTCTCAGCATTCGTTGGCCATGTAGTGCACCAAGGGCCTAAGTTTCTTCAGAGGGATTGAGGGCCTACAGCTCATACGGACTTCAGTTGCTGATGCAGGTGCTCAGCATATCTGAAAGTCGGGTCTTAAATGCCCAAACCCCCATTGATTTGAGAGGGAGTTAAAGGCAGCAGGATCTGACCCTAAGCTTATTGGTGGAAATCTGAAAAGAAGTTGCTAGTACCATTTTGACATTGTAAACTATTTCCCTAAATATTCATTTTCTGATAGTGGGAGAGTAATTTGCACCTTTAATTAGGTTGAAAATGTATATGCATGGCTAAATAGTTGGTCAGAGTCATCCTCTTATATTGGCTTTTTCTTTAGGCATGGAAGCTGCTTTGCAATCTTAAACACCATCTATTAAATATGTCATTTAAATGTCTGCCTGCCTGCCCTTGACACTGGGAATGCAAGTGCCCATTTTGTGTATGCAACTCAGGCACATCATTTTGTAATTTAATCCAGTAGAGTGTAAATTGGAATGTGTGTGACTGGTTCCAAATTCTTTGCTTTAGAGAGCGATTTAAAATAATTCATAGTGGGATGTTGTTTCCCACCTTATACAATTCAAGTAATCCTCCACTCCACTGATTCTTTCTTTGATGTCAGCGTTTTTTAGCTGCTACTGTAGATCAGTAGGAGTCTGTTGCACTTGGCGAAAATTTCTCTAAATTTATTTGTGTGTGAAGATATATGGGCATCCACCTTTTATAAAGACAGCATAACTTCATGTTTCACCTTTCTGGACTTGTTGGAAGTCCTGCCACAGATATTTGGCAAGTGTCTCCTTTGCTTCCCAAAGAACAGTGGACAACTTTGCTTGAAATAAACAATGTACTCCACTTATTTTTGTTTAAGGATTCTTTTTCATAGTCTTACTTGATCAACACTGTAGGCAGATACTGTGGAGGAATAGGGGCTCTGTGCCAGGCACTACTACTTCTTCAGTACAATTAAGTAGGGAGTAGGCGAAGCCTTGGCTCCACCTCCAACATGTTGGCTCATACAGTAGCATATTACAACCTCATTGAAGCAAGATAGGAGCAAAGAAGGAATTGTGCCTCTCTAGTTTGAACTGCAGTGGAAGTAGCAAAACATGATTAGAAGAGATCTTCTCTTTATATTTCTGACCCGCCCATAATTGGAAATCGTGAATTCCTGTTCTTTTGACATTTCCACACAACATATAGACCAAAGTGGGTGAGTTAAGCATCTACACGTTTGGATGCTAACTGGGAATGACTAAATCTGAATGAATCTTACAGCTTTCAGTCTGCATGGATTACCTAAAACAGCCATGCAGGACACATTTCCTTACAGTGGCCAGGGGCCAATCAGTGCAGATTTGCTAGGATGTTTGGATTCTACAGAATGTTTGTAAATCCCCAAGGGTATCTCTGGCATTGAATAAATAATCAATATGGAATCAAAATCAGTTTGTAAATGAAGGAATCATGCCTCTTATACTCTTGCATTAGAGAGAATCTTGGATGTCCAACCAGAAAATGAAAATTTCTTCCCTTTGTGACTTACACCCCTCCCAAACAAGGTCTTGTTCAGGTGTTATATTGTTCAATTTAACTGTGTACTACAGCATAATTACAAGATAAAATGCATGAACATTTTTGAGATATGCAATGCTGTTCTTTATTGGATCAAAGCACCAGTAGATTTTCTTAATAGGGATAACCCATTGTAACTTTCAGATAGTGTATTTCAATTGTTTGCAAATTATGAAATAAACAGGCCGAGGAGGAAAGCTGTAGAACACATTTTGCAATTACTTAGAGCCTGCAGATAGCCTAACTTATTCATTTTATAGTGACCACTTATCACTGAGGCAGGGCCTATCATCTTGGTTACTCATCTGTACAGTGCCTAGGACAATGGAGTCATGATTTTTAATTGGGATTCCTAGGCACTACTACCTCAGAACCAATAATGTAATAACATGATTTCTCCCTTCCTCATCCACCTTTGAACCTGAACAATACCAATTTGGAGAAGTTGAGGGGCAGAGCTGCCGACAGTTAGTTAGTGTTAGACTTGTTAGTTTATTGTTGTTTATTATTTGTACTGCAGCAGTGCCTAGCAGCCCTATGTGATCAGGACCCCACTGTGCTAGGTGCTGTGCAGTCTAAGAACAAAAAGATGGTCCCTGCCTGTGAGACAAGGTGGGTGAGGTAATATCTTTTAGTGGACCAAATTCTGTTGGTGAGAGAGACAAGCTTTCGAGCCACACAGGGCTCTTCTTCAGGTCATGAGCTCCGTGTAGTTTGAAAGCTTCTCTCTCTCACTGAGCTCATGAAGAAGAACTCTGCATGGCTCAATAGCTTGTCTCTCTCAGCGACAGAAGTTGGTCCAATAAAAAATATTATCTTGCCCACCTAGTCTCTAATATCCTGGGACCAACATAACTACAATAACACTGCATAGATACCTGCCTGTGGACAGGGTGTGCACACCGCTCACCAGAAAGGAAGGGATTAAAGAGAGACTTTTGGACCCAAGCAGCCCCACCATGCATACACCTCCATGAGAGTACACCTAGTGGCACTCAGTGCCTTCCTCCCCCCGTGGATGGTTCCTATGTCTTCACTCACCTGATCACCATTCTCTTCTTCAGAGGCTTGCTAAATGTCTTTCCACCAGTATGAAAACCTACCCCCCACTTGGGACCTGAATATCGTCCTCTCTGCCCTCACTAAACCACCCTTTGAACCTCTCGCGACCTGCTCTCTCACCCACCTGTCCATGAAGGTGATCTTTTTGGTGGCCATCACCTTGGTGAGCTGCATTAGGGAGCTGGTGGCTACGATGACTGAACCCCCTTGTACCATCTTCCACACAGACAACGTCTCCCTGTGCCTGCACTCCATGTTTAACCCCAAGGTGGTCTCCCCGTTCCACCTCAACCAAAACAATCTTCTACCCCAAACAGTACTCCTCCCTCAGAGCAAAACCATTTCATTCTCTGTGTCGGCCGGGCACTGTCCTTTTACCTCCCATGCACTCATGCTTCACCCAGACTCTTTGTCACCATTGCTGAATGTTGCAGGGTCTATCCTCATAAGGCCTCTCTAAACAGACCTCCTGTTGCATTGAGGAATGCTACATTCTCTCAGGTTCTTCTGCCTCCTGGATCCGTGGCTCACTCCACGCAGGTGCATGCCACCATGTCGGCCTACACTGTAGATGTACTCTGGCAGGACATTTGAAAGTTGGCCACATGAACCTCTGTCCACACCTTTACTGCTCATTACACCATCGCTCCAGCCATAGTGACGGATGCAGCAGTTGGACATTCCGTCCTACAGACAGCTTTCTCAAGAGTCCCTACATCCACATATCGCTGCCTACCCACATCTGAAATCCATAGAGGGAGCATCACTCGAAGCAGAGGAGGAGGTTACTTACTGTAACTAGAGATTCTGTGTGATGTGTGGTCTCTATTTGCATTCCAGTATCTGCCTCCATCCCCTCTGCTGTGGACTCCATTGCTTGCTGGTAAGAGGGACCCTGGAGTGGCATTGACCCGCACGGCCTCTTATAGCCTCAGACACAAACATGCAAATGACACATGTTCAGGTCAATGGACACTACTACAAAATGGTTCCAGCTCTGGCATGCGAACCCACATCTGGAATCCAATAGGGACCACACATCTCAAAGAACCTCCAGTTACAGTAAGTTACCTCCTCTTTCAGCAAGAATGGGGGAGCCCATCAGAGTTTTGGAATTTGTGAACCTCTCAAACACTTGTGGTTGTGTACAACACTTGTTTGTGAAGCATTTCTTCCTTGTGAGTTGAAGCAAAGGCGCCCCCCAGCAGGGCTGAGGGGGAAGGAGGGAAGAGAACTGCCAGGTTTCTCCTCCTCCTGCAGTAGTAGTGAGGTGAAGAGAAGGAGCACTGCTTGAGTTTCCACAGGGCTCTTACAGTATGGGCACGCTGCCAGCTCTTGATCTGTAGCTCTTATGGCCTTTAGGAACCCTGCACACACTCGTCTTACCCCCATCTTCCCATAGAATCCTGGCCATGCTCCTCTTCTTATCACTGCTGCTCATAGATTCGTGATCATTTAGTCTGACCTCCTGCATGGTGCAGGCCACAGACGTCACCTACCCACTTGTGCAATAGACCCCTAACCTTTGGCTGAGTTTCTGAAGTCCTCAAATCATCATTTAAAGACTTCAAGTTACAGAGAATCCACCATTTACACTAGTTTAACCTGCAAGTGATCTGTGCCCCATGCTTCAGAGGAAGGTGAAAACCCCACAGGGTCTCTGCCAATCTGATCTGGGAGAAAATTCCTTCCCAACCTCAAATATGATGATCAGTTAGACCTGAGCATGTGGGCAAGACTTACCAGCCAGACACCTAGGAAAGAATTCTCTGTAGTAACTTAGAACCCTTCCCATCCAGCATCCCATCACCAGCCATTGGAAATATTTGCTACTGGCAGTCACAGATCAGCTACATGCCATTGTACGCGGTCTCATCATATCATCCCCTAAATAAATTTATCAAGTTCAGTCTTGAAGCCAGTTACATTTTTCACCCCCACTACTCCCCTTGGAAGGCTGTTCCAGAATTTCAGTCCTCTGATAGTTAGAAACCTTCATCTAATTTAAAGCCTAAACTTGTTGATGGCCAGTTTATATCCGTTTTTCCTTGTGTCAATATTGGTGTTTAACTTAAATAACTCCTGCTCTCTGTTGTATTTATAGAGACAAATCATATCTCTCCTCAGCCTTCTTTTGGTTAGCTAAACAAGCCAAGCTCTTTGAGTCTCCTTTCATAAGGAAGGTTTTTCATTCCTTGGATCATCAGAGTAGCCCTTCTCTACACCTGTTCCAATTTGAATTCATCTTTTTTAAACATGGGAGATCAAAATTGCATACACTATTCCAGATCAGGTCTCACTAGTGCCTTATATAATGATACTAACACTTCCCTGTCTCCTACTGAAACTACCTGGCCTGATGCATTCTAGGACTGCATTAGCCTTTTTCATGGCTGCATCACACTGATGGCTCATAGTCATCCTGTGATCAGTCAATACACCCAGTTCTTTCTCCTCTTCTGTCACTTCCAACTGATATGTCCCCAGCTTACAATAAAAATTATTATTGTTAGGCTCTAAATGAATGATCTTTCACTTTGCATTATTAAGTTTCATTCCATTTTTATTTTTCCTGTTTACTAGGTTTTCCAGATCCCCTTACATGCTATTCCAGACCTCCTCTATATTAGCAGTACATCACCACTTTCTATCATCTGCAAATTTTGTTAGCATACTCGCACATTTTGTGCCAAGGACTGTAATAAAAATGTTAAATAAGACTGGTCCCAAGACTTATCTCTGAGCAACTCTATTAGTAACCTCCCTCCAGCCTTTCAGTATGACTCACTGTAGTCTCCCCTTTAACCAGTTCCCTATCCACCTTTCAATTCTCATATTAATCTCCATCTTCTCCAATGTACTAATAATTTCCTGTGTGAACTGTATCAAATGCCTCTCTGAAATCCAGGTAGCTTAGATCTACTGCATTTCCTTTGTCTAAAAAAATCAGTTATCTTCTCAAAGACGGAGATCAGGTTGGTCTGGCATGATCTACCTTTTGTAAAACCATGTTGTGTTTTATCCCAGTAACTGTTCACATCTATGTCCTTAACTACTTTCTCTTTCAAAATTTGTTCCAAGACCTTCCATACAATGGAGGTCAAACTAACAGGCCTGTAGTTTCTCAGATCACTTTCCCCCGTTCTTAAAATAACTATATTAGTAATTCTCCAGTCATAGGGTCTGACACCCGAGTTTACAGATTCATTAAAAATCCTTGCTATTAGTCTTGCAATTTCATGTGCCAGTTCCTTGAATATTCTTGGATGGGGATTATCTGGGCCACCCGATATAGTCCCATTAAGATGTTTGAGTTTGACTTCGCCCTCTGATATTCTGCTTACATATGCTCATTCCCCTTAGCCACCCTATTATTACCTCTAAGCTCTACATTAGCCTTATTAAAAACTGAGGCAAAGTATTTGTTGAGATGTTGAGCCCTGCCTAGATTATCTTTAATCTCCAACCCATCCTCAGTGGTTAGCAGGCCCACTTTTCTTACCTTGATTTCTTTTTATTTATATGGCTACAGAACCTTTTACTATTGGTTTTAATTCCCTTTTAATTCTCTTCTTGGCTTGTGGCGGTTCTCACTTTGTCCCTACACTTTCTGACCTCCAAGAGGTAGCTTTCCTTGCTAATCCATCTCATCTTTCTCGTAATCACCTGATTGAGATGTTTGTTTATCCAGGTCGTTCTGCCACCCTTCCCTATGAATTTTTCCCCTTGCTTGGGATGCAGGCTTCAGATAGTTTTTACAATTCTGACTTGAAGGAATTCCAATCTGCCGCCACATTCAGATCCTTGAGTTCTTTGATCCAGTCCACTTCCCTAACTAATTCCCTTTGGGGAAAAAAAAGTTTGCCCTTTTGAAATCAAGGACCATATTTGTAGATCTATTTTTGTTTATCCTTCCATTTAGTTTAAACTGAATTAGCTCAAGATCACTCCAACCAAGGTTGTCCTCTGCAACCAGGTCTTCTGTGAGGTCTTCACTAGTCACCAATACCAAATCTAAAATGGCAATCCAAACTTTCCCAAAACTCAGGGTTGTTGTTTTAAAGGAACGTTGTCAACGATGATGGGCCCCAGCTTTACACAGCTCTGAAAAATGACATCTTTTTAAATGTTTCCTGATTAGTTTCTTAATCTTCCAAAAGAAGGCTGGCTTCACTGTAGGTAAAATCTGAGCTTCGCAGCAGGATGTCTGACCAACAGTAAAATCCGAGGTTGTTTTTGTGTAATGCCTGCCTGTTGTGTGTCCTACTCTGCCTTTGGGCCAGGGGTGGGCAAAATTTTGGCCTGAGGGCCACATCAGGGAATAAAAATTGTATGGTGGGCCATGAATGCTAACAAAATTGGGGTTGGGGTGTGGGAGGGGGTGAGGGCTCTGGTTGGGGGTGTGGTCTCTGGGGTGGGTCTGGGGATGAGGAGTTTGGGGTGTATGAGGGTGCTCTGGACTGGGACCAAGGGGTTTGGAGAGGGAGGGGGATCAGGGCTGGGGCACAGGGTTGGGACGTAGGGAGAGGCTCAAGGGTGCAGGCTCCAAGTGGCGCTTGCCTCAAGTGGCTCAGAAGCAGTGGTATGTCCCTTCTCTGGCTCCTAGGCATGGAGCAGCCCGCGACCCTCGGAGTGGGGCCATGCCGCAGCTTCCAGGAGCCACGTGGTGCGGCCCCCAACCCAGCTCCTAGGCTGGAGCACCAGAGCGGGGCCGAGACGCATGGTGTGGCCCCTGTCCCGGCAGGAGCACCGGAGCTGGGCCGAGCTGCGTGGTGTGGCACCCGACCTGGCTCCCCAGCAGGAGCTCGCGGGCTGGCTTAAAACGGATCTGGCCTGTGGACCGTAGTTTGCCCACCCCTGCTTTGGGCTTTGTTCTTGTGACCCAACAGGGAATGTGTAACTTACAAGAATCAGGTGCTCAAGGGTCCTTGTAAATTCCAGTCTCCTCACAAGAACAGAACTGGCACACAGAGCAGGGTGGATAGTTTCATATGCAGGCTGGGAGATCAAAGCCAAATTAGTTTTCTATTCTGATCTCAGGGCTACCAGCCTTGATAGTGAAAGTAGAACTTCATATGAATGATATTTATATAGGAGGATGAAGGAAGGCTTCTGTGCAACACTTAAATCAACCGTTAGAAGACCTAGAGTAGTAATGAACGGAAAGTGCATGTGTTTACTGAGTAGTGATGGGTAAATCTCCAAAACAGTGTTTGAATTCAGGTTCATTTCAAATAAACATCTGAAGCTTATAGGAAACTCTTGAACTTGCAAAATTGGCCTGTAAATCACATGAGAAGATTTTTCTCAAAGAATTCTGGTATTACAGGTCTGATCCTGGCTGGGACCAATTAGTTGAGAATTGTGCATACATGGGATAGCATGAAAAGTCAATGGTTAGCCAAACTCATTCAGTTTTGAAAAACTGTCCTAAGTTTTGGGTGAAGGTGCAGTGGATTGCTTATTTTACCCAGACTGATTTAGCAATCTTCAGTGCCGAGCATGATGGGAGATTCCATTGCAACAATCCCTGTTAGCTCTGAATTTGTCTGCTGTTCAGTATGCCGCACCTAAGAGTTCTGTGGTTATCAATTCCTGGGGAATTTACAGGTGAAACTCCCTGGCAATCAGGATAACAGGCTCTGTTATAAAGTAAGAGTGGGGATAATACACAGAAAAGGAGAGATTTAAAAACTAGGGAATAAATCCTGCTTTGGCCAGAGCTGAGGGAGGGGACAGTGCTGCTGGCCATTGTGGCGTCTGTTCTCCAAATCCTGCCCGTCTTTGCAGGATTCCATGGAGTAACCACAGCACCACACAGTGGAGTCTACGTCAATGATCCTTGTTAAAAGAACTGCATTTTCTCCTAGCTCATGTGTGTTTGCAGGGTTGGTGGCAACCCCTAGCTGGCAGACTGCACCCCCTTTGGTGCTGGGCTAGGGAAGGGGCAGGTACAAATCCTTAACTCTTTCTTGAACAGTAAAAGGGAATCCAGCACGCGATATAGAGGGAGGGATGAAGGGAAGATCCCTGAGCTGCCTTTTCTCTGTCCCAGCCACTCAGCAGAGGACAAGATCTGGCCCTACTGGTTTACAATCTGGATGATAAAATAGGACAAACAACCAAGGGGAAACAGAATAATCAATGAAAGGAAGGTATTAGGACCTAAAAATGAGCAAAGGTACAAACAAAGAATAAAGGGGAGCTTTTTTGGAATTGAGAACACAGGTATGGTGAGAATGAAGATGGGAATATGCAACTGTAGAAAGAAAACAAAATGAGAAATCAGATTGTGAAGCAGAGTTGTCTAAAGCATTGTGCGGTTTCTACAGGGTCATGTCATTTTTAAGGCAATATATAGTTACTCAGTGTAGAGCATTTGCAGGAAGATAACATGATGACAAAGCTCCTTGTGCTAGACATTCATCAAATCTGTATAAAACCCGTCATACTCTTGTATTTGTTTGCATTTGTTATAGAGCTATGGCATTTTGAAGATGCTGCATATTACTGTTGAAATTTCTGCTGGGGTTTCAGTTGTCATCTGAAAACCCAGTTAAAGGTCAGAGGAAGGAAACTAATTTATGTCTCATTAATTAGCAACACAAGAATAATAGATAACATTTCTTAGTATTGTTTTGTAAAAGCTGCACAATTAGCCTTAATTCGGAAGACTGTTCTCCGAATCCCACTATTCCCTTACAATTGTCTTCAGCACACAAAGTAATTCAGTGTTTGGATCAAGAGTGATGAGGATTTGCTGACATTTTACTGTATTCTTTGGAGTTTCTCAAGTTCACACTGAGGATCTTGGTTAAATAAAAAAAATGAGGCTTTTTATTTTTGTTCATTCTTCAACAAATGATATTGCAAAATTGCTTTTTCAGCATCTATATTTTAAAATGAGAAGAGGAGTCATGCTTTTTTCTGAAAAGAACAAAGTAGTTGGGTTTGCAACTTACCATAGAAAGAGAGAGAGTCTACTGTGCAGAGTTTGTTACCCTTGGATCTATGGTGTATTATAAATGTGCTACTCTTGCAAAGCAACAAGTTTGGGTTCTCTTCCCTCCCCTCCTCCCATGGAAATATAATTGATTTATTTGAGACAAAGCTTTTATTTTCTTTATGCTTCCCTCAAATGCCATACATCTACACTGTGCCCAGAGGCATGGCCATCTCTAGGGGGATGCGGGGCCCGGGACATAGGTGAGGAGGTCCCGCAGCTCCGCCCAGGCCCTGCCCCCACTCCACCCCTTCCCCTAAGTCCCTGCCCTGCCTCTTTCCACCCTGCCTTTTCCCCACCCAGTTCCTCCAGAGGATGCAGTGAAACAGCTTATCAGTGGTAGGCGCTGAGAGGAAGTGGGAGGTGCTGATCGGCGGGGCCCGCAGGAGGGCAGGAGGTGCTGGGGGGAGGGGGAGGTTGGTAGGGTTAAGAGAAGCAACGTGAAGTGTGACTACAATACAGTACAGTGGAGCAGGGACATACAAAGGGAGCTAATAAAATAACCATGAGAGCAATTGCATTATGGAGGCTTATTTGACTCTAAAACAAAATACGGAAAGGGTATGATGAACAAAATATAAGTAATATTCCTCTGTTTGCCGTGCTGTTGACATGACTCCCAATATCATGACATAGCTTAATTAACCTAAATTGTAAGCTGTGTGGGGTCAGGGCAGCATTGCTTATTTGCTCATAAAGTACCAGACATATCTGTTGCACTACATAAAGAATAATAATTTGGTTGCAGGCGGGGAGCCACGAGTGCCATTAGAACTCACTCAGCAAGTGCTATCGGTACCTTATGGGCCAAAGTGGGTGGCCTCCTCCCTTGAAATATGGAAGGAAATCAGACTTAGGAAGGAATAATCAATTGCACAAATACAAAATGGGAAATGACTGCACAGGAAGGACTACTGCAGAAAAGATCTGGGGTTTATAGTGGATCACAAACTAAATATTAGTCAACAGTGTAGCACTATTGCAAAAAAAGTGAACATCATTCTGGATGTATTAGTAGGAGTGCTGTAAGCAAGACACGAGAAGTAGTAGTTCTACTGTACTCAACACAGATAAGGCTCCAGCTGTGTCCAGTTCTGGATGCCACACTTACAGGAAACATGGACAAATTGGAGAAAGTCCAGAGGAGAGAAACAAAAATGATTAAAGGTCTAGAAAACATGACCTATAAGGGAAGATTGAAAAAACTGGGTTTATTTTAGTCTGGAGAAGAGAAGACTGTGGGGGCCAGGGGAGGACAAGATAACGGTCTTCAAGTGTGTAGCAATAGTTATAAAGAGGAGGACAAATTGTTCTCCTTAACCACTGAGGACAGAACAAGAAGTAATGGGCTTAAATTGCAGCAAGGGAGGTTTAGGTTAGATATTCGGAAAAAGATTCCTGTCAGAGTAGTTAAGGGATGTTGTGGAATCTCTGTAATTGGAGGTTTTTAAGAACAGGTTAGACAAACATCTGTCATGGATGGTCTAGATAATGCCTCAGCGTAGGGGACTGGACTGGATGACCTATTAGGGTCCTTTCCAGTCCTACATTTCCATGATTTCTGTGTGCTGTCCTCTACAAGTTCTCATGTTGGCATGGCATAACGTTTGGGCCTAACTGAAAGCCCATTGAAGTCAATGGAAAAACTCCCATTGATTTCAATGGGCTTTGGATCAGCCTCCTCATTTGTCAGTAGGTCCCTCCATGAGGCAGTCTGTGAGGACCTTGTTTCTTGTTTCAGTGCTACCCTGTGTGTCTCTCAGTGCTGAGTGCTGCTGATGGCAATTTTTTTTTTTAAACGTAGGAAATTCACGACAGACAGTTTCTGTTTGGTCTTATGGAGATCATGGTCAGTGAGGTTTACTAAGGCAGGAAGGGTGAAATTTCATTCAGTTAGTGGTGATGATGGGTGCTGAAGACCGCATCAAAGAAAACCTGCAGGGAAAAAGTGTCACTGTACAGTAAGACAGATGTTCCTCTGAAAATCTTCTAAAATGGCAAGAAATGAATACAACATGCAGCGTGCAGTCAGCTCTGTTGCTTCCAGGGGACTATCTTAAATAGTGATGTGGCAAGCTACCAATGTTTGCTCCTCAAAATATTCACTGAGCTCAAGTTTTCTTTTCCTGGAGCTTGTCCTAATTGCCTTATTATATTCATTCCTGCTTCAGGTTAATGTTACAAGGTTTGAAGTTCATCTTGTTTTCCAAATGCAAATTCTTCAAGTGTGTGTTTAGTCATTGAACAGGTTTATATGCTAGTGAGAATGAGTTTTGGAGTGGGGGGGCTGGTGATTTATTGGGGGGTGGTGTCAATTTTGGCAACTGAAGTGTTGTTGCAAATGAACAGACGTGTCTTGTTGAGAGCTTATTTTGAGACTGTGGAAATGTGATCTCGCTCAGCACCTGCAAATGCTTCCTCTCAGTGGGTACTAGGTTAGACACTGGCAGAGTAAGAATCACTTTTCAGGGCAGCCAGGACAAGGCTCCAAGGAGGGCTGTACAAGATCTCCTTCCTAAGGGAAAATAGTTAGGTCCAGATTAAGGCAGAGCAAATAATGCCAAATATTTATTAGAGTTGCTAATTTGCAGTGTGTGCAACAGATGAAGGGGGCTGTTGCAGCAAGGAAGAAATCAGATCAGCCCTGATCTAGTCTGTGCCAATGGCTGAGCTACTCCTGGGCAACTCAAAGAATAGTGGCCAATTATCCTCCCCACAGTCTCTGTGCCAAGTTCTGTACTGGTGCAGGGAAGAACATGGTCCTTAATGTGTGTTTCATTCATTTTGTGCACCCATTGGATACCAAATCAATGCAAGTCACATCACTTTGCTTCTCAAACTAATTGGCACCCATTTTCTGACCAGTTTCCCCTATGTCTAGTTTTTGTATCAAACAGATTGAACTTATTAAGTTTTAGAATTTTTCTCCTTTCATGAGTATCTGAAAAGAAAAGGAAAACTCACTTAACCGAGTAAGATGCTGTAACATTAATTCATAGTCTAGTACTAGGTGTTTTTTTTTTAATGTAATGAAATGTGCTAAATTGACAACCTCAGAGACTGCCCTGGTGCGGCTGTGATGCTGTAGCGTGTCTGGTGAAGACGCTGATGGGATAGTGCTCTCCTGTCGGCATAATTACTCCATCTCAACGAAAGGAGGAAGCTATGTTGGGAGAGCATCTCTCACCAACATTAGAGCGGGGTAGACACCGCTTTAAGTCAATGTAACTTATGTCACTCAGGGGGGTGGCGCTTTCACATCCGTGAGCGATGTAAGTTATAGTAACCTCAGAGTTACTGACACCTTGAGAATAGAGGTTGTCTGTAACTCTGAAATGTTTGTAACTCTGAACAAAGCACAGTTTGGGCTCCAGATCCAGCAGCTGATACTCCAGGCCAGGCTTCAGCTGTAGCTGAGCTTCCTACATAGTATGAGTTTGCAAGCTTGTCCCCCTCCCAGCAGAGGGTGTGTGTGTGTGTGTGTGTCCCTCCCAGCAGAGGGGTGGTGTGTGTGTGTGTGTGTGTGTGTGTGTGTGTGTGAGAGAGAGAGAGAGGAAAAACAGAGCGTCCCCCTCCTGCCCTGGAGAGGGGGTGTTAAAAACAGCATGTCCCCTTCCCAGCGGAGGGGGGAGGGGTGAAAGTGGTGTAAACCCCAGTGCTGCTTCTGCTCTGCTGGCTGGCTCTGGCTGTGTTGAGCTGGCAGCCCCAGCATCTTGCTGTAAGTGGTTTCCCCACGTGTGGGGGTCAAGGTGGGGTTGGGGAGGGGAAGGGGACTGGCACCTCAGATGTGCCTACTTTTAAGATGCAATACAGGCACAGTACAATATTTGCTTTTTTTTGGGTCTCTGCTGCTACCTGATTGGTTATATCCAGTTTCACTTGGTATCCAGTTGACCAGGCAGCCTGTAACTCTCTGGTATTCATATCTTTGAGGTTGTACTGTACATCAACTTACATGGTAGTGTAGACAAGCCTTTATTTATTCACAGGACAGGTAAAGTACAGTGTGGATTGGAACAGTGGCTGTAGAACAGGCTTGCACAACCCTGCCTTGTGTCTCCACTTGGAGGGTGCTTTAAGAGAAAGAAGATAGGCATGTAGATTAAGCCATGTCCTCTCTGATGAGATGGGCAGCAAGACTGACCATGCGAATTGTAGAAGTGGATACCAGTCCATTAAGAACTGGATTGAGACCACCAACTCATTTTGCAGAGCGAGGAAACAGTTGGTATCGAATTCTAGTGATTATTGAACTGGGGATAACTGGATTTGAATTAGTCATATAAAGGTGAAAGCTTTGTATTCCTAAAGTCCAAAATATTATTCAATGATGCACGTGTATAGTACTAAGAGCACGCTGGAATGAGCATATATGAGTGATTCATAAAATGTGACCAGTTACAAAAGTCTCAGAACACATGTAAACAGTTTTTAAAAATAAGATTTAAAAAAAGAAAGGTCAGATGAAAAACAAGAATCCTTGTGACAAAAAGGTCCAGATACCCTAAAGGTTGAATAGGGGGTTTGAACTCCAAAGGATAAGCAGCTGAATCAACTGATTGTGTACAATGTTGTTGGGCTATAAAAATATGCCGAGTAAGGTCTTTTATGAAAGCTTGTAATGTTCTAAACTAAAGCATAATGAGATGTGTAGAGGCTATGGTTATGAATTTATGTGTTTATGTATATAGAGAGCTGGGCTCAAACTTTGGATGGTGACTGATCCAACGGGGAGAGGCACCTCTCAAGCCAGGTGTTTACACAAACCAGGCTCAGGTAACAATCCATTGTTTAACCCAGGAAAAGACAACGGTGGGCCAACTACGAAAAGACATTGAGACAACTATCAACTATGCCACTGTGATGCTTTGAGGCCTACCTAGACCTATGAGGGATTCTGTCACTCCTTGCTCTGTAATCTTGGGGTGCACTAATGCTCTGCAGCTGTGGCTCAGAGCCCTGACACCAGTAGCCTGTCTGCAAGCACAAGGTCTCACCCAGCTTCCTCTGGCCTAATTACTTCTTGCAGGGTGACACCAACAGCCCTTCCAGTTTGGAGTGTTCGCACATCCTTCCTTGCCAAATTCTTAACTACCAGACACGTGGACACCCCCAACCCCTGTTGTTCATCACCTCTGAAGATGTGAAAGCAGACCGTTTCTCTTGGATACCAACTTATCTTGGCATCCACACAGTTTACATCCCCAGAAACCTGCTTGGGGTAGAAATGAACAAAATGTTTATTTAATATAAAAACCACCAATTCAGAGATGAAATTGTAAGGGAGGGCAAACATGCACGTTACACAGTAAATAAACATAAAGACACAACCTCAGGCTTTACATTTCCATATTAGGTAAAATCCCTTTTCTAATATAAGTTGCCTGTCACCTTTTGAACAGTTTACCAGTGTACCCCCTAGCGAAACCTAATCCAATGTTTTTCGGACAGCTTCCGGCCTAGAGGCCGTCCCTCTATTTCTGGATTCATTTCACTTCAAATCCTTTCCATTTTTAAAAGGGTTTGCAGTTTTTTTTTCTTTAGTCACTATAGATACTCAAAGTAGGGAAATCCCTAGTTGTTTCAATGTCTTACTATTGAAGTTAATGGCCCATTGTGGCCATTTCCTGAGTTGTACAGTAAATCCTTGCTTGAGTCTGCTTTTGAGAAAACACCTGGTTTGGGAGGTGCCTCTCCCTGTCCGATCACTCACTGTCCTGCTGTGAGGTGGAGCTAAAATTTGAGCCCAGCTATGTACACAAATAGATAAATTCATAACCCTAGACTGTACACATCACATAATTATTAAGCTTAAAAATTACAAGCTTTCATAAAAGACCTTACTCAACCTATTTTTATAGCACAATAATATTGTATACAATCCGTTGATTCAACTGTTTATTCTTTGGGGTTCAAACCCCATGTTCTCCCCCTTGGGAAATCTGGATCCTGATTGTCATGCTCCCTGAAATGGAATTATGCAGCCACCCCTTGCTCCCCATAGCCTACGGAAAGAGATGGGCTTTGCACTATGTGCCAGTTAGTCTCTTGCACAAGTGAATTAGTGTAGTAAGTGAATTTTACATTGAAAGATTCCCCCCTGAGAGCATCTGGCTATATGCCTACTTGGAGTTCAACTTCAGGCACTGTTTGCTTGAGTGACCCCAGCACAGTACTGGTTTTGTTAAATAAGAATCGATGTCAAATGATTAAGGTCTCTGGGCAACACTTTCTAAGGTCAAATGGGAGTTAGGTGCCCAGTTCTCATTGACTTTTAGTGCAAATTGAACACCTAACTGCCATTTGTGCCTTTGAAAATCTCCTCCTCTGATCCTAAATAATTGGCTTCTTTCTGCACATGTATCTTTCTCCCCTTCTGTGAGGCAGGAGTGGAGAGGAGAGTGGTATTCTGGGGAGATTCAGACCTTTGTCAAAATGAACTGTCATCTGTGTGCTGGCAGCCAGCTGGGTGTTTGACAGCATGCTGAATATGGATTTCAAGCCTTTGGAGTGAGAGCCTAGAGGGGATGAGAGCAGGACTTGCATTCTGCCAGTTACAGAAATGGCCTACACAAAGGTAGCAGCTGGATTCATTGCAAACTGTAGATTGCCTCAGTACAGTTCTTATTCTGCTGATTGGCCTCAAGGTAACACTCCTGATAGTAGAAAATTTCTTTCTCTGAGCTGTAAGGTTCAGGTCCAAGATTGGGTCTAGAATTTGATTCTCCTTCAGATTGTAGTGGAATGGTTTGCATGTTGTTGTTGTTGTTTCAGAATGATGAAGTAGGGTGAGGAACACAAAGACCTTCTGCGAACTGGCCTTTGGGCTTGGAAACAGGACTGTCAATTGATATTGAAATAAGGTCTTGTATGTTTCCTCAGTACCTTGATAGGCTCTATTATATCAGATACTCTTTTTTAAGACCTGCACACCTGTTTAGTAGCATGTAGTTGCTCACTATTATAGACAGGGCTGGTAACACGGCCTATTATTAAGACCCTGGTTTTAGTTGCTTTTAGCTTTGCCAAACTTTAATCACTCAAGCTGAAATTTTCCAGGTCATGTGTCTGCCTCAGGCTGAATATTGTTTGGAAAACTTCAGCCAAAAAGGTTCAGCCATTTCTGAGAACAAGGCTTGAGAAAAATATATAGTTTTACTAATGTTAAAATCTTCTGTAAATGTGTCAGGAGATTATGGGAAGGGAAAGGACGGCCTCACAGTTAAGGCAGTTGAATGCTGTCCTGGAAAACTGGATTCTATTTCTTTCTCTGCCATTGAGTTCCTGTGTAATGCAGGGAAAGTCATGTAAACCCAACTTTTCACAGGCGGTCACTAATTATTTGCCTGGCTTGAGATCTTGGGGCCTGGTTTGAAGAAATGCTGAGAACTCAGTTGTAACTGAAATCAACGGGAGTGGTGATTAAACATATAAAGTGCTGTATAATGCTAAGTACTCTAATAAAATCGGGCCCCATGTGTTTCAGATTAGGCACCCAGAATTAGTGAATGCTTTTGACATTAATTTCTCTTTGCCTTAGGTCTCCATCAGTAAAATGGGGATACTATAGTGATGAGTGCCATAGAAAGCCCACGACGAAATTAATAATGCTGTCTTCAGAGAAGAGTTTGGATAGAGTGCAGTAAATAAGGCATGAGGCCACACGTTGAACTATGAGGATAAAACAAAATATTAAATAGCTGCTTGTTAATTGAGAACTGTGCACTAGATGAGGCAGCGTTCCTCTGGAAAAAGTGGTATGTGATCATGTAGTTAAAGTCTGTATCATAATGCATATGCAGAAGAGGACTGAATTTAAGTTGCCCAGGCAGTCTTAATTCTGGCATTTCCTAGCTTCTGAATGCTTTTATGCAATTTTAATTATGTTTTTAATGTAGTTTTGTGTATGTAATTATTGCACAAGTAACTTTGAGCTCTTTATAAACATTAATTAAGCCATATAACTCACTTGAGTCAAGTATTATTTTATAAATGGGTAAACTGAGTCACACAGAGTATCACACACTAAGGGTATGTCTTCACTACCCGCTGGATTGGTGGGCGGCGATCGATCCAGCGGGGATGGATTTATCGTGCCTAGTCTAGACACGATAAATTGACCCCCGTGTGCTCTCCCGTCAACTTCTGTACTCCAGAGCCGCGAGAGGCGCAGGCAGAGTTGACGGGGGAGCAGCAGCAGTCAACTCACCGTGGTGAAGACACCACGGTAAGAGGTTCACGTAGCTGAAGTTGCATAATTTAGATCGATTCCCCCCCCTCCCCGGTGTAGACCAGGGCTAAGTTAGTGACAGAGCTGGAATGAGAATGCAAGCTTCTTGATTGTCTGCTATAATCACGAGACAGTAATTCCCTTCTAACAAGTAATTTATTTTTATGAACCCTATTTGTTACACAGATGTGGAATACTGCATTAGTTTTCTATGAAATCTTTAGGAAATGGATTTTGAGTGGTTTCATTGTCTGGCTCCTAGCACTTAATGTACTGACTACTGAGAGTTTTAATTTGTTGACATTGTTGATACTGCCAAAGTAAAGAAATGGTGTGGATGAGGGTTCCGGGGACATCTAAGTGACTAGTGAGACTAGTACAGTTTAAGTAGGACATACATGGAAATTAAAAAAAAATTATTTCTGATCTGGTTGGTTTGTTTTTGTGCTTGTGTTACATAGTTCCTACATGTTCCACTGACCTTACTTTAGTCTTGGAAGCCCTGCTCAATATAGGGAAGCTTTAAAAACAACAACTACCACGCTTGAACATTGCAAAGCTGGACATTTTGTTCAAAAATAGAAAAACTTAATTCTAAGTACAAATGCCTGTCCTACAGAAAGGGAATATAAAAACAGCAAAAGCACTGAAATGGCAGACAGGAAAACATGGTGTTGTCTAAGAACAAGGGGGAGATACTAGCAGTGGTCTGGATAGAGCCATCAGCCTGTATTTAAAACTGCATGGATCACAGGATGTACATGTGGGTATCTGTCCTTCTCTCTCTGTGGTCTGGAGCCCTCTTCTCCCCTGGCCACCACTGACTGCCTGTCTATTGCAGTAAACTACCGCTTCCCCCAAGAAGGGTAAAAGCTGAAGAACAGCACTTCAGGGCATCGTGTTAAGAGACATAATGATTTGCCACATACCTTACAAGTGTAACTTGAAAAGCAGCTGATTCTAAATATTATCCCCCACCAGCAATCAACTATCACTGGCCCTTCCCCCACCAACAGCTGTGTGTGTTTGATATTCAGAGGGTATGGTGGGAGCTAGAAAGTGAGGGTAGTAGGCAGTATAGTAGTTATTCCCCTGCTTCCATGCTCCCCAGACTCATTAGCATGGTGCCTATGAACCTTTGTTCTCCTTTGCAGAAGAAATGTTTAGCTATACATGGGTTCATTTGTAATCAATAGGCATATATACAATGAGAAGCCTTTTCATTACTATATGGTAGCCAAATGGATTCACCATAGAGCAAGAGGTCTGTAAAGATGAAAGTGAGAAGGAATGGTCTGTGGTTAGGGCACAGGACTAGGAAGCTGGAGACTTGAGTTTTATCCCTTTCTCCTGCTGCAGCCTACTTGTGTCTTGGGAAAACACCTTTTTCATCAGTCTCCTGTGTCATGTCTTAACTAATGTTTATAAAGGACTTTGAGATCCTCAAAGGCGGAGCTATATAAGAGCCACGCATTATTACGGAATCTTAAGTTACAAGAGAATCTTCATTGCCTCTGTTTTTTACTACAGATTAAGAGTTGATAGAGTCTTGGCAGCTAGATAACCTACCACATTGGCCTTTGTCTCTAAAGCTTTGGCTTCTGGATACCTGCATTCAATTACTGACTGATCAGAAGAGAAAATGATCTTCATATCCCTTAAGTCCCACATCACAAACCACTATCATTTGGCTCAACAGAATTTTTCTGCTCAGGAAGGCTCAGGACTGAGACAGCGAAGGGGTAAACAGGTCAGGATTGACAAGCTTGTGGAGAAGTCTGCTTGGAGCCTGCCTGTGGGAGTCTGTCACAAATTACAGCTGCTATTATTCCTCTTTCTGAAACAGTATCTTGACTCTTAAATCTTAAAATACAGAAATTCCTGCAGTTAGCATAGCTGGGAAGATATTGTACAATGGAACCGGGTGTTGTGATATACCAAGAAATAACTGGCACTTAAAGTATGTCCACATATCTAGACGCAATGAAAAAGGTGGCCTGGGTAAAGCATCCAGTATTTCTAAGCGTAAAGTCTCTCAGCTACAATAAAAAGAGTAAAGCACACAGTAGATTTGTAATAGCTTACTTCAGAACACAGAGGAGCATTTCAAGCTTTAAGTTTCTTGTTTAAGAGGCCCTTTTGGTGCCTGATGTACTGTAATGGCGGAATGTCAACTTCTACAAAAGTGGTAGAAATACTGTCAGAATAAAACCTGCTTTGCTGAGATCTAGGACACAAAGCTCCTGCTGAGCAAAAACCACAATAAGTAAAGTCTGTTGGTAGTGATCAGAAAGCTGAGTAGAAATGCACTTACCATAGATTGTGGGCTTACAGCCTGTGCTGAACTGAATCTGGGCAAAAAACCCTGGCACCATTTAAAAAAAAAAAAAACTACTCTAATCTTTTTGTGCATTCCTAGAAACTTTTTGCTGTGGATTGGCCTTGGAAATACCTGACATGTTACCATGCTGGGATGTTTCAAATGAACTCCCTTAGCAGCAAACCCAAACATTCTGATCATTGTCATTCGAATTTGCCCTTGTGGGGTCCCCTCTGCCCCACCACACCTTTGATATACATACACTGACCATCTTCTAAATCATGAAACATATGAACTCGTATGTAGTGGAAAACAACGAGGAGAGAGACTGAGGGTATGTCTATGCTGCATATTGGAACCTGTGGCAGTGAGTCTCAGAGCCTGGGTCTACAGATTCTGGCTTGCAGGCCTTGTGCTATGGCGCTAGGGGCAGCTATGCAGACATTGTGGCTTGGGCTTGGCAGTCCAGGAAGAAAGGTGGGCTTCAGAGCCGCAGTGTCTGCATGGCTGTTTTTAATGCCATGGCACTTGCCTGAATTTGTAGAGTTTTCTGAGACTTGCTCCCATGGGTTTTGAAACATAATGTAGACATAGCCTAAGAGAGTCTCTAAAGCACATGTGTGTGGTCTCTTGCCAAGGGGTGAGGATGTTGGCCTGGTATGCCACAGACCAGATTCAAGTCCTTGACCTGCCAGCTGCACCCGAGAAACCCTTCCAATGAAAAATGTCATGAAAACGGATATATTTCTGCAAAACATTTTCACTTAGACAGAAAAAAGTTTAGCCAAACATTTTTTGACCAGCTCCACTGATATAGTAAAGCCAGTGTGTGTGATACTTGCTACAATGATGTGTTTCTTTACAAGTGCTTTTTGCTAAGTACACACACACAAATGCACAGTATATACAACATTTAACTTTCTGTTAATGAGATATTATCAAGGTTGGTAGGTTTAAATTCTCTATAACCTGATTTTGTTTCATAGTCTAGATAATTTAATTTTATTTTCCAGACTGCATTAGTATCATTAAAAAACAGTGTGCAATGGCAGAGAGCTCACTTTTATGAGCAAACAGTTTTTTTTAGTTCCAAGCCTTCGAGGGGCTAGTGAGTAATTAATTTAAAAGGAAGAAAAATATCATGGAATGGGAACAGTTCACAATTCGAACTAGGCTGAAGCAAAAACTTGGATCTGACTTGTTTGAAATCCAGGGGCAAGACTCTGCAAACACGTATGGAAGTGAGCAACTTCACCCTGGGAGTAGTGCCAATAGGACTACTCAGGTAGATAAAGTTAATCAGTTGTGTTTATAGGACTGGGCCCAAGATGTGAATTTCGCCCATCTCTGCACTCTCTGTTGTCTCTCTCTATATTTGCATGTTTTGTGGAAACACACAAAATTCAGGGGATAGAGTATCCAGGTGTGAATTGAAATTGTAATGGGTCCATATTCATCAAAATGTCATATATAAAATTCCCCCTCTCTCTTCCCAAAATCTTTCAGCCCTCTACGCAACAGGATGAAATGTACCTGCTGGCAGAATTGCAGCAACAAAACTCTGCCTATGTGTCTCCTTTTCCTGGAGTTCCACTGATGGGGCACCATATAATCTGGGAGCATTTACTCCTGTCTGACTCTTGTGCTGGTAGCAATCAGCTATGCACAGTGTTATCTATGGGTCACTGGCTCATGTTTAGGATTGTGATTCTGTGGCCAGGATCCCAAGGCTTCTGCCTTAATCTGAACCCTCTAATATCATATCAGATAAATATGACTCTTGATATATATTTTGGCATGATTTAGGAAGCAGTATATGTTTCATAATGCACAAATCTAAGATGTAGAGGAGTAGAGGAGAACATTACATTGTTGTGGCTGGATCAAAATCAGTTTCAGAATAAAGATTTTTCTAAAAGTTGACACATAATGTAATTTGATTCTTAGCCACCAGAGGCCTTTGTTCCCCTAAATCAAGAATCTCTGCCAAATTCAATAAACCACTGGCAATGGTCAGTTTAAAAATAGCAGAAGTCAGATCCATGGGATCATAAAAATCTAATTTCCACTTAAGACCAAGACATTTGTTCCATATTTACTTATTATTACCAGACCCTACATCAGTCAGATGAAAAAGGGTGCCCAGAAATCACTTCCTTACACTAAACAATTCTCTTCCACACTATTTCGGATAAGCCATCATCATAGGCAGGATCTTACAAGATCCTGATGGTATTCAAACTTTTCACTGCAATGTGACCTCTAAGGGCTATAATACTTGTTATATATACGTGATTGCTGAGATTCCCATATACAGGATTCTAGCAAGTGCAGCTTTAAGAAAAACTTACAGTATCACAATTTTTGTGATAAAATCATGAGCTGGCAACATCATAACTTATTTAATTCTGAGCTGAACAGATACTTCCCCTGTGGAAGCTGAGTTTGGCTGGAAGAGGAAAGTTTCCTTCAGTGAAGTGCAACCTAAAATTAGTAAGTTTCTCTGTCAATTTTTTTACATACTAAAATATACAGAATGTCAGTGCTGTCCAAACGGAAACTGAGGGCTTGTCTAGGAAAAATCATTGAAACTTTCCTACTGTTGTTAACATTTGTTCAGTACTGCTGGTGTCAATAATGTTTGCTTTAGTAAAGCTTTAGTGTAGAAGCTTTAGTGTAGTGTTAGCAATGGAAAATTTCCCTAGCGTATACAGAGTCTGCATGATTAAAATAAGCAATTTTTAGTCTCAAGTGGATAACAAGACTATCCTAAATAACTCCCTTTCTCTATATATAATTGTTTGGGTTTTTTAAGTGTGGTTGTACTCTGAAAAGGGATAATGGCATTGTTGTGTTCCATGTGTTTTAAAAAAATATTATTAAATTATAATTTTACAGTACCACCCATTGTGCTAAATAGCCTCAGAGTGCAGATAAGAAGACCCGGTCAGTGGCCTGAAAAAGAATACTCTCTAATTTCAGACATGCTGAAATGAAGAGGGTAACAGAAGTGAGGGGAAGAGGAAAGGTGGGAAGGAAATGAGTTACAGCAGTAAGGTTCTGAGTTTACTTAGCAAAAGCTAGGTGCACAGAATGGTGGAACAAAATAAATAATTGTCTCTGCTGACTCATCTTGTATAGGCATTGTGATAGAAATCAGTCCTGAGGAGGAATTTGAATGAGAATGTGGAGGCCTGCTGTTCTAGCTCAGAAAGGACATGCCATGCTTAGAGGGCAGCACGGAACACACTGTAGGGATGGTTGTGGGAGAAGTTGAAAATCTGAGCATGGAGCATCATTGGTGGAGGAGGACTTAGGGGCAAAGTACTAAGAGGGTGATCCAAAGCCCACTGAGGTCAATGGGAGTCTTTTTATTGACACAACTGAGCTTCAGAACAGGCCAAAAAGAGCAGGGTGGCTATACGGGATATGTGCAGCATCTTGAAAGTTAGGGCAAGAATTTTGAAGTTGTGATGAAGAAGGGGAGGCAGTGGAGGGATTTAGAGGGAGTCACATGCTCATATCAAGAGACTTCCAAGATTATTTTAGCAGCTATATTTTGAATAGTCTGGAGGAGGAATGGTGTGTGTATGCGTGCACGTGTGTGTCAGGGGCAAGAGAAGAGTGTGTGTGTGTGTGTGTGTGTGTGTGTGTCGGGGCAAGAGAAGAGAAGGTTGAAATAGTCAAGATGGTGGATGGGGGGGGGGCCTGGGTGAGAGTTTTAGCTGTCAGGACTAAAAGAAAAGGTCAGATCTTAGACACTGTGTTCTTTGTCCTTGCAGTTTTGCTTTTAGGGAAAACTCTACATGAGGTAGTGAAGGATGAATGTTCTATGTGGCTCATGAAGGATTATGTGGAGAAGTCGATGTGTTAAATATATAGGAATATGCATCAAAACTGAATCTGAGTAGATTATAAAATGAAGAGTTGAAGCCAATTATGGAAATCGAGCATGATGTAATAGTTAATGAAATCAGCATAGCAAACAGTGAATTATGCTGATCGCCAAGAACATCTTGCTTTCACAGTACTTATAGAACTGTACTGTAGTGTCTCAGAGTACTTTGTCCATATAATAAAAATCCTCTTCAGTTTCTTTCCTTTTAAACTCTTTTATTACAATACTGTACACAATTCTATTTGAAAAGTCATCAGCTTGTGCTGTTTAAACATTATTTGTCTGGGAAGGTTTTACTCCACCTGGAGAATTTTTCCTCCATATGCTCTAGGCTTACCTGTATTTTATTGTCCTCAAAAACTACTATGACTTACTTGCCTTGTAGTTCATTTATACGGGGGGGGGGGGGGGGGATTCAGGCTAGTGAGAAATATTTGTGTTCTAAAAGTCTGAATGGAGGATGTTTGGTTGTCTTTCTTATTTTGTTTCTGTTTCTGACAATCCACATTTAGCTCCGCTGGGGGGGGGGGGGGGGAGGGGAAGGATGGATTTTTGTGCCAGTTCTATAATAAGTGTCTGTTCTCCAAGACTTTGTGTTTTTTAAAAAGGGCTTTAATATGGAGCTTTGTATTAGAGCTTGAACTCTCAATCATCTGTTTTTGCAGACTGGATAGGTCACTTAGTAAACTAGAGTTCACCTCTGAAATCCTAGCTTAACTGAAATCAGAGTAAAATAAGCCCAGTGAACAGTAGTCTCCATTAAAAATGTATATTTAAAAAGGGATTTGGTTCCTTGCAGGCTGGTAATAGGAGCTTGCTGGCTAGGGGACCCTTTTATCAGCATAAAGCTGATTTCATACGTTTTTGAAAGATGCTTTGATTATAAACTTATAGTGAAAATTGGTCTGACAATAAAGGCACTGGACTGGAATTCGGGAGATCAAGGTTCAATTACCAGTCTTGCCTTGGTTTTCTAGGTGATTTTGACTTTTTTTTTTTTGGTCTATCATTTAGCCTGTATGTGCCTCAGTGTCCCATCTGTAAAATTGCAGGAGTCTTGCAAGTATGCATTCAACGGATCACATACTACAGTGATAGGGCTATTGCACAGGAAGAGCTATAAATAGAGATAAAATGAGTACCCTGTGAGTTAATATTTTACATCACCTGCTAATGGATTCAGACAGCGATGTAGAATCTCTTGTATTCTCCCTGTTTTAAATCCATAGGAGGGCTAGCCATCCTTTAAAGCCCATCTGTGTTGTTGGAAATTGTCTTGTGCTAGTGTTTCCTCCAGCCAATCTCCCCCTTCACCGGGCCTTTTTGAATGAAATAAAATATTGATTGATTGCCAAAAGACAGCTACACTGATTTGGCTGGTCTTCCCTTCTCTTTCCCCCCCCACCCCCCCATGGCTCTCATATTCCTTTGATTAATCAGGTGAACTGATGTTGCTTTAACTGCAGCAGCATGTATACGCCCTTGCCTTATCTCCTGTATCAGAAAAGTCCTCCGTTGGATGCTCTTGAGTTATACCAATGAATGGTGTGTAGCAGCCTCTTTTTTGGTATAAAACACCCAAAGTGCTATTGCTGTCTTTAAAGTATTTTTTTATGTTTGTCATGTTCATCCCCTAACACAGGCCTTTTATAGGCTTTAATGCGTTATTTGCAGACTAACATCCTCGCACCCTGCATTCCTTACTGGGTCCGGCTCACACAGGTAACAATAGCAGAGAAGACAGCACAGGGTGGGCTTCAGCGTGGGTTGCACCATCTTAGCACAGATGCTGAGTACATCTTTAGGTCGCTAGCCTGCTCTGAAGCCTGCGCTGGTCTGTCTTCACCGTTACTGCTACCTGCACAAGATGGATTAAAGCTTGCTAAGGTAGGCTAGCCCATGCATATCTTTTGCTGTGTAGACCTATCCTCAGTTTGAAACAGACCCAGGAAAATGAAAGAGGAGTATCCATTAGAAGTGGTTACATGTAGAAAGAAAAATAGTTCTTAAATTACCTCTAGATCTGCTGAGTCTATACAACACATTGTAATAGCAAATGTTTAAGGAGGCTGTTCAATATTTTTCAACATTACGCAGGCTCTACTGGAAACTGATTTAAATAAAATTAAAGATTTTTTTTTAAAAGTGCCAACAATATTCTGTTAAAAAAAATTAGAACCTAGTGAATGATGCCTGGATAGCTATTAGTATGTATTTCAATTCACAGACAAAATGAGTTGGAGTAAGATTGAGAGTATGGATCAGTAATTTAAAGTAAAGCATTACAAGGAATGTTGTAATTATCCCAAAACCTATCATTCTAAACCCAGATAATTCAGAATTAAGATTACATTTGAATGAAATCCAAACTTGTTAAGGTAGAAGACACAGTTAAGGCACCCACCCAGCATTAACTTTGCCTTACAATGATGCCATGTAATACCAGTATGATTAAGGCATTTTAGTTATTAGATTAAACTGTTTTTTAAAGACACACTAAATATTTTCTTTTTTCCTTCCTCACCCATTGCATTACCACAGTTACTAAATTAACTTTAAGATTTCTCAGTGTAACATGAATTATTCTGAAACACTCAGATGCATCTTTCATGAACTGGCTTTAAACTTGCAGCTAAGGGAAGAAAGTTAGCATCTCTTAGTATTTTGTTTCAATGTTTTATACCATTCGCCATTCCTCCCCATATATACATTTTTTCTTGTCCCCTCCTTAAAAACAAATAAACAAAACTGTACTATGGGCCCAAACATGGGCAGATAACGGTTTCTGGAATGCTAGATGCCTTCACTGTGCAGCATTAACTAGATACAACATTTTTGGGTCTATACAAAGCTCACACATAGACAAGGATTTTATGTTGCTTGTTTCTATAGCTACAGTAAATGTAATTACCCAAGAGTCAAAGAACACCTTTTGCAAATTTTATTGTAACCTCAGATAGCTAATTACATTTACTTTTTTGGTTCTCTAGGACAAAATGCTCATTTTGAATTTAACACAAGTAATACCATTTTCCATCTTTGTTATGTATTTTATGTCAGAAGACTTATCTCCACAGAGCCTGGGGTTCTGTCTGTAAACATATTACAAATATTATTAGCACTTATTTTCTGGTTGAAAGATAAAGTACCGTATGCGCCCAGAAAAGCATTTCTCTTTACTTTTTACTGCTTGCTACATACCACTGCAAATTCAGCATGAAATCACTGCAGAGATAATTCATACTATTCTCTAGTATCTTGCACTAGACTAGAGGCACCTCAGAGACTGCAACATTATCTCTGGGAATACAAACTATGTAAATATAGACTTACAACACAGGGTTATGTTAGATGTTAGCCTGTGTAATTTTGTTAACAACAAAAGAGAAATCAGGTAAGGAACATTTATTATTTTTCTTTTACCATGAAAACCCGAGTTTCAGCCAACTGCCTTCAGAATATTTTGTGGGAGGAAATGAAATGTCTTTTCCCTCCTCCCCCGGTTTTTTGTGGGAATGCCTGGCTAAAAGATGATGCATAGGTGAAGTAGAATTCAAGCTGAACAAATTGTTTAAAATTGTGGAACCAGAGGCATTTGCAAGGATACCTACAGTAAAGCAGAGAGAGTATTTTGAACCTGAAAAAGGGTACAACTGGTTTAATAATAATTTGAAAATATGGATGTTTATCTGAATCTCTATTCTGAAAACCTAGAAATTGGACTAAAAAATTTAGGATTCAGGTTTTCCTCATAATTCTGATATTTTTTGACCAGTTTGGATATCAGAGCACTGATTTTTCTTAACTGCACATCTGCTTAATGTTACAGGTGGGTCCAAACCATTGGATCTGAAATTCCTCTATCAATGGGAAAGTTCCGATTTGGGTTTGAATTTATTAGACTGAACTGAACCCTAAATCCAAACACTTCATAACTTCGGGAAAGTTTTTTAGATATTGACCCAAACTTCAAGCCTCAGTACACCTGTACTCAACACTGGGAAGTACTGTGGTATTTAAAAGCATGGGAGAGAAAAGGAAGAGCACAACTCTGTTGAGCCAGAAAATTTTGATGAGATTTCAACAAAGGTTTGGAGAAACATGGTCAAAAGTATGACCAGGTGGCCATTTTTGTCTCTGAAGGAGCAATAACCAAAACAATTGTATTTAGTTAAGTTTTGGTACTTTTTGCATGGAAATATCTTATACTTTTTACTTACACACACATGCACACGCTCTAAATCATAGAAAATAGAGAAGGAAAAAGATTATTGATCCAATCTCATTGTCCTAGTGCAGGTTGTCCATTACAGGATATTCTTTAGTGCTTTATCCAGTCCAATTTGCAGTGACTAAACTAATAAGAGTTTACCTTGGGAGATTATTCCACCGTGTCCAACCTTTAGAAATTTGTCCTTCTATTCATCTAAACTCCTGTCTTCTCAGTTTCTCTGCATTGCTCTTAATTTTACTATGCAGAGTTCCTTTTCCTCTGTAGTACTTACACGCTTCAAATACTCACAATAGGCTATCCTAGTGCCCTCTTACCTATTGTTGGACAGAATCAGAAGTTCTGGAATGAATATTCTCACTGGCCCTGATTGTGTGAAGTGCTCAGTGTTGAGCCAAATTAATAACAAATAAAGCAAAATATTATTGAAAAATGAAAGAAACAAGAAGGTAAAAACCAGGAATGCTGGAGGCACCTACCAGGCAGGTTTATTTCTAAACATTTTTGAGCATGAAACATACACAGCCAATGTGACTGATGAATTCTTTTTCCGACACAATTCAGCTGAGGGAAGAACAGAAAAGAAAGGAGGGGGTCTGGGTCTCTATGCCAGGCAGAATTCCATTTCCCTCATTTTGGTGTGTGTGCGTGGTGTCTTCTGTTGTGGCGCATGCACACACTTTATGCAGGTGTGCTTAGTGAATGAGGTGATCTTCTGCATTTTCTGACAAGAAAAGGGACCTATTTTCAGGAAATGTTTGGATATATTCATCTTGTTTCTTCGCCAGCTCTAGTGTATAAAATATTTTCACTATACTGGCTACAGGTTTTTTTGTCATTTGCAATGTAGGTTATTTAAAAAACCACAACAAACAGAGAGAGTCATTGAGCTATCGGATATATGAAGTGCAGGAATCTTTCAAAGCGGCTTGTTTTGTACATTCAGCAACCTCCATAGAGCCCTTACATGTTAACAGAGAGCAAACAGCCACGTTTGTCTATTCTCAAACGGCATGAATTCAGTCCTTTGAATTGTTTTAATGCTAGTTGTTTTAAACTAAATACAAAATACATGGAAACAAAGATAAACCAGCTTTCTCTGACGTAGTCAGTTTTTACATTTAATCTCATGTCTGCTCATCTTGTATTTTGTCTGTGACAATAAATACCAACAAAAACAATACCCAGTTGAATTTCCAAGTTCAATGCAATTAGAACTGGTTAGGAGTTTTTCAACTAAACTTTTTTTGGTCAGAAAATGCAGATGTCTTGAAACAGAGATTTTTTTTTTTTTTTTTTTACAGAAACATATGATGAAATGATATTTTCAGTGATATTTTCTCAGCTCCAGGATGGCATTCTGGGAGACTAAAAACAATTCTTACCATAGCTAATAGCCCAGGGGCTAAGAGACTACTTGGAATATGGAAGACCCAGGTTCAAGTCTCTTCTCTGTTTCTTACAGAAAATTCCTGAAGGTCTAGTTTTGTTCCAATGCAAATGAAAATAAATGTTAAAACCTTGAAATTTTTGCATGAAATGGAATGCTTGTTTTCAGGCCAGTCCTCGAAGGCATGCAAGAAGCAGAAAATTGGGTACAGCACTAGGGTTATTACTGGGCGAAAACTTTTTATTTATAAACTTGCATAATCAGGCCTGCTAGTGTATTAAATGTATTAAAATCTAAGGAAGAACCTCCTTTGATTCCTAAGGAGTTTCCAGTTTTAGCAAGTTGTAAGTGACTTAGAACCTCATGTACCTTTGATTAAATTTAGCCTTTGTTTCATAAGTAGAGACTGGCTGTAGTACTACGTGAATGTTTCTACTCAGTGAGTGAAGGAGAGGTATTCAAATATTAGTGACATTTCTTGACAGCTTTCAATATGATTGAAATGAATCACATTAGCAGCTTCGTAAGCCTCTTATTTTCAGTTTAGTGTTGTAGTGTGACATTACATTCATATGAAAACTAGAATAATTTGCCTCCTCTTCCAGGGCACTGAATTCCAGTGCCATTATTTCTGCACCCTTCCCTAGCTATATAAGCAAGACAGGCCTTTGCGGGATGGAGCAGGAGCAACAGAGACTTCCCCAGGAGCATTGGAGTAGCGAGTGACTTGGCCTAGGTCTCCCTGAGCCTTCCCAGCCTGCTAGTGATGTCGGGTTGCTTTTTGCAATCTGGACTATGGGCATTTCCTTTTTGTCTGATCAATATTGCTTGCCCCAATTTCCTGCAAGTTCCTGTTCCTCACTGTCCCCTGGCTGCCAGTCTCACTCTCCCTGCCCTCCACACTCCTCCATCCTTCCCTCTTTCCTCTCTTTGTCCTTTCAGTTGCACATTTCCACTTCTCTCTCTCTCACTCAATGCCATTAATTAGCACCCTTTATGAGAGAAGCCAAGAACTGAATGGCTTCCTTCCTTTCCTCCCTGCCTTGCTCACTCCCTCCCATTCTCTTAATCTCCTTGTCCCCACAATAACGAAATAAAATGAATAAATGATATAGAAATGAAACAAAGCACCCTCGTTCTGATCACTTTACTTGTATGTTGTATCCCTCCTCACCCCTGATTTTTTTTTTTTTTTAAATTTTGTCTCTCTTTGAATGCATTAAGACAATACCTACCACAATGTGGCCTGATCTCACTTGGGTCTTTTCAGTGTTAATGAAATAACTATCAATAATAACTATTAGGTAAGTGTAGTTGTTGTTTACTTACAGGCAGCACAGGCCAGATGTTCTAGTTTGGCTCAGAGCAAACTGGAAAGTTATTGGGAGCACAGGGCAGGGTGCAAAGCCATATTTGAGGCACCTGGATCCTGTAGCTGCTTCTGCACTGGCCCTGTCTCCAATGTAGATTAGAGTAGTCTCAGGGCTGCTTTAGACTACATTGACTGTCAACTGTTCCAGAAGCCAGGGACCACCCAGGTGCAGAAACACCCTTTTAGTCCAGTAAGGCACACTAGACAATGAACTGAAAAGAAACTCTGTGCCACCCAAGAAGAATCTTAAAGGGGACAGTTAAGCTGGCTTTAAGGCTGCTTTGCACTCACCAGAGCAGTGCAAATGAAGCTAGAGTGAGATGGAAGATTTGGCCTTACTTCTGGAAAATGACCTTTTCAGCAGACGAACAAACCTAACCAATTTTGTTTGAACATGTTTGAGTATTTGAAGGTGACAGATTGTGGATAAACCCTTCATAACAAAGCTCTCGTATTTTTGAAGCAAGCAAAAGATTGTCATTTTTGTGTTGTAAGAATGACAAATGAGAGCCATTGATGAGGAAACCAGGTTGTAGAGATATTAGAAAGACATTTAATAAGCAAGCAAAGTAGTTTAGTAAATGCCACTGTAAAGTGGGAATATATTTTAGTAGGGATGGCAGCATTTTCTATGACCATTAACATTTTTGCTGTTGAAAATTCATTTGCAATGCAAAACATAGAAAGGGCAAATAAGCTAGCAGTAGCGTAACTGGGAAAATCAAATGTTGCACACTGCAAATAGTAATGTAAAATGATCAAATTGAGTCTACATCTTGTTTTCTGAACTGGTATGTGTATATATTTTGACTTGCATGAAGATACATTTCTGCTATTCAACCTAAGAGGTGCCCATTCTGGCTGGTTTAGATTCCAGTTAGTATTCCCATGTTGATTTCAAATCCATTATGACTATCCTCTAAAAGGGAAGAGAGTGGCAAGTTCCAATTTCCCTTATTATTCTGAGTATCTACACAACTTCCCATTTATACTTCTACCCTTCTTATTTCTACTCCAACCTGGTTAAAGCTAAAGCCTAGCATACATGACAGAGTTGCTGTAATACAAATTTTACCAATAGGTGAAAAACATCTTCTTCTTAAGTGAATGGTGAAAGAAGTCAGGTTGACAATTCTGGAAATCCTCTCTCTACAGAAGAGCAAGCAGCAATGCAAACATCCCCATTCCAGCCTGCCAGATGCAGCTTTGACATGGAGAAGATAGCTCTAGGGGAAAGAAGGTAGCTCAGCCTCCTTGGTCATTTAGTTCTTGAATTCTCTGAGATGAGTTACAAAGGATGCTAATTAATGACACCACTATCTCAACAATAAGTACAGGTTTCAGTATTTTCGGTAGACCATTGAAGAGATGACAAGTGATTAGGTACACTAGCTCCATTCTGGCCTAGGTCACTAGTATACAGGACAGCCATACTGAACTCTTTTTGTTTCTTCTTCCAAACTCTGAGTAAATTTTAGACTTACATTTTCTGTTCAGAGAAAGCTTCAGTGGACATTGTTTTACCCAACTAAGTAAGGCTTTTTCAGTGTCTATGTTTAAAATGTTCATTATGTCAGTAGAATAAAGCCTTGATGTTACCAGCATTATTTAAATGGATTGGGAAGAAATACATATATCAGTCACAACCCTGTTCCCATTTAAGTTAAGAGGGGTAGGATCATGCCCTTAAATTTTACTCTGGGACTCACAAAGATAACCGGAATAAATCAGTATCAATTGTTACAGTACATGAAACCTTTAACTGCTCCTGGTTGGATATAATCAGTCATGTGACAAGTCATTAAGTTTCAGTGTTCAGATGCAAAGTTCAATTATTTTGTTGTCAGAGTGGTCAGTAGCTAAACTTGAGAAAACTCATTGATCTCAGCTGCCAAATGTAGATTGTTTGAAAACAGTCGTGTGCCAGCCTGAGGTGATGTCAGATGCTCGGGCTAATATTTAGGTTTGATGCCAAATGTTTCTTTGATCAAAATGAGTGAAAACAGAATGTAAATACCCGGAGTATCATCCAGTCTGATGTTAATATCCTAGAATGTGATCCTGAGGGCTGTTATATGCTCTGAATTCTCATTGGCTGCAATAAAACTTTTTGCAGGTGGTGGGAGATAGGTAGGGAGTGGTGCTTCTGAGACCTCCATTACCCATTTGCTTTTACATGCCCCAAACCAATTAAATTTCAGTGGGAGAAGAATGCTTAACTTTGTGGGGCTCCTTCAAAAGTCCCAGCCTCAAAGGCCAGAGAGGACAGCATTTTGATCCAGCATTTGTCTAGAGAGGACAGAAAGCTGCTGCATTCAGAGCCCATCGCCACCATTTTTGAGTTGGTGAGAGACGATGGCTCAAGCACACTGAGGCACTTTTGCCTAACTGAATGAATACATTGTCCTCCAATATACCCAACCTCCAGCCATTTGGACCAAACAGGGGGACCAGTTTGGAACCAGCATCCTTCACAAAGCTGTGTGCTGCCCTGTGACTCTGCCGGGCTGTCTCTGTAAGATTGAATTATATTGAATTCCATGTCACAATTAATATTTGTACTAGAATGTACAGAATGTTGATGGCTCATTTTAGCCAAAATTAAGATTTACTGTATCTTGAGGTGCAGTATATTGACCTCAGTTTCACTTCAGTCAATGTTAACCTGTCAAGTAAACACATCAATTTTGATGTTTCCCTCAGTAGAATATATGCTAAATATTCAAGTGTTGAGATATTTGTTTAGAACATTTTATAGCTTTACAGCTCAATCAGCCCTCTCTCTCTCCCTCTCCCTCACATGCCTCTTCACTTATATTTGATTGCTTCCCCCCTGCACAAACAAAACAAAAACCCAAAGAAAAGTATTTTTAGCCACGTTGTATTTTGCTCGTCACCTCTATCTCAACTATTTTAGCTATTTATTTATCCTATCTTTGAAAATATTGGAGGAGGATAGTTTTTTTAGTGGGATAGAGTTGAAAAAATAGAAATAGTTTGCTAAAATGTGTGTTTAGATCTGCCTGTCACTGCTGTACTTTCTTATATGGACTCCATCACCATAGTAACTGAGCATCTCTGACATAATTAAAAATAGCTGTGTTTTTTTTCCCCTTCCAAGCCTATGTAGTACAAACAGCTTGTGTGTGTGTGTGTGTCTGTGAGAGAGAGAGAGAAAGAGAGAGAGCGAGAGAGAGCAAGCATGCATATGTAAATTATTGTGGTAAAGCTAATTTGAGGAAATGTCTTTGGTGGTTTTTATTTTCTGCAGAAATAAGTTCCATAGTCTAGGTGCAGCTGATGTGAAAGCTGCATCACCCACATTTGTATCAGTTTCATTAGTTGTGGTTTCATTGTTCTGGTAGAATGTAGATATCCTGGGAGGTCATGTTGGTTGTGGAGGAAATGGAGATGTTTCAGGTAGCTCGGGTCATCCTTTGGAGGGCCTTGAAATGGACTTTGAAAGGCAATAGAGAGCCAGTGTAGAAAGTGGACCAGAACACTCTGGCTCACACTTATCCCCCCCAATCTTCACCATCACACACAGACAACGTATATCTCAGAATGAGATCGTGACTAGGGCTGTACAACTCTTGCTGCTTTTGGTTAATGTGGATTTTGCAAACCAATGTGGCCACTTAAGTTTGGAGGAGTTTACTATCTTTTGGGTTTGTTGGAAATTTAGGTGCTATAGAAACCCAGAAAAGGCAAGCAAGCCAGACATAAACCTATGCAATGCTTGTGATGCTTCATCACCTCCTTCCATTTCCACAATAGCCAGTCTAGCTGGCCCTTGGACTCCCCTTCTCACATGGAGTCCCTTTCACACTAATGGGTTCCCAAATCCACATGACTTAAACAGTGTTCTGGAAAGGTTTCAGAGTAACAGCCGTGTTAGTCTGTATTCGCAAAAAGAAAAGGAGTACCTGTGGCACCTTAGAGACTAACCAATTTATTTGAGCATAAGCTTTCGTGAGCTACAGCTCACTTCACTGTAGCTCACGAAAGCTTATGCTCAAATAAATTGGTTAGTCTCTAAGGTGCCACAAGTGTTCTGGAAAGTGCTCCAGTGCATTACAAACTCTCTGGCTTCAATGCATTCTTGCGGGTGGCTTTGTGGCCTGCTCCTTTCCCCCGCCCCCAGTTTTCAAGGATGCTGCTTGGTGGGCTCCCTGCCCATCTCACCTCTGATGCTTCTTTTGATGGGCTCCAGGCTTGCTGCTCTTTCACCCCATTCTCCAGCATGCGGGTGGAACAGAGTGCTGCTGCCTCTGCAAAATTGGTCTTGGTACCTTAAAATAACCCCACATTCCACCTCATGGCCTCACCTAAGTCCTATGAATCTCTCATTCAGAATCCACCACAAGGCATACAGTTGTGCTGCAAAACCTGGAACAGAGGCCTTTGCAAAACTTCTGACTCAGCTCTAATTATGACACAGCAAGCTCTTTGCAGGTATCCTTTTAGTTCAGCAGCTCTTCAGTTTGTTTCCATTTTGTGTGTGCACGTATGTGAATGTTCTCAACAATTCATCTCTTCATGGGAAGTCTAATAGCATCATTTGTGCTGGCAATTAAAGAGGGAAAGATTCTCGGGTGCATTACAGTAAATTGGTAATCAAAAGCTCCCTCACTTCAAGGGTTTTCTTTTCCAGGGATTTGAGGCTTATGTTAAATGAACCATTAACAGGTTTAGGACCTGATTTTTCTGAGCCTGCAAATGTAATTCATGCATGCATTAGTGCCCACAACAAATTGTGGGAGCCAATATTAGTAGATTGAGTTAAGGCCCATCTGAATATCAAGCCCAGAGTATTCATTACCCAGCTCAGACATTGTAAGAAAGCAAGGGACTTAATGTAACATTATGCCTTAAAATTCGTCTATTTCCCTATCTGGTTCAGTTTAAAATGCCCTTTTGGGAATATCCTCCAGACATGTGAACGGGGAAAATATTCACCTCTTCTTCCTGAGGAAGATAGATCCCCCCCCCCCCCCATAAAATTTTCCCTTGACTCATGCTCTTTTTGTGCTGTTGAAATTCTTATGTGCCTCATACCTGGCTGTGAAAGTAGAGAGTGTTGTTGCCCTAGAGGTTGTGTTACTACTGTTCCAGAAGTCAGAGTAGTCAGGCCATTGCACTTCACCCGTGTTCAACAGTTTAAGGCACAAACTTACATTGATGTCTTAGGGTCTAAAAACAGCTCCTCCTCTTGAGCTGAAGGAGACTCTACATTACTCAATTAGTAGGAACAGCAGAGTAGCAGCACAGAGGCCTTCTTTGAAAACTTCAGTCAATATAGATTGTGATTACTGCCATTTAATAATAAGGGGTTACTGTGATCCTGAATATCCCCATTGGTTTTACTACTTTCAAGTCCTTTTAGGGTGGAGAATATATACAAGATGGGTCAAGGCAGTTCTCCTTTCTCTTTGAATTTCATATAGGAGCCATTTCCAGCCTTAAAAATTAAATGTAATCAATGATATGTGCCTAATTAAACAAGCTAGAACTATATTCCCAGGAATCAAACCTGTAATTTTCAGCACTACTGCTCCCTTTAATTCAGTGTGCTTAAATATGTCTAAAATGGTGAAGGAAAATCTTCCCAAGTGCGAAAGTATTTATGTTGGAATGTATTCTAAAATTCATTAGACTTTGTGGTTCAGTAGGGCACCATACATATATAGATCTCATTAGCTCAACCCACATAATTTACAACCTGTAAGTGCTACCTCCTTTTGGTTATCTAAAAATAATCTTATAAAATGAAGTACATTTGTGTTACTGAACCTCTCTATTGGTGTGATAAGTGAGGAGGGTTTTTCCGAACCAGTCTTTGGTTCCATTTTATAGACCCATGTTGAATCTGGGAAAAGTCCTTGAAAAATCTCCTCACATTTTCATGTGGGCAATATGCTCTTGCTAATCCATTGCTAAAGTTCTGGCAGAGATGATGATTTATGAGCAAGGTTAGACTAGATCAAGACAATATTGTCTTGGTTAGCATAAATAGCAGATGTCAAAGCTGATTTCAAGCTCACAAAGTGCAGTTAGTTGCTCTCAGTACCTATCCTATTTAATCTAACTGATCCTATGTATTAGTTAGAGACGTCAAGGATATAACATCTAAATCATTATTGCTCTTAACAGTCAATTACTTTTTTAGTGACTCACATCTCCTGTTCCATACAGTTTGTTGCGTCTTAAGCCACTGCTGGCCTGATAAATGCCCCTCAGAATCCCATTTGAAATATGTTCTTTTTCAATTTCAGCTCATGTCTGTGCATTAGACTTTGTGTCATGAAAAAAAAATTGATTTTGATAACTTAATATCTCCACATTATTCCAGTTCTGCATATCTTAGTTTATCTTGATCTGATTTCCATTTTAAAGTATGCCTGTGACTCCTGAGAAATTGTGAATGATTATTATTTTAGTGCCATTATTTCATTGTATGATTAGTACAATGCCTGACTTCCTTCTGCTGAGTGACTGCCCCAATACACACTGTCCAAACAACTGAAATCAGTTTATGAAATCATTCTTTAATTTGATCATACAATTTTTGCTTTAGCCTGGTAGGATGAATCCACTGATCCTCTTACACTACCACTTGGGTACTCATGTATTGGCACAGAATGGTTAGCCATAAACTCACCCTAGTAATACTCATGTTACAGGAAACATAAATGTCCTTAGATTTGCCTTAAAGCTTCAGACCTGATCAGTGATCTCAAAATCAGAAGGTATTAATGGTTTCTATATAGCGTACACAGAAGTAAACAAATCTATTCAAATGTTGTACAAAATATAGAATGATTTGTACTTCTGTGTAATAAACGTGAACATAGTCTTAATACCTGACATTGAGATCAGTGCTCAGGTTTGAAACGTCAAGGAAAATCCAGATAAATTAACCATAGTTTATTTATGTTCAAGGAGGAAAATGTAACATATTTATGCTGAATGCCCATTTCTGAGTTAGACACTATCACTGTTAGTAGTGGAATAACTAGTGTGGATTTTTGGCAAGGAGACATGCATGATAACCAGACACATTGAGTGGGCTAGTGACAACTGTTGAGAAAACTGTTTTTCTCCAATAAGGATTATGAAATGTTTGCTATGTTACATAATACTTTATGGTCAAGGCTTGTAGAATTCAATAAGGATGAAACCAATAGGGTTATGTAAAAGTTATAAAGTTATTCTGAAAAAACTATACAATTTAATAGAGAAATTCTACCCTTTTAATAGATTTGTTTCTCACAGTCACTTCGGTTTAAGCGTATGCAGTAGGGCTAAATATATATATATATATATATATATATATATATATATATATATATATAATTAGGTAGACTAAAAAAGAATTTGAAGAACTAGCAAAAGACAGAAACTGACCAAAAAAAATGTAAAAGTATATCAGAAACAAGAAGTCTGCCAAACAATCAGTGGGGTCACTGGATGATCATGGTGCTAAAGGAGCACTCAAGGAAGACAAGGCTGTTGCAGAGAAGCTAAATGGATTCTTTGCATTGGTCTTCACTGCAGAGGATGTGAGGGAGATTCCCACACCTGAGCCATTCTTTTTAGGTGACAAATGTGAACAACTGTCCCAGACTGAGCTGTCAGTAGAGAAGTTTTGGACCGAATAGATAAAATAAACAAGTCACGAGGACCAGATGGGAATCACCCAAGAGTTCTAAAAGAACTCAAATATGAAATTGCAGAACTACGAATTGTGGGTATATAATCTATTGCTTAAATCAGCCTTTGTACCAGATGACTGGAGGTTAGCTAATGTGACATCCATTTTATTAAAAACAAAACGCTCCAGAGGCGATCCTGGTAATTATTGGCCAGTAAACCTAACTTCAGTATCAGGCAAATTGGTTGAAATTATAGTAAACAATAGAATTATCAGACACATAGATGAATGCTATTTTGGGGGAAGAGTCAACACTGCCTTTGTTATGGGACATCATGCCTCACTGATCTATTGTAATTCTTTGAGGTGGTCAATAAGCACTTGGACAAGGGAAGGCACTCTCCTGGATCAGTAATTGGTTGAAAGACAGGAAACAAAGGATAGGAATAAATGGTTAGTTTTCATGATGGAGAGAGGTAAATAGCGGGGTTCCCCGAAGATCTGTACTGGAACCAGTACAATATACTGAAATCAGTTCAACATATTCATAAATGATCTGGAAAATGGGATAAACTATGAGGTGGCAAGTTTGCAGATGATTCAAGTTAGTCAAGATAGTTGAGTCCAAAGCTGACTGCAGAGTTACAAAAGGATTTCACAAAACTGGGTCACTGGGGAAAAAATGGCAGCTGAAATTCATTGGTAAGTGCAAAGTAATGTACATATAAAATGATGGGGTCTAAATTAGCTGTTTCCATTCAAGAAAGAGATCTTGGAGTCATTGTGGATAGTTCTCTGAAAACATTAGCTCAATATGCAGCAGTAGTCAAAAAAGCTAATAATGTTAGGAACCAGAAGGAAAGGGATAGATAATAGACAGTAAATATAATGCCACTAAATAAATCCATGGTATATCCACATCTTGAATACTGTGTGCAGTTCTGGTTGTGCCCTCTCAAGAAAGATATATTGGAATTGGAAAAAGTATAGAGAAGGGCAACAAAAATAATTAGGCATATGGAACAACTTCCATACAAGGAGAGATTAAAAAGTCTGGGACTGTTCATCTTAGAAAAGAGATGACTATAGGGGGATATGATAGAGGTCTATAAAATTCTGAATGGTGTGGAGAAAGTGAATAGGGAAGTGCTATTTACTCCATCACTTAACACAAGAATCTGGGGCCACCTGATGAAATTAATAGGCAGCAGGTTAAAACAAACAAAGGGAAGTACTTCTTCACACAACACATAGTCAACCTGTGGAACTCATTGCCAGGGAATGTTGTGAAGGCCAAAAGTGAAACTGGGTTCAAAACAAAATTAGATAAGTTCATGGAGGATAGGTCAATCAGTGGCTATTAGCCAAGATGGTCAGGGATGCAACTGCATGCTCTGAGTATCCCTGAATCCTTGACTGCCAGAAGCTGGGACTGGATGAGAGGGAATGGGTCACTCAATAATTGCCCTTTTCTGCTCATTCCCTCTGAAGCACCTGACACCTATTGGAAGACAGGATACTGGGCTAAGTGATCCAGCATGGCCGTTCTGATGTTCTTTAAATGGCACGTCACACTACTGTTTAGCATAGACCGAGGTGCCACTGGCCACACAGGTGCTCCCAGAGGTAATGTGCTCCAAGGAGGCACAGTTTATTGAACCGGATCCTCAAGTGTATAAATCACCATAGTCGAGTTCAGGGAAGCTATGACAGTTTACATTAGCTGAGGATATGGACGATGGTCTCCTGGGGCTCCCAGGAGCACAACTGTTGCACCACCCTTAATGAGAGGGCACTGAACTCCCTGCTGTGGCTGCCTGGCTTTATTGCACCTCCCTTCTTCCCCCACCTTTGCACAGATTTGTGCCTCTAATGCAGGGGTCGGCAACCTTTCAGAAGTGGTGTGCCAAGTCTTCATTTATTCACTCTAATTTAAGGTTTCTCGTGCCAGTAATACATTTTAACGTTTTAAGAAGGTTTCTTTCTAGAAGTTTATAATATATAACTAAACTATTGTTGTATGTAAAGTAAATAAGGTTTTCAAAACGTTTAAGAAGCTTCATTTAAAATTAAATTAAAAGGCAGAGCCCCCCGGACCGGTGGCCAGGAACCGGGCAGTGTGAGTGCCACTGGAAATCAGCTCTTGTGCTGCCTTTGGTATGCGTGCCATAGGTTGCCTACCCCTGCTCTCGTGGAACAAAGCACGCAGAGTCCTAGTCTTCAGCTTCAAGCTGGCGGTTCCGTGGGAAGACACATGCAATTTAGCCTTAATCTTGGTCTTTTATAGCAGCATTTATGCTTTTAGTAGAATGTGATGTGAGCTGATTGACATCAATGGGAACTACTATGTGCTTAAAGTTAAGCACATATGTAAATGCTTTGCTGTGTTGGAGCTAGAGTGCTCAACACTTTGCATTACTGAGCCCATAATGGGCAAAATCTTGTGCTTAGTTAAACCAATCGGTGGGGCTGCAACAGGGATGAATGAAGGCAGAATTTGTTCCATTTGATTTATATGAATGGAGTCCCCATTTATTGCAAAAATGTACCATAGTCCCTGTAAATGAATGGAAATAATTCTAATTTCTCTGTAATGTTAATTTACATTATTTACAAAACAAACCTATATTTGTTTGGCTTCCTCTTTTTCATACAAAACAAATGTAAGTGGGGGAATAGTCCTGCTATTGTGGGGAGCTTTCCTGGCTAATGCACTACCCCAGTGAAGTGGGCTAGCAAAAGGATCCGAGTCTTCGCTCCCACTTCCTTTACCCAGTGGCCTCCCTGCCCTTGAGGATTCCCCTTCCACTCTCCTGTCTGGCAGAGTCCTCGTAACCCCAACAAGGGCCCAGGATTCCTGGGGGGCTCGACCCTCAACCCTGCTGTGGTCACCTAGGAAAGGGACTAGGGTGTCCCCACTCCGGGGTACTCTCTCTGCACTGGGCACTTCTCTGACCCACTGACTATTAACTTACATTTGCATTAAGTTGTATGTATTTAATCAATCATTAATTTTAAAAAGAGTAAGGAAAAATGGGAAAGGTTAAAGGAAACGCATCAACCCGCTCTGTGGCAGGGAACATCACAAACAGTGTCTCTGGAATGTCAGGGCAGTTCACAGTCTGTTCCTTTTAAGTCCCAGGCCTTCTTCTCAGCCCCTGGCTTTGCTGCAGGGATGCTGTGGGTTGGACACTTGCTCTGGTGGTGGCCACACGCTCTCAGGCTCGAAGTGGTAGGAACCTTCTTCCCAGTGTCGCCCCTGCCCTGTTGGGTTTACGATCCAAGCCTGGCCTGCAGAGCCTCTTGGCTGAGGTGTCTCCCTGTGCTGGGCCCGCTGCCCAGGGTCCCTCTTGTTCTCCTCAGCTGCTCACCACACCCAGCTCCGGACTGCTCCAGCCCCAGCTCCACCACTCTGTCTCAGCACTGCTGCTGCTCTGCCTCCAGCTCCCTGGGCTGCTTTTCTGGCCCCTCTGGCTCCGGTTGCTACAGCTCTGCTCCCAGGACAGGTCTGCTCTGCAGGCTGCTTCTGTGACTCTGCTCCCAGCACTGACCTGCTTCCTGGGCTGCTTTTCTGGCCCCTCTGGCTCTGGTTGCTGCAGCTCTCCTCCCAGGGCAAGTCTGCTCTCTCTGGGCTGTGCCTATGGCTTTGGGGCTGCAGCTCTGCTCCCAGGACAGGGTCTGCTCTCTCTGGGCTGCTTTTCTGGCCCCTCTGGCTCTGGCACAGCTCTGCTCCCCAGCTTAGCTTGGGCCCCTGCTTTCTCCTTAGCTTGGCCCTACTCTGTGTGACCCAGACAAATCCAGCTCACACAGAGGAGACAGGACCGCCCTGGCCTCCTGACTCCTTGATTAGCCTGCCCGCCCTGTCATTCAGGCTGACCTGGAGCATTGGCCTCTCCCCATTGTTCCTGGGGACTATCAGTCTCAGGGTCCTGGTTCCCCATCGACCCTTCCCCCTTTTAAGTACTGGGAGCTAACCAACCAAAACACCCCCACTGAATGTTAGTAAGGGGGCAACAGTCCCCTTACACAAAGTTTTTACATGTCGTCAGCTACAATTTGGTGTACTTGTTTTCATGCTTCAGTGCTTCTCAGACACACACTTTTTACCATGATTAAATCAGAGCTTCTAAAACAAGTCAATGAAGGTTTTTTTTTATTATTTGGGAGGGCATCTGTAAAGGGAAGAATACAGCAAATACTGCAGCTTGTGGCCTCACGCTTGTGTCTTCATTTACACCAGTGCAAAGCACTGTAAAACACTGTTGCTCTGATTTGGTGGAGTTTTACACCCACTTTGAAGGGTGTAAATGAGGACACAAGCTGCAGGACAGTGGCAAATCAGGACCTCAGTGTCACTGGTTATGCACTGAGCTGAAATAGTATAACTGTATTTGCTTCTCCTTTACTGGTCATTCCTTCCAGTAATTGGTCACATGTGCAGGTATAGGTGTCTGATCTCAGCTCAACTATATCAATGGTTCCCACAGTGACTTAACTGCTAGAGTACATTTTATATGTACTTGGAGCATGAGATTCACTCTGGGCCCTTCTATATTGTCAGAAACCTTAGTGGTAAATGAAGACATACAGGCGCTGATTCCATTGTTGACATTTTTACCCCAGTGTGACTCAGTTGTTTTCAGTGGATTTATCTGATTTACACCAGAGTGAGAGAGGAGATTTTAGAAGCACAGCATAGAGCATAGGAGCTGCTTTTTGTAGGTGTTTGGCTTGGGTTATGAATGACCTGCCAACTGTATAATGGAAGTCAACTTTAGAGATTATTATTATTTTAAGGAAAATTATCGGATGAAATTTAGACCTTGTGAAAGTGGGCAAGGAGTTACACTTGCTTACACCAGAGCTGAACTTGGCCCACAGAAGGTAATTCAAACATAAACCACTGGAAATATTTGATGTTGGTTCAGTTCCTACTCTGCTACTGTCTTCCTATGTGATCTTTGGCAAGGCACATAATTTCTCTGTGCCTCAATTCTTCAAGTATAAATTGGGGCTAATAATATTCCCTTTCTCTTTGTCTATCTTTTCTGTTTAAGGACTCTGTGTGTGTGTGTGTGTGTGTGTGTGTGTGAAGTGCCTAGTATAACAGGCCCTGATCTGTGCTCCTGTAATACGAATAATAAGAAAAAAGGCATAATTCACGCCTAACACATTCCCAAACATCATGCATTAGCCCCACCATGATACTCAACCACACCAACTTACTAACACTGTTCTAACACGCTCACTTTAAATTCAGCAATACACTTCAAAGAATTTAAAACTCATGCTCCAACACACAACCTTAACTTACTATTCTCTTATCACAATCTTCACATCACATATGCCAGACAAAAAAGGAATACAACTTTAATTACATATTCAAAATGGTTTCTTGTCAAAAACACAAATGACTTTAGATCAGAGGGTGACAATATTGTTGCATTGAATGTAGTGGGCTTGATAGTATTAGTATGTTAGTCTGATTAATTATAGTATTGGGCCAGCATCTGGGGACTAGTATTGTGTTAGGTCTGAATATTGTGTTATGATTTCCTATCTGTTTGGTGTCTGTGTTCTTGTGAGGAAATATACTTGAGAAACTCTCTAGACTTGTGAAGTTCTTTGTGGGGAAGTGTGATGAGGTGTGCTCCCCATACTAGCCCTGCAAGAGCTGAATTAGGCCAGGTGGGCCCAATCAGCTAATTAGGCTGCAAACAAGGAAGCTTTAGGTTGGAGGCAGCTAATTAGACAGAATCTCACCTGCGAGGGACAGGCAGGGCTTCTACAAAAGCCAGAAGGCTGGCAACAGAAGGGGTGGCTGATAAAGGATGCAATCATTCCCTGGGAAGGACTGTTTGGGGGGCTGCAGAGCTGAATTGCTTAAAGTTACTCCCTGGGAGAGGGGAGTGAAGAAATGGGCAAACCAGAGGAGCAGGGAAGGCCAGGAGATATGGAAGCAGCTCAGGGAAAGGCTGCAAGGTGTATGGAATGGACCTTGACTGCTGTGAAGAGGGTTCCTGAGCCACAACCTGGAGGGTGGGCCTGGGTTTCCCAGCCAGCTGCTACAGGAGTGGCACTGTAAGGCAATGAAGCAGAAGGACACCTGAGACTGCTGGAGGCCAGGAAACTGTATACACCCTCTTGCCCCGCCCCCAAGGAGGGGAAACCACAATAATGACCTGGCCAGAGGGCTGAGTCACAGAGGCCACAGCTTTGGTTCCTGAGAGTGAGAGAGGGGCTGCAGAGAAGAAACTGACCGGATATAACCGTTGGAAAGGGTGTTGTCCTGTCTGAGCTAATCCCCAGAACCTCCAGCAGGCAGTGCTATCCAGCAGTGAGTAGAGCAAACTTGTCACAGGGAGTTTTCTAGTTTTTAAACCAATTTATCTAGATATTAAGAGCTGAGCACCTAGGGCTGAAGAACAAGGCTAGCCTAGTCATGGGGTATGGAACTGGTCAATGATTATATCGCCATTTATAACTTTGCATCAGTTAGCTTTAACCAGTGCTCCAGCTACATTTTTTGTGCCATTCAAAGCTTTTCATATGGAGCGGCAGTGTCCTGAAAAGGTTTTGGTCTCTGAAGGTAAAAAAGTTGAACATTATTTAAAGCTTTCTCCTCTGTGAATCTTCTACTTTAAGCAGAGCTGATATAATTGTTTCACTGGCTCCCTAGTGTCCCTTGCCCCACTCCCTGGCAAGGTCCATTCCTGAAGCCGTCAGCCAGTCTTCATCTGCTGTTTTAAGTCATAGCCACTGCCCTGCCTGTTCCCCATTCTGGTACAAAGCTAGGTACATTCAGGAGATGGTGAATGACTGGTGAATTTCAGCTCAGAAGGTACCCTATTAACCATAGTCTCTCTCACTCATGTTGCTCCTATATCAGGTCTCCCATTGTTCAAGTCTCTTGTATTTTTGGGACAGCAATGCATTTCTTAAAGAGGTTGACCAGTCTGATCTGAGATCCTGATGCTAATGCAATGATGCTTGCTGGGTTATCTTTTAGTTAGTTAAGAGAATGGTCTACGTAGTAACAATATTTTTTAAAAAAAGCTACCACATTAGTTTCATTGGTTTTGGAAGGTATAGTTCAGCTACTGTTCCAGTGAAAATGTTTTGGGGTTGTAGTCTAAAGCCAGGACTCTCAAAGCTCTTTTTATGGGCAACTTACCCAAGGAGTTCTGGTAAGGAGGGACCCATCAAGATGGAAGGACAGGCAGGGGGGTTTGGAACAGGATATTAGTAAAGGGGGAGGTCTTGGTCAAAAGCAGCCTCCACCCTTAAAAGGATCTGCAAGATAGAAAATCCTTTCCCTCATCTGTGAAGTGGTCACCTGTGCAGCTCAGTCTCATAGGAAAAAGAGAGGCATCTAAACTGGATATTTCAAAAGTTACTAATTAGAGAAATTAAAAAATTAAAGCAAATCCTTTTTCAAAATATTACATAGAATGGCTTCTAAAATGTCTTTTTCACAATTGCCATGTGGTCTAATTGGTGAAGGGTGTTGACTGCATATTTATGTATGGCAACTGTGTGGCCAATCGGCTCATAAATATCCAGCTATACTGTAATCTAATCTAGCGCTCCAGGCATAATCACAATCTAGTACCCAGGAGTGGTATCACTTCAAATGTCTCATCACTAACAATGGTGAGTTTAGGGACCTTCACAGGAGCTAACAGGCAGGAAAGGGTCCTTGAAGAATGATTCCTAAACAAACACTCTCAGCACCTATATTGAGTGAGTTCCTTTCCTGTTAGTAATGAGCTGTTGAGGCAACCTGTTTTATTCTGCTCTGGAAAGCAAATCGAGCCACATCACAGAAAGGGATTATTAGCAACAGCCACACCATAGAATGTGCAATAGCCTATCAGGTGGTCACAGCCACTACTTAAACCAATCTGACAGGCTTTCTGAGGGTCTGTCTCATTGTTTCTCTGACTCTCAAGTGCTAACTTGCTATATCCTACACAGGACAGCATCTTTTATCCTTAAGGTATCCCAGAGCATTTTTAGAGTTAAATACGGGAGTGCAGTGGCCATCGGGAAAACACAGCAACCATTATAGTACCTATTTTATGGATTAAGGCAGTGTGGGCCAGTGCACCGGGATTAATTCCCTCTAGTTCTTTTTGAAAAGAACAACGGAGTCCTTAACTTCTGCTTATCTCCAGTGGTTATCTAAATGGAAGAGTCCTAGTTTTAAAGACTCATCTAAAAGATAATACTTCTACCAGTGCATCAGAACTGTCCAAATTCCTCATGCTGTATAGCAGGCCAGCAGGGGTATTATAAATCCAAGTTCTTGTGAGGACTTCAACATGAGGTGCCCTCTTGGCCCAGAATCCAGAGTGCTGTCAGCTGAGCCATGGTGCTGATGCATCTGAGATAATGTTATCGAGAAAATACTTCAAATATACTGTATCAGCACTTCCAGGTGCTGTGCTACTACTGAGAATCCTAATCTTGAAGAAGCCTGGGGAAAGAGAGAACCCACTTGAAAGTCATTCCTTATTTGACAGTAACTTCTCTGTGGTGTGTCTGTTTTTTAGAGTAATATCAGTTAACCACAGTTCATTGACTAGTTCAGTGCTCTGAATTTGTTATTTAATAGTCCATATTACCATTAACGACAACTGCCAATATTTTGAGATAATGTAAATGAGATCATATCTCTAGGCAGCATACTGTATGTTTTGAATGTCTTGCCATCCATACACAAAGGAGAATTTACACATAGTTAAGTCTAATTTCGAAATGCATAGGTTGGAAATCTTTTGGGGAGTGGCCATGACTCTTATAGGCATACAGTATATATTGTGTGTGTCTAGCTCACCATCTGGTTAAATTGGTGAAGTTCCATTGACTTCAATGGGGCTATGGTGATTTACTTTAGCTGAGGAGATTTGGTCCCAAAACTTTGGCTAGGAAAACTACTTTGGCCAAGCAATGGTTGGGTTTCTTTTGAAGATTAAAGGATAACTTTTTTTTTCTGTAAAGATTGAAGACAATTTATCAAATTGGTGTTGAGTGACAGGTCATTAATAATTTACAGTGGTTTGATATATAGTCTCTAATGTCTCTTTGGGTCCTTCTAGCTCAAAAAATTCCTTATTGCTAAACCTTCCAACTTTATCATTAGATCTAATTGAAAGGTAGTCTGTAGACTGTATTTGAAGAAAACAGGTTGTAATTCAGTAAAGTGATTGAATGTTTTATCAATTTTAATAGTCATAGTGTATAAGCAAGTTACCCTTGAGTAGATAACTGCAGTTGAGAGAACCTAAAGTCTTTCTGCTGACTTCAGTGGGCATTGGCTGAGACTCTTGGGTGTAAGCTATAGAAGGACAGTGTTTGAGAGTGCCATTGAGATCAAGTGATAGAGGCCTGATCTCTTGGAGCTTAGGTTAAGGGTTCTAATCGGGGATCTGCAATTTGATGTGGTATAGCTGGTAATTGTGGTGTGTGTTCACTTGTAGTAATAGCATGGTATCCATCTGTGTTTTCACTTTGTGTAAAGAATTACTGTGATTGTAGTGTCCATGGTAAGAGGTCTCTAGTTGATGTTGCTTATAAGGTTCTGCTATAAACCCTGTATTCACACACCTTAACTTTGCACAAGAAGCATATCTTCAGCTAGGAATTGTTTTCAGCGTATAGTAACACTTCTTCTTTTGAAAGCTGGACAGCAGTTAGTCAAATTGTTCTTAAGTTCTAGATGTTTTAAAAAATAACACTTTTAGGCTTTAGTCAAAGGGCTGGATTCATTCTGACTATAGCAGGGTTTGCAGACTCTGGGGGATCTAGCAGTGGAAGCATGTTGTCAAGAAGCCAGGGCTTAGGAGAAGAATGAGCATGGTATTTTGGAGCTTCTGCAAATGCTTGGGGACTGAATGCTTTCAACTGACTACCGGAGATCCACAAGTCCTCGTGTCGGAACACAATTTGCGTGCTGTTAGAGCTAAACTCACCTCACCCTCCCATTCTGTGGAGGAGTGGTGGTTTTTTTTGTTTTGTTTCCTTCCCCATGGAAGGAGACTATTTCCCTCATTCTCCCAGGAATTTAACTGATTAGTCATAACTCCTCATCCTGTGATCTAATCTTTGGTCTGTCAGTGCTAAATGGGGTGGCAAACTCAGTGCTTACAGATTTCAAACTAATGCTCTAATAGATCCAAATTCACATCAAATAATGCCTTTATATCTCTCTTCTAAGCTCTACAGCCCAAATTATGCTTAAAACAAATATAAATTCTTAGAAAAGGTTTGTTTTGCTACATCATTGGAATACTACTTGGGCTATTTACCCTAGCACAGAGCCTGCATTAATGTTTTCTTTATAAACAATATGAGACAGTGCTACTGAACCACACAGATATTTTAACATTAGAGGTGCACTGTTTAAAAAAAAGACATGCCCAGAGAAGCTGATAAATGGCCACGATCATGTTGGATCCAATCTGAATTCACCATACCGAATGGTAATAATGAAAACATGAAAATAGTAGTCATTGGCGGGGGTTACAACAATGGTAAATAGCTGCTGTTAAATGTACTCCTAAATATTGTACTGGCACTTCATCTCCTAAAGAAAAATCACAATCCCACTGCAATAGCAATAAAAAAGCTCCCTATTTGGATAAGAGAGGACAGTTTTCATCTTACTAAGGCTCTTTGCTCTGTTCAGGGAGCTCTTGCATCTTGGTGGTGACCATGAGATTTGTAGTAAAGCTAGCCTATTCTTCAGTAGCATGAAACATACCATTGATGAGTTCTGTTCCTTTTGATACTGCCCAACTGAAATACAATTATACCTTACCCTGGCATCCTTAACAGACAGCCTTGCAAATTGATTTACAGAGAGAGTCACTTAAGCTTTTGGATTAAACAGAAAAGCAAGATTTTAAAAGTGAGATTTAGGCCCTAGTTTTCAGAACAGGTTCAAGTCAGCCTCCAATGTAACACACAGTCTTGTGCTTGCCAGTAATTGCAGGCACATTTTATACTATATAGACCTCTACTTACCTGACTTTGGGAGCAGTTAGGAAGACTGTGATTATTTGTGTCCATGTTTTTTGCACACACAGGATCAGGTTACTTATGAGAATTGACGAAACACAGTAGCTTGGTAAAGGAAGGAGGAAATGGCATTTGGTTTGGCAGGAGCACAGTGTAGGCTCCTCAAGGTAGTTATTACATACTCAGTTTTGAGTCAGATAATATATGCCAGATTGCGCACCCCTTACTGATCCACTACTCACCTGAATAGAGTCCGATGGGAGCAGTCATGTGAGTTGGGTTCATAATCTGGTTCTAAATATTTACCCACTGCTGTAATTTTTGGCCTGTGCACACCTATTTGCTTTCAGCAGGCATGGCCTCCAGTTCAGGAAAAGATGAGGAAGTATAGGCAGTGCCAAACATAGTGTTTGTGGGCCCACCCGTGGAACAACATTTTGTGGACGCTAACAAATGTAAACGATTCTAGTCACTCAAGACCATACTGTTGTTGGATAGGCCATCCAGAGGGTTTTGGACAGGACCAGTGAGCTAATTTTGGGGGCAGGCAGTGGGGGTTGCCCCAAATGTGATTCTCATTACATAAAAATTGTGTGCTTCAGGGTCTAGTTCCTTCTACCCCTCTGCAAAAGTGGAACTGAATTCTTTGTTCCTTTCAGCCCTTGCAATCTGTTTATGCTTTCAAACTGCTCTTCACAAAGAAAATGCCTAGAAACTTTTTTTCAAAAAGAAAGAAACCAACATTTTTCATTACTCACTCAGTTTTCCAAGTTGCTGGGGGTGGGGGTGAGAGGTGAAGGGGGAATAGATACAGTTTTGCAGGGCTCAAAAGTCAGGCCTAAGCTAAGGCTGTCAAGCTATTAAAAAAATTAATTGCGATTAATCGTACTGTTAAACAATAATAAACCATTTATTTAAATATTTTTTCATGTTTTCTACATTATCAAATATATTGATTTTAATTACAATGCAGAATACAAAGTGTACAGTGCTCACTTTATATTTTTGAATACAAATTTGCATTGTAAAAAACAAAAATAGTATTTCAATTCAACTAATACAAGTACTGTAGTGCAATCTCTTTATCATGAAAGTTGAACTTACAAATGTCAAATTATATACAAAAAATAACTGCATTCAAAAATAAAACAATGTAAAACTTTAGAGCCTACAAGTCCACTCAGTCCTACTTCAGCCAATCGCTCAGACAAACAAGTTTGGTTACAATTTGCAGAAGATAATGCTGCCCCCTTCTTACTTACAATGTCACCTGAAAGTGAGAACAGGTGTTCTCGTGGCACTGCTCTAGCTGGCGTCACAAGATATTTATGTGCCAGATGCACTAAAGATTCATGTGTCCTTTGTGCTTCAACCACCATTCCAGAGGATATGCATCCATGCTGATAATGGGTTCTGCTTGATAACAATCCAAAGCAGAGTGGACCGATGCATGTTCATTTTCATCATCTGAATCAAATGCCACCAGCAGAAGGCTGGGGTGTTTTGTTTTGTGTTTTTTTTTTTTTGGTGGTTCGGGTTCTGTAGATTCCTCATTGGAGTGTTGCTCTTTTAAGACTTCTGAAAGCATGCTCCACACCTTGTCCCTCTCAGCTTTTGGACAGCACTTCAGACTCTTAACCTTTGGGTTGAGTGCTGTAGCTATCTTTAGAAATCTGACATTGGTACCTTCTTTGCATTTTGTCAAATCTGCAGTGACAGTGTTCGTAAATCAAACAACATGTGCTGGGTCATCATCCAAGACTGCAATAACATGAAATATATGGCACAATGCTGGTAAAACAGAGCAGGGGACATACAATTCTCCCCCAAGGAGTTGTCACAGATTTAATTAACCCACTATTTTTTTTTTAACGAACATCATCAGCATGGAAGCATGTCCTCCAGAATGGTGGCGGAAGCATGAAGGGACATACGAATGTTTAGCATATCTGGCACGTAAATACCTTGCAACACCGGCTACAAAAGTGCCATGCAAACGCCTATTCTCACTTTCAGGTGACATAAATAAGAAGCAGGCTGCATTATCTCCCATAAATGTAAACATGTTTGTCTTAGCGATTGCCTGAACAAGAAGTAGGACTGAGTGGACTTGTAGGTGCTAAAGTTTTACATTGTTTTGTTTTTGAGTGCAGTCATGTAACACACAATTCTTCTTCGAGTAGTGTCCCTATGGGTGCTCCACTTTAGGTATCTGTGCCTCTGCACCTCTAATCGAAGATTTTTGGAGCAGTGTTCCCTGTGCTCTCCCTCCCTCCTGGTCTGCCTGGAGGCTATTTAGCACTGCTGACAGAACTAGCATAAATAGTGTGTGTTTTGTTACCTTTGTTCTCCCTAAAAGTACTCAGGCTAGTGTTTTATTCCTTTGGCTTAAAAAGAAAAGAGAAAACGGGAAAAAGAACTTCACTTTCCTTCCCTGTCTGGGGGCATTCCCCTGCTCCAGGCATCTAGTTGACTCATGATTTATTTTCTTTTTCAGTTTAAAAAAAAAAATTAAAGACGATGTTCTTCTGCATATTCCTCCCTGCTAGAAGATGACACCCCCTGCCTAGGGGCTTCCTGGCTCTTTGCTCCAAGCAGTGCCTCTTCTGCCAGGAGTCAGTTCCTGTAATGGCCAGACACTCACTGTGCCTGGGAGACCCTCACAGAAGTGCTTTACCTGCCGCACCTAAAACTGCAGCCTCACAGGAGCTGGGAGCTGAAGTAAAAATTCCTCCCTATGGAGAAAACACTTCAGTCTGCAGGGGACTCTGGTGGGTGCTGGCCTCAGATCATCCGCGGAGCCTTCGCTTCAAAAGGGGTCGAGTAGTGAAGAGGGGGGTGGGGGAAAGACACCAGCAGACTCCCCCGGAAAGGCTCCTGTGCGCAACTGGCCAGCCAGAGGGGTGTTCCCCAGTGCGGCCATCTCTGCATCGATCCCTGAGTAGCTGGCCAGCCAGTGGGATTCCCCAGAGCTCCCCAAATACAGAAGGTGTTTTTATACACACAGACCATGACATCTTCTGTATTTTCCACAGTATGCATCCGATGAAGTGAGCTGTAGCTCACGAAAGCTTATGTTCAAATAAATTGGTTAGTCTCTAAGGTGCCACAAGTCCTCCTTTTCTTTTTACAAAAAGAACAGATTCAGACCATTCTTAGAGAAGGTCAGTTAATAGCCAGACCTGTCCTAGAGACACCACTGGATGTAGCTGTTACAGCTGCCTGCCCAGTCTCCATGACAGTGGTACTGAGGTGGGTTGTGGGTTTTTTTGTTGTTATTGTTGGCTACACCTCTCTAGATTACCCAAAGAGCTACAGACTTCCAATTTGAAGGGCCAAACTCTTTGTGGAGAAGACAGCTTTTCTCTCCACATCCTGAAGGATTCTCGGACCGCACTACACTCCTTAGGAATCTACACTGTGGGAGAGAAGAGAAAATATACTTCTCAACCACACCACAGATCACAATCTTCTCAAGACTCACCATCTCTGTGCTGTTATGAGCCACAGTGTAAGAGGCCCAGGGCTCAAAAGTGGGAACAGTCTGCACCCCAGTCCGTGACCGCTCAAACTCCCTCTTATAAACACTTTTGATGAGCTGGTCGGGGGCCTGAACAATGGTACCTTACAGCATCAGCTGCCATCTATACACCTGTCACGCTACTCAGAAGTCACCTTACCTTACTTCACAGCAGTTAGGGCCAGCTCTAGAACAAAGAGGTTGATTTCTAGCCCTGAACCTACAGGGTGCCTACTTCCATATCTCAGTACAACCATCGTACAGGAGATTTCCTACTGCTTACCTTTGGGGCAGGATCATTATCAGTACAGACTGCTCCACACAGGGTATTCTCCAAGGTTCTCTTCATTGTAGTGGCATACTAACTCCAGTACAGTGACTGGACTTTATCAGCACCAACCTGATGCAGTACAAGCAAGAGCATTCCACTCGCTACCCACATTCACCACCCTGGGACACGTCTGCCTAATGCCCTGGGGAGCTCACCTACACAACCACAAGGTTCAAGACAAATGGCCTTCCACAGAAATGACCTTCCACTTCACTCTTTTGGGGCTAAGAGCTGTCAGGAGCGCCTGTGCATAAACTGCCTTTCATCAAAAACAACACACTCAGGTTATGATGGACTTAATGTGACCTGTATGTTTTGTATAAACTGCCAAGGAACTGCCAGATCTCCCTCCCTCTTCAAGACAGCATTCAAACTTTGGAACTGATGCACCCATCACAATGTGCTCATCTCAGCTGTCTGTCTACAAGGGATACAGAACGGGATAACCAACAGTCTCAGTTGGAATTTTCTCACCACAATGAGTGTATACTGATTCAGAGCTGCTTCTAGATATAGCCACCCTTTGGGGAACCCAGCCTATGGATCTCTTTACTACTAATTGGAACAAGAAAGGTCATTGTTACTGCTCCAGGGCCGGCTTGGGGAAACATTCACTGGCAGTTGCCATCATCTTCCCAGTGGACAGGGCCCACTTGTATGTCCTTTCCCAGTTTCCTATCCTATCCAAGATTCTGTTGAAAATTCAACGAAACAAAGCGAGAGTTATTCTGATTGCCCCTCTTGACCATGACAAGTCTGGCTCCCTTAACTGACGCAGATGGCAATATGCCCTCCTGTTCCTTTGACGTCAGCCCATTCCTCACCCGCTCTCTCCAAACAATGGGCTGATCCAACCCCTGGGTCCTCCGCCTCCAGGCTTGGATCTTTCTTTGTTCCAAGGCTTAGAAGCAGAATGCTCTGACAAGCTGAAACACCTGTTGCAACACAACCACAAGTTGACCACTCCACATACCTATCTACAAAATGGAAATGACTCCAAGTTTGTACCATTCCAAACGGACAGACCCAACCTCATCTTTCCTCCCTCTGATTTTGCACTACATTTTAAACTCTCACTCAGCTCCCTTAAGGGACATCTCATGGCGAAAATGGCTTCCCATTTGGTCAACCACTAATGCGTAGATTCTTTAAGGGCATTGGGACTCTCTTTCTCTTCCCCCCCCCCCCCCCCCCCCGTGTGACATCACCCGCTCCAGCCTGGGACTTTAATCTAGTTCTCAGGGCTTGGACTAGACCTCCCTCCGAGTCCAAGGCAACTTGTTCTCTCTTACACCTGTCCATGACGGCAGCATTTCTAATTGCCATCACCTCAGCTAGGCACATAGGAAAAATAGCGGCCCTGATGGCACACCGATCATTCACAGCCTTTTGTCTTTTTTTTTTTTTTTTTTTTTTTAAACTCTAAGGCCATATCCCACGTTTCTCCCTACTTCTTCTGCACTTTCCATATGAATCAACAGATCCACCTCCCTGTTTTTTCCCCAAACCATATTGTGACAACTGGGAGACAATTGTGCATATGCTAGATCTTAGAAGGACATTAGCATTCTACTTGGACAGGACAAAGGACTTCAGGAAATCCCCTAAACTCATCCTTTCGTCCACGGAAAGATCCAAAAGCTCTGATGTCGCCTCAAAGACTATCCAAATGGGTCTCTAGTTGCATTAATCACTTATCAAGGGCACAACTTGCCTCTGTCCAGAGTCCATACACACTCCACGAGGTCAGTTTCTACCTCAGTCACATTCCATAGGGATACCCCTATCTCAGCAATCTATAGAGCAATGACTTGGGCCTCTGCCCATACTTTCGCAGAACATTATGCAATCACTGAAGATTTGGCCGCTGACACCATCTTCGACGCCACAGTACTCTCTCTAGTAAAAGACTCCACTCCGAGTGGAGTGGAGTGGTGGGTACTATCCAGAGTCACCTAAAGTGGAGCATCCATAGGGACACACATCTTGAAGAACCATCGTTACTGCACAAGGTGAGTAACTTCCTCATTTACATTTGTAAGTTACACTTTCACGATAGAGATTGCACCACAGTACTTGTATAAGGTGAATTGAAAAATACTATTTTATTTTGTTTATCATTTTTACGGTGCAAATATTCATAATAAAAATATGAAGTGAGCACTGAACACTTCATATTCTGTTTTGTAATAGAAATCAATATATTTGAAAATGTAGAAAAACATCCAAATATTTAATAAATTTCCATTGGTATTCAATTGTTTAACTGAAAAAAATTAACTGCAATTAAAAAAATTAATCAGATTCATCACACTGTTAATCTTGTGAGTTAACTGCGATTAATTGACAACCCTAGTCTGGTACAAGTAAAACGACCCCACTTCCAACTCCACTCTGGAGAGTCTCAGGACTAATGGGAAGGAGAAGATGAGGAGTGGAAGAGCAAAGTGAAGTGGAAGGGGAGAATAACTAAGTCTAGAGCTGCAGAAAAATAAATTGAGAGATTCAAAGACCAGGAGGGTAACTTTGACTTTCAAGGTCAATGAGAGTGCGTGCCCTAACTTCTTGCAGTGAGAGGAGCCATGCTGCAGTGTTCTGGACTCCTCTCTGCAGTTTAGAAAGCACAGTAATTTAACAAGATAATTTTAAAGGAAACTTCAATAGCAGTGACAGGAAGTGATTAAAGCCTGAATAAGGATTTTAGCAGAAGCAAGGCCCAAGGTATGGATGAATTTTGGCATCTTTGCTGCTGCTTCTCTTTCAGTGCTGATGGTTACTTATGCTCAGCACCTCTCTTCTTGCTGGGCATGGCAAACTATTGCTTCTACATCTGGTGCCTCTGATAGTTCTGGCCAGCTGGCAGGGAAAATACCTCTTCATGGGATGAATGACCCTATCCCCCTGGAGACTGCATGTGCATGCTACATCTGCTGACCCAGTGAACAAGGGGCATTCTGTGGCTCTCCTCTCAAGCTTGCAATGCTCCTGGCATGGAACACTGGGAAGACTCACCAGGCTATCCCATGCCACAGCTTTGCCAAGAGCAGTATTGTAAACTCCTCTCTTTGAAGTCTGATAAACTAGGGGTGTTTGTAGAATGGGGAAGTGTAGGTATTAAGAGGTCATGTCTCCAGGCCTTGACTGTACAAATATCAAAGGCTACTTTAAAAGTTGCTGCTAATCTGTCACAGTAATGAGATGCACGGTAAACCAGAAACCCTTTGATTTCTTCATTAGTAAGATTATCTGCATGCATGTCAGTCTTGTTTTCCTGGCCCTAGCCTTAGGCTTTATACAGCTATTGATTTTGCTTGTTGTTACAACATTAATGCTTATTCAGGTAAAGATATTTGTTTTTCACAACACAGACTCGCAATTCATTAAGGAATGCGATGGGCTCCTGGGTACTAGTAATTACTTTAATTCTAGCAAACACAATTCCTGACAGGCAACAGATGAGATATTCACAGCTAGTCCCTAGTTCTTTTACAGCAACTCCCCCTTTTATTCACTACAACCAGCATTAGTATTCAAAAACAGAAACAAGCTGGGTGAAAGCTACCTAAATATTTATGGAATACTGCAGGGGTCAAAGTAACCAGGGCAGCAAATGAAATTAAAGATTTACACCATGAAACAAACTGGCTTATCAATCAGTCTTTGCCAAGTTGCCTATGCTGCTTGAAGGAAAAAAAGGTTTTCTGTGAAGCTACTTTTCATGGATTTCAGCATGAAATTTTAATCTATGGCTTCACATCAATATCTGCATTATTCCTCCGAGCAGTTGAGTGGGTGGTAAAGGACATTTCATTGTAGACAAAGCTAGATGTTGCCTAACCTGATATCATAACAATAATACTTTGCACTACAGTAGCACCTTTCATCTGAAGATATCAAAGCATTTTACAAACTTTAGTTAAGATCACAACACTCCTAAATGGGGAAATGGAGGCACAACGAGGCAGTGGCTTGCTCAAATTCAGAGAGAGAGAGAGAGTCAGAAATAGAACCTGAGAGCAGGGCAAACTTCTGTCAGGAAACCAGACAAACTTAAGCCTGGAATGATAGGCTCAGTGAGGGTCTCATGGAGAGTTTTGAACTAACATGATCTATTCTGAATTATGATTTTTTGGGGGGGCTCTGGTGCCTAAGTAATTGAGTCAGCTTCTCTATATGCTGGGTGACATTCCTTCACTCACTTATGCATAATAGAATATAAATTCTGGGTGGAAAGCCCCTGCTGGTTAAAATGGATACCTCTGAGCGCACATTTTCAATAGGCTTATGAAAAGGCAAGAATTTTACAGTGCATTTTTGTCCTAAGGGATTGAAAAAATAATCCAGTGGAAAAAACCTGACAGTTTAGTGGGGAAGCAGGGTGGAATGGGAGAGGAAATGCTGCATTTCTCTACAAAATTGTAAAAGTTTTCCCTGGGTGAAATGTGTACATTCTCTCACACACACTATCACCTTTACTTTATGAAGAATTGTTTTAAAGTGTTGGTTCTAGTGCTTGAGTGACTACACAATCAGGCATAAACACATGTCCTGTTTGGAAGACGAGCTGTATGATTGTGGCTCTAATTAGGTAGGTGTGTCTGCGTTTTCTCATGTGTTTTAGCTAGAGATGGGCTGAAACAAAGCCCCAGGAATATAACACTCCCAAACTTTCCAGTTTTTGCTTAGTGCAGTGTGAAATATTAAAAGAATAAGTGCAAAATAAAAACAAAACTAGGATATTTTACTACAGTGGACTGATAAATGAAAAATTGCATATTAAAAGTGTGTGTAGAAGTGCACATGCACACAAAAATATATTTAAAAAATTGGGGATATTTAAGATCGTTGAGTGTTTGGCTTACCCAATCTGCAAGTTAGACCAAGACATGAAAGAACAATTGAACATCCCTTCAATTACAATCTCTGTGGTAACATTCATGTTTCCTAGGTACTGCCTACGTTTACACAGGGTTGGACAGCCACCCTGTTGTCCCCCATTTTCAGAACCAGAGTTTTAAATTCTTTTTCACAAAACCTAGCTTTTTTTTTGTGATGGCTGATTAAGATGGATTTAATAATTACCCAAAGGGAAAGGTTTCGGAGTAACAGCCGTGTTAGTCTGTATTCATGCATGTAGTCATGCATCCGATGAAGTGAGCTGTAGCACACGAAAGCTCATGCTCAAATAAATTGGTTAGTCTTTAAGGTGCCACAGCTACTCCTTTTCTTTTTTCCAAAGGGAAAGCTTTCTGCAGAAGAGACATTTTGATATCTAGTAGGGAAGTGAGTACTAGCATAAGTACAGGTTTCAGAGTAGCAGCCGTGTTAGTCTGTATCCGCAAAAAGCAAAGGAGTACTTGTGACACTTCAGAGAAATTTGTTAGCCTCTAAGGTGCCACAAGTCCTCCTTTTCTTCTAGCATAAGTATTTATTGCAAGTATTTATTGTTAGGGGGCTTATTCCTTCACCCACTTACTTCCCTGGTCCTTCTCGCATGAACAGAGAGCAACAATAACCGAAGTCCAAAGGTGCAAACAATTCGATGTTTATTGGGGTGAACTTCCAGCAAGCATGATTCTAGTTTCCTTCCTTAGTATCCTCCTTCCCAGCTCTGACACCACAGAGCTTTACACCTGTGTCCCTGTTCCCATTCCTGCCCTTAGCAAAACATGATTCCAATTTCCCCACTCCCATTCCCTGTCCCCATTTCCCCCTTTAGCAAAACATGATTCCAATTTCCTTACCCCCATTCCCGGTTCCCATTTCCTCCCCACCCACTCACTTCCTGATTGACTGCAGACTATATAGTAAAACTTGAGTTCTGCTTAGCTATACCTTAACCAATCATTTTCCTGAAATGTAACTAACCAATCCTAACATATTGTAACATGATTATGTAACCAATTATATCCCACCACCTTAATTAGTTTACACCCAGCAAAATTAATTATACAGCAGACAGGAACAATCACAGAACCAGACAGAGATTATAGAGACAAACAATAGCAAAGTGGGAACTATAATGACAAAACAATACAGAAGTGAGGATTTCACATCCCAGTATTGATAAGTGAGTTCTTGCCGGACAGGATGCTATCAAACTAAGTTTCCTTTTACATCTTCTAGCACTTCCCTTTTTCTGGAGGTGATAGGCATTATCAGGACAGGATTGTATTCCTAACAGCCCAATAGCACCTTATTTCAATGTGACTAGTTTGGAATGTGAGGAGGTGACCGTTGGCTTCCCAGCTTATGGCTGCCTCTGCTGCTTAGCCAGAGGCCTTAGCCTAAGACCAGGGCATGAGCCTGTCACAGTGAGAGAAGGCCCTTACACTGGCAGACAGTGATTTTGATTCTTTCTTTTATACCCCTAACTAGCCAAGTGATAAGAATACACCTAAATTCTTAAAGGACAGGCCTGAATATCTATATCCTAACATTTATGTCCATTATATTTCTGTCAAATTCCCGAGAAGACCTGCTTTACTGAATTGTTTTGGGCACACACAGATATTTTCATTTTTTGGGACCAATTTTTTCAGATATAGGCTCTGAAATCCATGCTCGGGTATCTATATGGAAGTAATTGGATTTTCAGACCTGCTGAGCACTGGCTGTTCCCACTGAATCAATCGGAGCTGCAGGCTCTGCTCTTCCAAAATTCAGATCACTGATGGGGAGTGTCTTGATGCAGCAAAGTACTCCTACCATGTACTTAAGTACCATTGACTCCAGTGTGACTTAAGCATGTGCTTGGCTGACATGGGGCCCTACAAAGCCCATTGACATTAACGTGATTTCAATGGGTTTTGAATCAGGTCTTAAATATGCAGGAGGTGCCTATTAAGCATTCAGATTTTGGCCTGGGTTCTTGCAGAACCTGAATTCATGGCTCTGTAATCTAGTCATTTAAAGAATAGTTCTGATACTTAAAAGCTCTATTCTACTTATTCTGGCTCCTTAATACTGGATTAATACTTAATTCCACCCTCTGAATGACTTGTGCGGAAATTCCAAAGTCTTCACCTACCTTTGGAGGTCCCCAGCTATTTTAGCATTCACAGATGCTCATTTAATCAGGAGTATTTCTTCTTTTTACTTAAATTGTATGATATTTTCCCTACTGTGTAGAAAGAATAGTAAATATGGCAGGCGACCAGCTTGGCTTAACAGTGAAATCCTTGCTGATCTTAAACACAAAAAAAAGCTAACAAGAAGTGGAAGATTGGACAAATGACCAGGGATGAGTATAAAAAGTATTGCTCGGGCATGCAGGAGTGAAATCAGGAAGGCCAAATCACACCGGGAGTTGCAGCTAGCAAGAGATGTTAAGAGTAACAAGAAGGGTTTCTTCAGGTATGTTAGCAACAAGAAGAAAATCAAGGAAAGTGTGGGCCCCTTACTGAATGAGGGAGGCCACCTAGTGACAGAGGATGGGGAAAAAGCTAATGTACTCAATGCTTTTTTTTGCCTCTGTCTTCACGAACAAGGTCAGCTCCCAGACTGCTCCACTGGGCAGCGCAGCATAGGGAGGAGGTGACCAGCCCTCTGTGGAGAAAGAAGTGGTTCAGGACTATTTAGAAAAGCTGGAGGAGCACAAGTCCATGGGGCCAGATGTGCTGAATCCAAGAGTGCTAAAGGAGTTGGCGGATGTGATTGCAGAGCCATTGGCCATTATCTTTGAAAACTTATGGCGATCGGGGGAAGTCCTGGACGACTGGAAAAAGGCTAATGTAGTGCCCATCTTTAAAAAGGGGAAGAAGGAGGATCCTGGGAACTACAGGCCAGTCAGCCTCACCTCAGTCCCTGGAAAAATCATGGAGCAGGTCCTCAAGGAATCAATTCTGAAGCACTTAGAGGAGAGGAAAGTGATCAGGAACAGTCAGCATGGATTCACCAAGGGCAAGTCATGCCTGACTAATCTAATTGCCTTCTGATGAGATAACTGGCTCTGTGGATGAGGGGAAAGCAGTGGACGTGTTGTTCCTTGACTTTAGCAAAGCTTTTGACACGGTCTCCCACAGTATTCTTGCCAGCAAGTTAAGGAAGTATGGGCTGGATGAATGGACTATAAGGTGGATAGAAAGCTGGCTAGATTGTTGGGCTCAACGGGTAGTGATCAATGGCTCCATGTCTAGTTGGCAGCCGGTATCAAGTGGAGTACCCCAAGGATCGGTCCTGGGGCCGGTTTTGTTCAATATCTTCATAAATGATCTGGAGGATGGTGTGGATTGCACCCTCAGCAAGTTTGCAGATGACACTAAACTGGGAGGAGAGGTAGATACGCTGGAGGGTAGGGATAGGATACAGAGGGTCCTAGACAAATTGGAGGATTGGGCCAAAAGAAATCTGATGAGGTTCAGCAAGGACAAGTGCAGAGTGCTGCACTTAGGACGGAAGAATCCCATGCACCACTAAGACTAGGGACCGAATGGCTAGGCAGCAGTTCTGCAGAAAAGGACCAAGGGGTTACAGTGGACGAGAAGCTGGATATGAGTCAACAGTGTGCCCTTGTTGCCAAGAAGGCCAATGGCATTTTGGGATGTATACGTAGGGGCATTGCCATCAGCTCGAGGGACGTGATCGTTCCCCTCTATTCGACATTGGTGAGGCCTCATCTGGAGCACTGTGTCCAGTTTTGGGCCCCACACTACAAGAAGGATGTGGAAAAATTGGAAAGAGTCCAGTGGAGGGCAACAAATGATTAGGGGACTGGAACACATGACTTATGAGGAGAGGCTGAGGGAACTGGGATTGTTTAGTCTGCGGAAGAGAAGAATGAGGGGGGATTTGATAGCTGCTTTCAACTACCTGAAAGGGGTTCCAAAGAGGATGGATCTAGACTGTTCTCCGTGGTAGCAGATGACAGAACAAGGAGTAATGGTCTCAAGTTTCAGTGTGGGAGGTTTAGGTTGGATATTAGGAAAAACTTTTTCACTAGGAGGGTGGTGAAACACTGGAATGCATTACCTAGGGAGGTGGTGGAATCTCCTTCCTTGGAAGTTTTTAAGGTCAGGCTTGACAAAGCCCTGGCTGGGATGATTTAGTTGGGGTTGGCCCTGCTTTGAACAGGGGGTTGGACTAGATGACCTCCTGAGGTCCCTTCCAACCCTGATATTCTATGAGACTGACAAGGAAAGAGTGGGCTGTTAGAAATGTCTGCCTGAAATATTTCTTCTGTTACCCTGTCTTTTGTTTTTTTGCTTTTTTTAAAAAGTCTGATGGGTCCCTGAGTTGAGAAATCTAGATGAAGATATTTATCAGCAGAGATCATTCATATTTTTTTTTTAATTAAAGGATGAACTTAGTGTGCCACCTTTAGCTTTTGGACTCTCTGAAATAGCTAATATTAAAACTTTTGGAAGTGAACCACCCAAGAAGGAAAAGCATCCAGAAGTTAATTGCTATTCATTTGTCGTATTAGTCTATTTTTTTCTGTGAAAATGGAGTTACTCCAGAGCTGTTTTTCCTCTCAAAGTCTTAATTTAATCACTACAGTACTGCATCTCACTTTTAGCCAAAAAGACATGTCCCTGCCTATGGCATCAGTGAAATACTTCAGTGAAACAATAGGCTATGGTGTAATGTCAGCCATGTACTTTAACCAGAATATCTACATAGTATCATTTTCATAACTACCCAAGGGCACTAAGAAGTGTCACACAAAGAGGGTAAACATGAGTTTCCATGCGTTTTAGCACGTGTGTCCTGCACACATCCAGTAGGGTTTTGGCTCATGCTATAGATTTCCCTTCAGGAACCTGCAGCCAGTAGGTATAATGCAGTGACACAACAGCATCTTCAAAACAAAATATTTATTTATTTATCCATAGGAACATAACAGAAAGGAACCTGGTAAAACAACAGGAGGGCTCTATGCATATAACCTTTCCTAAACTTGCAAGGACAGTTTAAGGTTGAAGTAAGTCCTATTTGTCTCAAGCTCCCTCCTCCCCCAGTGTTGGGGCTGGGTGAGACAACCTTCAGCCTTTTCTTCTGTCTCAGGCTGACCCTCAGTCGGTGCCTCTCCCTCTAGGGTGACCAGATAATAAGAACAAAATATTGGGACACATGGGGGGGCAGCCACAGGCTCACCCCCCCACGAGGGCCAGCTCTAGGATTTTTGCCACCCCAAGCAAAAAAAAAAAAAAAAGCCGGAGTGCTGCCAAAGCAAAATATCAGGACAAATGGCGTCCCGACTGTACATCAGTCAGGACACGGGACAAACAACTAAATATCAGGACAGTCCCGATTATATCAGGACCTCTGGTCACCCTATCTCCCTCTGAGTTTACAGACAGTCCTTTTATCCATTTCAAAGTTCTTCGTCTGTCCTGAGACCCCTGAAGCTGGTCAGTCCGGTTTTATGCATCTCACTGGGGATGTTGGAGGAGGTAGATTCCTAGCAGTAGATTCACTGTATTGTCCATTAGTCATTGTCCACCTGTAAAAACACCCAGAATTGAGTTAACTCTTTGCCCTCATGTAGCAAACAGCGTGAGAGTAATCATACCGACAGAGCTACACACAATTTATAAATATAATAGACATCTCCCACATTGTTCGCAAACATTTAATGCTAATATTGGACAACACATTGAAGTATCTCTTTAAAGTTAATCTTAAAGCCAAGCACACTGTGTGCTGTCTTTTTATGAAGGAGTTTGAAAAGAATTTTGATTGATTCAGCACACAGTAGGCTGATCTTGTGAATCAGATATTGAAGTAGGATTTATGAAATCTGGGTTTAATTCCCTGCTCTGCCACAGACTGGCTGTGCCGCGTTTCTCTATCTTTAAAATGACGATAACAACACTTCCTTTCTCCCATTCTTTGCCTGTCTTGTCTATATAGATTGGAACCTGTTCAGGGCAGGGAATGGCTCCTACTAAGTGGGTGTACTGTGTTCCTTGGTTGGGATCTCTAGCCACTACAGTAATATAATAGTGTATAATTTCAGCCTTCTAACAAAAAGCCTTCGACTGAAATCGTGCACTGTCATGGATCTTCCTTTTGCGGAATGAGTGGTACTGATTCAGTTAACCTGATATGCAACTATAACTATTATATGAGTAGTACTATATGAAGCCAAGCCATGGTAGAACATGAGTGAATAGGAGGAGTGTGCCTCAATCAATTCATATTTCAGAAATTACAGTATGTGTACAGGCAAGTGCAGGACATGCCTGAGAAAGTAGGAGGCTGGGGAGTGGTGGTGAGGGAGTGCGGCTATACTGAATGTCTTTGAAAGATGCTCTGAACTTCTTCCCCACTGGGCCTGCACCAGTGGAAAACTTTAGGAAAAAGCTCAGTACAGAAAAAACCTTAGGGTAAACTTTAGTCTTTAGAGTCTTTAAGAGCTTTGATAGAGTGTGTTTTGCATTCACTTGTAAGGAAATGATAGGTCATATTTTGAGCAGCTCAATTTTGGCAGTTTCTCTTCGTAAAACAACAACAATCAAATGATTTGGATAACACTATAAAGAGTGTGAGTAATTACTATGCTCTACAACTATTGGAGACCCAATTTGTTAAATACTCTTCTCGGCTTCCATACTGTGAAAGCCTGCATATGGCAACAAAACCCTCAGTAAATGTTTATTCATGTTTACCCAGGAGCCAGGCAATGATTGTATTAAATCTGGCCTAATTAAGGAGGCAGTAACAACGTGGGGTTCGGCTGTGGTTTTAAACCACAATGTGCATTGAGTAGAGCGCAGCCGCCTGTCAGTCCAAGGCAGATTCTAGCAGCATTGTGCCCGAGGTGGAGCACTGAGGGAGGACAGTGTAATCTCTTAAACACTCTACTCCTTTGACGGGGTGTCAGGCTTGTGTACTTCTGGTTCTAGCCCTAGCTATGGCCTCACCCTCTGTAGTTTCTAATGCTGCTGTCAGTGCCCCATCAGGTCTGAAAGTAACCGGATTGGGCCTAGCCGGGCTATGAAGGTCTTATGCTCACTTCTCACTACTCTTTTGCACTTGTGTGGAGCTAGGCTCAACCTAGCCCATAGTAATCTTTGTGTGGATGAGTTGTATTTGCAAGCTAAATTATACTGTTTGAGTGGACATTTTCAGACTCTCATGACTGTCCCTCATATTTTGGTACCGTGTCCATTCAGTGCTCAGCATTTGGTACAGTCTGACACTCTGAGGTGTACCCTTGTGGTACAGTTTCCTTGTCTTGTCTTATTCAGGACAATGATTATGTTATGCGTGAGACAGGGTTTATGATTCAAAGCCTCCATCTATCTCGCTAATGGGGTTAGACAGTTGTATCCATAATGTATAGAATGTATTTAGGTTACCACGTTTTCAAAAGATCCACTGAAAGGATACATCCTTCGTTGTGATACAGCCTCAGGGTGGTAACACGAAATAGCATGATTTACAAGACAGAGCAGAGGCAACCTGCCTTTCCACCTCACTATCGCCAAGTAAAAATCGCGAAATACATAGGCCAATGAAGGCATTGACAGGAGAGTTCCAACCACAGATTATTCAAGTGCGGTGACTCTGTTCTGTTTCTGCCCACTTTACGCAGGGATGCCCATACAGGAAACCACCCCTATGTAAGTCCTCTTAAGCCGAAGCCATCCTTTAGCCCCTTCAGCACAACAAAGGGCTTGATTTTTGAACCTTTCCCTCTGAATGTACTGGTGTCTGGTAATTGCTTCAGCAAGGTGGTAAGGTGACTGCAGCAATTTTGGGTGCAAAGGGACACAGAACACTAGGTGAAGTTGCCCCTCCCTTCTTTTTCACAGAGAGCCTTCCAGGTACGACTTGAATCCTCAACTTCCTTATGTGGGCAAAGCTGGCTGCTGCTTCCTATAGGACAAGGAATCTTTCTCTCAGGGAAGATTGTGCTAGTTGCTGCCCAGTCCAACTTGGGGAAGGTTTTGGAGGAGAGGAAGACTTGCTTGCGGGAGTTTTCTCTGCAAGGAGCGGAGGACTGTTTGCTGGCTAAGATGCTTTGCACTATCTCTAAATTGAAATGGGGGCTATAAAAGGGTGTAATGAGAAATTGCATTCTGATCACTTATTTCTTACACAGGAGCCTCAAAGTATTAATAGACTCTTCACTTCCACTATGGAAGGTCTATTCTCCCACTTAAATGTTGCATGATTCTGTCATGTTAACCTGGAGTTACATGTATTTATTTACTAGGTCCTGAAATGGGGACTGATATTGGCTTACTTATGCTGAGAGGTTTTAATGGTTTTAACTTAATTTCAGCTAACTCCCTAAGTAATTTCATTTCTACATTTTAATAATGATAATAAATCTGATTTTATTATTTAACTTTGATACTTTTACTATTATACAGTAAATCAGTTGCCCATGATCTCTTTTAGATGCTGAAATGTCATGGGCTGCCTGTAATGGCCCTCATTTAATAGCAATGACATCCATAAATAAATTCACCTTCGGAAGCTGTCGGTTACAAAATAGTTTAATCATAATCTGGGAAAAATTAATATAAAGTGCTGCTTGTTCGTTCTTTTTATTGTAATTGAAAGATGTGGTGTTTAATCAGTTTATATGGGAAAGTCTTATTAGTAAAGATTGTTGGGGGATTAAAGAAGCAGAACAGAAGGGATTGCAATTTTATTAGTGAAGCATCTTTTTCCCTTTAAAAGATTCCTTCACATTTTTACTAAACACACATGGAGATCTCTACATATGTGGTGACAGGAGGAACAAACAGCAGCCAGACAGTCCTATGCAGTGCTGTTTATCTGATACTTTTTTTCATGTTGCATCTGGTTATATTACATATTAATTCATTACATCCCATCCGTTATGTAACCCAAAGCCCCAACAATTAGAGACTAAAAAAGGTCTCATTGGAAAACACATGGCTGAAAGAATTCAGCAGCCCAAATATTTTTCTGAGTAACTGTGGATGGGTGGGCAGAAAGTGGTGCAGGTTTATCTGCCTTTGCAGCTGCGGCACTGGAATTTTTCAATCCCAGTGCAAAATTGCAAATGAGATATTTACAAACCGGTTGTAAATTAGCTCTTTTAAAAGCCAGTGTTCACAAGTATTCATCCATATTTGAATACAGAACAAAAAAGAAATTGAGATTGTAGTTGGTATTTTTCTGAAATTACATTTTGAAAACATAGCTTCTGCACTAAGGCCCTATTTCCAAATCCGTGAAATCTATTTGATAATCCAAGTGACAGTTGCCTTTTGTTGAAGTACCAGAACCACTGTACTTCTGCTGTATCTCTGACAGTCTGTATCATTATTATTTATACAGTTACTTAGGTGTATGTGGTGTTTTTTCAGGAGAATAATAGGCAGGGTCCTGATCCTTAAAAGCCTACAATTCCAGGGCCCAGCCCTGCAGATGCTTACTCATGCCAGTAGTTCTTACTCATACAGTTCTTATTTTCATGAGTAAATGCTACAGGCATAAGGATAGGTTTGCAGTTATCAGGGCCTTATACACGTCATAGGTCTAACTGGAAGTGTCCAAGGAGGCACCAAGATTTACACAAAGCACAGGTTGGTGTTTTTGACATGTGTACATTAAAGTAATTGTACTTAATTTTTTAATTTATTTCTAAATTTTATTTGTGTGAATGTTTCTTAGCTAAGCTAGTACAAAGATAGATTATATATATATATATAAAAATAATTAGTACCTGTCATCTGCACAACCCCTAAGCAATATTGGCCCATTATTCGGAGAAATCAACCTCACTACAATGTCTATTACCCCTTCCCATTTGACAAAGTTAGCCCCCTCCAGCCTTGTGTATATAAAAGTCAAGGTAACAAATACATCTTGCAGTGCTTCCTAAAATTCCCCTCACCAAATTTGTGCTCTAGCATCCCCCAAGAGGGAGTGAATTGTAGGCAAGAGGGACTTTAATGGAGAGTGTCCTTGTATCCACTAGCAGGAGTTGAAGCCTGGGGGTAGACAAGAGCAATCCAGAAGAAGTTCTATGAGAGGGAAGGAGAGTGATAGTTCCTGAGGTAGCCAAGGTCCTAAATTTATTCAAGATTTTTTTTTTCTTAAATGGAAGGCCATCTGAATGCTACATGGCGATCAGAGCTTAGAGAAAAGCTTGGTCATTTTCTCTTTGGTCTGGTAGGGGTTTAGTGTGCTAGGGAGTTATTGCATTCAGACTTTTGTGTGTGGTGGGGGTGAGGTCAGTGGCTAATGAAGCACCTTCTGTGGCTTGGTGGACTTCCCTGAATCTAATCCAGGAGTAATTGAGCAGCCACTCAGTGCGTGATATTACCACTGGAGTTTAATTGACTGAGTAGTGGCAGATCTGGGCCTGGGGTTGAGGTTTGCTAGGAGTCAAGATCTGTTTTCCTTGGTTGGAAGGATGGGGTCTTTCAATAAGGGGAATTAAGGGAAAAACTCTGGTTTCCAGTGGTTTCTTACAACAAATAGATGATCTGTCTTCTGCTTTATTTCTGACTGCTAATATCTTGAAATATCTAGACAGCCTTGTACAAATTGTATTTTAAGGCTGTTTTCAGCTATGCACAATTTGATGTGGCTGAGAAGCTGTATAAAAGCTGACTTCTGCTAGGAAGTGGGTGAATTTAAGAGTAGTTGACACACAATCAATGCCTATTGTGAAGCACTGTAGGTTTAATCATAAAAAAGGTTGTATGCCCACAAATTGCAGGGGGAATTTACGCTGGTACTTATTCTCAAGGTCAAACAGTAAAAGTGTACAACTCTTCAATAGCCATGAAATAACCGTCCAGGGAGAGCAAGGCAGCATATTGGCCAACTAATCACGTTAGATTCATGGGCATCTTCAAAGCCATCAATACAATTTCCCAGAGAGCTCAGTGGTGGGTGTCCATGTTGGAGAACTGCTTTCAACAGCCTGATATGGGAGTCCTCATTGCTGATGATGTCAAAACATTTCATTTTGACTTTATTGATTCGTTTAATTTAGACTCTTCATAATAGTCATTTTAAATATACTCCTTATATTTGATATTATGTATAACATTTCATATTATGTTTCAACATTAGTAACACAAAACACTTCGATGGTCCTGAATTTTTTTAAAATTTGTTCTGTGGGAAACTTCTAAATTTTGGCGCTTTATTCAGATGTGAAATGAAAACACATTTTGAAATTCTCAGTTTCTCTTGGAATGGAAATTCTATTCTCTCACCAAGTCTTTAAAGCATGAAAGGCTAACAATGTTAGGAACTATTAGGAAAGAGATATATTTTATCTTATTTTCTATCGTAATACCACTATTTATATCCATGGTGAGTTCACCTCTTGAATATTGTGTCCATTTCTGGTTGCCCCCCCTCAAAAGAATATAGTGGAACTGGAGAAGGTTCAGAGAAGGGCAACAAAGTTGATAAAGCATATGGAATGGCTTCCATATAAATAGAGACTACAAAGATTAGGGCTTTTCAGTTTAGAAATCAGATGACTAAAGTGGGATTGTGACGGGTTGAGTCACAGAAACCCCTTTGAGACTGCCACCTGATGTGCCTAGACTACCTCTGAGCCTGTTTTCCCTGCCAGCTTGGGATCTCAGTGCCTTGCCTGGTTTGAGCCAGACACGCTTGCCTGATGCAAACACAGATCCAAGTCTGAACCACGTCCCCCAAAAGCTGCAGGCTTAACTGAAAACAGCTTAAAAAGTGCTCCTGTCTCCAGCACTCAGATACCCAACTCCCAGTGGGGTCCAAACCCCAAATAAATCCATTTTATCCTGTATAAAACTTATACAGAGTAAACTCATAAATTGTTCACTCTCTATAACACTGATAGAGAGAGATGCACAGATGTTTGCGCCTCCCTCCCCCCCAGGTATTAATACATACTCTGGGTTAATTAATAAGTAAAAAGTGATTTTATTAAATACAAAAAGTATGATTTAAGTGGTTCCAAGTAATAGAACAAAGTGAATTACCAAGCCAAATAAAATAAAACACGCAAGTCTAAGCCTAATACGGTAAGAAACTAAATACAGATAATCTCGCCCTCAGATGTTTCAATAAGCTTCTTTCACAGACTGGACACCTTCCTAGTCTGGGCCCAATCCTTTCCCCAGGTACAGTCCTTGTTCTAGCTCAGGTGGTAGCTAGAGGATTTCTCATGACTGCAGCCCCCTTTGTTCTGTAACCCCCTTATATAGCTTTTGCACAAAGCGGGAATCTTTTGTCCCTCTCTGGGTTCCCACCCCTCCTTCTAAATGGAAAAGCACCAGGTTAAAGATGGATTCCAGTTCAGGTGACATGATCACATGGCACTGTAAGACTTCATTACTCACTTGCCAGCACACACACATACAGGAAGACTTACAAGTAAATAGAGCCATCTACAGTCAATTGTCCTAGTTAATGGGAGCCATCAAGATTCCAAACCACCATTAATGGCCCACACTTTGCATAGTTAGGACCTCAGAGTTATATTTCATATTTCTAGTTTCAGATACAAGTGATACATTTATACAAATAGGATGACCACACACAGTAGATTATAAGCTTTTTAATGGTACCTTATAAGAGACCTTTTGCATGAAGCATATTCCAGTTACATTTTATTCACACTCATTATCATATATTCATAAAATCATATAGAGTGCAACATCACAGGGATACGATAGAATTCTATCAAAATCTTGAATGGTGTGGAGAAAGTGAATAGAGAAGTGTAATTTACCCTTTCACACAATAAAGTATCAGGGATCACCTGATAATTAGTAGGCAGCAGGCTAAATACAAACAAGAGGAAGTACTTTTTCATACTAAGCACAAGTAACCTGTAGAAGTCATTGCTGTGCGGTATTGTGAGGGCCCAAAGTATAAGTGGGTTCAAAAAAGAACTGGATAAGTTCATGTAGGATAGACCCATCGTTGGCTATTAGCTAAGATGGTCAGGAAGGCGACACCATCCTTGGACTGATCGTAAACCTCTGACTATCAAAAGCCAGGAGTGGAAGATGGGTGGATCACCCCATAATTGCCCTGTTCTGTACAATCTCTCTGTATGGGCCATTGTTGGAGACTGGATACTGGACAAGATGGACCATGGTCTGACCCAGCATGGAAGCTCTTATGTTCTAACTTGTGGATTGTCTGAAACTATAAAATGCAGAGGACCATGAAAATGAAAGGGAGTGGAGGGATAATTCTGATTTTAAATTTTTTTTAGCTTGAGTGTTCAAGAAGGGTTTGGTTTGGATTTTCACTGAAGATTTGGGTAGATTATAGCTTTATCCCAACTGTTTTTTGGGTTTTTTTTTGCTTATAGCAGGGTGTTAATATCTTCCCCCATAGCATGTGTAGATTTAAAACCAATCAAATTTTGTGTGTGCAAGCTCTAGAAGTTTGGATTGATAATACAAAACAAATATCTGGGTGAGATTGAAACTGAACTGAAATTTTTAGAATGAGTTTTAAATCTAGCATTAGGAGAAAGCTGGTCATATCACTTCTGCTTTCTGATTAAATTTTTTTATTGTCTCACTACATTTCTTGTCCTAAGGTAGTTAGGTATTTTATTACCTGCTTTTGCAAGTATTTATGTCAGACACATACTGAAATATCCCTGCACTATTTTCCACTGTTAGTAACATATAGTAGTCTCTCAAATTCAGAATTGCCATGTATTGCAATTTGAGACAATTACATTAGTGAGATGTAGAGAACTTCATTCTGTAAAATGCTTTGAAACCTGGAGTGTAATTAATTACACAGTGAGCTATTACAAAAGGTAGATTTTTTTTTTCATTTGCATGAATTCATTTCCATGAAAGATTCTGGGTTGACAAAGCAGAACTGAAGCTCTCTGTTACCCACAGTACTTGGCCATTGCCATATTCAGCAATAAGTCCCAATTTTGACCTGGTAGGACTATTTTTGTGGGGTAAAGCTCAGACTCCAGGGCTATCTTTTCTTTAGTTTCTCTTCTGAGATTGTCACTGAGGGTGACTACTACTACTATCTCTTTTGTGATTTACCTGAAACTGGACTGAGACCTACCACAGGTTGCTGAATGACCATTCTGTGATAACTGCTGATTCCAATTGACTGGTGCCCTGCAGTAGTTATAGTCCCGGTGAATTTGTGTATAACCTCTTACCACATCCTTGAGCTGTTCTCTCAGAATGGCAGATGTTCTATGTATATCTTATAAGAGATCTCTCTGTAGGGAATATTACTCTTTGTCAAGATATTCTGCATTAGTCTCAATTTTCAAACTTCTCACTTTAGCTGCCAGTTGATTATTTTCAGTTATCAGATTCCGCTGTCAAAGCTGAAGCAGATGTATGTGTGGCCCCAATCTCAAATGTAGGTAAGACTCAAACCGTGAACCTCGTTGTCTCCAGATGGCAGATACAAGAGATGATATAAAAGGGCAGAGGACACAAATAATTGTGGTTAGCATAGTGCAAACAGAATGAATGAGTGTATAATTACCACATCATTAAGGAGCCCACAGCATGTTTGTAACATCATCAGTATGTGATGTAATTGTTGTTTCAAGTCTTGAGTAATGTTTTATCTGAAGAACTCATGTCCTTCACTTGCTTAAATTCACTCTGTCGCATTTGGAAAGGATGCACATGTCTCTTACTAGACATAACTTTAGGACGGAAGAATCCCATGCACCGCTACAGACTAGGGACCGAATGGCTAGGCAGCAGTTCTGCAGAAAAGGACCTAGGGGTTACAGTGGACGCAAAGCTGGATATGAGTCAACAGTGTGCCCTTGTTGCCAAGAAGGCTAACGGCATTTTGGGCTGTTTAAGTAGGGGCATTGCCAGCAGATCGAGGGACATGATTGTTCCCCTCTATTCGACATTGGTGAGGCCTCATCTGGAGTACTGTGTCCAGTTTTGGACCCCACACTACAAGAAGGATGTGGAGAAATTGGAGAGTCCAGCGAAGGGCAACAAAAATGATTAGGGGACTGGAACACATGAGTTATGAGGAGAGGCTGAGGGAACTGAGGTTGTTTAGTCTGCGGAAGAGAAGAACGAGGAGGATTTGATAGCTGCTTTCAACTACCTGAAAGGGGGTTCCAAAGAGGATGGATCTAGACTGTTCTCAGTGGTAGCAGATGACAGAACAAGAAGTAATGGTCTCAAGTTTCAGTGTGGGAGGTTTAGGTTGGATATTAGGAAAAACGTTTTCACTAGGAGGGTGGTGAAACACTGGAATACGTTATCTAGGGAGGTGGAGGAATCTCCTTCCTTAGAGGTTTTTAAGGTCAGGCTTGACAAAGCCCTGGCTGGGGTGATTTAGTTGGGGATTGGTCCTGCTTTGAGCAGGGGGTTGGACTAGATGACCTCCTGAGGTCCCTTCCAACCCTGATATTCTATGAGCCAGATATAACAGCCACTTCTGGGAGCCATGCAGAGCCAGGGCAGGTAGGGAGCCTGCATCAGCCCTGCTAAGCTGCTGACAGGACTTTTGGCTTATTAAAATCTCCTGGATTGCTTTTAATAGTCACCGGGAGATTGAGGGCGATTCCGGTACACTCCTGGCGAATGCGGGAGGGATGGCAACCCTAATCGTACTACGCTGCTATTTTGGGATCCATTCTAAACCAGGGTGGTAATGTCTTTCTGCATTCTTTGTTTCCAAGCTATGGTAATAATGAAGCTGTAATAATAAGAGGCTGTTTGTTTTTTGTTTTTTTTCCCCCCCCCTCTGAGTTTGCACAGTGTCTAGCACACTGGGGTCCTGTCCGTGACTAAGCCTCCAGGCACTATAGTAATACAAATAATAAATAACAAAATGCTGGCATTTTATATGAAGGGGAAACTTGACACAACTGCATGTTCAGAAATCTCTTGGAATTTGTTTAATTCATTTTTTCCCTTTTGAAGTTAAACAGTTTCAAAGAGTTTATCTGTGCTATTTGGAGTAATTACTCATTTTTAAATATCATTTGATAGTCTGGGTTAGTGTAGATTAATCTAATTTATTCTATATTATATAAAATAACCTATTTTACATTATGGGCAAAAGAAGCAGGTTCACACCTTCATGCTTGTTGGAATCCAGAAGCCCAGTAGTAAAATGGGAAGAGTGCTGCATGTCAGGACTGAAAAGCATTGTGAGAGATTTGATGTGACTCGGGGCTGAAACAGGAAGTGGTGATGCAGCTATGAATTCTGGTACACTGGCAAAGCTGTGTGTGACTTCACATGTAGCCTTGACCTGCACTATGACCAGTTCTCTCTCTCTCTCTCTCACTCACACTCACACCAAAATAGTTAAATGCTGACTGAGCTAGAGTTTATAATCTCTATTTGCTGACTAGATTGATCTTGCCAGGGTGATCTTATTTCTGCTTTGTACTAGTCATGTGTGTCACATCTCATGTACTTTACACAAGAAACACACAACATAAGTAGACTCTAATTCTTGCAACTCCAGTTTGTATTCTCTTTTCCGGTTGTTCGAAGACTAAATGGGCTATGCCAACAAAACAAGGACCTTAAACTGGAAAATAAAATGTTCCAGCTCTAAAGAGCACATAGTACAGGGAAAAGTGTTTTTGTTTTTTGTTTTTTGTTTTTTTTTATTTTTTTTTTAAAGTTGTGAATTTGCCTAAGGTGTATTTAATGACAACTTCCATCATCATCTAAACAGAATATAAAGCAGCTGTCCCAGATACAAATCCTGCATTATCCAAGCAGTGTTTATAACTTTCTTTTTCTTAAGTTACAGTATGTTTTAAAAGATGTTTTTTTCCTGAATTCTCTTTAACCATGAGAGTAATGCCAAGTCTATATGGTGTTTTTTTGTTGTTGTTTTATTTCTTAATTTTTTGTGCTCCGATAACTTAAAGGTAATGTCAATAGGAGTTTTCGAAATAGAAGAAACAAAATTACACACTTGAGACAGGTTGGAGTGTTTCTAGTTAAGAAGTGTTTTCAGGTGTCGATCTTGCAGCAGTCAATTAAGGCCCTTCTGGAATGCTAACAGCAAGTTAATTTGTAGCTTCAGTACTTCATGCGAACAGGAACGTACAGTAATATACTTTCTACACTGGCAGTGTTGAGGAAGCCTGGCTGGCAGTGGAGTCAAATTCATAGAATCATAGAATATCAGGGTTGGAAGGGACTTTAGAAGGTCATCTAGTCCAACCCCCTGCTCAAAGCAGGACCAATTCCCAATTTTTGCCCCAGATCCCTAAATGGCCCCCTCAAGAATTGAGCTCACAACCCTGGGTTTAGCAGGCCAATGCTCAAACCACTGAGCTATCCCTCCCCCCAACAACTTGTAAGTTGTTACAATTACTAAATTGTAGTGTTAGTAATCTATTGCTTGTAAGAAACACTGACATAATGGATCTGCCCCCTATACTCCTGTTGTGTGGCACCTGACTATAAGGATAGTCCTATTGATTTGAGTGCCCAGTCAGTGAAATAGTACTTAGCATGAGTACATGAGAATGGCCATAATGGCCCAGACCAATGGCCCATCTAGCATAGTATCCCGCCCAAGGCTTAAATTCTCAGATTATTTCCTGGACCCCCCACTACATTCGGGGCTCAGGGCTTTAGCCCTGGGGCCGGGGGAAGAGGAGGAGCGGGGAGGGACACCAGGGCTTGGGGCTTTAGCCTCGTCTTGGGTGGAGGGGGAAGATGCAATATTTACTGAAGCTCTGCTGTGGTGGGCTCTGGCTGAATTTAAGCCCTGATCCTGCCTCTACAGTGGCCAATGCCATGTTCTGTTCCTTCTGAATCATCTGGCAATTGAATGATCCATCCCCTGTCATCCACGCCCACCTTCTTGCAGTGGTTAAGGGCACCCAGAGCATGGGGTTGTGTCCCTGACCAGCTTGGCTATTAACCTATCCTCCACGAACTTTGCTAATTCTTTTTTTTTTTTTTAACCCAGTTTTACTTTTGGCCTTCACAGCATCCCCTGACAATGAGTTATACAGGTTTACTGTGCATTGTGTCAAATACTTCCTTTTGTTTGTGTTAAATCTGCTGCCTATTAATTTAATCAGGTGACTCCTACTACTTGTGTTATGTGAAGGGGTAGATAACACTTCCCTATTCACTTTTTCCACACCATTCATCATTTTATAGACCTCTAACATATCCCCCCTTAGTTGTCTCTCTTCTAAGATGAACAGTCTCAACTTCTTAATCTCTCCTTGTGTCATAAATATAAAGGGAAGGGTAAACCCCTTTAAAATCCCTCCTGGCCAGAGGGAAACTCCTCTCACCTGTAAAGGATTAAGAAGCTAAAGGTAACCTCGCTGGCACCTGACCAAAATGACCAATGAGGAGACAAGATACTTTCAAAAGCTGGGAGGAGGGAGAGAAACAAAGGGTCTGTGTCTGTTGGTATGCTGCTTTTGCCGGGGATAGAACAGGAATGGAGTCTTAGAACTTTTAGTAAGTAATCTAGCTAGGTATGCGTTAGATTATGATTTCTTTAAATGGCTGAGAAAAGAATTGTGCTGAATAGAATGACTATTTCTGTCTGTGTCTCTTTTTTGTAACTTAAGGTTTTGCCTAGAGGGATTCTCTATGTTTTGAATCTGATTACCCTGTAAGGTATCTACCATCCTGATTTTACAGGGGTGATTCCTTTACTTCTATCTACTTCTATTTCTATTAAAAGTCTTCTTGTAAGAAAACTGAGTGCTTTTTCATTGTTCTCAGATCCAAGGGTTTGGGTCTGTGGTCACCTATGCAAATTGGTGAGGATTTTTACCAAACCTTTCCCAGGAAGTGGGGTGCAAGGGTTGGGAGGATTTTGGGGGGAAAGACGTGTCCAAACTGTGTTTCCCAGTAAACCCAGTTAGAGTTTGGTGGTGGCAGTGGATATTCCAAGGACAAAGGATAAAATAAATTTGTACCTTGGGGAAGTTTTAACCTAAGCTGGTAAAAGTAAGCTTAGGAGGTTGTCATGCAGGTCCCCACATCTGTACCCTAGAGTTCAGAGTGGGGGAGGAACCTTGACACCTTGTGTGGAAACTTCCATACCTCTAATCCAGGGGTGGCCAACTTTTGTCTCCAGAGCCACATGCAGCTCTTCAGAAGTTAATATGTGGCTCCTTGTATAGGCATAGACTCCGGGGCTGGAGCTACAGGTGCCAACTTTCCAAAGTGCCAGGGGAGGCTGGGTGCTCACTGCTCAACCCGTGGCTCTGCCACAGGCCCTGCCTCCACTCCACTCCTTCCTGTCCCCTCCCCTGAGCCTGCAGTGCCCTTGCTCCTTCTGCCTCTCTCCCAGAGCCTCCTGCATGCCACAAAACAGCTGTTTGGGAGCGAGAGGGAGGTGCTGATTGGCGGGGCTGCTGGTGGGCGGGAGGCACTGAGTGTGGAGAGGGGAGCTGATGGGGTGGGGAAGGCTGACATATTACTGTGGTTCTTTGGCAATATACACTTGTAAATTCTGGCTCCTTCTCAGGCTCAGGTTGGCCACCCCTGCTCTAATCATTTTTGTTGCCCTTCTCTGTACCTTTTCCAATTCTAATATATCCTTTTTGAGATGGGTCAACCAGATCTGCACACAGTATATTCAAGGTGTGGGCATACCATGGATTTATTTAGTGGCATTATATTTTCTGTTGTATTATCTTCCCTAATGGTTCCTAACACTCTGTTAGATTTTGTTTTTGACTGCCATTGCACATTGAGTGGATGTTTTCAGAACACTATCCACAATGACTCCAAGATCTTTCTTGAGTGGTAACAGCTAATTTAGATCCCATCATTTTGTGTATATATAGTTGGGATTATGTGTTCGATTGTGCGTTACTTTGCGCTAATGGAGTAAGGGCAGCAAAATCTGCCACACTAGAGAATCTCCTGGTACTTTGCAGTGCGTGGGTCACGTACACTGAAGGAATAAAGAGGAATAAGTCACATCTCTCCCCACTCTACTGGGGGCTCGCCCCAAGGGAGGGTAAATGATTTTCCCTTCGGAATGTGGTAGGTTTAATTTCTCATAGTTGCTTTGCTAGCAGAAGCTGCAGAAGGGAAGCACTATGTCAGGTTATATACCAGGAGAAGCTGTTGTAATCCTGAGGTGAATCTGACCCATTGTGTATGATTTATATTGCATGTATATTAAATCAAAGATTTGCAAACATTTTAAGATTGTTTTGCCCATGCATTTCTTTTAATGCTGCAGAAAGAAGCAACTGACAAGTGAGGAGACTGCAGTTGCTGTGCAGCAGGATGTACTGGGCATGCTTCAGCCTGAACTTCTGACTTATTAACAGAACTCGGGGGCACAAATAAGATGAGTGGGAGTGGCATCTGTGAGCTGATTCTGTTTTTAAGGACAAATGTACCTAGAAAACACCAAGAAAGTGGACTGTACGGAACAAGAGAGAGAACATAAAGGGCTGTGGAAAGATAGCAATGCAGTTGTATTCTCTTCAAACATGCCATTTTGTCTTCCATTGAAAAACATAACCTCTGGAGCTAAACTCTCAGTTTGTGGAAATGGGTGCATCTCCATTAATGTCAGTGAGTGGCGCTGATTGACACAAGATGAGGATCTGGCACGTTAATTTCTAGGGGCTCCATTTTGCGATGGGTTTTTTCCTTTCACTTCCTCTCTGAAGATCTTGTAGTCAAAAGTAGACTCTTGTCTTCATTACCACAAGAAGAGAGTATGGGTCCTATCCCGAGCCCAATACTACTCTCATTGAAGTTGGCCAGACTTTTATAATTGACTTCAGTAGGAGCAGAGTCAGGCTTCTTGTCACTAGTTGAATTGGCCAAATCGCAACATTACTATCAAAGCAAGTGCTATTTGTAGTCTCTCTTGTCACATAAAGACCATCTATCCTGGAATGTAATGACCATCTCTAAATTAGGCTTCAGCCTTGCAAGAATTTAGGCCTGTTTTATGCACATGAATAAGGACTATTTCAAACATCAGTCTTGCAAAAGGTGGGTGCATTTTGAAATGGTGTCCCTTGAAATTAAGCTTAGTCTTGCATTTTTCAGGCAGTTATCCTTTATTCTTTCTTTTGAGGGTGGTCATACCAGGCACAGTGCTGGAGTAATTTGGAGAGGTGGGATTACTGCGTTCAAAATGAAATGTATAAAGACTGCTGTGTGGGGTTAAGAGGTTTGTATAGCAGTAGCTAATACTGAGTCTTTGTTCAGTGCTTTCAGTCTATCGCTTTCATGAGCTCCAAATTCACACTTACAAATAAACATGCCTGCTTTTGAATTATATTTGAATTAAAGGAATGAGCCTCTAGGTGCAGGCTGACTCAGGGGAATCCCCAGCCACCACAACATGCATCTTCAGAGCCATGAATGAGAAGAGAAATTGTCATCTTGTCTCTTGGTTCCACTATTTTCGTAGCTTGACCACAGAAGTGGCCATAATGTTTGGCTTCTCCTGGAATCAAAAAGAGAATCAAAAGGTGGGTTTTTTGAGACCCGTATGTTACAGGGAACTAACAGGTTATGGTGCCAGGATGGTGTAGACTGAAGTTGATTGCATGCAGCTCTGAGTTTGGATTTATGGGGTTATTTTAAGTTGTACAAATTATATCAAAGGAAGTTTAATCATTATATATTAGTGTACATACTGAATTGTAATGACTGGGTCAGCTCTCTAATGTGGGAGATCAGATTTTAAACAAGTGCAGTCTGTGTTCATGAAAGTAGGATCTGATCCAGCCCTGATACTTTGTTGCCTGGTCTCTTCAGTTTTGCAAGTACAATGCGTTTGCATTTTATGAACACAGTATGGTGTGTGATTCTGCTTGGAGCTGTGAAAGTTAAAAGTACAGCAGAAAAGGCATATCAGAGTTGATTGCTTTTTTGATAGAATTACAGATTTGATGGATGAAGGGCATGAAGTAAATGTAATCTATTTGGATTTTTAGTAAAGCTTTTGATACACGCATGAAATCCAACTTGAAAAAAATAATTCAAATTGATTCTGTTGTATGATTTAAAATCTCATTGAATAATTATAAACAAAGAGTACTGACAAATAGATGTAGTGGGAACTGTGGGAGATGTCTAGGGAGAGAATGGTGCTGGATCTGGTCTTGTATTTAATGCCTTCATTAATGATCTGGAAGGGGGAATAAACAGCATTTAATTAAATTCAGTGGTGATACTTCATTGGGAGGAGTTGCAAGTAAAAGTGAAAACAGATAAATAAGGGACACCTGAGAGATTAGGAACATGGACCAAAAATAACACTATTGAGATTGATCTTCCAAAATGCAGGATAGTGTATCTTGGGGAACATAATCTGGAACATGGCTATTCATTAAAAGGGAGGAACCTAGAAAGCAGCAATATATAATGGAAAGACAATTCAGCATGAGCTTGTAATAATATTTAGAAGGAGAGGAAAGGATTTACCTATTCCAGTCAATTTACAAAGCTCTCTTTGGGTTTTTTTCAATTACAAGCACAGGGAAGGGTGTTTTTCTTTTGAAAAAAGAAATTTGTGTAGTACTTGATTTGAAAATGTACATGTTACATATCCATACATATTGCTGTCTGAGGACATTGACCAATACATAGCAACTTCCATATTAATTCTCTTGTTTGTTCTACATTATGGTCTCTTTTCCAAAATGTGAATCTTTGGTGTTCAAGGCACAGGCATTGCCATTAAATGGGCAAGCTATGTGTTGCTCAACCAATGTAGAATATGCCAGAGAATGCTGCACAGAAGCTAGACCTTGAAGTCTGGAGCAGAGGCTTGTTTCCAATAATACCTAATATGACCTTGAATAACACAGTGCTCGCTTCCTTGTACAAAGAAATAAGCTGGGATTTTTTGTTTTAATGACAGGCTACACGCAGCATGGAGATTTTCACAGTACAGAGGAAGCTTTGTCAAATAATGTATTAACTTTAGATATCCCTAAAATTTGTAGAAAAATCTTTGAATGAGGCTTTACCCTGTTCATTGCCTGTGGTGCTGGCCGAGTTTGGGAATAGACTTTAACAAACAAAGTCTTTTAGCTCCAAAACCCATGAAGAAGAAATTTGGAAAATACCCGTTGGCATTTACCTCTGGTATTGCATCCATTAGTGAGTTTAGTAGTTGGCTGAAAGTTCTGTAGAAATAGTCTGAAACTGGATTATTTGTGGATTTCCTCTTCGTAGTTGCTAGAAGCATAATAAGGCTTCTGTCTTCCATGTTACTTGTAGGGGTAACTTCAAAGGAGAGCTGGGAGCACCACAGCAGCAACAACTGAGGGCACTTACTTCATTATCTGAGGTTCCCCAAAACTCTTGGGTGATGTCTCTTAGCTGATTGGCATGGCTGGAAGAACCCTGAATGAATGTGACTTCAAGGAAGGCAATACAGTGTGCAGAATTTCCTTTTGCAATTCCTTTAGAGCACGGTGACACTTTGAGGCCCAGTAATGAAAAGGACACAGAGAACCCTGACATGCACAAACTTTGATTGCCTTTTGCAATCCCCCAATCTCTGAAATATTTTTAATGTCCCCCTGATACAAAGGGAACTATTCCTCCAAAGTGAGGGCGGTGTTTTCTTAGCTGGATGGCCCACTGCCCCCAAATTTACAAGGTTGAATTTGTTTTGGCTGGAGAGTGTGAGAGTGATACAGGGTGTGAACCTCTTACTGTGTGCTGCCACTTTGCTTGCCACTTCCATTCCTATGAGTTGGAAGTGTAGTGAAATGTACAAAAATCCTGTACTCAAGTGCTATTAGTTTCCATGCCCTGCTGCAATATGAGAAGAGCTGCCTTTCATGCATGACCCATAAACCAATACCAAGCTGACCAGTCTCAGCAGGCCTACCAGCTTTGAAATTGTCCCTTAAGATACTGTTGTGTCTTTGCAGTTAACTATGAGATGTAAAATTGGAAGGACAACTATGGGCTTGTGCTATTTGTAATCTCTTTTATGGCTAAGTGATTAAACAGCACTGGTTAATATACAATCAATGGGTAACAATAGAAGGAATAGACATTGTCCAATTCTTCTTTAAGATACAATTTAATATGCGTGTCAGTTTTTCAAAGAGTTTTCTTTCTAGATCTGAATAAATGCATTTTGGGATTAACACTTTTTCTACATGAGGTGTTTGACAAAGTGAATATGAATAAAATGCATAGCATTAAATCTTCTCCTTGCAGTGTACACACAATCAAATCAAAGAAAACGGCAAGGACACTGTATACTAATTCTCTTTGTGTTATCCAAAGATGACCTTTTGCTATACTGTATCCTAATTAGTATTTGCAAACCTGCTGAGATCTGAAAATAAATCCTGGGACCATTGCATCTGTGAATAAGGTGCCTATTTTTTTTAAAAGGTTTGGGTGTCTCTGGTCAACTCCTAGACCAGAATTTACATTGACATAATATTTTTAAAAAGTGTTCTTTAAGTGAACACAGTAGGCTTTGTTCTTTACTCAATTACCAAGGTTTGCCTCTATTGACTTCAATAGATTTTCTCCTCACTTTCTCTCAAGTAAGTGAGAGGAGAAACAAGCTTAGTACTTCAGATTTAACAGTATTATAAAGCCTGATTAGTGATGAGAAAAAATGGCTCTAGCTTTTTATAGAGCAAGATGCTTAGGAACGCATAATATCCTGCTTAAGAGCCTCATCCTGAGAGAGAGCTTACCAGCTACAATTTCACTGAACATTTATGATTTTTAAAGCAGTGGCTCAGAGGGAGAGAAGTATGGATATATTTCAGACAGAACACTAATAAAAAAAAAAAGCTGGTAGATATTTAAAATTGACCGGTTGCTGCAATCTTCTGATCCTTGCTAATTTGCATACAGTAGTCTATTTGACCTCCATGAGTTTCCTTATATTCCTTGTGGCAACGTCCTGTAGAACTTAGTAGGGATGAAATCGTAGGTTTCAATAAAAATAAGATTTCTTAGAAATTAGTCAAAAAACCAATAATATTTGCTAAGGCAGCATATACTTTCTATGGGTTTTTAAATCACTTTAGATAACTTGAAAGTAAAATTATAATTCTTTATTCTATAGGATGGTTAAAAATCTGTAGAAAGGCTATAATTTTCAGTTAAATTATGTAAGAATTTTCCATATGGGTTGCTGAAAAAAGGTTTGGGACAATATTGCCTACTTTTCGTTAATATTTCAAACCATATTGTGTTGAGATACCATATTGAAAGTGATGCAAGTTCATATATTTAGGAAAACAAAATGGAGGTCATGCTTATAGGATGGGGAAATGTATTCTGGAAAGCCATCATTCAGAAAATAATGTAGTTGGCTAGCTACTGTGACACCTGTGATATGCAGTGGCAATGTATAATCAGGGTAACAGAGTAGGAGAAGGGAGATGGTGTTTCCACTGGATACAGTGTTGGTGAGAACGCTACATGCAGTTGTTATCCACACTTAATGAAGGATGTTGAGAAATTGAAAAGAGTTGAGAAAAGAACTACAAGAATGATCTGAGGGTTGGAAAACTTGCTGTTACAGAGACTAAAGAAGCTCCATCTACTTAGCTTACATATGAAAATGTGAACTTGATCGTGTTCTGTGAGTACCAATGGACAAAGTGGGAATTTGGGGTAATATTTTTGAGTCCTGTGTGCCTCAGTTTGGTCTATATGTGGCATTGTTACCCAGTGGGTTGGAAAAGGACAGTTTGCTCTGTGGAGGCTAAGAGACATAGGTGTGGGTGTCACCTAGCTGTCTAGGCCTTAGTCCCCATATCAATGGAGCATCTGAGAAGGCAATGGAAAATCCATTCACTAGGACGTTGACACCTAGCAACTAATGATCCAGAGGAATATAGTGGGTTGTTTTTTTTTGTTCCCTCTCTTTCCTTCCCCCCTGACCTCTCAGCAGGGAAGCTGAGAAACTTGAGAACCAAGGACTCGGTGGTATGAGTTGGGGAGGATAGGAATTAGCTGCTGGAAAGAGTCAGGGCTCTTACCTGGAGTCTGACCAAAGAGGTCCGACTGAGACACAGATGGAGCTTGAACAATGGGATTCACTACAGCTTGGCTGGGCTCTGTGCTAACCTGAATTTGTCGATGTTTTAACTCAGTGGTTCTTAGCCTTTACTGCACCCCTTTGGTTCTCAAAATATGTTCTCGCACCCCTTATCAAAAATCGTTGAAGTAGGTCTTTAAACCTAGATATATTTTTTTGTTTGTATGTTACAGTAATAGTTAAAAATGTATAATGTTAATAAATACATAGGTTTGATTAAACAAAGTAGTTGTACTTACATGCCTGTGCTTAATTTTGTGTTTTCGATGACTTACCTTCTAAAAAATTCTGGCATGCCTCACACCCCCAGGGGGTGCGTGCTCCCTAGGTTAAGAATCACTGTAACTTAAGGACTTTCTGTGCTGTGTTCCAGTTGACTACTACACCTTACTGTTTGAGTGTCACTGCAAATGCTTGGTGAGGTGCATTAATCCCTGAAGAGAGTACAAGTCTCTACCAGGAGACATGCTCAGTTGGACTGGCTGAACAGAGTTCATAGTGTGAAGCTGGACCTCTGAGCCATCAGCAAGCCTGTCTAAGAAGGCAGTGTAACTTACCCTGGAGGAAGAGTGAGATCCATGGGGGGGGGGTCTGGCCCCAACTGGAAGGGTTCCTTCTATACACTGTTCCAAAGCTTGGGGTATAGCACTGATCCTTGGGGAGGTTTCTCATCCTAGAAGTTTCTTTAATCGAGTAGACACAAGCCTAACAAAATCTATCATCTGGAAGCTGAAGCCATACAAGTCGTGGCTAGGGGACAAAAGTGTAAATTTTTAAAAGGGAGGGTAATTATCCATTGAAATAACTTAGCTAGGGATGTGGTGGATTCTCCATCACCTGAAATCTTTACACCAAGATTGGGTGTCTTTCTCAAAGATATGCTCTAGCTCAATCAGAAGCTTCAGGGATCAGTGCAAAAATTACTGGGTGAAATTCCATTGTCCTTGTTATGCAGGAGGTCAGACAAGGCGATCATAATGGTCTCTTCTGGTCTTAAAATCTGAATCAGGGTATACTTTTTTTTTTCAATTAAACTAACAATTGTAATTTTTGAAAGGCAAAAAGTGTTATTGCCTGTTTAATGTACTTCCATCAGATTCTCCATGAGGAGAATGATTAAGCATGGAGTAAGGATATGATTCCCTCCCGGAAGTCACAGATTCTGGGACTTTCTGGGACCTCCGTGACTACTTCTAGAGCAGGGCTGAAGCAGCTGTCCGCTCCGGGACTGCCAGAGCAGTGGCCCCAGGGCTGAAACAGCGGCTGGGGTTGGGCCAGACCTGCCACAGGAGCAGTGGAAGGGCTGGAGCAGCTGCCGGCTGTCAGCCCCGGTGCCATGGGAGCAGGAACAGTGGTCTCTGGGGCTGCTGGAGCAGCAGCCGGGGTGGGCTCAGTGGCATGGTTAGAGCAGCTGGAAGCCCTGGCAGTGCTCTGTTTGTCATCCGTCCGTCCTGCCCCAGGTATTAGCAGTAAAAGTCAGGGACAGGTTGTGGGCTTCTGCAGGCCTGCAATCTGTCCCTGACTTTTACTAAAAATAAATGATATAGAATCTTAACCTTAGGCCTGGGCAAATTGGTTAGGAGAAATGAGAACTGTTCCAAATTTTGAGATGAACCATTTTGAGGAAATTTAAGCATGACTGGACTGATGATAAGGAGGTGGGTAGAATATAAAAATGTATCCAGTGGGATACCATTTATGTGAGTTTTGTATACATACAAAATGTGAGCGTATGATACTGTAGCCTTTGCTCGTGTAAACTGTCTTCTTAAAGTCACCATATTGCGTTGTTATGCCTTGAAAAAATGTACTCTTGCCTAGAGGCAGGTTACTCAAATGGGAGTTGGACTGGGCCCTTATGAACTGAAGTCAGTTTGGAGTCTTTCCATAGACTTCACTGGGAACTAGATTGGGTCTGAAATCCAAGACTTTCAGAAGTGTCAGAAAAGGCCTGATTTTAAAGTGCTGAGCATCTACTCTTAATATCAGAGAATCATGTACTTTGTCAGTTATTGCCATTAGTGTGTGTGTGTGTATACAGTACTAATAGAAAAAAATTATTACAACTGATTTATTTTACTCAGACCAACGTGAACCCAAATAAGATGAAATACACAATAAAGGACTTTAAATTGTGACATTGATTAAAATGACAAGTTGGGTCATCTAGTGGGTTAAAAACAATATACAATTATGGTGGTTAGTGAATTAATGTTACAGATTGAAATTTAATATTCTGTGCATCTAAAACATGTTTCTTAATCAGCTTCTTGCAGTCCCAGACATTCTCCTTGGTACTCATTTAATTTTAGAGTGCAAATTGCATTTTTTGGCATTTCCTATATTAAAAACTATTTAATAAGCATGTTTCACTTGGCAGATCTATTTTGATGGCAACAGGGTTATGGTCTGTTCTTCAAACCCTGCTGGAATCCTGCCTTCTATTTTGATGCAAAGACAGATACTGTAATTTTTTGCTGCTGCAGTGTTTTCAGAGTTTCAGTTAATATTGGCTCGGAGTGTCTCACTTTATTATTTCTTTTCCTTTAAATTAACTGTTTAGAAGGGGTATTTGCTCTGTAAGTAGTGGTTCTGCAGTATGTTAAGAAATCATTGTTCCAAGAGGGGCAGAGGGAAAATCAGCTTTTCCTGTCTCCTGTGGCATTTATAATAACTATTGCTTTTGCCAAGGTAGAGTGCCTCGCTAATGTTAGAGTTCATTAGTCTCTATTTGTTGTTTATGCCATTCCATTACACCCTGAGCCCCTCGGTTTGCCCCACTGCAGCTAAGTGTATGATTGGAAAAAACCAGCTAAGGGCGAAAAGTAATGTAAAGAGAAATCATTCTCCATTTGTGTAAATAATTTGCAGTGACAAGTTTGTGAAATTGAATAAAGTCGCAAAATGGATGATAGATGCTCCGATATGGAATCACCAACTGGAAAACAAAAAAGTTATTGCACAGTGAATGAGCAAATCATTATAAAGTACCCAGTGAGGTAGCAATGCTCAATTGGGTGCAAATGAAAGCATGCCTGGATAATCAAAAAACAACAAATAGAAAATCCCAGCAAGGAGATGACTTGCGGTACCTCATAATATGCTGTTGATTTCACTGACTGGTAAGGATGTTCACCATGTTTTCTGGAAAACAAAAATACAAAGGCAAACAAAGATTAGGAATATAGAGATATTTAGCAGTAATTATTAGCTTTAGAAGGAATTCCTTCATCGTGAATTTTTACAGGATCGTTTGTTAGCTTCCTATGCATCCTTGTTAGGACTATATATATCCAGAGTAGTCGTATGCATATTCACATACACATTATGTGTGCATAGTATATGTACTGTGTGTAAGTGAGGTCTGTGTGATAAAAGTCATGTGCCATATACCTTCGATGAGCTACACTATGCCTAATAAGGGCCTGGAAAGTGAAGACCAGCACTTGTGTTTGAGGCCATAGAGAAGAGGAACCAGAGAGATGCCATGATCAAGGTAACAGGTGATGAAAATGATCTCTTATAGCAGCATTCTGCATGGATACATGCAGGGCAAGATTGTATTTGTCAAGGCCAGAGAGAAGCATGTTGCAGTACTTGAAACGCAATAGGAGAGCCTGGATGAAAGGTTTAGCCATGTGGATGGATAGGAATGGCTGTATTTGAGAGATGTAGACTCCTGCCTCTGATTGGTCCATGATTCCAGTCTCCATTGTCTACTTGTTAAACTTTTTAAGTGAACACATTTTGTGGTTTCTCCGTTGTTGCCTCTCCTGCTTGAGAGGCGCTTCCCATAAGTATCTGCAAAACTAATGCATTATCCTTCTTCAAATCCCCTCTATTTCCATGATGCCTACAAAAAAATCTTGACAATGGTTGGGATGTGGGGGTGCTGACCAACGTTGCCTGTTAGGACCAACACTGTCTCGCTGTCTGAATCAATCTGTTGTGTCTTAGACTGTAAGCTCTTATGGGCAAGCACTGCCTTATTCTGTGTTTATACAGCACCTAACACAGTGGGATCCCGGTCCATGACTAGGTCTTGTAGGCGCTATGGTAATATAAATAATTAAACTAATAATTATGCCTGTAAACTCCTGACTCATAGGCCTTTCCCAGGCACAAAGCCCAGAGCTTCTCCTTGCACCCTACTTTCTGCTCCTGAGGTTTCTCTCACCATCTGTACATATATTACGGACTATTTTCCATTCCCTCACCCAAAGGCTGGAGGAGCTGTGAAAATGCAGCTTTTGGGGGATGGGGGTTTCTCTATCTTTAATTGTCTGAGTTTCACTGTTCCTCATGGAAGTACCCAGGCTGGAGGTGGCCTGTAAACAGGGCCGGCTCTAGGTTTTTTGCTGCCCCAAGTAAAAATATTTTTGGCCGCACCTCCTCCCCCTTTTTGGCTTTTACACATGTTTGCACTTCGCAATTTTTTTTTTGTTTTTGTTTTTTGACTGTTTAACATTAAAAAAAATTTAAAACAGAGAATTTGTAGTTAGTGAAATAAAACAATTTCCTACTAGTGTACTCATTTACTCACCGGGACAGCCATGGAGTGAGCTGGGCTGTGTCTGCCTGGGCAGAGCTAGGGCTGCCCCTGCACCAGAGGCCTTGGCAAAGGCAGGAAGTCAGCGCCGACCCCAGGGCTCACATGATCCGCGCAGGTCGGACCAAGTCACGCTGCTGGCAGGGTGCCCAGCCTGGCTGTCGCTGCCAAGTAACCAGAGGGGCCTGGAGCTGCGTGGGAGGCACCAAACAGCTCTGCCTACTGTCTCTCCTTTCCTGCGAGCATGTACGGGGGCTTGGCGCTGCCCTCCGGAGCTGGGCGTCACAGCTCCATGCCGGCAGGAGCAAGCAGTGGGCGTTTGGGGGGTGGCTGCCTGGTCCCTCCAGCCTGGGCACAATCACCTCCACTCTGCTGTCGTCAATCTAAATGGCTGTAGCCACTGGGGGAGGAAGTGGGGGGGCTCCCCCCCTGCGCTGCATAGCAAGTCGTGGGGCCGTGGGCAGGGCTGCTACAGCCATTTCAGACTGGGATTGGTGCCGTGGGAGTGGAGGTGATTGCGCCGTGGCTGGAGGGACCGGGCAGCCCCCGCCACCCCCGCTGCTTGCTTCTGCCAGCACAGGGCTGCGATGCCCAGCTCTGGAGGGCAGTGCCAAGCCCCCAGGCATATTCATGAGGAAGGAGACAGGACCGGCTCTAGGCACCAGCAAAGCAAGCACATGCTTGGGATGGCCGAGATGCCGCCCCTGGAAATGTGCCGCCCCAAGCACGTGCTTGCTTTGCTGGTGCCTAGAGCCGGTCCTGCCTGTAAATTAGTAACATTCCCATAGGCAAATCAGTCAAGCCAGATGAACTAATTTTGATGTCACCTACTCTGGTTTTATCCTGATGTAACTCTGTTGACTTCTTTGGGGCTATTCCTGATTTACATCAGGGTAAATCAGTCTGAATCAGGTTGTATTAATATGGTTTCACATTGATACTATGATTTCTGAAGCTGAGGCGGCATTCTGCAAATCTGACAGATAACATACATGGAATAGGATATTGTCACGGGTGAGTGATAACTTTTGCTAGGAGATGAAATCTCAGGCCAAACTGACCAAACTAGATGATGAAGGAAAATCTGAGAAGTTTTTCTTCAAATCAGAGCACCTGAGACAATGTTTTATTACTATGATTTTCTTTCTGTTCTGTCAGATGGTTGACGTGAACCTAATAATTTTATTTGATGGATGTTGAAGCAGTAGAGTAAAAACTCAATCACTGTAATACTGCATTTTAAGTGGCTCAGATAACCAGCCTAGTATTTTTGATCACATCAGAGTTCATCCATATATGTACAATTTAATTAGCTCAGGTTATACTATCTATAAAGATATGAAGTGCTATAGATCTGCTTATAATATACTTTTTATGGGTGTGGGAGGTCTAGCCAGTGCTTTCCGATCTGTGGTTTTAACCTTACTGGTATTGGTATAATAGTAAATCATGTGGCATATAAAATTCTCATTGTGCTGTCATGAATTGGTACACTATTTAGGCTGCTAGGTAAGAGATTGAAGTCCAGGATCTCCTGGTAGCATTCTCTGAAATGCTTCCAGTTCCACGCACAGGGCCAGTTAGACAGGAAGAAATGCAGGGTCTCAATGCATGGATGAGATGATTGTGTAGGGAGGAGGGGGTTAGATTTATTAGGAACTGGGGAAACTTTTGGGCAAGGGGGAGCCTATACAGGAAGAATGGGCTCAATCTAAACCAGAATGGAACCAGATTTTAAAATTAAAAAGAGCAGTTTTTAAACTAAGGGCTGGGGGAAAGCCAACGGGTGCGGAGGAGCACGTGGTTCAGACAGAGACGTCCTTTGGGGGACGATCTATTAATGGAGATTCTCTGTGTCCTACTAAGGAGGAGAGGATGGAAAATGATAAAATACAGGTAGGATCTAATGAGAAACAGTCAAATGAAAAAAAGTCCCATTCAGTTACGTCCTGTAATGGCAGACAGCTAAAAAGTAACAAGTTTTTAAAGTGCTTATATACCAATGCTAAAGTCTAAATAATAAGATGGGTGAACTAGAGTGCCTCGTATTAAATGAAGATATTGATATAATAGGCATCACAGAAACTTGGTGGTATGAGGATAATCAATGGGACACAGTAAATCCATGATACAAAATATATCAGAAAGACAGAACAGGTTGTGCTGGTGGGGAAGTGGCACTATGTGAAAGAAAGCATAGAATCGAACGAAGTAAAAATCTTAAATTAACCAAAATGTACCATAGAATCTCTATGATCATTATTCCATGCTTGAATAATAAGAATATAGCAGTAGGGATATATTACTGACCACCGGACGAGGATGGTGATAGCGACTGTGAAATGCTCAGGGAGATTAGAGAGACTATTAAAATAAAAAACTCAGTAATAATGGGGGGTTTCAACTGTCCCCACATTGACTGGGTACATGTCGCCGCAGGACAGGATGCAGAGATAAAGTTTCTTGATATCTTAAATGACTGCTTCTTGGAGCAGCTAGCCCTGGAACCCACAAAAGGAGAGGCAATTCTTGATTTAGTCCTAAGTGGAGCACAGGATCTGGTCCAAGAGGTGAATATAGCTGGACTGCTTGGTAAGTGACCATAATATAATCAAATTTAACATCCCTGTGGCGGGGAAAACACCACAGTGGCCCAACATTGTAGCATTTAATTTCAGAAAGGGGAACTACACAAAAACGAGGAGGTTATTTGAACAGAAATTAAAAGATACAGTGCCAAAAGAAATCCCTGCAAGCTGCATGGAAACATTTTAAAGACACCAAAATAGAGGCTCAACTTAAATGTATGCCCTAAATTAAAAAACCTAGTAAGAGAACCAAAAAAGTCCCACCATGCCTAAACAACAAAGTAAAAGAAGCAGTGAGAGGCAAAAAGGCGTCCTTTAAAAAGTGGAAGTTAAATCCTAGTGAGGAAAATAGAAAATAACATAAACTCTGGCAAATGAAGTGTAAAAATATAATTAAGAAGGCCAAAAAATAAATTGAAGAACAGGTAGCCAAAGACTGAAAGTAAAAGCAAAAATTTAAGTACATCAGAAGCAGGAAGCCTGCTGAACAACCAGTTGGACCACTGGACGATCAAGATGCTAAAGCAACATTAAAGGATGATAAGGCCATTGCAGAGAAACTAAATGATTTCTTTGGATCCGTATTCATGGCTGAAGATGTGAGGGGGATTCTCAAACCCGAGCCATTCTTTTAGGTGACAAATCTGAGGAACTCTCCCAGATTGAGGTGCCATTAGAGGATGTTTTGGAACAAATCAATAAACTAAATGGTAATAAATCACCAGGACCAGATAGTATTCACCAAAGAGTTCTGAAGGAACTCAAATGTGAAATTGCAGAACTACTAACTGTAGTCTGTAAGCTATCATTTAAATCAGCTTGTGTACCAAATGACTGGAGCATAGCTAATGTGACACAAATTTTAAAAAAGGGCTCCAGAGGTGATCCCACCAAGTAGAGGCTGGTAAGCCTGACTTCAGTACTGGGCAAACTGGTCGAAACTATAATAAAGAACAAAATTGTCAGACAGATATTAACATAATATGTTGGGGTAGAGTCAGCATGGTTTTTGTAAAGGGAAATCATGCTTCACCAACCTACTAGAATTCTTTGAGGGGGTCAAAAAGCATATGGACAAGGGAGATCTAGTGGATATAGAGTACTTAGATTTTCACAAAGTCTTTAACAAGGTCCCTCACCAAAGGCTCTTAAGCAAAGTAAGCTGTTGTGGGATAAGAGGGAAGGTCCTCTCATGGATTGGTAACTGGTTAAAAAATAGGAAACAAAGGGTAGGAGTAAATGGTCAGTTTTCAGAATGGAGAGAGGTAAATAGTGGTGTCCCCTATGGGTTTGTACAAGGACCAGTCCTATTCAACATATTCATAAATGATCTGGAAAAGAGGTAAACAGTGAGGTGGCAAAATTTGCAGATGATACAAAACTACGCAAGGTAGTTAAGTCCCAGGCAGACTGTGAAGAGCTACAAAAAGATCTTTCAAACCTGGGTGACTGGGCACCAAAATGGCAGATGAAAATCAGTGTTGATAAATGCAAAGTAATGCAGATTGGAAAACATAATCCAAACTATACATATAAAATGATGGGTGTCTAAATTAGCTGTTTACCACTCAAGAAAGAGATCTTGGAGTTCTTGTGGATAGTTCTCTGAAAACATCCAGTCTATGTGCAGCGGCAGTCAAAAAAGCAAACGGAATGTTGGGAATCATTAAGAAAAGGATAGATAATAAAACAGAAAATATCATATTGCCTTTATATAAATCCATGATACGCCCAAATCTTAAATACTGCATGGAGATGTGGTCGCCCCAACTCAAAAAAAATACATTGGATTTGGAAAAGGTTCAGAAAATGGCAACAAAAATGATTAGGGGTATGGAATGGCTGCCATATGAGGGGAGATAAATAAAAGTGGGACTTTTCAGATTAGAAAAGAGATGACTAGGGAAGGGAAATGATTGAGGTCTATAAAATCATGACTGGTGTGGAGAAAGTAAATAAGGAAGTGTTGTTTACCCCTTCTCATAACACACGAACTGGGGGGTCACCAAATTAAATTAATAGGCAGCAGGTTTAAAACAAACAAAAGGAAGTGTATTTTTCACACTATGCACAGGCAACCTGTGGAACTCCTTGCCAGAGAATGTTGTGAAGGCTAAGACTATAACAGGGTTCAAAAAAGAACTAGATAGGTTCATGGAGAATAGGTCCATCAATGGCTATTAGCCAGGATGGGCAGGGATGGTATCTCTAGCCTCTGTTTGCCAGAAGCTGGGAATAGATGGGATGGGTTACTTGATGACTGCCTGTTCTATTAATTCCCTCTAGGGCACCTGGCATTGGCCACCATCGGAAGACAGGATACTGGGCTAGACGGACCTTTGGTCTGACCCAGTATGGCTGTTCTTATGTTCTTATACAAAGATTACGAATAAAAAGCATGGGCCTCATCCTTCTCCCTTTGAAATCAAAGGTAAAACTCCCACTGAAGCTGTGGAGAACAAAATTGGATCCAATGTCTTCGTTTTTGATGATACAATCCAGCACTCATCTATATAAAACTGCTCACAGCTGTATGTTCCAAAGCTGTATTTTTGTTGAGTTTGTGATGATGAAATAAACAATGAGAGGTCCAGTCATCAGAACCCCTGAGGTATAAATACAACCTACTGGTTATGTATATTGTGGGTATCAGCATACCTGTCAGCCAGTAAAACCCAAAGAATACTTATGTACAACTTTAAGAGCCAAACCCTAATCATCTGCACCAAACATGAGTATATAGGCTTTGTAAAAGAAACCTATGGTGATGGTTGCAGGAATGGAATCCCCCCCTATGAGCTAGGTTGCAGGGTGAAGCCCTTATGGAAAAGCTCTATAGAATTAAATAGAGTAACATTTCCAGAGCATTTTTAAAGCTCCCTATGGGATTCTAGTGCAGGGACAAAATATGCTATGAAATCTCATAGTTTGGTTTAAACATTCTATAGTAGGCATACCAGTATCTTGGAAATTGAATTGGCTTTTAGAGCAAATTCTATAGACGCTTATTTCTCTCCATCCGAATTACAGTCTATAAGACTCTTTTTTTTTTCCTCAAACAGGAAAGCACCAGTACAACTGCTCCACAGACCCTGCTATAAACTCTTATATGGAATTTAACCACTTCCCAAATGCTCTGCATGCTGCCACCATTGTCACAGTGGACCACGGTTATGCAGGGAATGTAAAGTTGCCTTCTCCAGAACCACAAGAAGTGCCAGGCCGTGGCCCTAAATCTTTAGGAAGCTGAAGTCATTTTATGACCCCCCCTCAATATATTTTTTGTTTTTTCTCTTTCTTTTAGAGGCCAAATGAGTGGCTGTACGAGATGTTTTGTTTCAATACAGTAGTTGAAATTCCACTTAGCAATTGGAGTTCTGTTGTGATTTCTAGACCTTGCTCCAGATCTAGCAATCTTTACCAAGGCAAAAACTATAAATTATAAAACCCCTAAATAAACAAATGATAGGGATAAATCATGGCTCTTTGTTAAGTCTTTGAGCATATCAGCAAAATAGCAGATAAAGGGGAACTGTTTAACTTTGTTTGTTAGGAGTTTCATAATGAGTTTGGCAAAGTCCCTCAGAAGAGGCTATTAAAGAAATGAAGTAGTCATGGGGTGGGAGGTCAAGTACTGTCATTGTTCTATCTCTAAACCATTTTCCGAACCAAGAATAGGAATAGATATTCAATTTTCAACATGGCAAAAATGTAATGGTGGGATGCCTCAAGGCTCTGCGTTAACAGTGGCATTTGATATATTCATCAGTTATCTGGAGAAAGGAGTGTATGGTTAGGTGGCAAATTTTGCCACCTGACAGAGTAACATTGGTCTACGCTAGAGAAGGGAGTGAGGAGCTACAGTGGAAGCTAGTAAAGCTAGGTGAATGGGGCAGCACAATGGCAGCTGAAACTCAATATTGAGAAACTCAGAGCAATGCACTTGCAAAAGAAAATTACTTGTGTGTTGCTCAGTTCTAAATTTCCTGTCATCACTCAGGATAAAATATGCTGTGTGTCATTGCAGACAGCTCAATGAAAGCTTCTCTGGTTTAAAAAGAAAATAAGATGTTAGGATTCATAAGGAAAGAGAAAATAATACTGAGAATATTATACTGCTATTATATAAAGCAGTGGTAGTTCTTCACTTGAAATACTATATTTACTTCTGGCCACCCAGTCTCACAAAGGATATGTCAGAAATAGAGGGAGGTTCAAAGACAGGTGATGAAAATGATTGGAGACACGGAAAGACTTCCCAAGAGAGAGAGAGAATGAAAATATTGGGGCTGTTAGGAGAAGAAACAAATGAGGGGTTGTGTGGAAGCATACGAAGTAGTGAATGGTAGCAAGGAGGCAAATCAGGCTCTTCTGTTTACCCGTTCATGTGATACAAGAACAAAGGGGTATTCAATTAAACTCACAGGCACCATATTTAACACTGAAAAGAAGAAATACTTTTTTCAGATCACATAGTTAATCTGTGGAACTCACTGTTACTGAGTTCTTGACCACAGTGATATATTGTAGAATTTAGAAAAAGGACCAGACACTTCTACAGATAATTAGAGAATCCACAATTACATTATATGGGATTAAAAAATTACAACAGCTGTAAACCCTCATGCTTCAGGACATAAACCAGTCATAAAATGAGAGTGGTGAAGAAGAAAATTTTCCCATTGGCAAGTTATTGCAAAATTGTTCATTTTGGGGGGTTTCTTACACAGTCCTCTGAATGTTACTGGTCACTGTCACAGAAAAGATGTTGAATCAAATAATAGACCATTAAAATGAAAAATCCTGTGTTCCTAAAACTCATATTGTCTTCACTAAGAGTTTTGCCTGTGTAGGGATTACAAGTTTGAGCCGAGTGTGTATATAAGGAAGAATGCAATGACAGAAGTCACTGTACTGGCTATCATGAAATTGTTCCAACAATTTTATCTTGAAACAAAGTTTATTTTAAAACTATTTTTTAATTTTAAATGTATGACACTGATCGAATATATTGAACAAGACAGCTATCATATTTTGTAATCGGATATTCTATTGCCACAGGACATAATGACCCTGTACAATGAAAATATGTGGCCTATTTATAACCGCTCAGAAATCTTATTAGTCCAATGTCTTGGTATTTACTTGTTACATTTACACTTTTTTGCCTTAGGAAGACAAAAAATAATAAACTTGTTCATAGAATCAGGTCTCATCATCAAGGAACTGAAATGTCATGTCAAGGCAGGATTTCTCATATTATTTTGGACACACAAATAGCACCCCAGAGCATGGAAGAAAATGTGTGTGTTTGGGGGTGGGGAACAGGAAATAGACAGCCAAAAACGAAATAAACCTAAATACAAATAGTAGAAAATACACATGCTGCTAAAATATCCATGTGTCATGTTTAAAATTTTTTGTCTGGTTTGTGCACGTGCAGAGATGGAGAAAATGAAGTGTATTGGTTTAAGCTAAATGAAAATGCAGCTTGCCCCAAGCTAACAAAACATTAATTCTGACTTGATTCACGTAGCCTAGCTTATTGTACTGTGCTTGTTGTGGCTTTATACCAATTTCAAACAGTGAAGATTATTCTCTTCTCTTGATGGAGTAGTAAACTGTGTCAGTTTGGACAGAGACTCCAGTTGTTTGTCACTGGAAATTGTGTTTGACTGATTCAGCCTCCATTGTAGCCTGTGCATTCCCAAAACAGACTGCATATGAACTGTAGCCATAGTGTGTACCCTAACAAAAAACATAATCAACTGGATTCTAATTGATGATAGATCCTAAACTATATGTGTAGAGGCAAGTCGTGAGTGCATTGCACATTAATTGCCCAAATTCTGAGAAGCCAATAAGTCTCTTACTCGTACACAGTGGGGCTGTTGTTGGCCCGACCTGTCCTGAAGATGGCCAGAGTGGAGCAGCAGGGGTAAGAAGAGATTGTCTAACTACTGTGTGATTGTGATTGATTGAGCCTCAGAATAAAGGGTGGAGAACTCATGCACATGAGCTTCCTCTTCCCTCCACTATTCATCTCTGGATCCTAACCCCTCGGTCTCCCCCAAAGCTCTGTGGTATCTACTGCAGCTGTGGGCTGAAGTGGCTCGGATGAAGCAGTCTCTGGGGAGAGCACAGAGGAGTCCATGGATTGCAAGGCTCACTCAAGATCTGTGGTGCTCTGGCTGGGTTCACTGCCTGCAAAGCAGATGTTAGCACTTGGTCCACAGTGAGTTTTTCTCTTACGATTTGTCACCGAGAGGTTCTAGTAGATGTAGGGTATGTTTTTGTGTGTGGGTTATTCTACCAAATGTACATGAGAGTAAGCAGTAGTCTGTCTATAGGTGATTGTGAGAGTGGCATTTAACAGTGCAGGTTTACTTTGGAAAGGATGGGAGATGCTTTGTAGATGTATCCTTATACACGCATCACTGCAAATCAGTGTCATGGCTGCATGAGGTTTTTTCTTAGCGGCCTCACCTAGAACAAGAACCACTGAACCATGTTACTTTTGCAGTTGTTGTTTGGGATGCCCAGTGTTGGATCCAAAGGAGGGGAACATACATTAGTACTTCCTCTGTTTAAAAGGGATAGGCAGAGACCAAAGGAGACCACACGTTTATATCACTGTTAGACTTAATATTTGTGGGTGTGAGCTTAATCACTGTGCATTTCACTTCTCAAATTCAGAAGCAAAACCAAATAAAAGTATGCGCTGATTTTTCTTTTTGTGAAATTTAAAAGAAGGAAAAAACTGTGGTGTTTATGTTGAAGTTTCAGTGATTTTTGTTTTTAATAATTTCATACTTTCCTCCTTTATGCTTTGTACCATATCGGTCTATACTTCATGTTTAAATGATTTCTGCAAGGGTCAGTGGGCAAGAAGCTGTCACTTGAAAATGCTTATTCCTTTAGAATTTTATCTGCTTTCCAGTACATTAGCACATTGTTGGACACAAATAGACCATTTAGCTGCTTATCTCATACAAGGCTCTGAATGCATCCAGGGTGCCTGTTGTCGCTAGGAAACTGTACTGGCCAATCAATTTCTGGGGCTTTGATGAAGTCCAGCTGGTTGGATACAGAACATCTTGTCCTGAATGTTAAAAAGGGTATATCCACACTATGCAAAAGTCTTCTTTTAATTAACACAAAACAGAGACAGCCCTAGACTGAATACATGGAAGACTTTGACTTTTCTCAATACATGTATATCAAAAACTTCTATTATTTGAATTTATTGTCACCTCTAGATATGAGTGACCCATCAACTGCCCATGTACCTGAAGTCTGATTCTAATACTAAATTTTTAAAAGATTTATATGTGAACAGGAACACATCTTTCAGAATATTTCTTTAAAGGGAAAAGATGGCTTGAATTTAAGTCCTATATGTTCTGCTCTATTTGGCATTTGCGATTTGCAATAAGATCCAGAGTGGCAAATGACCATTCTTTATATGGTTAGCCAAAAATCTTGTTTAGAGGAGATGTATCAGCTGTCTGATAACAGTGGTATGTTTCTCTGTGTATTTGTTGCCTTCTGGGACAGAGAATAATTGATCTTCTTGATCAGAAGTGACGTCGGTTACTCAACATTTGAAATACTAGACATCTGAGATGCAAAAATGCTTTTGAGTACTTGTTTCAACTGTTACTAAGCAAATAAACGTGAGGAGAAAATCTCTTAGTTGTATGGTTTGAATTCAAAATATGTAATGTGATACTTTATTTTAGACACAAGATATGGTGTTTTGTGCTGACCTGTTGGACTAAATAAACATTTGCATTCGAAAGGTCCGAGTGTACATAAGTGGTCAGTAGATGGGGAGAAGTAAACATTGTATCTAGAGAGGGCTGTAAAATGTCTGAGCCTAATTTGCAGTATTTTTATATCTTCACTTTAAAAATGTGGAAACTAATAAAGATTTACAATACAACTGTATGAGCTCCCTCAACTCCAGTTTACACAGCTTTCCACATGCTTTCCCATTCCAATGCAGTTTGAAAGTTGCTAATTCATACATTTCCTATTCATATGAAGGCAAAACTGTGTTCATATTCAAACAAGCTCTAATTCTCAATGTTACCTTAAATGGTGGGTATTACCTCTTATAGATAAGGTGTAGCTAAAACAACTGAATCTGCATGCAAAGAGTCACAGAGCTAAAGCAGAGCAAATCAAAGTTTTGTAGAGATAGCAATAGCTAAACTGGCCTTATCCAGCCGTCTTTCAGAGTAAAACAGCAGCCATGGGGCATGCATAATATATGAAGAGTTAAGTCACTGGCATCTTGGGGGAAAATAGTGCTCTTCTGAATACACTTACTGTGTAAGTGTAAAAGAGAGAGACCAGATATATTAACAACCACTTTACCTAATAAAATGTGATATGCACTAAAGGTACATGAGCTAGCTAGCTCCAGTTATCTATCTACAGTTCTCTGTGTGTCGTTACTATACACAAAACTTCTGTACCTGAATGCAAGCAAATCTACATAAGATAAATGTTAAGTCAGTAAAACTGTATTCTCTGCTTGTTCCTTGGGTAATGCTGCAAGTTTGTGTTGGGTCAGAGTATTTATTCATACTCTGGCTATTAGAAGGAAAGCTAATGTAAAATCTCTCTTGTTCAGGAATAATACACTACACCTCACTCTGCTGCCACAAGAGAATTAATGCATAAGGGAAATTTCCTCTTGTAAGACTGGGAGATTTAAACATTTAATTTATAGTAGTGCAAAGGCATTTTCTGTTAATGGGGAGAATTAGAGGTGCCCCTGATTCTGCAGTGCATTAAGTCTGCTTTGTGCCATTCACTCTGGCAAAAAGCAGACATAAACCCATAGGATCCTGCCACGTGAAGGGGATCCTCTACTGGTTTCAGGTTGCTGTAGTGGCTTCATGCCACCCCTTCTTCTGGAACCAGAGTAGGGACATGGCCTGGAGAAGGGGGACTTAGAGAGTGTATTGTTGTGCCCTGGGTACTGGAATGGTCTTTGAGGCTTCCTAGTTGCTGTCACTAGCACCTGGGAATCACCCCAGCACCATTCCAGTGGCAGGATTGGGGGACACAAAGAAGTGGCTTACGGCTATTTTTGTCTCCCATAAACCTCATCATGCACTCTTCAGGAGAAGCATAGGATCTTGACCAGGGATCTCAAACTCGAATCACCACGAGGGCCACATGAGGACTAGCACATTGGCCCGAGGGCTGCATCACTGACACCTTCTCCCCGCCCCCACTCCACCCCTTCCATGAGGCCCCGCCTCCTCCCACCCCCACTCCAACCCCTTCCCCAAAGTCCCCACCCCAACTCTGTCCCTTCCCTATTCCACCCCTTCCCCAAATCCCTGCCTCTTCTCTGCCTCCTCCCCTGAGCACGCTGCTCCCCGCTCTTCCCCCCTCCCTCCTGGAAAGCGCTAAGCACAGCTAAACAGCTGTTTGGCGGCAGGAAGCGCCTGGAGTAGGCAGAGGAGCGGGGACGTGGCATGCTGGGGGGAGGAGGAATGGGGGGGTGGGGAGCTTGGCGGCCTTCTGGAAATAACTCTTAGGGGAGTGAGGGGGGGCGCAGAGAGCTTGGAGGGCCACAGGAAATAACCCCGCAGGCCGCATGTTTGAGACCCCTGATCTTGACCACAATGTGCATGGTCTATAGAGATGAGCTTGAATTGCAGAATTTGGATCCAAATTCAGATCCAAACTTTCCCAAAGTTTGAGCATCTTTGGATCTGGAGCTTGGTTTGGGTTTATAGTACTGTATTGTGTCCAGGAATAATATATTATGCCTGAGGCTGACAGAACAAAAGAACTCTGATATCAGTGAACAAATAAATTTCCTCGTGCAAAACTGGGGAATACTTGTCAAGTCAAATATATCATAAAAATAAGACACCTCCTCATGGAATTACAGAGAGTAATAAATGTACAAGGTCACTATCTGCCAGAGTCAAGATGTAGTTTGGCACTCTAGGACAAAATAGTTTCCCATACACAGATCAGGGAGCTTAACTGACATACAGCCCCTCTGAGATATCAACGGACATGCCTTACGTAGAAGCTAGGCAGACTCTCCTTATCACATGAGATAGGCTTAGCCTAACAGTGATGCTCAGTAAACATGTGATTTCCAGAATGTGACTTATCCTAATTTACCAAGCCATACTGAAAGTAGCCAGCAAATAAAACGCTTAATGAGTTCATGGGTATAGTAAACATTTAGTATATGAGGAGTACTTTTGGCACTTTAGCGACTAACAAGTACTCCTCGTTGTTTTTGCTGATACAGACTAACATGGCTACCGCTCTGAAACCTGTCATTTAGTACACAGTAGTTCTACCATACTTTGGGCGGTTAGAGAAGATCACTGAAGAACTTCTTTTAAAGGTATACTTCCCTGAAATTTGTCACTTGAGACAGACTTTTCAAGATGCATTTTTATACAGACTATTATTTTAACTTGTTACTCATTTACATTGTGGCAGGACCCAAAGGTCCTGATCAGGATTAGGGCCCTTTTTTGCTACGCACTGTACAGACACACAGAAAGAGACCGTTCTTGCCCTGCCTTTACAATCTAATTTAAGATGAGAGACAACAGTCGAGTGTAACAAAGGCCAAAAGAGTACAGTGAGAGTAATAACTTGTATTTAGATAGGCTGCTAAAATGCAGCATTGGATGGTTTAGGGCTGTGACTAGAGGTGACTACAACTATAATCTCTGCCATCTCAATAATTTACATAAGAAAATGAGTTTTCTGCCCTTGTATACTTCCTTTTTTACAAAAACAGGTAGCTCTTTTGTGAACCCACAGAAACTTGGTGGTGCGGATGATTTAAATAGTGATATGAATTTTTGTCCCATTCTTATGGTCACATTGCTTCATGAAACATATATTAGTTATTAGGAATTACAGGAAAAGAAAAATACAGAAAAGTATATAATCTAATTGGGCTGTGGTGAGATGTGCATACATAGAGACAGCAATTCAGATCCGTATGAGGATAACTCAAATATCCCAGAGAGTAGAATGCTATACTCTAACAACACCCATTTAGGAATTTACAGCTGTCACTTTGCTGCATGTCCTAGCCATTCGTAACTTCAAAGTAACAATAGGGCTAGAACTTGGATTTAGGGCTTGTCAGAAATTTTCTGGCAAAACAAAATTTTCTTGTATTTGAACCTGAAATATTTTGTGGAAAGAGTTTGGGTTTCAGGAACTTGCATTGAATCAATGTAGCAAATGGTTTGGTTTCCATGCCTGGTTACCTGGTGGGATTCTGGGGAGTCTGAGCTTCTAGGATCTGCAGCTCCAGGACAGCCCTGCCATGTGACTGCTCCGGGATTGAACATTCCAGGGCTCCCACAATCTATACTTCTAGGGCAGCCCTGCCATGTGGGCTTCTCCAGGGCTTCCAGACTCTTGGGCCAGCTGGCTCTCCATACTGCTACACTCTGGAGAAGGCAGCCTTGGGAGCCAGCTGGCTCAGGAGTCTGGAAGCCCAGGGGGCTCCTGGGCAGCTGCTGAATGAAATTGATGTTCCTATCAGTTCCACCGCTGACAAGAATGTCAATTTGAGTCAGCAGTTACTAGTTTTAGGAAGCATATTTTGTATCTGTGTTTCTGAAATGAAACATTTTTGATATCTCCACTTTGGGATAAATTTTAAAAAATTTGATCTTGTTCCAATCAGATTTGGAATGACACCAAATTTTGAATATAAAAATTCCTTGCAAATTCGAAATCCCTGAGTTTTGGCCAGCTGTACTTGGATTATCATCCTGCAAAAGCACAGGCCCTTAAAACTTGAATTGTGGGACAATCTCCCTTAACTGTTAGCAGAATAGGGTCTATGACATGAAGTTGGTTGTACAGTTCTTTCATCCAATAGAGGTCATTGGTACATGTACACAATTGGCAGGTCATTACACAGTTCTTTGGATTTTTTTTTGCCTAGCTTTTGATTTGACTTGCACATTCTTGAGATGTTACTCTGATTGTAATATATGGTCTAATAAATTCTTCATGATGAAATGATGAAATAGCTGATATGCACTTGGAGATGTAGTGAAAAACCTTTAGAGACTGGGGAGCATAAAAATTCCCACTCATAATGATTCCTCTGTTTACAAATCACCTTTCCACTGCATCATTTTTATTCATCAGTTGGTGCATAGGAACTAGATATTTGAAAGTTGGCATGTATTCAGTCTCCTTGTCTCGGCCCTACCATTTGTGTCCATTTTTTTTGAAGGGTGTCTTCTCTATCTCTTCAGTTGGTCTCCCTGCATGTCCAGATGGGGAGTTTGTATTTGGCACTTACTTCACTGGAAGAGACTCTATATGAGATCTAATCTCCTAAATTTAAGCATTTATCTTCCATCTGTGTCTAAGAACTCTTGTCTCCATACCAAAGAGACTAACCAATTTATTTGAGCATAAGCTTTCGTGAGCTACAGCTCACTTCATCGGATGCATACTGTGGAAAGTACAGAAGACGTTTTTATACACACAAACCATGAAAAAAATGGGTGATTATCACTACAAAAGGTTTTCTCTCCCCCCACCCCACTCTCCTGCTGGTAATAGCTTATGTAAAGTGATGACTCTCCTTACAACGTGTATGATAATCAAGGTGGGCCATTTCCAGCACAAATCCAGGTTTTCTCCCCCCCCCACAACAACCACCCCCCCCCCCAAAAAACACCCCACTCTCCTGTTGGTAATAGCTTATCTAATGTGATGACTCTCCTTACAACGTGTATGATAATCAAGGTCGGCCATTTCCAGCACAAATCCAGGGTTTAACAAGAACGTCTGAGGAAGGGGGGAGAGGGGGGTTAGTGGTTCTGTTGTGTGGTATGTGGTTGTTGGTGAGTATTCGCTTCAGGTTGGGGGGCTGTCTGTAGGCAAGGACTGGCCTGTCTCCCAAGATTTGTGAGTGTTGCGTCATCCTTCAGGATACAACTACAATACCCACCTGCAGAAGTGAAGAAACAGATTGATAGAGCCAGAAGAGTTCCCAGAAGTCACCTACTACAGGACAGGCCTAACAAAGAAAATAACAGAACGCCACTAGCCGTCACCTTCAGCCCCCAACTAAAACCCCTCCAACGCATTATCAAGGATCTACAACCTATCCTGAAGGATGACCCAACACTCTCACAAATCTTGGGAGACAGGCCAGTCCTTGCCTACAGACAGCCCCCCAACCTGAAGCGAATACTCACCAGCAACCACACACCACACAACAGAACCATTAACCCAGGAACCTATCCTTGCAACAAAGCCCGTTGCCAACTGTGCCCACATATCTATTCAGGGGACACCATCATAGGGCCTAATCACATCAGCCACACTATCAGAGGCTCGTTCACCTGCACATCTACCAATGTGATATATGCCATCATGTGCCAGCAATGCCCCTCTGCCATGTACATTGGTCAAACCAGACAGTCTCTACATAAAAGAATAAATGGACACAAATCAGATGTCAAGAATTATAACATTCATAAACCAGTCGGAGAACACTTCAATCTCTCTGGTCACATGATTACAGACATGAAAGTTGCGATATTACAACAGAAAAACTTCAAATCCAGACTCCAGCGAGAGACTGCTGAATTGGAATTCATTTGCAAATTGGATACAATTAACTTAGGCTTGAATAGAGACTGGGAGTGGCTAAGTCATTATGCAAGGTAACCTATTTCCCCTTGTTTTTTCCTCTCCCCCCTCCCCCTTCCTCAGATGTTCTTGTTAAACCCTGGATTTGTGCTGGAAATGGCCCACCTTGATTATCATACACATTGTAAGGAGAGTCATCATTTTACATAAGCTATTGCCAGCAGGAGAGTGGGGTGGGGGGAGAGAAAACCATTTGTAGTGATAATCACCCATTTTTTCATGGTTTGTGTGTATAAAAACGTCTTCTGTACTTTCCACAGTATGCATCCGATGAAGTGAGCTGTAGCTCATGAAAGCTTATGCTCAAATAAATTGGTTAGTCTCTAAGGTGCCACAAGTACTCCTTTTCTTTTTGCAAATACAGACTAACACGGCTGTTACTCTGAAACTTGTCTCCATACCAACATTGAATGGTAGCATTATACAATGTAGAAAACAAGTTTAGTAGGATCTGCTATTAAAATAACTTTTGACAATTACTTTCCCAATAGGTATGTGCTTATTTTTTTAAAGTTTGTTTTTGTGGGGCCTTTTTCTCTGAGCAGAGGTTTCAGATAACTTCCATGGACTTCAGAAGGAGTTCAAATCCTGTGGTGCAAGAACAGGGCCCAACACATCTTGGTTTTAGCATGAATAAGTATTTATGGCAGCATAAATTTTATGATCTCAAGGCTGTGTGTAAAAAGAGTAGGAAACATTAGTTTATGTACAATCCTATTATTTTTAAGTCTTCAGAGTTTGCTGGGCGTAACATTTTCTAGCAACGTAATCTTGATCTTGAGGCTTTATTAGAAAGGTGTTGAGAGAGAGAGAGAGAGAGAGAGAGAGAAATAATATCGGAAGATACTTCATTAGTAATTATCAAATGATGTCAAAGTTTGATTCCCCTGGTAAAGTATTACCAGATATATTATAACATGTTCATATATAAACAGATTCTTAGAGTCCAGTTTATGGTCCTTCTGATGTGGCGAATTCTGTGAGGTTTTGAGAACCTCTTGCAAGATGGTACGTGCCTTCGTTTCTAGTTGATTTCATTAAGAATTGAGGGTACGCAGCTCCTCAAACAACAGAGCCTTTAATACCCAAACTACAAGGCTGCTAATCATCTCTTCCAATTATTTAAATAGAAACTGAGGATGTTTAACAGTATCTGGTAAGTGCTCAGTACCTTTCAGGACTGGGCCCTTTAGCATTGAGTGCTCATTGTATGTATGTTCTTGTGGTCTCTGTTCCATCCTGTTACTTATGTTTATCATGAGTTTCACATTTAGCACTTTCCATTTCTATTTAATTTCATTTGCCTCTAAAAATATTTAATAAAAGATTAACATTAAAAATTATAGGTCTCTGCAAACTCTTATAATACCTTATCATAATTTATTAACCATCACTTTTCTCAATCATTTATCCATAATTATTAATGAAACATTTATTAGCACTTGATTTAAAGTACTACCCATAACAAGCTGGATATCAGCAATAGCTGCGGTGTATAACATCTTAATAAAGAAGACATGAAGGAAAAATTAGGGGATGAGGAAAGGTAAAAGGCTAAGTTCAACTGAGCTTATGAGTGATCATTTTCATTTCTGACAGGGGGTTGGGTTGGTGGAATAAACTGTAAATATTCATGTATATCCAGTAAAGAGTTATATAAAAATGGTTATTCAGTAACAATATACTGTATACAGATGCCACTGTAGAAAGTTCTTCATGGCTCATAATGAAAAATGAAATTAACCAGGCTCTGTTTAACAGCTCTCTGAACTCTCATTACATTAATATTCCATGTTGTAAGCACAACACACACTCGCTCACTCTCCTCATGTGTGGAAAAGAGATGCACATGAATGAGTAGAAACTCCTTAGATGTGGCAATGAGTTGAAGGCAAATAGCATTCAGGAGGTCTAGGTAGCTTACACAGGTCATGAGCTACTTAACCACAGGACAGATGTGGATTCTAGTCCAAAACTGTCAACATGATAGTTTTTATACTGATGCCAAAGAGATGGATGCTACTTATTGTGGGGAGGGGGGAGCACTCACTCTGGGTTGCTCTCAGGGCTGGTTTCCCTCAGTTAGCCCCTCTCCCCTTGCTTTGTGTGTCTCCATCTCTCTCTCTCTCTCTTAGGCTCCATACCACCGGCCTCTGTTCCACCACTGTCACCCATGTCCTCTTCCAGTTAGCCCCTCCCCTCAGGAGGAGGGGAAGTTACATCTCCGCTCACTTTCTCATGAGAGGGGCTACCTCCTCTCCATAGAAAAATAACCAGTGCATTCACCCTGCACACACCCTAAATCATATATCCCCTTACATGGTAGAGACCCTTTTCCATATTTACAAATAGCTGGCTCTTATTTAGAAGCCTAAATGGGTGCTGAGGCCTTGAAAATCTGGCCCCACTTGTGGATGCTGAGCTCTTTCAAAATTTGGTCCAACGAGTTGAGATATGCAGGGCTCAAAGAGGGAGATTAAGACTAATAAACCTAAAACCTCTCTAGAAATTGCCTCAACTTTAATAAGGTATGAACTTAAAGTCTGATATCAAAGCTCTTTCGGGACTAGAAGCAATGGCTGGACTCAAGGGGAAGGGAGGATCTCCATTCACAGTGTTTATAGCTCAGTATGGCCATAAGGTTTCAGATCTTAAAGCTTGACATTTTTATGGCTAGAAAAAGCTAGCACTGGCCCACAACAGAATCTTTCCTTGGGCAAGGGTAACTTGTGGGAAATTCCACATTTTGTGGGAAGGGAGAGAAGGAATCATTCTTCCTGCAAGTTGATTGTAAAACCAAACAAACAAAATCAATGGTGACTGTTTTAAGTTGGTGTTGGTCTTAGAAAATTAGAATAAATCTTAAGATTATTAAGCAGTCTATGTAGTCATAAGTATGTGATACATAGCACAGGCCTTGCAATATATCACTTGGCTAGCATCTTTTAATAAAGATGCTATATATTCATAAATGAAGAAATTGATATATATAAATATTACTAATCATAAAATGCTATAAATACATTTACAGTGCATGTACCTGTTAAGTTCAGCTCATCAGGCTGCCTCCCCAGCTGTACAAACAGCTCTCTGGTTCTTCATATGGCTTTCACGTCATTGTTGACCAATTTGATGGGTGGAGTTGGGGTGTAATGATTTAATAGACAGCTGGGACTAAGTACTGAAATAATTAGTTTATATTTGATCTTACTGAGGCCCAATTCCTACTGAAAATAAGGCCCATCTCTCTAAGCATTTATATCACATTCATCACCGTGCTATCAGAGTGCCACGTTCAGTCAGAACTGAATTGAGGAACTGCGTGTCAAACATCTGATTTCTATTCCTTTTAAAAACCTCATCCCATCCTGTGATGACCTGACAACATCTTGTGTGACCAGAAGCTTTGCAAGCAGGAAACTCAGTTATGGTATCATGAGGGCTGCTCCATCACTTATAGTTGGTTGTGATACAGCAGCACTCCTACTTGTGGGATGGAGCAGTTATGACCCTGTCTCACCTACATAGCTTTCTTTACACTGGCTGTTTGCAAGGGAGCACAGAGACTTTAAGATGGCCCTGTTTTTTTTGTTTTTTTTTAAAGCCCTAAATGGCATAGTTCTGGATCTGTTAAGGGTCGCCCTTCTTCAGCTTCATCCCAGTGGGTCTCTGGACTTTTAACACCATTTTACATTTTAAGTGTTCCTCTATCACAATATGGTTCAGCATATGGTCATGCTTCTGTTATGTTGGCTCCTAGGTTATGGAACTTGCTCCCCCTTAGTAGCCCCACATTTAAGAAGCAGCTGAAAACACCAGCATTGCCTACTCAAGATTTTATTGGAAGTCTCACAATATTTGGTGTTTTTCCTTAAAGTCTCACCTCCTGGAGTCATGTGATTATGTGAGAATCTTAGTTTTTGCTTCAATAACAACGACAAAAGAAGCCCACCTGGTTTCAGATAAATGCTTAAAATGTGATCCAGCTGCATCCCAAAGGCTTGGAAACAAGAAAGCAAAGAAAGAAAATCCAAAATTGGCTTAAAAATTATGAAATTTTAAATACAATCTTGTGGTTTTTTGAGCCTGTCATGCTTTTTGAATGCTTAAGACTGGCAACACTGAATCATTATCACTTCAGAGATGTTTTCAGATACTACTTTATTTGGCCCGGTCCTGTTTTAATGAGGACATAGAGTGTGCGTGTGTGTGTGTATAATATATATGATTTTCACTGTATTTTAAATTAGAGTAGCACATAAAAATTGTATTGGCAGGCCACCAGAGACTAGCAAAAAACACCTCAGTTTAATTTTAAGGACTTCAGCACCTCTGTCCTTCAAGCACTGAAGTGGACTGTCAGGACATTGGATATGAAAGGGGATCATGGTTCAGGACTGATTCTAAGTTTTATGTAGTATTAGAGGCTGAAAGTGCTGCAGAAGTAGTATACCTGGGGTGTTGGGAGAAAACTGACTCAAGTGCTTCTAGAATGACCCTTTGCAGCTATCCTGGGAACAGTGTTGCGATGCTCTGGAATGAGCTGTATCTTTTCTACTTTGAAATGCAAGGCTTAATGTAAGGGCAAAGGGGAATAACAGGAGAAAAATCAGGAAGGAATATCTGTTTACATTAGTATTTTATTTTGTAGCCTCACTTTCCAAGGTATAGCAAGGTTTGGCTAACATGCCTGGTTTGTCATTACCTCTTCGAATCCATGTAAGTTTGCTTTACAATACCAAAGAGCTGGGTTTATCAGCTCATCTGGAGTGCCTACATTTGACTGCCATGTATTCTTGCAAATGACAGAATAGTATTCTGTTATGTTGTCCCAGAAGAGATACTGGACCATACTGACATTATGATGCTAATACTTCTCATATGTATGTATAATAGTCCCCAAAGAAGGAGGTAAAGTCAAACATCCATAATAAATGCAGGTGATGAAGCTCACATCTCTTCACAGTGTGAGAATTTGGGCATGAATTTTTTTTTTCACAGTACAATCAGTACTGAATTATAGGTGATGGCAGCAGAGAATGTGAAAATATTTGCTTTGCATTCTGTCCCAAATTAAATGGGAAAATAGAAATTTAAACAATTACAGAACTTGCTAGGAGTGAAGTCTGAATACACTTTATGCAGAAAATCTATCTATCTATCTATCTATATAGATATATCCTTTAAAAATCATTTATAACTAATCCTGCCTTGGACCTGGTATTTAAGGAAAAAAAATCAAAGTTGGTTATTTTGTACTGTCTAGTGCTTCAAAATAGTATTTCAATTACATTATGATTGATCTGCAGCTCCGTAGAATAGTTCTCCATTCTAAATGATCAGAAATGCACATCAATGTGTTAAAACAAACTTTGAGATGTTTCTGGCAGGAAAATGTTGCTAATGGGATTATGGTTTGTTGGCACAACAGAAATGCAGAGATTTTTAGAGGGGTTCCTTACTGCCAAACACCATTTAGAGGCTATAGATACCTTTTTATTACTATGTCAGAAACAGGAGGAAAGGTTGTACTGCTGTAATGTTTCAAATTCTAAACTATCTACATAGCTGAATTATTACTTTAAAACCATTTAAAATTTTTGTTTTCAGTACGTTGTTTTCACTAGATCAATTCTCCAATTCTATCCCACTGCAAAACCACAATAAGAATATAAAATAGTGTTTTAGTTAGAGACCTGGATGCTTACCCCTCACAGTATTCTCGCTGTTCTCTGTTTTGGAGATAGATGAGGTGTTTCAGTTTCCCTTGCTGTGTAACATACAACATTCTTTTATTCAGGTAAAATGAATTTTATGGTGGTTTTTCACACACATCCAGTTTGTTCAAGGAAGATTAAGAAAATCCCTGCTGCCCGACAACCAGTGCATTGATTGACCACTTGATGGCATCGCTCTGTTGTATGGGAACTGTATCCACTTCACCAGCAAGGCTACTCTACTTCTGTGCTTCATGTGAGAGCACTTTAAAATGTTATTCCAGAGTAATAAAGAATGAAGCGAGCTATTAATATGCTTCAGTAAATGAAATGAAAGCCATAGCTGTAGCTTCATAACCTTGTTCCCTTTCTCTGGTGTTTCACTTTATAGTTCCTATTTACCTGTGTAAAGACCATCAGAACAACAAGCTAGATTTCTTTCCCCCTTCCCTTAATTTCTAAAGGATGGTAGCAAATGTTTTGTCAGGTTAATGTGATCATGAAGAACTTGGTTCTTCATTACATGTTGAAACATTGCTTTTCACTACTGCTTTGAGAAGAAGAAAACTCCATTCTCAGCACTCCAGGTGGATTTTAAGTGTTGGGTAAAAGGAATAAGACTTCATCAACACAAATGAATTTATCTGATATGGGAGAGGTTTCTTTTTTTAAGTTCAGGCTGCTTGTTTGCTCTTTTCATGCCAATATTTTTAAATCTTCAGTTGACATGTCCAGTCATTCAGACGTGGAGAGCCTACGAAGGGTTACATGGCAATATCACGTGAGCGTTTCGTGTAAAGGGAGGACACTTGGCAAATATTCATGCCACATTTTAGGTGTGTTGATATGTATATACATCAAACGTCAATTAGTTACTAAAGAGATGAAACAGGGTGAGAGGGGATAGCTGAGTGGACTGGTAGTACTTGTGACAAGAGTTTAGAAAACAAGAGCAGAGCCTCAGCTAATGTAGATTTTTATAGCTCAGTTGAAATCAACAGAGCAGTGACATTTTACAGCAGCTGAGGATCTGTCCCCAAAAATGATTACTTACTTCCTGATGGCAATCTGGTGGTCAATATGAAATGAGTTGAAGATCTCAAACCAGCTTCTAGGGGACAGGTGTTCTTACCACAACAGTTATCTCAGTAATGACAAAAGGAAGTAATGGGCACCATTGCTGACAGTCTCAGCAAAGAGGCTAAGAACCTGAATAGGCATAGAGCCAACTTCTTACTTGTGGAGGTGGTGGCTTCCGCTCAGGATTAAGGCACACTGGCAGGATATGGTAGGGAATCTGAAGCTACTGCTGCTAACTGTGATGTAGCTGTTCTGTGGATAAGTTTTCGTTTACTAGAGATATCAATTCTTGCATGCATTACATTGCCTTCTCAGAAAGTTTAAAAAAGATTAAAAGTACCGTTCTTTTTATTCTCTTTAATTTTTTTCTTACTGCTGTTTCAAATTTTGAAATGTTTTGATGGAAAAAAGAACACACTCTCAACAAAAAATGGTTCCCTTTTTTGATCAGCTCGACTTCTTTCAATTTGAAACATTCAAGAACCTTAGCTAACCGATGTGGTTGTCTTTAGCTCAGGCAGTAGAGGCTGATGCTTTTTACAGACAGTGGTCTTAGGTTTGATTGTGGCTGCTGATGACCCAACCAGGGGCCTCGTGTTACATAGACAGTAGAACCTCAGTTATGAACACCTCAGGAATAGAGATTGTTCATAACTCTGAACAAAATGGTTATGGTTGTTCTTTCAAAAGTTTATAATTGAACATTGACTTTAATACATCTTTGAAACTTTACTAAGCAGAAGAAAAATGCTGCTTTTAACCATCTTAATTTAAAATAAGCACAGAATTTTCTTACCTTTTCAAATCTTTTTAATACTTTCCCTTAATTTTTTTAGTAGTTTACGTTTAACACTGTACTTTGTTTTGTTTTTTGTCTGTACTGCTGCTTGATTGCATACTTCTGGTTCCAAATGAGGCATGTGGTTGACCGGTCAGTTTGGAACTCTGGTGTTTCTAACTCTGAGGTTCTACTGTACTGAGAAATGATGGTCCACTGGTGATGTGTTTGTACCAGGTTCTGAGCTTGGTCCTCAGCTCCTGGGCTGGCAGAGGCTGAGTGTAACTAGAGAGAAAATATGTTTAATGGGATGAGAACAGGTGTTCTACAGTGAACTCCTCCAAATGACCCACCATGCGTGGCACTGTTGTGTTTCAGAACAAGGTGTATCTAACCTACCTTTTCTAGAAGGATAGGTTGCATAATACCTTTGAAGGGGAGGATTTTTTGGAGAAACTGAATGAGTGCATTTTTGTGTTCACATTATTTCTGTGTAAGGTACAGACAGACCTGATTAATTTGTTCTGCATGTATAGTATGTTTCTCAGAATCCATGCAAGATGGTTTTTCCCTTTGAAAAGCACTTGTGCTGCTGGCTTATGTACATTTCTGGGATTTCTGTGTCTGATTATTTTTTTCTGATTGCAAGTGACTCAATATTCGGTGGGCTGTTGCTTTAGTCTTTTGAATGCTGGACTGTTCACTCAGATGTTCTCTATGCGCCCTTCTTACAATGCATTACTATGCTCAGGAAACAGATTCATGTTTTTCACTTCATCTCTAGTAGAAGACCTGGCATTACAAGCTTTGTTACTGAACAATAGTGAGTGGAGGCAATACTATGGCAACTGGGAACTGCAGCAAAGATGTGCTAGATTTTTCTTTTGTTCCTGAAATAAACAATCTTGCCCAGCAACATGGAACTGAAAAATGTCAAAAGTTTGGCCCCAAAAGCATCAGGAATGACTTGATCATTTAAAATTTTAAGAGGAATGTAAAAAAATACCCCTTGGATTTAAATGCTGTTGTGGATGTGAGGTTGGGTTGGTTAGATAAGTGTTTGCAAAAAAACCCCCCAAACTGAAACGAAATACTTGTACAATTTGTTTTCTGGTCTTGGAATAAAGCTTGTTTCAGCTGAAAAAATGATGGATCATAGGGTGACATGCTACTGCTTCCTTGACTGACTATATAATATGATACAACAATAAAAATAACACCTGGTCTCACACACAATCTTTTTATCACTCGTGCCAAAGTATGTAATCTGTTGCTGTTTTTAGTTTTTATTGACACCTGTGCTGTTTTCAGAATTGAAACAACCTTTTTCTGGTATTTAAAAAGGAATAGAGGGAGAAACTGTACATAAATGTACATAAAGGAGATACAAATAAAAGAAAATAGTTATATTGCTAAGTATCCAAAGAAAGAAGAATGAATATGGGCTATAAAACCCATAGTTTGCAATGGCATGGTAATGCATGATAATGGTATCACTTCATTATGAATGGCCTTTCTCAGGTAATAAAGCAAATTTAGGACTGAGATGAATCTTGGGTAAAAGCTGAAGACTTATGCCTGAGGTTGAGAGGAAATGTTGAACAGAAGACCATGTTGTATGAAACTTGACATGTAGTGCTTAGTTGGTCAGCAAATATCTGAACAAATTTCTTCATGGCAACTGTCAAGGTTCCTTCCCCACTCTGAACTCTAGGGTACAGATGTGGGGACCTGCATGAAAACCTCCTAAGCTTACTTTTACCAGTTTAGGTTAAAACTTCCCCAAGGTACAAACTATTTTACCTTTTGCCCTTGGACTTTATCACTGCCACCACCAAACGTCTAACAGGTATATAATTGGGAAAGAGCCAGTTTGGAAACATCTTTCCCCCCAAAATCCTCCCAAACCTTACACCCCCTTTCCTGGGGAAGGTTTGATTAAAAATCCTCACCAATTTGCATAGGTGAACACAGACCCAAACCCTTGGATCTTAAGAACAATGAAAAAGCATTCAGATTCTTAAAAGAAGAATTTTAATAGAAGAAAAAGTGAAAAGAATCACCTCTGTAAAATCAGGATGGTAAATACCTTACAGGGTAATCAGATTCAAAACATAGAGAATCCCTCTAGGCAAAACCTTAAGTTACAAAAACAGGAATCTACATTCCATTCAGCACAGCTTATTTTCTCAGCCATTTAAAGAAATCAGAATCTAATGCATATCTAGCTAGATTACTTACTAAGTTCTAAGACTCCATTCCTGTTCTGTCCCCTGCAAAAGCATCACACAGACAGAGAGGTAGGCTTTGTTTCTCCCTCCCCCCAGCTTTTGAAAGTATCTTGTCTTCTCATTGGTCATTTTGGTCAGGTGCCAGCGAGGTTATCCTAGCTTCTTAACCCTTTACAGGTGAAAGGGTTTTTCCTCTGGCCAGGAGGGATTTTAAAGGTGTTTACCCTTCCCTTTATATTTATGACAGCAACAATAAACTAATCCAGTGATAAATAGGAATTATATTTCCTGTAGAGAAATATTTTGTTTTATAGAGGTTTTTTTAATAAGGACATTAATAGGATTGTTGTATAAGTCTTTTCTTGAAATAAAAATGTTTAATTAGGGGTCATTGAACTACATGTCAACATTAAACTGCGTTTCCCCTATTGTCTTCTGGGAGTTGTAGTTCTGGACCCCATTCTCTCTTATGGGCCAGGCTGCCTGGCTGGACTACATCTCCTATAATGTACCCAGGGTCATTTTCTCTCATTATGTACTATGCAGAAGAAGTCAATTATGTTTTCCCCAAGCCGAAGTGGAAAAACTGTTCAAGAGAGTTGGACATTTTTCAGAGACATTATTAAGGGCACAAGAGCAAACTATCACACTGTATAGGAAAGACAGGAAGTCTGGCAAGAGACCACGCTGACTTAACCAGGAGATGTTCAGTGATCTGAAACTCAGAAAAGAGTCCTACAAAAAGTGGAAACTAGGTCAAATTATGAAGGATTAATATAAATAAAAACACAAGTATGTAGTGATAAAATTAGAAAGGCCAAGGCACAAAATGAGATAAAATTAGCTGGAGACAAAGGATCACAAGAAAATATTCTACAAATACATGAGAAGCAAAAGGAAGACCAAGGACAGGGTGGGCCCGTTACTCAATGAGGGGGAAAGACGATAACAGAAAATGTGGAAATGATAGACATGCTAAATGACTTTTGTTGGTTTTCCCAAAAAAGTTTAGTAACAATTGGGCATCTAACTTAATGAATGCCAGTGAAAATATGGTAGGATCAGAGGCTAAAATAGGGAAAGAACAAGTTAAAATTACTTAAACAAGTTAGATGTCTTCAAGTCACTAGGGCCTGATGAAATACATCCTAGAACACTCAAGGAGCTGACTGAGGAGATATCTGAGCCATTAATGATTGTCTTGAAAAAGTCATGGAAGGAATGGAGAGATTCCAGAGAACTGGAAATGGACAAATACAGTGCCCATCTATAAAAAGGGCAATAAGGATAACCTGGAGAATTGCGGACCAGTCAGCTTAACTTCAGTACCCAACCTAGAAGAAGATAAGGTGATAAGGAACAGTCAGCATGGATTTGTCAAGAACAAATCATGTCAGAACAACCTAATCACTTTCTTTGACAGGGTAACAAGCCTTGTGGATAGCGGGGAAGTGGTAGATGTGGTATATCTTGACTTTAGTAAGGCTTCTGATACTGTCTCGCATAACCTTCTCATAAACAAACTAGGGAAATACTGCCTAGATGGAGCTACTATAAGGTGGGTGCATAACCGGTTATCAGTGGTTCACAGTCAATCTGGAAGGGCATATCAGGTGGGGTTCTGAAGGGATCAGTTCTGGGTCCAGTCCTGTTCAATATCTTCATCAGTGATTTAGATAAATGCATAGAGAGTACACTTCTAAAGATTGCAGATGACACCAAGCTGGGAGGGGTTGCAAGTACTTTAGAGCATAGGATGGATTAAAATTCAAAATGATCTGGACAAACTGGAGAAATGGTCTGAAGTAAATAGGATGAAATTCAATAAAGACAAATGCAAAGTACTCCACTTAGGAAGGAACAATCATTTGCACACACACAAAATGGAAATTGACTGCCTAGGAAGGAGTACTGCAGAAAGAGAGCAGGGGGCCATAGTGGGTCACAAGGTAAATATGAATCAACAGTGTAACACTGTTGCAAAAAACCAAAAAAAAACCCAACCCAAAAATTATTCTGGGATGTATTGGCAGGACTGTTGTAGCAAGACACAAGAAGTAATTCTTCTGCTCTACTCTGCACTGATTAGGCCTCAGTTTGTGTCCAGTTCTGGGAGCCACATTTCAGGAAAGATCTTGACAAACTGGAGAAAGTCCAGAGAAGAACAACAAAAATGATTAAAGGTCTAGAAAACATGACCTGTGAGGAAATATTTTAAAAAATGGGGTTTGTTTAGTCTGTAGAAGGGAAGACTGAGGGAGAACATAACAGTTTTCAAGTACGTAAAAGGATGTTACAAGGAGGAGATGGAAAAATTATTCTTGTTAACCTCTGAGGATAGCAGAAGAAGCAATGGGCTTAAATTGGAGCATGGAGCAAGGGCGGTTCAGGTTGGACATTAGGAAAAACTTCCTAACTGTCAGGGTGATTAAGCACTGGAATAAATTGCCTGGGGAGGTTGTGGTATCCCCAATGATGGAGATTGGGTACAGGGGAGTCAAGGTCCCTTCCAGTCCTATGATTCTATGGGAGATGCAGTCCTCCCAGAGAGCCCAGTCCATAGGACAGAATGGGAGCCAGAACTACAATGCATACAAGGCAATGCACTGTAGGAAAGTGTAGTTTATTTTTTTGTTAACTAATCAGAAATGAGATGTTTGATCTGAATAAAACTGAATCAATGAAATATTTCATATTAATTTTCTTAATGGAAAATTAAAACAATTCAGCAAAACCAGTATTTTCACATTGGAAAATTTCAATTTTGTAGAAACTGCATTTTCTGTCAAAATCATTCTGATAAAAAAATTCTTGACCAGCTCTAGTAATTATGTTTAAGAGTTCAAGCTTTCCCCACCATGGTGCTATGGAAGTGCACGGTATTTTATCCAGTGCTCTGATACCTTCTTAGTATTCTGGCATTTCAGAAATAATTGTCAATAATATAGTGTTAATGAACTAATTCATCTATTTCTCCTGGATGCATATTATCAATGCCCTCTGATTTTTATGTCTTTACATTTTTCCAAGTATTCCCTTACTAACATGTTAATATCTGTTTTCACAAGGTTTTCACTTCCTAATAGTCTAAACTGTTTCTTAAAGTTGAATTTTAAAAGCAATTCAGTTTCTAGCCATTTTTGAACCATCATTAATTTAATCCCCCTCCTTACTTTTAATGGGCCTCTTTTAGCTCCAGTACATTTTGTTTCTTTAATATATTTATAAAAGTCCTTTTCCCCTTTGACCCCTTTTGTTAAGAATTAATTTATTTTGTTTTTGCTACATTTATCTTTTTCCTGCAAGACTTAATTAACTGTTTTTGAAAGAATTCTTTGGTTGCTTCCTGCTTTTCTCAATCCAGATATAAGAGGATTTTCTTTTAACCACATTGTAATTGCTTTTCTCAGAGGAATTGTAGACTGTACCTTTTTTTAAGATGCTGTGATGGGGTGCTCACTCCACACCAGCCCTGAAAAGGTTAAGGTGGTACAAATAGGGCCACCTAATTTTGTGGGCTGTAGCAGGGGGAGAGTCTGGCTTGATCTGAAAATGACTAATGCCTGATAAAGACCCACTGGGAGAGAAGTTGGCTAAGATATAAAGCCAGGAAGTTGGTAGCAGAAAGGGGCTGCAGAATGGAAGCTGGTAGTCATTTTCTGGACTTAGAGAGGGAAAAGGAGGAAACCCAGGGAGAAAGAGAATCCCTGGGATCTTGGCCCTGAGAGAAGAATTTATCCAGAAGGGTGGAGAACAGAGTCTGTTGGAGGTGGAGTAGGGAGCAGTGAGGTTAGAGGTTGCGCAGACTTTAGTTTCTGGTTGTAGGATCCATGGGCTGGAACCCAGAGTAGCAGGTGGGCCTAGGTTCCCCTACAAGTCAATGGGAAGGAGCATAGGGTTGTTGGAGACACCAACCAGACAGCTGGGCTGGAGGGACTTTGGTACCCTAAAATGGGATGTTTGACCAGATGAGAGCTGATCCCCCAGATGCAGCCATGAGGAGGTGCCCCAGTGTGAGTGAACCCTTTTGGAGATGCCCTATCCACTTTTTAGTTTTAGATTTTAATAGTGCCACCCATTACGCCTTACTGACGAGATGTCTTAATTTCTAAAGTTTGGTTGACCTGGAGTCCATTTGCCTTATGTTGCTGTTTTCTGGGAACCCATCCCTTATTAAGGCAAATTCAGGTAATTTGCCTTCTCTCATACGAAGTGTGCCTTTGTTGGTAAGACATAGAGACAGGGTATCTTCTTCTCTGGGTGGATTCCCTACTTTATGCATCATTATGTTGTCTAATGGATACTGTAATTAAGGAAATTGCTTGACCATGTGTATGAGGCTGTATTTCTTATTCAAAAGGTGTCGGTGTGGTTTTAAATTCCCTGTGAGTATGGTGTCCTGTGATACCACTCTAACGCTAAGTAGTAGTGAAAGAATGTTTAATTTTTGCTCTCCTTTAGATCTAGTGGGTCTATAATAGATACCGACTATTTCAGTTTGTTTCCTTCAGTTTAGCACTACGCAAAGAATTACACCATCGTACTTTGTTTTGATCTGTTGCTTGGTGGCATATTATTTTTTTCATGTTACATTACCCTCCATATTTATCCCTTTCTAACATTACAATCAAGCAGTCCTGCACGCGTTTCTTAAACATTGACGTCATTGGCAAAAAGAAATATGAATATCTCCAAGGATGTGTCTCTTGGAAGATATTAAGCATTCAGCGTTCTGATAATTTGTGCATATACTTGACTAGGTTCAGTATAAATCAAACAATGTTATATATACAATCAACATGATGTGTACTGATCATTTAGTTCTTTACTGCTCTTAATTACTCCTCCAAAGAAAACTTTCCATCATACAAACGTGTTCAAAACCATATCTGATTAGACTGAGAATTTGAATAGAGCAAAATTTTTCCACTGAGCCCTTTTTTTTTTAAGTGAAAAATGGATTTGATGACAAACATTTAATGAATTCATGTCAATTTCACCTAATTGTTTCAGCTGAAAACAAAACTTAAGAATTAAAAAAACTCAGCATGTTTGTTTTGACATTTTCAAAATGAAACATTCAGATATTCCAACTTGAAAAGACTTTATTTTAATTAAAGGACATGAACAACATAAAGGGAGCACAAAATCAAAAGAAAGCATTCTGTTTTGGATCAGCCAATATCTTGTTTGACTTTCATTAATTTCAACTTTTTGATTTGCCAAACTTTTTTAAAAAAAATAATTTTGGGTGATCTGAAGCAATTTTTTCCCCAGAATTGCTAATGAACCCAAACTATCTGTTTACACAGTTCTAGTTTTGAATGGCTGATGATACATTAGTAGCAGAACAGCTGATTTCAAAGTTTGAATTTCTTTTGTAAGTATTAAGTTTATAAGCCTGCCTTTCATGGTTTGAAAAAGTGTAAATATTAGTGCTGGTTGGAATTAGTTCTGTCTGGCTCAGTTGGTAATATGAATACAGTGTAAATTACACCTTTGCTTCAGAAGTTTGCATATTCAAGTCTTCAGCCAAGACTTGCAGTGCTTGATGCTTTGATACATTGTGGCTGGCTGTTGAATGTCAGAGTTGCCTTTTGCTGACCAGTAGGCGCAATTCCAAATTCACATATATTCGTTTAACACCAGTATAATTCCATTGACTTCAGTGACATTCTTTGATTTACACTGAATCAAGTTAAGTATATGCACGTTCCAATTTCAAGTGTTTTCTCCAGATGAAAATAAAAGCTCTATTTTCCTCTGTATTCATTCTCTTTCTTAGTAAAACCAGATTCAAATATCCAAGTGTTTTTGTAAGATGCTGTTGAACATATAACTCAGCCTGTTGCATGTGCCATGGTTATTAGGTAAGTTAGTAGGTTATTAGCTAGCTATCGACCTTGGACTGTATAAATCTACAGGCATAGATAATGGCTCCTCGGAGCTAAGATCAAGTGTAGTCAATGAATTCAAGGGATTCAATCTATATAGATCCCCCACCCCCACCCCGATTTCACTGTATTCTTTGGAATATGGGCTTTCATTTAATAAACAAACCCAGAATTTCCTAGCCCTTCTGGTTTATGAAGATAAGCTTCATGGGGGGGAAGGATAGCTCAGTGGTTTAAGCATTGCCCTGCTAAATCCAGGATTGTGAGTTCAATTCCTGAGGGGGCCATTTAGGGATCTGGGGCAAAAAGTGGGGATTGGTCCTGCTTTGAGCAGGGGGTTGGACTAGATGACCTCCTGAGATCCCTTCCAACCCTGATATTCTATGATAATTCTTTAGCCTGAGTAACTGAAACAATTGCACCAAAGCAATTGCACTAACAGAATTGTTAGTGTTGCAAAGTTGGTTGACCTCTGTGGACTCTGTGGACTCTACCATATTGTAATTTATACAGTAGAGGCTTTCTATTTAAAAAAATCAACTGCTTTGTTTCATGTTTCAGAGTAGCATCCGTGTTAGTCTGTATTCGCAAAAAGAAAAGGAGTACGAAAGCTTATGCTCAAATATATTTGTTAGTCTCTAAGGTGCCACAAGTACTCCTTTTCTTTTTGTTTCACATGTTACACAAACTTTGTAGTAAGAAGGACGTGACTAATACAGTGTGAAATCACATTGTTTAGAGTTCTCCCCCATTTTTGTATTGTTCTCTCTGATTATACTATTTCAGACTCTAACTGTGGAATATAACGAAATTACAAATGTTTTAGAACTTGTGAAAGCTACTAGATTAACAGCCCTGTATACTGAATTCTTCTACTTAGCCAGTCAACATGTACGGTACAGCAGCAGGTCAAAATTCCCCAACCACACACTTGGCATAATCCATGTGCTCAGGGTATCCTGAGAGATCAGAGGGCCCTGTTTCCACAATCCACTGAATCACTGTACTCTTAGCTGCCAACAAGGGAGCAGTTAGCAGTTAATGCCAACTACTGTATGAGGTTATCTTTTGTTACATGGATATTTGCCCATTATTAGCAGCTATTCTGACCTTAAAGTCTGAGTCTGAGCTATACTGAGGAAGCCTTCTCATTTCACTTAGATCACCAAGCAACAGTGAAATGGTAAGAATTTCTTATTGCTTCTGACATAGGTCAAATTTTCCACAGTTGATTGCTTCTATAACTCATTACCTATCTCTGAGCCATGATGTCTCCCACAATGCACACTGTTAGGAAAAGGTTTTGCTTTTCCTCCGGCTACTTTTACAAGTAGAATTGTTGTTTCCTCCAGGCATGTTGTTCTCACCTTAGATGACGGCAAAGCTCACTGGTTGGTGATCCCTCCAGGAGTGTCTCAGCTGGGCTATTCTCTTTCCTCTATCCTACTTCTTTCTTCCCCATTCCCTCCTGTACTATGACTAAGTAAATTACCTATGTGACATGTTCTGCTTTGTCTGGCAACTGGCCTGGGAAATCAAATCTGTTACCAAACCTAGGTCTCCTGTTTGGCAATGCAATGCTTCTCTGCTGCTGAATCAGGTCAGCTCCCGGGCGGGGGGGAACAACAATTTTATATAAGTAACACAGAGTAAATTTAGATAATGCAGATGACACATTTATTGTAAGGACCATCAAGGAAATGGTTTTAAAAGCACTTCACCTTTTCACTGTTTGATTAGTTTACTTGCTGAGCATTCCACATACAGTGAAGTATGTACGTCCGATGTCAAAGTGAAATCACTGTGTTTTCCGTGCTTTTTTAAAAAGACCTTCTGTGGAATAGTTAACTGGTTGTGTTAAAAAAATGTATGGTATGTAGTTACCTGTGACCTGTACAGGTTCTCTGCTTCTGAGAACTGAGGGAGGCCAATTGGATGGATCTGGCATGTTTGGAGTTTTTTTCAATGGATCCCTAATTTCTTTTCCTTCACTTTCCAACTCTTCACACTTTCTGGTTCCATCCAAGACCAAAGTGGTCACACAGAAATAGCACAAGAGGCCTGTTTTTGTTGTATGATCAGAGCAGAAAATATACTGGAAACATACCGAGTATGTGTGGGCTTCAAAATGCAGAACTTTTTTTGGGAGGGGGACGGGCATGGGAGGATATGAGGGAGAGGAGGAGAGTGTCTTTATAATGGACTGTATTCTGGATTTAAACTCTAGAACTTCTTGTTCAAAATCCATATCTGATTTTTGTGGCTACTTTCCCCCTGCTTGAATAATGAATATTAGTAGCTGCGGTGTATGCAGTTGTTTGAGTTTTGTACTATTTGTACTGCACCTCTCCATTTCTAGGGGCCTCCTTTCTGCAGAACGGGCATTGAATGAGGGGCCTCCGGATCTAAAAGCATGGGTCTACAGCTCAGACTCAAGAGCTGATAGCTGTAATTACCACATTTCCTCTGTGGATCAGGTGCAGTGTGGACACACCATTCATTGACCAATAGGTTACAAATTTCCTGTGGACAAAGGAAGCTCATCAGCACTTTAGATCCCGGATGACTCCCTATTTACGTGACCGGCACTATCTAATAGAGGAAGGTGATGGTGCAATGATTAGGGCAATAAGCAAGGATATGAGATGTGGCTCAGTTCCTTGCTCTGCCACAGGCTTCTTATGGGACAAATCACTTATTCCATGCCTCAGTTCCCTAGCCATCAAATGGGAGGAATGGTACTTCCTTGCCTCAAAGGACTGTTGTGAGGATAAATGCATTAAAGAGTGTGAGTTGCTCAGATACTACAGTAATGGGGGCTATATAATTACCTGAGACAGGTGCTGTGGACTGTATTAGGGACCTTCAGAGCTGAAAGCATGGCTCTTTATAGCCCTGATGCTTTAGCTGGGGTGTGTGTGGGAGGTATAACAGATTCTTCTGTAAACTGGACACTGGGTGGGGGTGGGATTGCATAACACGCAGACTGGTAGGTTACAGCAACACTGTGCTCTCTCATGGAAACTTTATTGTGATCCTTTCTTGTTCTTTCCCATAATCTAAAATAAAAGTAACTTAGACTGAAAGTACATGGTTGTTCTTTGTGTATGGAAAAATATAACAGATGTGTCAGTTGCACTTTTAAACAAAATAATAGCTTGCTAAATTGGAGATCCCAGGGCTAGGTTTTACAGCTAACACTGTATGTATTTAGAATTTGTGTGACACTCAGTTTTCAGTAGCAGATGGTTTCAGATTTGCTTTTAAATTGCAGCTGCTCTCCCAGATTTTTTAAAGACAACTTTACAGTGTTGTTAAATGCTTCGTCATTCATGCTTTTCCCTTCATTCTAAAACATACTTTGAGAGTTTTCTTGGTTAAAAAGATGCAGGTTTTTTTGTAAGTTTAAAAATCCTTCAGAACTTTGTATAAACCAAATGCTTGAGACTGAAATCTCTCTTTAGGGCCCCAACATTTTGATCTCTGCAATACACATCAGATGAAGGATGGTTTTGTGGCTAAGGCACTGGACTGGGACTCAGCAGATCTGAGTTCACTTCCTGTCTCAGTCACAGACTTCCTGTATGACCTGAGGCAAGTTATTTAATCTTTGCCTCCATTTCACATCTAAAAAATTGAGACATTGTCTCTTCCCCCATCTCCCCCCCACCCCAACACCTTGGTCTATTTTCCCAACTTAGATTGTAATAGGGTGACCAGATCGCAAGTATGAAAAATCGGGACACTTTTTTGGGGGCCGGGGGCAGGTATAGTTGCGTATATAAGATAAAGCCCCTAATATCTGGACCGTCCCGGTAATATCGGGATGTCTGGTCACTCTAGATTGTGAGCTCTTTGGTGCAGGAACTGCCTCTGACTGTATATGTACAGTACCTAGCTCAATGGGGTTTTGCTCTCAGTTGGAGCAATGTGGCATAACTGTAGTATAACTAATCAGAGCATGTCCGGCTCTTCAGGGCAGAAATTGTATCTACCTCATTGTCTGTAGTGCTTAGCTAGACCAAAGGAGTTTGAAGTTGCTCTAACCCTGTTTTCTCCTTTGTTTTCCTCAGCCTGTGACCTGATGACCCTGGGAATCTTAGCCTTAGTGACATCCACTGGTTGTGCCTCAGCCAATGCCCTGCAGTCCCTGACAGATGCCATGCACATTCCACACCTCTTTGTACAGCGCAACTCGGGAGGTTCCCCGCGCACTGCTTGCCACCTAAATCCTAGTCTTGAGGAGGAAGAATACACACTAGCAGCCAGACCGCCTGTCCGCCTCAATGACGTTATGCTGAAACTCGTCACCGAACTTCGATGGCAAAAATTCATAGTATTTTATGACAGTGATTACGGTGAGTGCAATGCATCATTTGAGACACACCATGGAGTCTCTCTTGTGTTTAGCTGGAAAAGGTGGTGCAAACATACAGTTTTGGGAAACAGTTGTTTGAGCTTGTTGCAGGTTATGAGGAAAATGTTTTGAATGTACCAATATAGATCTGTGGTTTTGAGTGAAGGAGTGCTGTGAAAACTAATTCTCAGACATGCAGCAAAGTCGCTTAGTAACACCCTATCAACACAGCTGAAGTTTGAATCATCTTACAGGTTTTCAGTAAAATATTAATAAGCTGTTGACATTGATTGGCAATGTTCATATGGGTATGCAATGGAGTACAAGAAGAACTCTACACTAATCCTTTGTAATATGCTTCCTGTCAAAGCTGAGCACAGTTCTCTTTAAAAATTAATTTTCAAAATTTCTGGTACTAACTTCTCTATATGGTTCCCCTCACAATTCTCTGTTTGGAGCATGTATCACAGTGGTACATTTCATGACATTTATAGTAAAGGGTAGAGTTAGCATTTCCCCTGTGTTTGATATGAGTTATATATGTCAGCAAAATTTTATTCTGGGCTGAAACTTGGGAAATAGAAATCTTAGCTTGAGTGAATTAGGTATTCCAAAGTGGAAATAAATTAATCTACGTGTTGCTGAACTCTCACATTGCAAAGATAAAAATCTAAGTTTATTATTTTTGCATTCCAGTGATGAAACTATGGCTCTACTGATATTGTATTCACTACCATCAGCTTGTGACCTGGTCTCTTGAATAGGGATCAGCAGGCTTGTTCTGCCTGATTTCAATCCCCTGCAAGCATTTTTGTTTGAAGTTTGACTTGCACATTATTGGTTTTGTGCCTTAATATGGAGAGACTGTGGCGGGAGTGGGGAGGCGGGATGGGAAATAAGAAGAGGGAAAGACAGAAATATTGTAGTTGTAAACTATATTAGAGGTATATGGTATAGATTGAATAGTGTGTCCACTTACACCAGCAGAGCTTTCTTGTTCTATTCCTACTACACAGCACAAGCTTCCCTTTAGCTAGCTGGGGAAAACACAGCTTTTTATTTAATTTAAAAGGAATCCCTCTTGGTAAAAATAAAAATGGGTTTAAATTTAGATTTATGTTTAAAAGGGTTTCTGACTCAGGCTAGTTTTGCAAATCCTGGGAACTGCCCCCCAAAACCATTTGTGAGGAAGGTTCATCCATTCCTAAAGGAACAGAATGTGGCCGCTGCTGCTGACTTTATTTGGAAACTCAATCTAGAGGTCCAAAACAGTATCAGTTCTGTAGAAATGTCTTAAGGGTGGATTCAATATGCAGATTTACATTAAACTTCTGAATTTAGATGATCTGTAGGGTAAAAAACCAAAGGCCCAATCATGCAGGCCTTACTTGACAAAACTGCTTTTGATTCCTTGTCCTATATACATATCTCTCTTGAAAGGGCTGAAATACAGTGTACTAGGTGAATGGTTTCGGTTCTCAGAATTAATATGCAGCAAAATATTTGGCTTGCAGAAGGTAACATTACATTAATGTTATGCATCCGATGAAGTGAGCTGTAGCTCACGAAAGCTTATGCTCAAATGAATTTGTTAGTCGCTAAGGTGCCACAAGTACTCCTTTTTTTTTTTTGCGAATACAGACTAATATGGCTGCTACTCTGAAACCTGTCATTACATTAATGTTTATTTCCATACCCTCAAAATATCTTGCAAATGTCACTTTATGGTTAATCTCCCTTGTTGCCCGAATCTTAAAGGCAAAGTTTGTAACCTAGCAAATTTGCAAGGGATAGGGCTACTTAGGTCAGGAATCTGCAGGGTGGACAGTCCCAAATCTTCAGGCCCCAACCACACTGCAGATAATCCTGTGCACATTGCCCCAGCAACCCTTTCTCCTGGTAGCAAGACTGGTTATCGAGTCACACTACCACTGATTTCAGTACTACGGTTATGTTCCATTGGCTCTCTCTGCAAGGAATTAATATCTCAGTGCCTAACTGTGGTACCCTTACTGATATTGAATAGTATCTTGTTCTAGAAGTAAGGTACATGGTGTAAAATACTATTCCATATGATCAAGATTGTTATTATTTGGCCCTCAGTTGGGGAGGTAGTACTCATAGGAGAAGCACTACTGTTGGGTAGCAAATCATCACAGACTTCAAGCCTCTTTCCAAGGGGAGCATGTTTCATAATACATAATTCCCCTCTGTCCCTTCCTTTAGGTGCTCATTCCTCCTTTATGCCTGCAATCTCTGATACCCAGTACTCCATGCAGAAGGGCTAATATGGGTTCAGGGGAACCCTGCTTCTCCCCTCCACTTTATCCCTATTGTCCATTTGTGCAGGTGTTTGTTCCCTTCCAACCATGCGAAGAGTTGGGAGCATTTGGGTCAGTCATTAGAGGGGTAGCTGTGCTAGTCTGTATCCACAAAAACAATGAGGAGTCCGGTGGCACCTTAAAGACTAACAGATTTATTTGGGTATAAGCTTTCGTGGGTAAAAAACCCACTTCTTCAGATGCATGGAGTGCATCTACGTAGAAGGATAAATGGGCACAAATCAGACATCAGGAATGGTAACATAAAACAGCCAGTAGGAGAACACTTCAGTCTCCCCAGATATTCAGTAACAGATTTAAAAGTAGCCCATACTTCAACAAAAGTTCGAAAACAGACTTCAAAGAGAAACTGCTGAGCTACAATTCATTTGCGAACTTAACACCATCAATTTGGGCTTCAATAGGGACTGGGAGTGGCTGGCTCACTACAAAAGCAATTTTCCCTCTCTTGGTATTGACACCTCCTCATCAATTATTGGGAGTGGATCACATCCACCCTGACTGAATTGGCCTTCTACATTGGTTCTCCACTTGTAAGGTAACTCCCTTCTCTCGTGCCAATATATATTTATGCCTGCATCTGTAATTTTCACTCCATGCATCTGAAGAAGTGGGTTTTTTACCCACGAAAGCTTATGCCCAAATAAATCTGTTAGTCTGTAAGGTGCCACCGGACTCCTCATTGTTTTTGTGGGTCAGTCATTGCCATCTTCGGGGCGGGGGGAAATATTGTAGGCATGACTGCATGACTTGGGAGAAATGAGCAAATGTGTAGTTGTTTTTCCCAAAACCAAATACTGTGCTTTCTTGAGACTAGTATTCATATGATTCTGGAGTAAACAACATACACCTTTAGAGATTTTAGAGGCTTCCAGGATGATTCTATAAGTCTCTAAAGTTTAAACTAAGGAATACGTTAAGGAATACATGACATTAAATTAATATTACAGTGTAACATCAGCCAATGTGAATAAATTGGTAGTAATAGTTGAGAGTAAATCCATTCACTTTCCTATCTTTGTTTTGCTTTATTCCTCCCCACCAGTGTGAAATCAGGAAAGAACGTCCTCTTTAAATTTGGATTTTTGTGTGTTTCTTTTTAATGCATCAACTTGATACTAGTTGTAGTGGTAAACTTTCTTGGGAATGTATTTCTCTGCACTCTATAATTTCATTTTCGCCATCTCTATATTCAACGGAAACAGTTTTGTGTTACTGTGATTCACTGCAATGTATCTCAGTGAACCACCTCCACAAATATAGGGAGCCACATCTCTGCGGCATCTTCAGTGCAGTGTACGGCATCCTATGAGCTGCTCTAAACTGCACCAGCTGGCTTTTGTTCCCATATGTTAGCTGAGGATTGTGCTTTGCTTTCTATCTCTTTTCCTGTATGCTCCTGGTTGGCCCTGTCATGCTCCCTGCACAGGGGTTGGAGGGAAAGGAAGAGTAGGAGCCAGTTCCAGGCCTACTGGAGACTCCCTTATGCTGGAGGCGTACTCAGCTGGGGAGTTATGACAGGTTTCCACTGCCTTCACTCTGCAGAAAAAAAATGAAACCGAGCACACCAGAAAATCTGGTACAGGAGGCTTTGTGTGTGTGTGGGGGGTGGGGAGGATAGGATTTTTTTTTTAAAGATACCAGTAGGTATTTGTTGAGAAAGGGAGGTGGGAGAGAGCCTATGGACATGTAGTTGCTAACTTAGTTAGCAGGAAATCACATGGAGTAGCTAAAGACTGACTACCACACACCTAATATTAGCTCCTCTGCCATCTATTTAGTTTCTCACCAGACCTGTGCTTTTGCACTTCCAGCTGAGTGACTACCCAGCTCAGCATTCCTAATTTGACTTCTGAGTCAGGGAGTGACCGTGAGGATGCAGGTCGTTTGGAGAACATGTCCTTATGATCACAGAGTGTTTACAGCACTAGGCATTTGTGATTGATTCCAGTAAACAGTCCTCATCTATGCAGCTTTTGGAAATCATAACTTTTCCCTGAACTAACATTTTTCATTTATTCATCTGTAAAACCAACCAGACTCTGCATATCATCTACCTATCAAACTGTCAGATTTTCTGAGGACAAAATAATGTTGTCAAGGAATCTTGCATAATTAAAAAAACAAAACCTTTGTTTATAACCTCATGGAGAGCTTAAAGCTGAAGTCTGTTTACATATTGATTATCTTCCCCATCACACACTCTTTGCATTGATCTAGAACAAAAATAATCTAATGTAAAATTGACCTGGCAAATATGTACACATGGAAAGTCAAATGTTTGCCCTTACCTCAACGGGACTCTTACAGAGCTGTGGCTATGATGAAACATGGCTTGTTTGACATTTTTGGCACAAACATTAGAGAGAGAAATTTCTATGCACAAACGTTGCAGAGTGCAAGATGTTCCTTTTTGGTAGAATGCCCCAAAATCATATTTTTAAACTTGACATGAAATGGAAAGATAGGAGTGAACATAGCAACTACAGGGAAAAATTGCTAAATTGAACCAGGCTTTTGCCTTTTCTATCTGTGATATTCAGGCTGTGTTGAAACTGGAGCTTTTAAATTTTTGCCATTTTTGTGGGGAAGAAATGAATAATAGCCTCTTTTAATGTAGTGAAGGGACCTTTCAAAGACCTCCATCTTGAAGGTTGAGACATAAAACCTTTTCTCAATATACAACATTCTCCTACTGGGTCATACTGATGAAGAAAAGATCAATTGGTATGTCTCCGTATAGCTTTTGTACGTTTGTAGAAGGAACATGGAGATTCATGTTTTCTCCATAAATAATGTACTTTATGACTCTGCTAACCCTCACTTTTAACAGTTCTTTTCTCGTGCCTAAGAAGTATGTAATTTCAGAAGAGGCACTGAGAACTAGAAAAGCTGCATTTGCTGCAGCCATGTGTGCATAAAAAGAAGAAAAGAGGGGCAAACAGACTAGAATGTACTCTTGAATCTGCACATGCAACTCCTCATTGATACCAGTGGGAGTTATGCCTGCAGAGTTAGGTATGGAAATTGGTGCACTGTGTTTATGATAGCTTTATAAGACAACTAAATTAAGTCTCTTCACAGTCTGAACTTCTGGAGTGTGGCTGAGCAGTCTGAGCATAGGTGTGGAAGTGAGACGCTGTAAATTCTAGCCCTAGCTCTGCCACTTAGTTGCTTTGTTCTCTCAGGAAGGCCATTCAATCTCAATATGGTTTAGTTTCCCTCTCTGTAAAATGGGTTACCTAGTATTTGAAATTCACTTTGAGGCCCTCAGGGGAAAGGCGATGTAGAACTATAAAGTATTAATTGGCAATAATGTAATTATAACCATACGCATTTACCCAAGGAACCATGGTCATATTAAGCGGACACATTCTTAGGATGATTTTTAGAAGACAAAGATTAATGACTGTAATTGGCTTTATGAAAAAATGGTGTCTGCATTAAGCATGTTAGTGGTTCTCCTACTGTGGTCTGTGGAGTTGTTGCCATGACAATGGAAAAATCTGCAGTAGGAATACAAGGCGATCATGGCAGGTTGGAACGCTCCAGTTTCATAGGTGAGTGTGTTCGGATTGTATTCTGGGCTGCTTTGTATGCCTGCAAGAAATTTGCTAGCAATTCTATTTTGTTTGCTTATTATTTCATGGGTTTTACTCAGTGGTGAGCTGCAGCCAGTTCGCACCGGTTCGCTAGAACCGGTTGTTAAATTTAGAAGCCCTTTTAGAACTGTTTGTTCCGCGAGGGACAACCGGTTCTAAAAGGGCTTCTAAATTTAACCGGTCAAAAGTGGCGCCTTAGGCGCTGACTCCATGGGTGCTCCAGCCCTGGAGCACCCAAGGGGAAAATTTGATGGGTGCAGAGCACCCACCGGCAGCTCCCCACCCCGCCCCCGGCCCAGCTCACCTCCTCTTCGCCTCCTCCCCTGAACGCGCCGCCCCGCTCTGCTTCTCCGCCCCCCCCCCCCCAGCTGTTCAAGCGGGAAGCCGGGGCGGGCTGAGAAGCAGGCGGCGGCTTCACACACAGGCCCAGGGAGGCGAAAGTGAGCTGGGGCGTGGGGGGGTGCAAGGAGGACCACCCGCGCCGCAGCAGGTAACCAGGGGCGGGAGGGCACGCAGGGGAACCACTCCCCACCTCAGCTCACCTCCACCACCCTCTGCCTGAGCGGGAAGCCGCTGCCTGCTTCTCAGCCCTCCCTGGCTTCCCGCTGAATAGCTGATTTGTGGGAAGCCGGGGGAGGGGGCGGAGAAGCAGAGAGGGGCGGTGCATTCAGAGGCGGAGGCAGAGCCGAGGTGAGGTGAGCTGGGGCTGGGTGTGGGGTGGGGAGCTGCCGGTGGGTGCTCTGCACCCACCAAATTTTCCCTGTGGGTGCTCCAGTCCCAGAGCACCCAGGGAGTTGGCACCTAAGGCACCACTTTTGATGTGATCAGTGGGGGAGCGGCCGCTCCCGCTGCTCCCCCCCTAGCTATTCTCCCCCGCCCCTAGGAGCCAGAGAGACCTGCTGGATGCTTCCTGGGAGCTGCCCCAGGTAAGCACCTCCGGGACTCCCCACCTTGCCCCCCGGCAGGTGCCTCTGGCTCTTAGGAGTAGGGTGGGCATCCACTACGGTGGCCCACGAGACCCTCCTGCCCAGTTCTGGGGGCAGTCAGGGGACAGGGGAGGGGGGTGGATGGGGCAGGGGTCCTGGGGGGGGGAGTCAAGGAACGTGGGGGGGTTGGATGGGGCAGGAGTCCTGGGGGGCGGGGGTGGGCAACGACCCCCTCGTGGGGTGAGGAGGAAACCCGCTAAGATTTTGGCAGCTAATCACCGGTTTTACTGGTGTAGATATATCAATGATCAAATTGGCTGATACCAAAGTTGGCAGGGTAGTGAGCACAGAGAAGAACCTAACCAACTGTGAGATGACCTCAAGGGGTTAGAGCTGTGGGGATGCCTGCAATAAGGGGAGATTTGGCACTAATCATTGTGAAGTGCTGTTACTAGCAAGAGCAAATGAACAGCACTATATAACTATAAATAACTGCCATAGAAAAGTACTGTCCCTAGGTGGGAAAGTGGCAACCAATGGAGTGTTTCCCTAAATATAGAGTGCAGGGTTGGGTCTACATGCTGCACCTCCAGTACATCACTGATTGACCAAACACCACCTTTAATGTGTACTAAATATAAACGATAAGAATCTGCTTGGCTGTGAGGAATACAAAGTCATTCTGTTTCCCAAGAGATGATGAGCAATAGTTGTGTTTTTAGGTTAGTCTTATGATTGGAAAACATTTCTCTTGTGCTGGGGTTTCATCTGAAGATCTCTACATTTCCATACACAAACACATTCAAGCAAAACAATTACTCATTTAGGGCCCAAAATTGCCACTGTGACAGCACTACGTATGTGAAAGGAGGCTGCAGTGCTTGGCTCTTAATTCTGTGTGCCAAAAAAGTGACTAATACTGCAGACTGGAAAATGGCAATTATTTTCCATGAACATTTTCAAAAGAAACGTGTATCTGCACACACACATTTTTCTAAAACTTTCATGGACCAAAAATTGTGTGTGGGTGTGTTTTGGAGCGGGACGGGTAGTTTTCTGAAAAATGGAAGATAATTCTGGAAAAGTAAAAAAGAAAATTTTTTTGGTTTGGAAAAAAAATTAGACAAATATTAACCTTTTTCATAACAAAAATTCAGCCAACTCTAGCAACTAGGTGCCAACTTCCCTCTATGAAAATTATTCCTCCATAAGGGATTGGAAACTAATTGACTTTCCATTTACTAAGTGCCCTTGGAATTCTTTTGGGGTGTGTCAGATTTACCTCTCCCATGAAAGAGGAACGCAATTTTCAACCCTTAGTTCCAGCTCTAGGGGATCCATTGTAGGCCAGAGCCTGCTGCCATTGGCTTTCAGGACTGCTGCTGTCCCACTATCGAAGTAGATTCAGCAGAAATCATTGCAGACTCTGAATCTTACAGTTGTGTTCGTTTCCCCCCAGGTACAGGGAAATGAAAATCTAGCAGAACCCAGCCTTAATCCCTAGCTGTGGAGCCAGAATCCCATGGAAACTCCATGTAGGTTCTGCTCTGCCTTTCATGCCTCCCTAGCTGGGGAGCCTAGTCTATGCAGCATAGACTATCCTCTGTTCCAGGGAGTATAGGGTAGGAGAACATTTAGTTTATAGATAAAAAAAAAATGGCACCTTAAACATACCTGTTCCACTTTGTGTCTTCGACTCCTGGCTGATTTATATACCGATCAGAATTAAGAACGAGCTGGTTTTTATTCTGTTTCCTGCATCATCAGCAGAACAGTGTGAATAAATGACTTTTTTTTGGTTTGCTGGCAGTTCTGAAAAATATGGAGGGAAAATCCTTTCAGGTCAACCCAAAACACATTTATTGAAGTCTTTGAACTGAAAAGGTGAGGAAAATCATGTGGGTGAAAATAAACATTTTGTTTGTCTCAAAACTAAATATTTCAGTTTGATTTTCCAGCATTTTTAATGTTTCTAAAATGGAATTGAAGGGAATTACACGAGTCATTTTGCACTGAAAAATCAAAACTTTTCAATTTATTTTCTGAATTTAACTTTTTTTGACTGAAACAATCCGGCAAAATGCTTGTCAAAACAAATCCATATTTTTATCCCCTGCCCCTCAAAAAGGCCAAAAAATATCTCTCAGCTCTAATTATCAATTAAGTTGTTAGCCAATTGTGTCTACAAATCCCTGTTATTACTGCTGAAGATGTCAGGAGCAGAGAGAACAGAGCTTGTTTTTTTTTTCCTCTTCAGATCCCATGCTGAGTTTGTAATACTGACAGATAGAGAAAAAAATTAACCTTTTGACTTCTAAATTGAGCAAATTTGATATGGAAGGCATTGAAGAAATGAAATTTTGTGTTCCTGCATTTATGGTCTAAGTCACTTTTCTGATTGTAACAGCACTTAATATAATTGGGTTACGCAAATTAAGAGTGGATTTTTGTCATTTCTGTTAATATTTTTTTATTTAGTAATGCATTACAATACAAAACACTGAATGTAATTAAATAAAATGTCATTTCATACTACTGCTTGTAAATTAATTTTTAGTAGTACATTCTTAAGTAATATAAACATTCATTTAATTATGAACAGATATTAGAAACCAGAAGGATATTATCCTTCCATGTGTGGCATTGCATACCTGGCCAGGTGAGAAGTTGGTGGAGGTTACTTCTGTCACTAAAGCATTAACTAGTGGACATTGCCAGAAGCAGCAGCATAGAAACATAGGGCTCAAAGAGTACTTGAAAGGTTATCTAGCCCAATCCCCTGTGCTGAGCCAGGACCAAGTAAACCTAGACTATCACTGACAGGTGTTTGTCCAACCTGTTCTTTAAAACCTCAAATGACAGGGATGCCACAACTTGCTTTGGAAGCCTATTCCAGTGCTTAACTAGCCTTACAGTTAGAAAGATTTTCCTAATATCTAGTCTAAATTTCCCTTCTTGTCCTGTCAGTGGACAGGGAGAACAATTGATCACCATCCTCTAACAGCCTTTAATATATCTCAAGTCTGTTATTAGGTTCACCTCCGTCGCAATCTTCTTTTCTAAACATATCTGATTTTTTTAACCTTTCCTCATAGGTAAGGTTTCCTAAAACTTTCATAATTGTTGTTGCTTTCTGCTGGACTATCTCCAACTTGTCCATATCTTTCCTTAAGTGTGACACCCAGAAGTAGACACGGTACTCCAGTTGAGGCCTCACCAATGCCAACCAGGGTGGGACAGTTGTTTCCCATCTCTTACACCTGACACTCCTGTAAATACACCTGTGACAGAGTGCAGGATGCAAACAGGTGAGCTTGTACACTGATCACTCAATATTAATTAGTTTCCCTGGAGAAAATTGATGGGGGTAATTAGTCAGTCAGCCTGGCTGGTTGAGCCAATTACCCCATCAACTGGGGGCTGATAAGAAGAGGTAGAGGAAGGCAATGCAAAGGGGAGAGAGGGAAGAACAGGGCTAGCCTTTTCAACCTTTTTTCATTTGAAGATCCCTAAAAAATTTTGAATGGAGGTGCAGATCCCTTTGGAAATTTTAGACACGGTCTGCGGACCCACAGGTTGAAAACCACTTTCTTAGGCCAATTTGCTTGGACTTAGAAAGGAGTTAAACATCTAAAATATGGTGGTTGAGTTCTCACTAGAGAGCGTAGACTTAAGCAAGATAACCTACAGTTGTTTGTACTTCCCTTTTCATTTCTTTAGTATAATCTTTGAAATGAAACCTCACTTCTTATCCTCTTAACTCTGGGATGGGGAAGAGGAGGAGTTCTTCAAGTGATGGTCCTTATATGTATTCCAAATGTGGGTGTGCATGCGCTGGAGCCAGAAGTTTTTCAGCTGCAGCATCCATTGACTCACACGGTCATCTTACATTGCCACATGCTCCATGTGAGGCTATAAGAGACAGTGTGGGCGATGCACCCTCAGTTCTCTCTTACCACATGGTCGGCATCAGAATCCTCTCTCGGCACTCGTAGCCTCTGTGAGAAAGACAGTTATAGACACAGTTATTTAGTTCTGCTGCTTCTTCTTACTTCTGGAAATAAGTTAGTCTATATAGTAGACCCATGCAGGGCCTCCCCTGGCCTCTTCAGGGGATTATGCCCTGCATCCTGGGGTTCAAGAACTGTGCCTTATGCCCTCACTCATTCTCCGTGAGTGATGAGCACACATGTTGTCTCTACTGCCTAGGTGAGACACACCTTGTCGCCCTCTGTGATATCAGCAAGTGCTTCCTGTCAAGGACCCGTGGCGCTCCACTTATGTGACTCAGCAAGTTCCTCATGGCAGAGGCACTCTGGCCTTGTGTGGAGTCTGATTCCAGACCATCGGTACCGACGGTGTGTTAGGGGCTTATTCCTTCATCCGCTTACTTCCCTGGTCCTTCTCGCATGAACAGAGAACAGCAATACCCGGAGTCCAAAGGTGCAAACAATTCGATGTTGATTGGGATGAACTTCTAGCAAGCATGATTCCAGTTTCCTTCTTTAGTGTCCCCCTTCCCAGCTCTGACACCACAGAGCCTTGCCTGTGTCCCTGTTCCCATTCCCCCCCTTAGCAAAACATGATTCCAATTTCCCCATCCCCATTCCCTGTTCCCATTCCCCCCCGCCCCGCCACTTCCTGATTGACTGCAGACTATATAGTAAAACTTGAGTTCTGCTTATGTATACCTTAACGAATTATTTTACTGAAATTTAACTAACCAATCCTAACATACTGTAACATTATTATTTAACCAATTATATCCCACAACCTTAATTGGTTTACACCCAGCAAAATTAATTATACAGCAGACAGAAACAATCACAGAACCAGACAGAGATTATACAGACAAACAATAGGGAAATGGGGACTACAATGATAGAACAACACAGAAATGAGGATTTCACATCCCAGCTATTGATAAGTAAGTTCTTGCCAGACAGGATGCTATCAAACTAAGTTTCCTTTTACATTTTCTAGGCATTTCCCTTTCTCTGGACGTGATAGGCATTATCAGGACAGGATTCGCAAAACAGAAAAGGAGTACTTGTGGCACCTTAGAGACTAACCTATTTATTTGAACATAAGCTTTCGTGAGCTACAGCTCACTTCATCGGATGCATCCGATGAAGTGAGCTGTAGCTCACGAAAGCTTATGCTCAAATGGTTGGTTAGTCTCTAAGGTGCCACAAGTACTCCTTTTCTTTTTGCGAATACAGACTAACACGGCTGCTACTCTGAAACAGGACAGGATTGTATTCCTAACAGCCCAATAGCACCTTATTTCAATGTGACTAGTTTGGAATGTGAGGATGTGACCATACGCTTCCCAGCTTATGGCTGCCTCTGCTGCTTAGCCAAAGATCTTAGCCTAAGAACAGAGCCTCAGACTGTCACAGTAAGAGAAGGCCCTTACACTGGCAGGCAGTGATTTTGATTTTTTCTTTTATACCTCTATAACTAGTTAAGTGATAAGAATACACCTAAATTCTTAGATTATAGGCCTTTACAGACAGGCCTGAATATCTATATTCTAACATGGTGCACTGCCACTCACTGGCGGTTAGCGCTCTGCCCTCGGCTTCATGCCCGGATCCATCGGCACCGCAGAGACTTGAGTAGGCACATGAGAGCCGCAAGCATTCTCACAAACACAGCAATTCCCTATCGCAGACCAATGTGACACATCGCGTTCCCTCCCTGAGCCAGGTTCAGTCAGGTGAGATGTCTTGTGATGACCCCACAGGGCCACCCCCTTAGACAGGGGCAAGGTGAAGCAGAAGCAAGACTTGCTGGCACTGCCAGCTCCTGCGGTGACTGAGGGTTATGATAGCCTGCCAGTGCACAATCCTCAGCCATGGCAGGATTCTCCAGGCCTCCACTCCACATACTCCTCCTCAGTTCAGCGGACAATGGAATCTGCCCTGGACAGCAGGCTGGATGGATCCGCTGATCCCCACCTCAAACTACTGTACCCACCCCTGCGGCTACCTACACCAGTGGATGAGTCGCTCCCACTGAGCTGTGACCTGTCTCCACTGGTTGTGCTACTGCCCACACTGACAGCTCTGCAATTTCCAGAAGCTTATTCAGATTCTGAGGGCTTCTTAGCAGAAGAGCCACCCTTTTCCCCAGTCTCCCAGCATAGTGTGACTCCTGGGTGCACCCACCTTTTCCGATGCACTACATGCCGGGCCTGCTTGGCTGGTACCCATATCTTTGGAGCCCACAGTACAGGACCCAGGGCACCAGGAACCGCATGGACCCTTATTGCCGGCTGTACCCACCATCAATGGCCTCATATCAATCCATCCCATCCCCTCCACTGACACCTTTGCTTGGTTGCTTGGTGTTCTGTTTAGCTGGGTTGTGAGGGAGAAAGAGATGTATCATCCATAGGCAAATTGAGAGATTTTCATCTAGGTGATTAACAGTACTTTCATTTGGCCATTTTAGTTTCTGCTCTCAAGGAGTGGAACTCCTGATCTATGGGTCCTTAGACAAAGTGAACCATTTTATTATTGTCTTTACTTCCTAGGTGGATCCTATTTTGGGATAAACAGAAGAGAATAACTTTTTCTACTTTTTTGAGGGCCAGAAGAAATCAGTGGTTATTAATCATTCAAAATTAATAGGCAGCAGGTTTAAAACAAATATAAGGAAGTACTTTACACAATACAAAGTCAACTTGTGAAACTCATTGCGAGGTGATATTGTGAAGCCAAAAGGATTACTGAGTTCAAAAAAAGAATTAGATCGGTCTATCAATGGATATTACACGAAGGTCCATTCTATGGGTGTCCCTAAACCTCTGACTGCCAGATGCTGGAACTGGACGACGGGGTATGTATTGATCACTTAATAATAGTCCTGTTCTGTTCATTCTCTCTGAAGCATCTGGCACTGGCCACTGTTGGAAGACCGGATACTGGGCTAGTTGGACCATTGGTCTGATCCTTTCTTATTACTTGCTTCAAACTCATCTGTTGCAGAGCAGGGACTTGAACCTAGGTTTCCCAAGTCCTCGGCTACTGTCCTAACTACCTGTAGCTACGGGACCATCCTTTCTTTTCCAAAATCATGTAAAGCTGTTATTGATCAACTGTATGCCTCATATCACTTTATTTTATTTTGAGGGGGTGGGGTGGAGGTGTGTGACATTCTAAATTTAGGGGAGGTGAACCCAAAACTTCTAGCTCTGGAAAGGCTATAGAGACAGCAGACTTTAACATTGTGTCTTTTTTTAAACAAAACAAATCAGTAAACCTATTTTAATTTTTTGAGGTTTGTATTGCACCCTTTAAGCCCTTCACAGTTGGGATTTGTGGAATGAAGATGCCTAATTTTACAGGTGGAAGGCTAGAAGAAAAAGAGAATTAAATCCTAGTATTCCAAATTAATGTTTGAGACCTTTTTGCAACACAACAGTTTATATTTGTCTCATCTATAATATATGGGTCCAATACAACTTAATTAATGAAATATAGAGCCAGATTGCAGTGCCTTGGCTCATGCTGAATAATACTTTAAACTACAAATTGTCCCATTGAAGTACACTTGCATACAACTTTAAACATGGATTCTGCAGTTGCAAGCTTAAACAGGAGTTTCAAATTAGCATTAACATTTCAAGCAGAAATGTGTTGTCTATGACTGGGCAGAATCTTCTTAAAATAAATTATTTCAGGCTATATATAGGAGAACTAGAAATGTTAGACAGAGGCTGTTTTTAAAAGGTTGTGTGTGTCGGGGAGCTTCACAATGTTAATGCTCCAAAGTTAGAGCCCCTGAAATGCAAGCTGGATGACTGAGTTTCAGTGGAGGGTGATCTAATATGCATCCTATTATTATAACATTCGTTTAAACTGAAGCAATGCATTTTTTCCATATGAAAATGAGTGAATGAGTTTAGTTTAATTGTTGGGAAAAATTTTAAGCACAAAGAAATCCTTTGAATACAGCAGGTACTATTTTTCTGCTCATCTCTTTCCATTTGGTAATGAAGGGCCAGATTGGCCCTTTCTACAGAAAGCACATGAGTTGGGAGGGGAGTTTTGGGGAAGGGGTGGGCATAGAGAGAGAGAGGAACACTGGAAGGTTCCCTCTCACAAGAGTTTCCTTTAAACAATTCCCTCTGATGGGGACCCAGATTTTTGGAGGCTGTGGTGCATCCCAGCCCACCAAGGACATGCCAGGAAAAGAACACTCTGCACAGATGCCCCTTGGTTGCAATCCCTCCTCTCCCATTCGGCAATAGGAGTTGTACAGTTTGTGGCCAGATTACCCTCCCGCTATGCAGTTGAAGATTTGGGAAGCAGGGACCAAGAGAGTGCTAATTCAGCTGTGAGCTATATTATTGCTGGCCTGAATTTCACTTATTCCTGGTGCCATGGAGAGCAGCATCTCCCCTGACTCACCTTCCATTCTTGGCTTGTCCACCAAAAGTTGGTAGAACTCTACTCCTGACAGAATTCCATTGGAAGGTCATCCGTGCAGGGTGAGTGGGGTGGGGGAATTGTACTGTGGCCAGAACAGTCCTCTTCTATTATGTATAGAAAGATCTGTGTAAAGAGTCTACTTGGCCCCAATTTATTAATCTCCAGTGCATATTGGGCTGTGTCCTGATGGCTTCACTCAGTCCTTACACAGGCTATACTCTTGCTGAAGTCAATAGAAGTTTTAATTATGCAAAGTCTTCAGGATTTGGCCCATTGATTTTACCAGTTGACATCAAATGTTCATGTATGCTGGAGTTAAATAAATTCTAGTCTAGTATCCAAAAAAACTAGGTTGTAACAGCAGGAGAACTTTGTAAAGGAAAAGTGTAGGCTCCCATCAGAGCCAATACTTTACTTCTCCTTTATTACCTTCAATCCTACAAATGATGGAATCTTGGAAGAAAAGAGCCCTGTCTTCTCTATTTATATTCCAGGTAGGATTATGAATCCTTCTCCTTTGGACAAGTAATTAGAGGTCCAATCATAGCAATATATCCAGGAATTTATGCAGTGTGAGCACCAGCGCATGATTAGATATTCTGTGAGTCACTTTCAGTGCAAGAGAAATCCTGCTGGCTGATTGTGCAGTAGGGTGTGTTTTATTGCTACATTATGTTAGAGCCATGTTGTTCAGTGTTAATGGTGTGCAGTTGTGCTTCCTCTGGATGGCAGCATATGAGTTCACCAGACTCTTGTGAAAACCACAGATATTTCTCCTCAGACAAACAGTTGTTGTGTTCAAGGTGCATCCCCTGTCACTTTAGCCATCCGTATCTGCTAGATGACTGTGTGCCATACCTTCCTAACATTCCCATTACACAAAGTGCTAAGATGGCTGTTCATCTCTCCTCCCCCTCCCCCCACCATGCCCCTGAGAAGGCATAGGCAGGATTTAGCTCTAATTAAATAGAACAATAGATCATAATATTAATACAACATTGTGTGCATTGCTAAAAGCAATACCGGTAGAGAAAAGAGAGAGGAAAAACAGGATGTGATGCAGTAAAAAATGGAAGTCATAGAAAGATGTACATTTGAAATGTACTTTTATTGGTTGATTATTTGAATTTAGGGCTATCAATTAATCACAGTTAACTCACACAATTAACTCAAAAAATTAATTGCGATTAATTGCACTGTTAAACAATAGAATACCCATTGAAATTTATTAAATATTTTTGGATGTTTTTCTACATTTTCAAATATATCAATTTCAATTACAACACAGAATACAAAGGGTACATACTCACTTTATTATTTTTTATTACAAATATTCGCACTGTTAAAATTATAAAAGAAATAGTATTTTTCAATTCACCTCATACAAGTACTGTAGTGCAATCACTTTATCATGAAAGTGAAACTTACAAATGTAGGGTTTTTTGTTACATAACTGCACTCAAAATACTATACAAGGAGTGGAACTGGAGCAGCAGCAGCTGTGCATAGTGCTTCTCTTTCCTTGGGAGACCAAAAGAATCCCTCCAAGTCAATCTCAGCATTAATTAGAGGTATGTTGGGTACCAGGGCAGGACCAAGGAGGAACTGTTCTATTCATTGTGTTCCCCTGCGTGAATGCTGTCTTTATGATAAGATTCCATGGAGAAGTAAATTTTGCTAGAAGCTATACAAACTTCGGAGCCAAATCATCCTCACCATATCAGGAAAGGAGATGTGGTCTGTGCTTCATGATAGAAGAGGAGCCTGCACTGGAAAGGAGCAGACTCTGTTCCTGGGATCTGCAGGATTGAAAGCACAAGTGACCCGAAGATCCCTGGTTTCCACTAGTTCAAAGGGCCATGCCTTCTCCTCTGTCTGTGGGCTGGCAAACCCTATTCCATAGTAAGGAGTATTCAGTGGGAATTCTGTAATATTCACTTCTCCACACTTTCAGAGATCTGCAGGTTTCACAACAGGGCTCCAAGTTATTTTGCAAAAGTTGTTCCACAAGGCAAGGTTTAAAAAGTATCTCTTATGGCCACCAGTTTTAACATCCCACAGGTGCATGCATCTCTCTATATAGGAGGATTCAGTCAGGTTTCCTAGTACTGATTTGTGGATGTGGGGTCTGCTGTAGTACTCCCTGATTAGATTGTCTGGTCATAGTTTGTATTAAATTTCCATCTGTAAGTGGTTTATGAAGGGTTCTATTCTAAATAGGTTCTTATAGCACATTCATCACCATAGATTTCAGAGTAGCAGCCGTGTTAGTCTGTATCCGCAAAAAGAATAGGAGTACTTGTGGTACCTTAGAGACTAACAAATTTATTAGAGCATAAGCTTTCGTGGGCCACAGCCCACTTCATTGGATGCATAGAATGGAACATATAGTAAGATGTAAGATAAGTTGGAAGTTACCATACAAATTGTGAGAGGCTAATTAGTTAAGATGAGCTATTATCAGCAGGAGAAAAAAACTTTTGTAGTGATAATCAAGATGGCCCATTTAGACAGTTGACAAGAAGGTGTGAGGATACTTAAATTAAGGAAATAGATTCAATATGTGTAATGACCCAGCCACTCCCAGTCTCTATTCAAACCCAAGTTAGTGGTATCTAGTTTGCATATTAATTCACGCTCAGCAGTTTTTTCGTTGGAGTCTGTTTTTGAAGAACATCACCATAGGATCTGAGCATCCAATAACGATTAATAAATGATTGATGTTATAAATGTTAGACATGACTAACTATGCATTACAGATGGTTATAATAGCGTCAAAAGAAGCTATTACAGATATTTGACCTTTGGGCTCTTAATTTGTCTTGCTACATACATTAGCACTTTATTAGAAAGATGGGAGCAAAATGAGTTTGGGTGACACAGTGCACTGCAAATGGTGGCAGTGCTGCAACAGGAACTTTGCCTCAATGCCAGGAGAAGCTACTGGAGTCAGCATATCCCCTCACCTGTGACGAGGGGTGTCATTTAGGAGGAAAATTCTCTGTGATGGAACATTAGCCCTTACATGTTATCATTAAACCTTTCCCTCTCTCTCATTCCTGTGTTCAGTGTCTTAATGTGCATGTTTGATTAACCCTGCAAGCCCACCTATAAATATATTTTAAGCAAACATCACCACCCTGTAATTATTGTCAGCCTGGATTTGCCCAAATGTTTTCTTAGCTGAAATTTCAAGCATATAGTTCTGAGAGTGTGGTGAAGTGTTTCGCTTGCATACGTTTTGGATAACGTCACAGTTTTTCCCACCATGCCAGAGGGGAGCTAGACAGTGTCTCTCTCTCCTCATCCTGCCCCTCCCCCTACCATCTTCCTAACCCTACATTCATAGAAAATGAGGATCTTTACCATGCATAGTAAGGCACGTTCTCCCTGCTCAAAGTGGGGATAACTCTTCCAATTGTTCTTTAGTGGAGAAGTGATTAGGGAAAGACACATTTTCAATATTGTTGTCCCACACAACATCATCTCCCTGACTGGGGTTCATAATGGTATTCAGAGAGACTCCTTCCTCTGGTCATGTAAGCCTTTTAAAATTTCTCCCTGGAGTGGCAGTTATGCTCAGTGCATCCACCCAGTGTCACATCACAAGTGGGCTATGAGGAATCTGTAGTTTTTCCTATGGGAGGGAGCCAGCCTTGTTGGTACGGCCCTTTCTAATCAGCTAGCAATACTTTTGCTATCTTGGACAGTATAATGTAACCATTTCACTACTGATCTTGCCTAGCCTCTTCTAGGCTGTGACAGTAGAAAGTAGAGGCATTTCTTTGAATTCTGGCATTTCAAAGGTGATGCACGCAGGTGTGGTTTTTGCCTGAAGAGAGCAGTGAGGAGATTAGCACATCAATAATCAAGTAAATCTAGAATGTTTTTTTTTGTAGAGTGAGCGTTTAAGATACGCAGTGCCTCTTAGAGTTTGTTGCTTCAGAAATCATTTCAGTCTTTTAGAACACACTGCTAGCGGGAAAAATTCATTAACCGTAAATAGAAGTGTCAAGAGCGAAAAGTACAAAGTTAGCAGCCTGTCTTTATGGGCTTAATTGACGTTATAAAGATGATAAAGGGACTTAATTTCACCTACTCAGCAACTTCAATGCAGCGCTTAAAAAATAAACAAACTGGAAGGATTAATAAAGCTAGCAGTATTGCAGTATTGTTTTTTTTGTATTAGATTAAGATTTATTTTATTTTGTTTGCGCTACTGCAGATTAAAGTAATTTAAATCAGTTTGGTTTAAATTAAAAAAGTGTAAAAGAGGAAAACTATGTAACTGTTTTTTCCCTGATCATACAAGCAATGGATACATGTGAGTAATTTTAAGTAGTCTCCGTGAACTCAGCACATAAGTGAGTGATTGCAGGATTAGGTTTGAGGTGGTCTGTCTCTATCTGAAATCATTAGGATGGGTTCTAAGTTCTAATACAGCCACAAAATATCCTCAAATGCATTTGTTTCTGAGCATAAGAACCATGATTAATATAATGTGACCTGATGCTGCACAAGTGAAGTTGGTGAGAACAGTATTGGCCTCTACAGTCCAAACACTTAGACTGGGATGTAGGTGGTCAGATCTAGTGGTAAAAGCAGTGGTGGTCATGTCTAGTGATCAGAGTTGGAGACAGTGTCAGGAATCAAGCCAAGGTTGGAGCTGGATTCAGTAGCTAGGATGGGGCTTAGAAGCAGGGATCTGGAACAAGGCAGGGCTCAGGCAAGAAGTCAGGGTCTGATGTAGCAGCTCACTAGGGATTCAGCTAGTTGCTCAGACAACTTCCTGCACCACCTCCTGGATTAAATAGTGAGTTTGAGCCAATTGGAGAGATCAGAGGTGTCCTCCGAGTGGAAACTTTGTGGGCATTGACTATCGTGAACTCCCTGCTGGTACCAGTGAGCTCCTGGGTGGTGGCTAAGGTCTGAGACTGCTGCAGACCTGCATTTGAGACCTGCAATCCCCCAGAGTGCTTAACTTTTGGTTGGATAGCAGGACTAGTCCCAGCGTAAAGGGAAGCAAGTCTATAAGTGTTTGCAGGATGGAAACAGGTAAATGTTTGAGGATTGGTTGGTCCAGTGGCTTAGTTTTAATATATTTCAGTTCTTTTTCTTGTTAGTTTACCTTCTACATTCTTTGGGGGGAAAACCTTATATTTATTGTGGAAAATATCAGGGAATATATAAATAATCTCTTATATCCTCAATGTTAAGATTTGTCTTTTGTAAAAAGTAATTGATTTAGGATGAAGTAAACAAGAATATCCTCTGTCTACAACATTGTCTGTATCCAGAGACATGACAATGATATTGTGGTGTACTGATATAACATTTTGGACATGGATGTTCACTATTGCTTTAATTTCTTTTTCAAACTTTATCAGGGTTCCATTTCCTCTGCTTTGGATTTCATGGATTTCACTGTGCTGAAATCACACCATCCTCATGTAGATATGAGGTAAACTAAGATTCTCATGGGCCCCTACCACTTGAGCTAAAGGATCTCCTCCATTAACTGTTATGAATACAGAAATTGACTGCAGTTTTGCAGTTCTGACTCAATCCAGAGGAGGACAGTGGTGCACATTATTTAATTCACTACAGGATTATACATATTGCCATTGGGTATAAAAATATTAACATAATTTAGAAAAAGAAAAACAATTAGATGCTTGATTCTTAATACCAATAAATATCTAAGTGTTAAAACTTACACTAACAGGAAACCCCTCTGAGGATTCTAATATGGTCCTTTGGAAAACATTGGCAACTGTATAAAGGTGGGTTTCCGCTTGTTTGTGATTGTTAATGTCTTTTTTTTTTTTTTAATGCTGCTGCTGAGAGTCTGTAGGCACACAAGTGTTGATAGCGAATCTGTTAGAAAATTGGGATTTAATCACACCTCTGACCTGCAGGTAAAATTGAACAATGTTTGGAGAGGAAGGCATCTATTGAAATAGTGTTACTAAATTAAGGGGATGTTTGTTGTCACTTTATCCACCTCTTTGGAAAAAGGCCTCTGGCTGAAATGTCCCTATTAGGAATTGAAAGTGGTGTGAGTATTCTCTTTAGCGACACATGCTAATAAAAATGAATAGCTGAATATTATGATTTAAAGACTGGAAAGGGGTGAGCCAAAGGAGAAATGGGAATATAGGCAATTAGCTCTCCCCCCCCCCACATTTTGGATGGGAAGATCGTGTTTTTTTAATCTGGTTTGTTCTTTTATCAGAGGGATGTTTTAAAGGAGAATATATCGCTTTTAGGGAAAAAGGAAGATTCTGGTTCTGACAGTCTCAGAAGGGGAATTAAAACATTGTTTTTGTTCATTATGAAAGTAACTGTAGTGGCAATGTAGGATGTCATCTTAGTTGATTTGACTGCTGAGATGTGCCAGCATAGCCAGAAGTTGTGCAGATACTTTTGATACTTAGTGCAGTCATGTTGTTTGAGGCCAGGAGCCTACTAATGCCCACCGTGCTATGGCTTATTGTTAGAGTTATTAGTAGGAGATGTCATCTAATAAAAAAGAAATTAAACGAATACAGCAGGATTTATGTATTGTATCTTTCCACTACAATAAGTAGTTTGTGGTGCAACAATAGAGTTTGTGTAAAGGGTACAAACGCTCTTTCTCTGCAATTTGGAGTTTGTGGTCAGGTGGGCAATTTTTCAAAGGCACAAATGGCAGTTAAATGCCCAACTCTCATTGATATTTTTTTAATGTCAGCTAAGTTCTGTTTGTTACATTTCACATCTTGATTACTGCAACACGCTTCCTTCTCTCTGGCCTTGACAAATGCAATCTGGCCCCACTCATATCCATTCAGAATGCTGTTGCTAAAGCTCATTTTCCTAGCCCATCACTTTGACTAGATCAGCCTTGACTTTGAATCCCTCCACTGGCACTCCCTTTTGTATTGTTCTTTGTGCCCTTTGAAAGTCTCAGCCTAGACCTTTCCCCCCTGAATTGTTCACCCTTTCCTCAAGTCTCAAACTTTGGCTGCATAGTTCAGCTGTATTTTGCTGACTGTCTACTTTCAGCTGCCAATTTCCCTTAGAAAACCAAAACCATTCATATCAAATTATCCCCAGATTAGTATTTCTAATAACAAATTAGGGAGACCTGATGGGCAGCTGGATTCATAGTTAGGAGGGTACAGGGAAGAGAAATCTTAAAATGACCAAGCTCACTCATTTTCGTTTTAATTAAGAGTTTATTTTAGGTTGTTATATAATAAATTGTTTAATAAAAGCCACTAGAAATACATTCATAAAGAGTCGGCAATGCATCTTGCACAGCGAATCCATATGTTTTGCATAAGTCATAAGTTTTTACAAATGTGTAAAGGCAAAAACACAGGGTAAAGGAAGCCACCACATGCCATTTCTACTACCTGTAAAAGAGACAGCACTGCTCATGTTTTGCCCCTCCTTCCCCCTGCCTCGGGATTGCAGTGGGATGTATGGGTGCACATTTTCATGCCTCAGTCTCAAAGAGGGAGCAATGGACAGTACTGCCCTGGCCGTTTACATTTTCTATTGGATACCTTGTTGGTTGTTCAAACTTCTAAGCAAATCTCTGCACATCACCCTCCCACCCATTAAGACTTTATCCCTTACTCTCACATGCATTGTGCAAAATACAGCATGCAGCTACCAGCTTAGGCAAGTTTTTTTTTTCCTTTATCTGGAGCTACCAACTTGTTCCACAAACAGAGCCACTTCCTTTCAGATGGCCAAACATGCTCACCGTCATTGTGCAGCTACTAAGGCGATAGTTAAACAGTTCATTCCTTCTGTCCAAGTGGCCTGGGAATGGCTTCATTATCCCAGGTCAGCAGAGGATAAGTTAGGTCTTCCAGGATGACTGGAGCAATCTTCACACCATTAATGTCCATAGTGATCTTGGGGACAAACTGTCTTTTATTCATTAAGGTAAATAGGATCTCTTGGAACTCCGTTCTACCATTGTGGATCTTTCTAGATCACCTTACATTTATGTTTGTAAACCTGTTAACAGTGGTCAACCAGCTGTTGTAGCACCATGGAGAAATAACTTTATATTTTTGAACTCTGAGCCCAAGTATCAAAGGCAAATGATAATAGGCATGCGGCTACCATTCATTGCCCTAGTACAGTTTGGGAACCTCAGGCATGCAAAGCCATCAATAATCTCCTGAGCATTACCAAGCTTTATAACTTGGTGCAACAGTAGCTTATGCATGTCAGCACACACCTGCATGACAATGGTGTCAACAGTCCATCTACCTAAACCAAATTGCTTGGCTATGGATTGGTAACACTCGGAGGTGGCCAGCTTCGAGATGGCAATGGTGACTTGGTTCTCAGTGAGTATGGGGCACTGCATGTTGGTATGCTGCAGCTCCGGGGCTAGTCCAGCACACTTCTCAAAAAAGGTCACCTTTGGAATCCTGAAATTCTCTTGCCGTGGCTGGTCATTCCTGCAGAATAACTCTTTCCAAGCTATTCACTCTGGTTTCCTGAGTCTGGAAATAATGCTGCTCCAGTGAAGCTGCTCCAGGAACAGTTCCTGTAGTAGCCATTGATCAGTGTCATCCTCATCTTCCTTGTCCTGCTGCAGCAGCCACATCATCTGCTCAGTAGTGCTATGGACAAAGACCAAAACTGAAGCCACTCAGCTTTGAGAACTGAAGTACCAAGCTTCCTCTGCCTGTTCGTAGTTGCCAGCATAGCAGCATGGAGTAATGTTGGGTCTAAGCTGTCTGAAAGTAATTGAAAATGGCATTTAGCGTGCTCAAAAAGATGGGATAGAGAGATTGGGATCATGGAATTCTTTTGAATTTGACCCCATGTCCCAGAATTCCACTGCTTTCTGCCTGGCTTCTGCTATGTATCCCACAATGTGCAGAAATCCCAGAATGCACACTGCCCAGCAGTGAACTATAGAACCATGAGTACCCTCGGTGAATGCCACACACTTCATAGACAGCAAGCCCCCACCATATACAATATGATGCAAACTGAAAGAGGGCACAGCAATCCTGTGTTCACACTATTAGAGCATATTGTCCATTAACTGATGCACATCAACTCCCTGTTGATCAAACACCCTGTGTAGACAAGCACTTAGTCCATTTGTGGATCATTTGACAGTCATGTACCTCTCAGTTTGAATATCCGTTTAAGCTATTCTCCTCTCTCTTTCTACACTGGCTTCACGCAGAAATTGGCAGTGGGGAAACAGTTTCCCAAGCATTTAAACTATTAGAAGTAATTGGTGAAATTCCAAACCTACTGTACTATTACACAGTAAGGTTTGTATCTCACTTGAATTGCTGAAGCTGCATATCAATGCCTTCAAAAGGTTCTGCCCTTCTTCCATTGTGATCACAAGTTGCATTATAGACCGCACTTAAATGTCAATCTCCTGGACTGTTACCATTCTGTCTTCCTCTCGATTATGAGCTTTCGGAGACTTCCCTCCCAACAGCTAAAGCTGTGGACACATTAGGCCATGTTAATCAGGGGGATAAGTATGAGTAGATCCTGTTCCATCCCTTTAACTCTTAATGAATGGGAGTGTAACGATGCTGGTTGTGGTGGGACCCAACTGAGAGTATCAATTCAGGACAAATTGCTTAAAGCAGGGCAGTTATAGCCCAAGGCTGGGGTTTCTATGCACACCAAGGCAAACCAAACCAGCCAGACTGAGAGGACTTTGGTTTTACCCCACTGGCTAACCACAAGTCACACAAGCAATTCCCTTAGACACTCCAGTTTCCCAGGATCACCACCAGTGCCACTCGTTATGGGGATGAATGGTTATGAAAACCAGTACCCCAGTAAAAGAATAAAGGTTCTCTCGATCCCAAAGGACCAAGCCCCAGACCCAGTCAGTACACAAATCAGATCTTACCCACAAATCACGCTGTTGCCAGTCCTTTAGAATCTAAAATCTAAAGATTTATTCATAAAAGGAAAAAGATATAGATGAGAAATAAAATTGGTTAAATGGAATCAATTACATACAGTAATGGCAAAGTTCTTGGGTCAGGCTTGTAGCAGTGAATAAATAAATTGCAGGTTCAAATCAAGTCTCTGGATTGCATCCACAGCTGGGATGGGTCATCAGTCCTTTATGGAGAGCTTCCGTTTGTAGCAAAGTCCCTCCAGAGGTAAGAAGTAGGATTGAAGACAAGGTGGAGATGAGGCATCAGCCTTTTATAGTCTCTTGCCATGTGGTCTCTGCTTTCGTTGTCCCAAAGATAAGCTGTCCATCACATGACGTGGAAAAGCCTCAGATTTCTGTCCATAGGCATGTCCCTGCATACCTTGCTGAGTCACAAGGTGTATCTGCCTTCTTTCAATGGGTCAGTTGTATAGCTGATGGTCTTTAATAGGCATCAAGCAGGCTAGGGAGTGCTGACACCAACTTGTCTGGGGTGTTCCCCAGAAGTGTAGCACAAGTTTGAAATACAGATAGTATAGAGCCAATATTCATAACTTTAACTACAAAAAATGATACATGCATACAGATAATATCATAACCAGCAAATCATAATCTTGACATAGACACCCTGTTTGACCTCCTTTATACAAGATTTGGTACCACTACAGGACCTTGGTTGCAACAATGATCTATACGGTCCCAGTTTGATATCAGTAACATCACAGGGAGATACACCTCTTCAGGAATATCATTTAAACTATTAATTACACTGAGGCAGCAGATAACTAACCAGCACCTGTATTTAGGGAAAACCAGTGCATCAGACTGCTGCAAACTGCTGTTTATGTATAGCCATTCTGTAAATCAGATACTGGTTGTTAACAATGATAGTTAAAATTTGAAAGCAGATAAATAACAAATAGAAAAAACATATGATATAATCCTATATACATATATATTTTTTTAAAGGAGCAAAAGTGTTTTAGCTCATAGCTGTGAACCAAGGGGTCACTTGGGGATTGCGATATATAGAGAAGCACAGAGAATGCATAAAATAAATCTTCCCGAATCAGACATTAGTCTTGTATGCTTTGGTTAGATATACTGGACAAAGGATGGGTGAACCTACTGGGATAAAATACAAATCTGTATCTTCACACAAATCAACCCAAAACTTTCTGAGCTTAAAAAAAAATTAAGTGCATTGTCACGTGGGGGAAAGTTTGAGTCTGGTGACCAATGAATCTTCTTGTCATTACATCTATATTTGATACCATCTTGTCATCAGAACTCCTGATGGAGCTTACAATTTCCTGTGTTATGTCCTTTGATTATACTCAGCACGCGCAAGAGATATTTACACTATCTCTGCAGGTACATATAAATATAATACATCAAAGCTGGAGTTTGGCAGTGCCTGCTTTTTTAGGGCTGTAAAACAGTTGACTATAACCTTGTTTTCACATCCTCAAAGCTTTCTGGGACAATCAATTTTTAGGCTGAAATTTTCCATGCTTGTTCTCTCCCGGAAAGTGCATAATGCTAGAAGGTTTAAGCTGTGTATGTAACTAAGAGGGAATGTGTTGATTCACTGAACATATACATTCTGGTGGCAAAACCAAATGATCTTATAATCACTGCAAGCTCTGATTACCCCAGTTATTCTTATCTTGTACTCATTTTTCCTTTTCTGTTTTACTTAAATTGTGTGTGTGTATATATATATATGTCATATTATGGGGTGGCCAAACATACTGGCCCTCGGAGCCACATTCAACAACCTTTAGAAGTTTGAGAGCGTGGCACACCTGCTGGGAGCCGGGGGTTGGGGCTTCAGCCCAGAGACACACCCCCCCATCGCCACTGGGCAGAAGCCCCTACTGCACCACCTCGCTGCAAGGCAGAGGTCCTGAGCTTTCCCACCCAGCCTAATAGGTGGAGAATGTGGGGGTGAGGGAGGGGCTCCGCGAGCCACACTTTAATGCTAAAAGAGCTGCATGTGGCTCATGAGCCACAGTTTGGCTACCCTGTCATATTAAATGGAAAAACTAGCATTAAAGCAACATAACATGAGTGAGAATTGAGCTCTCAAAAATTATGGAATTCCCAAAATTATGTGACTCTGGTGCCATTGACTTTGCCACATAATGGATGGGCATGTCTAGTATTTTCGAGTCAGATTTCCCTACTCCAATGCAAACTATAATGCATGACATAAAATATGCAATGGAGCCAAATAGATGTTGCCATAGACCTTCATATTTTGAATTTCCTGGCAGCTGTGATTTCTTTTGAAGACACCTACACACTGAGGTAGCCTAGGTACCTATTATAATTAAAGAAGAAGTAGCAAATAAATGCAGGCACTCACTGGCTTATAATTACCGATGTTAGTTATGTTAGAAATATGCCTTAACCTCCGCAACGTAGAGGTAGGATTCACTGAAGGGCTCTTCCGTCTCAAGGTGAAATCAGACTTCTCTTCCGGGGATTTAACATATGTCCTGCTTTAAATAGGGAGATAAAAATTATATATGACATTAAGACATTTGAAAGATGTAGGCTAGTGGAATATATTTAGTGTGTACTTAATCATGCTCTCAAGGACTTCAGCCCTCCAAATGGGTAGGCTTTATGTCTCCGTATTATTCAAGAAACTGTTTGGGGGATGTTTCACCTGTAAATAGACATCACGTCAGTATCTTATTCTTCCATTCTGTGTTTTGATAACCTTTGGAAAGTAGAAATGTGTCCACTCCGTAAGGTTCAGTTTTTCATGTCATTCCTAGGGTAGTTGACAAAAGATGTACGGTCTTGCAAAGAAATAATAACTGTAATAAAGGAGAAAAGAGATGGCCAGCTTAGTTCTTTTCCCCTAAGACATTAGGATAATTGAAAACTTGTTTTTGCTACTGAACTTTTGTTAAAAGCACAATGATTACAAGATCTTTGATCCTGGTGCTCCATATTAATCTTGCCTGTACACTACATCTGCCTTTGTTACAATATTCTTTGATACTTGTATGGCAAACAGCTCATGACTGGGGGGTTATGCTTTCAGTTAACACGGCTTTTCTTGAAAGAATGTGGCTGTATATTTATTATTGAGCATTATCTATTGTGCATACAGAGAAGTTTCTTCTTATATGAAAGCTTTTGTGTTTTTTCTTGAATGTGGGATTTGTATAGATAGAAACTTTCTTCATGAAAGAAGATATTGCTATGGAGGTAATCTCCTTTCAGCAATGTATTTTAGAGACTCCCTGACAGCCCAGGGATTGCCCAGAATGCTTCATGGTATCTTCAGGACCATTTGTATGGTAGGTTCTGGTGAAATCAGTTGCATTAAATTATCTTTGCCAAGACAACAGGACAGGAATTCCCAAACATTTTGCTAGCATGATCTCATTTTAATGAATTATTTTCTCCTGGGACTCCAGACAGCATGAATGCTCTTCAAAATAGCATCTTCCGCTCAGCATGACCTTACACACACACCATATATGTGAGGTCATACAACATGGAGAACATCATTTTGCTCTACAAAATCGAATCCTCTGCATAGCGTGACCTAGTACTATGGTGTGTGCAAGGTTCTCCATCCATCATGACCTTGCATGCACCATACATACTAGGTCACACTGTGCAGAGCATAATGGTGTCCTCTGCAAACTAGGTTTCACTGCAACCCCATCTGTTGATGGCATGACCCCATTTGGGTTTGCAACCCACAGTGTGGGAAATGCTGCAACAGAAGAAATAGATCATTTTATCATAGTTCATATCAACTGCCTCATCAGAAAGCTGGCCAGGATGGGGATCTGTCACTTTCGCTTAGAAGGGATGGGAATGTATGGCTGTTGGCATCCCCCTCTGGTAGTAGATGGGTGGCACTGGAGAAAAAGAGCCAGGTTTCAGAAGGGACCTAGTTTGGTGGGACACCAACAGTTTAGGGTTGCAGGTAGAGGCCACGCTCCCATCTGAAAATGTAAAAGCATCATCTCATGGAACACTGGCTACTTTGCACGCTTAATAAAGATCTCTTTTCTACAAGTAACTCTGCCTGCCCTTTTACTTAGTAATAGTGAAACAGCTCCCTAAGCCATTGCCAGCAAATTCTGTTGGCAGATCAAAATTGTAAGGCCTGTCTCCAGACTCATGGTGTTAGCCATGAATGCAAGTTGTCAGAGCAATGAGGTTTTATTTTTTGTTGTTGGAAGCGGAGTCTTTGCATCCTGTAGTATCCTTAATAAAAGTGTTGGCTCATAGGCAACAAACAGTACTTCCAATTTAGGAGGTATGGATAGTACTGGGAAACCAAGAACCCACAGCTCAATCAGTTAGAGGAGTTGTTGTTATTGAATAACATGAAGCATTTGTATTTAATACATCAGTTATTTTTAGGTAACATTACCGAACACAATAACAGCCAGAAGCTGGTGCAGCATCCTGCAGCTCAGAACCCCACCTTACAAAATGGAAGATGACCTTTGATTTATGCACATTACGTCTCAATAGTAGCTGTTCTATGCACATAAGACACTGTCCAATCCTGACCTCGAGAATACCCATATATCTTGCAAAATTCTGAAATACCCATATATCTTGCAAAACCCTCAAAGGGCAAAGTTTTCACATTCTGTTTTATTTTAAACATTTTGATTGTGTAGGGACAGTTATGTAACCTCTATACATTTCCTCGTTTTTAAAAAAATTAAAGGGGGGGTGTGTTTCACTCAATGTCTATTTCCAACAAAAAACTCTAAATATTAGATTTTAAAATTACATTTGGACATAGATCAATTATTTTTCCATCAAAATATGAACAGTTGAAAGTTTGCATGTCTGGATGAGATGTTAGTTGTCATGCGAAAAATTCCCCATAAATCAACATTTCTGGCCTGCAAAATTCTCTAGAATGAAACTATGAATACCTTCTCCCCCCTGCCCCCATGAAACATAGCATTCTCAGACATCACTGGATTGGGGGTTGGAACCCTAAACCTGGTAACCAAAGCTGTGTTTTGATTCTGATCATCCAAACCTGCCATTGATAAACTACGAGGTCAGCCAAGTCCATTTGACCAACAGAAAAAAGAAAATAAGTACACTTGCATACCAAAAACATCAGCTCAAAATGTAATGGCTCCTTTATTCATTGTTGTTTGTTTGTTTTGGGGTATGATTTTTTTATTCTTGGACAATGTGCATGACTAACATACTTTTACTTCCAGGGATAAAATATTAAACACTATTACGGTTTCATACCTGTCTTTATGATAAAAGAGCCAAATTCATTTCAAATACAGACTGCTGTTGGGACAATGGAAACTTGATCGTTCTCAGTGCAGTAGTAATGTTCTGAAGGCTTCTGAGGGAGGCATTTCACTTTTCATTTATCTTCTGATCTTTTCTATATATTTTTTATACCTGGTTGATAAATTAATACAGTAAATGGAAAATGTTTATTTTTATCTCCAGACTTATTCCCCCTTGATTCCTTTTGTTAACAGGAAAGCTGCAGAGGCACTTTGTGGCTGACCAGCTCCAATCCACTATTGGCACGTTGTTCTTTGTTTGCACAAGCTGATTAGTGAAAAATTTACTGACTGAGTGAGTGAGTGATACCTGGGGGAGCAAAGAGCTGTGCATATCTCTCTACTAGTGTTATAGAGGGCAGACAATTCATGAGTTTAATGAATAAACTTTATATAGAGTAAAACAGCTTTATATCGAGTAAAACAGATTTATTTTGGGTTTGGATCCCATTGGGAACTGGGTGTCTGGGTGCTGGAGATAGGTAACTTGCTGAGTGGTTTTCAGTTAAAGCCTGCTGCTTTGGGGGCGTGGTTCAGACCTGGGTCTGTGTTGCAGCAGGTTAGCGAGTCTGGCTCAACAAGGCAGGGTTCTGGAGTTCCAAGCTGACAAAGAAAACGGGCTCAGAGGTAGTTTCAGCACATCAGGTGACAGTCCCAAGGGGGTCTCTGTGACCGAAGCTGTCATACTCAGTACATCTAACCCTACAATTTTGTTATGATCTGTTCTAGTTCCTATGGCACAAATTGGAACTTATCTGCAGTCTTGGAAAAAACATACTGCTTTTTAAAAGACTTAGTTCAGCAAGCCTGCTAGATAGTCTAAGATATCTCTCTTTTTAATTATACTTTTATGTGAAAATTATTATCCAAATTGTTTATATAAAAAGTATTTGTGAAAATGAAGAAACTGATGATATTTGAAAAATCAAAGTATAGTGCAGTTTAGCTTTGTACTAGGTGCCACTGCATCTTTGACCAGTGTGGCGACATCCCCTATTGTTTTTCTGAACATTTTTGGTTTGAAAATTAGGTCTGGGTACCTCATGAAATCCATGTTTTCTTACATGATTTAGGTACAATGTTTCCAGGCTGCGTATGCTAAGTTAGAGTTGGTTGAAAAAGCAGTAAAACATTTTGTGGGGAGTATTTTAAATATCAATTGTTGAAAAATTTTGAGCAACTTTATGGGTGGGGGTAAAGAACCTATTTTTTTTTTAACATGGCTTTGATCAAAAATTTTCAATTTCCAATTTTTTGTGTTTTTATTGATTGAATTTGAACTACTGTGAGCTGAAGTGAGTGGAGCTGCTGAAGAACTGATGTTGAGAGGGGTGTTTTGTGTGTGTAAATGACTTGACATGCATGTTAATTGTGTTTTCATCTCCACAAACTTCAGTGAACTACATACTGGGATGCACCTTAGTTCAGATGATGCCTCCTGCTCTGAAGGTGCAGAGGAGATCTTGATGTCCTGCACTGGGGAGGCAGGATTTGGCAGGGTTACATCTGTTTTAGCGTTGGGGTCTCAGGGCTGCAATAATGGTGATAAATGATAAATGCAGTCTCAGGGAAGATTTGTGCTTTCCTAGCCACCCCCCAATCTTGCCAAACAAAGTTATGCAATATACTGGGCTGAGGATTTGGGCCTATCTGCACAAGAATTATATGGGTACACCTAAATAAATATGAGCAATCTTTATTGTTAAGACTGTTTACATTAACATCATTCAGCAGAGGAAATGGCATGTCTGGCTGCCCTCAAACTACTCTTTAGAGGGACAGGGGTTAATATCACAGGGGAAATGAAAGACTACATACAGCACTTTCTCTTAGTGACATGGATTTTATAGAAAACTTGCAATGGCATCCAATTCCCAAACCAGGTCTGTTCGTGCTCTATTTTCTTGTACCCGAGTGCTGTTGTTCTTAGCATATGTGCAACGTGCCTCAGGATTCATAACCAACTTTGATCTGCTGGTTGGATCATTAGCTTCTCCGGCTTTGGCCGGGTACTGACAAGGAGTGCGATATGAATGCTGTTACTGGGCATTATTTAAAGAGCTCCAGATCACACCTTAAAAGTGATTGCAATTCAGTGGTGGCTACGGTGTGTATATTAGTTTGTGAAGTACAAGATTCAAGGCAAAAATTACAGAACATTTTCATTCCTCACTTAACGATGGTTATTTATATCCCGGACTGTAGCTTGTGATGTGCACTGAGCTGATTCCCCTTGCTCCACGAGCAGAGGGGTTTGAAAAGAAACTTTATGGAAAAGTCGTGATCATCTCCTCAATGAATGAAATCCTTCTGATAAGTCAGTGATGTAGCCACAGGTTGACAAATTCATGAATCACAGGGAAGCATTATTTCAGAGAGCCTGTGGAAGACGTATTCCTTAACACTAAAGAGAAACATATGTAAACCCACTAATTTACAGTATGCTTGTATAGTGAGTTTTGCTCCACTTGGTGCCATTACTCAGTCAAAACAGCGCCCTTTCATTTCAGGCCTCCAAAAATAAAACAAAGCTCAGAACTATTGTAATTAGTGCGGCAAGGACCATGCCTCTTCCTAGTAGTGTGTGTAATCAGCTGGGGTGTGTATGAGAGTTCAAGGCAATGTGGCCAATCTGCAAAGGCTGTAATTCTGTTACATGCCTAGTTAGGGAGCCTGGGGTCTTGAGTACAAGCTGTAGCAGTTCATGTTCTTAGTCCTGGAGGTCCCTTGTTCAGTTCCCTGGTGTGTCAGGCAAGTTGGCTGCTGTCCCATTTGCGCAGTACCTAGCAGTTGTGCTCACTACCATAAATAAATAGTAAAACTATACATGATCAATGTGTATCTCATAAACAGAAGACTTGATCTGCTTGTGAAGATTAGGGACTGAAACCAAAACCGATTACCCCAATTATTATAGATATTTGAGGATGCAAGTGTATCACAAATAGCATTGTTGATACTAGGCTCCAGAGCATAGCATATTTGCTGCTTCCTACACTGATCGCTGCTCTGCTAGTTGTTGGGCCTTACCCTAGGATGGATGAACAGTCAGTCAGTGATCACATTCTGCCATAAAAAATGTGCAGTCTTTTTGTCCCCAGACCTTTTTGAAGGAAGAAACATCAGCCACTTCCTGTAACTGGTGGGTTGAGCTATGCTCTGATACAAAACAGGATGCACATTTTTGGCACCCACAGCCCCTAAAAATACTTCTAACAATAGGAAAAGAAAAATGGAAGAATACAAAAATAAAAGGGGAGCGGGAGTGATGTGCAGGGCTGTATCATATTCATTGCCAAGAAAAGATAAGTGCACAGATAAGCCAACTATCTCATTCTTCCTCCTCCCTACCTACCATGATAACTCATCTTGTGTCCAGTGAGCTGGGAGAAGAGGAATGCACTGCCTTTCCCCCTGAAATCCCACATACCTTTTGTACTGATGGGAGAAGAGCAATGTGCCCCGGCCATCAGGTTCAGTTTGAGCTGTGCCAAAGATTTGGGTTGGGTTTCACTTAACCCAAACCAGTCCACCCCTTTCCAGCATTTATACTCTATCTTCAGGCTAAAATACAGTTTGTTGGATCTCATATTGTTTTTCTTCCTTGCTGTCTGCATTGAATGTGTTCTAGTGTATCATGCTGGGTTTCGTCAATGCAAATCAGCACTAAAACCCCTTAGACTTCTCCTATCCTTCCATAATGTGTTCTTTTTTCAGCATAACGCTTAATTTGTTGCCTGTATTATTATATGAGATAGGTCTGGGTGGCAGAGAAATGTCTTACAAATGTGTGAGACTTTTCTGTTTTCCATTCAACTGCAGATTAAAATGTAAAGCTGCGCCAGTATCATGAGTCCCAAAAAGAATGAGCGACTGAATGTGGCAAGGTACCAATGAGGGGAGGAAACACTTTAGATGAGGGGGTAGAATACAAAGTGGATTCTTAAATGTAAGTTTGATTTAGAAAATGTGCACCATTTAGCAAACAAGAGAATCAGGTCATGAATTTCTCTTATACCAATTTTAAACTTGTCTAGTTCCACTTATATTCTCTTCCCACTTACACTGGTGTAAATGAGGAGTAACTCCAATTATATATTGCAAAATATGGAAATGAGATTGTCCCAGTAAATTGCATACAAATCTGTTCTATATCAGATTTAATAGTTATGCTAATTACTACTATAAATATCTATACATATGTATATGTTGGAACAGCATATCCCAAGCTATTTACATTATCTAATTGCCCAGTGATATATTCAAAGCACTTATAATAACGTATCCAAGGATACAAACCCAGCAAAAATGTAGTGTTTTGGTGACTGTTTCATTTTGTAAACACTCCATCTTGTGTTTTTCAGATTTACTTTATTATACTAAGTTTGTGTGTAAAATAGCAATGATCTGTTCTGCTTTGTGTCTTTTCACATTCTCCAGCTTCAGCCAGCTTTGTACTCTACTAATCTACCATTGTAATGGGGTAAAGAACCACATTCACTACTGGGAAGTAATAATTCAGCCGTTCCACAATGGAGCACTAATGATTGTGGGTTAGTATAAGTAAAATGCCAACATCCTCACTATACAGGACCACGGTGGTGGTAAAAGTCTACAAATGTCCTCTTTGAGCAATGAAGTAAACTTCAAAATGCAATGCTTGGAAGAGGTGAATAGTAGAATTGGTCAGCATTTCTTTCTTTCTTTCTTTCTTTCTTTCTTTCTTTCTTTCTTTCTTTCTGGAATAATTTTTGGCCCCAAAATAATTTTTTTCAAAATAAGAAATTCATGGTTTGTTTTTTTTCAAAATTGAGGGTTTTCTGACAAAACTACAAAAACAAAAGTTTAGTTGATTTTTTTTCTTTTTTCAAACTTCCGCTCCCTTTTCCCCCTCTGTTCCCCCCTTCAGTGGTAAAATGGAAAAAGAAAAACCTCCAAAAAGTCAAAATTTAAAAATGAAATTTTCAATATTTTGTGAACATTTTCAAATAAACTGTCATGATTTCTCCTCCCCTCCCCATTGTTTCCCCCAGTCAGCATTGGCACACAGATTATTCAGAAAACTGTCACTTGGGTGAGGAGATTTCCAAGAACCTATTTAAAAGCTTGTGCCAATATTACACTTATGTGAATAATGCCACCTATTATGCATTAAATTATTAATCTATTTCTTGAAATGGTAAATGAATTTCCATACCACAGGATCTGAACCCAATTAAAAATAAACCTTTTCATTCCCTTTCCTTTGTTGGTAGTGTCTGCAGAAAGCTACTCAGGGAGAGAGCCTCTCTCTCCACCTTATCATTCCACACTTCTATTCACAACTTACAAAAGAGAGTGGGGTTGGCGGACAAAAAGAGACATGGGGTCAAAATTGATGAACTGTTTTGCAGAAAAAATGTATATGTCCCGAAATCTCCATCCCTTTTTGTTAGTTTATAATATCTGAGAAAAACTGATTTCTCAAACATAAGGCGAGAAGTGTGTGTGTGGGGGCGGGGGGCAGGGGGCACATTTTTATCTGATACAGGCCACCAGAATATCAAAAGGCTGATGTTTGGCTTGTGTGGGAGGATAACATTTAGGTCCTATGATGCACTGTGGTTTTAGAGTCACAGAAGAGAAATTTGGTGGTTCTTCGAGTAGTGTCCCTATGGGTGCTCCACTTTAGGTGTCTGTGCGCTCCAGCACCTCTAATCTGAGATTTTTGGTAGCAGTGTCCCGTTGAGCCCGCCCATGTGCTCTCCCTCCCTCGTGGTCTGCCTCCAGGCTATTTAGCACTCTAAGGTTGAACCCCCTCTCTTCCTTCTCTACCGCCTTTGGCCTCTGACGGAACGAGCAGTCTAGCCCAGTGGTCATCCCTTCCTTATCTGTGTCATTAGCATAAGTAGTGTTTGTTTTGTTACCTTTGTTCTCCTTAAAAGTACTCAGGCTAGTGTTTCTTTATTTTATTTTATTCCTTTGGCTTAAAAAGAAAAGAGAAAACGGAAAAAAGAACTTCACTCTCCTTCCCTGTCTGGGGGCATTCCCCCCCTCCAGGCATCTAGTAGACTCATAATTTATTTTCTTTTTCAGTTTAAAAAAAAATTAAAGACGATGTTCTTCTGCATATTCCTCCCTGCTAGAGGATGACAGCCCCTGCCCAGGGGCTTGCCTGGCTCTTTGCTCCAAGCGGTGCCTCTCCTGCCAGGAGTCAGTTCCTGTAATGGCCAGGCACTCACTGTGCCTGGGAGACCCTCACAGAAGTGCTTTACCTGCCACACCTAAAACTGCAGCCTCACAGGAGCTGGGAGCTGAAGTTAAAATTCCTCCCTATGGAGAAAACACTTCCGTCTGTGGGGGACTCTGGTGGGTCCTGGCCTCGGATCATCCGCGGAGCCTTCGCTTCAAAAGGGGTCGAGTCGTGGAGAGGAGAGGAGAGGAGAAGAGAGAGAAGGAAAAAAAAAGCCACCAGCAGACTCACCCCAGAAAGGCTCGTAAAAAGAGCTCCTCCGAGCAACTGGCCAGCCAGAGGGGTTCCCCAGTGCGGCCATCTGAGCACCGATCCCAACACATGGGTTCCGAGTAGCTGGCCAGCCAGTGGGACTCCTCAGAGCGGCCACCTCGGTAGGACAATACCAGCAGAGGAACCTCCTGCTGTGAGCTCTGCTATGGCAGGGCACCGCAGATCTGAAACAGGAACTTGAGAAGGGGCTTCCTGCTGTGAGCTCTGAACTACTGTGAGCTCTGCTCTCACCGTTCCCTTCCCGGAGATGCCAGAGGCTTCCACAGTCATGCTCTGAGGCATGCAGGTGCAACAAAACTCCCATCTAGGAAGTGTTCTGCACCTTCCCAATCATCGATACTGATAACATACTACAGACACTCCTCTGTGGAACCACGTGAGCCTATGGTAACACACATGCTCTGATAGTCTGGAGACCTGTGGCCTCAGTACGCAGGGAGAGACAATTACTTTACCATCTCTAAAATAGTGGCACCAACAAACTTTCTGTACTGGGCACAACAAAACTGTCATTTAAGGAGTGCTCTGCCCAACTGTCAGTACTAACAACATACCATCGACACTCCTCTGTGGTACCAAATGAACCCATGGTACTGCATGAGCTCTGGTACCCTGGAGACCTGATGTTTGGGGAAGAACCGCAATCCCCGTTACTTGGCACCAGGACCCGGGTATCGAACTCATCCCGGCACCCAGAATTGCTCTTGGCACCGGGCTGTATACTGCCAATACCCCAGTCAGCGGCACTCTTACCCACTGACGAATCTGACACTGGCCAGGAGGAGATCATTCCCTGGCCCCTCATTGTGGCCCACCATCACACTTCAAGGGTCCTCCCCAATTCCATCACACCAACCTACAACTGAGGTACAGGCCTCCTGAGGTAAGCCCACTGCCCATGCCCACCTTCCTCCCTCTCCCCCGCAAGGCCATATTGTAACTCTTTGGGTATATACATACACATTTCGTGACCGTCTCCGGTGTCTCTCAGAGAGAGTCCACCAGATGGTTTGCTACATCCTGGCTGTCCAGAGAACCTGAGCCAGGGCAGGAGAAAGCTTTTTCAGAACAGGAAAAAAGAACCTGAAGAGGAAGCTACCTCTCCAGCACACTTTTCTCTGTGCTGTTATGAGCCACAGTGTAAGAGGCCCAGGGCTCAAAAGTGGGAACAGTCGGCACCCCAGTCCGTGACCTCTCAAACTCCCTGTTATAAGCACTTTCGATGAGCTGGTCAAGGGCCTGAACAGTGATACCTTACAGCATCAGCTGCCATCTATACACCTGTCATGCCACTCAGAAGTCACCTTACCCTACTACACAGCAGTTAGGACCAGCTCTAGAACAAAGAGATTGATTTCTAGCCCTGAACCTACAGGGTGCCTACTTCGATATCTCAGTACAACCATCGTATAGGAGATTTCTTACTGCTTACCTTTGGGGCAGGATCATTATCCGTACAGACTGCTCCATGCAGGGTGGTCTCCAAGGTTCTCTTCGTTGTAATGGTATACTAACCCCGGTACAGTAACTGGACTTTATCACCACCAACCTGATGCAGTACAAGCGAGAGCATTCCTCTCGCTACCCACATTCACCACCCTGGGACACGTCTCTCTAATGCCCTGGGGAGCTCACCTACACAACCACAAGGTTCAAGACAAATGGCCTTCCATAGAAATGACCTTCCACTTCACTCTTTTGGGGCTAAGGGCTGTCAGGAGTGCCTGTGCATTAACTCTGTCTTTCATCAAAAACAACACACTCAGGTTATGATGGACTTAATGTGACCTGTATGTTTTGTATAAACTGCCAAGGAACTGCCAGATCTCCCTCCCTCTTCAAGACAGCATTCAAACTTTGGAACTGATGCACCCATCACAATGTGCTCATCTCAGCTGTCTGTCTACAAGGGATACAGAACGGGATAACCAACAGTCTCAGTTGGAATTTTCTCACCACAATGAGTGTATACTGAATTCAGAGCTGCTTCTAGATATAGCCACCCTTTGGGGAACCCAGCCTATGGATCTCTTCGCTACTTATCGGAACAAGAAAGGTCATTGTTACTGCTCCAGGGCCGGCTTGGGGAAACATTCACTGGCAGTTGCCATCATCTTCCCAGTGGACAGGGCCCACTTGTATGTCCTTTCCCAGTTTCCTATCCTATCCAAGATTCTGTTGAAAATTCAACGAAACAAAGCGAGAGTTATTCTGATTGCCCCTCTTGACCATGACAAGTCTGGCTCCCTTAACTGACGCAGATGGCAATATGCCCTCCTGTTCCTTTGACGTCAGCCCATTCCTCACCCGCTCTCTCAAAACAATGGGCTGACCCATTCACCCCAACCCATGGGTCCTCCGCCTCCAGGCTTGGATCTTTCTTTGTTCCAAGGCTTAGAAGCAGAATGCTCTGACAAGCTGAAACACCTGTTGCAACACAACCACAAGTTGACCACTCCACATACCTATCTACAAAATGAAAATGACTCCAAGTTTGTACCATTCCAAACGGACAGACCCAACCTCATCTTTCCTCCCTCTGATTTTGCACTACATTTTAAACTCTCACTCAGCTCCCTTAAGGTACATCTCATGGCAAAAATGGCTTCCCATTTGGTCAACCACTAATGCGTAGATTCTTTAAGGGCATTGGGACTCTCTTCCCCCACGTGACATCACCCGCTCCAGCCTGGGACTTTAATCTAGTTCTGAGGGCTTGGACTAGACCTCCCTCCAAGTCCAGGGCAACCTGTTCTCTCTTACATCTGTCCATGATGACAGCATTTCTAATTGCCATCACCTCAGCGAGGCACATAGGAGAAATAGCGGCCCTGAAGGCACACCCATCATTCACAGCCTTTTTTTTTTTTTTTTTTTTTAAAGACAAAGTAACTGTAAGGTAATATCCCAAGTTTCTCCCTACTTCTTCTGCACTTTCCACATGAATCAACAGATCCATCTCCCTGTTTTTTTCCCAAAACCACATTGTGACAACTGGGAGACAATTGTGCATATGCTAGATCTTAGAAGGACATTAGCATTCTACTTGGACAGGACTAAGGACTTCAGGAAATCCCCTAAACTCATCCTTTCATCCACAGAAAGATCCAAAAGCTCTGTGATGTCGCCTCAAAGACTATCCAAATGGGTCTCTAGTTGCATTAATCACTTAGCAAGGGCGCAACTTGCCTCTGTCCAGAGTCCATACACACTCCACGAGGTCAGTTCCTACCTCAGTCACATTCCATAGGGATACCCCTATCTTAGCAATCTATAGAGCAATGACTTGGGCCTCTGCCCATACTTTCCCAGAACATTATGCGATCGCTGAAGGTTTGGCCACTGACACCATCTTGGACGCCATAGTACTCTCTCTAGTAAAAGACTCCACTCCGAAGTCCCAGCCTCCAGTGGTGCGTACTGCTCAGGAGCCACCTAAACTGGAGCACCCATAGTGACACTACTCAAAGAAGAAGAGGAAGTTACTCACCTTGTGCAGTAACGATGGTTCTTATAGATGTGTGTCCCTATGGGTGCTCCACAACCCTTCCTCTTCCCCTGTACTTTGGAGTTCTCTACAGGGCTCTGTGGTAGAGAAGGAAGTGAGGGGGGTTCGCCCGTGCAGTGCTAAATAGCCTCAAGGCAGACCACGAGGGAGGGAGAGCACATGCACGGGCTCAACAGGACACTGCTACCAAAAATCTCTGATTAGAGGTGCAGGGTCACACAGACACCTAAAGTGGAGCACCCACAGGGGGACATCTCGGAGAACCATTGTTATTGCACAAGGTGAGTAACTTCCTCTTCTGACACTAGCATGGCCTCACTACACCTGCTACAGCACATCTGCAGGTGCCACAGGACAGGTATGGCTTTAAATGTGTCGATGGGTTCTGAAGGCTGACTTTATACAATATCTACATGCCATGTTTGCTTTTTACCTGCCAGTTTAAAAAATATATATTTATTGGTCAGATTTTTTTACATGGTTCCAGCTACACAGGCACAGATCTTTATTTTCAACTTCAAAGGCTAGATGCCAAATTGGGAACACTTGGATGGAATGTTAATCAGCCATCTTGGTACGTTTGTGAAGGTCTTGTTATAATCCATTTTAAGGCTTTTCATGGTGAATAGCTTTTCCTTGAAAAGATTAATTACCAGAAAGGTATGTTCAATTGCCTCTTACTTCCTAGTGGGACAACAGCCAACTTCAAAGCTCAGTCTGCCATCTTCCTGTCTGATCTAAGTGACAGAAGCAGGGACACTGAGTCAGATTTCCAAGTGAGACATCTACTACTTGAGGGGTTGAGTTGCACTATAATGGTAGTAAAAATACTTGGCACTTATACAGATCCTTTCACTGGAGGATCTCAAAGCTATTCACATGCATTAATTAATGTAGATTCAACCCTGGAGAGAGCAAGTAACTTGTCCAAGGTCAAACAGCAAGTCCACGATGGAGCTAGGGTCAGCATCCAGGTGTCTGGCCTTGTCATCCTGTGCCTTGGCGACAATCATTTTTCCTCAGCGTTGGCCTTAGGAACAAATGACCAGGGCTGTTTTCCTGGTGCCATTTGACAGGGATGGCAAAGGAGCATTCCAGGAGAGGTGGGGAGGCAAAGGAGCATTCCAGGAGAGCATTCCAGGAGAGGTGGGGAGGAGTTGTTTTGCTCTGCTGGTCAGCTTGTGGGATCGCTGAAAATGTTTTCTGCCCTGGGTGGCAAAATGCCTCAGGCTGGCCCTGCTCCTCTTGAAAACTTCCTGGATCGGATCTATTTTAGCTGTCTGCCTATTTAGGTTCTTATGCCATGCTAATCTACAGGGTATCTGGGTGCTTTATCCATGAAATTTATCTAATCTTAACTACTACCTTGTCTGCCAACTCTGTTGATGCTATTTGGAGTCTGTGATAGGGCATCTATCCCACACAGGTAATAGGTGGCTTGAGAAGCCAATCAACCCCACCTGGTTGCACCTGGAGGGTGGACTAGGCCTAATTAATGATGAAACCCAGCTGGTGAGGGCTGGATGATGCTACAAACAGAGGAAGTTTGGAGCAGAAAGGGTAGCAGGGGAAATTCTGCAGTTACTCCCCTGCTAGTATGGAGTGATGAGACTTATAGGGGACAGGAAGGCTCTTGTAGGCTAAAGGGAAAGCCCAAGGAAAGTCTTGGTAAGAAATCCAGGGAGGTAGCAGCAGTCTGGTGGAGTGAATCTTGATTGCCTGCCATAGGGTCCCTGGACTGGGACTCACTGTAGGAGAAGGGCCTAGGTTTCCATAGCAGCCACTTGGTGGTGTGAAGCCCTGGAGATATGGACTACTAGAGATCCTTAGAAAAGGGTCGATAAATCCCTAAACTCAGAATTGAGGGCAACAGACCGAATGGATAGACTGGAAATTTGTTTTTGTTATCCCAGAAGTGGTGGGACTAAACGTGATCTGGCCAGAGGGAGACTACCATGAAGAGGCAGACTATCATTGGCCTGAAGTGACTGATGGCAGGGAGTGCTATAAAGGAGAGAGTCTGCTACACTACACCCAGACATGAGGGGTCACTCCAGTTGTGAACTTGCCCTTCTACAGAGTTCCTCTCCGTTCTGCCACTCCAAGACTCTCCATATTTGAGTGTTCATTTAGTTTTTGCAACTAGGGAGAATTTGCCTCCCCTTTCTTGCCACAAATTGCTTTTTCATTCACATTGTGCACTCAGACTTTTCTCATAACTTTAGCCACGACAAATACACTTTGTTCTTAACCTTTTCTTTCACTATTACATCCTTCCCCCTCTGTTACTTGTCTGCAAAAATACTGCTTTCTACCATTTTAAAATGTAATTTTTCTTTTATTCTATTCCCTACTCTTATGTTGTTTGCTGTTTTGTGTCTGACACTCTTTATAATCCTCTGTGTAGTGTAATCTCTTTAAAGTGTTTTGGAATATACTATGTGAATAATTGTATATACATCCCTTGAGGGTCTCTGGATTTCTTAACAAAATGTAGGTGCAAAAATTAATCCAAAAGGGAAGTGGCAACACAGAAACCATCATAACGTTAACCATAAAATGGAACAAAATTAATGTGAGGCAAATTTAAAACATATACTAAATAGTATTGTGACCCTTCAATATGGAGGGACAGTCCTCTTAAAAAATAATAATAAAAGGGGAGACTGCCCAGGTCAGAATGGATACTGGTTACTTTCTACAAAATTCTTGGTGTATGAACCAGTTGATGGAAGTGTTGAAAAGATATTGGATCTTTGTCTTCCTTTTATTAGTGAAATGTGAGTGCCATGTATTGCTAGGTTTCAGAGTAACAGCCGTGTTAGTCTGTAGTCTGTATTGCTAGGTGATCCTTGAATTGTCCATGAGAAGATTAATATTGTCTTACTGCCTGCTTGGGTAATTATCCTAGTATTATTCATTATCTTGAATAAGAAGATGTACAGAGTGGGTGGGCTTTCAAAGAGCTAATGTAATAGCCTCTGGCAGACTGTTTTATAATTGAATGCAAAACAGTACAAATGTACTACAAACCATTAATATGTGTCTACCTTCTCTGTTACCTCTCATGGGTAATGAGGTAGGAATTAAAAGGGATCATTCCAAAAAGTCGGTTGTTAAAGCGATTACTGGTGAAAACACTATTTCATCTGTGTTGAGTGGGTTTTAGGGTTTTTTTAATTCATTTATTTGCTTGACACAGATCTTTGTAGACTTCTATTGCTGCCCCCGTCCCACATATTATGTGCCATTTGCAGTTGGCCTGTAGTTTTCATTATTTGCATAGGTACTTCAAATATTACTGGATTTGAGAGGCTATTTTTATCAGAATGGTTTTACAAAAACTCATGAAGGTTCATAAAGATAACATCCCCTTTGCTGGTACTCCCATATGCCCAACTTCTTGATCTTCCTTGGAAGGTCTTCACATATTGATTTTAGCTTTCCAGTCCTTCTCTTCTGAAAAATAATAATAATAGTTAATTTGTATGTAACAATAAAGCCCCAAATGTGCTAGACACCACGAAGACACACAGGACCCAGCCCCTTTTCCCAAAAATTATTTACCATCTAAAGCTCACAAATTTCAAGCAGGCCTATATGGGAAGTCCACTGCATCTATGTGAAACCCATTGATGTCAGTGTGACTCTTCATGGGCTAACACTTACAGATCTGATTGTAGGATTGGGGCCTATAAAGTAATAAAAAGTTGAAAGTTGGTGGGAAGGGATGCAATGCAAGAGCGAAATACCCTGGGAAGTGATGGGCCCAGGACTTAATTTCTTTTTAAAATATATAAATTATTCCAAATGCGGATTGGTATTGCCCATTGTCAGCTCCTCATCTGTTCTGGTAAATGACACTATTTTCATTGTTCTTAGTTTTTTAAGCCTTGTCGAGTTTCTTATTTTTCTTGAACTATTGCTTGTTTTCCATTTTTAATCTGAACCCTCCCTATTTATTAACCTTGCCTCTTTTTTATGTTCTTTCATAACATTTGCATATTTAATTTATTTTAACATGGATCTACTTTTAATAATTTTTTTTAACCATAGTCTATTTCATTTAAAATTCTTATCCACAATGGACCCACTGAATTTCTACTCCTGGATAGATTCTTGGCTTCCCATTGATGCTCAGGGCCTTACTGGACCACAAGGCTGGTTTTAGGGCTCTTGCCTTAATCTGCCCCTAGATGTTGTATTGTCAGTTGAAATGTGACATCTCTTTTCCTCCACGTCTCCCTATCATCACTATCACTCTACTCTGAGCCAAATGAGAGATGCTCTGAGTAGAAAATTTTGTCAAGCGAGGTACAGACTGCACAAAGAAGAGTGCTTGAAATAAGGTCAGTGATGTTAGTGGACATTGGATTAGGACCCTGATGATTCAAGAGGTCTTCTCTACCATTTTTATAATTAGTCTTTCCTGTTAATTGAGAAAATAGAGCTTTGTCTAGCTTATCTTTCTGTTAACCACAATTTAACACATCTCAAAGATGCTGAATATGATGGATGCAGTTTTTCCTGGTGGAACAGCAAATAAGGTCTTCCTGGCTGTAATCTGGTGGAATGGTTCATCTAGCATGACATTGAATACTAGGGAATCTCTGACTGTTCTCTTCCTCAAGGTATTTAGGCCAGATTCTCAAGATGGATTGCAGCTTCTTTGCATCACTCAGCGAATTCTCCTTCTGGAAGGGAACATCCTGCTGGTGCATGTGCATCTCTGCCAGACCCTGAACCTTTGCTCCCTGCATCTTGGTGTAGGTGTGTGTTGTGGGAAGAAGGGATGTTGGAGACATGGAGGGGGTGTGGCAGAGCAGACCACTCTTCCACCAGCTTTAGTCCATGCATAAGTGGTAGAAGATGAATATTCCCAAAAGCAGCACTAACTCATGGTCAGAGTGTGTTACTGACATGTGTCCCCAGTTCTACTCTTCTGTGCTGAGAGAGCTCTGGGGAAGGAACGAATCAAGCCCTTTATGTCCGGAAAGTTGCACAGTGCAAGAGTAATAATAACAAACAAACTGATCTTGATTATCACTACAAAAGGTTTTTTTCTCCTGGTGATAATAGCTCACCTTTATTGATCACTCTTGTTATAGTGTGTATGGCAACACCCATTTTTTCATGTTCTGTGTGTGTATGTGTATATATAAATCTTCCTACTGTATTTTCCACTGCATGCATCCGATGAAGTGGGTTTTAGCCCACGAAAGCTTGTGCTCAAATAAATTTGTTAGTCTCTAAGGTGCCTCAAGTACTACTTGTTCTTTTTGCTGATACAGACTAACACGGCTACCACTCTGAAAACTGATCTTGTTTTGCTCAAAAGCAAAAACCATAAAACCTCAGTCTGGGTTACTGCCTCCGTCCTGAAATGACTTAATGTCTTGCAAGACATCTCTACCTTTGTCTCTGAAGCACCTACTTTCATGGAGTTTCCTGCCTTCCTTCTGGAGAAAATGATAGCTTTGCAGACTCCTGTTCTGCCTCATTATCTTTCTCAAAAGAATGGGGGAACTGAGAAGAACATTAGTCTCCTGTTTGCTGATGATAAGCTACAACCCCTACCCTTTGCTATATATCTTATCACGTGCCAGGTCCTACCAATGAAAAACAATCAGAATAGCCCTTTTCCAGCTACTATACTCAAGGGTCAGACTGTGTCCTCCATGATAAGTCTAGAATGATTTCTACCTCAAATTGGAATTCAGTTTTAAAACTAAAACATGGGTAGACAGGTCTCTGCCTGTTGGTAGTCTGTATAAAAATTCACAGGCAGTATCCTGCACTGCTTTATCAAGAGATAAAGAAACGATACCCCGTTTATAAAGCTTATGTTAAGAAATCCTCAGTCTAGACTTAGAGTACGAGTTTCAGAATTTCTAATTTCAAGTGGCAGCAAATTGTATGAGCAAAGAACTAAAGAAGAAAAATCCGATGGGATTTTTGTACAAATGAAACAATAAAAAGATGCTGACATTACCAGAAGTGTAGTGAAAGATATTAGAGCATTAGGCCCAGGACGTAAGCAGCAGCCTCCATGTAGTACCTTGCATAATCACGTCAGAAAGAGACAAAACTGAAAGGCAAAATAAAAATCCAACAGAGGTGATATACTGAGATGACTAGATCCTCTTCAGAAAGGAGTTTAGCTTCCATGTTCTGGATAAATTGAAACCTTCCCATCAGTTTTGGTTGGTTGTCACCAAGCAAGGAGTTACAATACTAGAATCCAAGAATTATGTGGATATATGTAAACATTTTGGAGGAGAAAGGATCCATTTTGGAGGAGAAGGGATTACCTTTGAGGATTTTTTCCACCACAATTATACAAAATAGAAGCCTTATCTCTAGAAGAAGAAAAAAATGAAAACATAATTCTTAAATGAACATGATTGATTAAACTTGTTATGTCACTTGGAAATTAATTTTGAAGAGAGTTTACTGTGCAGTTTGAACTTTTATTTTAAATGTTGAAAATTTATAAATAAAATGGGGTGTGGGGAAGAAATTAGCTTTAAGTATAGTCCCAAGATCCGTAAAGGAATGATTTTTCATATGTGTTTGAATAGTCAAGTGTTAATCCAAAAATTACACCAAATTGCGAGCTGAACTGGCACCATATGATGGCTGCTGAGAGGAAAAAGCAAAAAGAAGGCACTGAGTCAAGTAATCACTTAGGCCCAAGAAGAAGCACTTCAGTTTTGTCAGTGTCTAGTTTTAAAAATTATTTGACAGCCACAGCTTCACAGCCAAGGGATGGTAGCTTGCATTCTGTCACCCAAGATATATTGCCACAGAGAGGAAAGTAGATTTGAGTGTCATTGGCATAACAATGATAAGATTACAGTGATAAATTATGGGCATGCAAAATCACTGGACGGTGCCAAGGAATTCTAGCTGCCTATTTTTTTTATACCCATCATTCTCTAAACACTATTTTTTAAAATGGAAATGCTGCCAATATTCAAACACAATATAATTTAATATGGAGGATGCTATGTATAATGTTTGCAAAATATATTCGAGTGAATTTAGTGATTATGTAAGTGAGGAATCTGTGTCCATGACTTGAGAAGTGATGCTCTCCAATACAATAGTCCCATCAGTCTCTTATTTCAGTCATGGGATTCTCTTAAATAACAATTACCAAATGTACAATGGTTTTGTTACATGGAAGCATGAGACTGATGTGAAGTAAATTATCATTTGGACCAAGCTTTCTAGAGATGTCAGGCTGGTACTCTAAGGCCCTGATCCAGTAAAGCAGCCTGATTCAGAGCTCACAGACTTCAGTGGATATTGGATCTAACCTTTAGCCACCAGCCTCCTTATTCCCTTTATAATAACACTACAGTGGTATATTCATCTAGTAGAGGTCATCAGATCATCAGTGTTTAATCCCCTCTTCTAGAGGTAGACTGAGTTAGTATTATCACACAAGCTGATGAAGATAAATATAAAAATATCTTTTACTGGAAAATTTACATTTGTTGCTTATAGGCAGGAGCTAGCTGGGCGCACAACTCCCTCTAGGGACTCACATATCTGTTTATTCCCACCTCTCATGGAACCTTGACAGAACAGCCCATCCCACAATAGCTCAGAAACACAATCTCAGAATATGATCTCTGGCCCCAGTCCTGAAAGTTGATACTCTCAGGTGATCCCTGCACTCATGCCGGGGTCTGTCTTGCATGCATAGGCTGGCAGGATTGAGGTACCATTTGGTCTGCTATGCTTGGCCTTAATGGGATGACTTAAAAAGGGACTGATCCTTCAGTCACACTAATTTAATCCTGGTGAGTAGGATGAGGATCACACCAAATTAATTTCCATTTTTAACCTCAGCGAGTATTAGAAATCCAGGTGTTGAGTGGCATAATCTAGAGCATTTGTTCACTGTGCCATCTTTTCAAATAATAAAAAAATGCTCAAGTGAGAGAGCAACTTGGGTTATTAGTACTTAGAGCCGGAACTATAGTACAATGATTAGAAAATGTTGACTGGTTGTTCCTTTTAACAGTCCTTCTACTCCTCCAACCTTCCCCTACTAAACTTGCTGCTGAATCTTGCTTCAGATGTGCCAAGTACTAATCAAGGCTTGTCTGTGGCTGTCCAGCAGGAGTCTACAGATGAGCTGGGAGGCCAGCAGAGACTCAGTCAATTACTACTTGAGTTTGTCATCATCAGCCCAGTCCCTGGAACTCTAACCTTTTCTCACTTCCAAAAGTCTTATTCCACAGGACAGTGTGCTGCTGTCAAACTTCAAAGCACTCCCTGTATATGTATTTCTCTCTTTCATGTACTATCAAGAGTCTTGCATGCACCCAAAGCACTGTCTTTTACAAATAGTTTGTTGAGTACTTTGGTATGTGTTGCCCAGGCATTTGTGATTTGAATGGCCTTGTACTAAAGCAGTGTTTCTCAAACTTTTTTACTTGTGACCCCTTTCACATAGCAAGCCTCTGAGTGCGGACCCCCCCCAAACTAAAACTACTTTTTTAATATATTTAACACCATTATAAATGCTGGAGGCAAAGCAGGGTTTGTAGTAGAGGCTGACAGCTCGTGACCCCCCATGTAATAACATTGTGACCCCCTACGGGGTCCTGACCCACCCCCCAGTTTCAGAACCCCTGTACTAAAGTCATGGTTGAAGAAGCACTTTGTAGCCATTTGTTTTATGTTTAACGTTCCCAAGAATTATTACTCCTTGAGCTAGAATTTCTTAATCTTGCTGTCAGTATGAAGGAAAATCTTTTTAATTTGGTTCAAATTATGTCACTCCAGCATTGCACCATCCAAGTATGAAGGGTCTGATTCAAAACCCATGAAAGTCAATGGAATTCTTTCCATTAACTTCAATAGGCTTTGGATTAGACCCCAAGAAAGCATCTTCCGGTTACTCAAAGAGGATATGGAAAAAAACTTCAAGCATGCTATGGCTGTATCCTTCAGCGAGGACATGGTCCTTTCTGGTAGTTTGGAAATAATGAATTTGCAACTGTCAGAAAATTGCATAGTGTGTGTCCACAGTGTGTAATTTCCAATGCACCAATGCCAAACAATAAAGCTCCACATGTAGCTACTTGTATGACTATATGGAGCAGTGTATATACCATTCCTGTCTCTGAAGCTCTGCATATTGGAGTAAACTCTGTGTGTGTGATCCTATGCATGGTAAATGCAAGAACGCTCAAATGTGCGTACTGTTTTGTTTCAACCTCCCATTCCATGTTTGAGTAACTGCATGCAGTGCATGCAGTGCATTTAATTGAATGTGCAATCGTTTGAATCTCTCACTGCACGTTCAAATCATAGTGTTTGGTTTAATGTGCAATAAGTGTTTTCTTTTTTTCTTTTCTTCATTAAAAGAAACAACAAAGAGATTCAATGCCAAACAATTTTCTAAAAAGACAGAATATTCAGCTTTATGGTTTCCACGGCAATTGTAACTATATCTCATTGTACATACGTATTCAGGCATAAATTTAACATTCCATACAGTCAGAAATATAAAAGATGCCAGAAGCCCAGTTGTGGTTCCTATAGGAACCACTACTTTGAATTCCCTACTTTTGTGTACTATTATTCTCAACCATAGAATTCCACTTATGTAGCTATGTATTTTAAATATACTATGGTGTACATCATCTAAATGATGTGGACTGCAGGCTTCAATACAGCTAGGGGCTAGAACACAATAACTTCATAGGAGCAAATCTAGATGAGGCAGATGCATGGTAATTAGAGTACCTCTCAGTGTCCTAAATGCAAAAAGGCTTGACTTTTTTTCTGACAGCAAGATAAACCTGGAGTAATTCCTTTCAGTCACTGGTTTTTCATCCCTTCCTCTTATGGAGGCAGAAAAGGTGGTCTGGCCCTTAGTGAATTGCTCACTACAAATGTAAAATACTTGTAAATTTGGCTTTGTAAAAGTTATGCCAGACTCTGTAATTTGGAAGGTACTAATTCCTATACAATAGATAATGGAACACCTGTTTTAGAGATGGGTGATGCGTATGTTCATTACAACCTAGACTAGAGGCAGATCCATTAGATAATGGCAGGGAGCTTCTTATAACACAATTATCTGTTGTCTGTTCAGAATCATTAAAAGACTATCTTGCTGTAAAAAGGAATTTTGTACATTGTCTGGTTTTTATGAATTAAAAAAAATAAAATTTCCGTCTTCTGGTTCCAGGGCAGACTTTTTTTTTTTTTTTTTTGCTGCTGCTTGAGAACCTTGTGGGTTTTTTGTATCCCATTTTCCTGCACAAGTGCCATCTTGGGGGAATTTTTGTGCTAATATCTCAAGTTTTATTGTATCATATATCATGTTCTTTCACTTAGCAAAAGAGGAAAGGGATCTGATAAGAAATGATGTCTAGTGGCTAGAGCAGAGGACTGGGAGTCAAGGCTTTTTAGTTCTGTCCCTAGCTGTGACACTGTTTTTGTGTGTGATGGTAGGCAGATCATTTAACCTCTCTGTGTCTTAATTTACTAGCTTCAAAAAGAAGACAAGACCTAGACAAATTAGAGGATTGGGCCAAAAGAAATCTGATGAGGCTCAACAAGGACAAGTGCAGAGTCCTGCACTTAGGACAGAAGAATCCCATGTGCTGCTACAGACTAGGGACCAAGTGGCTAGGCAGCAGTTCTGCAGAAAAGGACCTAGGGGTTACAGTGGATGAGAAGCTGGATATGAGTCAACAGTGTGCCTTTGTTGCCAAGAAGGCTAACAGTATTTTGGGCTGTATAAGTAGGACCATTGGCAGGAGATGGAGGGACGTGATCATTTCCCTCTATTCGGCATTGGCGAGACCTCATCTGGAGTACTGTGTCCAGTTTTGGGCCCACACTACAAGAAGGCTGTGGAAAAATTGGAAAGAGGGCAACTAAAACTTATTAGGGGGCTGGAGCATGTGATTTATGAGGAGAGGCTGAGGGAACTGGGATTATTTAGTGTGCGGAAGAGAAGAATGAGGGGGGATTTGATAATTGCTTTCAACTACCTGAAACTGGGTTCCAAAGAGGATGGATCTAGACTGTTCTCAGTGGTAGCAGATGACAGAACGAGGAGTAATGGTCTCAAGTTGTAGTAGGGAGGTTTAGGTTGGATGTTAGGAAAAACTTTTTCACTAGGAGGGTGGTAAAGCACTGGAATGGGTTACCTAGGGAGGTGGTGGAATCTCCTTCCTTAGAGGTTTTTAAGGTCAGTCTTGAAAAAGCCCTGGCTGGGTTGATTTAGTTGGTGATTGGGCCGACTAGATGACCTCCTGAGGTCCCTTCCAACCCTGATATTCTATATTCTAAGTACAGTAATACCTATTTGGGTTGTTCTGAGGCTTAATATTTGTATGCTACTTAGATATCCTCAGATTAAAGCTTCCATGTAAGTGTGCAAAGTATGAGGTATATGTATACATGATAGGCTAGTAGAAAACCAGAAATAAATAATTTGGTGGCCCATGCTGAGGAAAATTTGTGGGATACCAACCATGGAGGGGACCATCTGTCACTTCCTCCCCCTCTATCTCATCCACTAAAGTGTTTCCCCCTCTTCGTCACCATTTGTATTTTTTTCTTCTATTTTTTCACCTTTTCCAATTTTCTCTTTTTCTGGGTCAAGTCTGCAGTAGTCGCTGCTATTGAGTAGTGATAAACAGGACACTTATGTGCACATGTGCTGTACTGCACAAATTCTGCCAGCTACTCTGCAGCTGGCTCCTCATATAAAATGCTGTTTTCTCTGGAAATACTGCTTCTACTCCATTGCAGCCACTTCTGGTGTTCCAGAACATTATGCCATCCATGGTGTGTCCCAGGAAGGAGGTTGGCTGCCGGCGTGTAAACATGGTGATGATACGCATGGGAGAATATGTGTATTGGATATGCCACTTATAAGTGTTTTGTGGGCGGAAGAAATACTGCAGTCTAACCAGTTGTTGCTTGGAAACAGGAAAGTACACCCCATCTAATTCAGGATACTGTGCTGCAAGTATAGTGAGGTTGCTTTGTTCACAGAACAGATTCTCTATCAGGGGTTCTCAAACTTTATTGTATCGCGACCCCCTTCTGACAAGAAAAATTACTACATGAGCCCTGGAGGGGGGACTGAAGCCTGAGCCTTCCTGAGCCTCACCACCCCACATGGGGACCAAAGCGCCACTGCCTAGGGCAGGGGGTCAAATCAGAAACCCAAGGGCTTCAGCCCCAGGCTGGGGGCCTGTAACCTGAGTCCCACCACCCAGGGCTGAAGCCTTTGGGCTTCGGCCCAGGTGGTGGGGCTCCGAGTTTGGCTTTGGCCGCAGGCTGCAGCAACCCTGGTGATCCCATTAAAATGCCAACCCGGGCGACCCCATTAAAATGGAGTCACGGTCCACTTTGGGGTCCCAACCCACAGTTTGAGAAGCGCTGCTCTATATGTTGAGGATCATTCAAGGCAGAGTTGCAATATGCATTATATTCTAATGCACTGCAACAGTTCTAGACTCTAATTCTAGTAGACTAGTACATCAGAGAACCACTGTATGAGGGCATTCCACTGTATACAAAGTAGTGCTAGGAGTATTTGGTAAATGGTATTTTCTGTCCTCATACCTTCTTCCATAAGAACTTCTGCATTGTTATACAATTAGTTTAGTGTGACCTTTGGAAAAACTTCATATCTCACCCAAAGTACTAGTAGGGAAATTATTGTTTTGGTTCAGTCTGCACACTGAAAAATATACGCTCAGCTGAAAATGTGTCTGCTAAATAGTGATTTATATAAAATGTGGTTGTCAAATAGACACCTGATAGCTTCTAGTGCTGATCTCTTGAGTAAGTTGATGTGCTGATTTAGTTTGAATGAAGTGAATTGTTTTTATCCTAAATTGCATAGTAGTCTATTGAATTGCTCAAAATGAAGGACCCATACTTTTGAAAGAACAAATGGCTATTATTCTTTGCTAAGCATCCTGCCATTTATTTCTACCCAAGGTAATAGATAGTTCAAGAATAAGTTAGTTACTATCTTTAAACAGTCTTTTTTTCAGATTGATATGTGTTTTTAGAAAACAACAGTTTCCCTTAATTAATAATGACAATAACCGCCAAAAAAAAAAAAAAGGAAAAGTTACTAGATATGACTCGGGACGGGTATACAGAGCCTTTCCTCTGTTGCTCATTGGTTCAGATCTAGGCCAGGCAGCTAAGTAGCTATGAAAAGTTGTTATATTCTGATGGCTGTTTGCGAAATAAGGAGGCTCCAGGACAATTCCTAGTGAACAGATTCCATATTTCAAAATCCTCTAAGCAGCACAGATACTGAATAGAAAGGATCTTCAGAAACACAAAGTGAGAGAAGCATAAGTGGAGTGCCTAGCAGAGGCATAGCTAAGAGCACTGAGGCCAGAGTTAAGACTTCTGGAAGTCGAAAGAGAGCCTTGAAGAAAGGGAACGTAGGCAGTGAAAGTACATTGATGGCCAAAGGGACCAACATGAAGAAACTTTTCCAGGTATTGGGGATGTACATTGGTGTGTGTTCTTTTGTTTTTGTATTGCAGCAAGAAAACAAACCTAGGACTCATCCTGTTCCATTAAATAGGAATTTTTCCATTGCCATCAGCTGGAGAAGCTTGGAGCTCTGCTGAATTAGAAAATGCATGTTTTTGCTGCAGCCATTTATTTTGTCACTCTAAATGCATAACAAAGCTCTACACTTGCCTTGTTTCTTTCACTGATGGTGATTAAATAAAGCTGTATTTATGAAAACTGTTAAAGTAACAGGTTCTTATGTAGTACTGGCTGAGTCAGGAAACCGACAATGGAATGCAGAACCTTTCATACTTGTCAATCACTGACTTGACTACTGTTCAGTAGCAGGAGCATTGTTACCCTATAATGGAAGTATTTGTAATGGTTTTCTAGTCTCCGTTCCTACTGGACAGAGGTCTATGTATACAAAACAAACAAATACAACCTCCACACAACTGGGACCTTTACTGACAGCTTCAACAGGCAGACCTGATATCCAATGGGAATGGAAATGAGTAATCCCTTCTCTCTGAGGATAGTACTGACTGGTTAGGATTGAAGCATACTAGTTCATAGTGGAACCAAATAAGCACTGCCATCAGTTGGGAGTTACCTGTTTATATGGAGAAAGGGTTTCCATTTTCAGTGTGGTCAATTTGACCCAGACTGTGATTGCTACACACACACACAATATTCGTTTTGTTTAAAAGAGGAGAAAAGAGAACAAATTTTGTTGGCACAAAATGTGTCACTGGAGATGTGGTTCTCAGCCATGGGTACATGTACCCCTGGCGGTACACAGAGGTCTTCCCAGCGGCACATCAACTCATCTAGATATTTGCCGAGTTTTACAACAGGCTACATAAAAAGCACTAGCAAAATCAGTAAAAATTAAAATTTCATACAATGACTTGTTTTATACTGCTCTATGTACTATACACTAAAGTGCAAATACAGTATTTATATTCCAATTGATTTATTTTATTATATGGTAAAAATGAGAAAGTAAGCAATTTATCACTAATAGTGTGCTGTAACACTTCTGTAATTTTTGTGTCTGATTTTGTAAGCAAGTAGTTTTTAAGTGAGGGGAAACTTGGGGTATGCAAGACAAATCAGACTTCTGAAAGGGGTACAGTAGCCTGGAAAGGTTGAGAACCAGTGCATTAGAGACTGGGATAAAAACAATATAAACGGAAAGCAGGGGAGTATTGTTTAAAAAGCCTTTTGCTGCAGAGGAACATAGCTGGAGGCAAATCCCAAAATCCTAAGTAAGATGCTTCCCCCCCCCCCGCAAGAACAAAGGGTACATATGATGAATAAAATACTCCAGTTCCTTTTCATGTATATCTATTTTCAAAATGTCAAAGTAAGAAATATAGAACTTATTTTGACTGTATTTGGATGGGATTCAGAATACCACATTTATCTGAAGTAACTTCAAAAGCAGCACTGCCCAAAGGGTATGGCTGCTTTTAACAGATGTGGCAAATCTGAGAGGGGTTTGAGACTGCAGAATGTGGGGTTGGCATATAGGACACTGGGCATTATTGCTTGGCTAATCATTCTGATTCCTACATCCCTTTCTGAAATGTGCTAGTGACCAAAGTCATCAAGAGGAACCCAGCTGCACCTTTCCTAGAATAGCATTGCTCTGTTTCTGGCATGGCCAGCTAAAGTCTAGGGCAAAAATTTAACTGCTGGCTAAATCCAGGGTTTACATACTGTTATAATCTCAAAATCTCCTTCTGACATTTTCTCTGCTCTTCACATTTGGAACAGAGGACTCTTTCCCTGTCAGTCTCCTCTTGGTCCAGATAAACCCTTCACCATGATATTCCTCCATCATGAGTGTCCTTATTTTTGACTTGGAAAATCTTCATAGCTAAGATAGGAGGGTAGGGGTGGGGGAAAGAAAGCAATTCAGGCCACGTTTAGCTGTTACTGGTGGGAGGTTAATTCATGGTCCATTCCTGCTCTATCCGAGCCCTCTCTGCTGGGACGACTGATGGTGAGGCAGACTGGGAAAACCCTCTTTCAAATCCACTCTTCAGTGGTTTTAGTCTGTTCACAAGGGCCCAGTCATACTCCCACTAAAGTCCATAGATTTCCTAACAGCTTCAATGAGTGCAGGATCAGGCCTTAAAGTCTTAGGGTATGCCTGTGTTTGAGCTGAGAGGTGTGATTTCCAGCTATCATAGACGTACCTGCGCTAGCTCTGCTCAAGCTAAGCCACTAAAAATAGCACTGTAGCTAGGATAGCTTGCACAGAGGTTCATTCCCTACATGCTCTTAGACTGCTCATTTGAATGAACTTCTTCACGTTCTGTTTGCTGATTGTGAATCATTTCAGCAGCAGAATATACAATCAGGAAAAAGTGTCCTTCAAAATCTCTGTCAGTGAGTCTCCTGAACTCAGATTACAACACCCACTCTGCCTGACTCCTACACTGTGGCTGAGACACCCTCCCACTCGGAATCATCCCCACGAACAGTCTAGTCGCACACTTCCATGCTGGCTCATGAGCTTTCTTCTGCTCTGAGTCACTCTCATTTTATTGTGTTCTTTGCTATTTTTCACATCAGCGGAGGTGACTGGAGTTAGGATAACGTCTCTTGGGATGACACTTTTAATGAACATGAAAAAAAATGCACTGGCGGATCCTGATGAATTTCTTTTGTTGTTGCTCATCTTTTAAAATACCTAAAAATAGCCATCCCCAGTCACACAGCACATCTATATATATTTGTTATGGAGCAAGGAGGAGTAAAGTACTCAAATATATTTTGAGAACAGGATTATTAATATCCAGTTTTCCTTACATGGGTATGTAACAGCTGGCACATTGATGCCAACAAAAAGATAAAAATAAATTAGGCAGTAGTTTCACAATTTGCTGGCTGACTATTTTCTTTTTTTGGCTTATATTTAACAAAGGTAGTTTATTTATACATATACTGTGGGTTTATATGCGTACTTGCATACGCACACACGGGCATGAATATTATTATTATTAATTTAGTGCTATAGGTGTTCATGGAACTGCACAAAGCACAGATCTGACAGCAGCACCCTTCCCCCAAGGAGTTTTCAATCAGAGGTCCAATCCTACCTTAAGAGCTTTGTGACAAAGTTCCTGCTCTACCTTGGTGAGTCTTGCGCTTATTGGTGGATTTCTCGCCTTGGAGCTTCATGGCAGCCCTCAGCTTGGCCGTTTTTCTGAACCCACAGTCCAGGTCGACTCCTCCTGTGTCTGATCAGGAGTTGGGAGGATTTGGGGGAAACCCGGGCCCGCCCTCTACTCCGGGTTCCAGCCCAGGGCCCTGTGGAATGCAGCTGTCTAGATGCCTCCTGGAACAGCAGTGCGACAGCTACAACTCCCTGGGCTACTTCCCCATGGCCTCCTCCCAACACCTTCTTTATCCTCACCATAGGACCTTCCTCCTGGTGCATGGTAATGCTTGTACACCTCAGTCCTCCAACAGCCCGCGTTCTCACTCTCAGCTCCTAGTGCCTCTTGCTCCCAGCTCCTCACACGCACACCACAAACTGAAGTGAGCTCCTTTTTAAAACCCAGGTGCCCTGATTAGCCTGCCTTAATTGATTCTAGCAGCTTCTTGATTGGCTGCAGGTGTTCTAAGCAGCCTGTCTTAATTGTCTCCAGAAGGTTCCTGATTGTTCTGGAACCTTCCCTGTCACCTTACCCAGGGAGAAGGGACCTACTTAGCCTGGGGCTAATATATCTGCCTTCTATTACTCTCCTGTAGCCATCTGGCCCGGCCCTGTCACAGCTTGTTCCTAGGAACTGCTATACCTGTTGCTGGGCACCTGCAACTCCTCTTGAAAGTGATGAGTACATCTCAGGACCAAATCCAGTGTTATACTGTAGATCTTCTTGAAGGAGTTAGGCCTGATCAGGGAGATTTTGATCTGCTATGTACCCTGTAAGAAATAAAAATACACATCTCTGTTGCCTTAACTTTCTTAATAGTTTTCTATTAAAACTTTAAAAAATAATTTTCTGAGACAGGGTGGTGGTGATACACCAGTAAAACCTTCAGCATACATCAAGGTGAGTTTTTGTGTCTCGTCCTTGTCTCCATTTGTGCACATCAGTTTTGCCAGCTCTTCGTGAGTCTTGTGATATTTGGTCTTTCTCTTCAAGACCCAGCTCCTGGAGTCATGGGGTTATGTGGTGATCTCCGTTTTAATTTTTTTTAATTGATTCTAATTCTGATGGTTGCAAGAAAAACTTGAAAATGTGTAAAATAACAGTTCAGAAAATGAGAGGCAAGCACCAAATTTATTATATAAAAAAACCCTCATGATTTTTAAGCCAATCTTATGATTCTTGGGGGGCCTGACTCATGATTTTTCAATGCTTGGGGTTGGCAATACTGATGCTACAAAGCTTATGAGGCTTAAAATATTAATTTTTTTAAAAGATACCAAGAATGAGGGTTCTGGTGGTCTCAGGGAAGCAGTTACAAGTTCTGTGATAATCACAGGTGCCATCACAGCTCTGTGTAATCTACTCAGGCATTAGCTAGGGAGACTCCAAAACATTTCTCCTCACCTACCATTTGCATCTCTGCCTGTTGGGGTCCTGCTAAGCAGTGAAGCTTCTTCACTGCTTCCAGAAATAGGAGCAGAAGTAGGCATTATTATGCCATAGAATTAGCTCACTGTGGATTTCAGGTACCTTTGTAATATTTCTGTATTTTTATGAGGTATTTCTAAACATTCGGTGCACATTTGCAACATTTCACTGAACATCTGTGGGTCACTGCTTTCTTTAGCCATCATCAATAATAATGCAGCCATCTCTATCCCTGAGAGGATTAGCACTGGAATGGGATGTGGTGGGGAGGGGTGGTATTGTAGGTCAGGACTGAATTGCATTAGCTTAACTCAGTGGGGGTGTGTATAAACTTAGTGGGTCTGTAGGATGTAGAGGGAATTGTCTCTTGCACAGGGCCTACCTGTCTAGTCCCTGGCTCTGTCTACTGCTGTTAGTTCTCTTTTTGCATGATCGCTAAATGGTTGACAAATCATAGCTAGTGCTTCACTGTAATGGTCCTGACTCAATGCCTCTGCGACTGTTTTATTTGGTGCAAAACATCCGCATCACTTTACTCACTGAAAAGTGGAAATTATGCCTACTTTATGTCCCTTGCAGCTTAATGTGTATTCACATCTTGGCTGACCAAGCACATGTTTCAACAACATGGTCCTTTCAGTGAGTATCAAAATGAATTATAGCTGAGAGACACTGATTGTTTCCAAAAGACTGTCGTACTGTGTGCCTACCCAGATTTCCCTCAGAGAGAACATAACAGACCTTACTGGAAGTTACTACTTATTAGGGTGTGATATATAGATAGAGATATAAAATTTATTTTCTCACATGCAAATTCTTGAATACTACAGGTGATTAACTCTTGTAAACCCCTCCTTTCTAGAAAGGTTGAGCAATGATTGCATAGTACAGTACCAAGGGGATTTCTTCAGCGATGACTCTGCTGTTCAGTTTGATAACATTAATGTTGCAATCTTTTCATAATCTGCACCACTGATCACCACCAAAATGGCATCTCATGAACACAAGGTGCTTAAGAACCTTAGCATTAACTGGAGTTAGACAGGAAGCATGCAGCACCAAAAGGTGAATATCAAATGACTTTTGCATGTGGTGCTTTCTGTGTAGAAAACCTTGGACAAAGGGTTGAGAATGCATAGTCTAAAGTCTAGCTACATCACTGTGTTTCCTTGAAGCAGACATTAAAATCTGGTCTTAAAAGAGCAAACAGAATGGCATGGTCTTTGATTCCATTTTTCACTATGGAAAAAAGATTAACAAATGCATGTTAGCTGATAAAGATTTATTATACAAGCATTGAAAAATCAGATCTCAGCTCTGTGTAGAACAATATTTGATGTAGAGTAATTTTGAGTTATAAAGCACAAAAGCACTGCTGAAAATCAGATACATCCTTTTTATTTCCTTCCATGCCCCTTTGTGTTAAAAGTAGTGTAGATCTAATATAAGGGGTTCTTTTAAGATATGCAGATATGTTAAGGCATTGGCAAGGATATGAATGCAGGATTTAATTTTTATCTAGGTACATGGATGGTGAAGAGACTTTTATGAGTCTTCTTGTCCAAATGCAGGAGGAGTGCCCCTTTTGCAGTCTAAATATTGGCCTTTTTGCTAGCTAAGAGCTTGATTCTGTGTTCCCATGTAGGGGAGTAAAAGAGGTGTAAGGAGCCTACTGACTTTCCTATATTGACTGCCCATTTTGTTGGTAGCTGGGCAGGGCAGCAATGTCTCTGGGTCTGGTACTCTCCATCCCATGCAGATGGGCAGGTTCTACCTAACATGCCAGCCAGCCCAGTTGAGCCATCATGGCAAAGGAAATAATCCCGGCCAGGTATATGTCTGGTACAGATCGCTCTTTCCTCCTACCGTAACCAAGGGCTAGATTGCTCAGGCTAAAATTTAACCCGAAATTTCAGGCATGTCCTGAGCAAGTGTGTTCAGGCAATGACAGGCTCATGCATAGTTAGAGGCTGAACTGAGAAAAGCCACTTCAATCAGTTGATTTCTTTAGTTGCCTGGAATGAGATTCTACCCATGATTTGAAATAATCAACAAAAGCTGGATTCATTGAGACATCTCTGCCTAATTAAAAATAATGAAAACAACTCTTTATCAATGAAATTAAATATAAAAGGGTATTTAAAGTGTTGATAATGTTGATAATAGAATTAAATATACCCATAATTGGACGGACTGCAGGGAGCAGGATGCTGTTGCACAGCAAGACCACTGACATTTCAGTTTTGTGTTCAGCTCATTTCAGGACTTATTATAATTGGGTTTTCTTCATGCTTCATTTACTTTAAAGAAATATGTATTTTTTGGAAGAAGAGACTAATTATCATTCTGAAGTTTCCTGGAGCAGACATCCCTTTGTTAAAGGGAGCGGTGCGCTGCTTCCCCAAGTTTGTCCCTTCTCCTTTCTCAGATGTAAAACTTCTAATAGGCTCCTCAGCATTCACAGCTTTGCTGTATAATGCAGTCAGTAGGCTCATTTTCTCTTGCAAGCTTACTTTTGGATTGCCCAGTTAACGCTAGCCAGCAAATTCACCCCCCCCATTTAAAATAAACCCCCATTTTTTATAGACTATGCATCCCTCCTCTTTGCTTAATTACACATCTCTTGGTTGAAAAAGTGGCGGCTTCAACAGCACATGCAGTTTCTCTGGAAAGGAACTGGCATTGTTCACTAATGGCAACAAGCAGGGTGGGTTAAGTGAGGATCTAGCCTCAAATTCCACCGTCTTTAAAAATATTGACATTCAAGGAGTACTGTTAAAAGCTCAGAGACAATGCCTGACAGTCAAGGACTCCTGGCCTCTACCCTGAGTTTGGTCACTGACTTGCTTCCTGACCTTGAGGAAGTCATTGACTACTCTAGGCCTTACTTTACCCATCTGTAAACTAATTATAATTCTTATGTCAGAGGCACTGTATGAATGAATTAATGTTTGCAAGGCGCTTTTGAGAGCTTTGAATGAAAGCCCTATAAGTGCAAAGCAGTAGTATTATTTAGCTTAATTGTTGTTTAAACTTAGCGTAGTCTACTGGTTGACATCAGACATTTGATGTAAACTACTTCCTTTGTCCCTTAAACTCATCTGGTGTGATGGGTGGGAAGGGGGATTCTTAAGGTGTTTCAAATTAAGGTTAGTTAGTGAATTAAGGTTAATTCAAAGCTTTCTGATGCATGGCTGGTAACTTACAGTACGCGAGTCATACCAATTGTGAGCACCCAGAACACATGTTCAGTTTTCAATTCATATTGTGTGAACACAGAGTTTGCTGTGAACTGAGAATGTAGCGTACTACAGGGTATCTGTGGTTCTTTGCTTTGCTGCTGAGCAGAGTGCATCCTCGGATAGTTCTTGCTGTGAATTGTGGGAAGCCAGGTGGGTTCAATTACAAAAATAGTTTTTTCTACTGTCTTCACCCCATACCTTCTTTCTGGGCTGGCTTGTGCCATTTAAGAACTGGTCATGGCCAACAATGCTCCATGTCATTATGGTGACAAATCTGAATATGGTAGAGTCTGCTTGGGCTAAATTATGGCACTCAGTGCCAGAGAAATTTGGCATTGAACTTCTCCCATCACACCATTGAACAGATGATGTGGGAACAGGATAATTATCTATGGCAGTAGCTGCAATTCTTCGGGCAGCAGGAAGATAGTCTGCAGTGGTGGCAGCAGGAGAAAGTGGAAGAACAGGAGGATGAGAACTGTTGGCGCAAGAGGATGAGTTCCTGGATCACCTACGCAGCATTCAGCTTTGTTTCTGGGCCAGAAAATCAGCACATATTGGTGGGAGAGGATCATATTGCAGACCTGGGATGACCAGCATCATCAAAAAAACTTCAGGATGGGGTGGGCTACCTTTTCTGAGATCTGTGCAGAATTGGCCCTGGAGCTTCAGTGACAGCATACCAACATGCAGTGCCTTACACCAATGGAGAAATGGGTTGCAATTGCCATGTAGAAGCTGGCCACCCCAGAATGTTACTGGTCTGTAGCTAACCAATTCGGCATAGGAAGATCAACTTTGGGGGCCATTCACATACAGGTCTGCTATGCCATTGATAACATGCTCTCTAACCAGGTCAGGGACCTAGGTAGTGCTCAGGAGATTATTGATGGTTTTGCACACTGGAAAGCATTATCCCAACTATACATATAAAATGATGGGGTCTGAATTACCTGTTACCACTCAAGAAAGAGATCCGGGAGTCATTGTAAATAGTTCTCTGAAAACATCCACTCAATGTGCAGCAGCAGTCAATAAAGGAAACAGAATGCTGGGAATCATTAAGAAAGGGATAGATAATAGAACAGAAAATATCATGTTGCCGCTATATAAATCCCTGGCACATCTTGAATACTGTGTGCAGATATGGTCGCCCCATCTCAAAAAAGATATATTGGAATTGGAAAAGGTTCAGAATGGGGCAACAGAAATTATTAGGGGTATGGAACGGCTTCTGTATGAGGAGAGATTAATAAGACTGGGACTTTTCAGCTTGGAAACGAGATGGCTAAGGGGAGATACAACTGAGGGCTATAAAATCATGACTGGTGTAGAGAAAGTAGATAAGGAAGTGTTGTTTACCACTTCTCATAACACAAGAACTAGGGATCACCAAATGAAACTAATAGGCAGCAGGTTTAAGACAAACAAAAGGAAGTATTTCTTCACACAACGCATAGTCAACCTGTGGAACTCCTTGCCAGAAGATGTTGTGAAGGCCAAGACTATAACAGGGTTAAAAAAAGAACTAGATAAATTCATGGAGGATAGGTCCTATCAATGGCTGTTGGCCAGGATGGGCAGGAGTGGTGTCCCTAGCCTCTGTTTGCCAGAAGCTGGGAATGAGCGACGGGGGATGGATCACTTGATGACTACATGTTCTGTTCATTCCCTCTGGGGCACCTGGCATTGACCACTGTCGGAAGACAGGATACTGGGCTAGATGGACCTTTGGTCTGACCCAGTAGGGCCATTCTTATGTTCTTATAACCTTATGTTATGTTCCTATCTTGTGCCTCACCCTTCCCCTCACCAGGGTGCAAAATTTATAAACAGAAAGGGTTATTTCTCCATGGTACTCCAAGGACTGGTGGACCACTGCTACAGGTTTACAGATGTAAATGCACAGGGGTATTGTGTGTGGGTCATTGAAGATTAACGTTCCCCATGTGTTTTTGTCAAAACCCTGTGAATTATTTCTGCTTTACTTAAAAGATTCTCTCTGTTAAATGTTGTTAAATAACAACACTTTTGTTATGAAACAACAACAAAAATCCAATAATAGTTTTAATAAAAGCAATGGAAAAATAATGTCATTGGTTTGTTAAATGTATTTCCAGATACAATCTTCTTAAGTAACCAACTATACACACAACCTTTCATTCCTGTGACACTGCCAACAAAACTCAAAAATGCAATAGTAACAACATTCCAAGTATTGTGGCGGTTCAATGACAAGACAGAACACAGCTTTTAGCAAGCAGGCAGGCTGGTCTCTGCTAACGGGCTTCCGCCTGTCAGCTTTCCACCTTCCCCTTTATTCTCTCTCTCCCCCCGCGCATTACATTCTCCAACAGATAAAAGGAATACACTGGCTTTGTTTAACATTCTTATTTACCAATTTCTATCTACCGCATTCCTTGCTCTCGGGCCTTGAGCCCAGTCCTGAGAGGCTTCCCACGGTTCATGTCATCTTGGCGAGATTCCAAGGTTGATGCCCTTGAAAGGAACTGTGTGTGCACAAGTCCAGCACAACACTCTGGGTGTGCCCTGAATGTTGCCAAGCGCATAAACCTTTATGAATCCTACAAAGTATAATAATAGGGAGTATGGGAGGTGTGTGTTAAAGGCTTGCATATGCCTTGCCTCTGGCTGTTCTCGACCACATGGGTCCTGGTGTTGAGTGGCTTGGCTCAGAAATTTCAGGGACATTGCAAGAACTCAAAAGAGCTGGACTCCCAGGTACCCAGAGGTTGGATCTAAGAGGTGAATGAGAGCTGCTGGGAGCACTACTCTAGGGATGTGGAGGTTAGGATTTACTGTACGTTCCAGTAGCCAGCACTGTCCAGAGACTGAAGGACGTGGCTGGGTCCCAAATTATGGGACTGCAGAGCCTGCTGGCCTAGCAAGAGCATGTTTTGCAGGAGGGCATTCTGGCTCAGGACAGTGTCCATCAGTAGCCTGTGCATCTCTCTTTTTGCCATACTCCCCTTTGCTGTGGTATTGCTGTCCTTGGCCACAGCCACACTTTACCTGGGCCATTGTGATGCTGTCCTCAATCACTGCCACAATCTCTTGGGAGAACTGCATTTCTCTCTCCCTCTGGGTCCTCATGTACAGCCTCCACTTCTCAACCAGCAGGGCATTCCTCTGTGACTATGCCATGAGTTCTGCAAACATCTTGCCCTGAGTCTTCCTTTTTCTCCCTCTCAGGTTAGCCAGCCTTTCAGCGGTGCATAGGGGCCCTGTCCTCAATGGTCTGGCTGTGGGAGTAGTGGGGAAACAAGTTGCTTATTGTTCGTTCATATTACAGATGAATCATGATAGCTTTCTTCAGTACGTGTAATGTGCTTTCCTCCCTGAGACTCCTGCCATTCATTGGGGGAAACTCAGAGATGGTAAGTAGTCTGGGTGTATGGCGCTTGCTGCGTGCATTTGGATTTCAGTCTGCTGTATCTGCTTTCATGCTGTTAGCCTCAACCACCCCCCACCCCAGGTTGGTTTTTGCAGTTTTGTTTGTGCACTGGTGCTGCTCCTCTCATATTGAGGATCTAAAGTGGGGGAGCTATGGGGGTCAACAGGATGGTAATTTCCCCTACTTCCCTATAGGCTGTCCTCTCCCTGTGATATTACACTGAGGCAAGTGACTACAAGGCAGAGAATGGTCCTCCCAGAAGTGCTGCAGGCAGGTGTGGAAAGAATGTACAAACTATATCGGGGGCTGGGGTTGTGGCTATTCCCTACAACGCGCCAAACAAAATCGAGCTATTTTGCAGTCTTAACTTCTGCTATATCTTCCCTGCAAACATGGAGAAAGTGCTGAGAAAAATAGATAGGGTCCTGCAATGACTGTCTTCTACAATGTGTGGTGTTGGGCATTTGAATATCAGCAGGGAGCAATATTGTATGTGCCTTGACCGGACTTGCAAAGTGCACTTACATCTCATGTGAACTGTGAAGACTAACCATATTTCTTCCCCTGTAAGAACAGTCTCAATAAACTGTTGAATTCTGCACAAATGAATGCTTTTGTTTTTTAAATATGCCCTGGGTGTGTGGTACAGACAATGAATGCATCATGCTGGTGGGCAGCACGAGGGGAGCTCTTAGGTCTCATCTGCCACCAAAAATAAACTGTAAACAAAGGTACTAACATATTGAAGTTCCTTCCAGGTCATCTGACTCTTTGGCTGGGATTTGTGCTTAGCCAAAGCAGGATAGGAATCAGGGTTCATAGTAGCAGGGCGGGAGTGGGGCTGGCTTTCCAGCTGGCCATTGTCAGGGTACCGAGTCACAAAAAGATCCTGCTGTCAGGGCAGCTCTTCTCTGGTGTCTGCTCTCTGTTCCTGCTCATCCTCCAGTAGGTCTTGCTGTTCATTGCGGGTGGCAGGGAGAGTGCAGGCAGCTGGCTCCAAATGGAGTCTCTGATGGGTTGTACTATAATATGTGTAGAATCCTGTCCAGTTCATCAACAAGTGGGCAGGTCATCTGTCCCCTACCAGATTGAAATAAGGGATGAAACAATGTACTTCTTGTTAGACGCTTGCTCTTTCTTCGGTACTTGTTGGTGTCCAGTCGTGACCCCTCACGGACATCTCCTTTGCAATGTCCACAAAAAGGTCCTTATTCCTATGGCTGGGCACGAGAGCTTCCTGAACCTAAGCATCTCCACCGAGGGCAATGAGATCTAGGGTCTCAGGACAACTTCAAGCAGCTGTGAAAGGTGTGTTGTGGGACCCCTGGAGTGCTATCATGGTTGTATCCCCACAATAATGATACACTGGGATCCAGGCGCAAAGCGACAAAATCTGGCTTTGTGTCACCTTTTAAAGAGGGGAAGGGTCCTTCTTGATATCAGGGCAGGGAAGGCATACAAGTAAACAGGTCAGTAATGGTCAACCTGCAAAGCATTGTGGGATCGCCACTGGAAGCACGCAAAAAGTGGTGCACACCTATTACATGAACAGGAACTAAAGGCCATACTATATCAGGTGAAGCAAACCGAGTCCACTTGGCAAGCAGACTCCAGCAGCGATGGATTGCGTTGTGTGAACTCAAGCATTTCCAAACCGGGTTAACTCAATTTGATTTGGTTTACAATCCCCATGTAGAAAAGCCCTTAATGTAATTTGGCTCATACGCAGCTTGAGGGATGTTAGCTAGGACCTCAATTTCATCCCAAGTTATGTTTGTAAAATTCGATAGGATCCATGTAAGTTCTGCTTGCACATAATGACTGATTCAAATATGGCACATTTGACAATGCAGCATCGAACTCTAGGGTACAGATGTGGGGACCTGCATGAAAACCCCCTCAGCTTATTTTTACCAGCTTAGGTTAAAACTTCCCCAAGGTACAAACTATTTTACCTTTTGCCCTTGGACTTTATTGCTGCCACCACCAAGCGACTAACAAATATATAACAGGGAAAGAGCCCGCTTGGAAATGTCTTTCCCCCCAAAATCCTCCCCAAACCCTACACCCCCTTTCCTGGGGAAGGCTCGATAAAAATCTTCACCAATTTGCATAGGTGAACACAGACCCAAACCCTTGGATCTTAAGAACAATGAAAAAGCAATCAGGTTCTTAAAAGAAGAATTTTAATTGAAGAAAAAGTAAAAGAATCACCTCTGTAAAATCAGGATGGTAAATACCTTACAGGGTAATCAGATTCAAAACATAGAGAATCCCTCTAGGCAAAACCTTAAGTTACAAAAACACACAAAAACAGGAATATACATTCCATTCAGCACAACTTATTTTATCAGCCATTTAAACAAAACAGAATCTAACGCATATCTAACTAGATTACTTACTAAGTTCTAAGACTCCATTCCTTTTCTGTTCCTGGCCAAAAAAACCCACCAAAAAACAGACAGAGAGAACCTTTGTTTCTCCCCCCCTCCAGCTTTGAAAGTATCTTGTCTCCTCATTGGTCATTTTGGTCAGGTGCCAGCGAGGTTATCCTAACTTCTTAACCCGTTACAGGTGAAAGGGTTTTTCCTCTGGCCAGAAGGGATTTTAAAGGTGTTTACCCTTCCCTTTATGGCAGCTAGGACCTCAATTTCATCCCCAGTTATGTTTGTAAAATTCAATAGGATCCATGTAAGTTCTGCTTGCACATAGTGACTGATTCAAATATGGCACATTTGACAATGCAGCATCTAGTATTGCATAGCAGTATCAATATTGGATATGAGACAAAACTCTGGTTTGGAATTGAACTACAGCCTGCTAGTACATTAGGCCAGTCTTGAAAAATGCCTACACTCATAGTAAGTTGTCATTCTTGAGACAACTACCAACAGTTTACAGGTTCAGAAATGCCTCCCCAGTATGTGCTCCTGGTATTCAACATATCTAGTGACTCAAATTAAAAGTAAGTACAACTTGCCTGTTAACAAAATGATGTTAGATTCACATTAGATTGTGATAGATGAGGGTGAAGTCGGTGAAAGACTCTCTCTCCAGTTGGTGAATAGATTACTTGGTTCAATTATTTTATCTAACAATGACATTTGTACTGTAAAAGTCAGCAGAAAAAAAATCAATGAGTTTTAAAGGACAAAATTCAGTGGTAGATACAGACCACTGAATTGAAGAACATGCTTTTAATGGCAAAATATCTGCTTCTTGTGCATTTGCCAAGAAGATTGCATTAGCTTCTAGCTTACCCTTCAGTTTTCCATTAAAATGAAAGAAATTTCTCTGGTGCAGTATACAGAGAGAAAATCCAGTTACCTTGACTTTGCAAACAGACTTAATAATGATACTGAATTTTAAACTACAAGTGAAATGCACAGCCAATTCTAATACTGGTTTTGGTATAAATGCTTTTATTTGTAATATTCTGCATATAAAAACGTGACCTAATGTTACACACCAAGTGGGGAAGAATTGATAAAGAGATATGGAGCCTTTCACTGTTTATTCACCTACTTGAATACAGAATGGATTGGTAATGATTAAAATGTATTACTGTTGTGCAGCTGTCTAGTGGCCTGTATGAAAAAAATAGTGGTTACAATCTGTTTTCTGCTGGACCAATGTCTGTCCCAAAATCCTTCATTAATATCAGCAAAATCTCAGTGTGCTGGGGCACGTCTAGACTAGGATTTGGAAAATGTTAGATAACACATGTTAACCAACATCTGGACTAGGATTTGGAAAATGTCAGTTAAGCGACAACTGTTACCACTATAGTAGAGTCAAGGCAATGTGCCTTTAACACATGCTAACTTGGATGAGTAAAAAGCCTATAACACTATTAATGTGGGTTAGCTAACATCTTCCAAATTCTAGTCTAGACAGACCTGGGTGTGTGCGCAGCTGGAACTAGTCTTTCACCCTTAGTGACTTTTCCTGAAGAGGTTTGAGGCACGTTTTTGGGATTAGTTTAGGCCAATCTTGCCTTGATTTTGCTCCTCTTTTTTCTCTTCTGAAGGTAAACAGGGGGCTTTATTTTCCACTGTTGTTAATCTGGTGCCTTTCAGTTGCATTCAGTTCTGTTAAAATTCATCACAGCCAGCAGTCTCTGCCTAAGAGAGCCTGAGGACTGGAACAGCTGGGACTTTTCAGGTCAAGATTGAGGCACATTAGCAGAGATGCCTTACAAGGAGCTGCTGGTCTTTACGATTCCTGGCTTTTGACAATACTGATGTTCTCACAGTTCTAACCGATCTGACAGTTTAAGAAAAGCAACAATTATTTTAATATATTTAAAATTCTTTACAACTGATACGTCTTGTGACGTAAATAAGAGCAGGGAGAGTATTTAGTTGTATTGAAAATACATTAAAAGACAATGTTCAGTTAATTAGCTTCAAAATCTGACCCAGCTTAAAATTGTTAAAATGTGGATAATGCCTGTCAAGTTGTAAATATCCTTGATACAGGCACTACAAATATATTCTTTACATTAAAGATATTTAGAACTTGGAAGAAAATTGTAAGTTTTATGTACTTTTGTTCTCTCTCTCTCTGCTGTCTGGCCAGCAGGAGTAAACTAACAGACAATAGCCTCAGAGCTACTTGATGATGATGATGTGTGTCTTTAATACCATAAGTTTATGGAGTGCTTCAACATAAATGACACCGCCTAAGTAGTTTTCTGACATAAATGAATGCTGCTGGGGCACTAGTAAGGAAGTAAACAAAATAAAATTATTTTCAAGCCAAATTTGAACTGCGGGGAAAAAAGGTTTGACAAATTGCACAAGAGTAATCACTATGCATCCGATGAAGTGAGCTGTAGCTCACGAAAGCTCATGCTCAAATAAACTGGTTAGTCTCTAAGGTGCCACAAGTACTCCTTTTCTTTTTTCTTTTTACGAATACAGACTAACACGGCTGTTACTCTGAAACCTGTCACTACAGTAGGGTAGACTTTTATTTTCAGTATGCAGAGAGGGTTGTTTCAAACAAATGAAAATTTTTAAAAAGTCAAATGATTAGCAAGTGACTTTACAGTAGTGATAACTTAACCTTTGAAGGTATGCAGAGTTTTGATTCAGGAATGCTCCAAAAATTAAGGAGAACATGGTGTGTCTCCTTTTTTTCCTCCTTTTACATAATCCATATTCCCTTCTTCATAGTCCAATTTAGAACATTCTCCTTTCACATCTTATCCCTTCACTTACAGTGGCTTTAGAACATCTCTTATTTTGGGGGCAGAAGAAATTTAGATAGATTTGGGTGAGGAAAAGTGCACGCGGGTGGAAGTTGTATCCACACCCGATAGTCCTACTGCACTTGCTTTCCAACCCCTTCTTTCTTGACCTCATGATACTTTGCCACATATTTCAATTAAGAGATGGGAATCTCTGGACTGGCACTTTTTCTACTGAGTTTCAGACAACCTCTCTGGATTTCCCTTTGTCAGTGGTAAAATGTATTTAATTTTTGGAGCCTACTAAACCCCCGAGACTCGCAACATTTGTGAAACAGACTTCTTGGGTGAGGGAGCAAAAGAGGGTGGGTTCTTCACTATTAAAAATAAATCTTATATACAATTGGTTCATTTTGAGATGTGAATTAAAATTCAAGCTGTTTCTTCTTTTCCTTGAATTTATTTTCTCATCTCTACTTGAGAATGTACTTGTAAAATGTTCTTTTATTCTCAGAGCTGTTGGGGAGAATGAAATATACCTCCCGAAACAACCATAATTGGTGGTATGTTCCCTTTCTGTCTACATCATAGCAATTTGAGCACTGGTTTCCATTTAGCTTTGAATCTCTGTTATTTTCTACATAATTTACAGCAGTTTCATTAACTGATGTATTCTTCAAAAGGATTGATACCACTGTCCAGTCACACTCTGAAAGATAAAGTGTGGTTTTGCCATCTGTAATGCCGTGAACCAAGCTTCTGTGAAACTTTGAATTCCTAAATTATTAAGACATTTGGCACAAATAATGCATGTCTGAAACTGTAGTAATGATTTAGGTAGGTAACTTGGATATGGCTTAATCTCAGGCAACGTTCCTTGAGGTTCAATTTATATAGAACTAACTCTCATTAAGTCAGTGGGAGTATGTCTATTGACTTACATTGGATCAGGTCTTTAAAAAAAGAGGCTTTGGCAATATGGCAAATTAAGAGATTTTTGTAATACAAATAGAAAGTTCAGCTAACACATACAATTTTTTGCCAGTAAGTGTGTCTATTCCCCTTGTTAGTGTTGTAATTTATGTTTGAATAAGAAGTTTCTCTCTCTCAGCTAGAAATGGGTCTGAACAATATCCCAGATGCAAACATCGTGGAATTTTGCATCCAGATTGGAATGTAGTGTCTCTTTGAGTCAAATCTGTGCAGCTCATTCCCAGCTCTATTCACAACTAGACCTGAGCAAATAATTCATAGCAAATAAATTCTCCTTTTTTCATGTGTGTTGAATTGTCCATAAACAGATCTTAAAATGTAGAAATGAATTCTGAATTATTTTCCAATTTCAAGTGATTGAAACTTGGTTTGTAGATGGATCACAATCTGTGAACCGTCACAGTTTGTATTGCTTAGTTCAGTGGTACTGGAACAATTTTTACAGTATGGGTGCTGAAGGCGGAAACCTTGTATTTGGGTTGTTATTACCACTTCAAGCCAGGGGGTGCAGCAGCACCCCTTGTTCCAGTACCTGTGGCCTAGTTACATAGGTCTATGTGGTCATTTTTCTGATCTCTGACTGGGATGACTAGTATAATTAACTTGAACCTTTTGAATCACCAGTTGCAAATTTTACAGTCACTTTCAGTGAATATTTGAGAATTGAAGTTTCAAATGTGCTTCGTATGGGTATTTTGCAGAAGTAAAGCTCAAGTGCTTAAATGATCATGGACAGTAAAAACAAAGGCATGCTAAACATGGTCAAATCCAAATTTCCTTTGCAATTTGAATAGTTTATACATTTTTCTTCCCTATTTTTTCATTCAGCAATATTGAAAATCCAGCTTCTGTTGTATCCTGCACTGAAGAAGTACTTATTTGTTGGTAATACTTAGCACACTGGGGTGTCGGGATGACTTCAGTTAATGTTTTTACTATACTTTGAAGATGTGTAAAAGTCTTTCAGTGCTAGTATTATTATTATAATGTAATCCTTTATTGCCATGAATGATTGTGATATCACAACTTCAGCAGAATAATCTCTGTTCTTCTCTTGTTGCACATGCATAAATGCTTTTAACATTACTTAGGTGCATATACTTTGGGAAAAGGGAATAATGGGACTTTACTGAAGGTAAGCTTGGTATGTGCCCCCATAAAAACACAATGCTTTTGTTAAGCAAAAGTTCCAAGGAAAATAATGTAAGTAAGGGAAAGACAAACAGGTGCGTTTGTGAGAGTGGGAGTTATTTGATAGATTGCTTTATCATGAAAGTCCATCTTTAAGAATACAGAAATATTGAGGTGGAGGCAGAGGACAGGAGGATTAGTTGGTGTGAGGGAAATAGTGCCATACAGTGGTTGGTTAAATCAGTTACCCTATTTTTTTCTTATCCTTCTAGAGATTCCAGATTTTACTATTTTAATATAATTCGAGGCACTTTGTAATTAATTGTAGTAGTTTAAGATTAGTTGGAATTTAAAATAGGGCCCTTAAAAGCACAAGCTCATGGATATGCTAGATTCTAACTAAGGAAATGTACCTTTGTGGATTGCATGCCTGAGTAGACTAAGCAGATGGGGGAATCAGATCAGTATGAAAATACACACCTTTTCTTCCACAGAAGGACTCGTGGTAAGCTCACAACAGGCTTCTTCACAGGGCTTTTACTGTGCAAAATTCACTATTTTTTGTTGACTGAACTTTAGTAGAATAATTTTTGACACTGCGTACAAATTTGTTGTCGCCGCCCTCCCCCGTCCCAATCAGTGTTGCTTTCTTGCTTTACAGTTTTGTCGAAGTACATGGGTTTTGGTTGAAAATGTTAAAAAAATATGAATTTTAATACACTTTTGAGGAGAAAGTCTTTTCTGTTAAAAATTGGACCCATTTTAATTAGGTGATGGGATCATTTTGGCAATCTGTCTATATATTTGTTATTGAAATGCAAAACAAAAAATCAGTTAATTTCAAGTAATTTTCCATTTAGTTATGAAGATTTCACATAGCTTGATGTGGGGCAGTCGACAAAATTTAAGGGTTGATATCTGCCCTTAAATGGAACAATTTCAATGGAGTCAATGGAACTTCAAAGTCAATGGAACTTTGGCCATTGCATTCAGTGGGACCAGGATTTCACCCTAGCAGTCTAACAATGCGGGGGGGATGAGATTGAAAGTCATTCTCAAGGGATACTGGCCCTGCTCACACTTCCTTTCACCAAAATTGTATTATTCCAGTAGCAACACTAATACACAATGAAATAAACCAGGAACAGGAATTGTGTTTGGATATGTATAACATTTTCCACTTATTCATCTATAAGATCCATGTCCCTAGAAATCTGCTGAATATGCCACAAAAGATTGTAATTGCTTTTTGGTCAGGAGAAGGTGGTGTCATTTTATAAAAGTGAGCTACAGCAAATGTATTAGCATAGGTTCCTTTTTTGCTGAAGACTGCAGTAGTGCTATACATGGTTTTAAAACATTGCATCCTATAAATGCTCAGAGCACAAGTTATAGACCTGCCTTGAGGCAACCTTGTCTTACGTTGTGCATCTTCCTCATCAGGATATTTTGAATGCCCAGGCACATTCAGAATATTGTTTGAATTTTTGACAATGAATGATTCTAGTTTCTTTGACTTTGCTACTGAGAGAGAACTTTTTTTATACTTGAGATGAGATGATCCCCAATTTTTGCTCCAGATCCCTTAGTGGCCCCCTCAAAGTTTGAACTCACAAACCTGGGTTTAGCAGGCCAATGCTCAAACCACTGAGCTATCCCTCCCCTCCTTGTCTGTGTGTTTGGTTGGTGACTCTTGTCCATGTGGAAATTAACTATCCTGTGGTACCATTTAAAAAAGGAAAGGGATGACCCTAGTGTCCTGGCCAATATTCTCTCTCATTAAATGAAGTTCTAATGGCCAAGGCTGTGAGAGCTATTCTAAATGCATAACTACTTGTGCAATTGCTTTTGCTCCCAGCCGTTGCCAGCATCTGTCACTTAAAAGCACTCTAGATCAGGTCAGGTCTGAAAGGTGCAATGTAAAACCTAATTTGATTTGTGAATTTAGCAAACCTCAGTGCTTATAAAGAGGGCTCAAATTCCTTTCCTTTCTATTAGAGACTACAGAAATACCACTTAAACACTAATTGCCAAGTTCTGCCCTCGGTTACAAAGACAACCACAATTTTAATAGGGTAACTAAATTGCACTTATATAACTGAAAGTAGTTAGTGACATAAGAAAGCAGAATTTGGCCTCCTCTTTTTTAGTGTCTTGAGTTATTCTTTCTTCTACATTTTCCCCCTTTGTAAAGTGCTAGCTCTTTTTCATTGTACATTATGCACTTGTTCACAAAATAAAAGAATTATAACACTGACTGCTGTAAGATGTGAAACCTTTTTTTAAGTCCCCTCTAACAGACTTTTTATGAACGCTCCTATACTATAACGAACAAGGTGTCTAGACTGAAAATAAGTGACAAATATAGCAAAACACAGCATTCCTATCAAAATCCAAATGTATCCACGTGTGCGTGAGTTTTTCATAGCTTAGTTTGCAAGTGTCTCCTTTTACTCCTAGACACCTGGGGCATAAATTTGATCTTGCTATAAACCAAGAGTAATTGCATGAAAGTCAGTTAAATTATCGTAGTCTAAAGCTGATGTAAGTAAAATCAGAATCTGGTACATAGTTTTTTGTGGGACAAGTCAAATAATTTAGTCTTACTCTGCCAATTTATTTCCAATATAAGTGGACCTTGCTCAGTTACAACAGGCATGGATGTTGTACCTCGCTTGTGGGGACCATCCTAACTCTCTGTGGGACACTTCACGTGGACATCAGTTCACTTGAGCGTATTTATTAGATGAGCTTTATAGGTTGGCTATCCAAGCCTGACACCCGTGGTTTGAAATTGGAGTTTCTCTTCTCCTAGGTGAGCTGCCTACCAGAACTTTTGTTATAGGGCCTATGTGGCATTTTATAGAAGTATGCCTCACCGCCTACCCCACCATATGCTGCCGGGAGATGCCGCCCGTTGGTCCTCAACTGGATATTGGATATTATTATTGGATATTCACAGCTGTCCTGCATTTGCAGGATGTTTCCCTATCATGTATATAAACATTGAGGATATTCAGATTCTGGCCCTCTCCTTACCTTTGGTGTTTCGGTTGTCTTCGACTATAAGCTCTTTGGGGCTTTCCTGCAGATGTGGTCAGGGCCTACAATGCTGTAGATGCTACTGAAATACAAATAATAAGTCAATAGAAATCACTGATGAAATGCAGCCGCCTCTGAGGTGGAAGGCAGCAATGGTGTATGAGAACATTTTTTAGAACTGGATGTGAAAAAATACTAAATACTGCGAGCTACAGAGTGATTAAATAATCTGTGGTATAACATAGTTGTTCAAGTTAGAAAATGACAATGACACGGGTTATTACTTCCATGTTTGAGAAAAATTCCATGGCTTTGAAAGTCCACAGTGATCACTTTGGTGTTCTCAGTCTGTAGTCTAGATGGCTCTTTGGCTTGTTGATTGCACAGCTCTAACCAGGGGAAAGAACTAAGTGATGGTACTCTCCCAAGTGCCTCCCATTCGTAGTGCCAAAAGGAGGTGTGTGACACATCTGGAGACAATAATCCTGAGACAGAAAAGGACAGAAACTACAGACGAACACAGAGAATAGGATCTTGGCTATTTGGCATTTTTTCTCTGTACGAATATCAAAACCAATCTGGGAATCTTATGGACTAGTCACTCAGTATAATACATTTAAATCAAAGTCCTGTCCAGCTGATTGAAGGGGAAAAGTTAATCTTTGTTAAGCTTTAATATTTTCACTAGTATGACTTTGAAACTGGCTTAACAAACTTCATTTAAAATGTGAAAAAAACAAGCAAAATATATTTCTGCAGGCAAGGATATTTTATTCCAAGTTTTTACAATACAGCCTGATAACATTTTTATTTTTATTTTATGTTTTTACTGTTAAAAGGACTGGATTTGGTAACATACAGAATGAAGGGAGAATAATTTACAGGGCTGAGTACTGTTTCTCTGACAGGCACAAAGAGAAAAGGAGGTCTGGAGAGCAAAAAATGCTGAAACTTAAGTTCCTGTAAAATATTTTTAATGAGATTGCTGAGCTCTAGCTACTCTATCAGTCATCTGTATCATAAATGTGAGGGTAAGATATATGCTATCTTCCTTTTATTAAGATTTGAAACAGTGGTGAACATGAGCCGATGCATTCTTATTCAGTCCCTGGTCCAAATCCCTTTTAAATTGATGGGAGACTAGATCAGGCCTTATTTGCACCATAATTATTATATTTGTCTTGTGTATAAAATAGATGACCGTGAACACCGCAGAGGTGTATATGTTTGACACATGAATATTGCTCTTAGCAATATATTGTCTATTGCCAGAACCTCAGCTTAAATAAAGGAACATAAAAGTGAAGGAGCATGTTTCTTCATTTGGTTTCGTTTGTATATGAGGTAATCAGTGCTATGCCACCCAGAGTGACTGGACAGGTTTTCTCTTCAGTGTTACCAATGCAACTCACTCTTTATTTGCAGTATTCCACCCCACCCCAATAGTTTATTCATGGACTTCTCCAGAGCTGATACCTGGGATTGAATTTGTGGGCTGCCTATAAATCAAACTCCACCCACTTGCGATGCCAAAATGAAATTACAATTACAATAAATTATGTATGTATTCAGAGTATTATCTCACATGCTCTGTTAGGCTCCTTAGGCTTGATTCACAAAGAAGCTTAGGCCACGCCCAACTTTTATGCACCTAGAAAATCACTGAGATTCATTAAGCCTGAGTTAGGTGCCTAGGCTTCCTATACAATGAATGTGAAGAAATAATGATGGGGAACAGTAATAATAAACTTGGGGAACCATTTCTATATCTAGATCTGTCTATAAAACACAAGCTTCCATTTTTATTGTATATTGTGTGCAGAAATACTTAAAGTGATTCAAACTTTGTTGGATGGGGAGAGGAACATTGGCTTGAATAACAAAAAGAAACAAACTTGTGAATCTGAACTCGTATTGTATGCTCCCCAGACATCTCAGGGTTTTACAAACTTGGCTCCCACAAGGTTCACACATCCTGAATGTTTACATGCGGCTTTCCTGGCTGTTCAAATGTGAAACATTTGTTTTGAGTATAAGTAGGGGTGTGTGTGTGTGTGTGTGGTGCTAGTCTGTAATGAAGACACACATTATTTCTATGGCAGGTGTGTGTGCGCGTGCACATGCACACACATGCAACGTGATATTTTATGTTTCATCTTGCAGGTGCATTGATGATGGTCCAAAAATAAGTTTTGTTTAAAGATGCAGGGCCAAATCCACAGCTGGTGTAAATCAGAAAATTACATAGAGAAGGCTCTGACCCTGAACATGCTACAGTGCCAATTTGTATATTGTTAGATAATACTGACCTAACAGAATAGGTTTCATATTATTACTTTTTGTTGGTAGACTTATTACCTTTATAATAGCATTAAATTATATGAGTGCTCACAGTGCTCTAAATCCTACTCTTTTAGAAGTCAGTGCAAAACTTCTGGTGCAGGATTGGGGCCAATATAGTGGAATTAAAATAAGCAAGTTAACACTTTTGTGCATGTGTGTTCCTCTCTTTGTCTAAGTTTCTACTTCGTAGGTTTTTTATAATAGTTTACTTAGGACCAAGAAGTTAGTCTTTTTGCTTTATTTTCTACACTGATTTAATTTCAGCACTGTAAACTCCTAGGGTACAAGTCTGTGGTGTATTTGATGTTTCCTGGTGGTTTCTAAGTGGATGTTCACATTGGAATTGATTTATTTTATTTCTCTGCATTCAGCATAGTAAAAGACATTGACTAAGTTTTGAATCCTTATGTTTGACTTTGTATTCAGAACTTACTCAGTCTTGGCCTCACACATATAGGATATGATTCACACTGCATTCCCCGTCAGTACCCGGCCTGCACTGGGGAAGCCAATGATCCAACCAGAGGACCAAATTTGGTGATGAATCCTGGTCACGTACCACCTGAGGCATGTTGCACATAATCTAAGAAGAAAAGCTTCCAATAGTTAGTAATTAAGTTCATAACTAGAAAAGTAAGAATGGTTTGGTGATTTATCTGGCTGTCTCAATTCATTTCCCAGTGGCCAACTCTCTACTGCTAAAATTTTCAAAGTGCCTACATGATTTAGGAGCCTAGTTCCCATTTTCAAAACTGATGAGGGTGCCTAAATATCTTTAAAAATCTCCTCCTAAGTGCCCAAGGTGACAGATAGGCACTTAAGGCCAGCTTTACAAAAGTGCCTAAGTCACTTTTGAAAATAAGACTTAGGCTTCAAAGTCAGTTAGGTTTTATGAAATTATTATAATTCATCATTAAAACCATTGTTACAGCTTGGCAACTGTTACTGAGAAGGATTAAGCCTTAGTCCTGAAAATACTTAGACAAAGGCTTTATTTTATTCATGTAAATAGTCCCATTGTGTTCAGTGTAAATGCTCATGTGCATAAAGTTAAACCAGCTATTAAGTGTGTGTAGTATAGAGGCCTTATTGGGCAGGATGGGGCTCTAAAGATGGTCCTTCTTTAGAATACTGAGCAATATGGAGAAGCTTGCACTATTGCTTCCTGTACAATACAGACTCAGTGAATAAATGTAAACCTTGAGTTTCTAGTGCTATTTTCCCCTGGTTTTGTGTTTCATTGCAGACTCAAAACTTGGACCAGGTTCCTTACATTCACAACCTTTCAGTGAGCCTGAACTGAATTTTGAGGAAAACTGGGCCAAGTCATGATTTTGAGAGGAAGCCATGTAAACCTCCCTTAGTGGCATCACAGTTGGTTAGAGCAAATGACTATAACTATGCCAAAATACAGGGATATAAGTTCCAGAAGAGAATAAGTAGTAGCAGCAGATGTTGGCCTCTGAAAGCAGATAATGTTGTTCTGCAAATGTCCTTTGTAATATTAATAATTTAAAAAACAAACTGTGGTGAATTGTTTTGGGGATAGTAGATCTCTTAAACATCATTTTTAAGGTAGAACTGTTTCTAAATTATGGTTTCCACGAGCCATCAAGAGTCTAATATGTAAGCTGGTTTGTCCCATGGTACACCAAGCAGAACAATCGCTTTTGTAGACCTTCTGAGGCTCTGGGATTTTGAGCTAGTTGCGTTTAGTCTTTAGAAGGTAGAGGTTTGGCTGCTTCATGCCAAAGCCCTTCATACTAGACAGTCAAATGCAAATGCTTGTTTCACATGTAATCAGTCACTCGCCTATCCTCTGAGATGGATATCTGAAGTCTTATGCAGAATCCTACAACAGAGAGGCACGTTTTGTGCTGTGCAAAAAAAGATGTGTGGGGTCTTTTTGTTTAGCTCTGTTTGATTTTAGGCTAAGGACTATTAAATTTTCTTGTTTAAATTGTGGCCGCCTTACATAACATTATAGGAGAAGCACTTTTAAATGCAGTTTTTTATGTAGTTGTCAAAACACCTGGATTCTTCCTCTGATCATTCGGAAGATATTCTTTAGGGGATGCCTCCTAACTTCAAAAGTAGAAACAACCACTGTTGCACAGAAATGGAGCAGGAGACAGCTCAAAAAGCCTACGTGTACCATTTGTAGCTGTCAAACAGTGTGTATTTGTCTCTTCAGACTCTTCTGCACTTAGTGGCTCTTACATCCTACTCTGTCCACATTCTAAGAATGTTCAAATAAATACAAATACAATATAAACTTCAAATAGATACAAGAAATAGAGATGGGCCTGAATTAAAACCCTAGAGTAAAACATCCTCAAACTTTGTGGAAGCTTAGATCTAAATCTATACTACATGTCTGGCCTCAGCCTGTATCATAGGCCTGTAAGGTAGGCTCTCTTAGCTGGTCAGTGTGCTAATGTGGTCAGTTTCATCCACTAGTTGGTTAGTTTAGCTCTTCAGCTAAACCAAAACTCTACTCCTTCCAAGGTAACATGAGTCCAAATTAACAAACTTACAAATACAAGTCTGAACCTTCATCCATTGTCTGTTTCTCTGTTTCACATCCTTCCCTTGAGAGTCTGAATCAGTCTTCACCCAGTATTTCTCTAAGGTAATCCCTCACTAGTGAAGAGGGCTCCCATCTTCCCTTTTCACCAGTCTGTGTACCCATATAACAAAGCAGGCACCAGGCCCAAATCCAGACTCTCCACTTCTCTCCCTCAAGGCTACTTTCTTTGCCTCTGTTACAGCTCCTTTGCTTCTTTTCTGAGATTCATCTATGTCTGGCACTCAGCGAAACAACACCTAGTTCTTAGGGTGCTTTACACATAATTGTAGCCTTTGCCCAGGTTGTCTCCCAGGCTTCCTCCTAAACCCCTACCAGGCTCTTTGACTGGAGAAACCCACCACTGGACTTGCTTCCTCCTTAGTTTCCTTCTAGTCTTTTCACTGGAGAGTCCCACCAGCAGCTCCTGCTCCCTTTTCCAGCATACATTTCTTTGCCAGTCTCCAACTCCCAAGTGCACCTCTACACAACAATTCCTAACATGCCTTACTGTAGGAACATGGGCAGTGCCTGTCTATGGGACTGCCTTAAAGGGCTGACATTCCATGTTATGGGCCAACCTGAAATATTGGAGACATTTGCATCTGGGTCCAGGCCCATCTCTAATAACAAACATTATAAGCTCTTCCAGATTCTCCCTATCTGTTTCAAGATTCTCATGTCCCACAATGTCCTATATAGATGCTCAGCACTATGGTGATTTCAGATGTGTTGTCTTCGTGCTAAGTGGTCACCTTTAGTGCCCGATAATTCCGTTCTAAAGTTTTCAGCCTGAGTTTAGACGCAGAGGTCAAACTGACCTTCACTATGTCTAAGAGCCATCCTTGTTCTGTTGTACTGTTGGTGCAGTAAATTGAATAGATCTTTCTGTGAATAGGAAATGAATCATGCTTGTTAGTATTTTTTCCCCCTTCCTACCAGCCTTAAAAAATAAATTAGTCTTGCAGAGGTTAAACATATGGCTTTCCCTTCTCCTGGCTTGTCCCCAGAATGAACTTTGCATTCTTTTCTTGGTTGCTATGACAGGGCATAAAAACAATAAAGATGCAGTAGGCATATTGCAAGGATACTGAACTGCAGTAAGTACATTAGAAGCAGGACAGACCAGCAAAGGGAAATATGAAATTGAGTAAATTACCTGCTGAACCTTGTTGACAGACAATGTCGGTTGCAATGAAATATATTCTTACCTATCTGGTGATGTAAATCTAGCGGTTCAGTAAATCAAGTTAGGGGGTGTGTGCACGTGCTATTCCCCTGTTGTTTCTGAAATAGAATTGGCCTTTTTTTAAAAGACACTATTAAAGTAATTCAGTGTTGCAGGCAGGATGAAACCATAACTGACTCAGGCTGGTATTTTGTATTGGGTTGTCAGATTTTAGAGAAAGCGAGAGGGACAAAAAGGGATTGAATTAGTCTCTGTGTGGCTGCCATCTGCTGCAAAAATATTAGCCTGTATCTGTGAGATGGTAGGGAGTATGGTGTGTGGAGCCTGCGTTGAGGAGCCAGCAGTGGTGGGAAAGCACAGAGTCTGCATGGGGGTGATGTCGGGCAGGAAGATTATGGTTTTAATAGACCCATAATAAAACATAACAAAAAACCCAAGCGTGAGTACATTTGTCTGTGTTCCGGAGTTGTATATCTAGGTATCTACAGTGTTCTCATAGAATGTGCTGCAATTAATGTTTAATATTTTATCTTTTATTGTTTACTGAGCTTTTTAGGATGGTCAGTTTTATCTTTATGGTCATGCACTTTAGAGTGGGTAGTCTCTGAATTAATAAGAAGTTACCATACACCTATTGACTTTGGTGCAGTCCAGGAAATGGATTTGTCTAGGCTGATAAGTGGATGTTATGCCCTAAAGTTTCAAACCATTGTTTAGAGTTTTGGCTGCACAACTCCCTTTAAAATCAGTGGAAATTACATGGTTAAATGTACACAAGCTATTATGAAATGTCTGAGGTATATGCCATGCATCAGCAGGAAAAGGAGTGGCTCTGAGTGTATGTCAGATTATGGAACAAATATAGGTTAAATAAACAGAGTGGGAAGGAGGAAGCATCATAAAGCATTTGTATTGGATATCAGAGTGACAAGTATCGCATAAATACTTAGATGCAAATTAGCTATTCACAGTACATCTAGTCCATGTACGCAAGGCTCTTCTATATTAAGACTGCCCTTGCAGGTTAAATAGTTTGAAAAAAAATATTTTTTAGCCTTTTATCATTGTGACTCTCATTGCCTTTAAATGGGGTCACTTAATTGATACTGGTGTGTTCCGAAAGCTAACCCAAATGTTTGCTGTTAAATAAGTCACTCTTCTAATTGAATATATAAATGAAATCTTAAGCAGAGGATGTCAGTAATGACTTCCCCTGAGTGGAATTCCCAGCAGTTTCCTATAAGATTCTGCAGGGAATTTCTTCATTCCTTGAGTAAGATAAGATCATATGAACTGTAGGTACCTGTAAAACAACCCAAGAAACACAGAACTGTTTGGTGAGTGTCACGTCCTATATTTCTACATACTGATTACAATGCTCTTAATGGTAGGATTTGCTATTTATGATTCTGTCCACGTAAGAATGTTTTCAGGGACAATCCACTTAAAATTGCCCACCAAGTCTAAGCCAGTTGAGGTTTAGGCATGCAGACAATGGGAGATTGTTTGAAATGGTTCAATTTACTTCTTGTTTACTAATTTGCCTGAAATGAGCAAAAGCAGGAAAGATGATGTGAAGGCTGAAGAATCTAAATTATGAGGAAAAATTAAATGCCTTGGGATTTTCTCCCTTATATGAGAGAGAACTTTGACACAACAAGTAAAGTTTTGAAATATTTGAAGGGCATTGACACATTTGCTAGAGATGTTTTCCCCATTGCTGAGAGGTTCAAGGAGTAGGGGATCTTTAAACATTGAGAAACTAAGAATAAACATGGATGATTGGCAGAACAAAGGTTTCAGGCATTTTGAGTAATGCCTTGATGCAGCAATGTACGCGAGTAGTCCCACTGACTTCACTGAGACTACTTAACACACTTAAAATTGTACACCTGCTTATGTACCTGAATTGTTAGCAAGGAAAGTTATTGAAGTCAATGACACTGTCATTTTTCACCAGCTGAGGCTCTGGCTTTTCAAGTACATAAATGAGTTGGAGCCAGAGGAGTTATTTATTTCAGAATAGTGTCCTGATGCCCAATTCAGGATTGCGCCCCCAATGTGCTAGGTACTCTACACTGACAGAGGATGACATGGTCTCTTCCTCAAACAGCTTACAAGTAACAATGCTGGGGGACAGGGAAAAAAATCAAATAAATGCAGCTTATATTTGAGTGTGTATGTGCACACATGTCAGCTTACCCCATCTGCCTCTTAATGTCGTGATTTCTTAAGGCAACATGGCGGAGGCAGGTCTTGGAGTAGTGATTTGAAGGACAATGTAGTGAGCCTACAGGTCAATAAAGAGAGGGTGTTCCATGCAGGAGTGGCAGCACACCAGAAGGCATGGAGAGGTTTGTAGAGAAGCTGGCAATATAGTGGATGAGGCTGGTATTTTTTGATGAAGCACAGAGGGTGGGGTGTGATGCTGTAAGAAACTAGAGGAGATAGATAGGAAGGGGGAGTAGGATTGTGAAGGACCTTGAAAAGCTTGAACTTGATGTAGTGAAGCAGGGGGAGTAAATGGAGGTATTCACATGGGGGTGGAGGTGATGTGGTCTGAATGATGAACAAGGAAGATGCCCTTAGCAGCTGCATGTTGTATGGACTGGATAGGGTGCTGTAGTTGTTAGGGAGGCTGGAGAGAAACAAGTTACAGTATTCAAGAGGGGAGATAAGAAGGGCCTGGAGAAGAATATTGGCTGTCTGGACAGAAAGAAAAGGACAGACCATAAAATGTTATGGAGGAAGTAACAGCAAGTGTTAGACACAACCTAGATGTGCTAGGTGAGAGAGATGGAGGAGATGAAGGTGCCCTTCATGTTATGGGGCTGACAGGAAAAATGGTGGTCTTGTCCACTCACTCCTGCTAGAGGATGTGGGAGGTAGAAAAGGTGTCTGAGAAAAGATAAGGAGGTCAGTTTTGGCCAAGGGACACCTAGATTTGGTTCTGGGTGACTGGCCTGAAAGGTAAATTCAGGAAAGTAAGAGTAGGAAAACCCAAACAAGGGCAGGTATGTTAACTACTTGTGTTCCTATTATAATGAGCCTTTAACCGTAGCAATGCTGCCACATTTATGCTTCAGAGGGTTCCTGTTCTCTTGATGGGATTGTTTAGCTCCTGTTACCATTAGTAGGAATTGTGCACAGTAGTTAATTGGAGGAGGAAAGGTTTGGAATGGTGGTCAGACTTCTCGCTGCATTTCTCAGTGTGTTCTATCTCCCTTCATGTGTCTGATCCTGCATTTGGGAAGGGAGAGGTGGGCTGGTCTCTATGCATGCACAGCTTCTACAGCTCCTTACCTCCTTACAAATCTGACGCTGTTAACACTTGCTGTTTGAAAGAATATGTATGACTACTAAACTCACTGATCTATTGGCTATGAAGGAAAGCAGCAAAGCTGGGATTGAAATTTTAGAATTCAGTTCAAGTATTTGACACCTCCGTCTACCTTAAGCTACTTACCAAATAGACAATTGTATCTTTTTTTCTCTAGATGTCAAGATCTGAAATGAAATAATCATATTTCACTCTTAACTTAATTATATTGCTACTTCAGAGGATAGGATTAATTTTGAATACTTTCCTGAGTATTCATGTCCTTCTAAACTAGAAATCACTGTAATCAAAATGAAAACTCTTGACTGTGAATTTGAATTTTACATCTCCTGTTTCTTATCATAAGTTCATTTAAAATTCATCTGCAGTTTACTGAAGAAAGATAGTTCCGATACCCACAATAAATGAATGCAATTTATTCATTAAAAATGTGTAGCCTGCATTGTGCAACTTCTCAAAACGGAGATTAGACTTCAGTATATGTCTATGTACTGTAAATTAGAACAATTTACAGTATATGTCTATGTACTGTAAATTAGAACAATCCATAGAATGATTTGTTGCTCAAAATTCCTTCTGTGGAATTTCAAGGCTTTTGATACATTAAATGAACCATATGACTGTGCACTGTAAGGATAGGCAAGATTTTAGCAAGATTATTGATTCTTTTTTTAAAAAAGAAGACACAAGGGATAAAATCATCCATCCTTTTAAAGTCTAGCATGAAGCATTTAACTTAGGTCCCTTCTGCCCATCTTTGATAGCTATCCAAGAAGATGTAAAAGGTCACCTCTGGATTGTTAGGGCAGCTAAGAATGTCCAGACTACTGTTGACAATAAGATCAGTTGCCTCTAGATATGTAAGTACTGAGCAGAGCCGGTGCAAGGAGGTTTCGCGCCCCAGGCGAAACTTCCACCTTGCCACCCCTCTCCTCGGCCCGGGGAGCCTCCCCTGCGGCAGCTCCCCGCCACCCCGGCCCCAGCTCACCTGTGCTCCGCCTCCTCCCCGAGCACGCTGCCGCTTCTCCCGCCTCCCAGGTTTGCGGCGCCAATCAGCTGTTTGGCGCGCAAGCCTGGGAGGGAGAGAAGCAGAGCGGGGTGGTGCTCAAGGGAGGAGGCGGAGCAGAGGTGAACTGGGGGGGGGAGCCGTTCCCCTGTGCGCCCCCCCCGTTACTCGCTGCAGGCGGCCCTCCCCGCGCCCCCCTGCCCCAGCTCACCTCCACTCCACTGCCTCCCACAACTACTTGGCGCCCTAGGCGACTGCCTAGTTCGCCTAGTGGTTGCACCAGCCCTGGTACTGAGCTAATCCTTGCGTGGAGTAATTTAGAAAAATACCATCCATGGCCTTATAAAGTGGGCTTTTGGGGCATGCAGAATAAGACTTTGTGAGTAGGGCTGCTCTGGAATAGAGCTGCTTTCCAGCTCTGATTTGGCAAGGTACTTAAGCATATGCCTAAATATAAGTATCAATAGTCAACAATTTATGTGCTTAAAATTGAGCACATGCTTATGTATTCTGTTAAATCAGGGCCTGTAGTAGATTATTCAACCTTCCTCCTCCCTCTGCCCACCTACACCACTCTTGTCCCTCTCCAAGATTCTCTACTTGAGGCTCTTGCTTAGCAATCCACAATAAAGTTTTCGGAATTCGGTATTTTTTCTATTTTAATAGCTCCTCTGAGCTTGAACCTTCGTCTAAGGTCATTTACTTCCTTATGATGGATAGGCACAAAACACCACCTCTGAGTAGGCTTTTAATTTCCAAAGTGTAAATAATCACTATCTCCCATTCACCTTATGCAATGCAGCTTTCTCCAGTTGAATCTCTTTAGATTTTTTGTTTGTTTTGATTAGATGCTGTATAAGATTTTATTAGTCCTGTGCATTCTACTAGTGCTAAATTCACCATATCACTACTGAGTGTACATAATCTGAAATGCATGTACTGTACATGGCAACCATTTTTTCTGACTGCTCTCACGTGATTGATTATAGCTGGTGAATTGTAGTTCTGATTTACTGTGGTTCTGGGCAGTGATTGTGGGTGATTCATCATGATGGTCATGATATTTCAGAAGTAAAGTTTAAATTATATTTCGAAAGAACTTCCCTTCCCCTGAAGCCTCTCATATGTAATCCTCCCATAGAGGCGATGGTGGGATGTGATTAAGCTATGATTGATTCTGCCATGATCACATTAGACTAGCATTATTTTGCCAGTATAGCTTTTTAATTAGTATTTTTAAAAATGATCTGGAAGAATTGATTTTTAAGGGTTGTTGATAGTGTGTTCAATAAGTCACTGACCACCAGTTTCTTTATACTGAATTCCATCCTTCTGACAGTCAGCAATATTGTAGAGCAGCTGCTGTAGCAAAATGCAAACAGCTTTAATCTATGAAGAGACTCTACTCTGCAACCTGGATTTCATATGTTATTTTGTTTGGTTTTCATTTTTATTTTAACTCAACTCAAGCTTTCCTGGTAACTGTTTTAAAAACTGTAATGATGTTGGTAATTTCATCCTTGTCTCCATCAGTGCTAGTTTCAAAATCACTGTGGCCTTTTGTAGAATGGTGGGCGGGCTTTCAAGAGAAATCCAGGACTGGAATAACAGGTGGCATTCCAAGTCAGAAGAGAGTTGCAGCCAGAATAGTTTTGTGGTTGCTGACAATACTTGTAGGAATTACAGGTCAGAGTTTGGTCTGTTTGTGTGTGAAGGGAAGGAAAAATATTAAAAAGAAATATTAGCCTGGCTCTAAGGTGTAAAACACAGTTCACAGGGACAATATTACACTTCTCCCCAACCATAGAATAACATAGTTGAAGCAGAAACATTCTGCAAAGTGCATCACTGCACAAATAGTGACTAACTTATAAGTATGCCATGTGGAAAGATGCCTGATAGAAGAGGCAAAAGTACATAGACAAACATATACAGGGAAAGCATATGTTGTGGTAGATTACAGGAATATTGTACAAAGGGATTTTTTGTCGTTTGCATGAAGCTGGCAAATGTTTGTCTTTTCGCCAGAACTGCTTGAACATGAATAATTTGAGTGTTTCTGTCAGTGTTTAAAAGTGAAAAGTAGTTTTCAGTAAATCCTTTCTCCAGCTACAAAATAGCTTTGTTCCTTCTGAGGAAAACTGCAAAGGTTGGGCTGAGGTAGGTTTCTTAGGTTTGGAGCTGAATTAAAATAAGCCTTCTGAAGGCTCACTGATCCATTGAATCCTGCCTCGGTTATCTAACGTAGGAATTTATATGGTCTCCATTACTAATCTGAGTGCTTCACAATCTTCGATGTATTTATCCCCACAATGCCTTTGTGAGATAGGGAAGTGCTATTGTTGCTATTTTACAGATTGGGAAACTGAGGCACAGAGATCCTAAGAGACAGATTTTTAAAAATATTTAGGTGTCTAAAGATGCAGATATCTACACCTTTTAGGCATCTATATACCTTTAAAAGGTTGGCCCTAACTTACTCATCCAAGGTAACACAGGAAGTCTGTGGTGGAGCAGGAAATTGAACCCATGTCCCCAAATCCCAGACTAGCATATAACCACTGGACCATCCTTCGTCTCTTACATAACATAAGAACATCAGAATGGCCGTACTGGGTCAGACCAAAGGTCCATCTAGCCCAGTATCCTGTCTTCCGACAATGGTCAATGCCAGGTGCTTCAGAGGGAAAGAGCAGAACAGGTAATCATCAAGTGATGCATTCTTTGTTGCCCATTCCCTGCTTCTGGCAAACAGGATGGGCTAGGGACACCATCCCTGCCCATCCTGGCTAACAGCCATTGATGGGACCTATCCTCCATGAATTTATCTAGGTCTTTTTTTTAACCCTGTTATAGTCTTGGCCTTCAGAACACCCTCTGGCAAAGAGTTCCACAGGTTGACTGTGCATTGTGTGAAGAAATACTTCCTTTTGTTTGTTTGTTTTAAACCTGCTGCCTATTAATTTCATCTGGTGACTCCTAGCTCTTGTGTTATGAGAAGGAGTAAATAACAATTCCTTATTTACTTTCTCCACACCAGTCATGATTTTATAGACCTGTATCATATCCCCCCTTAGTCGTCCCTTTTCCAAGCTGAAAAGTCCCAGTCTTATACATCTCTCCTCATACGGAAGCCATTCCATACACCTAATCATTTTTGTTGCCCTTTTCTGAACCTTTTCCAATTCCAATATATCTTTTTTGAGATGGGGTGACCGCATCTGCACACAGTATTCAAGATGTGGACATATCATGGATTTATATAGAGGCAATATGATATTTTCCTTCTTATTATCTATCCTCTCTTAATGATTCCCAACATTCTGTTAGCAGTTCTGTTGTATGCTGAAGATCCTTACCTGGATCCATTGAGAGACTAGTGAAGTGTTTTTCCAATTGGCAGCTTGCATAATAAGACATAGTGCATCTTACTAAAATTCCCATTAATCATTGGTGATGTAGCCTCCAACTTTGTTTTAATGAGGGTTTAAGTAAAGCACAAATATTGGTTTGTCCGTCCATCATATTTTTGTGATCTCTCACTTGTATAATAGTAGACATTCACCATCCCAGCTTATGTCACGCAGAACATCATTGCTTGGTCCTTTCATCCCATGATCAATGTGTTATGTGACCTTGTGCAAGTAACTTCATTTTCTTTGTACCTCCTCCCTCCCCCAACATTTGTCTGTCCTGTCTATTTAAATGGTCAACTCTTCATTGCAAGGACTTTTTCTCACTGTGTGTGCGTATAGCACCTAGCATGATGGGGCCTCAATCTTGGTTCTACTGTAATACAAATAATTTGACATCACAGGGCAACCTAGGAGAAGATTGGACAGATATTTCTATAAGTAGTATGTCTTGGGTATCTGGAAGGATATAAATATTGCGTACATATCTTATAGTATATTACTGAAAAGACTAATCCCTCATGAAACATTCCCTCCCTATCAATGAGATTTGGGCAGACTTACACATCTAAAATAGTAATTACAAATGCCCTTACTTTGGAACACTACAACTTCAACATATAAAGCTTTTATATATGTAAATCAGTGGTTCTCAACCAGGTCTAGCGCACTCCTGGGGGTATACAGAGGTCTTCTGGGGATATGTCAACTCATCTTCCTGTTTGCCTAGTTTTACAACAGGCTACATAAAAGCACTAGTGAAGTCAGTACAAACTAAAACTTCATACAGACAATGACTTGTGTATACTGCTCTATATACTATACACCGATATGTAAGTACAAATTTATATTTCAATTGATTTATAACTGTATGGTAAAAATGAGAAGTACGCAATTTTTCAGTAGTAATGTGCTGTGTCATGTTGGTATTTTTATGTCTGATTTTGTAAGCAAGTAGTTTTTAAGTGAGGCAAAACTTGGGGGTACACAAAACAAATCAGACTCCAAAAAGGGGTACAGTAGTCTGGAAAGGTTGAGAGCCACTCATCTAAATGAACTGTGATCTCTTTCATTTTCTGTCTCAAGTCTTTCCGGGGCTATGGGCTTTTCCTGAATGTAAAAATTACATGCCCATTTATTCTTTTATTAAAAGATATCAAACTTAACTTTTTCGTGTAACAATTATTAAAACTGATTTAAAAATCTGCTAATGCTCTATATTGCATTTCAATGCATTGTATTTTTGCATTGCTAACAGTGCCACAGTTGGTACCGAAAGTATTTGACTCTATTTGCATATGCTGTATGTAGCTAATAGGCCAGACCCTCAGCCGGCTTAAATCATCATAGCTCCATTGATTTCAGTGGCCCAGTATTTTTGAAGTATTTGCCAAGTATTGCTCCACCTACTCCATATTGTCCCTATCAATCCATAAAGGTTTATACCAGATTTTTTCTCTTGAATCTTGTATATGTAAGATTCCTGCCTAGATGACTATTAGTAATGTGTGTGTTCATCCAATACACTTGATTTAAGTGGCTTTATCGGGCTCAAAATCTGAAGGTATCAAAGACCTTCCTGCTAGTGTTTTACTAAAACCTAAGCATTCTGGCAGAATTGGAATGTATTTGTTGGAATAACAACCTACAGAAAGGTTTCAGAGTAGCAGCCATGTTAGTCTGTATTCGCAAAAAGAAAAGGAGTACTTTTGGCACCTTAGAGACTAACAAATTTATTTGAGCATAAGCTTTCGTGAGCTAGAGCTCACTTCATCGGATGCATTCAGTGGAAAATACAGTGGGGAGATTTATATACATAGAGAACATGAAACAATGGGTGTTACCATACACACTGTAACCAGAGTGATGACTTAAGGTGAGCTATTACCAGCAGGAGAGCGGGCGCGGGTGGGGGGGGGCGGAACCTTTTGTAGTGATAATCAAGGTGGGCCATTTCCAGCAGTTGACAAAAAGTCTAAGGAACAGTGTGTGTGTGTGGGGGGGAAACATGGGGAAATAGTTTTACTTTGTGTAATGATACATCCACTCCCAGTCTTTATTCAAGCCTAAGTTAATTGTATCCAGTTTGCAAATTAATTCCAATTCAGCAGTCTCTCGTTGGAGTCTGTTTCTGAAGTTTTTTTGTTGAAGAATTGCAACTTTTAGGTCTGTAATCGAGTGACCAGAGAGATTGAAGTGTTCTCCGACTGGTTTTTGAATGTTATAATTCTTGACATCTGATTTATGTCGATTTATTCTTTTACGTAGAGACTGTCCGGTTTGACCAATGTACATGGCAGAGGGGCATTGCTGGCACATGATGGCATATATCACGTTGGTAGATGTGCAGGTGAACGAGCCTCTGATAGTGTGGCTGATGTGATTAGGCCCTATGATGGTGTCCCCTGAATAGATATGTGGACACAGTTGGGAATGGGCTTTGTTGCAAGGATACGTTCCTGGGTTAGTGTTTTTGTTGTGTGGTGTGTGGTTGCTGGTGAGTATTTGCTTCAGGTTGGGGGGCTGTCTGTAAGCAAGGACTGGCCTGTCTCCCAAGATCTGTGAGAGTGATGGGTCATCCTTCAGGATAGGTTGTAGATCCTTGATGATGCGTTGGAGAGGTTTTAGTTGGGGGCTGAAGGTGATGGGTAGTGGCATTCTGTTATTTTCTTTGTTGGGCCTGTCCTGTAGTAAGTGACTTCTGGGTACTCTTCTGGCTCTGTCAATCTGTTTCTTCACTTCAGCAGGTGGGTATTGTAGTTGTAAGAATGCTTGATAGAGATCTTGTAGGTGTTTGTCTCTGTCTGAGGGCTTGGAGCAAATGTGGTTGTATTGTAGAACTTGGCTGTAGACAATGGATCGTGTGGTGTGGTCTGGGTGAAAGCTGGAGGCATGTAGGTAGGCATAGCGGTCAGTAGGTTTCCAGTATAGGGTGGTGTTTATGTGACCATCGCTTATTAGCACGGTAGTGTCCAGGAAGTGGATCTCTTGTGTGGACTGGTCCAGGCTGAGGTTGATGGTGGGATGGAAATTGTTGAAATCATGGTGGAATTCCTCAAGGGCTTCTTTTCCATGGGTCCAGATGATGAAGATGTCATCAATGTAGCTCAAGTAGAGTAGGGGCATTAGGGGACGAAGTGGAGGAAGTGTTGTTCTAAGTCAGCCATAAAAATATTGGCATACTGTGGGGCCATGCGGGTACCCATGGCAGTGCCGCTGATTTGAAGGTATACATTGTCCCCAAATTTGAAATAGTTATGGGTGAGGACAAAGTCACAAAGTTCAGCCACCAGGGTTGCCGTGACATTATCAGGGATAGTGTTCCTGACGGCTTGTAGTCCATCTTTATATGGAATGTTGGTGTAGAGGGCTTCTACATCCATAGTGGCCAGGATGGTGTTTTCAGGAAGATCACTGATGGATTGTAGTTTCCTCAGGAAGTCAGTGGTGTCTCGAAGATAGCTGGGAGTGCTGGTAGCGTAGGGCCTGAGGAGGGAGTCTACGTAGCCAGACAATCCTGCTATCAGGGTGCCAATGCCTGAGATGATGGGGCGCCCAGGATTTCCAGGTTTATGGATCTTGGGTAGCAGATAGAATACCCCAGGTCGGGGTTCCGGAGTGTGTCTGTGCGGATTTGTTCTTATGCTTTTTCAGGGAGTTTCTTGAGCAAATGGTGTAGTTTTTTTTGGTAACCCTCAGTGGGATCAGAGGGTAATGGCTTGTAGAAAGTGGTGTTGGAGAGCCGCCTAGCAGCCTCTTGTTCATATTCCGACCTATTCATGATGACGACAGCACCTCCTTTGTCAGCCTTTTTGATTATAATGTCAGAGTTGTTTCTGAGGTTGTGGATGGCATTGTGTTCTGCACGGCTGAGGTTATGGGGCAAGTGATACTGCTTTTCCATAATTTCAGCCCGTGCACGTCGGTGGAAGCACTCTATGTAGAAGTCCAGTCTGTTGTTTCGACCTTCAGGAGAATCCTTCTTTTTGTAGTCTTGGTAGGAAGGTCTCTGTGGGTTAGTATGTTGTTCAGAGGTGTGCTGGAAATATTCCTTGAGTCGGAGATGTCGAAAATAGGATTCTAGATCACCACAGAACTGTATCATGTTCGTGGGGGTGGAGGGGCAGAAGGAGAGGCCCGAGATAGGACAGAAAGAGATTCAGTACATCTGAAAATGACATTACTGCATTTGGAATACAGATTTACTAGCACAGTTTGCTACATAGGATTCAGGACCGAGGCAGCAGAAGCCGTAAAAGAATATGCTCTTTCAAGAAAGGTTGGCATTTTGTCCCTTTTTACAAATATCCTTCCTTTATTCAAAGAGACCTGCCATAGACTGTGTCTTTCTCCATCTGTGAATGGTACACTTGAACTGTGTTTTAATTTTAGTTGCTGTCAGGTGAATGAGAGAGGTTTAGAACACTAGGAATTTACAGTCAAGAGGTGAGGTAGCAAGAGTTTAACTGAATTTCACATGCTACAGAGAAAGTTCAATGATTTTCTACAGAAATTAACCCATCCAGTTCTGTAGTAGGATATTAAGCAATAATACACACATCCAATGAAAGACCAAGATAAAAGCATTTCTCTATCAGAATGAACAATACTTGCTTGAGCATGCTGTATTTGTATTAACTTCTGAAATCCACCTTTACAAATTAACCCTTTTCATGGATGTTGTGTATTCCTCACATATCACTATTGTGGTGGCACAATGTTCCCATCAAGAGGTGTGTTCAGCCTCTGAATCAGTCCTAGGTCATTGGCTTAGCACAAGGTTACCCGCAAAATGTGAATTTAAAAGGCTAATCTAAGAAATGTGTGACCCTAAGAATCCCTCAATGCCAACTGGTAAAGGGGGTTACAAGAATATTATAATCCTGGTATGTACATCCTGGTTCACCAAAGAATATCATGTGAGGTCTTAAATGAGAGCCAGTGTCATGCTGGTCATTAGTACCTGGTTTACTGTCCCCATAGGAACAATGTACACATCCGCTTGTATGATTCAACCCTAGTTCAGCTCCTTGTATAATACCACAGCACCAAGATATATTTATAGTGAAAATAATCATACGTTTACTATCAAAGATTAATATTTTTATTAATAAAGACACAGAGAATCAGGATAATTGAAACAGAAGAGTTTTATATATATAAAACAAAATCATAACATGAAACCTAGAGACTAAAGTAAACAGGTTAACCTTATGTCTAAATACGTTTTTCTCACCCCAAGTTCCTTTGCAGCATTTTAAAATGTATGTACAGATACTGTGTAAGAGTTATGTATGTTTTTAAATGTATGTGTGTTTTAAAATGTATGTACAGATACTATGTAAGCATTATGCATATATGATAAAAATAGGTTCTTAAAATGTGTATTAAGGTAGAGCTGGCAAACAGGTTTCTGCCAGACAAAGGGTGTTTATTCACCTGTCTCTGAAGGTCCATATATAAATTAAGTGTTGTAAGTTAATACAACGTGGAGTCATTTACATTCAAAGTCAACAGGAGGATGTGAAATCAACAGGAGAAACAAGCAGTGGAGGCTCTTACTGTCTCTGAGGACACACAGAGAACTTTGGGGATATTAGTAGAAGGCAAGGAGGTGCCCCTTTACCTTGCACCTAGGAAGTCATTGGGAAGCGCAGTTACATTCATGAAAACAGGATCTCAACTAGGTTCAGTTAAAATGCTGCAAAGGACATTTGGGGTGCAAAAGAGTTATTTAGGCAGAAGGTTAAGCTGTTGACTTTAGTCTCTAGGTTTCTTGTTATGATTTTGTTTTATATGTAACCCTTCTATTTCCATTATCCTGACTCTCTCTCTGTCTTAAATATTAATCTTTGATCGTAAACATATGATTATTTTCACTATAAATATATCTCAGTGCTGTGGTATTATACAAGGAGTTGACCCTGAATTGAATCATATAAGCTGATGTGCACATTGTTCCTATGGGGACAGCAAACCTGGTATTACTGTGAGCATTCAGTGATTAAAGAGCAGAACAGTACAGGTGGAATGCTTCAGTGGGACCCGGATCCTCTGCACCTTTTGTTAACCTGCAAGACAAAGTAAGGGCTGGCATAGAGATGAGGCTGTTTGGGTAGCTAATAGACTGAAGGTGTCATGGAGCTGGCACACAGTTAAGCACCAGCAAGTCTCTCTGTTACTGAAGGTTGGGGGCGGGGAGGGGTAACTATCTGTCCTGGGCAACCCACAACCATCACAATATAACCTCATCTATTGTCAGAATTAAAGTATGAACAACAGACTTATTACTTTCCATAGGGTGTTGCTTATAAAAATAGTACCAAGTTTTTTCTTAATGGAAACTTTGATGAAAACATTTAAATCTCAGGGTCCATTTTAAATCCTACAGTCATTATTTATATCTATTGTCAATAAAAACTAAAAAAAGGGGAAAGCTTTTAACTTGGTTGGCTTGAAGACTGCTTTTTAATCATCATTAGAGCACATAATGCAAAACATATTAATAAGAGAACAAATAACAAGTTACATGCAAACACCCAAATTAGTTGTTGTGACTGGCTGCTACCATATGGGCACAGGACATCACATAAATTGGGTCAATATATTACTCCTGCGGGAATTCTGCACCACTGCGCATGCACAGACTTTGTCCCCTGCATATTTCTTTGCTTCTCCGCAGAAAAATAACTTTCTGATGGGGAAGCAAAGGGAACTCGCAAAAGCGGTCATGCAACCCTCCACAGCAGTATGTTTTGGGTGCCCAAGGCAGCTGGCAGAGAGGTAAATCACTGTGGGGCAGGGGACGGGACTGGGGAACACCTGGATGGTGGCTCCTACCCCATGCCAGGCTCAGCTGCTAGTCCCACTGGGCTGGGGAGGTCCGGACTTCCTCTTCCCCTGCACGGCATCCAGGATTGTGTCAGACCCACCCCCAGATTTCTCCCCTGGCTGTAGGAAGCTCTGCAAACTCTCTCCCCCGTCCACACTTCCTGTACCCATCACTCCTCAGCTGCAGGGGTAGGATTCCCTCTTCAGGGAGCTGCTCTCCCATCCACCCAACCCCTGTGCATCCAGACCCGCTCATACCTAGACCCTCCCACCAAACCTCATACCCCACCTGCACCTAGAACACCCCCGCCCTGAAGAGCCCCGCTCCCCCGGCACCTGGATCACCCCAATGAGCCACCCGCACCCAGATCCCCTCCCTACAAAGCCTCAAGCAGCTGTACCTGGAGTCCCATCCCAGTGAGCCCCACTCCCCCAGCATCTGGACCACCCACTGAGCCCCTACACCCAGACCCCCCCATTCCAAGCTCTATTCCTCCACACCCAGACCCCGCCCCCCGCTGAGCCCCAACCACCTTCACCTGGACCCCCTGCAGAGTCCCATTATCATTGCACTGAGAACCCTCCAACTACCCCCTGTGCATCCAGATTCCACCCCCCCACCCGGATCCCCCACTGAGCTGCCCGCACCCAGATTGCCCCACACAGAACTCTCTCTACCCACACCTGGATCCCCTACACTGAGCCCCTCCACGCTTGGATCCTGCCTTGCTGAGCCTGCCCACCCACACCTGGCACACCATGGCTGGGTCCATGTCCTGGGGGGAAGGGGGGAAGCTGCACAGTGATCTCCCACCTTCGTGCAGCCAGCGGTCTGTGCTCCCCAATGCCATGCTGGGGCCTCCACATTTATTTGACAAATAAAATTTGCAGAATTTTAAAATATTATGTGAAGAATTTTTAATTTTTTGGCACAGCATGCCCTCAGGAGTAATATATACTATAGATAGGTCTTTCAGAATGCTTCATAGAAATAAAGTAAAACTAAATGCATCTTTAAAAGAGGATGAAGGTAATCTTGGGTTCTTACATTCTCTTCCTCCCTAAACTCGCCTGCTGAAAATATTTCTATTATTATGTCAGTGCAACAACTGAAACTAAAAGCCTCTGTTGAAGTAACATATTGAAAGGATGTGTTTGCAGTTAACGCTTGTCATTTCTGTGACAACAACACACTAAAATAAATACTTAATTATAGACAGAATAAAGGAAAGTTCAAACCCTTCTTGCTTTGAAAATTCTGCAAAATAACTTATTACTGCGGATTTTTTTTAACTATAATTCTGTTCAGTTGGCTGAAGGGAATTGCAAATCAAAGTGACTATTTATTGCATTGGGAATAAGGGACAGGTTAATAAAAATAAAGAAAAAACAAACTCAAGATGTGAAACATCAAAGAAAGTGGTAGATTTTCATCCAACAGTAAATAATGAAATCAGAGCCAAGCAGAAGTTTGTAAACAGTTATTCTATAAACGTATTTTCATTATAATAAGTATACAATGCAAATTCTGATCATTGTGTAAATTGGTTAGTTGGTATATCTTGTGTAATTCATAACATTGCAGTACTGTTTGGTCTTTTTTCCAATGTAAACATTTATTCTGTATTGATTTTAATCTAGAACCTCCAGAGTAGCTGTTTGTTTTCAATTGATTTATTTTATTTTAAATCCAAGAACATGGAGATTTAACAATCCAGTCTCATCTGTTTTGATATGACAGCTGAATTAAGACAATAGCTAGATAATCAGCTTCTATCTTCTCTTCATACAGAGAATTTTGTGCACTGAGTGGGGTTCTGGTCCTGTCTGATAATACACATGGTATGGTATCTAGGTGCCTGGTTTATGATAGTGAGGTTTGAATGTCCTTTCCATCCTGAGATAGTCTCCTCTTTTTATTTCCCCAAACTCTCTACATTAACCCCTTTAAGTGATGAGATAGAAATTTCAATGAACCTTTTTGCACACTGTTATAGATATTAATCATTTCCTCACCTCTAGTGGGGTGTTGCTGAGGTCATACTTGGTTTTTTACTTATTAGTTCCAGTTTTCAGATTCATATCCTTGTCTTGTTTTTTAAGTAATCTTTTAAAACAAGTAAACAAAGAAAAAAAAACAAATAGTTCCTTATAGTCTTTAAATCTAATTAACTATTTGATAATCTAGTCTGATGATCCTACATAACTCAATTTTTTAATCAAGCCCAGAACCTTGGTTTAAGAAAATCCATCCCATCTTGATTTAAAGATCCGAAGTGATGGGGAATCCACATGTCCTTAGGTACATTGTTCTAATGGTTAATTACACTTTCTGGTAGTAATAATAATAATTTAAAAAGTATTCCTTATTTCATATCTGAATTTGTTTAGCTTCATATTCCAACCATTGGATAGATTTTCTGCTAGGGTAAAGAGCAGTCTATTACCAGAAATTGTCTCCCATATAGATTCTCATAGACGATGGTTAAGTCACCTCTTAACCTTCGCTTAAATAAACAAAATAGATTGAGCTTCTTTAGTCTCTCACTATAAAGTACATTCCCCAAATTGCTAATCATTCTTGTAGCTCTCTTCTGAACCCTTTCCAATTTTTCAACATCCTTTCTGAAGTCTGAACACTGGAACTGGACATAGTCCAATAATAGTCTCACTAATGCCATATACAGAGGTAATATCTCCTTCCTACTTCTACTTGATATTCCCCTGTTTATGCAAGGATTGTGTTTTCTTTCTTGCTGTAGAATTGTACTAGCAGCTCATGTTTAATTGCAAAAAGAAAAGGAGTACTTGTGGCACCTTAGAGACTAACCAATTTATTTGAGCATAAGCTTTCGTGAGCTACAGCTCACTTCATCGGATGCATACTGTGGAAAGTGTAGAAGATCTTTTTATATACACACAAAGGATGAAAAAATACCTCCTCCCACCCCACTCTCCTGCTGGTAATAGCTTATCTAAAGTGATCACTCTCCTTACAATGTGTATGATAATCAAGTTGGGCCATTTCCAGCACAAATCCAGGTTTTCTCACCCCCTCCCCCCGCACACACACAAACCCACTCTCCTGCTGGTAATAGCTTATCTAAAGTGACCACTCTCCTTACAATGTGTATGATAATCAAGGTGGGCCATTTCCAGCACAAATCCAGGGTTTAACAAGAACGTCTGAGGGGGGGGGGTAGGAAAAAACAAGGGGAAATAGGTTACCTTGCATAATGACTTAGCCACTCCCAGTCTCTATTCAAGCCTAAGTTAATTGTATCCAATTTGCAAATGAATTCCAATTCAACAGTTTCTCACTGGAGTCTGGATTTGAAGTTTTTTTGTTGGATACAATTAACTTAGGCTTGAATAGAGACTGGGAGTGGCTAAGTCATTATGCAAGGTAACCTATTTCCCCTTGTTTTTTCCTACCCCCCCCCCCCCGACGTTCTTGTTAAACCCTGGATTTGTGCTGGAAATGGCCCAACTTGATTATCATACACATTGTAAGGAGAGTGATCACTTTAGATAAGCTATTACCAGCAGGAGAGTGGGGTGGGAGGAGGTATTTTTTCATCCTTTGTGTGTATATAAAAAGATCTTCTACACTTTCCACAGTATGCATCCGATGAAGTGAGCTGTAGCTCACGAAAGCTTATGCTCAAATAAATTGGTTAGTCTCTAAGGTGCCACAAGTACTCCTTTTCTTTTTGAGAATACAGACTAACACGGCTGTTACTCTGAAACCATGTTTAATAGGTAATAACACGTGTAATCAATTTAATACTCTGCCCTTCAAAATTTCCTGGTATGAGTCAAAGAATTTTCTGATGGGAAGAGGATATCCTACTGGAAATGACCACTGAAGTGTAGGGCCTTTCCTTTCCTCAGGTTTTCCTATGTGAGAATCCATGCTATATTCATGGAAGATAGGTCCATCAATGGTCATCAATGATAGGTCGATCAATGGCTTTTAGCCATGATGGACAGGGATGGTGTCCCTAGCCTCTGTTTGCCAGAAGCTGGGAATGGGCGACAGAGGATGGATCACTTGATGATTACCTGTTCTGTTCATTCCCTCTGGGGCACCTGGCATGGGCCACTGTTGGAAGACAGGATACTGGGTTAGATGGACCTTTGGTTTGACCCAATATGCCCATTCTTATGTTCCTATGTATAGGAAAATAGTAACTGTCAGATTGGGTCAGGTCCATGGCCCATCTAGTCAAGTATCCTGTGTCTGACAGTGGCCAGAATCAGATGCTTCATAGGAAGGTGGGAGAAACCTGTAGTAGGCAAATGTGGGATAATCTGCCTCCATGAAGGTCTCATGCCAATCCCTAATGGTTAGAGATCATCTTAAACTCTGAAGCACGAGGTTTTCAATCCCTTCCTCAATTCTTCTTTTGGCTATTACAACTCTGGATAGTTGTTATCCATATAAAAGTCCAATCCATATTTGAATCTCGCGAAGTTTTTGGCATTTTGTATATTCTTCTGTCTTGGATAAGAGACAAGTTGTCTGAGATTTTACACACAAGTCCCTCAGCCTATGCTTGGTTTTGAACACGTCTAAAATGCCTTATATCTTACTTTTTTCTTTTTTAACTTCTGCCCTACTATCCCCTGGAAAACAAGTCCAAGTGTTTAGATAAAGCGTGGCCATCAATTTTTTACTCTACTTTTGGTGGCTTTGTCCTTGATAGTTTCCCATTATGACAATTTCTATAAATTTAGTTGCTTTACCATTGGAAATATCTTTTCTTTTCTGGAAAATAGGCTTGAAAAGAAGATGCTCTTGCTGTTTGGATTATTCTCATCCTCTCTTCCTTACATTTACGTTTTTGAATTGGCTTTCATGGAACCTCAAAAACATTCAGTTCCCTCCCCTCCCCAATTTCTGTTCTTTACTAGTTGGTGAGAGAATTTGCCTCCATATTCCCATGGCACTCTTTAGTGTCCAGCCAATGGATTTTGACAGTAGTTCAAAGACATTTTGCTATCTCCTGTTATACATCCCTTTGGCCCTTGGGATTGTGCACTTCAGTAATTCTCTTGCAAGAGATGAGATCTCCTCTTAAAGTAGATTTTATCCTTACAGACTCTTCAGTTCATAGTCAATGGACTGCAGTGTGTGTGTGTATACATACACACACACACACGTATCCTCAAATAACTAATCCACATTTTGTTCTAATCTTCCTTAAGTTTCCATGTTGTTATTGGTAGGATTTTTTTTTAGCAGCTAGTTGGCGCTAATCCTTTCTGTATTTCATAACACCATGGGAACCTAGATCTAAATTTAAGGGTGAGTAACTGAAGTGGGCAATTTTATAGAAATTCTTGTAAACTATTATGCACAAATAAACTTGTCTGGACACATTGTGCTTTGCACAAGACTTGGTGGGTGTGACCACAGTCTGTTTTAAACCCCTTTTTACATTCTTTGGGTTTTGGGCTTGTCAAGGTTCCTTCCCCACTCTGAACTGTAGGGTACAGATGTGGGGACCTGCATGAAAACCTCCTAAGCTTACTTTTACCAGCTTCCCCAAGGTACAAACTATTTTACCCTTTGCCCTTGGACTTCCACTGCCACCACCAAACGTATATCTGGGTTTATTTATTAGGAAAGCGTTGTTTGTAAATGTCTTCCCCCCCAAAATCCTCCCAACCCTTGCACCCCACTTCCTGGGGAAGGTTTGGTAAAAATCCTCACCAATTTGCATAGGCGACCACAGACCCAAACCCTTGGATGTTAAGAACAATGAAAAAGCATTCAGTTTCTGAAAAGAAGGATTTTAATAGAAGTAAAAAGTAAAAAAGAATCACCTCTCTAAAATCAGGGTGGTAAATACCTTACAGGGTAATTAGATTCAAAATATAGAGAATCCCTCTAGGCAAAACCTTAAGTTACAAAAAGACACACAGACAGGAATATCCATTCTATTCAGCACAGCTCATTTTCTCAGCCATTTAAAGAAATCATAATCTAACGCATATCTAGCTACATGCCTCCAGCTTTCACCCTGACCACACCACACAATCCATCGTCTACAGCCAAGCTCTGCGATACAACCGCATTTGCTCCAACCCCTCAGACAGAGACAAACACCTACAAGATCTCTATCAAGCATTCTTACAACTACAGTACCCACCTGCGGAAGTGAAGAAACAGATTGATGGAGCCAGAAGAGTTCCCAGAAGTCACCTACTACAGGACAGGCCTAACAAAGAAAATAACAGAACGCCACTAGCCGTCACCTTCAGCCCGCAACTAAAACCCCTCCAACGCATTGTTAAGGATCTACAACCTATCCTGAAGGATGACCCAGCACTCTCACAAATCTTGGGAGACAGGCCAGTCCTTGCCTACAGACAGCCCCCCAACCTGAAGAAAATACTCACCAACAACCACATACCACACAACAGAACCACTAACCCAGGAACCTATCCTTGCAACAAAGCCCGTTGCCAACTGTGCCCACAAATCTATTCAGGGGACACCATCACAGGGCCTAATAACATCAGCCACACTATCAGAGGCTCGTTCACCTGCACATCCACCAATGTGATATATGCCATCATATGCCAGCAATGCCCCTCTGCCATGTACATTGGTCAAACCGGACAGTCTCTACGTAAAAGAATAAATGGACACAAATCAGATGTCAAGAATTATAACATTCATAAACCAGTCGGAGAACACTTCAATCTCTCTGGTCACGCAATCACAGACATGAAGGTCGCTATCTTACAACAAAAAAAACTTCAAATCCAGACTCCAGCGAGAAACTGCTGAATTGGAATTCATTTACAAATTGGATACTATTAATTTAGGCTTAAATAGAGACTGGGAGTGGCTAAGTCATTATGCAAGGTAGCCTATTTCCCCTTGTTTTTTCCTACCCCCCCCCCCCGACGTTCTGGTTAAACTTGGATTTATGCTGGAAATGGCCCACCTTGATTGTCATGCACATTGTGGGGAGAGTGGTCAGTTTGGATGAGCTATTGCCAGCAGGAGAGTGAGTTTGTGTGTGTGTTGGGGGGGAAACCTGGATTTGTGCTGGAAATGGCCCACCTTGATTATCATGCACATTGTAGGGAGAGTGGTCACTTTGGATAAGCTATTACCAGCAGGAGAGTGAGTTTGTGTGTGTGTGTTTTTTGGGAAAGGGGCGGGGAGTGAGAAAACCTGTATTTGTGCTGGAAATGGCCCACCTTGATTTTCATGCACGTTTTAAGGAGAGTGGTCACTTTGGATAGGCTATTACCAGCAGGAGAGTGAGTTTGTGTGTGTGGTTTTTGGAGGGGGATGAGGGGGTGAGAGAACCTGGATTTGTGCAGGAAATGGCCCACCTTGATTATCATACACATTGTGAAGAGAGTGATCACTTTGGATGGGCTATTACCAGCAGGAGAGTGAGTTTGTGTGTGTGTGGGGGGGGGCGGAGGGTGAGAAAACCTGGATTTGTGCTGGAAATGGCCCAACTTGATGATCACTTTAGATAAGCTATTACCAGCAGGAGAGTGGGGTGGGAGGAGGTATTGTTTCATGGTCTCTGTGTATATAATGTCTTCTGCAGTTTCCACAGTATGCATCCGATGAAGTGAGCTGTAGCTCACGAAAGCTCATGCTCAAATAAATTGGTTAGTCTCTAAGGTGCCACAAGTACTCCTTTTCTTTTTGCGAATAAAGACTAACACGGCTGTTACTCTGAAACATATCTAGCTAGATTACTTACTAAGTTCTAAGACTCCATTCCTGTTCTGTCTCCGGCAAAAGCATCACACACACAGACTCTTTGTTTCTCCCTCCCCCCAGCTTTTGAAAGTATCTTGTCTCCTCATTGGTCATTTTGGTCAGGTGCCAGTGAGGTTATCCTAGCTTCTTAACCCTTTACAGGTGACAGGATTTTTCCTCTGGCCAGGAGGGATTTTAAAGGGGTTTACCCCTCCCTTTATATTTATGACAGGGCTACTGGAAACTTGCCTTCAGGCCTCTGTGTTTTGTGTTGGATGTAAAAGACCGCAGGGGCATCTTGGTAGCTGGGGATAAGCAGGGGCAGCTTGGCCTGGTCATGACATCATTTCCTGGGGATGCGTCCTACATCAGCAGCCAGAACAAGTGGTGTCCCCAGAACATATTTGGTGGCCCTATGCCACCATCTGAGAGAAACCACAGGGAGCAGACTTGCTGGATTTGTCATCTTTATGCCAGGGGCTAGCGCAAAGTATACTTAATAAACCAGAGAATCAGGCTCATTAGATATATTAAATTACTCTTCAAGTTTCCACCACCCCGCTCACTTATGATCATTTTAGAATCAATCAGCAGTCATTGGCTTTAGGCAGGAATACATAACTGATTAATCTATTAGGAGACAGCAGCTTGAAATTCCCTTTTTCAATTGTCTATTGAATTGATATAACACAATAGCACAAATATTCGGTATGTGGTAGGAAATTTAAAGAAACTGAGCTGCAATATATGCAACCTAATTGGATTAGAAGAAGAAAAGGCATGTAAGAGGATACAGTATTTGGATGGACAGATGAATGTTGCATAAATTAGGGAAGTAGAAATACACAAATGGAAGAGACAGGGAAACTTCAAGTCCCTATGGAAATGAATATTGTCCACCTTAGTGGATAACAGGGGCTTGTTGTTGTATATGTCATTTGTATTAATGTAAGTGGGGGAATAGTCCCGCTATTGTGGGGAACTTTCCTGGCTTCTGTACTACCCCGGTGAAGTGGGCTAGCGAAAGGATCTGAGTCCTCGCTCCCACTTCCTTTACCCAGTGGCCTGCCTGCCCTTGAGGACTCCCCTTCCACTCTCCTGTCTGGCAGAGTCCTCGTAACCCCAACAAGGCTGGGCCCAGGATTCCTGGGGGGCTCGACCCCCAACCCTGCTGTGGTCACCTAGGAAAGGGGCTAGAGTGTCCCCACTCCGGGGTACTCTCTCTGCACTGGGCACTTCTCTGACCATTACATACAATTTAAAGCAAATGTAAGTTATTTAATCAACCATTAATTTTAAAAAGAGTAAGGAAAAATGGGAAAGGTTAAAGGAAACACATCAACCTGCTCTGTGGCAGGGAACATTACAAACAGTGTCTCTGGAATGTCAGGGCAGTTCACAGTCTGTTCCTTGTAAGTCCCAGACCTTATTCTCAGGCCCTGGCTGTTCTGTAGGGATGCTGTGGGTTGGATGCTTGCTCTGGTGGTGGCCACACGCTCTCAGGCTCTAAGTGGTAGGACCCTTCTTCCCAGTGTTGCCCCTGCCCTGTTGGGGTTACGATCCAAGCCTGGCCTGCAGAGCCTCTTGGCTGAGGCATCTCCCTGTGCTGGGCCCGCTGCCCAAGGTCCCCCTCACTCTCCCCAGCTGCTCACCGCACCCAGCTCCGGACTGCTCCAGCCCCAGCTCCATCACACTGTCTCATCACTGCTGCTGCTGCTCTGCCTCCAGCTCCCTGGGCTGCTTCTTTGGCCCCTCTGGCTCTGGTTGCTGTAGCTCTGCTCCCAGGACAGGGTCTGCTCTCTCTGGGCTGCTTTTCTGGTCCCTCTGAATCTGGTACGGCTCTGCTCCCCAGCTTAGCTTGGGCCCCTGCTTTCTCCTTAGTTCGGCCCCACTCTGTCTGACCCAGGTAAATCCAGCTCACATGGAGGACGGGACCTCTCTGGCCTCCTGACTCTCTGATTAGCCTGCTCGCCCTGTCATTCAGGATGACCTGGAGCATTGGCCTCTCCCCATTGTTCCTGGGGACTATCAGTCTCAGGGTCCTGATTTCCCATAGACCCTTCCCCTTTTAGTACTGGGAGCAAGCCAACCAAAACTCCCCCACTAAATGTTAGTAAGGGGGCAACAGTCCCCTTACATTAAGATAGCACTTAGAAGTTCCAGTCAGCATTTGAGGTTCATTGCGTTAGGCATTGTAGACACATATAATGAAAAGATGATCCTTGCCCCTGAAGAGTTTATCCAGTGCCCTCTTCATTCCAAAAGTGCTTAAATGCCTGCTCTCAGTTTTTCTGTCATTAAAGCACATTTTGCTGACCAGTCTTCCCATTCTTCTGAGCAACAGATCTTGTTCGTACCAACTCTGAAAACTTGTTTCCAGAGAACAATAATGATTCTTTTGCATGTAAACATGGAACTAGAGCCTTGGAGGTGGTTGGGATGTGAAGTTTCAAGTACTGACACCAGATGAGAACATCAGTGCTTCTGGGGACATCTCAAAAGAAATCAAGCGTGAAACTGCATGTGCAGCTGCTTGCCCGAAGGTTTTGAAGAGAGGGTGTTTACAACAGCTCACAGGGTTGTCTCACTCTCAGATGTTTACTGCTCTATTCTCTGTGCCACTGTGGAAGGCCTGGTATTTATCTATGGAGAAACATATCTGAATAAATATTAAAGGTGAGAAAGTTAAAAGTAGAAAACATTTAATATACTCACTAACCAAAAGCAATCTGCTGATAGTAGTGACAATGATTCTAGGAATGAGTGAACTGGTTTGGAGGAAATACCTAAATTGGAATGAACCTCATCCTTGCTAAGCACCTGAGGTAGTCATAACACACAATAAAAGAAAAGAAAAAGATCTTCAAGCTTTCTCTGCCTTCTAATGATTTCCATCTGCTTACCTGAAGAAATGTCCTTGGCTAGATCCTAGTCTGTCCCTCCTCCTATCTAGTTATCCTCCCCTCCCAGAGAAATATTAATCTCATTAATGAGGCATACTTTGGAGCATGACCATGTACCTGTACTCTGTGGTATGAGTACCTTTGTGTGCAAAGCTATATTAGGGAATATATATATGATCATTGAAACACTGTGGTTGTCATAATGACTGAATTCTAGCGTTGACCACGAAGAGAGGTTCAGAGATGTTATAGTGCATAGCCAGGTTGTAAGAATGAAGGATTTGGTTGTGAGCATTTCTCAGGGGGAAGGAAGATTCATATTTCCACCATATACATCCTGGAATGTAATTCTCTTGAATAGATCTATTGTGTGGTTCTTAAAGGAATGGAGGCAGGATCAGTTTTATTTTGAGGCAGATAAGAACATAAGAACAGCAATACTGGATCAGACCAAAGGTCCATCTAGCCCAGTATCCCGTCTTCCAACAGTGGCCAATGCCAGGTGCCTCAGAGGGAATGAACCGAACACGAATCATCAAGTGATCCATCCTGTTACCCATTCCCAGCTTCTGGCAAACAGAGGCTAGGGACACCATCCCTGCCCATCCTGGCTAATAGCCATTGATTGACCTATCCTCCATGAATGTATCTAGATCTTTTGAATTTATCAATAGTCTTGGCCTCCACAATATCCTCTGACAGAGTTCCACAGGTTGACTGTGTGTTGTATGAAGAAATACTTCCTTTTGTTTGTTTTAAACTTGCTGCCTATTAATTTCATTTGGCGACCCCTAGTTCTTGTCTTATGAGAAGGAGTAAATAACACTTGTACGGTAGGGTAAAAGTAGAAATCAGAAAGACCCTCATGGCTTAAATAAAGATAACAAGCCTTTATTTTTATCTCAACATTTCTGTTACTTGAGAACCACCTCTAACTGGTTCATCCAAAGTTCAAATAAACTTTCATTTTATGCTAAATCCACTTGCATATATTATTCATGATAAAACATTTTTTCAATGAATTCTGCAGAGTTAGGCTTCTCTCAGCAGCTATAAATACCAAGTGAGGTAAGTAAAATGTGTTAAGCTAGTAGGGTTTTTAGTTGTATTTTAAATCTTTTTTTTTGTCACTGCAGTTTAAAAGAGAGTACACCAGATTAGATCAATTCCCCCACTCTCGTAGTCCAACACTAAAGTATAAGAAATAAATGAAAGGTCAATAACTACATTTTTTAAACTTTCCATTGTTTGTTTGACTTTCTCAGAAGCTTGACAGCTTTTTTGGCAGACCATCTTCTCCCCTGCCTCAAACCCTCTGTGTTTTTTTAAAATAGCTGAAATGAGCACAGTGTTTACTTCTGTTTTACTAATTGGGGTATGTAGAGGTGACAACCAGTGTTGCCTGCAAACTGCCAATGCTATTGATACCTATTTGGTACTGTAAAGCCAGCAAAAGGAACTCATCTTGGGCTTCTTTGTGATATCTTCAAAACAGTATGTTTCCTTGCCACCATTGTAGAAGACATTAATCTCTTTCCCTCAGCATTTGGAAAAAAAGTGGATTTCTCCATTCAGATCTTAACATCAAGATGTTTTGAGTATGTCCTAATAAAAAGTGATTTCTTAATTTGAGAAACTGTGGACATTTCACTGAGAGATGAAATGAAGGTATTGTTCTAAACCCATAGAAATGGTTCTTTGAAATGGCAGTGTATATACTAATGATATTTGTAATTGAAGCAGATATAGGATGCAGCTGGATCCTACACTATCATTAACTGAGACTTAACTGAAGTACTTGAGTAAGTGTGAACTTTTACATTTTTCACCATAAGTCTACTGAAACAAAATGCATAAAGTTGTCTTACAGCATTTTCAGATTAGCACATACCTCAGTTTCCAGAAATATGTGTCCTTGGTGTAAGAAGGGTTTTCTTCATCCTGGATTTATAAAACAAAACAAAGAAAACCCCTGCAGATTTTCCATTTCAGTTGTCTCCAACCTCTATTTGCAAATCCAGTTTGGTTGTGGCCCAAGATTTCAGAAACCACACTAGGGGCTTGATCCACCTTCATTTGGGAGCCCTTTTCATTGACTTCAGTGAAAACTAAAGTCTGGGCTAGAGCAGAAGAACTTGTGAGTTCCACCATTTGTGGCCAAAATCTGGAGAGAAAAACTTGTCAGATTTTTGGGGAAGTTGAATCCAAACCCTAGCCTAGGTGTGTCCTTAATTCAAACTTCAGTCTAACCTTAATTGGGATCTGAGCTTTGCCACTTCAATCAATCAATCTCTAATACATACAGGATATGTAAAAGTAACCCCTACATATTAAGCTTGCAGGCTCCAAAGTATTCTATCTACTTACATGGTTGTTTTGTTTTTTTAATGAATCCTGAATAGTTCTATTCTTTATGAAGCTTTAAGAATGTGATGGTACTGTTTTGTTACTCCACCTTTAATCTCTCACATGTTCTGGAATGCAGAGTTGCAAAGACTTGTCAATCAGTTGCAGCTGGAGTTATTGGCGACTGACCCTAGGAATGAAGTGGGATTAGATGTGGCTTGTACATGAGGGACCCTCTCATTGTGCTAGCTTGGCTACTTTGTTCTGATTAAATTAATGACACTTTAATTTAAAAGACACGTTGCAGATTCATGAAGACATTGAGACCCAGAAACCATGTAGTCTTATTCACCATTTCCCATTATACTATTATATAGTTATACTATTATATAATAGTACCATATAATAAGATTTTAACAAGAGAACAAAGTTTACAGATTTTGTTAACATTCACCTTCAGTGATGATTTCAGAGATACAGGAAAAACAGAGGCAAAAAGCTGCTGTATTTCAAGATAGTTATTTTAGGGCTGATTTTCAGGTGGTAGAACTGTGGTTTCAGTATAACCTGGCTAAATATCGTCATGCTCCCAGATTTTCATAAGTATGCATGTACAAAACTGAAAATATATGTAATTTGAAAGAAGAATTACAGCACATGCAAACTGAGTACATGCCATTATGAAAACCTGGGCTGCAGTTTACTATCTCATTTGTTTCATGCATATTTATTGGTTAAAATGCTGTTCTTAAAAAGCTTGAAACTTGGGATCATGGACTACGATGTTAGTAAAGTATGATCATGTATGTGCCCCTCCTCTACATTCATATTTGCCTTGATTTGCATCTTAAATAATAATTAAGGCCCCTATCTTACAAATATTTAACCGCATGCATAACTTTACTCATATGAGAAGTTCTTTTGGCTTCAGTGGATTACTCACGTGAGTAAATATATGCACATGCTTAAATATTTGTAGGATCGGGGTCTAAAACATCTCACTTTTCAATCACTATCTGTCCGCCCTTGTCGTTTGTTTATAATACGACTTCCCTAGGGATGTCATTTTCTACTAATGCTGGTCACTTAGTGCTGTGTACTAGCTCAGTGGTACCCACCGGTCTGTCTCATCAATGAGTGCCTCCTTCACTATTCCCCAAAGCACGGGGCTAACCAAGGAAAATGCTCATTCAGTCAAATTTCAGCCAATGCCATAATAGTAGAATTAATGGCTTCTTTTCTGCAGCATGCAATTTCACTTGCTGCTCAGGACCTCTCGCTGTCAGAGAGAATTGAGTGCTCACATCAGGCTCTGACCATTGTCTCTGACTCTCAGCTCTTGTTCCTGGCTCTAACCATTAGGCCAGGAACCATCTCTAAGCACTAAGTCAGACTGCCCATGTCCTGGTCCCAGACAAAGATATGTTTTTAAGAGGGCCTTTAGGACATCCTTAAAATCAGTGACCCTTATAATTTGACCTACCTTTTCTTGATTTTATTTTTCTAAGTGAAATAGCAAAGCCAATAGCTAATGCCTGCCCAGCATTCAGGATTGACCCACCAATAATAAAGCCGAGGGCATGTGCAATGAAGAAAAGAAACAATTAGTGAGAAAACAGATGCAACTTTCCACCTTCTATTGTGGTTATTATCTTGACAAACACTGTATAAGGAAACAAATTGAAAATACATTGCTATTGTCCTTTTTCAGACGTTGGGAAAATTTATAATGTATGTATCTTTATTAAGAGGTATATAAATGTTAAATGCCTATAAAAATACCTATGAACCTATGCTAGGCATTTTTGACATTGCTTATAAATACAAACAAATTAATACTCAAACGCAAAAAAAGGATAGCAATATAATTGATTAGAATCCACCACCAATAAACCAGATAACTCAGAAGCTGAAATTTCCCTCTACACTTCATTATTTCCCCTCCTCATACAATTCTCCCATTTTCAAATGTTTGTGCGAAAAGAGGATCTTTGTAGCACATTTTAAGTCCATCTTATTGCAAATAATACAATAGGCTGCTTTAGATACTGTAGACCAGATTCTCTGGTCCAGCCAAACTGTCTTCAGTGAAGGAGGACCAGAATGAAGGGACAAAGATAGGTTTCTTGAAGCCACCTTAACTAAAATTCCTTTCATCCCCTGGAGCCTATTCTAATTTACTCCAAGCTGTCCCCAGTCAGGGATTCTCAGGGTATAGGATGGCCTCTTTACCTGGCTGTTCTCCCTTCAACTGGGGAGAGAATGTGCTAGTGTAAAGCCACTATGAGATAGGAGATTTCCTTCCATAAGGACAATCCTCAGGGGCAACTTCACAGCTGCTTTGCAATGTAGTGCAAAGCAGCTTGTATCAAGGCCAAAAACCTGGTCCTACAGTTTTATGAGAGGGAAACATTACTGTTGACAGCACAAGTTATTTTCTACATAAGAAAAATTAGAGTAGGCAACAGATATACGAGATAAGAGTACAGTAGAGATGAGGACCACAAGTTATGGGTTATAATATATTGTTGATTATATAGGAAACTATCATTGCAAAAAGTTATAGAAATTAGTTTTTTTAAAATCAAATCAACCCATTTCTACAATCTTACTTCAAACAGTTCGGTATTTAACATCAGCCCAGGCAAGAAATCATCTGTCTCTTAATTCTTACTTCACTATGAAAGTTGTTTTTATAGCGGACATTTGTTTTGCAACCAGTACAAAATACATTTACTAGATGCAATCCAAAAGTGTTATACATTTAATTATTTAGTTGCAGTACATCAATACCGATAGAATTATAGGTATCCAATCCTGAAAATACTTTTACATCAGATGGGAAGTCTTGCAAACTGGTATATTCCTAGGAGTTAGGAAGATGGTGCTCTGGAACATGAAAATACTTTCACCATATCTGTTTTACAAAATTGAATAGACACAAACTTTGCAAGATGCTGTAAGCTGCTTTCAGCATGAGACTTTCCTTAACTGAGTTTTGTCCCAGATCTGGCTTGCTCATTTCTCACTAACTTAGCTGAGATAGTATACTTTACACATGGGGAAATTAGCACTTTGCTTAATAGAGAAATCCTAAAATGTATTTCACTTTTGCTAGGAATATACACAGAACTGTACTTTTGTGTGGTGTCATTTTGTTTCCGATGTGTAGGTGGTGCAGAGCCTCGAGGAATCTAACATTTATAAGATAAAATTTTCAAAAACTGTCTACCATTTTCAGAATGCATGTGTATTTTGCAAGCACAACTGGTACATTTTTGTGCAACTAGAGCATTATTGGCACATGCAAATATAGGTTTCTCCTTGAGTGAAAACATGTACCTGGAAAACTGATGGCAAACAGAAGCTGCTCCTTTTTAAATTTGTCCCACAATACATAGTTACAGTATGTTGCTTTTCGTTCATGGGATGTGCTAAACACAGGTTTTGACCTTGATTGAATTTGAATTGATAGAATTTTCCTGTGATGTGTAAACTAAATGGAGCTATGGCTATCAGTTTTCATAGTATTCTTTCATTAAATGTAATTTTTTCACTAATGTAATGCCTGAAATAGAATCTCTAACCAAACAGACACTGTCAGAGACTTAAAGAAATTGATCAGTCAGCTGATTTATAGAATCCATTTGTTTTATTTTTAATTTCAAGTGAATTTTGTGAGTGTCATTTGTATTCAAGAAAGTAAAAGGACTACTAGCATGGTCCAGGGAAAAGTGAAGGGAAGACAGTTGTGCTAGGTTTCTCCCACCTCTGTGTATGTATCTTCTTTTGGACTTCCCTAGATCAGACCCACCACTCTTCTTGATTATAGGATGATTTTGTGATCTGCACAAATGGGGAAAAGAATGAGACACCCCAAATTCATGTTTTCATGTGACTTGAGAGAGAATATAAAGTCTGAACCTCATTGGCTTCAGTGGACTTTGGATCAGACCCTTTAATCCCAAACATTGGCTATCCCTGTTTACTGAATTAAATGTTTGCATGGAATTATTCTAGGTACATAAGAAAGGGACAACAGAGTCCAGGATGGAGGGAGCGTGCTGGCAGCAGCGGCTGCCTCAACTTGCTGATCTACTTAAAAAGGCAGTGCACTTAGAGTGGAGTCAGCGTACTGAAAGGGGCAATGCGCATCTCTCTCTCTCTCTCTCACACACACACACTCTCACACACACACACACACACACACACACGGTGTGTCTCTCTGTCTCTATCTGCCATGCTCTCTCCCCTCCCTCCATTTGTGCTGCCTTGCAGAGTGTGAGGCTACATTAACAACAATGTGTTAACCCTTGAGGTCTCAGCCAAGTGCTAGTTCATCATTTAGCAGTAAGGCATTCCCTGGGAAATATCCCACCCTCTTCCACCCTCTGACTTCACCACCTCAACCAAGCTTCACAATCATCATTGCTGTGTACAGTATTAAATTGTTGGTTTAAAACTTATACTCTGTGTGTGTGTGTATATATATGTATGTATATATATGTGTGTGTGTGTGTATAGTCTTGTCTGATGAAAAAAATTTCCCTGGAACCTAACACCCCGCCCCAATTTACATTAATTCTTATGGGGAAATTGGATTCATTTAACATCGTTTCACTTAAAGTCGCATTTTTCAGCAACATAACTACAACGTTAAGCGACAAGTTACTGTATGTATTTTAAATAAATGAAAGAACTTCTGGCAGATTGCCAGGAAGGGTTACCCGGTCACAATAGTCAATTTTTTTTTAAAAAAAGAGACATGATGGGTTGGTAAAATCTTTTATTGGACCAGCATTTATTGGTGGTAGAGACAAACTTTTGATCTTCACAGAGCTCTTCTTTAGGTCTGGAACAGGTCACCAGTGTCACAGCTAAAAAATAGTGTGATACTCTGGTAACCTTTTTAGACCTAAAGAAGAACTCTGTGAATCTCAATCTCTTGTGCCTACCACCAACAAATATTGGTCCAATAAAGTTCTCACCTGCCCTGTCTCTTATATCCTGGGACCAACACAGCTCCAACAACATTGCAAACAAGATTTTTAAAAGTTATTAGTGGCTGTCTTTGGTGCCTACGTATTTTGATGCCCCTTCAAAGAGCCTCCTTTTCAAAATCAGGCCCCTTTAAGTTGTCTCAAGCTGGGCATCAAAAATCACTGTTCACTTTTGAAAATGTCCCACTGCTCCAAATTCCACATGAGCTCCAACAAGAAACAAATGTTATATAGGGAAAGACTGGCTGCAATTCAGTAAGATGCATCTATTAATTTATTTTGATGGCTAAACAAACAGTTATTTAGGGTCGTTCAAAACTGGTGTACATTTTTTATGTAAAATTTTGTTTTAGGCAATTTCTCTCTTTTCAATTTTTTCTTTTTTGTTCAAATTGAAAACACAAAAATCTCTGAATTCTTGAGTCCCTCTTTGATTTTTCACTTGGAAATGGGCTGATTTTCACTTTAGAAACAAACAACCTCCCACCTCCAATTTCAAACAGCTTTACCTTGTGTGTCAAATATTTCACACAACTCTACCATTTTATTGTCTTTTGATCCAATAGTTCAGCAGGTCAGCTGAAAACATAAGGAAAAGTCAATCCAAAACAACAGCATCATAGTTAATCTTTTGCAAACAGTTTCTCTTTGCTCAGAGATAACTTTAGTTATTGACATAAAATGACATATCGTAAGCAAAGCAAAAAAAGAGGATTTTCTTAGTATTTGTCACACTCTGCTGTAATATTTGAAGGACTAGACAGCATTCAAGCGCTCGTGACCACGGAATCACAGACACAGAAGACAAGTCAACAAAAGGTGTAGTAATGAAGGCTAGTTTACTGAATTTAAATTTGCAAAATCCAAAGCTTAGTTTGAAAATATTAATACAATATTTTTGCCTATAAATAATGCTGCGTTGTCATTATTTTGACATGTGTGCACAATGTAGTAATTATATGAGTGCTCAATTATTTTCTGGCATTTTCTGGAAATGCCTGCACAATATTATGTTTGCCCTCTTCCCTGCCCTCCCATACCTTCTAATGACTCAGGCTTCTTGGAGCCTAAACCAATATGGTACACAAGTAAAAATGTGATAGAATTTCTATATGACTCAGCTTTTTAAGTCACCAAAAGAATCCTCTTGAGTACACCTTTTCTGGTGCTGAAATTGATTTGGGTGATTATCATATCAAATAAACCTGACCTAAACAAGCATTAAAGTGTCTGCTGCAGCTGGCACATCCCTGGCCTGGTTTCTGTTGCTTTCTGAGATTTCTCTGTAAATATAGCTTTTCTGAGGCTAAATTAATCACATTGCCAAATGTTCCATTTTGAATAAAAGTATGTAGGTGCAGATATAAAAGGTACTTTTTGTTCTGTGTATTTTGGATCTTATCTGTTGGATCACTGACCTTTATGGACTGCAGCCACATATATGGTAAAATCCTCAGCTGGTGTAAATTGGCATAAATATGTTGAGAACTTGAGTTGTGCAATGCTCTGAAGATATACATTCCTACAGAATTTCTTAGTATGATTCAGGGTGGGTTCTGTGATGGTCTTAGAGCACATCTTGGTTGAAATCCTGGCCCCACTGAAGCCAATGGCAAAACTTCCGTTAACTTCAATGGGGACAGGATTGCACTTCTGGAGCGTGAGCAAAACCTGGGATAACAGCGTTCTTTCAGTTGCGGGTCTGCAGGGTCAATGGGCTTCAGTCTTGCAAAGCTCAGATGTTGAGAATCAGTTTGTAAGAGGTACTCAGGAGCTCTGTAAAAACTTAGATTCAGACCTTTGGATGTCCTAAATTCTGTGAGATTAGAGCTGTTGTAAAGTTTCCTGCTGAGCTTTATTCAGGGCAAACCTATTGCAAATAGTCTAGCTATGATTAACTGGGAATTTCAGTTAAACGGAGTTCAGAAAATCAGAAAATCAGGTTTTTACTATGCTATTGGAAATATGCCTTTACTATGGGTGGTTGTCAGGCTACATTTAAAAATTATTGACTCAGTTTAATTATGCTGACCTGGTCCCATATCTTCACGTTCCTGTTGCAATTCTGTGATCTGATTGGAGTCATAGTTAAAGGAAAAGCTGTATGGTGGCTATTTTTGTTTTCCTATCCAAGATATGGTTAAAGTTGTTGCTATTAAAAATGCCCCCTGTTGCAACAATTTTAGGCTGCTAGGAAAGAGACTGAAATCCAGGACCTCTGTGGTGGCATTCTCAGAAATGCTTCCAGTTCCATGTGTAGGGCCAGGTAGGCAGGCAGAGCTTCAGAGTCTCAATGTGTGGATGAGATGATGGTGTAGAGAGGAGGGGTTTAGATTTATTGGGAACTGGGGAAACTTTTGGGAAAGGAGGAGCCTATACAGGAAGGATGGGCTCCACCTAAACCAAAGTGGATCCAGGCTGTTGGCACTTAACATTTAAAAAGTTGCAGAGCAGTTTTTAAACTAAGAGATGGGGGAAAGCCGATTGCTGCAGAGGCGCACGTGGATCGGACAGAGACTTCTCTTAGAAGTGAGTCTATTGATAGGGATTCTCTAGGTTCTAGTCAGGACGAGAGGATGGAAGAGGATAAAAGAGGATAAAATATGGGCCAGATCAGACGAGAAACATTCACATAAAGAATCTGACACATCAGAAAAGGGAAATAAATAAACAGTGACAAGTTTTTAAAGTGCTTGTACGCAAACGCTAAAGTCAAAATAATAAGATGGGTGAACTAGAGTGCCTTGTGTTAAAGGAGGATATTGATATAATAGGCATCACAGATACCTGATGGAGTGAGGACAATCAATGGGACACAATCATTCCGGGGTACAAAATATATCGGAAGGACAGAACAGGTTGGGCGGGGGGGAGGTTGGCACTATATGTGAATAAAATGTAGAATCAAATGAAATAAAAATCTTAAAAGAATCCACATGTTCCATAGAATCTCTATGGGTAGTAATTCCATGCTGTTATAAGAATATAACAGTAGGGATCTATTATCGACCACCTAACCAGGACAGTGATAGTGACGATGAAATGCTAAGGGAGATTAGAGAGGCTATCAAAATAAAAAACTCAATAACAGTGGGGGATTTCAATTATCCCCATATTGACTGGGTACATGTCACCTCAGGATGAAATGCAGAGACAAAATTTCTCGATACTTTAAATGACTGCTTCTTGGAGCAGCTGGTACAGGAACCCACAAGGGGAGAGGCAACTCTCGATCTAGTCCTGAGTGGAGCGCAGGATCTGGTCCAAGAGGTAACTATAACAGGACCGCTTGGAAATAGTGACCATAATATAACAACATTTAACATTCCTGTGGTGGGAAGAACACCTCAACAGCCCAACACTGTGGCATTTAATTTCAGAAAGGGGAACTATGCAAAATGAGGAGGTTAGTTAAACAGAAATTAAAAGGTACAGTGACCACAGTGAAATCCCTGCAAGCTGCATGGACACTTTTCAAAGGCACCATAATAGAGGCTCAACTTAAATGTATACCCCAAATTTAAAAACACAGTAAAAGAACTAAAAAAGAGCCACAGTGGCTTAACAACCATGTAAAAGAAGCAGTGAGAGATAAAAAGGCATCTTTTAAAAAGTGGAAGTCAGATCCTAGTGAGGTAACTAGAAAGGAGCATAAACACTGCCATATTAAATGTAAAAATGTAGTAAGAAAAGACAAAAAGGAGTATGAAGAACAGCTAGCCAAAAACTCAAAAGGTAATAACAAAATGTTTTTTAAGTACATCAGAAGCAGGAAGCCTGCTAAACAACCAGTGGAGCCCCTGCACGATCGAGATACAAAAGGAGCACTTAAAGACGATAAAGTCATCACAGAGAAACTAAATTAATTCTTTGCTTTAGTCTTCACAGCTGAGGATGTTAGGGAGATTCCCAAACCTGAGCTGTCTTTTTGTAGGTGACAAATCTGAGGAATTGTCACAGATTGAAGTGTCACTAGAGGAGGTTTTGGAATTAAATTGAGAAACTTAATAGTAACAAGTCACCAGGACCAGATGGCATTCACCCAAGAGTTCCCAAAGAACTCAAATGTGAAATTGCGGAACTATTAACTATGGTTTGTAACATGTCCTTTAAATCAGCTACTGTACCCAATGACTGGGAGATAGCTAATGTAACGCCAATATTTAAGAAGGGCTCTAGAGGTGATCCTGGCAATTACAGACTGGTAAATCTAACATCAGTACCGGGCAAATTAGTTGAAACAATGGTAAAGAATAAAATTGTCAGACACATAGAAGAACATAAATTGTTGCGCAAAAGTCAACATGGTTTCTGTAAAGGGAGATCATATCTTACTAATCTATTAGAGTTCTTTGAGAGGGTCAACAAACATGTGGACAAGGGGGATCCAGTGGACATAGTGTACTTAGATTTCCAGAAAGCCTTTGACAAGGTCCCTCACCAAAGGCTCTTACGTAAATTAAGTTGTCATGGGATAAGAGGGAAGATCCTTTCATGGACTGAGAACTGGTTAAAAGACAGGGAACAAATGGTAGGAATAAATGGCAAATTTTCAGAATGGAGAGGGGTACCTAGTGGTGTTCCCCAAGGGTCAGTCCTAGGACCAATCCTATTCAAAAATGATCTGAAGAAAGGGGTAAACAGTGAGGTGGCAAAGTTTGCAGATGGTACTAAACTGCTCAAGATAGATAAGACCAAAGCAGGCTGTGAAGAACTTCAAAAAGATCTCACAAAACTAAGTGACAGGGCAACAAAATGGCAAATGAAATTTAATGTGGATAAATGTAAAGTAATGCACATTGGAAAAAATAACCACAACTATACATACAATATGATAGCTAATTTCGCTACAACTAATCAGGAGAGAGATCTTGGAGTCATCGTGGATAGTTCCCTGAAGACGTCCACGCAGTGTTCAGCGGCAGTCAAAAAAGCAAACGGGATGTTAGGAATCATTAAAACAGGGATAGAGACGGAGAATATCTTATTGCCCTTATATAAATCCATGGTATGCCCACATCTTGAATACTGCATACAGATGTCGTCCCCTCATCTCAAAAAAGATATACTGGCATTAGAAAAGGTTCGGAAAACGCAACTAAAATGATTAGCGGTTTGGAACGGGTCCCATATGAGGAGAGATTAAAGAGGCTAGGACTTCTCAGCTTGGAAAAGAGGAGACTAAGGGGGGATATGATAGAGGTATAGAAAATCATGCGTGGTGTGGAGAAAGTGAATAAGGAAAAGTTATTTACTTGTTCCCATAATATAAGAACTAGAGGCCATGAAATGAAATTAATGGGTAGCAGGATTAAAACAAATAAAAGGAAGTTCTTCTTCACTCAGTGCACAGTCAACCTGTGGAACTCCTTGCCTGAGGAGGTTGTGAGGTTAGGACTATAACAGGGTTTAAAAGAGAACTGGATACATTCATGCAGGTTAAGTCCATTAATGGCTATTAGCCAGGATGGGTAAGGAATCGTGTCCCTAGCCTCTGTTTGTCAGAGGGTTGAGATGGATGGCAGGAGAGAGATCACTTGATCATTTCCTGTTAAGGTCACTCCCTCTGGGGCACCTGACATTGGCCACTGTCGGTAGACAGGATACTGGGCTGGATGGACCTTTCGTCTGACCCAGTGTGGCCATTCTTATGTTCTAATGGGAGGGGGATATTTGATCAGACCAACAGGGAATAAACAACCCCTGGGATACTGAGAGAAAGGGCGAAGAGGGGCCAGCTCAGACCTCAGGGAATGCAGCAGTCATTCTGTGGCTGCTGTCCTGCTCTCCCTGCCTATCAGATTTGTGCAGTTATATAGATTGACCTGTGCTTCCAAGATCCTGTGGGTCTGACTGATTAGCAGTTTTTGGGATCAGGAAGGGATTTTTCCTTCAGAGCAAGATTGACAAGATGCCTGCTGAGATTCTTCACCTTCCTCACAGCATCCTGAGGGCTTGAAGGTAGGTTGGTAAGGAGAGTAAGAAAGCAGTCTGTTTATAATGGGAATTTGCAATGGCATCACAACTTGTGGCCAGAGTGCAGTGTGGATGAGTGATTTAAAGGGCCCAGAAGTAAACATGAGTAAGAGATCCAGGAGATTACTGGGGGATACTATTAGCCTGAAGGAAGAAGGGAAAATCTTAAATCCTTGCAGACAGAGGTACCCGTCATGTGCACTCCCATTCCACCTCTTAGGGGGAAAGGTGAGAAGAGTCAGAAGTGGGCTGAATCATAGGCTGAACAGGGCCAATCCTGAATATTGGTTGTTTGTCATGAAGCCATTTAACACTTCCCTGAACCCAAATAAATGCCTGGGTTAAACGTTAATATAGGTGTGGTCTTCCACTTTAAAACACATCTCTTTAGCTGTGTTTCATTCTCCTATCTGTCCTGATCAACTCAGTATTTGCCAACAACATTTAGCACAAAAGATACATTAACCTAAAATTTCCCCCATGCTTAGAATCAGAAATTGGTGGGATATCTGAGTTACACAGTGTCTGCTGGCAAATGTTGACTTTTTAAATGGCAACCACTGCAAATCAACAATCAGTAGCAGTAGATAGATTATTGACTGGGCTTTTGGAATCTGTTTTATCAGCTAACAGATGTCACTTAACAGAAAATCTGGTCCAAAATTTTTCATTTTTTTTTTAAAAAAGGACAATAAATGGCTTTTTTAAATAAACTAAATATTTTGGGGAAAGTTTTCATTTCTTATGGTTTCTGACGAGTTTCAAAAACTATAAAAGTTTTTTTTTTCCATTGGAAAAAATTGACAATTTCCACGTTTGGGGCAGGGAGTTCATTTCTTTTGAAAATTTTGACAGAAAATACTTACCATTTTCCATCCAGGTTTAGTCAGACTTTTAGACTTAAAAAAAATTGTTGACCAGCTAGAAGAAATATATTGAGAGACCAATGGCCTGTATTATACAGGAGGCCAGACTAGATGACCATAGTGGTCTCTTCTTGCCTGTGAATCTAAGAATCTGTAAGATGTAACTAATTATTGCTAACTAGGTTTTTTTTTCCATTTCTGTTATGGAAAACCTAGAATAGTTTTCACAACATTTCCACCAACTTAATTGAAGTATGTTTAAAACAAAACGAATTTGTGTTTGTGGATGAGATTACTCAGAGATAAGGGGCCACACATTTATGGTAAACAGTGGACTACTAATATAATAGTCAACTCTGTTTCTATTTCATTGTGATGCCATTTGTTTCTATTGTTAAGCCTTGTGTTCAGAAGAAAGACAGTGTACAAGATAATGAAATTTAAGTACTTGTGGCACCTTAGAGACTAACAAATGTAATTTGAAATTTAAGTGTTATCATTGGGTCACGTTCTGCTGTCAGATGCCTGTGCACATCTCACATTGACTTTATGGGAGCTGCAATATTTTTAGCTGCTTGCAATATTTCACTTTGTGTTTTTGGATTGGAGTGAATATGTAGAATTTATCTTATTGTAACTCGATGTAACTTTGGCTGCTCCAGTATCAATAAAGGGCATGATCTTACCATTGCTGTTCACAGGGAACTCCCACGCAATTTAGCAGGAATGTGGGATGCATATCAGCAGAAACAAGGCCAAGAGGTCTATCTTTTTAATTCCCTGCAAACATATTCAAAGCTATTGCCTCCTCATTATCCTCCTCCAAACGGTCTTTAAAAGTCTCCTTTTCCACCATGCTGAAAAAAAACTTGACAACAGGCTGATTATTGTGCTCAGACCACTGCCTATCATGGTGACTAATATGGTCTAATTGTTTCCTTGTACTCCCTTGTCTTGTCTGTCTGCAACCATCTGTTGTCTCTTGTGTTATTCTTAGATTGTAAGTGCTTTGGGGCAGGGACTATCATTTTCTGCTGTTTGTACAGTGCCTAACACAATGGTGTCTTTGTCCATGACTAGGGCTCCCAGGTGTTATGGTAATATAAATAATAATAATTAGGAACATATTACCATTGCTTCTTGTTTGGTAAGGGCTATGCTCTTAACTTAAAAAGCTGACACTTAGACTGTGAATTTGTTCCTATTTTATAGATATTCGTGGGTTGCAGGGATTTCTGGACCAGGCCTCTAGACTGGGACTTGATGTATCTTTACAAAAGGTGGACAGAAACATCAGCAGAGTTTTTGCCAGCCTTTTTACTACCATGAAAACTGAAGAGTTGAATCGCTACCGTGACACATTACGAAGAGCAATCTTACTTCTAAGCCCCAGGGGAGCCCAAACTTTCATCAATGAGGTCAGTGCATTGTTCTTTTTAGAATTGTGCAGTAGAAAAACATGCATGATATTTTATACAGTAGGGACCAAGTCTTCCAAACTGGCACATCTTGAAAATGTGGACCTACATGTGTTAGTTTGTTACTAAATATCTTAGTCGATGTCCCGTTTCAGGAAAATGATTGTAACATACTTTTGATTACCTAAATACTGCAAGTGAATTGAAAGACCAATACACAATCCTAGAAAAGCAGCTATATTTATCGGTGACTGTCAACTTTACCGAGGAAATTCCCAAATCCTTGCTAAAAGGAATTATGCTGTTCATGTCTCTACTACAAAGGTCTCTAGAATGTGCTCTCAGTGTGGCAGTGGAATCACAGTATTTTTACTGCAAGTACAGTTGCCTTATTTCTTTATGGTTTCTTGAGATCAGTGAAACTAATTGGGAACAGCATGTAGCTGTTAGGTAAAGATGTAATTAACACTGTGCCATGGGCTACTGTTTTGACATTATTTTCCGCACGTTTTTCCAGTATGAGGTAAAGAATGACTTTGGATTGCTTACTGTGCTGAAGAGCCTAAAATCTAAGGTCAGATCCTCAGCAGATGTAAATTAGCATAGTTTTACTGATCTACACTAGCTAAGAATTTGGCCTTAAATGTTGTACCCTTTTGCTTTAATTCACCAGAGAACTGAACTGTGAAATTCAAACGTGTAAGGCCTATTTCCAGTTGTCAGTGTGTTGCGACATGAAAGCCTGCTATATTAAAAAATAAAATCATTTTAAATTGAATTAGTACAGTCACTGTTTGGTAGTTTTCTTGGCTCATATCAGCATTAATAAACCTTTCATTTTATGTTAAACTGTGATAATATGTAATTATTTTTGATGAATATGGTTAATTTTAGTGCTGATGAATAAGGCAGCTAAGACCATGGGAAGGTCAAGATAAAGAGTCAAATTCTGTCCTCAGATATGTGCATGAAAGTCTCAGTGACTGCAATTAGTGTGATGCGTAAGCACTTGAGGTCATAATTCAGCCCGAAGAGTTTACAGAAAGCTATGCTCAGCTCAGCTAGTAGTCCCTGTCTGTTTTTTCATTGGAGGCCCACCAGGAAAGAGAATTTTGGGTTGGTATTCAGATCTGTCCAAATGAAATGTCCGAAACTGGTACTAAACTGAGACCAGCATTTACAAATCACTCTAACCTCAGCCAGATATAAAGTCTGTCTCCTTTCAATACTCATAATTCCCAGAAATGCTAATAAGAGTTATACTGACAGGACAATAGCCCTGCAGGCCTCTAGACTTTGAGTAATGCATTAAACCACTTTACCACTCAGCCCCTCTGAAAGCAGTATGGTATTATACGTATTAGGGATAATGATCCTGGTATTTGTCCAGATCCCTGCAGGAGTATAACCGTGGGCAGAAATGAGATGTAATTTATTTGACAATCTTCTTTTATTGAATCTTGATTGATTCAGAAAAGCTTTACGAAAGAATATTTAAATAATAAAAATCAACTCCCCAAAGGCTTGAGATATTTGAGTATATGCTTTAGGGGAGAACCCTGCATTGGCAGGGAATGAACTTAAATGGGACTCAATATGTCTCTTACATTTCTAGTGTCTATATGACTCCGTGGGGCTGTGTACTTCTATAATCATGTAAGGCATAAATACAGATTGTACACAATACAATATAGAGTATTGAGTTGCAACTTTCGGATCAATTGTTTATTTAATTTACAGAGATAGGTGTTCAAAGCATACAGAAGGAGGAGGAAACTAGTATGAAGGCAAGAAACCTACAGTTACCAAATTACACATATAGAAGGACTCATATCTATAAACAATGGGAAACAGTTTTCCTCTCCTGGAAAAATTTTCAAGAACTGAAAAAATATTTCACTGAAAAATTCCCAACTACCTGTGTTAACATCAGTGAGGATACTAATAAAGTCCTGATTGAATGCAGGATAATGCTTGAGCACAGACACACTCAAAAAGTTAAGATATTTTAATGAAACTTCTTTTATTGTAAGAGACATATTCTCATCCAGTGTCTTGAGACTGTTCAATGACTACTAGTTGAAATCAGCAGATAGTACTCTGCCTGTTAATCACTGCAAAAAGAGAGAGATTCTTCATTCTCTTTAGAGATGGCCCTGATCTAAAAAAAGTGGATCTAGATTTCAGACCTAGTCACCTCCTACCCGAAGTTCAGGGGTGTTTAGATCCGGCATCTAGATTTATAGAGAGAGGGACCAACTTAGGAATTCACATCCAGGTCAGGGTTCCGAAATTCCTAAAGCTCAGAGGTGTGCAGTTGTAGGGTTTTGTTTCGGGCTTATCTCTCATTGTTTTAGACATCATTTCTCCTCTGTTGGCTTAGTATCCGTAATGCCCGGTTCTGTGACAGTCTGTGCTCACTGCTTATAGGTTATGTGATAGTCCATGCTCATGGCTTCTCAAGCTTTATTTTCTGCTGAGACTGTTGTACTAGAGAGAGAGAGAGAGAAACCTCTTCTGGGGCAGTGAGGAAAATGTGCATTGAAAGTCGTTGTAGACAACTGAATGTAGTGTTGCTTGACCCCTAAAATGTTTTATAAATGTCATCATCTGCAGATATTGCACTACAAGCTCACTTTGGGGGTTGAAGCAAACCTAGTGTCAGTGCAGTGAGCTTCCTTTTGGAGAAATAGTACATGAACTTCAATCATCAAGGGGCAAATGCCCTCTTCTACATATGCGGAACTCCCTCTAACAGTGGGACTGGGACTGTTGCACAGTTAATGTGCAAAAGTTGGGCTGCATTAGGGGGATGGGCACATAGAGGTAAAGGAACCAGTGTACAGGGAGGGAGGGAAAGGAGCCAGGCGATCCATTACCTGGTTGTTCTTTCCTTTGGCTCATCCACTGGCAGGCAGGGCCACAAGGGCTATCTCAGCCTCTGCAGTCTGGGTTGGGAAAGGAGAGGTCACTGGTGGAGAGGTCAGGAGTCCAGCCTGCTACTAGGGCTGTGTGATGGGTCCTTGGCTTTCCTCTTAAAGGAAGTAAATTTGAACAGCTGTTTTTTATAGCTGAGGGCTCTTCACTACATAAAGGCATCTATCAGCCGGAGAGAATTCAAAGTAGGGTGACAAAAATGATAAAAAGATTGGATAGCATGACCTTTAAAGAGAATTTTAAGGAACTTGCTTTATACAGCCTGACAAAAGGGTAACCAATGCTTAGAAGAAGTAGCATGAGAGGAGGAGGAAGAGGAATTATTTAAGGTGGTTATGGGTGGTATAACAGGAAGTAATGACTTAAAACTAAAAAGAGGAAACTTTCTAACATGTGAAGTCAATTAGACAATGGAGCCTCTTGCCAATGGATGTGATTGAGGCATCCAGGTGTTCAAGAGTAGACTTAGTAGTAGAAACACTCAATGGCAGTGTAGAAGTCATTCCTGCACTAGTTCAAAGGATGGACTAGATGACACAGATAGTCCTTTTCAAGACCTTTCTGCTATGATTCTGTGTGAATGAATGTAGACTGGTGAATTTTGTATAACCACATACAGGATGAGGAACGAGTAGATGTACAGTAACTTATTGGATATTTTTTTCCTAACCAGTTACGTTTTACAATGGACATGCATTTTAATATGATTTGTCTTTCAAACCACAGGTTGTTTCGATCACTTAATGCAAGACAAGGTGATTTGAGTCCATACAGTTTATTTCGTTTTAATTTTATCACTTCTCTAGACCAATAGATCCTAAACTGTAGGTTATTAGACAATTGCAAGCTCTCATCAGTAAGAGAAGGGAATGGAACTCATGGCCTTTAACTGTGTGAAACTTGTTAATTGCCAACTTCAATGAGATCTTAAATATATGTGCTTTTAAAAAAGGCCCAACTATGAATACAGTGTGTGTTTGCTGAGAAAGATGGAAATATAGATTGGGTCTACTTAAGTTGTTTAAAAAATAGCACGGAGATTGTAATGAGAAGGCTGGCGTAGATGCATTAATATTGGATAGAATCAAAACTGCTCAGCTGTCTGACATAAGCCCTCCACAATAAATGAAGACTTTCCTTGAATTACTTAATAATAAAGGCCAGTGCCTTTGGAGCAGGAGGATCAGAGCTCTCTTCCTAATGTCACCATGGAATTCTGACAGCCATGTGCAGTCACATCTGTAAACTTCCTAGGTGGTCATAGATCCAGTAAAATTTTTCTGGTTTTCTTTCTCTGCCTTCCCTATGTGTTCAGCTCAGAGCTCTTACTGGAGTTCAAGGATTGCTCTCAGTTTCCCTTTACATTCCCCTATGTCAGATGGTTGAGTCAGTGCTGCTCCTGAGTCAGTACTGCAAGTCAGTTCAGAGTGGTATATGGTACTGCCTCTTCTTCCTGCCCCTCTGTGCTAGCTTGTGTGCAAGAAATTGAGCTTGTCTTTTTAAATTCCCCATGATGTGACACCCTATCCCACAAATGGAATTATAAAAATTATATACGGTATCTTGAACATCCTCTGCTCCCAAGGAAAACAATCTTACCTATATGAAATCATTTTTAAAGGAAATAAATACCCTTTATCTTTTATAGTAAGTTCAGCAGGAAATCATGTTTCATATTGATAAACTTAATGTTTTGGCTTTTGGCATTCATTTTTGACACCTGTCTTTATATCCCTGTACCTATGTACACACATGTGGCTATGTATATGCTCTTTATAGAGTGATTTATAATGAGCTAGAAATCTTTTGTGAGGAATTTGGTCTGCAAAGTTTGTTTTTCCTCTTCCCTGCCTCCTTTAACGTATTTGTTTAAATAGCAGTGATTGGCTAATTTTGTGTGGGTGAACTAGCAACCATTAAAATTGTGGGAATAACATAATTCTTCATTGAGTAGGGCTAGAAGAAACCGCTGTACCTTTACTTTGTCTAAATCCAGCCTGCATTGTGTCTTCTCAGAAACTAAAATCTAACCTGGCATTGATGACATTTTGGACAAATGGACCTTTTGGAGTTAAAGGAAAATAATTAAAATTTAGAAGAAAAACAAATAAACAATCCTTAACTGCTCAAACCTGAACTGAAAGTAATGTTTCCTGATCTTGAGTAAATTGGCTTAAACACAGATTCTTTTCCTTTGGTGATTTAACAGAAGAATACAGTTTTTCACTACAAGTAATCCAAGCTGCAGGAGCACTGCAAAAACAAAACAAAAATCCATACGGAAATATTTGTTTGAATATTAATATAAATTGTAGACAATTTGTGGAAAGGCTAAATTATTTTATATGGATTAGTCAGCAGAGTCTACATACAACACCTTCCTATTTGTTTCAATTATCTTTAAGTGATTATATTTTTAAAATCCTTTTTGTTGGCTTCAGCTATCTGTGATCCATCAGATTTTGAAAATCATTGTAATGATTATGAAGAGGAAGAACGCAAAGCAGCATCCATTCATACAACTTTAATAGTAAACAATAGCAACAAGTCTGTGGATGTTTGGGAAACAAAGATGGGAAAATGACTGGTTTGTGGAAATACAAGAGCATTAGTAGGAATTGTGGGCAGGGGCAGCCCATCCATATAGGTGAACTAGGCAGTCGCCTAGGCTCTCAAGTTAAATGGGGCACCAAATTTGAGGGAAAAAATCAAATGGAAAAAAAATGGAAAAAGATGGAAAAAAAATACAAATAAAATAACAAATATGTCATTATTTCAATTTCCGTGCACATACCGAGGGAATATGAATTATAATTCATTTCTCTACATTTCAGAGAACTTATTAATATGTCAAATCTTTTATTTGCTGCAAAAATAAATAATATTTTAGCAAACTTTTTTCAATTTGCAACGGAGGGGCAAGATGACCCACTCCGCAATTTTGAAAAGCAATAACTCAGCCACAATGAAACACATCCGCCAGCGGATGCAATGCTAGTGACACCTAACTAGAATATACATCAAGGTTGCATAGCCAGAAATTCATGTACAGCAGAGATATTGCGAGTTGATACATGTCAAACGATCATCTTAACATACGTCGCAGGTAGATGGTTAAGAATCAAGTGAATACTGTGGAAAATTGTGTTTCTTGGTGCCAAAGAATAACATCTTTCAGCATTATAAATCCAAAATTTGAGTATCTTTAAGTGTTATTAAGCCTTAATGTTGTTATTGGGCTGTATAATTATGAACATTTCTTTGTTACAACTGGTTAACATGTAATAAATAAGGTCCATAAAAGAAAAGTAACAGCATTTAACGCTTAATAGACTAAGAAAGTGATGACATCACACTCCAAGCGGGTAACCATGAGGAAGGGGATTATTTTCCAAACAACCAGTGGCAGGTTATAACGTGGGAAAAAGGTAATTTTGTTTCCGTGTAAATGCTGTAACTAACTGTTTTAATAGGTAAGTGAGTGTATGTTACTAATCATTGAACCTTTAAGTGGGGAAAAGACATGTTGGGATGGCTGCAATGTGGTTTAAATCGCCAGTCATATGGTGGGTTTGTCAGCCATCCTTAACGCGATAATGCTTGCAGTCGGGAGAACAGTACAAAACAATATTCAAATGCCCCATGGTAGAAAGAGGAAAAAGAAAACCCTCAGGAGCTGAGTATCATAAACGAAAGGATGAGGAGGAAAAGGATCAAGCAAAACAGCAGGGATCCTTCCTGAAATATCTTCTCTTTAGTCAAAATAAAGATGGACGCAGTTCACAGCATCCAGATGAAGGTATATTACTTCGAGATGAGGGTAGCTCACATCCACAAAAAATCAGTTTGGAAACCCAAGTTGATGGAAACTTACTTCTAGATGAAGGCAGCTCACAGCATCAGATTGATATGGAATGGAGAAAATTTATTCACCTTCAGAGACACATGCAGAAATTGAAGTAAATGAAGTAGAAGGAAGAAAGGATGAGAAAGTTACAAACAAGTTACAGTATGGGGACGCAGCTTCATGGCCCAGATATGATGACAGTGTGCAGCAAATTCTCATGAAACGTGGACCCGAACAAGTTCATGAATTTCCCTTCCCTAAGGATGGAAATAAAAGAAAATTCTCTGCTCAGCATTACAAGAGGAAACTCATTAACGGGGAAGAAATTCATCGAAACTGGTTACAATATTCAATGTCGAAAGACTCTGTGTTTTGCTTTTGCTGCAAGTTGTTTAGAAATCAGGCAATTGGTACATCACTTACTGAAAATGGTTTGAAGGACTGGAAAAACAGATCTTCAGTTCTCTCGTCACATGAAAGAAGTACAGAACATTTGGAATGTTTTCAAAATTGGAAAGAACTTGAATTACGATTGAAAAAAGGAAAAACTATGGATGAAGAAAATTTACGTGTGATCAAGGAAAAAGAAGAATATTGGCAACAAATATTAGAGCGTCTGATTGCTTTAGTGAGTGTTCTCCGTGGACAAAATTTAGCATTCCGCAGCCGTGGTAGAAATGAAAAATTATACGCTCCAGGTAATGGAAACTTTTTAAAATTTGTTGAATACCTAGCTTTGTTTGATCCAGTCATGAAGGAGCATCTACGTAAAATAACTGATTATGAAAAACAGGCTCATTACTTAGGAAAAAATATGCAGAATGAACTGATTCAAATCCTAGCAAATGCCATTAAAAAGAAAATTGTAGAAGCTGCCTATTCTGCAAAATACTTTTCAATAATACTGGACTGTACACCAGATGTGAATCATGTTGAACAAATGACGATCATTTGTTTTGTGGATATGGAAAAGTCTGCAGATGAAGATAATGTTGAGGTGCTCATAAAGGAACATTTTTTGGGTTTCGTACCACTGAACGAGATGACTGGAGCATTTATGACTGAAACTGTTCTACAAGAGCTTGAAACAGTGTCATTATCTGTTGAAAACTTACGTGGCCAAGGCTATGAAATGGGAGTAATATGCAGGATAAAGACAATGGTGTGCAAAGGAGAATGATGGAAATCAATTCTAGGGCCTTTTTTGTTCCTTGCAGTGCGCATTCTCTGAATTTGGTTGTCAATGATGCTGCTAGATGCTGTTTGGAGGCAATGTGTTTATGTGTTTTTCTCAGGCTCAACATGCCGTTGGGAGATTCTGACTCGCCATGTGAATTCTCTAACTGTGAAACCACTTAGTCAGACAAGATGGGAGAGTCGCATTGATGCTTTGAAGCCTCTTTGCTATGAACTTGGAAACATTTATGATGCCCTAATTGAAATTTCTGATGATGCTGCCTTTACTGGATCATCTGGCAATACGGCACGTTCAGATGCAGAAGCTCTTGCGAATGGCCTTTCCAAGTTCAAATTTGTGACTTCACTCATTTTGTGGTATAATATCTTTTTTGAGATTAACCTCACTAGTAAGCAGCTTCAGGAAAAGAACCTGAACATACATTCTGCTATTCAAAAACTGCAGCAAACTAAAAATATTCTGGAGGAATTCAGAAGTGATGAAGGGTTCGAAAGAACACTGGTAGATTCTCTCGAGCTTGCTGAAGAAATAGACTTTCCAACAAAATTTGAACCAGAGCCAATTCACATTCGGCAAAAGAACCAGCAGTTTTCACATGAAGGATGAGATACACCCATTCAGAACCCAAAACAAAGGTTCAAAATGAATTTCTACTTCGCAGTCCTTGATACTGTTATTCACTTGGTTGACGAAAGATTTCAACAGATGCAGCAGCTGGAGTCAGTATTTGGCTTTCTATATGGTATCCACAGCTTGCAAAAGAAAACAGCAAAACAGATCAGAGAATTTTGTATAAAACTGGAGTCAGCATTGACTAATGAAAATTCAAAAGACATTGATGCTACAGATTTGTGTAGTGAGCTTCAGGCTTTTTCAAGACGACTTAAGAAACATTCCACTCCTGAAGAAGTACTGAAGTTTGTTTGTGAAAATAAACTCAGACAGTTTTCCAAACGTTTTTATAGCTCTACGCATTCTTTTAACTTTGCCAGTTTCCATAGCTAGTGGGGAACGTAGCTTCTCAAAGTTAAAATTGATGAAAGCATATCTGCGTTCAACAATGGTGCAAGAGAGACTTGTTGGACTTGCCACAATGTCACTAGAGCATGAAATAGCTGGAAAACTAGATCTAAAAGAACTAGTGACTGAATTTTCAAAACTTAAAGCAAGAAAAGTCATATTTTAAGAGCCCAAAGTGTTTTGTAAATACAGGTTAAAGTTCATTAAAGAGTTTTCTTATTTCTTTCTATATTGGATGTGGTGGTAATGGCAGTTAAAGCAGGATAGCATAATGGATGATTTTGAATTTGTAATAATAAAAAGTTATAATTAACATTTTTAATGCATTTTTATTTGAAATTGGACTAAAGTATCATCTAACTGTCATGTACAAATCTATTCTGAAAGCTTTTTGTCTCTATTTTATCTGATCTCAGAAACATTGGTTTGACAGACAGACAGGCAAACCGAATAATTAAGCCTCTCTTTAAAAAAATACAAAAAACAAACGCTTAAAAAACATTAAAAGGAAAAACGGGCCAAAATGTTTCCCAGTTTACCAAAAACCTCAGCCTAGATCTTCCCTTGAGGTTTGGGGGTGGGAGAGCCGATTGCGTGCTTCTCCTAACGTGCCAGTTGCTGGCAGCTAGTCTAGGGCCGCCCCTGATCGTGGGTGGCCTTTACAAGGTTTAGAATCTGCTGTAGTATTAGTCTTTTTACTTTATACCATGTAAGGCGGTGAGACTATTGGCTGGCCTAAAGAATTTAGATGTTTGCTAGAATTTTGAATCTGATAAGTGGATACTTATGCATAAGTATTCAGATTCATTCCTGGTACATCATTAGCTTTCAATGTAGTTACGGCATTGATACATTTGCCCCTGACTGTTTAGCTGTCTGTTGGTTAGGTTGTTCTAGATGCGAATAGTAAAATTAATCCGAACACATATACACTTAGATTTCCACATTCTTCATTGTTTAATCCTTTTGAGCAAAGGATTTCAAACTTACCTAGGAGTGATCGAGGAAACTCTAGTAGATTTACTGATAATATTAGCAGCTAAATTAATCATAAACAAGTGGAGAAATCTCTCACAAATCTCATTTTCAACATGACTAAATATGATGCGTGTGGCTATCACATGAAAAGGTGGCAGCACACTATGGTGCAAGATTGCATAAAGTTAGTGGGAAACAAGATATTCATTAAACACCCTTCTTTGAAATGAAAACTCAGATAAAGTCATGGGTAGGCTTAATAATCTCTCATGAATTTTAATATGGCAGACATTTATTTTACTCATATATAGTCTGTCTTGATGTTAACGTGAACACTGACAGTAATGCTTTACCTGTGTACCTGATTGTTTGTTGTGGCGGTTTTTTTTTAATTTGGTCTGCTATATTTTTGTTCCAGTATTTGAGTGTTTTTCCATTAGCCCATGGCATTATCACTTGATATTGTTTTCTCTGTTAGATTTCTCTATTTGCTTATTTATTATAAAGTCAAAGAGCTATTTAGACTTAGATCTGGGACCAATTCAAGGAAATTGGTATAACAATCTCTCAAGTGTGATGTAAAGGAACTGTGTGTTCTAAATCTTCATCCTAGCAGACCAATTTACCCCTGTGACTTGCTTAGAGGAAAAATATGTGCACACAGCTGCATGTGGAGATGAATATGAATAGACATGTAGCCATCACGAACCCCAGACCTTAACCCAGAATGTTCCTCTTGATTCCTGCAATTAAGGACCTGCAGGACAGCTTCCCCACAGAGTTATGGTGACACACAATACTGGCTGACATCTTTCCCCATTCCCACTGCTGGCCATGGGTTTTCTGGCACGTGACTCATTGCAGTGCCTGGGTGCTGAGAATTGCCATATACTTTGATAGTGGATTTCTTCATTTGTTGGCTACAGTTTTTAAAATTGATTTTTGGCTTAATCCTGTCCCTGTTGAGCTCTGTGAGTCCACTCTTTGATCCTGTGGGATGGCAAAACATTGGTAATGAATACAGATCATTGCACCTTCTAGCTGGGTTCCCTATGCTTGTTCCCTTTACTAATTAAAAAGGGCACTTCTTCCTGCCAGAGATTAATGGCTCCATGACTGTGGGATTTCCCTGGCATTTCTCCCATCATGCTTTCTTGTTCTATCCCAGGGATTGGCAACCTACGGCACGCGTGCCAAAGGTGGCATGTGAGCCGATTTTTGATGGCACGCGGCAGTGGGCAGAGCCGCCGCCGCTTTGGGGTTTCCGCCGCCAACTCCTGCCAGCCAGGGGTCCCCCGCAGCACCTGCTGCTGGCCTGGGTGAGGGAACCCCAGGCTGGCAGTGGGCTGAGACCCCGGCTGCCAGGATCCGGGGGCCGGAAACCCAGAATGGGGGTAGGCTGAGCTGTTCAGCCTGCCGCCGCTCTGGGGTTCCCCTGCTGGCCCCTGGCCAGCCAGGGTCCCCCTGCCGGTCCCACTCAGCACCTGCTGCTGGCCTGGGTGAAGGAACCCCAGGCTGGCAGTGGGCTGAGACCCCAGCTGACAGGAGCCAGCAGCCGAAACTCCAGAGCGGCGGCGGGCTGAGCCGCTCAGTCGCAGCTCTGGGGTTCGGCTGCTGGCCCCTTGCCAGCAGGGGTCCCCAGCTGCAGCCCCACTCACCTTGCTTCTGGTTGGAGTTCAGGCCCCCTCCCAGACAGGGTCCAGGCCTCTGGCCCTGCTCAGCCTGCTGCTGGTCTGGGGTACCAGCGGCCAGCTCCACTCACCTCAGCTGCCGATCTGGGGTTCCAGCCACTGACCTCCTGCCAGCCAGGGTCTGGATCTCCAGCCTTGCTCAGCCTGCTTTCCGGCCTGGAGTCCCAGCAGGCCACCCTGGGCTCTGCTCCTGGCCTTGGATCAGTGCTCTGCAGCCTCCCTGCTGTGGCCCACTGTCCCCAGCCTGGGACAGTGAGGTTTGCACTCGAGGCAAGAGAGGGTGCAGCTCAGCACCCCGTCTTAAAATTGCTTATATCAGACCATGCTGCCTTTGACCTCGTGCCTGCCTTCCATCGCCATTTTTTTTCCCACTGAGTTGAAGGGAACATTTGACAAAATGGCAGCTCCTAAGAAAGCAAAGCTAGATGTCCGATCATTTCAGCCTGCTTGGACAGATGCATTTGGATTTATTGAAAAGAAGGACCGTGCTATTTGTGTTTTTTGTTACAAAAGTGTTGTTTGTCGCACATCAAGTGTTCGACGACATTTTTAAACAAAGCATGAGAAAACCTTTCTTGACGAAGCAGACAAGACTGAATCGATCAAAAAGGCAGTAGCAGCCTATGAGAAGCAAAGCAGTATTTTTAAAAGCTTAAGTGTAAGTAAAAATCAAGCTACAGAAGGAAGTTACAAGATTGCACAGTGCATTGCAAAAAACGGAAAGCCGTTTACAGATGGGGAATATATAAAATAAGTTTTTCTCAGCAGTTTTTTCCAGGGTTATTCAAACTTCTACTTTCCTCTACTTCCAACTCATAAAAGAGCTATCGAAATGTTGCACTGTCGATGTCGATGAGATTGGAAAGTACATGCAAGAACTGGAATCAGAATTTTCTGACAGATTTCAAGATTTCCAGCAATTTGGCCCAATGCTTTCTTTTCTAATTAAACCTGAAAAGTTCAACGAAAGCGACTTGGATGTGTCTGTATTTCAGTGGATGGGTGTTGAAGATTTCGAAATGCAACTCATTCAGTTAAAAAGCTCAGAATTGTGGACATCAAAGTTTGTGGATCTGCAAAGCGCACTTGAAGCTACCGAGAGAAATCATAGGACCTCTATTCTGACCTGCTGGTTGTCCCTGTCAGTGAAATTTAACTGTTTGAAGAAAATTGCATTTGCAATGCTTTCAGCATTTGGATCCACATACCTGTGCGAACAGGTATTTTCACACATGAAATCTGTCCTCTGTCCCTCTTGGAGCCGGTTAACAACTGATCACTCAGAAGCCTGTGTGCAGCTTTAAGTATCCAAATACGTGCCAGACATTGGAAAACTCAGCAAGGAAAAGCAAGGGCAAGGATCACACTAAACTGATAAGATCTGCATTTTAATTTAATTTTAAACAAAGCTTCTGAAATATTTTGAAAACCTTGTTTACTTTACATATAACAGTAGTTTGGTTATATAATATATAGACTTATAGAGAGACCTTCTAAAAATGTTAAGATGTATTACTGGCACGCAAAGCCTTAAATTAGAGTGTATAAATGAAGAATCGGCACACCACTTCTGAAAGGTTGCTGACCCCTGTTCTATCCTCTGAGTTAAAATATATAATTTATAATGAATTAGGTTTTGTTTTTCACTTGTAGTAGTTGCATGCATGAAGGAATTTTTTTAATTGAGCTCTGCGTATGTTACTTGAGTAATTCAGTTAATATATGTTAAACCCTAAACAGATATTGGACCAAATTCATCACTGGTGTAATCCCTCTGGAGAACAGTGGATTATAACAGCAATGAATTTGGACCACAGTGCTTAATTTTGTTACACTTTAGTTTTTGTACGTTATTAAATCATGTCACACTATCGTTTCCAAATGCTCAGACTGTGCTCTTCTGATAGTTTCATAAATACCTTTTACAGCATAGTGTACCAGAAGATATTTTATCATATAAAATTACTCAGAGACATAGTAGTTTGACCAGCTTTATTATGGCCTGTACTTTCTTATTAAAACTGACAGCATTCCTAGCGCTGTTTATGTAACATGCTCATATCATTAACATAGCTGTGAGAGGGAAAAAAAAACCCAAGTGTGGGCAGTATGCTTTGTAAATAATCTGTATTACTAGCCTTATCAGATTTTCTCCGTAGATTCCCATGCATTTTGTTCAAGTTTAAAAAGAGGTATGATAGCTTTTGCATTAGCAGCTTCCCCTTCCTCTCCCCAGTGTGTATGTGCGCACACCTACGTTACACAAACACACTGTCTAATTTTGTTAATCAGTGCTTGACTAGGAGGAAAAGAAAATAGGGAGATGGTTACATTTTTGCTGAGTCACTTAACCCCGAAAACTACATTGGATCATAGTTGAGTATGTTCAGCTGACAGGGTTTCCCTTACAGAGAGCAATCTGTCAGACAGCAGAACCAGGTTTTGACAATGTTATATGCCAGATGTATGCATGGTTGTGAATTACTTGTAACTTTCTCCTTATTGCCCTGCAATAGAGTAAGTGGAACATGTTTGAGTAGTATGTTCACTGTTGTTTCAATTAAACATTCTAGGGTAGATTCCTGTTTGTTATTGTATCAAAGCATGGTGCAATTCCTAACATTTGCTGTTCTCCAATTATATATACCCTGTATTTATTGCATGGATGGCAGCCCTATTGACATCAATGGATCAGACATATGGTTCAGTATCGTGACTCCAACAGAGGCTAGTATCAGCTGTTTCAGAGGTAGATCGTGCAAGAAACCCTGCAATAGTCACTTGTGAGTGAGTGGAGGGACAAAACAAACAAATAAAAGCCCTAAAGGAAAGTTTTTTCTTAATGACTATTTAGTTGAATGTTGTTACGCCCTGAAGCATGAGCTTTTATATCTCTTCAAAACTCTTATTTAAGAAATCCTTACTTTTGTAACTCTGGATGTCATTTTCCATATAATTCTCCAATCCTATTTGTAATCTTGCTAAGCTATTGGTTTTAATGAGATCTTGTGGAAATGAGTTCCATAGGGCATTTCCTTTTTTATCTGTGTTAAATTTGCCATTTTTTGGATTTTTTCATTATCCCTTTTGGTTCTTGTGTTATGAAAGATGGCATATAGAAGTACCTGATCTACCTTCACTCTGCCTTTTTTGTAGAAGCAGTGCAGCTCTCAAATGTAGTTCTGAAGTAGTAAAGTTAACTCTTCAGAAAGGAACAGAACCTGAAGTATATCTGAACTTTGAAAGTGGTGGTCCTTTTGGCATCCTTCATGAGGAAAGACATTTATGTAAAGTAACTGTTGGTATTCTTATTTATTCAGTAGCTCCTGGCATCAAACATTTTTTTTTTTAGAAAATTCATGTACTCTTTATTTGAAGAAAAAGTTTTTAAATTAACTGAAAACATTGTTATATGTATGCATATTTAAACACACAGAGTAACCAAGGTTTTTTGTTATTCTTATACGCTGAATTGAGGGATTCAAGAGTAACCTTCATAAATGTACAAGGTTTATTTTCTTTTCAAATCATTTACTTTTGGGAGTTTGCCTGAATATTTGAACATCCTGCAATTTAAAGATAAAAATTTTCAAAAATGAATTGGAAATTTAAAATAAGTATTCTGACATATCTGTGGTTATAGAGCACGTAAATGTATGCAAAATGTTTCTCTACAAAATATTGTAAATCTTTAGGCAATGACTTTATCATTCACAGCAAGGATAATTGTGTGCAATTTTAGTATAATTTACCAGAATGCTTGAGATTACTAATTAATTATGGATGATTAATTTTTAAATATGACCCTACATTTGCATTTCATTATCCTATGGTTTGCTGATCTTAAAACTTTAGCAGAATTACTGTGTCTGTGTGTAAGAGAACCATTCTATCGTGTAAAATCTGAGTAATATAACAACCTATAACTATTTAAAGAATTTGCCATTTTCTAATTATTTTTAACTAGATGTATTGAAAGGATCAGATGATATATACATTAGAAGATATAGAACTGAAATAGTACAGTTATTTTCAATCTTGTGATATTTTCCAATGCCTTAGGCACCACTGTACAGTAATTATGGGTAAATGTTGAGATTTTAATGGCAACTACTGTATCTCTCTTGTAAGTACAGGAGCTGTTGCAAGAGTCTTCCACTAAGATGGCCTGTCATAGAATCATAGAATATCAGGGTTGGAAGGGACCTCAGGAGGTCATCTAGTCCAACCCCCTGCTCAAAGCAGGACCAATCCCCGACTAAATCATCCCAGCCAGGGCTTTGTCAAGCCTGACCTTAAAAACTTCTAGGGAAGGAGATTCCACCACCTCCCTAGGTAACGTATTCCAGTGTTTCACCACCCTCATAGTGAAAAAGTTTTTCCTAATATCCAACCTAAATCTCCCCCACTGAAACTTGAGACCATTACTCCTTGGTCTGTCATCTGCTACCACTGAGAACAGTCTAGAGCTATCCTCTTTGGAACCCCCTTTCAGGTAGTTGAAAGCAGCTATCAAATCCCCCCTCATTCTTCTCTTCTGAAGATTAAACATCCCCAGTTCCCTCAGCCTCTCCTCATAAGTCATGTGTTCCTGTCCCCTAATCATTTTTATTGCCCTCCGCTGGACTCGTTCCAATTTTTCCACATTCTTCTTGTAGTGTGGGGCCCAAAACTGGACACAGTACTCCAGATGAGGCCTCACCAATGTCGAATAGAGGGGAACAATCATGTCCCTCGATCTGCTGGCAATGCCCCTACTTATACATCCCAAAATGCCATTGGCCTTCTTGGCAACAAGGGCACACTGTTGACTCATATCCAACTTCTCGTCCACTGTAACCCCTAGTTCCTTTTCTGCAGAACTGCTGCTGAGTCATTCGGTCCCTAGTCTGTAGCGGTGCATTGGATTCTTCCGTCCTAAGTGCAGGACTCTGCACTTGTCCTTGTTGAACCTCATCAGATTTCTTTTGGCCCAATCCTCCAATTTGTCTAGGTCCCTCTGTATCCTATCCCAACCCTCCAGCGTATCTACCACTCCTCCCAGTTTAGTGTCATCTGCAAACTTGCTGAGGGTGCAATCCACACCATCCTCCAGATCATTTATGAAGATATTGAACAAAACCGGCCCCAGGACCGACCCCTGGGGTACTCCACTTGATACCGGCTGCCAACTAGACATGGAGCCATTGATCACTACCCGTTGAGCCCAACAATCTAGCCAGCTTTCTATCCACCTTATAGTCCATTCATCCTCATACTTCTTTAACTTGCTGGCAAGAGTACTGTGGGAGACCGTGTCAAAAGCTTTGCTAAAGTCAAGGAACAACACGTCCACTGCTTTCCCTTCATCCACAGAGCCAGTTATCTCGTCATAGAAGGCAATTAGATTAGTCAGGCATGACTTGCCCTTGGTGAATCCATGCTGACTGTTCCTGATCACTTTCCTCTCCTCTAAGTGCTTCAGAATTGATTCCTTGAGGACCTGCTTCATGATTTTTCCAGGGACTGAGGTGAGGCTGACTGGCCTGTAGTTCCCAGGATCCTCCTCCTTCCCTTTTTTAAAGATGGGCACTACATTAACCTTTTTCCAGTCATCTGGGACCTCCCCCGATCGCCATGAGTTTTCAAAGATAATGGCCAATGGCTCTGCAATCGCATCCGCCAACTCCTTCAGCACTCTCGGATGGAACGCATCGGGCCCCATGGACTTGTGCTCGTCCAGCTTTTCTAAATAGTCCCGAACCACTTCTTTATCCACAGAGGGCTGGTCACCTTCTCCCCATGCTGTGCTGCCCAGTGCAGTAGTCTGGGAGCTGACCTTGTTCATGAAGACAGAAGCAAAAAAAGTCATCCCTCCCTCCCTGAAGATACATATTTAGTCCTGCCATTCTGGATTCAGGAAGTGACTCTGTGATTTACTCCTTTCCTAATTGCAAGAGATCATAGAGGAACAGGCCTTTTATCCTGGAAAAGGATAAGTAATAGGATAGTTACTAATTTGCACTTTGATTATACCTTTTCAAATGCTCATTTAAATATCAGTTTTCATGAATGAAATAAAGTGATATTTACCCAAGACATTTTTAGTTCCGAATTAATTTGGAAAATAATTTGAGTCTTAAATAATTGTTTTGGAAATATGGCAGAGTACCGTTTGCACACAAGACAGAAGTTTAGGCAAAACTTACCTTGAAAGTTTGAGGAGACTCGTCCTAGGACAAAAAGCTCTATCTAGTCGATCTTCTCTCCTGGTTCAGATTAGAGCAGGTCATTTGTGCCAGTAACCCCAAAGATCTATTGTGGTAGCTAGCTAAAGGACAAAAGTATCCTGGCTTTCCAGTGACCGTATTCCTTCTTTCAGTAACAGCAAGCAGAATGACCTACAGCAGCCCTATGGCACCTGAAGCTCCATCGACACTGGGTAGATGTTCCAGGGCCTGGGTCCATTAAGTTTAGGTTTGCTTTGCATTGGTGGATCAGCACAAAGGTTTGTAGGGCCTAAGACTTTGACTAGGTTTTTATGTTCACAGTATAGGTTTTTATGAAAACATCAAGAGTACTGCAGGTAAACCTCATGGGAGCCCATTGAAAATGAAAGTAAAGAAATATTCGGGAACCTTGTTTGTCAGGGGCAAGCACTCGGATTTGATTAAATCATATTTATAACAGAAGATCGTGCTATAATCGTACAATAAGACTGTGTTTCCTCAGGCAAAGAGTGTTCTATGTCAGACAAATAGAGCAGTACATCATCAGCAGAGAGTGTGATGTCTTAGTTGCCTTCATCGCCTATATACCCTGAAGGTATAATAGGTCAAATACTCAGATTTATGGCAAGAGGTTAAATGGAGAGGGCAAAAAGAAAGGCAGACTGAGCACAGTCCTGAGAGAGATCACGATAGAGATGAGAGGTTTGATAAGTAAGATGACTGTGACATTGGGATGGGAATGAAATGCGTTGGGGACTATGAGGAATTTCTATGGAAACTAGTTAAGGCTTAAATCTCTACAGATTTGGTTTGAGATGCTTTCCCAAATTTGTGTCTGCAAAGTTGGGTTAGAAGTCCTGCAAGAAGGGATTTTACTGTGAGATTTCTGGTACTCCTTGTTTTCATATGGGCTAGGAAATGGAAATGACATAAACAGTGTTTTCTCTTAGCATATCGGTCTTATCCCATGTTTTTGCTTCCTGTCCCAAATGCTGCCAGGAAGTCCAGAGATGTGTGAAAATAAACATAAGTTTGTGGGGAAGGATAAAGTTATCTGAATATTTTCAAACTTCAGCATGTATGGGTTGAGTTTTGAGCAAAGTAAATATTCAGTTCTTATCTTACCTACCTTGGTTCACCCATGTGTTCTGAACATTAACATTTTTAGAGGATTCAGAACACTATACTTCACTGGATGTTAGTGACTTCACAAGCACCATGAAAGGACAGGCACAGAGATGCAGACAATATTCAGGGAGATGTTCTGTGTTGTTGGACGTCTGCCCAAAACTGAACTAGCCAAGAATGCTGATTAGCATTAATTATTTATTTATACTGCTCCATTAATGTACAGAGCAAGCTAAATCTATGTAAGATGGGCTAAAATGCTAATGATATAAGTGGTATTTTGTAATTATTATAATACCAATCATGGCAAAGATGTGGAGAGAAGTGCCAGGGGCTGGGAATTTTGTGCTTGTGGATGAGGGAGGCAGACAGGATGTGCTGTTAAGTGGTGCTTACATCACCTTTCTGGAGGTGTGTGTTCACTCCCTGCACGGCAAAACTAGGAGCATGCTTTAGTTTTTCTTGTCTTTTATATCCTTATCAGATATGCAAGGTGTCTAGTATGCTGTTCTTTTACTATCCTGCATCTATTGCAAAGCATGTTGCAAAGATTTTTCTCCTTGTAGGTTTTATTAGGGATAAGGGATATGGCTGTGTAGAAATCCCTACTCTTTATCTTACCTAGTCAAGGGTCAATATCTTTCTATCTATGTGCGCTGTCAATGCCAGTGCAATACAAGTAATGAATAATGGCTCCCATACTGTGACCTACGTGGCAATATGTAAACTCTGCAACAGAGAGTGTCAGAAACCGTGATGGGGGTGGTCACTGCTGTGGCAGTTGGGCTTAGTAGATGGAGTCAGGAGTCAGAGCCAGAATCAGGAGCCCAGAGCAAGGTTGAAACAAGGCTGAAACAAGAGAGAGGTTGGAACAGGGCTGGAGCAGGATAAGGCTTGTGGAATCTATTATCACTATCATACTAAACCATGAAGTGACATCGAGCAGACTGAGCTCCTGCAAGACTTATATACCTGCCTGAGGCACCAGACCAACTCCTGGCTGTGGATTGGTTGGAGCCTAGCACAAGAATGACTCATCAACAGGCTCTAGTTCAGGGATGACTCATCACCTTACAGAGGGTAATTTCTGATATCTCTCCTGTTCCTAACAGGGACATCCAAGAAAATTCTATAAGCTGTGAACTCTTTGTGCATCTGTAGTAAGGTGCGTGCTACACTCGTTCCACCTATGTATCTTCTATGCTTCAGCCCACTGGTGTGATTTATTTTTGCATCACTGCTTCCATTACCATCTTTCAGAGTTCTGCCAGAATTTCTTTGCAATGCAGCATGATTTCTTCCCAGAGTTATTGATTGATTGATTGATTTGTATTGCAGTAGTACTAAGAGGCCTTAACAGAAATTTGGGCGCCATTGTGCGAAAGTCTGTGCGCCAAGCTGCTTATACTCTTCATAGACAAGACAAACAAAAGGTGGGAAAAGGAAGCATTTCCCATTTTACCATTGGGGAATTTGGGCACAGAGAGCTTTACACAAGGTAACACAGGAAGCAAAGATTGAACTGTGATCTCCTGAGTCCTAGTTCAACACTTTAATCAAAAGGTCATCCGGCCATGGGATGCTGTCAGCTATATTTGTTTCACTGTTGACCCCTTCCTACGGTATTTGAACTTGCTGGACAGTATATTAATTTCCTCCCAGTCCATCACTCCAGTGATTTGGAGTAAGACTTTGTTGGTTCTAATTCATTCTAGATCAAATATTATAAACCTCTTATAATAAATGTCCTAAATATAAAGGGAAGGGTAAACACCTTTAAATCCCTCCTGGCCAGAGGAAAAATCCTTTCACCTGTAAAGGGTTAAGAAGCTAAGATAACCTTGCTGGCACCTGACCAAAATGACCAATGAGGAGACAAGATACTTTCAAAGCTGGAGGGGGGAGAAACAAAGGTTCTCTCTGTCTGTGTGATGCTTTTGCTGGGAACAGAAAAGGAATGGAGTCTTAGAATTTACTAAGTAATCTAGTTAGATATGCGTTAGATTCTGTTTTGTTTAAATGGCTGACAAAATAAGTTGTGCTGAATGGAATGTATATTCCTGTTTTTGTGTCTTTTTGTAACTTAAGGTTTTGCCTAGAGGGATTCTCTATGTTTTGAATCTGATTACCCTGTCAGGTATTTACCATCCTGATTTTACAGAGGTGATTCTTTTACTTTTTCTTTAATTAAAATTCTTCTTTTAAGAACCTGATTGCTTTTCATTGTTCTTAAGATCCAAGGGTTTGGGTCTGTGTTCACCTATGCAAATTGGTGAGGATTTTTATCAAGTCTTCCCCAGGAAAGGTGGTGTAGTGCTTGGGATGATTGGGGAGGGGAAAGAGATGTTTCCAAGTGGGCACTTCCTCTGTTATTATTGTTAGACACTTTGGTGGTGGCAGTGTTTAACCTAAGCTGGTAAGAATAAGCTTAGGGGGTCTTTTATGCAGGTTCCCACATCTGTACCCTAGAGTTCAGAGTGGGAAAGGAATCTTGACAATAGCAAACATTGTTTTTAGTTTTATTTTCTAACTAGCTATGTAACCAAACTTGCACATAGTCTTACAGGGCATTTGAAGAATTGCTCAGGTAAATTTTTTTATTGAATTTGGGTCCTTTCATTTTAATGGAGTTAAATTTTGCTGTGGAAACACTCAGTGGATGAGATCAGTTTGTTTGGCACTGACCCATCCATTCAACTTGAAGCAATCAGATTAAATAGCTTGGCACTTTATTAATGTGTGTGCAAATGGCAATCGAGTTCCAAGGACACTCTTAACGAAAGCACCTTGAATGATCAATCCAGGTGTGTAATTCATGTTTTACTTTCAACTTGCAAGTTTTTTTTTTTAAAGAGAGAAAAATTAGTTAGAATTGTTTTTTCGATTGTATCAAGAAAAAAACAAAATATGGATTATGATTATTTCTTGTTAATGAAAACATCATAGCTTCAGAATATTTAAAGTTCCCCAATACAGTGCCCCATAAAACTGGAAAATCATATAGAATCCACTATGTGGACTAATAGATACAAAAATTTCAGTGTTGAGTTTCTAAACCATTTTAGTTTTAAATGCATCTTGATTCAAAGTCAGAACAATTTAGCAAGTGCAGCACTTGTCAAAGTCATTCAAGATAGCACGCATTACTAAGAGACACCCTAAACTTGTAAATATAATTGTGTAATTAAAATAGGATACAACTTTCCAGCACAAAAAAGTGTGTGTGGGGGGGAGGGGAGCGGTGTGGTGTATATGTATTAGTCAGAAAAATGATGTGTTTGTACCAGCACTACTAAATACCAGAGAGAAAAACAACAGAGATAAAATGATGACAAAAATACTTTTAGGGACTGATCCAAAGTTCATTGAAGTCAATGGGAGTCTTTGGATTAGGCTGTTCAGTCACTACTGGCTTCTGCATAAATCCCCAAATGGCTGAGGTGCTGCCATAAACGTCAGATGTGGTCCTTGGCAAATGGACAGGCACACAGGGATTCTTGCCATGTCAGCAGCTAGCACCCTTGCCACTGCACTGATTTCTTGTGCAGAAGTACTATAGGATATAATGGAAAAGTCTAAATGTTTTATGGGCCATCCTGCAGAATGTAACAGAAAATCATACCTTTGCTTACAGAATTATATAGGATAGTTCAAATAACCAGAGGCTAGCATTCTCTATGGGTTTTTAGAACCTTACTGGTTTAATCCCACTAAATTCTACAGGACTTTTCCATATAGGATACGACCACATCCCATCTTGAAAGATGTATTTGAGGGGAATGCTGGGAAAAGGAAGCAACCCTTCATTCCCCCACATTGACAAGCAGACTGATCCAACACCTCTTTACTAGCTGTTGGAACTCTCCTTGTGCCTCCCAGTGACTAGCATTGTGATCCTCTACTTAGTTGCCGAATCTTCCCCAAAATGTGCTATTTGGATTTCTGAGCGCTCAGAGATATAGTCTGCACACTCCTATCCACACATGATATGCCTATAAAATGTAGGATGGTTATTCTGAGAAATTTGATGTCCTTATAAATGTCACCAAATTTAACTCACGTAAATTATCTTCATCTTTGGGGAAGTTAGGATAAAGATAAAGAGATTATATATGGATAATTGGGAAAGGGGAGGGATGTATGTGTGTGTAATCTTTATCCTAACTCCCCCGAAGAGCAAAGGTCTTGTGGGGAAATGCACAAGATCAGAGTGTATGTACTTCAATGCAATTGGGCAAGGAAATTGAAGTAGCTCTTACACGGAAGGCGAGTTACTCCAAGACTGTCCCCTATTCTGAAGCTTTTAAGTGACCAAATCTCAGAGTCACTCTAATGATATTTTTTTATAGTGTAAAAGAGAGGCAGCATAAACTAGAGGATTAAATACAGGATTTGTAGATAGATTTTGCTAAACTCTGTGTCTATTCCTTGCATCTGTAAAACAGCAATTATACTTGTATATCTGCCTCATCATGCTGTCCGGTAAATAGAAGAGGACTTCAGTCTCCAATGTTGTACATTTGGCATTTCACCAGCATTAAATTTTTGAAAAGTGGGCCTAATTAATGCTATATTTTATTTATAGATAATATATAAGTAAATAAAGTATGTCCTTCAAATACTCAAATGTATTATTTGAGAGTGAAAAGAAAAGGAGTACTTGTGGCACCTTAGAGACTAACCAATTTATTTGAGCATAAGCTTTCGTGAGCTACAGCTCACTTCATCGGATGCTTATGCTCAAATAAATTGGTTAGTCTCTAAGGTACTCCTTTTCTTTTTGCGAATACAGACTAACATGGCTGTTACTCTGAAACCTGTTATTTGAGAGTGTTTGTCAGGACTGGGATATACATTACTGTTTTCAAGTACTTTCATTCAAATGAGTAATCAAGATCAAGCATAATTAACTGTTAAGGGAGAGGGGAAAATATAGTTCCATGGTGAGAGCCATGGTATCTTGCCATCTTTTGACATGATAATATTAGCATTTTTGTCCTCTTCACAAAAAATAATGGCCTGTGGGCTACTACTTTTCCATAACAATGACCTCTATTGGAATGAGAGTCAGACCCATAAGTGTATCATAAGCCCAAATACTAATACAGCTAAAAAAGATTGTCCTTTAACTCAAGTGGTGTGACCCTATGCTTGTGGCGTAGAGGGATCTGATTCCTAGCCCTGCTTATGTCCATGAAGTTCTGATGTGCAGCAGATTTGTTACACAGTGAAGAAGCAAAATTCAATATTATTTTTTTTTTGCCAGCATTGCAACATTTTTTTTGGAGGATTATGTATAATAGAAAGTAGGAGTAACCCTGAGAAAGTATAGTATCGTATCAAACTAGGTCAGTGACATATTAGGTTTGAATGAAGCTGCTTAATTTGCTTTTAGGTGCTCAAATATCTTGCATATTTGAGTTTGTGTTTTTTTTTTCCCTGGAACTTTTCGTTTAATACCTCATCATTAGTGCAATTATAAACTGCTTGTTCAGGACTATGGCGTCAGCACAAACTACAAATATGAGACTTGCTGTAGCATTTCTACATATTTATTGCTATTGAGGTGAACATGTGTCACGTAGTCTATGCACTCTCTAAAATACAGTAGCTCTGGGCATGCTCATACCAATCTGGCTAGAAAACCACTAATGTTTGGTGGTCTCTATTTTGTATGTTAGAACTATAAGTCACAGTAATGTACCCACATGTAGCTGCACACAATCTTTGATCTCTGCTAGATTTTAGTGCTTTTAAAAAATGAAATTCAGCTTTTCACAGTGAGGATGATTTATGTCTCTCTCTCGCTCTCTTTCTCCATTCCCTCCTCCCAAATAAGTCTCCTTGTGGTAAATTTGTATTAAGTGAATTCTTTTGAAAAATAGATTGAGTTTAAAAGATGTTAATTGTAAATAATGTTGGTGGAGATGTTAAAATGATCTGCATGGATGTTTAATGGGGCGTGTTAGCGCTGTTGTCGTCACTAACCTAAAATTAGAATTAAGAGTACATATAAATCTTTACAGGGAGGTAATGGCCCAGTTAAAACGTTGTCAGGTGAAGGTGCTCTGCTTATGTATAAAACTGGAGTCAGTTCTTTTCACCTTGACCGAAAATTTGTCAAGAAAAAAAAAAATTCCAGAACCACTGAAGCTTCCATGCCAAGAGTTGTAATTAAAAGTGAACACTTATGTCCCATCTGTTTACCACATCACTGAAGCTATGAACACTGTCAGTGGCTGTGGGCAAACAGATAAATCAACAGGCTAGTGGGCTGCTCTAGTGCGCAATGACACCCGCCAAATTTCCCACTCAGCTCATTGATATTGATTTGTAAATGAGCCTGCCTGTTTGTTTGTTGGAATCGCGTCATTACTTCAGCAAAGTATTCCAGCCAAGATGTAGCAGCTTTCCAGGGGCTCTGGATTTTATTATTTATCACTTTGATTTGCCTGTGGAAGGGTCAGGAAAACTAACAAAGGGGACTTGCAATAATTAAAACTACTAGAATGTACTGTGATGGAAGAATTTTTAAATCACCAGAATGAAGCTGTAAGATGAAGGAAAGAAATGGACAATACTGTACTTTTGTTTAACTCTTTAATTAAAAACAAACAATGTGGAATTGGAAACAATTGCCTGTATGCCTCTTTCTGCAGTAATACTCCTTAAGTCATACCATTCTCTGAAACTGCCTCTTCACTGATGTATCCATATCCCTCAAAATCCTGCAAAGCTTTTTCTTGGTCCTATGAGGGAATGCAGGAAAGGGAAAGGGGTTTTCTTTTAAAAGAGAGAGAGAGAGATGGGGAGACTGACATAAAATGTATTGGAGGCAAGAAAGACAGCACAGAATATCAGTGTGTGACATTTGTCCTGGCTTCATTTTTCCTTCCGCTCGTCAGCTGGATCTTCTAAAGAATGTCAGGATGTTATTGAAGAAAGTCCCTCCAGGTCTTTGTTGCTTTTGACAAGAGTACATGAAGTCCTCTTATATGCAAGTGAACTGTGTCAAAATGGCTGTTCTTGTGCATTTCCTGCTGTTGTTTATTGGCAGGATGGCTGCTAGAGAGGTTAAATTAGAGTCCATTCAACCAGAACTCTGGCAGCAATGGTAGCCAGACTTTCTCTGTGCCAGTCCCCTCTCCTGGGATTGACCTTGCTTTCTCCTGGAGCTCATTCCATACATTGTATGTATTTTATTTCAATAGTAGGATTATATTTGGTAAGAATTCTATGTTCAAGTTTGTTTCAGGTATTCAGGTCTCAGCCCCATCTGGAATTCTGAAGCTGAATGTTTTGAGTGACATACTATGTTCTTACATTGTGGCTTTTTACAGCCTCCCGCCCCCCCTCCCCCCTTCAAAAAATGCTTAAATCCTAGATATAGTGTTATGTGAGGACAGAATCGAGTTTTTGTTTACAGGTATAATGAGTTTATAAATTATTTAAAGGATAATCTCTTTTGCTTTATAGCATATAAAGCAATGAATAGCTCCTGAGATTTATTAAAAGCCTCAGCTTTGATTTGGCTGTTAATCAATCTCAAAAGCTGTTTATTGTGAGTATACAACAGAATAACAGAGATTATTACTATTACACAATATCACGGAGCAGGCAAAATAAAATAACCCCCGTGAAGACTTGGAAAAGCCGAGGTACCTTTTTCTCTGACTCTCAATGACATCAAATTGAGGCAAACCCGGATAAGTAAATTAGTGGGGAGGGCTGAGTTTAAATAAGGATAACTTACACTTTTGATGCCACATGACTTAATGTTCTGACTGAGGCAAAGTACTGTGTAAGCTTTTGTTTCTTTTTTTTCTATACCTATCTAATGTAAAGTGAAATCCTGTTATAGGAACTGATATGGACAATCCCTATTTTGATTGTTGTTATATATTGACTGATAACTCTATCCACATCCATAAAACAATGCATTTCCTAAATCGGTCACATGCATAGAAGCCAAATCTCCATTTTACAAGAAGAAAACATTGGAATGCCAAAGCACATCAATCGCATTATAATTGGGTGCAATTTATCCAGCCATATGCTGTAACGTTCTTTACCTGTATCGGAGAAGCTCTCAAAAAGGTGTGATATTATTTCCTGGTTTTGAAGTTTAAAATAAATTACTTGTCTCTGAACCTTCAACTCAATGCACCACGATAAGCATATGCAATAGGCAAATGCATTTACACTAACATAAAATCGCTTTTGAGAAGTAATTTTTGATCCATAGAATAGAATAATCATTACAAAGGATGATAGGAACAATCAAATTCTACTTTATCTGTTTCTAAATCCTACCTACAAATTGTTTGTGCGTTTAGAAAGGTTAATAATCATTTGAAAGTATGTCAGGAAAAGTGATGTGATTAGATATGTGGAGTGTCAAAGAAGATTTCATTGTGTCTTTGGAAAAGGGAAATCGGTAGCGTCTTTCTGAGTTGTGATTAACTGAAATACTGTCTGTCTATTTGCCTTTGTACTGCTTTCTATTGCTGCTGTTTGAGTGCCTCACAGGTATTAGATTGGCATGGTGAGATCCCTAATAGATTTATTGGCTCCTTCAGCTCTTCTCCCTCCTCAGATTATAAAACAACCTGCTTTGGGGGGAGTGGGGAAGGGGATTTAGTGAGGGATGATGAGGTGGCAGTTTTGTAAATGTTGTTCTGGTTATGCTGGAGACTGATTGTATTTTGAATATTTACTGTTCAAAGTGGGCAAGCAATTGGGCTTCTTGTTGAATGCAGGGATTGGAGTGAGGGATTATCCTATTAGTGCCTTGATATAAATCCTACACCAATTAACCCACTGAGGTGCAAATGATGACAGCAACTAGTGGAGAAAGCCCAAGAGCACATGAAATATTGCCAGATTATCAAACCACTTGGACTGGTTGCTACAGAGAAAGCATGGATCATACATCAGTATTCAGTCTGTGGATGTCTAATCTGCATGCTGGAGTCTGAAGCGCAGACTGAGAGCAGAGGGTACTTTAATAACTACTGCAGAACATAGAGAAAGGTCACAAAACCTTGTTGGGAAGAGAGGAAAGGAGACAGACAGCCTTTTGGGGTCAAGGGATGGAAAGCCAGGACGTTCAGCCTAATATTTAGGGTGAAATGCACCTCTGTGCAGAAGGCCAGCACATTAGAATGTAAGTGAGGGCTAGAGCTAAATTCAAGCAAGAATTTTAGCCTCATAATTTTAGAATGGAGTCAAGCCTCTAAAATGCTGAGGTTCACCTGTGTCTAATGTCTTTCATCTGTGGTGACAGTAAGAGTTTCAGTGCAGTCCCAGGAAAATGTTAAATATCGTTTGTTTTTGCCTCAGGGACCATACTACCGTTTGGAGAATCCCATTGTAATTTTGTGAAAAAGAACATTTTTTTCTGTGGGAGAAAATGAAAAATATTGTGCTGACAATTCAGATGATAAAATATAATTTGCCTGAATGCAAGTTCACAGGATGAAGCATAATAATCTTTCAAAGATTGTGAGTGTAAATGGATTTGTAAACTTTAAAAGTTTTCTGAAAATATCTTTATGTACACTAAAACTCACCTGGATCTATTATGTCACTGGATCTATTATGTTAGTTCTGACACTGCCTTTCTGTGTAGTCTTCTTTTTTTCTTGAAAAAAACATTTAAAAAGATGAAATAGTTTCTATTCTTTCACAATTCATTAAAATAACCATCGGGGGTTGTCCAGGCTGCCAAATGTAAGTGGGCGAATGGTCCCACTATTGTGGGGAACTTTCCTGCTTTATACGTTACCCTGGTGAAGTGGGTTAGTGAAAGGATCTGAGTCCTCGCTCCCACTTCCTTTACCCAGAGGCCTACCTGACCTCAAGGGCTCCCCTTCCACTCTCCTGTGTGGCGGAGTCCTCGTAACCCCCACAAGATTGGGCCCAGGATTCTGGGGGCTCAACCTTAGGGTTACCATATTTGAACATTCAAAAAAGAGGACACTCTACCAGGAGGGGAGCGGTATTTGAACCAGTCTCTACCAACTTGCGTTGTATTAATGTGTTGTTATACTGTTATATATGCTGTGCACTACATGTCATCTATATTGAGTATATATAAGAAAAAGTGATATGGCCTCAAAAGTGAAGTTTAATTATTTAAAGTTTACTGTACTTCCTTATATGTAGTGAGTCCTTTCCTTTCACCAGTTCTTCAGTTTTCTTTCTCCTCATGTGGCCACACATACTTCTCTGTAGATTGCATTTTTCTCAGCAGTGGTTGATTGCTCTTTAAGAAGGCATGAAAGTCTTTACCAGAAGTTTGTCAGAAGTTGTACTGTACAAGTAGAATTCCTTTCAGCGACTCAAAATTCAAGTTGTTCCTTTCCTTTGTCCACTGGCTTTGCATCAGTGAAAAAATTCGCTCTACATTTGCATTGTGAGAAGGAATAGCAAAGAAGAACTGTGCAATCTTTAACAGTTCTCTCCTAACTGGTTCTCTGTACAATTTTGGAAACCCAATGCGGCCCTCAGGCCAAAAAGTTTGCCCACCCCTGTTCTAGACGCAAACCCAGGGTGCCAGGAAGCTCATCAGCAGACACCAGCCTCAGCTACAGAGTTTGGACCCAGCTCAGAACTCACTTTGGCCCAGACCTCAGGGTTCAGGGATATTCGGGTCACCCATGAGGTCTGATTATGAAGTCACAGCCAAAGTTTGCCCTGAGAGGTTAGGTCTGATTTTTGTCCCATCTCCAGTTGATTGAGACAAACTAAGTCTCTGGGGTGAAGTTGAGCCCAATTTGTGCAGCTGAAAGATTCACGGCTCCAGCTCAGAACCAGGTGAAGTTCTGAGATTTCTATGGCACTTTCCCTTTGGGCTCATTCATGGGGGAGCGGAGGGGGGAAATCAAGTAGATCACAATCTAAAAAAGCAGCATGACAAAACATTGCAACACAAAAGCTGTTGGCTCATCCTGCCCCATCTATGTCTTATTTTCTTTGACTGGTTGCTGGTTTGATTTTGCAAGTGCTCATGTCAAGGCTCTCTTTCCCCTGCATCCTCCTGGACTCTCCTTACACCCTTACACCTCCCAAACCAGGCCACGTAGACCATAACCAGCCCAGGGGCAACAGGCACAGGTCCCTATCCACATCCCACCCAGCTAAGGGTCAAATTCAGCCCCCACTGCCTGGCTTGCATGGGAAAGCGAGCCGCTGGGGCAAAGGAAATTGGCTGCTGCTCTGAGCAAGTCTCTGTAGTAATAGGATGCAAGGGAATAATAATAAAAAGAACCACCAGAAAATATCATCTGTCAGTAACCTGGGTCCCAGCCAGTGTGTTTGCTAGGAGAGATCAGAAACACTTAACATTGCTGCCTGCCTTGGTTTCATCTCTCCTGTGTTCACCTAGGCTGCCTGAGCAATTCCAGGGCCCAAAAATGGAAAAATTGTACCTGCAAGAGACACAAGGTTGTCACCATGCAGCTTGCTAGCCCTGAAGAGTCACACCCTGGCTTGCCGGGCAGTAACGTCCCGGCTAGACCAAGCCCCAGGCGAATCAGCAGCTCCCTCACCCAGCTGCATGGTCCATGCACAGACAACTCTCCCTTCTCCCACTGACAGGGGAGGGTGTTTAGGGCTGACTCTGGACAATGCCCAGCCAGGCTGAAGTTGCAGCTTACATGGGAAATGATTCTTTGTTTCAGTGCAAGGAGTTGCAGAGGCAAAAGTTCAAATCAGCAAAGTTAAGAAGAACCTTTCGCTTGTTGCTAGCTGGCTTCATCTGCAAAGCACCGTGCAGACACAGGCCTTGATTTATCCCCTGTTCCTGGCAGCTCCACTTCTGGGTCCCCCAGGGCAGAAAGTCCCCCTGGGGATTGGGGAAGTAGTAGGACAAGATATTTGCAATCTTAGCAGCCGCACAGTGGATGGGGCTGATCAATGAGGAGGTACTTCTGCTCCCAGTCGCTGCAGCAGCTGGGGCAGCCTGGGCTCGGGGCCTCTCCCAGCTCCAGCAAGGGGTTGGGGCAGCCCAGGCTCGGGGCTTCCATCCTTCCTCCCCTGCTCCATCTGGAGCTCAGGAATTCCACACACCCCTCCCCAACGGCCGAGGCACCCAGGCTCCGACCAGGCTGGGGACTGACTGTCTTCCACCCAGGCGAGGCAGCCTGGGATTGGGACTTCTGCCCTGCAGCCCTGTCCTCCTGCTGCTCCAAGCTCCTACCGCGGCTCCCCGGGCTTCCTCCTCCAGTGTCTCCTGCGGGCTTCTGCTCCTGCCGGCTGCAGCCAGGGCAATGTGGGCTCACGAATTCCACCCCCGCCCAACGGCAGAGGCATCCCAGAGCCTCCAGACTTTTGCTCCCTGCTGCCGCCCGAGCTCGGAGGTTCTGCATCTTCTTCCCTGCCCTGCAAAATCCCGGACATTTTGAGCTATTTAAAAATTTCTCCCGGGCGGCAATTTAAGATCTAAAAAGCCGGACATGTCTGGGAAAATACGGATATATGGTAACTCTACCCAACCTTGTTGTGGTCACTTAGGGCAGGGGGCTAGGGTGTCCCCATTCCAGGGTTACGGAAGGCATTCTCTCTCTGCACTGCGGTTACAGTGCATTCTCTCTCTGCACTGGATGCTTCCCTGACCCGCTGATCATTACGTACAGTTCAAAGCAAATACAAATTATTAAACAGCAATCAATTAAAAAAATGGGAAAAATGGAAAAGGTTAAAGGAAAACACATAACCCTGCTCTGTGGAACGGGGACATTACAACCTGGAATGTAAGGGAAGTTCAGTCTGTTCCTCACAAGTCCCAGGCCTCTTCTCAGGCCCTGGCTGTGCTGCAGGGATGCTGCGGGTTAGACATTTGCTCTGGCAGTGGCCACATGCTCTCAGGCTCTAGGTGGCAGGACCCTTCTTCCCAGCATTGCCACCACTCCATCGGGGTTACAATCCCCCTCCAAGTCTGGCCTACCAGGCGTGTTGGCTGGGGGCGTCTCCCTGCACTGGGCCTGCTGCTCAGGATCCCCTCGCTCTTCCCAGCTGCTCATGCACCCAACTCCAGACTGCTCCTGCTCCAGCTCCACTGTGCCTCAGCACGGCTGCTGCTGCTCTGTCTCCAGCTCCCTGGGCTGCTTCTCTGGCCCCTCTGGCTCTGGTTGCTGAAGGTCTGTTCTGTGGGCTGCTTCTGTGACTCTGCTCCCAGCACTGACCTGCTTCGTGGGCTGGTTTTCTGGCCCCTCTGGATCTGGCACAGCTCTGCACCCCAGCTCAGCTTGAGTCCCGGCTTTCTCCTTAGCTCAGCCCCACTCTGTCTGACCCAGGCAATTCCAGCTCACGTGGAGGAGGGGACCCCCCTGGCCTCCTGACTCCCTGATTAGCCTGCCCGCCCGTCAATCAGGCTGACCTGTAGCATTGGCCTCTCCCCATTGTTCCTGGGGACTGTCAGTCTCAGGGACCTGATTTCCCATCAACCCTTCCCCTTTCTTTTGGTACAGGGAGCTAGCCAACCAAAACACCCCCACTGAGTTTTAGGAGAGGATAACAGTCCCCTTACCTTCCCCCTTGCTAAAATTCTGCCAAAGTCACAATATTCACACCAGTACATCTGGGCCCCATATTAACAGCATATACCCACATCATGTCATATTAAAAACTCATTAACAATTAGCAAAAGAACATTTAACATATTTAACATTCTACATCTACTTCTTCATACTGTACATGACAATATTCATTAAAATACTACATAGAACCAATAACATAATCGTCTCTAAGTTTAACGGGAAGTACATCCTTATTAACCCTCTGGGACCTTCTTAAGACTGGTGGTTCATTACCCATATTTTCTATTTCCCAGTCCTCGGGTAATACTGGGTCAGTTTGAGGGATCTGACCATTCTTGTTAGGGTTTGGGTTCCCACTCTGTTCCCCTGTGTATTCAGTTTGTGGGACTAGAACCAACCCCCAATTGGTTTGTCTCCTTGAGGCATGCTGATCTGTGCCTCCTATGGTCCCTGACTGGCCTAAGAGTGCAATGTTTTAGCTGGTCCCTATGTACTACTCTCTCAGGACCGCCTTGTTCAGGCCGGATGGTATAAACTCATAGCTCGGGATTGTTGTGAGCAACTACAATGTGGGGATTTGATTTTTGTTACGCCCCCGGTGTCTATGGTTACGAACTAGTACATGGTCACCAGGCCTGATGAGAGCCCCACTGGACTTGTGATCATACATCCTTTTCCTACTTTGGGCTGTGTCTTTAGTTGTATTGAGAGCAACTTCACAGGTTATCTTCAGCCTGTCATGGTGACCTTTGATCCAGTCTTCCAAATTGGTCACCTCATCCTCCTCAGGGCCCTCTCTGTCCAGAATATTCAATGGCAACCTGGGATTCCTCCTGAACATGAGAAAAAAAGGAGCGTAACCTGTCAATGAATTGACATGGCTGTTACAGGTCAACACTAGCTCAAGGAGATGCTCCTGCCAGGCTCGCTTCTTTTCAGGAGGGAGTGTTCTTAGCATGTCTGGTTAAACCTCTCGCACTGAGCGTTTCCTTGCAGGTGATAGGGTGTTGTTCGGCTTTTGGCTATGCCATACAGTTTACACAATTCAGATATCAACTTTGATTCAAAATTCCTCCCCTGATCCGAGTGTAACCATGCCGGACAACCCATAGTACACAGATGAGTGTTTTATGAGGGCGTCAGCCATCGTCCACGCCGTCTGGTTTCTAGTTGGAACTGCAAGAGTGAATCGGGTAAACATGTCTGTGAGAACCAGTATGTTCTCATACCCCTCTGAAGCTCTCTCTAGCCATATCCCCCTTAGTCATTTCTTTTCCAGGCTGAAAAGTCCAAGTCTTATTAATCTCTCCTCATACGGAAGCCATTCCATACCCCTAATCAATTTTGTTCCCCTTTTCTGAACTTTTTCCAATTCAATATATCTTTTTTGAGATGGGGCAACCACATCTGCACGCAGTATTCAAGATGTGGGCGTACCATGGATTTATATAGTTATACTTGTATTCACAAAAGAAGTATTTGAGCACCTAGCTACCCCATGTGTGGGTGCAAATGTCTGTGTGTTCAGGTGTGGTAATTAATTATGTGAGTAGTGGGTTACATAAACAATTCTGTATGTTTCAAAAAAATGTGGGGGCCCTAAATTGTATGCTGTAGTTTAAGTACTTTCTGCCAACAAGTAGGTCATGTATCCTGAATCATTCATGGTAGTGGCGAAAGATTTCTTGCATGTCAAGCTAAAAAGACATGATAACTTTAACATTTATATTCAGCCTTTGCAAAAACTGGAGATAGGGAATGGAGCGGCAGGGGGATGAGAGGAGGGGAAGGTTGCCTGCCTATATATATAGGACTCTAGCAGCTGCGTGAAAATGAGTGACTGCTGTATGGTTTATCTGGTTAACTGTCTGTTCTTATCACATGTGCAATGGTCCACAGACTCCCTAGTTTGACCCTATTTTGGGACCTCATTATGTGCTTTCACAATTTGATTTTTTTCACATTGAACTTGGGGGTTCCCAGAGCTCATGCATTCCTGTGCTGTGTTTTCTTGCATTTTTGTTTGGCCTTCTATACAATCATGCACCAAGATATTCAAAATATAAAAATTCTGTGTCGAAACTCCCCACCCCACCACCTCCTGATGGGGAGTCAAATGGGCTTTCCTCAGTTCATGACCCGCCCTCAAAGCTTCCTATTCCAGGAAATATCCTGCTTGGGCAACCAACCATGGGAAACAGGGAAGAGAATACTGTGCATCAAAATTCCTCTGTGATCTCCATAGGCAACTTTTTTTTACTTATTTCTCTTGGGGAGGAGGCTGGTTGAGTGGTACGGGGGTGATTATAAATAAGGCTATGTTTTAGTCGCGGGTATTTTTAGTAAAAGTCATGGACAAGTCATGGGCAGTAAACAAAAATTCACAGCCCGTGACCTGTCCATGACTTGTACTATATACCCATGACTAAATCTTGGGTGCTTTGGGGCAGTGGGTGGCCTGGGGCCGCCACGGGTGCTCTGGGAGGGGTGGGGGACACAGTGCCCCGGGCCCCCGCTGCTGCTGGGGGGCAGGCTGTGGCAGGTGGTTTGGGACCCCTGCTGCTGTTGGGAGGTGGGGGGTGCGACAGCTTAAGATTGCCTCAGCAGCGGCTCAGGTGCTCCTGGAGGTGCTCAGGAAGCCCTTGGGCCAGCCACACCATCCACTGCAGAAGTCACGGAGGTCCTGGAAAGTCATGGAATCCGTGACAGACTCGCAGCCTTAATTATGAAAGAGCTTTCCCGTAAAGGCCTTATTAAGGATCATTTATTTGCAGATGGTTCAGTGAGGGTAGTCAGTACTGTGTTCCATGCAGTGAAACGTATAGGATTTGGGAACTGAAGTGTCTGATTTTGTTTGATTCTGAATCTTCCTTGAGTTTGTCTATGTTGCAAGGTCTGGTCTGACCTGACTGAGTGGTCCAAATATTCAATTTTTGGATACTTCTGTATTTGGATTTATATTACTCCTAGGATTAGCTATTAAGAAATGTGCATGTTTCTTTTGTGTAATTGATACAGTGAAAGCTGTCTTAATGCTCCCTTATTAATATTAACAGATTTACTGGCCCAAAATGTTTGTCCCTTCAAAGATTGCTATTTCTACTATGTAAACCATAGTAGGTAGTAATGCAACATGTTAATGATTCATTATTAGCATGCCCAGCTGTATCAAACACATTGAAATCAAGCTGCATGCCCAGTGGAGAATACCTAAGATGAAGTGACACACTGTTCAACTGTATATAAAAATTCAAGGCAGCCAAAAGGAAATTATCAGGTCTGTAATAAGTTATCCCAAAAAATGAGTTGGAAAAAATTACAGGAGAAATGCATGATGGATTTTCCTGTGGTCATACAGGTAGCCTGTATTTTATTTTTATGTTGCTTTTTAATCACAGAGCAAGTGGAACCCTGGTTCTAAAATGAACTTTTTGAGGGTAAATCATGTGAGGCTAAGTTCATCTCTGATTTAACTTTATGGCCATTTTATCCACCCCTGCCCTGACTCTCAACTATGCCTGGAATGTGTGATTGTGGCGTGGCTGGGTGTGGGGAGCAGCATGTGAATTGAAAATCCAAGAAATCACGTACATTCAAGAAAATACATACATTAGCCTGTATAAAGTGTGGAATTTTGAACCATACAAACTCTTAGTATAAATGATTTGTGGGGAATTATTCTTGTTTTTAAAGAATTAGTATTTGGATTACACATTCTATAAGTATCCTTTAGCCAGTGGAAATGCAGTATCTGTTATGCTGTAAGGATCTAGGTATTGCACAGTTTTATTGTGTGGCTGCCTGAGATCCAAGAAGATGGGTTTATGATTTGACGAAAGTCAAACACAGTGACCACATTATAATCCTAGTTCTAAGGAGGATTTTGAAATGGTACTGTTTGCCACTGATATATATGTGTTTATCCTGCAAGTGAAACTGGGTGAAGCAGAATAGAGTATTTAATAAAGCAGAAGGCTATTGCATCCAATTACCCAATTTAATTCCTCTCATTTATTGTACCCAATCAGTGAGATCTTTTTAAATGGATACTGAAGCAAATATAGTTTGACACAGGAGATCATTTGAGAGCTGACTCTGCAGTATTCTATGGGAGAAGGTAATTTAGAATACAAACTTGCTTGTTAGTTAATCCTAAATAAATGCCATTAGGATAAAATTAGAGATGAACCCAGGGCTTGATTAAGACAATCCAGGACCCGTGGCACACCACAACATGGAGCCCCCTTTGGCTGGTCCCCCATTTGGAGGGTCAGTGGTAGGTTCTTCTGGTTCCCCTAAAAAGGTAGGACTGGCAGTAGTGGGCAATCAGGGTGGGAGTATCTACTCTCAGCGCTTATCTCAGCAGCCAGACATATCGACTTGGGTGAGTGTCCAGGGCTTGCAACACACTTTTCTTCCTGCCACATAGAGTTCTACAAGGCTGGTGCTGACAGTTCCCTTGCCCCCTCCCCTGCACCACACCCAAACACAGTGGGTCTTAGAGTTAGGAGAGAGGCATAGGGCAGTTTACTTGCTCCCTTCCTAGCACTAAGGAACTCATGGAAGGAACTCAAAATAAAATAAAATCCAGCTCTAGTCTTTTCCTTAGGTTTGGCTGCTCTCAGGGTTCCTCTTCAAAGTTTGCTCAACTCACACGTGAAGAACCCCCAGAAAGCCAATCCTTTATTACGGAGTTTCTTCTTCAGTAGTAAGCAAACAAATATGCTTTACATTTTCCCTGTGAAATTATCACCTTTGAACAAGTTTGAGTTTTTTGGTCAAATGCTTGCCAGACGGTTAGACTGGTTGACGTTGACCAAAGGTAATTATCTTCTGAGAGGTTCTCTTAATTTCACAAAGAACACCGTGGTAGTATCTATTCAGATCCTAGTACACAGGTGTCTGTTTCTCTACACAAAAACAAAAAAACCACCATCACTATCCGTAGTCCCTGGAGAAGGTCCTGAAAGAGTCCTGGAGAATGAATAATCTAATTACATGGCAATCCCTCCAGATGGATTGAGATGCTCACTGATGGGGAACTTTTTGCACTGCTGTCATAGAAAAATAAGAATTTCTGACTCAGGAACCATCTAGTCTAAATCCTGTCTCTGACAGTGGCCAGTACCAAATGCTTCAGAAGAAGTTGTAAGAACCTTGTGGTAGACAGATGTGTGGTAATCTGCTTCACCCATTATGTCTCATCTTGTTCTCTGATAGAGACTGGTTTCAGCCCCAAAGCAAGATTTAATATCCTTTCCAAAATGTTTTTCATTAACTATGATAATTCTAGTTTTTATTTTCATATATGTCCAGTCCCTTTTTTAATCTTGCTAAGTTCTTGGCCTACATGATTTCCAGTGGTGATGAGTTCTGCAGTCTCATTACACATTGTGTGAACAAAGTATTTACTCTGATTGGTTTTTGTTTTTTTCCCCACCTTTTAATTTCATTCAGTGTCCCTTGCTCTTATGTTATGAGACAGGGAGGACAGAAACTACCAGTCTACCTTCTCTAGACCATTTATTATTTTATATACTTTTATCATGTCCCCTCTTATTCATTTCCTTTCTAAGATAAACAATTCCAGTCTATTCAATATTATGCATATGAGTTTTTCCATGCCCTTGATCATTCTCATTGCCCGTCTCTGAATCCTTTCCAGTTCTTGTACCTAGGGTGTTCCTACCCTATAACTAAATAGGACTTCAGTCCAACTGGCATCTCTCACAAGCTCTAGACAGGTACATTTTGGGTACATGTAAAGAGAAATGGAAATACATTTGTAAGACAATCAAAACACCATGGAGTGGGTGATCTAACAAGCCATTTTCAAACCTTTGACATTGGTGTAGTATAGTGATGCTCTCAAAGCAGTGCTCTTGAGAAGATATACTATGGTTGGGAAAATGGACTTGCTCAGCCAATCAGAGGCCACTTCAAACTTTTAGTAAGTGCTGCTATTTCAAATCAAGTAATTCTGTAAGTACAATTGATACATTCAGATGAAGTATTTATCATTGGTGCTTCTTTCAATTAATCAATGCCCTTTATTTGACTGGCTGACACTTATTTAATTTGATATAATGTATGACACATGGAAAATGCTTTTCAGTTTCAGAAGTGAAATGACAGATGGTTACTATCTTTCATATTTTGTCTGTTACAACTCAATTTTTTTCTACACTCATCAAGTTTACTAATAATGATTAAAGATTGTCTTAGATATATTTTTGACAGCATTGAAGATTAAAGTTGCCAGCAGCATATGGTAGGAAGGATTCAATCTTATCTATCGTGATCTGCCTTTGCAGGTTATCTCTAAGTTGGACCTAAGGAGAAGTATAGTAGACCAAGGTTATTGAGTACATTTGGAATCTGAGTTCCTGACTAGTAGAAGTGAGTTAACCTAATACAATATATCTGAAAAACCAGGAATCATAGGGCTATGAGATGATGTTTAATCATCAAGACAAAACTGGCAATAAGTTTAAAATGACATTGTTGCAATTAAACCAATGATTGCATTTTAATGTAATAGCAATTTCAAATAATTAACACTTACAGTCCATTTGCAATAAAAACAGAGTCTTGAATACACTAGCTTGATAAATACTTTTGGGGGAAGGATGAGGGAAGGGAGACTTTGGGTGTTCTTTAAACCTAGATATGTGAAAAACAAAATTCGTGCTTTAGAAGAAGGAAAACTTTAAAATCCTTTAAAAACAACTAAATAAAAAATTATGTGCACCATTTAAAACCATTGGTAGAAGTATCATGGCCTAGTGGATAGAGCATTAAATGGGATTTAGGAGACCTGTGTTCTATTCCTGCCTCTGCCACTAGCCTGCTGGGTGGGGTTGGGAAAGTTACTCCCACTCTGTGCCTCTGTTTCCCCACCTGTAAAATGGGGATAATGATATCTCATTTTTAAAGCACTTTGAGATCTGTCTCATATGGGGATAATGATATCTCATTTTTAAAGCACTATACAAGAGGTATGTATTGTTGTTTTTCAGTGTCTTTAGTTTTTACAAATGGGGTTAACATCTCATGTGAAAGGATTAGTTAAGGTTTCACTAGCTATAATACTGATCGTTCCCTCTGTTCTGTTGCCATTTTATAATGAATAATATAAATTACAAAATGTTCTTGGAGTGATTAATACTTCCAGTTAAGTAGCCGAAAAGTAAAAAGTGCCTTTTTATTCTAACGTTAAAAAAAAATCTGTTTTTAAACTCGTCTCATGTTTTATAACATCATATATTTATAGGCAAACTTAACAAGTGTTTCAAAATAATATATTTTAATCAACAACATATTTTATTCATTAGATAATCTTAGCTAATTGTTTTATAGAGGAATAATGAACTAGCACAGTAGTTTTGTAAATGTTTAGTATTTTTTCTAAAGTAGCAAAATACTGTACTTGACTCTAATAGAAACTAACCCTATAGACTATAAAAGTCTGTATTTGGCTATATAAAGTGATCTGGACTAGATGATTATTTCTATTATAACCTTCTTCTATAGATCCCATTCAAGTTCATACTCAAATTATTCCATTTTAATAGACTATGACTGTTGTAAGGCGTGAGCTGGTATGGCCCTGCGCAGAGATGTCGATTTATTCTGTTGTTGCACCCTGTTTACCAGAGCAGGTATGTCCTATCTAGCTCCAGTTTAGGATTCTAAAAGACTTCTAAAAGACAGATTCTCTCTGCCTCTGGTAGACAAACTCTTTTAACTCAATTTCATTCAGGTCTACTCACAGCAATTCACTGGAACCTACTAACTCTCTACCACAGATTCATAGAAATGTAGAACTGGAAGGATCTTGAGAAGTCATCTAGTATAGCCCCCTGCTCTGAGGCAGGACCAAGTATACCAAGACAATCATGGACAGATGTTTGTCCACCCTGTTCTTAAAAATCTTCAGTGATGGGGTTCCATAACCTCCTTTGGAAGCCTGTTCCAGAACTTAACTACCCTTATTGCTCTAAGGTTTTTTCTAATATCTAATAGTTCCTTGCTGAAGCTTAAGCCCAGTATTTTTGTCCTACCTTCAGTGGACATGGAAAACAATTGAATACCATCTTCTTTGTAGAAGCCCTTAACATATTTGAAAATTTCTATTCATATTTCTTTGTTCAAGACTAAATGTGACCTTTTTTAACCTTTTGTCATAGGTCAAAGGTTTTCTAATCCTTTTATCATTTTTGTTGCTCTTCCCCTGGACTTTCTGTAGTTTGTCCACATCTTTCCTAAAGTGTGGCACCCAGAGCTGGACACAGTACTCCAGCTGGGGCCTTACCAGTGCTGAGTAGAGTAAAGCCCCAACACTTCCTCAGGGATACTGCTCTGGAGTCCCCTACAGTGGAGCACCCATAGTGGACACTATAACCCTCAGATCCTTTTCAGCAGTACTACTACTGGCCAGTTATTCCCCATCTTGTAATTGTGCATTTGATTTTTCCTTCCTAAGTGTAGTTCTTTGCACTTATCTTTATTTAATTTCATCTTGTTGATTCCAGACCAGTTCTCCACTTTGTCAAGGTCATTTGAATTCTTATCCTGTCCTCCAAAGTGCTACCAGCCCTTCCCAGATTGGTGTCATCCACAAGTTTTATAAGTGTACTTTCCACTCCATTATCCAAGTCATTAATGAAAATATTGAATAGTATCAGACACAGGATAGATCCCTGCTGGACCCAACTAGATACATCATTTGACAACGCACCATTTATAACTGCTCTTTGAGTATGGTCTTTCAACCAGTTGTGTACCCACCTATAGTAATGATATCTAGACCATATTTCCTTAGTTTTCTTATGACAGTATGAAGTGGGACTGTGTCAGAAGTCTTATCAGAATCAAGATATATCATGTCAACTGCTCCCCCCCCATTTACTAGGTCAGTAACAGTCAAAAAAGGAGATTAAATGGGTTTGGCATGACTTGTACCTGACAAATCCGTGTTGGCTATTACTTATACAAATCTATCATCCTCTAGGTGCTTATAAACTGATAATATAGCAATTTATTCTGGTATCTTTCCAGGTATCAAAGTTAGGCTGACTGGTCTATAATTCCCTTGGTCCTCTTTGTTACCCTTTTTAAAGATAGATGCTATGTTTGTCTTTGTCCAGTCCTCTGGGACCTCACCTCTCCTCCATAAGTTCTCAAAGAGAATTACTAATGGTTCCGAGATCACTTCAACTAGTTCTTTAAGTACCCTACGATGAATTTCATCTGCCCCAGGTGACTTGAATACATTTAATTTATCTAAATAATCTGTAATCTGTTCTTTCCTTATTTTGTCTTGCATTCATTCCCCCTTGTTGTTAATATTAATTGTATTAAGTATTTGGTTGTAGTTTACCTTTTTAATGAAGACTGAAGCAAATAGATATTCAATACCTCTATCCTCTGTCATGGAACAGGACAACACTCACAACAGACTCAGATTCAGTTGAGGCAGCTTCAGGCTTTATTTTGAGAACATGTCTCCTTAGTTGGTGAGGAGCCAGGCAGCAGTGGCATTGAGCAGACGCTGACTGACACTCACTGAGTTCTTATATAGCCAGGGTGGGTGGCCTCTGTTGGGCAATGACCAATGGGTGTAAGCTATACTAATTCAGTTACAAATCCTGCACAGGCTGCATGAGTTTCTTATAGCCTCAGCTTTCTTGATGTCATCTGTTGTTAGCTCTCCTTCCCCACTAAGTAGTGGACCTACACGTTCTTTCATCTTTCTCTTGCTCCTGATATATTTAGAGAACCTCTTATTATTGCCTTTTATGTCCCTTGCTAAGTATAACTCATTTTGTGCCTTTCCTTTCTGATTTTGTCATTGCATGCTTGTGCTGTTCTTTTGTACTCATCCTTAGCAATTTGTCCATGTTTCCACTTTTTATAGGATTCCTTTTTTGATTTATAGGTCATTAAAGAGCTCCTAATGAAGTCATAATGGCCTCTTATTAGTCTTCCTATTATACCAGAAACCTCTGTGATATCTTCAACTTCCCTCATGATATCTGGCTTCAGCCTTGAGTCACTGGCTATGACTTGTATGCATTTTGGTAGATTATGTAAGGGGGTGAAACATTTGTGGTTGCTTACAAATCAATCTGTTTTAAGAGGGTTCACCAGTTGAGCAGTAAAGAGCTAGACTACACCATTACAGGACCATGGTGTTGCATACATTAGGTATAAACCTAATCTCAGATACATACGTGCTGCATATTATATGTATTAATTATTATTGTTGTTAAAGAGAAAAGTTGCAGTAAAGAGTTTAGCTTTTTCAGAGTAAGGGCCATATCTGCACATGTATTTTCACCACACCTAGCACAGGGACCCCAATCCTGACTAGGTCTTTCAGGCACAACTGTAATAGCAATATTAATAGGAGGCAAAGACTGAAGCTGCAGACTTGGAAGGGCTTTGAGAGTAGGTAGATAAAGGGATAAAGAAATAAAGTAGATAAAGTCCATGAAGAATTTAATCAATTAAAGAGGAGGGGTTTGATGGCAGGAGTTCCTGCCTTGGAATAGAGTGTAGCAAAACAGAGGCTACTGCCAACTGATTGAATAATTGAACTTTCAACTCTGAACTTTCAACGACCTTGCCTGTATTTTGGGTTTAACTAAAGTGCTTGCCTTTTGAAGCTCAAGTCATGTGCTGCTATCTGTGTTCATCAACATCTCTTAAAGTTTCATTGCTGATTCAGGCTAATGAAATATGCACAGATCGATGGGTAAAAAGGTGATTTTTTTTGTTGTGGTTTTGTTTCTTATGGGAAGATTTTGAAGTGCCAACATGTTTGATGAGGGGAGCTGCAATTATGAGACCCAGCTGAGACAATTAACAAAATATGCCTCATTGATTAAAAAACAGAATATTTATGAGTTGAATCCAAGACCAAAAAGCAACCCACAGATGTTTAACAGTTAAAATGATTTATAGATAGAAAACAGATGAGCAAGACTCAATCTTAAATCTTTGTCAGCCTCATTTTTGTTGGCTTAAGAGGCAATTCTTCATTAGGAGATTTTAAGAAGGAGAGAGTCACAGCATGTGTGTCTTCTGTCATGTTACACAAGGAACTAATCCTGATTGTGCTGCTCCGCCTGCTGTCATAATCAACCTGTAAATTTTTCCTGCTTTGTTTCTTGATTTGCTACTGTAGGCATCTTCATAGGCTTCTCTCTCGCTCTCATTTAATTCTTTGTTGCCACCATTTCTTATTCATTAGAATTTTACAAATATATTTAATTTTGGTGGAAAGGGGATGATGCACAACTTCATCACAAACTAATTATGCCTCTAATATCCTCACACTAAATAAAACAGAGGGGAGTGTAATTGGAAATTCTTGACTTGACATTTACAGCTTTGAGGAAAACAGATGTTCACTTGAAGATCTTGAAAGAAAAATCACACCCTTCACTCAGCAACTGCCACTGGCCAATAGGATTTGGCGTGTTACAGGCCAAAATTTACAACTGATGGAAGATTAGTAAATCCATTATATTCAGTGGTGTCTACTTAGACCAGTAGTTCATTTGGCTCATTGTATCTATTTTCCATCCCTTCCATTTATCCCTGATAACTAGAAATTAAGGATCCTTCGGCACTTTTCAAAAAGAATATGGGAGAACCCATTATTCCACACAATGTGTGCTGTTAGGTGCTGTAACAGAGAGGTGACAGTGAAGCCATTCGTGTTTGAGGTCCCTCAGCATCTTGGAGGCATAGGTGCTAGAACTAGGGGCGCTACTGCACTGCTGGCTTGAAATGGTTTTCATTATATACTGGGTTTACAGTTGGTTCAATGGCTCTCAGCACCCCCACTATAAAAATTGTTCCAGCACTCCTGCTTGGAGAAGGTACTAAACGTGTTGCAGGATCAGCCCTTAATGCCCAGGCTGCTCGAGCTATTACTAATGCATGCACCCAGTATCTAACTCATTGTTTTGTAAAGTGCTTTTAGATACTCTAAGTATAAAAGACTGGAGGGGAGTGGAGAAGAAAACACTTCTATTTTAATCTGTCTAAACAATGGAAGAAGGCTTTCTTTACTGCGTTATTTCTAAGTGTTAAGAGAACAATAACTGCTGTTCTCAATTACACCCATATAAATCTGACTTCAGTGGAGTCACTCCACATTTACACCAGTCAGTTTGTACAGTGTCTTGGTCCTGAACTGGTAGCATAAAAAACTCCAGAGAACAAAATTTAGTAATTGACTCAATGCTGAGGCTTTGTCGTCTTACCTTTTTTTAAATCACTTTCATTCATGTTTTCCTGTTCAAGCATGAGGTTTTAGGAAGTAGTAATAGTTTATTTTAAAAGAAAAAAAAAGAAAAAAAATAACTCAAAGCAAAAAAGGATCACCTGGATATTTCTGAATACGGGTGGTGTAGGGGGACGGGTATGTGCACACATCCACAGAGCGATACTATTGGAGAAATTTGTTTGGAAAAGGTGCTAAGGAAGAACACATCTACAGGGGAATGAATAGTGAAGAAAGACAGGGCCAAAACTGAGCAACATTCAGAAAGCATCAAAATAAGTAACAGACTTTTGTATAAAGCGAGTACAAGTAAATACACAGCAAGAGAGAGAGAGAGAGACTGCTACATAAAATAGAGACAGGGAAAGTTCAAAATGTGAACCATACAGGATTTGATAAAAACAGCTGCTTCAAGAAGAGGACAGATATAAACTTAAGCAAATCAAATTATGAAATTATCAAAAGATTAAGGATTTGGGTAGAGGGCCCGTATTTCTACAGAAGACGGAGAAAGCGAGAGATTCTGACAGGGAATTGATCAAGGACAGAGATAAAACAAGAACCAACACAGACCAAAACATTTAAGGAAAACAAGCAAATTAAAACAGTCTGAGAGACGGATCAATTACAGACAAAGGACAATAGACACAAGACAGAATGGAAGGCCACCATGTAATAACTGATTGATAAAACTACGTAAGTTTAACTACTTTAGATACAAACAACTTAGGAAGGGAGAGTGATTCTCAAAGTTTTGGAGACTAAGGTGCAGTGTACTGAGGACCAGGCAAGATCATGAGCAGTAAAAATAATTAAATGGAGTTAATGCTTTTCACCTATTCCACTTACTCCAGTTCTGTGTCAGTTTGTTTTCAGAATATATCAGATGATGGTACTCAGTCCAGAGACTATTTAGAACACCACCTTTCTGAACAACCACACTTATCCATCTTTCTAGTTTTCTGTACAATCAGTGCGGTTATAAAGTGAGTGATCACTCACTGTGGTGTTTGGGCAGATCAGTTTTATTTAAAGACAAAATAATGGGATCCTCCATCATTAAGAGACATCTTTTGGAAGTTTATCTACAGCAGCCATGGAACAAAAAGACACATCATTTCTCAGGCCGTACTTGCCCTCATTATTTGTTCTCTACATTGATGGCATGTCCTGTTTTTTTTATCAGTGTAAAAAGGACCTGTTTGTTTTTATTTTTAGCACAAATCTCATAACAAAGGTCAAACCTCTTCTGCTAGGAAGTAGAGGGAAAATAGTTCTCCCTAGTGCAACCCTTCCGTTGTGTCAATGAATCATAAGGATGTTTCCACAGACATTTGAAGTGTATTATTATCAAGGCCACTGAGCACAGAAGAGTTGTAAATCTATGCAAAAAAATAAATGTCGGAACACAATTCCCGCTCAGAGTCTTCACTCCTCCCGAGAGTCCTTGGGATCCATCACTGTCCTTAGGGAAGGCAAAGCCCTTCCTGCCCACAGCTGTCTTCTTTTATGGTGATGGTCTGACCCCTTGCTTAGAGAGCATGTTTCTTTTAAAAGCAATCTGTGATGCCTCTTCTGTTTCTGTTCTGCTGGAGATTTTCCAGGTGATGTGCATGGGGGGTATTTTTCATTAAAAAGCTCATTCATTGCTCATATTAGGCTTTGCAGAACTCAATTTTAATTTTTTAAATAATTTTGACACACAATGTTGATGCGTATTTTAAGTATTTTTATCTATTTAAATTTTAATAGTTGCAGGAAATTAATGGGGGGATACGTCAAGTGACATTCGATGTTGAGATTCAAAAAGTTAAGCTTTATAAAACACAAACTGTCAACATCAAAATATACAAAGAGGATGTCCTTAAATCAAACTCTACTAGATTGTCTAGAGCATTTTTCTTACTTTGCATATCTGTACGTTTTGATTATTATCTATGGAAACATTTGTCAGTTTGTGTGTGCCATGAAATTGATGTTCACCGACATTTACTGATAAAAAAATCTAATCCCTCCAGCCTATTTATATTATATTTTGGCTTTATTGCAAGGTTAAGCATTTATCGGAACGGGGCTCTGAAATAGAAATGAATAAACAGGAAAAACGCATTGTAAATGTATATTAATTATTGGAAACATAAATTTACTCTTGAAGAGTGGATTCCTCTGCATGTCCTCCTCGCCTCCAAAACCAAATGCAGACTTGCAGCACCATCTATTTGTTTGATGGACTTTTTAAGGTACTAGCTTTGATGTTTAGTGAGATCTATTACTGGTAGCAGCCCTTACTATTTTTTGGGAGGTGTCCAATCAGAGAGGCGGTCAGCTTCGAAGACAAAGAGGAAACCTTGCTTGGATTCACTATGTTGTTTCGGGGTGTGTCTATTTGTTTTTGGAAAGCTACCTTAAAACAATGTTGCACCCGTTTGGGTCAGTACAACTCTTGCTTCAGATGTACAAACTATCAAATGTATTAAAATTCAAAGAATCTGATAGAAAATCAACATTTTTTGAAAAATGATATTCCCAGACAGAAGAGTATTTCAGAAAAGCAGTGTAGTCTACTGGTTAGAGTAGGGGAACTTGGAGTCAAGATATCCAGAGTTCCATTTACAGCTATGGCACTGACTGATTGTTTTACAGTGGTTAAGTCACTTAATACCTCCATCTATTTTATCTATCTGTAAACTGTGTATACTTAGCTCCCTGGCGAGGGTTTTGTGAGGCTTCATCGATTAATGTTGGTAAAAGGGCTTTGAGATCTTTGGAGGTGTTTCATATTGCAGGGGCCCATTTCTGCACCACTGAAGTCAATACAAGTTCTGCCATTCATTTCAGTGAGGGCATGTTCACTCCCTAACTGACGACAATAACTGTGCCACAGTATAAAGTCCAGTGAAAGTGAATGGAAATTGGTTTCCATCTCACTACCTGAATGCTGGCTTAGCAGTCATAAGGTGCATGCTGTAATTTAAACATCTAACGGTTTATTAAAGGTCTTCTGAGTGTTAAGTCTGTATTGAAGCATGATGGAAACTAGTGATACTGGTGCCAGATGTGAGGAGCATTGCAAGTTTAAATTTCAGTCATATTATCTGGTGGCCCTTGGAAGAAAGCTCCAAAAAACTGATTGTAATTTAACATGTCATTTTATACTATTTGGACTTCCTGAATGGTGGACAAAGATTATCAGCATGTGAGCTTTCCGAGCATGGTACTGTGCAAAATGGGTACAACTATCTTCCAGTTCCAAAGAATACATAGTTTTAGTGATTTAGGTGTAATTACTTTCCCCCCTTTCAGACATAAATGAAGGAAAGAAAATTAGCTCCAAACGGCACTTCCAAAGAAGCTCAGTGGAAAAAAGATAATCAGTTTTGTCACATTTAATTTACCGGAGGTAGATTTGTAGCAGAAAAGTAACAACCAGCTAGTGAACAACAGGGTATTAATTCCCTTTTTATATTTAAGGCTTGACAGTCCTAGTTCACAACTTTCACAGATTGCCTTTCAGAATGTTGAAAATAGACCTTATTAGTGTAACTTCAGAACCAGATGCCTTTTAAGAGCACATAGAGTTGACTGAGTCTATCAGTAATGGGACACTGGACAAATAACTGCCTAGCTGACCTCTAAAGCCTCTCCTAAGCTTTTCTAATCTAGCTTAGTTCCGTTTACTGTTATTACATATGTTGATGGACACCACGCATAACTGCAGGGATTGTGTTATGGAGAGAGCTTTATATCAAAATATTTTCCTAATGTGATTTAGTATTGCTATTAATTTTAAACTATGATTTTGTTCAATGCACATACCATTTTTATAGCTCCCCTTTTCCTTCCAAGGTTGAAATGAGGTTGTAGAGATGTAACAACATTATTTTTTGTTGCCACACCTGCATCAGTCACAATCAGTGACATAAAAAGTGAGTAGCTATCTGGTTGGAACGTTCTTCAATAAGGTACTTTTAGTCTTCAGCCGTAGCAGCCTTGGAGTTGGCTGTTACTTGAATGGAACTTGTGATGGGTGTGTAGACAGCCAGGAAAGGGTTAATAATGGACCAAGTATCCCTCCAGCTGTCACTCAGGGCCTTATTAGTAGCAGCTGGCATAAAAGGCTGCAGCTCAGACAGAGGGGTTTATGTCAGTGAGGCTGAGTATGGTCTTGAGGAAGTGCCTCAGTAGCCAGCTAGGAAAAAGCTGCATGAGGAGAGAGAACTCCAGAGGACAGAATGGGTGTGGGTCTTCATTTCCCTTCCCCATCCCACACCCCCAGCGAGAGGGGCAATACGCCTCAGGACTAAAAGAGATAGACTGATGACTCTCAGATGGGCACTTAAGGGCTGGCCTAAAGGCTATTAGACTTTTGTTACCCTGAAAGGTAACCTGCCCAGATGGTCAGGCCATAGAAGCTGAAGTCTGCTACAGCACCCTGGTGACAAGCAAGGTTGCTAGAGCAGAATAACCCCTGCAACACCACATCTTGGCATGAGGGGGAGGAGTGTTTGCCCTGTGACAGAACTTCTCCAAAGAAAACCCAGATACAGTAGGAAGTGGTGTTCAGTAGTTTCCAGTTTTTTTTCCAGCTTTGTGCTTTTGATATGTCTAATGAGATATTAAACATGACACTTCCTACAAGATTCTAAGTAGCTTGTGTTTTGGCTCTGTTCCAATTTGATTAACTATATTCTTCTTCCAGTACCTATGCCCAGTAAACTCCAGGAAGGGTTTGTTGGTATGAATTCCGTGTCATAAACTGTTGTGAAGGCTGGCTAGATGCCCAGTTTTCTACTGGAAAGTCCGGTCAAAAAGGGGACCTGACAGTGTCCGGTCAAATCTACTGACTGGACACCAAAAGTCCAATTACTGCGGGCGGGGGAGGTGCTGGGTCATCAACCCATGCCAGCCCCTACTCAGCTGGGGGCTGTCTCTTACCTGTGTGAGGCAGTTGCAGCTCCCATCCCCAGCTCTGCAGACATGTCCCTCCCAACCTGGGCAGAGGTGGGGTCTTGGGGGAGGTTCCATCACTCCTGCTGGAGTGTCCAGTTTTTAAATATTACAAAGTTGGCAACCCTAGTTGCGAAGTATGGCTGCATACAGATCTCCCAAGCGACACAGAGTTCAGGGAAAGGACTGGTGCTTGTTCTAGAGGGGTGGGTGCATCCAAATCCTCTTCCCTGAGGAATGTTTCCAGGAAAACATGCCATAGTTGTTTCTGCAAGAATGTGTGACCAATCCCAAAGTGTCAAATACAGGAATACAATTCCAGTGCAAAATGTAGTAAATGAAACCCAGCTATTGCGAGGGGAGGGGTGGAGGGAACCATAAACTGTTATTTAAATACAAATGTCTGGAACAACTGCAAAAAGAATAGGCAAAAAATGTCAAGGAAAATGCTTTTTTAACAAGTCCCCCACATCTCTGTCTGATCAGATTTAAATTTTTCTCTTTCTCTTCCCAGCTCCCCATTAAGTTTATTTAATTTCATCTTTGATTGAATTTCTCAATCTGCTGCTGAGAGAGTTGCAAAATGCAATTGCCTGTATGAAGGAAGTTTGTATAGTATATTAAATCCGTCAAGGAACCAAATGTATCATCTCCCGCTGTTTACGACACTGAATGATGTGCAGGACTTACTGGCCGGGAGCCCGCGCAAATCAGATGTCAGCATATTGGCATACCTATTCCCTTAACTGAATTAGCACTCTCTTAGATATTTTGATGATGCAGTACATGTAGATTTTCTTCATTGGCTTTGGGAAAGAGAAGTGGCGTATAAACTCTGCCTAATGTCTAATGTTTTCTTTAACAACAACTACAACAAAATCTGTAGATAAATAAGATGCTTTAAAACAATGTTTTCATAACAACACCTAGGAATTCAGGTTTGGGATATCTACAGGTAGTAATAAGGATGCACAGAACTTAATGCCCACTCTTTGAAAATGTACCTTTTTCAATAAACATTTGCGTATTGCTGTTTGAGTCGATCATTCTGTACTTAAAGTAACTGACATTATAGTATAAAAGGGTCTATGCCTTCTGTTGTATTGCGTGTGTGTTACTATCAAGAAACAAATGTCACCTTAAAAATATTTTGTTTTGCAAGGAGATTATGTCATAGGTAAACTTTAAATATGTTTATATATTTTTTACATTTTAATGTACGTATATTTAAAGTTTATATGATATAATCCCTTTTTGCAAAACAACATATTTTTAAGGTAACATTTGTTTCTCTATATTAATGGGAAAGACGTTTGTGTATAATATGATGCCAGCTGCTCAGTTCCAAAGCAAATCACTCCAGAAAAAAAATCAGGCATCATTATGTGAGGAAATAATGAAGCTAGAAGTTTGTGGGAGTAATTTGTCAGGTAAATGAATCTCAGCGTGAACTGTGTGAGCATGGAGTGACACTTTATCTGTCAGAGAAACCTGTTACCGAGTGGGAAGTACAACTCCTTGCTTTCTTTTATTCTCTTTCATATTCACATGCACCCATCTCTAAATATATAGTAAGAATGTTAATCCATAGTGACACACGTGTGGAAAGGGAATAGTACTTTTCTGGAGTTCAGTAGAGCAAGTATTGAAATAAACTTAAACTGGCGCAGCATTACAAGATTCTCTTTGTAACTATTAAATAAAAGGGCATTTTCAATGTGTAGTAGGTTTCCTTTTTAATTATGAAATACTGTACTATTCATTATTAGACATTTAAAACCCTACTTAAAGTCTTCTGTTTGTGTTTTTATTTTTAAATTAAATGTACTTGTGAGTGCTTAAATGCTAACACTAACTTTTATTTTAAGGAGAAAAAACTGCACAACTAGTGTAACATGAGAAATAGCATGTAATTGTAATGTCAGATTTTATAATAGTGCACAAGAGGGCAAAGTTAAGGAGGCATATTCAGCCTTCAGTATTTCCTGATGTCAACATATTTCAGGACCCGGTTCTGCAAACGTTTACATGTGGGAGTAGACCCAAACTTCTGTGTGTAAGAGTTTGCCAGAGCGGGGCCTTAAAACATCTATGCACACGTTTAACCTCACACTTGCTTCAATGGGACATTAGGTGAGTATGGCAGTCCACTCACATGCTGTGAAATGCAGGACTGGGGCTCTCATTTCGAACCTTAATATAACACAAATATATACTTTTAAAACTTATATTTTTCTGTTAAAGTATGTGAATAAATAAATCCAGAATTATCAGGTTAGAAGAGCTTAATGGGCTTCCTTTTTTTGGACAGTTTTTAAGTGAATCAGGCCAAGGGGAGTTCATAAACTATGCCTCTGGGCCAGGTGGGCTTGTGCACAATGTAGAAATTCCCTAAATTACTTATAAGCTTTCTGTATAGCTATTAGCCATGAAGCTAGCTAGCTACAATTTACTAACTTATATGATAGCTCCCAATGTTAGCACACGTTATTACTGCAAACACATGCACCTGAATTATTAAACCTCTTTAACATTTGCCTGTTTTTGTTTCATTTTGCAAACAAGAAATGTGCTTAGTCCTCAGTGGCCTTACGTTTACTTGGAAATTTAATCCAGTTTAAACTCTGCTTTTGATAACTGAGTAAACTGACACCATTCAGAAAGTTCGGTGTAGACAAGGACAGTTTCTTTAGAGCATTGTGCCAGCTAGTCAGGAGTAAAAATCACTGGAACTAGGGTTTACACATGATTAGCTGACATAATGCTGAACAAGGCACATCACAGTTTGTACTAACCAGTCAGTCATGATCAGCTGCTTGTCACCTTACTCAATTGTTACAAACTGAGCAGAACCAGGATTAAATTGCCTAGTGAAGATAAACCCACCGAGTTCCTGCCATGACATTTCCATTTGTAGATTTTGATAACTTTTTAATTAAGTGTGAGCAAAACATTAATTTAAAATATACTTAAAATGGGAAAAGAATAATTTATTTTCACCTTTTCATAACTGACACATTTCTGAAGTGTTCTTGCTGTAACTATCAAAACAAAACAAAATCACCTCTCTGCTGAAACCACAGCTGGAGAATTTCAGCTCCAAAAGGTTGTATGCAGTGTAGTTGTAGCCATGACAGTCCCAGGATATTAGAGAGACCGGGGGTGGGGGTGGGTGAGGTAATATCTTTTATCGGACCAACTTCTGTTGGTGAGAAAGACAAGCTTTTTGGAGCTCTGTGTTGCTCGAAAGCTTGTCTCTCACCAACAGTATTTTGTCCAATGAAAGATATTGCCTCACCCACCTTGACTCTCCAGCCCCAAAGGTGACATTTTAGGAAATTTCTGAGCAACTGAAAGAAAGGGATTATAATAAGAGTTGTGATATAACCTAAACTATAGAGAGGAAGCATGGTCCAATGGTTAAGATACTAGTCTATGACTCAATTCCCTGCTCTGCCACAGACTTACTGTTTGACTTTGGACCAGTCACTTAGCCTCCTTGTACTTCAGTACCTGATCCGTAAAATGGGGATAGTACTACTTCCCTACCTCACAAGCTGTGCTGTCTGAATAGATACCTTACAGTGTGAGATGGTCAGGGTCTACCTAAGGTACTCATATGATGGTCATATAAGTATCTAAGGGTATGTCTTCACTACCCGCCGGATCGGCAGGCAGCAATCGATCCAGCGGGGATCAATTTATCGCATCCAGTCTAGACATGATAGATCGACCCCTGAGAGCTCTCCCATCGACTCCTGTACTCCAGCGCCACGAGAGGCGCAGGCAGAGTCAACGGGGGAGCGGCAGCAGTCGACTCACCATGGTGAAGACACCACGATAAGTCGATATAAGTAAGTCGACTTCAGCTACGTTATTCACCCCCTCCCGTGTAGACCAGGGCTTAGACAGATAGACCTACAATGGATTTAAATATGGGGGCAGGGACTGTCATTTAATATATGGTTGTACAGCGCATAGCACAACAGGGCCCTGGCCTCATGTTACATTGGTGCAAGTGTGTAATAATAAAAATCAATAAAGCACCCATAATAATACCTACATTCCAAACCATTACTAACCTCAGTGCCAGCCACCGTAATTTAACAAATGACTGACAATTAGAGCTGCCTGTTTTCCATTAAAAGAAGAAAGGAGTTATTATTTAATGTGCATCTACATCAAGGTTGAAGCAGACAAAGTTGGCTTAAAAATAGATAATTTCAACTGTGCCAACCACTCTTCCTGGAAGCTAGAATCTAGGCGTAACATCGATATGTTAATTAAGTTGCTCAGGTATAGATTTCATTTAGTTTCGATAAAAAGTTATTTCCTGTCAGTAATTGGCTGTTCTGTGTTCTTGTTGTGTAATAGCAGGCCAGATCTTGGCTGTCCCTAATGCAGTTGCAAAGGAAAGTAAAGCAGAGTATGGCACTCATAGAACAACTGCCCTGCACAGTCTCCCTGGACCTTGGATCTGGGTGTGGTAATAGGGATAGAACAGGCTCTGTGACTGCTACCTTTAAGCTACAGTTCAACAGGAGCCCTTGTCTAGCTTTACAGGCATACATAGGACATCTGAATTTGAATTCAGACTTGTAGGGCTAAGGACATTTCTACTGTGGCTGCTCAGTATATAACTTCTAATGGTCATATCTCAAGTCAAAACCAATCTCTTTCAAACAAAACAAAGCTTCCCCATGCCAAGTTTCAAACCTCAGCTGCTGTTGCTGCAGCCCTGTTTAAAATCAAGTGGTGGTAGCATTTTTTCCCAAATGATGAGAAATGTACACAGTCTTTTTGTTGTTTTTTTCATTCTCCCCAGTCTCAGAAATTATTGAAAGGATATTTACAACCTTAAACAGGGGAGAAAAACATTGACCTTGGCAGATTTCAGCCAAGAAAGAAAATGTTTCAGAAAGTTATGATGATGTGAAATGAGATTATAATGGAAACTTTATTAAACCCTTTAACTAAAACAGTCATTGCTGGAAACAGCTATAATAGATATAAATGGTTTTTAATCTTAGCAAATGTATTATTTAAAATCCGGTGGTATCATTAAGCATTTAGACACTTGACCAACATTATGCATCCCATTAAGTTTTTAAGTTAAATACCTTAGTATCTATTGCATATTAAAAACCATTAAATCAATGGACAGCTATTCTAATTCACCAGTGTCAACATAAGAAGGGCCATAGTGGATCAGACCAATGGTCCATCTAGACCAATATCTTGTCTTCTGACAGTGTCCAATGCCAGGTGCTCCAGAGGGAATGAGCAGAACAGGGCAATCACTGAGTGATCCATTCCCTGTCATCCACTCCCAAGCTTCTGGCAGTCAGAGGCTAGGCACCCCCAGAGCATGAGGTTGCATCCCTGACCATCTTGGCTAATAGCCAATGATGGGCCTATCCTCCAGGAGTTTATCTAGTTCTTTTTTGAACCCCGTTATTATTTTGGCCTTCACAGCATCCCCTGACAATGAGTTTCACAGGCTGACTGTGCGTTGTGTGAAGATGTATTTCCTTTTCTTTGTTTTAAACCTGCTGCCTCTTAATTTCATTGGTGACCCCTGGTTCTTGTGTTATGTGAAGGAGTATATAAGACTTCCCTAGTTACTTTCTCCACACCATTCATGAATTTATAGACCTTTATCTTAACCTCCCTTAGTCGTCTCTTTTTCCAAACTGAAAAATCCCAGTGTTTTTTAAATCTCTTTTCATATGGAAGCTGTTCCACATCCTTAAATCATTTTTGTTGCCCATCTCGGTAATGCATCTTTTCCAGTTCTAATGCATCTTTTATGAGATGGGGCGACCACAACTGCTCGCAGCATTACATGTGTAGGCATACAATGGATTTATATCCTGACATGTTTTCTGTCTTATCTATCCCTTTCCTAATGGTTTGTAACGTTCTGTTAGTTGTTTTGACTGCTGCTGCACCTTGAGTGGATGTTTTCAGAGAACTGTCCACAATGACTTCAAGATCTCTTTCTTGAGTTGTAACAGCTAATTTAGATCCCATCATTTTGTATGTATAGCTGGGATTATGTTTTCTAATGTGCATCACTCTAAATTTATCAACACTGAATGTCATCTCCCATTTTGTTGCCCAGTCACCCAATTTTGAGAGATCCTACTGTAATGCGCAACAGTCTGCTTTGCACTGAACTATTTTGAATAATTTTGTATCCTTTGTCAATTTTGCCACTTCACTGTTTACCCCCTTTTTCCAGATCATTTATGAATATGTTGAACAGCGCAGGTCCCAATTCAGATTCCTGGGTGGCTCCACTTTTTACTTCTCTCCATTCTGTAAACTGTCCATTTATTCCTACCCTTTGTTTCCTGTCTTCTAACCAGTTACTGATGGATGAGAGGACCTTGCCTCTTATCCCATGACTCCTTACTTTTACTTCAGAGGCTTTGGTGAGGGACCTTGTTAAAGGCTTTCTGAAAGTCAAAATACACTATATCCACTGAATCGATCTTTTCCACATGTTTGTTTAACCCCCTCAAAGAATCCTAATAGATTGATTAGGCATGATTTCCTTTACAAAAGCCATGTTGACTCATGTTTAATTTTATTTTTAGTTTTCTATTTAATTGCAGTGTAGATGTTAGGGCTTGGGCTGCAGTCTGAGTTCTGGGACCCTCCCACCTTGCATGGTCCTAGAGTCTAGGCTCCAGCCTGAGCCCTAACATCTACGCCGCAATTAAACAGCCCCTTAGCCCAAGCTCAGCAAGCCCGAGTCAGCTGCCACAGGCCAGCCATGGGTTTTTAATCGCTGTGTAGACATACCCTATATTTCATTTTGAAGAGTGAAGCTGAATGCAGGTTAAATTGGACAAGTGGAAATTTATTAAACCCTGTGCACTTCTTTGTCCATGTGGCTGAGTTGCTTCCAGCCTAATTCCTGATGTCCCCTCTTTTCCTGGTGTCCCTGCATAACAATCCCTCAGGGAGCATTGTCTCTGTCTCCAGTTCCACTGATCATGATACACTTACAGCCCTAGCATAGAAGCACTGTGGGTCAGGACCAGGAGAGGAGGGATGTATCAGTTGCAGGCATGACCTGTTCCCAAGGCCACAGACACCTTCCTTTTTGCTCTTCTCAAGATACTGCACTGAGCACAGCATGACTGGATCTAAAGACCTAGGTGACTTTTTCACAGTACTTCACAGTAGAGCTGCTCACAAAATAAAAAACCAGTTCTGTGAAAAATTTCAGAGCTGTTCTCCTTTTAAGGAGTCTGAAACAGAATTTTTTTTTCCATATTAGTTTTCAATTTTTTTGCAATTAAAAAAATATTTTTTTTATCCAAATCATTCTCATAAAAGTTATTGAAATGGTTGTTGACTTTTCTGTTTATCTGAAAAATCAGTTTTGAACTATTTTGACACTTTCAATAAAAATGAAAAACAAAAAAAGTCACGACAATTTTCACAAAAAAACAAAAGGAGAAAATTTTCAACGGTCACAATTTTTCACATGCAAAGCATATTTTCAAAAGCAGGAATTTTATGTAATAAAATTTTAAGTTTGAAATATTTCAGCCATCTCGTTCTCAGATCAGTTTCATATTGGGGTAGTAGGTTTGTGGAGTCTATGTTGCATTAATTTAAATTGACACTATTAAAACACTAGTTCTAACACAAAGTAAACTTTGGAGAGCAAGGTAATTCAGAATGCAGCTGACTTATTAAGCAGTGTATCTTCTTGAGAACTCATGACACTAGAGCTCTGTGAACTACACTGGGTGTCTGTCATTCCAGGGTGTCAGCCGTGATCTATAAACTCCTGAATGGCTTGGGAGTACTCTAGCTGAGAAACTGCTGCTCTTCTTGGTCCATATTACAACAGCTGTGGTCAGTGGAGATGCTTGAGCTGGACCTTTCTTATTATAAAAGACAGGGAAGTGCTGGCAGGGCGTTCTCTGTCGGGCTCCTCCTCTTTGTTGTTACTGTGTTGGCACCAAAAGGATTTTGTCAGGGGTCAATGCCCTGTTGTGCCAGGCACTGTGTGAATGAGTAAAACAGAGAGAGTCTTTGTTGCATGCTTCTCCCAGTCTGACTGTGAGAAGCCATAAGAGGTAGATAAACAGATGGAGATGGGTCAAGATAATAGTAATGGTGTGTGTTTGCACATTCCCAGTGGGTATGCTAGTCACAGGTGGCCATCAGCCTAAGCAATGGGATGGACGTACTCCTTTGGTCAGAAATAATCAGAACTTGTTGACATTCAGGACAAATCCCATCTATCAGCCCAGGATTTGTGGGGAGGGGACAGCATGATAAGAGCTGGTGTTTGTGATAAGGGAGGGTATTGATATTTTGATTTAATCTTTGATTCATTATTTTCTTGGGAGGGAGAAGAGCAGCAGCTGGTTCAGTCTTTCTGTGCAATTCCATTTTTAGTTTATGGCAAAGTCACACAGAGCCTAGCAATAGGCACACATTTATAATGCATTTGAAACAAAGAAATAACATAAATGAATATGCAGTATTACAAATGGGAAAGAGCTCTCTGTTCTGAACGGGGGGACTGTGCTTCCAGAATTGGCCTTCTAATCAAAAGCGTCTTAGTAATGTAGGAGGGAGATAAAGGCTGACCATTCCTGTATTAAGAATACCCATCTTGTTGTGACGTGGGCCCATAAATCATATCAGAGACATTACTGAAAACTATGGAAAATTAGGTTTTCAAGGAGATATGGGACAATTTTGAACTCCTAATAGTTTAAAAAGTGTTCAAAGCAGACTTTTCATGCATACTGAATCCCTAGGTTGTATTATAAAATATCACTTTTTTTCTGACACAAACAAAATCCCATTTAATAATGGGCAAATGTTACATAAGGGGCATCTGGTGTTGTCTATTATATCATGGTATTAAACAGCTATTAATTCCCTATGGACACAGTCTGTATAGAAACTTTTCTGTTTATGGAATATATTCTGTTTCTTTTACCTCATTACTTATTTCTAAGGATTCTTTCTTGGTAAAGGAGATCTTTGTTTCTCAAGAGTTTCTCTGCTACTTTTTTATATGTTTCTTCTATTTGTGAAATACAGAAGTTCATAGTGATGCCACAGAGAATTATGACATCAGGTGGGGAATAAAAGTAGAAGTAGATGAATATTTAAAACAATCAATAAATAAGATATAAGCTCTTTTTTGGAGCTGGAAGGAGGCTGATAAATGCAAATACAGTAGAACCTCAGAGTTACAAACACCTCGGGAATAGAGGTTGTTCGTAACTCTGAAATCTTTGTAACTCTGAGCAAAAATGATATGGTTGTTCTTTCAAAAGTTTACAGCTGAACATTGGCTTAATACAGCTTTGAAACTTTACTCTGCAGAAGAAAAATGTTACTTTCCCTTTATTTTTGTAGTTTACGTTTAACACAGTAGGGTACTGTACTTGTTTTTTTGTTTTTGTTTTTTGTCTCTGCTGCTGTCTGATTGTGTACTTCTGGTTCCAAATGAGGTGTGTGGTTGACTGGTCAGTTTGTAACTCTGGTGTTCAGAACTCTGAGGTTCTACTGTAATGCACTAAATGTCCAGGTGAGTAGAAGTCTGGCTATTCTATATTATCAACCTTGTCACCATATTGCTTACATTCTGTGGTGATAAGCATGGTATACAATCTTGTGTTGCTGCCACAAGGCTGTCTTTACCAAAAGTCAGAGGAAGATTTTAATTTTTCATCCTTCACAAAACCTTGAATTGGAAGCAGCTGAGATACAGATGGGAGAGGCTGGGGATGGGGATGTTGCTTGGAGTCTGACCATCTCTTGTACAATAATTTAATGTAGTTTTATGAAACTACCAGAAGTCAAGAGGATTTATTTTTTCTAAGTCTGACACCCCCTCTCTGCCCCCACACACAAACCCCATCCAGTTGAACCCCCTGCATACTGTCTGATTAATGCACATAACCTCACTCCATAAGTAGTTCCTTCAACTAATTGCTATGATAGGTGGCCATACAGAACAGAGTGGATCAGGGGTAGAATGAGCTGATTGAAGTGGCAAGTTCCCCTGCAAATGTGCTGTAAATTACAAGATTCCCTGCATGTTGCAACACAGACTATATGAACATTAGTTTCCATTACATACCTTGTATACCAGAGGGTATTGCATGAATGCAACTCCTCGCAGAAAAGCAATAGCAATACAGCAAGAGATCTGGTTGGTTTCTTCGAGAGGTGGTGATGAGACATCCGGAACAAGCTTGAAGAGCACTCTGTGTACTCATGGCCAGAGTTTTTGTTGAATATCTGTAGTTTGGGTTCAAAGATCCTCATCTGACACACAACTTAGCCTATGCCCACTGCCCCGTCTGCCATAATGATTGGGGTATATAAGGGTGATGCTGTGTATCCACTGACCCTTTGCACTTAAGTTGTTCTTCTGTACAGTTTTGTTTTAAATGGAGTGAATCGTGTCAAAAATCTTCTTTGCATGCTTAAGTCCTTAGCAATAAATGAAAAAAACCCGAAGGAAAGTATATACATTGCAAACTATTACAAAGTCAACATTTGCTAAACGTAGGGGAGACTTTCCTGTAAATCTCTGACAGTTGTTATAACCATTGGCTCATAGTGACTTAAAGGATGATCACTGTATTTATAGATGAAGAACTGTTGCTTTACTAGAAGGTCTTCAAGGATTTGCACGTTGGGATGTTACCTTTTAAAATAACCCAGTAAAAACACATCCACAAACAGTTGTTCTTTCAGATCTGTTCAACGAATGAATAATTTACTTCCTAAACAACTATTTCTGGAACAAAATGTGTTAGAAATCTCATGTGGAAGTTATTTATTTTGTTATAAATTATTTTGTCACACTTTTGCTATTTTATTTTGCTGTCTGTATGTTAATTAACTGGTTCTTTGGTAGAATATTCCTTCGGTGAGAATTATTAAAAATGTAAACTATTCTGTCTCAAGCCTTTGGCTGAATAATTATGTATATTTAAAGTTTAGCTCTGGGGAAATTTTAAGATTGCACTTTGGAAGGTATTTGCTTTAATTGGCTGCACATAAATATTTTTACACTAACCCCAAATCAAAACAAATGAACAAGCAAACCAAAAATTTGCACTAAGCATAGCTCCTTGTAAGAATAACTTGCATTTCTATGCTGTAACGGTAGTGCACATTTTTATATGTGACATAGCTGATAACGATATCCGAAAGATCAAATTAACAGGAGTATCTGAGGGAGATCCTTACTGTCTTGTTTCCTTAGATCTGCATCTCAATGTCAGTAGTTTTGTGCAGCCTTAACAGTGGAATGAGCCAGAGTTCATTTGGTAGTAATGGAGAACTGCATTTAAAGTGAAAAATAGTGCAGAATATAATATTGCAGGAGGTTTGTAAGGCAGAGGTGAACTCAAGAGGGCACTAGAACTTGGCATCATTTACCTTAACCTTTAATCTCTTGCCAATAGGAAACGCCTATAGGCTTTCTTCCTTCCAGATAAAAGTAGAAAAGCCTGGCAACCTCTTCCTGCTATTTACTGTGTTGTCCTCCATGTAAATTCCATACCTCAGAGTTAAACAGAACTGGTCAAATAATATTTGTCAATTATTCATTGATTCATTCAGGGCTTGATCCAAAACCCGTTGAAGGCAGTAGGAATCTCCATGTTGATTTCAGTAGGATTTGATCAGGCCCTCAGCGTATTAACGGATTATTCACACGTTTTCATTATTTGACCAGTTCCTCTGTTAACCCTTGGCACTAACTGGATCATGTTTACATGGACCCCCACAAAGGGGTCATTTAGGAAAATCGATAGAGAGGAGAGGAGATGGTTATGTGAAGATTAAGAATGTGCACTGTAAACTAAGTTACTTCTCCCCTCCCCATGTGCACCTCCTTTTTTTTCCTTTTCTCACGTTACTTCATCCTTCTCATGTTTCTCTTACACATCTTTATTTTTTGTTTCCTTTCTGAAACTTTATGTTTCCTTTCTTTGGTTTCCCTGCTCTCTGTCCATTGTCTCACTCCATTTCACTCTTCGTATTTTCCTATATTTATTCTGTTCCAGGAGGTTCATTCTTTGCTGGTGGTGGCTTGCTGACCTCTGCTGTCTCTAGAGGAAACCTTTTTCTTGTGTCTCTTGGTAAATCCTGCATTCGTGTCACAGGCTAGTGCAACAGAGACTAGCCTGCAAGCTTGACACTAAACATTCACACTAATAAAACTAAGATTGGGTGAGGAAGCCGATTTTTTTCCCTTTTACCTTGGTCACTTGATATCTAATTACTAAGCACTCTGTATAGTGAACCCTATGAATCGCCAGTTCAGGATCCTGTAGTTGAGCCACTGCATTGTACTGAAGCTCTTTTCTTTTTTGCCTGCTGCATTTATAAAACAAATACTGGAAATCAGAAATGATGAGTTATTTGTAACTTGATCTTTAAAGATCCAGAGTAATGCTGTTACTGGTGCTTCTGTGCTCAGCACTTCTGAAAAACAGGTTTTTAGTTAATTAAGCCCTCCTCGGTCCTATCGCACTGTGGTGGTAGTGAGTAAACAGCAAGGCAAGGAATAAGTCTTTTGAATTGGCTTCTGATTTCATGTGGAGCTGAATCCTTAAAGGTGCTGTGAAACTTCAAGGGGAATGAGTCAAAGGTGCGATATAGCTGCTCAGTACCTCTCCAGATTTAGCTTGCAGGGAGTACCTGAATTATTTCAATAATAAGAGTATGTGCAGTATAATATCCATCAGCTAGGCAGAAAAGAAGTTTATGTGTTGTTGTTTATGTGAAGTGCAGATAAAATATCTGGTGTCACTACTGTACTGTTTTTAGACAGGGTAACAGCTAATTATGGTGTAAGGGAACTCAGCCGGGGCTTGTCCCTCGGCGGGGTGGTGGGGCACCACACCGCCTCACTACACTCTCGGCTGGGTTGGGAAATACCCAGTCTATGGCCCAGACCTTCAGGCTGGGTCCCGCAAGCGGTTCGATATAAGCCCAGGCCCTGGGTTGGGTCAGGGCAGCAAACAAACTCAGGTGCTCAGGCCCTCAGGCAGGGGCTGAGCAAATAGGTCAGTATAGGCCCAGGCCTTGGGTCCGGGTGGTGTCCTTGGAGGGTTCCAGCACCATGGGCGCCTCTGGCTCACTGGCAAGAGGTAGGCCTGGCTGCTCCTCTGGGTAGCTGGCGAGGGGTAGGCTTGGCAGCTCCTCTGGGCGTCAGTCCGCGTCAGGCATCGGCCAGTCCTCGGGTTGGCCGCGGCTTGCCAGGGTCTCCCAAGCCGGAGCCAGGCCATGGGCGTCTGGCCTCTCCAGCTGCTGTTACCCAACTGAGCTCTGGGGTTGGGCTTTTCTACTTCCTGTCCTACGCCTTGGCCTCTGTGGGGTGGGCACAGGATCCATTGGCTCCACCCACTTTGGTGTCTGGGGAGGTTCTTCCCTCGGCGGGGTGGTAGGGCACCACACTGCCTCACTACATATGGGTAATTTGTTCACTGCAGAGTCTGTTTCATTTTGTGTGTCTTTTTCTATTCACTCCATAGGATTGTTGGCTACTCATTGATTTTCCCCTGATCTCAATGCCTGTCGCTGATGAATTCTGTAGGCATTTGAAAAGATCTGTCCATTTGCAATGCAGTCTTTTTATTCTATTAGAGACAAATAATCTGGCACTTAAGTCTGTCCATTTAGCTCAATCCAGTCAAAAAATTAGAACTTCTCCCCATTCATGATGAAACTTTGAAGAGTACTTGGAAATACACTAAACTCTTTTAAGCCCTCTACTAGTAGCTGTCATCAGCTTTCAAAGGGATCAGTCTATTCTGTGACAGTTTCTTCCACACAGTATCATTCACTTGCATGACCATTTTGAGAAAGTATTCAAGGCTTTAACTTTATTTTATTTTTGGTTTGACCAGTTTTAAAGCATGTAACACATTTGTTAGACAAAATTGCACTAATTGCAACAGCCATCTTACACTTACAGCACAGGCCTGTAGCTAGTCAAACAAAAGTGGGTGTACAATGGGGAGGCAAGAGAAATTTAAATGGAGGATTTGGGAGTCTTCTCCTTGCAAACTGTAGAAGATTGAGTACAATTTCTTGCATTAGAAGAGCTTAGACAAGGAGCTTAGGCAATCTTAAAAATTAGAGGAAGCCTTCCCTTGGAATGAGAGAGAACTTTGCCAGTGGGAAAGTATATTGCATTAAAACACTAAAAAATGTGTAATGAAACCCCCAAACGCCAGTGGACTGCTATTGCTCTTATCGGACATGCACAAAATGCAAACAGACAGATCCTCTGGTGGTGTTCTCTATCTAGCTTCTTTCCTCCCCCAGCCCCTGAAAAAATTAAAATAGACTTTTCAGAAATATCTGTGCAAGTTTGAAATGCACTTTCACCATGCTATTTTGCCTTTAGAACTTGATTACTTTGTTCGAAGAAAACAAAAACAAATGGGACATGAACACGACAGAGGTGAATTTGTTTAAAAATGGGACAAATATTTGGGGAATACTAAGATAAAGCTGCCACAAGGGGGACTCAGCAATGTAAACAATGAAAGGAAATTGCTTCTAGCCCCGCTTTTGGACCTTCCTTCCTCACTTGCCGCACAATTCCGTCCTTCCCCCATCAGGCACAAGCTACCCTTCCCTCCTCTTGGAGGAGGCCTGGTAATCTGCTCTAGCCCTGCAGAGGAAGTGACTCCTTGTAAGGGAGATACTGAGTGACCCATTTCCCCTCCTGGTTCTAGTGAGATCCAGTCAGTGCCCTGTTGGGTCCACTGATCTGCCTCTTGTTAGATTTTCAATTCCTCTTGGAATGTGTGCCCCATTGGGCTCTGCAAGGGTTGCTGAACTCTCAGAACTGGAGGATGTCTCCTCTTGAGGATGCAAAGAGAGGGCTTTTATTGATTCTTGCTGTGTACTGTGGGACATAAGATCTAATATGCTTTTTATAGCTTAAAGTGACAGTTCAGGACCATGTTGGGGATGCAGTTACTGCAGTTACTAAGGCAGCAGAACTGATTATCTGTTTTATTCAGATAATTCAGAAGAGGGCACCCCTTAACTGTGGGAGTATACACACTTGCATGTCCCTGAAGATGAGTGGCTTGCTTGACCACTTACTTAAAATTGGTTGCACTTCAGTGCAGTTTTGTATCTGACTTTCTCTCATGTGAGAATCAGTCTGCCCTGCCTTTAAAGCCAAAACTTCCATTGACTTCACTATGAGCAAGATCAGGCCTAATATTGCTTATTTGCCCTCTTGATCTTCAGAAATGAAAGGAGGGCTTGTGATGCTACTGCCTTGATGTCAACTCCAAGGTGGCAGTGTGAAGGATCAGAGAATGCTGCAGACTCCATTGGTTTTGCATGTTACATTGGCTATGTGCATGGACTACAGTTTCAAGCTTTAAGTATCAAACAGCTACAATAATCCTTTAGCTGGAAGTTCATGCACAGATAATGTAACAGGTGAAAATCCCTGATCCCATGTATCCAGAGCGTCACAGATGTGGGAAACTGGAACCATTCCATTTCTTTCAAATCATTCTTTGCTGAGTAACCCACCTCCTTACACACCAAGTTTGAAAAAACAAGGCCCGTAAACACTGTGACCATGCCACTATTTAAAAAAGAGATTCCTTTTCACACAATGCATGATTAAATTGCGGAACTCATTGCCATGTGATATCATTGCGGCCATAAATGTAACAATATTAAAAGTGGATTGGATAGTTATATGGATAACAAGAATATCCTGTTTTATAATAGTTAATGTTAACCTAAATATGGGAAGAGACCTTAAATCTCGGACTTAGGCCTGGTCTACCCCTAAAAATTAGATCAATGATACTCAGACCTCTGTGGTTCAGGAGCCAAATTAGTGATCAACATTACCTAAAAGAGCCACAGTAGTGTGGATTCATTATTTCATTTACTGTAATACTATATATTTATATTTAAACAGTATCACAGGGGAAGTATTTAGTTTAAATATATTATTCAAACAGCAAAATGACTGGCCAAGTATTATTATTTCATCAACAATAATTGGTTAATAACATAGTAAAAGCATCCTGATTGGTTACTAACTCAGATTGGTTAATAATTACATCACACTGTTTCAATATCATAGTGCTACAAAGCCATAAGAGACTCATTAAAGAGCTGCTTGCAAGCCCAAGTCTGAATATCACTTAATTAGCTCAACCTAGCTACATCACTCAGAGCTGTGAAAAACTTCACTCCTTGTGCAATGTAGTTAGGTTGACCATAACCCCCACTGTGGACACAGCTAAGTTGACAGAAGAGCTTTTCCATCGACCTAGCTACCACCTCTCAAAGAGGTGGATTACCTACATTGACTGAAAAACCCATTCCATTGATGTAACAAGCGTTTACACTACAACGCTAGAGTGGTACAGCTGCAGCACCCACAGCTGTACCACTATACTGTAGACATATCCTTAAACCCTGAAGCATATCTCTATGTACTAAGAAACAGGATGTTTTACACCTGCCTCTGATGGTGGCCAGCGTTGGAGACAAGATATTGGGCTAGATGGACCATGGGTCTGATCCATTATGGCAATCTCTATGTTAATTATAAAAAGAGTTGTTCTGCCTCACCATCTTTGTGCACAGAAGTTTGAGAGGGAGTCCAGACACATGCCTGCTACCTCGTCTCTCTCTTCTCCCTTCAATGTATTTATTTAAAGGAAAGATATATAGGTGTGGGCTGCTTTTTTCCTTTAAAACTTTGTAAACTATGAGAACAAATCTGAGACTTAAAAAGGTATAATCTTACAAGTCTGATGTTTATGCTATGAACCACTCACTGGATTTATTACTAATGGCTCATTTATACTCCTTTATTCTTTAGTTTTTATACTATATTTGCCTAGAATAGCTGAACCTCTTTACATGCTTATAATGCCCAGAAAGGATACTAAAGTAAAGTTAAAGATGTGACATGAACCAACAAGCACTTCATTCGTTCATCACTCTCCGGCTGCTGTCATTCATTCCTAGGCATTGCATGGTAAATAAAGTTGGTGTAATGAAGCACAATAGTCATACACTATGACCAGTTGAAGCCTTTTCAGAGAATCTTAATTTTGCAACATTTCTGTTAATATTTTTAACGGAAACGTCATTCTGCCTTTTAAACCATATTGGCTGCTACTTAAAAAGGAACCACTGATTAAGTAATACTTAATCCAACAGCAGTTTTTATCTTCTGAAAACTTTACAAATATAAATTATTCCTCACAACACCTCTCTGATATAGGAAAGAAAGTATTAATATGAGATTCTCTTAGTTAATATCAGACACACTCCGGCTGTTGAGAACTGCAGTGGCACCTCCAGGGCTGTTAGCATTAAAAGCACAATTAATTTGTTGTGGTTTGCTTTCATCTGAAAATGTATCTGCCATTGAAGTTGAACTGGTTGATCTACTGAGATCAAGGGTAAATGAACTGCTTCAGATAAAATAGGATCAAGACTTGAAGCTGTTTCCATCCCTCACATTCAACCAGTGAAAGGAAGGGAATGACGTGCTGTGATTTTTATAACCTTACAGTGCAGATTGGCATGGAAATTGTAAGGAAGTGTCAATCTAGCAAAACGTAAAATCAGATCAGAGATCTCAACAGGGAGATCAATGGATTCTGACTGGAGGACGACAGCAGGCCAGCTCATGAAGAGGAAACCCAGTAAGGAACAGTTCTTCAGGGAGATCTTGTGGTCAGGGTGGGGATGGGCTACTTACTGGCAGTGGGAGAGCAATAGATCAAGTAAGATGTGGTAGTGGCCATACTAACTTGTTCTATGCCCATCTCTTCAAAGCATCTCAATACTGACCGCATAGTGCTTGTTCTCTTGCTGTCTTAAGTTTTACTGAGCAAAGACAGCTCATTGGACAAAACTGTGAGGTGGTTTTGTGATATGCTCAAACAAGAACCAGAATGAGATTTTCATCTGAGATGAATCTGGAATTTAATCTTGGAGTGACTAAAGCTTAGAAAATAAAATAACCAACTCAAACCACACTCTAAAAGAAGGTTTCCCAGTGTACAGTATTGCACAATTGACTCTGAAGCCCATATTGGACTAGTGGTCTGATTTGCTACGGCAGTTTCAGTGTTCCTACTGTGTATTACCAAATCAAAAGCTGAATCAGACCAATATCTTTGTGATCCAAAGTGCATCTTTGTGATTATATAGCTCAGATGAGTGGTTAGATGATCCCAGTTGCTGGGCACCCTGTAGGACACAACTGAATATTTTCAAAGACCAAGAATTTCCCATTTTTTCCTGAGTTCCCAAAACTGGTCAGCCAAATCCTCTACAGTGTGTTCTAAAGAGGACCTTTGGAAATCCACCTGTATGTCGCTTATCTGTGGCAAGGAATTCCTTACTTCCTACACTACATTGCCTCCTTCTGGGCCTATTAATGGAAAGGGAGTTGAGAATTACAAGAAGGAAGAATTAGGTCAGAAAGAAAGGAGAAGTTGGCAATTATAAGAGAGGATGAGAAACAGAAAAGGGTAAATGTGGGGACTGAGGAAGGAGAGCTTGAGTGCAGTTGTACAGGTTGCTGAGCACTCTGGGCCTCATTCAGCACAACACTTCAACACATGCTTATCTTTGAGCATGTGAGTAATTTCATTGAAATCAAGCACCAAGAGCCCTTCAAAGGTTGGAGAAGAATGGGTCCAATGCCAATCGTGATCTTCACATTCCCACAACAGCCATTCACAGGCCATGGAGATACCAGACCTTGGCTCCACCCAACACAGGAGTGAGCTGAAAGATGCTTATGAAGGAAGCTTCCACACAAGCATATACAGACCTGGACTAGGCAATCCAGAGCCCTGGACATACTACAACATGGGTCCCCCATTGCCCAACACTCATGCTCTCACCCTGCCCCGTGCAGGAGCAGGGGTCCCTTCTCCAACTCAGGAGAGGCCGGGATAGCGGCAACGGGCTACCCTCTGTCCCAGGAACAGTAACCCTTCTCTGGTACAGCAGAGGAGGAAACAGCCCCCTCTCCTTCCCTTCAGGAATAGGAGGAGGAAGGCCACCTTCTTGGCCCAGAGAAGTCTACTTTCTGCCAGGGTGGTGTTGTGGGGGTCCCGTCAGAGCAGTGAGTCTTGGAATTAACATACCATGGAGAGCCTTATTGTAACAGGCAGTTTGGAGACCCAAGCCGATGTTACTGCATCAGTCACTATCCAGCCATACTTTGAAGTTTTCTGTGCAGTCATGAGAGCTAAACACTGACTGGTTTTTAATGAAAGCATAGCATCTGATGTAGTTACATCACTCCAGAAGCTGGGGCCCTAAGCATGGACCTGAAATCCATTGCCTTAATCCAGCCCTACTGACAAACACGCCTGCTGCTGGGACCATACCTGAGGAGGAAAGGGAAACGGGAGAACAAGCTGCCTCCTCCTCCTGCAACCTGGTCAACCCCTACCCCTTTAGGTAGTGAAGTGACCATTTACACCCAGATCTTGTCCTGTGATTCTTAAGTTTGAAAAGTGCAAAACCCCAGGTTTTTTTGTCCATGTGCAAAATAACAAAAATTTAAGCTATTTTTTTGTTTTGTGAAATGCGTGGTGATCAAATGGCACGTGGTGGACTTTTAATAGAATGACCTAATTCTTCCACCTTGTAACTCTCAACTCCCTTTCCATCAATATTGAGCCTTTTGCCTCCCAGATACCAGTGTGATTCCAGCCTACATCTTTACTGACTTGAAAGTCCCTAGCATTTGACTGTTGTCGGGTGACTGGTTCCTAGTGGACAAGCATCCCCATCACCACTTGGGATGAAGAGGTATCTAATGTCTGCGTCAGCTGAGAGACTAGTAATGAATGGCCAATGAGACTCATTCTCAGAATTGGTTTCACTATGTCACTGATGAGGAACATTGATGGGAAAGCATAGGGGTTTTTTTGCATTACCCTCACCCTTACTGTAGCTGTGCATAAAATGAACGGTGGTTTCCAAGGCTGTTAAAAACACTAAATTCCCTTTAAAATGTTGAGTGCTCCCAAGCTGGACCTTTGTTTTGACTGCCTGCGTGGCACACATTTTTATGATTCATTTTATAAGCCCGTAATAAAAAGAGGTTCTGATGGAAATGCTGTCAGAGCCTTAACAATAGCATTATGAACAAAGTTACTGTGAGGAAGATGTGGTCAGTAGAAAGTCAATGCAGTCAGTGTTCTGTGGTATAGTAATTCCCGCAATATTCCTACACTTCTGGCAGGTTTTCATCCCCTTCTGCAAGGAATTGTCAGCACAAATCAAACAGGAATAGAATATGAGTGTGGGTGGGGAGGAGAAGAAGGGAATGCAGTGTGGCAACATTCCCTCTTCTTTTCTTGCATTCCTTGGGAAGCACACATAAGCCAATGCTTTGCTGTTCTGTATGTTCCAAAAGTGTAAGAAGTAATGGATTTTGCTGTATGGAGCTGGCATGGAAAGAGGCTTTACCCAGATTAATTCACGTAAAAGGATTTGACTGCTGCTAACTGTTTTTTGTGATTAAGATGGGATCTGTAGTTATTAATGCTATCTGATTTGCTGAGTTTCACTTTATTGTTTTTATTTTGATTGGGGTGACTCTGATTGCAGCCTTGGAAAACAAAGTTGTCCTTGAATGACACTATTTAAGTATTACATCCCCCTGAACATTCATTAAGCCACACTTTTTAATTAAACCTAAGTGTATGGATAAGTGTCAGAGGTATTAGAACAGAACAAAAAAGCATGGACCTGACAAGCCTGAGGACTTATTCTTTTCCTCTAGAAAATGGATAACTCATTAGGAAAGGAAGGAACCAACAAAGTTTTTGGGATCGCCCTCTTTCTCTCACACATGCATGAAAACCCTGTTCGCTGTAGTTCTAGACAGCTCAAAATATTTTTCATATTTGTATTTTTTTAATGAAAAGATTTACACAGATGGCAGTTGAATGTTGGATGAGTGGAGTGGCCAGTTTACTAGGCTCCTGGACTAGGAGTCATGAGATCAGTTTTCTATTCTTGGATCTGTTAATGATCTGCTGTGTGACATTGGCCAAGTTGCTCCATGTCTTTGTGCCTATGTTTCTCCTCTTACCCTGTGTCTGTCTTGTCTGTTTAAATAATGCCTCCCCCAAAATGTACAATCTTACTCTGTGTGTGTGTGTACACAACACCTAGCACAATGGAACCCTGATCTTGGTTGGGACGTCTGGGGCTACCGTAGTACAAATAATAAAATTTTTTGCTGTCTCCTATAATCCCTATTCAATCCTATAAACTTTTTTCTATAAGTGCTTTTTCTGCTCACTACTTCTACGAACACATCTGGGAAAGGAGGAGGAGTATTTAGCTACACAGCATAGATGTTACATACGGCAGGACATAGCTATGCTAAATCATTCACAGCAATATGGTGGTACACCGGGGTGAAATCTTGGCCCTATTGAAATCCATGGCAAAAGTTGTATTGACTCAGTGAGGCCAGGATTTTCAGCCAAGGGACCAATATGAAAAATCATTGTACCTGTTCTATAGCAGAGCTAAGAGAATACTCCCCAGGGCTCTCAATCTCTAACTATGGTCACATATATTGCAAGTCCTCTGTAACTAGAATAGGAAGTAGTGCAGTGACCTGCAGGGCTGGATTTCCAATTAGGCACAATAGGCAAGTGCTTAGGAGCGCCGGCGTTCTAGGGGTGCCTTACCTCTCTAAAACTGCATGCAACACGAAGGTCAGCTGTAGATCGGGGGGGGGCTCAAGATGCTGTGCCTAGGGGCGTGTAAGGTAGAAATCCAGCCCTGCCTCCACATTCACATGAGCCCGTAACTCTACATACATGTTTTATCCAAATCTTTTGTCCAGAATCAGCCTTGTGTCAGTATTCAGCATGGGAATTAAGAAAAAGAAAGGGAAGGAGAAGTATCTGGGCTTTGGAGAGGAGGGAAAGACAGGGCAGGAGAGAGATTAAATAGTTTAATTGTAGCCCATGGATGCTAAGAAATACGTGAAAATAAAGCCTCAGAGACAATTGTAACTACATAGCTAGAGTGTTCTCTCGGTGTTGGATCTCCTGCACGGCCCTTTTATTCTCTCCTCCCACTTGTCCCAGCACAAACTCCATGGGCTCTCAGAATTTTTTTAGCTTCTCTTATTGCTTTATCATATTCTACACTCCTCCGTTACCCACCTCCATGCTACTTCTCCTTCTCCGCGCTCATCTATGGGATTCCTCTTGGTTACCTGTCCCCTTGGTTCTGCTGTGATATTCCCATCTGACATCATATAGACTGATGAAGAAAGGTAAGAATAATAACAGCACTTAGAGACCTCTTCATCGACACATCTCAATGTTTGAGATCCTCATCTCCATTTTACAGGTGGGGAAACTGAGGCATGGAACGGGTAAGTGACTTCCTGCAATCACATAGCAAGTCAGCGGCAGAGTTAAAACTAGAATCAAATATTTTTCTAGTTTGCAATCATATTGTCATCTCCTGATGGCTGGAAACCCTATCAAATCTATGGATAAGCAGGTGTCTTGATGTTTGAAGTAGAGGAAGTTCTCTGAGTTGAACAAGACGCTCACTTAATAACCAACTTACTTCCATCTATTCAGGAATTTATTACCAGGTGGAAAATTGTATTTTCTAATATTTCTGCTTGACACATTTGAGTAGTTAGGAATAATATTCTTCACACAGCAAAGCAGCTGTAGAGTTATCAGTTTTCTAATAAACTGTAATAATTCTGAAGAATGTGAGATATTTTGGTAAAATCGTTTGCTATTGCTTAGTTTATTATTTTATGATCATATAGGCCACCTGCACGTTTGCCATTAAAACCCTTTGCATAGTAAAATATTGTGTTCTGTGGGATTTGGACTCCTAAAATAGGACCTATAGATTAGAAATAGAACAGACATGATAAAAAATTACACCCCCCCCCTTTAAAAAAAATCTGCACAAAGACCTCCAGAAATAATAGGGATATTTTGTGTTTTGCTCTTTGTTACTTATCACTGCTCATTCAGGTGATCAAATTCAAATTTAGCATTTCTGGACCTTTAATTTACCAATACTGCTATCTATAGAGAATGCAATGTGCGTAATGAGACAGCCCTAATCAGGATTTTCTAAGGCTTATTAACACCTTATCAGAGCTTTGGAAGGCTCAGCACATACCCACTTTTCGTTTGCATTATCTCACTTCATGAAATTTGAAAACAGTCTAAGCTGAGGCATCCTCCACGGCTCATTAGTTTTTCAGAGCTTCGGCAGTTAGAAGGACATCAATGGGATAAATCAACGACATGTAATATTAAAAAAGGTGTGATTAATATATTAATACTTGAGATTCAGATTTTAATTCTCCAGCCATCTTCAGGACTAGTTTGAGGGCAGGGTAATGGCTATAGAGGCAACACAGGTTTACAGAGCTATCTCATGGCAAAAGCAATTGCTGTGTGAACACCAAAGGTGTATTTGCAATGCAATTGGGAGGTGCGATTGCAGCAGGTACCCGAGCTAGGTGTGATTGAGCTAGCTTGATGGGGAAAAAAAAGTGAAGCTCTGGCAGCATGGGCAGTGGCACAGGCTATCTGCACAAGTACAAGCCCACCTGGGACTTTGGGTACGTATTTTGACAGCTAGCCTATGCCCCTGCCGGTACTGCGGTGGCTTAATCATGGCTGTTTTAGCGAGCGAGCTCAATCAAAGTTAGCTCGGGTGCACCTATATGTGCTGCAGGGTCACATCCTGATTGACATGTAGCTATATCCTAAAGTATTGTTTTTTCTAGCCAAGTTACACTTGAGCTACCAAGTAGCTATTGTGACAAGATGTTGTGCTGCATTTGGTAGCATTATTTAGCATCCCAGATGATCAAGGAAAGGATAAAACAGCCATGCCTGGAGATCCAACACCAGGAAAACACTCCAACTATAGAATTGCAATTGTTTGAGGGTTTATTTTCATGTATTTCTTAGCATTCACAAGATACAATTAAATGTGTGAATGGCGCATGTTACAATCACTTCAACTCTGATTCTAAAGCAGGACAATTGGCAGATATTTACAGGAAGCCCCTTTCATGCTTAAGGGGGAGTATGAGAAAAGTGAGAAGTGTGTTACTGTTACTTGAGAGAAGCTAGTTAAGATGGCACACTCAACCTTAACTATAGCATTTTCTGTCTTTTCAGCATTAAAATTAGTAACCTTAACATTACATTAATGTAAGCATTTGTATTACAACTTCCCTGATTATTCTTGCTTTTCCAAAGGGTAGAAGCTTAACTCTGGTGGTGCATAAAGATTTCCATTCATAATCTATTGTCTAATTATGTTGGAAGAAAGACAGGAGGCACTGGATGTGGTTTAATTAGACTACAACTTTATTCCTAAATGTCTGTGAGTACCTAGCAGATACATGTGTACAGTGAAAGTAATTCCATAATCATGTACATCTACCTGGGGGTGAGGAGGAGAGCTGCTGTCAACGTTACCCCTTTACCCATCCTGGATCCCAGGCAACCTGCTGCAAGGACCTCACCACTTCATTTCTCAAATGAGAGTTAAGGTGGGGTATAAAGTGGGGGAGTGTTGTCTCCCTGCTGCCCCAAACCCCTCCTTTTTCTTCTCCTTCAAAGAATACCTCCTTTAAATCTTTTACCAATGCATTTTATCTGATCTCTGTATTCCTTCCCTGTGGAGCACCTTTGCTGGACATCCAGCACAAGGAGGCACCAGCAGTTAGCTTGGCTTCCTCCCTACTGTCCCGTTCCCCCCACCCCCGCCACTTACTTAGCTTACACACTTACTCATCTATGAATGCTCTCTTTAATATAGGTCAAAATATGTGGACAGCTGGATCCCATCCTCGCTGAATAATTCTGGTTCCCTGTATGCTATGTCCGGATGAGAAGTTACTGACCGTCCCCATGAATTTGGCCACCTCCTTATTCACATACCTCTTAGCTTTGTTGACTTGAAGGGACTTCACAGCTCCCTGCCATGCCCTGCATTGTAACAGGTCCCTAAATGTATTAACAGTGATGGGACAAGTATCCTCCGTAGGGCCGGTGCTTTGAGACCACCCCACTAGAAACCGCTACACTAAAAACCTGCTACAAGAATCTGAGTAACCATTCAGCCTACTGATAAACATAAGGGCTGGTAGGCAAGTGGAGATGGTTGACAGCACCAGTTTTGGGGTTTCTAATGATACCATGTACTGCATCATCCATTCGTCCATAATGGGCCATATCAATGGCCCTTCTGCTCCTGAAATTGCAGAAAATCATTAAAACTTCTCTCATAGCTCTGCAGTGTTCTCAGAGCTACTGATCTCTGCACTGCACTAGCAATCATCATACACCAAGGTTCCATAAGACAATGCAGTGAGATAGTAGGTTTTTCATCCTCTAACTCCAGAAGTGACTGAATGGATTTCTTCAAACTTTCCAAAATTTTTTACCAGTGGGCAGCCTGAGTCCAGGCAAGATATAACAAAGTCCAAAAGTTATGTTTGGAAAAGTTGTGAGCTTCTGAACATAGGCATTTCTGATGCAAATTACTTTTTCAGCCATTACTCTAGAATTGCTACCTTGATATTGCAATTATTCTGTTCCAACGCAATTAAAATATACATTTTTTAGGTTGTTACTGGGAACCCTTTATCTCAGTTTCTCTAAAATAAGATTTTGCCTCTTATTGTTTTTTGTGTTGGTTAGCGTGTCTGCTGTAGTTCATGGGAAAAAAAGAAAAGAATAGATGGAATCTGTTTAATACAAACTGAAGCATGGATAAGAGGGGATTTTGACCTGGATGATCTGATCCGGCCCTTAAAGCATTACGCAGGAGGTTCAAAGAAGCTGGAAACTAGCAGCAGATAGCCAATAGAGAATTCCCTTGAGATGGGGAACTCTTTGATAGTGCCAGCTCTGGGTCTGTTCCTCTGCCTCCTCATTCTGGTATAAGGACATGCTGGAGGTGGGGAGCTGGTAGGGAGGTGGTGATATACTATATTATAAAGGATATTAAGGATCCTAATCCAGTGGCAGAATCTAGAGCTGCCTGTCAGAGATAACATTCTCACCCATCGATCAGCAGCTCTAAGTGGCATTAGGATCAGGACTGAGACCAAGAACCAGGGAGCCAGAATCGATTCCCTGACCTTGCCCTATTCCATCCCTCAACAGAGCTGGAGTTCTGATGCAGGGGAGAATGTGGCCTGCCCTGATATGTTAATGAGTTACTAGTTGATGGTCGGCATTCAGCTGCCTACATACACTTCCCACTAGTGTTTTAAAAAATCTGATACTTTGTATTTTGTGCAATAGTTAGCTGCAAATTTATGCATAAAATGTCCTGTTCTCTAGCTATATTAGGTGCTTACATTTTCTTGTGAAAAGATGTATCTTCATTTATTTACATAACTGTATTTGAAATGCAAATTATTGTGCAGTTAAAACTTTTTACCCTAAGTCTTTAAACAAAATTGTTGGCTGGTGAACAGAAGAACAGGAAGAGATAGTGGAGGAAAAACTTACTAATGGTGAGATCTATTAGGCTGTAAAATAAATAGCGAGGCTCATTAGACTGTAAAACAAAATGAAAGTGGTAAAAGTCCCATCAGTTGGGACATTTGAAACTAGACTGGACAAACCACTAAAAGAGTAGGAAAAGTATCCTGCTCTGGCAGAGGTGTGTTCTAAAATGACATAATTCATCTTTTCCATCTCTAGCACTCAGCAGTTACAATGTCCACATCTGGGTGTGAGGAGGTTCGGAGATTGATTTAAGGTGGCAACAAAGTAAGTTTGAAGTAATGATCATTAATTTTTAATTATGGCAGGATGGTCAATTTATTCATTAATTATAATTTACTTCATAACAATAAAAATGTCGGAAAGTGATTCGGTCAGGAACTCTGTTTAGGATGTTTAAAGGTGCAGTCCACTAAAAGTCCTAATTAACCACCAAATTGTGCGTGCTGTCCCTTAGTAACAAGTCTTTTAACTTTCCTGTTCAAAAGGAATAATTGCACCATTTCTCAGAGCTGCTGCAAAGTCTTAGCAAGGGGCCCACACCATTAATCATACTAATGCAGAATAAGTGATTTTTAACTTGTTTTAATCAGGTGTGCCCAGCTCATTGTATATGCAGCCTGTGCTTTTATACTCCTGTGTGTAAGGACATTCCCATACCTGTATGTTAGATGTGGTAATTCCATCATATCTAGATACAAGGAGGACAGTAGTCTCTTTTATAATACTCTGCTTATTTAAATCCATGTACTGGCTTCTGGTAAGCGGTTTTGTTCCCCTTTAAACATACGAAATTCTAGTTTATAAACACCAAGCAGAGATGCTGCAGTGTATTTAACAAAGATCAATTGGTGACCATCGTGAATAGCTAGTAAGGCTAAAAGTCAATCAAAACATGTTTTGATGTTCAAAGAAATGAAAGATCTTTATCTGTGTTAATGCAACTATGCTTATTTTAGGATCGGAAAGTCAGAACTTAGTGGCTTTTACTGATGAGATTTACACTCCTTGCACCTAGTGTTTGATACAAGTTTAAAAATCTCTGTACCTTTTTAAAGAAGTAAACCACATCTGGCCTTTGGTTGAAAATCTTTCAGAAAAAGACAGTGAGATAAAAATAATTTTTTTGACTAAGGCATAATTTGATATCTATGAGTTTCTGGTTCTTTTGATGCAGTTTGTTCCTAAAAATTAGTTGAGAAAAATAAGCAGACTAAAGGATTATCCATCTAATCATTAGATGAATAGCAATTGTGTAGTGCAGAGGTGGGCAAACTACGGCCCGCGGGCCACATCCAGCCCGCGGGACCCTCCTGCCCTGCCCCTGAGCTCCTGGCCCAGGAGGCTAGCCCCCAGCCCCTCCCCTGCTGTCCCCCATCTCCCGCAGCCTCAGTGCGCCGCGCCACCGGCGCAATGCTCTGGCAGCCGGGCAGCGCAGTTGCAGAGCCACAGCCTGACCCGGTGCTCTGGGTGGCGTGGCTATAGTGCTGCCAGCCACTGGTGCTCCAGGCAGCGTGGTAAGGGGGCAGGGAGCAGGGCGGGTTGGATAGAGGTCAGGGGGCGGGGGTGTGGATAGGGGTCGGGGCGGTCAGAGGGCAGGGATCATGGGGGTTGGATGGGGCAGGGGTCCCGGCGGGCAAGTCAGGAATGAGAGGGGGGATTGGATGGGGCAGCAGGGGGCAGTCAGGGGTGGGGATCCGGGGGTGGTCAGGAGACAGGGATCAGGGGTGGTGGATGGGGTAGGAGTCCCGGGGGGGGCCATCAGGGAACAGGGGGGTTGGATGGGGCAGGAGTCGCAGGGGAGCTGTCAGATGGTGAGAAGTGGGAGGGATCGTATAGGAGGTGGGGGCCAGGCCATGTCTGGCTGTTTGGGGAGACACAGCCTCCCCTAACTGACCCTCCATACAATTTTGGAAATCCGCTGTGGCCCTCAGGCCAAAAAGTTTGCCCGCCCCTGGTGTAGTGCATGGCAACACCCTAAAATGTCAATAGCAAAGGCTGATCTGTCTGGAATGAAGTTGTAGTGCATTTCTATTATTTGCCCCTTCCCAGTGATGCTCTCCTTTCTTCCCTCTCATCCAGTATTTGTCATTCACTATTGATTAAATGACAAAATTCTGTTGCCTGTGATCAAGTTCTTGAATTAGTCCTGCCAAAAGGAATAAAAAATCGCAAATACAGTGTTGTTTGCAATGTAAATGGTATGGTTTCTGACACTTCTGAGGGAATGTAATAAAATTGTGCATTCAACAGAGCATGAATGAAGCAGAAGGCACCAAAATTATATCCCTACATTGCATTTATATTTTTAAAAGTTTGAACAAGAATATTTTGTACAATCTGCCTAAAGAAGGACAAAGCTATATAGTTACTATGATAATTAATGTACCTCAATACATAACTCCTTTTGGGTACTAATGATGAATTTATCCTGAAAATAACCCTGTGAGTAAAAGAAGTGCTGTTACTTCCTTTTTACTCATGGCGAGCTGAGACAAATATTTGGTGGTATAGCAATGTTGGTTAGGGGTGTGGGTTTTTTTTCTTTTAAACAACCTCTTTTTATAACAGCTCACATCCACTGTAGACACAGTAAAAATATTTTTGCCAGTATAGGTTATTCTGTCTGGGGACTAGGTATAACCTGGCATAAGCTACACACGCAAAATCACTCTTTTACTGATATAACCTGTGTCTACGTTAGGAGGGTTTGCTACCAGAATAGCTATACCTGTATATTTATAACAGCATACTTTTCCTAGTGTAGACTGGGCCACTCAGAGATTACATGACTTACCTAAAGTAACACAAGAATTCTGTGGTACTGCTGGAATTAAACTCAGAGCTCCTGAATCCCTGTCAGGAGGCCTGAATTAAGTTTCTATCTCTGCCATTGACTGGCTATATGACCCTACACAAATCACTTCACTTCTCTGATTCCTTTTCCACCATTTCTGCCTTGTCTTTTCAGGGCACGGTTGCGTCTTACCATGTGTCTGTACAGAGCCTGGCACAAAAAGACACTATTCGCTAGCTATTGTAATACAGATAATAAAGGGCATTATTGTCACAGCTTATTGTTTTATTTTATTTTGTCAGTCCAATTTAGAGCAGGTAAAAATACCTGAATGTTACTCAAGTATCAGAGGGGTAGCCGTGTTAGTCTGGATCTGTGAAAGTGGCAAAGAGTCCTGTGGCACCTTATAGTCTAACAGACGTATTGGAGCTTAAGCTTTCATGGGTGAATACGTTGCATCTGACAAAGTGGGTATTCACCCACGAAAGCTTTTGCTCCAATACGTCTGTTAGTCTATAAGGTGCCACAGGACTCTTTGCCGCTTTGAATGTTACTGTAGATCACAAGAACTGAGGCCATTCCTGAGATATGTCCTCTACAAAGAAGTTTACCAGAATCAAAAACACCTATTGATACTGAAATGTGGCTACTATATTTTAGATATAATAATGAAAGTACCCATAGCAGGTATAGCCAAACAACCACCCTTACTGGTTTTTCTCATGATTACTGTAAGGTGTTTTACTTTATGCAGTTACTCTCTGGACATCCACTAGAGCTTTGTTAAAATCTGGTATACTGTTTCAGTCTTTAGTGATATGCCTGTACTTAAATTGATGTAAGGTGATAAAGAAATAGTAAGAAATTAGCAAGTTTTCACACAGAGACAACATATTTTATCTTCCTAACAATATTGCTTAGTAGCAGACAAGCTATTTCCATCTCTTTCCCTTTAGGGGGAAATTCACCTACAGTGTGGAAAGACAGTGTACAATCTTCCACAGCACTTAAACCCTTCATTAAGGCTGCAGAGCATCCATGAGCACAGCAGTCATGAAGAGGTGCCTGCCCTCACAACATGAAAGAACATAGCGGCTGAGATAGGAGTGGGCTGGAGCTAGTCCCGGGAGGAGCCATGGGATCCATGATTATGTGGCTAGAGTAATCATAACACTCCAGGTAATTAGTATGGAGGGATCTGTAGCCAGGACTCCAGTCTGTAGGCTGCAAGGAGGGTATTGTTTCACCTCATCAACTCAGCCACACTTCTCCCACTCAGCCTTTATGCGCAAGAAGCGGATTTCATTCTTCAAAGCTAAATGCAAGGAGTTTTTTCTTTATGTAGCATCTGCATGGTGTCTGTGTTAATGAACTGGCTTCAAAGTCATATTTTTCAAAAACATGGTCTGTTTCATAAGCTTGTTTTGTTGCATATTTAAAAGTACTTAGGTCCTTATCCAGCACAGCACTTAAGCCTGTGCTTGACTTTAAGCATATTTTTAGTCCTATTGAAATCAGTGGAACAGCTCACGTGGGATGGAATTAAGAAAGGAGGGGAAATTAAAAATTATGTATCAAGAAAACTTTGACAGAGACATACTAGGTTGTGAATAATCTATCTAGACAAGTTGTGGAAATCAATTCACTTGAGACCTTAAAACTAGAATTGACAAACCCTAGTAAATTTACTGTAGAGGAACAGTTCTTCAGTGTCATAGAGAGGGATGGGATAAGATAATAGAGCTTTTCAATCTCTAGCTTCCATGATTCTAAGAAGGACAAGCCAAATTGTGTCTATATATGAAGTATTTGCTAAATTTCTATGTGCTATCAACAGGTCTTTAAAATAATCCTGTTCACACAGTGAATTCTTAAATTGGGTTTCTTTTTTATTTCCTTCTTCAGACACGTATAATCAAACGTTATTGAATTCTACTGTGCTAAATACACTTGTAAAACCCTGTGTCCACTTTGTTCAGGCTTTGTTCGTGTCAGACTGTGTTAAAGGAATATTTGCATAAAGCGTCTCTCTTAAAGCAGTTTAAGGACTATCCTGTGGTGGGTTTTTGTTTTGTTTTGTTTGTATTTAGTTAATGTATCGCTGGATTGTCTATTATCATTCCTCTACTGAAATCCAGTTGTATTGCTGGATTGAGTCATATGAGCTAACAGGAAGTCAGTACCTGATCCGCATGTCAATAAGCCAACAGCAATTCTTCTGCATACATTTAAAAAAAAAAAAAAAAAAAAGCTTGCCTGCTGCCAAATAACATTTGTAGAGTGAACAAAAATACATTTTGCCAATATGAAAACCTTTTCATTTCTGATAGGCTGCTTCGGCCTTTTTGAACTACAGCAGCATTAGTATATTTTTTCCTTAATTACAACCTTATTGATGAATCAAATGACACTGTGAACTGCCACTATAATATTATTTGGTAAAAATTACCAGCATAAATGTCATGTAAAATGTTTTTCATTTTCTAGCAAAACTAACCTAACTAGCTTAGAAACAAAGAAAGTCATTTCCTCTGGCACCAAAGAAAAGCCTTTTCTGGCATCTTTTGATTACTCAAGTTATTTCTGCCAAAATATCTAAACAAGGGAATTGGGATAGCTCAGAAATCTGGTATTGGGATAAGGAGTTTTGGACCTCTAGAGAACCACTGTGACTCTTGTCTACATTAACAGTGATCAGAAGTTGTTGCCATCTACGTGTTTTTTGGTGGTTAATGTGAAATGAAATAGTAATCTCAATTCACCAGTGTCCACATCATAAAAACCTCATGGCAAGCTTGGAGGACTCTGTAGGGAGGGCAGGGACTGGATAAAGTAGGGAGACTGGTCTGCCTGCTCATCTCTAGAAGGTGGCCCCTCTAGATCAGACCTAAGATACATTGGCGTTTGGGGAAGCTTGCATTACCACTGCCCATCCCATACCTATGCTGCTGTTAATTGGAGGCTTTTTGTCTCTTAGGGCTATCAGTCAAACTGAAATCACTTAAAATTGTTAGGAAACTATTTTTAACATATATGAAAGTATCTTAGGTCAGGGCTGTGCTATAAATATGATTAAGGCACTTAGTGCAAACTTGACATGCAATATAAATAGAATTTGTCTTTAAAAGTGTTTAAAAACAAAAGTGCTGAAAGGAGCTATATTTAGTTGTGTTTTAACCTTCAAGATCACATTCAAGAAATCTAATTTGGGGCACTTATGTGCCAAAGTTCTCCTTGCACAAAAGCTGTGGAATTTTGCCCTGATTAGAAACCACACTGGAGTATATTTTTTTCATTTACATTTCCCTTTGCTCTCCTGCAGTCTTTTCTCATGCAGAACTCCCATTTACTGCACTTCATATTATGAAGATGGGATGTAGATCAGGCTTTGATGTGTAAATTCAAGAGGCAGTGAAAGGGTGGTAGTATAGAGAACTCAGTAAAGTATTTTTTAAAGGGTTACTCTTTCCACAGTAGTGGATGGGATTTCAGCTGGCTGAGAACCCTGTTAAAGCTCATGGGAGCATTGTGGCTAAAACCCAGCACAGTGCTTTGAAAACAGAACACCTTAATATTGGACAGGCTGGGGAAGTGATATTCAGATTTGGATATGGCTTTTGGTTCGGATTAGAGGCTAAGGCCAGGTCTACGCTCAAATTTACATTGGTATAACTACGTTGCTGAGGGGCATGAAAAATCCACACCTCTGAGTTGAGGTAGTTATACGAACCTAACCCCTGGTGTCACTTATGTCAACAGGAGAGCTGCAGCGCTGTATGTGAAAACAAGCCCTAAATCTGGGCTAGTATTCAGGCTTGGGTTCATATATGAAGACAAAAATCTCATGAGTTGATATTGTGAGATTTTATCCATTCAGAATGATAGAAATCTCAGTATATTTCTGCTGCATCTGAACTAGCGCTGGAAAATAGCCCTTTTCTGGTTGTGGTTTCTGCTTTAGAACAGGTTCGGCTCTGAGGATGCAAATTCCAGTTCACCAAAATCAGAAGGCATTAGTTAAGAAATTCCAGTCTTAGCCCATTTCTTCTGAGAGCTTGTCTATGCAGCGGGGTAACGTAAATGTGCAGGGTGTGATTTCTAAAGCACAGTAAGGTGTTGCACATTAATTGCTCCATTTAGACCCTGCTGGTTTACCCTAAACGTTCCCTAGTGTGCTTTAAGGTGGTACAGTTTCAAACAACATTATAATAAAGCACACCAGCAGGGCTCACACAGACCAATGACTATGCAGCATGTTAGTGTTCTTTAGAAATTACACCCGCACGCAGTGCGTTATCCCACTGTGTAGACAAGCATTTAGTTATAGGGGAATAATTGAAACTGTACTTGAAATGGATTTAAAATACTATTTAGAAGAACAAAGGAAAAAAGAGTAGTAGCCTTTTTCCTATGAAATTCTCCGTTACTAAAAATATTAAAATAAATATAAGTTATGAGAATAAAGGAAGAAAAATGAAGGGCTCATGGGTCACATACCCTTCAATGTCTCTCATTTTGATGGATGGACATCACTCATTTTAGTCCCAAAGCTACCTACTTTCTGCACAAATTGGGACCCCCTCATTGTTTCGGTTCAAAATTATTTACATAAAAAATAAATCATGTAACTGAGGCTATAAAAAGAATGCTTGCATTCAAGGACTGAATCCTACATCAGTTTATTTCCCACACAAATAATTTTTTGTGTCTTCTTCAAATAGGGCCTTTGTCACTTATTATGTCCTGCATTTGGCAGGTTAAAATTTAAGCTGGGCCACCGCCTTCCTCTGTTCCATTGTTAATAGTGTAATCCTGGTGTAATCCATTGTTTGTTCTCTCTGATCTAGAAGTAAATCACACATAGCACAGCTACCTGTGGTCCCAGATGAATGAGGCATGATTCAAAGCCCACAGAAGTCAATTGGAATTTTTTCACTGATGTCAAAGGACTTTGGATTTAGCCCTCAGTTAGACAGTTTGTTGCCTTATGAGGAAAACAAGTTTGGGTCACAAGAACCTGTGATTGTCCAAAGAAGCTGAAGCACTGAATCTGAAGAGAGCCAAATCCAATCTTTCTTTGGTAGAAGGAGAATCTCTTGGATTTAAAAAAGAAAAACCCCAACCAAATACCCTACTGAGTGCTTACGTGTGGGAATTGACCTCAGAAGTGCCCAGTAGGTTTCATTACAGCTGAGGATCACTGTTGAAGTTCCCCATAAGAAGTGTGGTTATGAACCATTGGTGATGCCACTTCTCTCATGCCATCTTGCATCACTTTGTAGATTCCAAGGCCAGAAGGAATTATTGTGATAATTTAGTCTGACCTCCTGTATAACACAGGCCAGAGAACTTGCCCAAAATAATTCCTAGAACTTATCTTTTTGAAAAACATCATATTTTGATTTAAAAATTGTCAGTGATGGAGAATCCATCACAACCCTTGGTAAATTGTTCCAATGGTTAATTACCTTCACTGTCAAAAATGTATGCCTTATTTCCAGTCTGAATGTGTTAGACACTAGATTGTTATAGATTGAAAAGCCCTGTTAGATTGAAAAGCCCATTATTAATAATTTGTTCCCCATGTAGATACTTGTAGGCTATAATCAAGTCACCCCTTAACCTTCTCTTTGGTAAGCTAATAGATTGAGCTGCTTGAGACTATCAATATAAAGCATGTTATCTAATCCTTTAGTCATTCTCATGGCTCTTCTCTGAACCTCTGCCAATTTATTAACATCCTTCTTGAATGTTGGGCACCAGAACCAGACACAGTGTTCCAGCGGTGGTTGCACCAATGCAAAATTCAGAGATAAAATATCAGGGGGTAGCCGTGTTAGTCTGTATCCACAAAAACAACAAGGAGTCTGGTGGCACCTTAATGTTAGAGGAGTGAAGTGTGCGTTGTAAATTGCTTGTCTCATTTTTATAAAGTCCAGCATATGAATGATCTACAACCTATCCTGGAAAATGATCTCTCACTCTCACAGACCTTGGGAGGCAGGCCAGTCCTCGCTTACAGACAGCCCCCCAGCCTGAAGCAAATACTCACCAGCAACTACATATCACACTACAGAAACACTAACCCAGGAACCAATCCCTGCAGCAAACCTTGTTGCCTACTCTGTCCTCATATCGACTCTAGTGACACCATCAGAGGATCCAACCACACCAGCCACACCATCAACAACTCATTCACCTGCACGTCTACTAATGTGATATATGCCATCATGTGCCAGCAATGCCCCTCTGCCATGTACATTGGCCAAACTGGACAGTCCCTATGTAAAAGAATAAATGGACACAAATCGGACATCAGGAATGGTAACATAAAAAAACCAGTAGGAGAACACTTCAATCTTCCTGGATATTCTATAACAGATTTAAAAGTAGCTATACTTGAACGAAAAAACTTCAGAAACAGGCTTCAAAGAGAAACTGCAGAACTAAAATTCATTTGCAAATTCAACACCATTAATTTGGGCTTGAATAGGGACTGGGAGTGGCTGGCTCATTACAAAAGCAGCTTTGCCTCTCCTGGAATTGACACCTCCTCATCAATTATTGGGAGTGGACTACATCCACCCTGATCGAACTGGCCCTGTCAGCACTGGTTCTCCACTTGTGAGGTAACTCCCTTCTCTTCATTTGTCAGTATATAATGCCAGCATCTGTAATTTTCACTCCATGCATCTGAAGAAGTGTCTTTTTATCCACGAAAGCTTATGCAGAGATAAAATAACGTCTGTACGCCAACTCAAGATTTTCCTGTTAATGCTTCCCAGGACCACATGTTCTTTTGGTCACAGTGTCACATTGGGAGCTCATGTTCAGCTGATTATCCACAATGACCCCCAAATCTTTTTCAGAGTCGCTGCTTCCCCCGTCCTGTAAGTATAGCCTACATCCTTAGTTCCTACATGTATACATTTACATTTAGTCTTAGTAAAACACACATTATTTGTTTGCACCCAGTTTACCAAGTGATGCAGATTGCTCTGAATCAGAGACACGTCCTCTTCATTATTTACCACTCTCTCAATTTTTGTGTCATTTGCAAACTTTATCAGTGGTGATTTTATGTTCTTCTTCTAGGTTATTGATACAAATGTTAAATAGTGTAGGGCCATGACCTGATCCCATTGGGACCCCACTGGAAACACACCCACATGATGATGATTTTCCCCATTTACAGTTACGTTTGTGAGACCTATCAGTTAGCTAGTTTCTAGTCCATTTAATGTGTGCCATGTTAATTTTAAATTCTAGTTTTTTAATCAAAATGTCATGTGGTACCAAGTCAAATGCCTTACAGAATCTAAGTATATTAGGTCATCACTATTACCTTTATCAACCCAATTTGTACCTGTATAAGCACCTCCATCCAACTGAAAGTCCACAACACAGCCCTCGGAGCACCAAGATGAATTTGGTTCTTAGCTTTCTCTGTTCTATGACATGACACGGCACACCTCTGTAGAATGTCTGTGCAATCCCAATGTTCAGTAGTGTCTGGGGCACTCTGAATCCTAGTCTTTTTGAAATTGGGATTTTGTGTGTCTCAGATTCTACTGAGCATCACACTACATGACTATTAAGTGCATGCCTAAAGATAAGGAAGGAGTTGTGGGTACAGAAGCATACCTGGGGTCTGGCTGGGGGAAAGAGCCTGAAAGATTAGTGGGTTAAAGAAGGGGAAGATAACAACTAAACATCACCTATGGCCAGGGTCCACAACCCCAACCCTATTCAGAGTTGCCAAAGTCCTCCTGAAATTGCTCTTTCCATGCTCCATGAAATTATTGAGGAAAGTATTTATTTTCAGTTTTTAAAATCTGGTCACCCTAATGCCCGTGCATCTAGGCACCAAACTGTGCATCACTGCAGTTGGGCAGGAAACGTGTTTACAAGTCAAGTCCAAAAGCTCAGAATAGTGTCCATTTTTTTTTTTACAATGGATACACAACAAAAGCAAAAGATCAGTGAGGCAGAGAATCTGAACATACTGTAGTGAAGGGGTGATAGAGAATGGTGACATAATAAGTGAATTATGAAACTAAATAAATATTTAGCCCACACTTCAGGTTATTAGAGAGAGATGGTGTCTGTCATCATCTCTGTCCAATAGCTACGACATTAATATGTTTAGAATCAGTTACTTGGACATTAAGACCTAGTTACAAAGAAATTTTCATTATTTTTTATAGTGGTGGTATTTTTATAGTTCAATTGGTCCAAAACGTAGTCTCCTCCTATCCAAATATATGTAGAATTCTGAAGATGATAGAAATATATGTAATTTTCTTCCTCAACAAGACTTTTTCCATATTAATTTAATTACAGTATATAGACAGAGCAATCTGTATTTTCTGTGGAGCAGATAAATAAATAGCACATAGATGAGTATACGAAGAACCTCTCTTGATATCCGTTTGTCTCCTTTATATATTTCAAAGGAAATAAAACAATTTCCTTAAAATACCAGACACAAGTTAGAAAAGCATACTTTATATGGAGAGTAATAATCTTCTTGTTGGGAACTAACAAATAATCTAGTTTTCAGCTGTCAGTGCACTAACAATGGCTTAAATATTATGTATTCTTTATTTCTATTGTGGTAATGCCAAGGAACTCCAGCCATGGATCAGTAACATATTATGCTATGCACTCTACAAACACAGAAGAAAAAGACCGTCCCTGTTCCAAAGAACTTACAACTTCACTGTAAGACAGGAGAAAACAGGTGGATACAGACAGATGAAGGAGCACAAGGAAACAATAAGAAAATATTGGTCAGCATCATAGACGGTGGACTCAGTACACCAGCTGCCTAGAAATAATAAATGGCAATCTATCTAGTTGTGAGGAGGCATAGAGTGGGAGCCGTAGGGGTCAGTGTTAGGTCTGGTTTTATTTATTATCTTCATTATTCATCTTGAAGAAGGGATATACAGCGTATTAATGAAATCTGCAGTTCATACTGAATTGGGAGGTATTACGGACATCACTCATAAGCCTACCTGGCAAGCGTTTATGGTCTTTAAGGAGACATATCAAGAAGTTAATGTACCCATTACAGTGTGTATATATTCTGAGTATATGTAAAACCTGTATCAAGGACCTAATTAATGTGCTTAGAATATTTTGCATCCGTATGCACACACTTAACATAACATTTTAACATATATCACTTATAAACAGCAAATGTTTAAAAAGCAAAGGAATATTCAGTATTTTATATTAACACATTTTTAGATTTTTTAAAAGCCTTATGGGGATCAGTCTTTTAGCCTCTTTGCATATACAACTCCAGTTGATTTCACTGAGAATTCTCCACATGTAAGAACTACAGAATCAGTCCTTGTCTCGCATGCATGCTCATGTAAATTAGTACAGCTCTATTGATTTAACGGAGCTACATCAGCTTATATCAGCTGAGGATCTGGTGCTTATTGCTCCGGCTTGACCTACATTGGAGTTAATGGAGATAATGAATGATTTTTTTTCACAGGCCTGATTCAGCTCCCATTGAAGTTAATGGCCAAACTCCCATTGTGTCAGGTGCAGTCTGTCCCCTATGCCAGAATACTACTAGGACTTGATATCTTATTCCTCCATTTGGGGATCCTGCATCTTGTGTTGCAAAGAAGTAGTTTAAGGCTCCTTTGGGCTAATGCTGGCCATCCTGTACTTGTCACTGTTTTCTCTTTGTGTCTCCTCCTGTGATGCTCGTTCTCCCTGCGATATTGTCCAGGTAAGTTTCCCTTTTCTCTCCATTTGGCCTTTTGCCTGGCCCTCTTTTGGGTATAATCATCATCTTCTCCACACAGTTTCTACTCTTGCTAGTTTTGGAGTGCTGTTCTGTTTTGACCATTAAGAAACATCACAAAGCGCTTAGTTCGTGTTAGCAGATAACATCATTATGTAACATATGGGCCTGATTTGAAACTAAGCAGAGGCTTGCGTTTGATTACAGACTAAATCTTTTTCATGTCAAGGTTCAGTAGCCTATTGACGTGACTACCCAACAGCATGTACAGAGCTACTCAAGGTCAATAGACTGAACGCAAGGATTGATGTGTATTTGAAGATTTATAATTTTGATTATACTTGTGGAAAATCAGGTTGCTTCTGCCATGAGGTTTGGTGATGGACTAGTGGGAAAGACTTTAAAGGGTACAAATGGCAATGAGGGGCCAGATTTCAAACATATTTAGGCACTTATGATTTAAATAGGAGTTAGACACCTAAGCACTTTTTAAAATCTCACTAGAGGCCCATCTGTATTGTTAGGCTCCTGATTATCTTTGGAAAATCTGGCCCTTGGCTTGATTTCTCACTGACTTTCAATAAGAGTTAGACACCTAACTGCAATTTGAGCTTCGAAAATCAGCCCCTAGGTGATCTGCTGCACACCAGCAAAACTTGATGTTGTTATTTTGTTTCACAATGTAATAGCTGTAACTTAAGTATTTAATTTGTCCAAGGTAAACAAAGGTAAAAATTTCACTAACATTCTGCTGGGATGTAGTAGCTTTCTTTAATGAAGCACTTTAATAGCCAGCATTTTAATAAAAAGACATTCTGTGATGGAGATTTTAAAAATTAACAGACTCCTAAATGATTGGTGCAGTTCCAGCTACAGTGGAAGATTATCATTTTGGCTTTAAGAAAAGCAGTACATATATATTTTATATATTGCCATCAAATATAAGAACACATCTTAAAATATTTCATTTATATGAAAATATTTCAGAATGTGATGGGTATATGGCCCTTCTGTGTTAAAATGTATGTAGCCAATATGGATCTTTTGCATATATTTAAGATAATTGCACATGGATTCATGATTGGATTTGATGCAGTGTGTAGACTTAGATACAAAACAGAATAAGAGCGTAACCTGCAGTGTCAGGTCAGAATTATTTATTAGAAAAGTTCTCATGAAGATCAGTATTAACACATCTGCTTTGTAAATCATCTTCACACAGGGAACATTGCCAAACCAGTTAAAATATATGGAGCAAACAAAATCTAGAAAGGATAGGGATAAAAAGACCTAACAAATCAAATTTAAAAGGCTTGGTTTTATTGGAGGTCAATGATATGCAGTGTTTGAATATTTGTAGGGTGGGGGTTTAACATGTACATAGCAACTCATCAGTCCAATATCCAAACATTTGAATCAAACTGTACAAGTAGTAAGGTACTTAGTATGTGTAAAATCGTGTATACATGTATCATCAAACTCCAGTAGAACCAACCTTTTTTATTTGATTTGGTGTTTTTTATTCCTATTCCTTCTTCATTTTATTTGTCCTGTACATTTTAACTTGGCAGTGTTCCTGTGTGAAGATGATTGACACAGATTTATACAGGTATACAGGGCCAGAATGTACTGCCTTTTTCACAGTGAGTACTAAGTACCTACTACCTGTACTGTTCCATTACAATGTTTGGGTATTGGACTGATGAGTTACTATGCAATGTGAGTAAGAGTGGTAGGATCTGGCTCTTATTTTTCATTTAGATTTATGCAAATGCTTTTAAAGGTCACTTACATACTCTAGGCACCCTTGCTGTAACTTTAAAATGCATCACAAATAATTTTCTATGTACAGCAGTAATTAGGTTGTGTGTGAGAGAGAAAGGGAAAACCAGTTCCTTCAAAGACTTTAAAAAAAGAAAAGAAAAAAAGAAAGACGAGAGAAAGAAACTTCATCATAATGGTAGGATGTTTTCTGAATGAATCAGGGAATCCTGGAAAAACAATGTCAAAAGCTAACGGAAAGCAACATAATTGCCTGGAGCTTGTCTTGTAGAATCTAAGTCCCAGGATCCTGTGAGGAGAATGGACATAAAGATTTCATGGTGAACATAGTGTTCCATTTTCATCACCTCACAAACAAAATTATCATTCTTCATTTTGTCTAGTTTTGTAAAATTTAAGTTACAGAAAAGTAATGGGGAAAAATTATGATTTTTTAAATATCTGTTCATAGTGATTTGTTGTGATGCATGTTCACCCAGCAGCCACAGCAGAAAGCATGTAATTAAAAAACAAAAAACTTACATGCCCTGCCCTGCTATCTTAAAATACTAAAGAAAGTGTATGTAATACTCATATCTACTCACACATACTGTTCAGATATTAGCTGCCACAAATACAACCTTTGTCAATGAACATACATCCTGTTTCGTTTTTCTCCTCTGCTGGCTCCATTATAGAGATCATCAATATGTGAAATTGATCTCAAAGTGGAATGCATGGCTCCATTGTCAGATAATAGGATGTGAAGCTTTTTACTTCTGTTATATGTTTGATTCTGATTCCCAGTCTGTAATGATTGAGCGACTTTGCCATTTGATAGTTTTTCGGTATGTGACTGAGTTTATCTTGGGCCATTTCTAGTGGATAAATATAACAATCTCTTTTTTGGCAGTCTCATTAGGAGAATGAATTCTACTATTCTTGATTAGCTGAAGGAACTAGTCTCCAACTCTTACAAGCACTTGCTTCAGAAATATTTCTGGCACATCATTAAGGCAATGTGAGACAAACATCCACTGTTGCTATCTGTAAATATTCTGTGGCTGTATAAAGATATCCAGAACTATTCATCCAGCACTTCTGTACTCAGTCAGTTTTCTGTATCTCTTAAAAAGAAGAAGAGTGGGGGAGGAAAGGGGAAATAAAGGCAGACGTGCTGTTGGATAACTGACATTTTTTAAAAGTGTATTTAATAATTTCATTCTTTATTATTGATGGAATGAGAACAATAATAATTGTATCTTCTAAATTAGAATAAGCTGTATTTAATGGACACACTTTTTAGGTAAAAATGCAGCAAGTTTTTATTTTCAATGGTTTTCCATGACTTATTTACAGAAGTGAAGTAGAGAAACCAGAACAACAACAAAAAGAAAAGATCCTTGTTTATTCCTAAACTAGAACATGGAAATGGATTGAAGTAAAGAACCATTGCTATGTTCAAACTATAAAAAATATCATAATATTTATTATAGTATGTCTGGGATACTGGTGAGGTGAGGGTGTGACAGAGTCAAATACATTCTGCTTTCCTTCCAAGACAGGAAGGAATTTATGTGGAAGCTTTGTGTCACCCAAACTTGTTCCCTTTTCTCCTAGAAGGCAGTGCCTAGGGGAAAGGGGTTTGGCCACAACGTTGCTGCACTCCAGCAATCCTCAATTGGTGTAAATAGCCCTTGGGGGCCATGAACATTTAGCATAATTTACAGCAGCTCTGAGAATTAATAGTATCAATTAGAATTAATATTGAAATTAATTAAAAATACAAGAATAAAATTATGCTCTCTACAGGGCTTCATTTGTCCATCATTATTTTTCTTCATTTAAACATTATTAGGGAATCCGTGTGGGGAAAAAAGGAACCTGTCTTGAAGAAATTAGCATGTGTGTAGTAACACTTAACTACTTGGTACGAGTAAAGTACATCCCAATTAAGAAGAATTTATGGTAATACTGTGCTGAGTTAATTACCAAGCATTAGCATTTACTAGGGAAGGCAAATTCCTAAGATAATGAGCTATCTAGGCAAAGCCCTCACCATTATAAAGCACTTTTCAATTAAGCAGAATATATGTTAATATCAGTTATAAAATCTTATCATGTATGCCAGTGATCCTTAATATTTGATTCTCAAGGGGTGGGAGATTCTAACTTCTAATATATATTTTATAATATATTTAATTTAATATATTCATTTTGCTTGTAGTTCATTTTTGCACAATCACTGTAATCGAGTTCCTATTAATACAATTTATGTCAGTAAGTCAAAACCGTTCTCATAAATCTAACAGACACTGACTGGAACCAATAGGTCTTGTTCTGGAAATAAAATATATGGTGGGTAGTGTGATTTGGATTACAAGACATTATGGAATTTATTTCCTTTTAATTCAAAATCAATTAGAAAATGAGGTTTTTAAGTAATTGAGCTTAAAATAACCTTCTAGTTTAGTAAACACAGGCAAATTTAAGTAAAATTATTATTTTGACATTCAGACTTGTCCAACAACAATAAAAAAATACAAGTTAAAAATGGCATGAGGCTAATTCAAAGAAAAAAGTGATATGGGTTTTAATGGAAACCACAAATATTAGAATAAAAAATGCATTCACTGGGTGAAACTGAGGCTGGTACTGTGCAGATGGGGGTGGGAGACAGAGGCCCTAAGTAGCCTTCCCTCCATTCACCCTCAGACAGAATAGTTGCTGTATTCCATGGGTTGGTGCTAGCAACCATGAGTTAGGGGCATGGCTCTATCCCTTTCTAGTGATTGTGGTGGAGGGAGCACATGCTGTACTTCAAAGTTGAAGTTTAGGAGCCACCTCCTGTGCGTTCGCTCCTGTCTGCCTAGCCGTGTCGTCAGAGGCAATCTGTCTGTTCATATACTCTGTGTAAGCTTGAAAGCTTGTCTCTTCCTCCGGCAGAAATTGGTCCAATAAAGTATATTACCTCACCTTGTCTCTCTAATCTCCTGGGACCAGCATGGCTATAACAACAATATATTCCACGGGCAGAATGTCCCTGGGGAATGATGCAGTTGTGGTCATCTGTGGATGTTCCTTGTCCAGATACAATAGAGCCAAAGACTGAGATTTTCTAAACCACCTATAGGATTAGGACATTCACTTCATTTTAGTGAGAATGACCGCACCTTTAAGCGGGGGGGTGGGGGATGCAGGGGGTTTTGTCCAGCTTGCAGAAGGAGAGGGAACAGAGCTTTGCCAGTAGGAGGGCAAGAGAGGCTCAGAAGTTGCTTCAAAAGTGGGGGTGGGTCAGCATGACGATGCTGACTCATCCCCGGAGACCAGAAGTGCTGAGGAGTTGAAAAGGGGCAAGCCTGGGTGGGAGAAGCCCCTTTTCCACCCTCTCTCCCTTTGAGGTGGCAAAATATCCGGTTTGGTCAGGACCGGTTGTGGGCATCGTGCTAGCTGCTCCTTTTTAGGGGGTCTGGGAAGGATTTTTTCCCTCACCACCAGATTGGCCTAGGTCAGGGGTTCCCAAACTTGGTTTGTGGCTTGTTCAGGGTAAGCCCCTGGCGGGCCGTAAGATTCTTTGTTTACCTGAGCATCCACAGGTACAGCCGCTCCCAGTGGCCATGGTTCACTGTTCTCGGCCAATGGGAGCTGTCGGAAGCGGTGCCCCAGTCCGCGCCACTTCCCACAGCTCCCATTGGCCAGGAACGGCGAACTGCAGCACTGGGAGCTGTGAGCGGCTGTACCTGCGGACGCTCAGATAAATTAAGAGCCTCATGGCCTGCGAGGGCCTTACCCTGAACAAGCCATGAACCAAGTTTCAGTGCCGCCCAAAGGATACAGGGGGCCTGGGGCAAAGCAATTTTGGGGGCCGCTTCCATAAAAAAAGGTTAGTTTTGCCGACCCAAGCAGCGAAGGGGGAAAAAAAAAGAAAAACCCAAGTCGTGCCGCCGAAGAAAGAAGAGGACAGGAGGACCCACCGCCAAATTGCCGCAGAAGACTGAAGCGGAGCAATTGAGCTGCTGCCAAAGTGCCGCCGCCGAGGAAGAGAGGGACTGAAAGACCCGCTGGTGAATTGCCGCTGAAATTGTCCCTGCCCTGTCTGTGGGGGCCTGGGGCAAATTGCCCCACTTCCCCCCCGCCCCCCAGGCGGCCCTTCCAAGTTTGGGAACCCCTGGCCTAGGTGGAGTGTGTGTGTATGTGTGCGGGGAGGTTGGGGGGAGTTTCCTGCTTCCCCACATGGGTTCAAGGAGGGCTTTGTTATGGTGAGGAGGGAAGGGGGTTAGGCATATGTCGCAACTGATTATATAAGTATGGGGTGGATGTCCAGGGCAGGGACTTCATAAGTAAGGTGTATAGTGACTGGATAAATGGCTTGAGAAAGGAATTAAAAAGGAGGTGTTGGTTAAAGTAGTGGAACAGACGGGTGTAGAGCTCCTATGTCCGGTATGGCAGGGAATCAACCCCCTTTCTTATACTCCACCTTAACCCTCATTTGGGGGGCGGGGGGATGGTAAGGGCCCACCAATTGGTTGGCTGGGGGACCTGCATGGAAAAAGAGAGGGTCTGGCGGAAGCCCTCTGGGTAGATATTGAATGAACATGGAGTTACCTGGACTTTTAGCTGCTGGTTAGTCCCAGACATCTTTTATAATAAAGTTGTAACCTGATTAAAACCATATCAAATAGCTCCTGTCCTTTCAGTATAGCTGGACAATGGGGTAGCTAAATCTTTTAGGGGGCTTTGAAAATCTCAGCGAAAACATTTAAGATCACGTATGTATTGAACAGGGGACATTCAATATGTAGGCTTGAGAGGGTGAAAGTGGAACTAGCTTTGTATGAGAGAAGCTTCCTCTTCAAATATGGTCATTCTAAAATCCACTGAGTGCAGTTTTTACCACCAGATAAGACTTAAGAAAAATCTGTTCTCGCTTAAAATTCTGCAGAGTAGAAATACAGTTACTGTACACGCATTTAGAGATCATGCCCAAAGGACAGGGATTTGCTATCCTGTAGCTTGGATTCAGACCTTTATATGTCAGCATCTTGAGTGAACAAAAAAATCTTGGGAAGCGATATTCAGTGATTACTGACTATCTCCCTTCTTTCTGCAATTGTACCACCATGTAATGAATTTGATGGAGAGTCCTCAGATTAGTACCTTGGAGGTTCACATGGAATCCTTGGTTCAGGAGCTGATCTGAATTTTGATGGGTCAAAGGAACACGAATGAACATTTAATTTGCTCAACTTTATTAGCAAATATTAAGGATAACTAGAAAATTGAGTGGCTAGCCAAACTCTGTAACCTCTGAGTGTCCCAGAAGAATGAAAAGGGGAAATCTAATTTCAGGTTTGCAGTCCAGAATAACAGAGTAATATCTTGCTGACTTCCGATCTGCCACAATCTTCTGTTTGACTTTTGTTGCCAGTAACTGTATGATCTCATTTTGAATTGTTTTTCCAAGGTAGTGGTGTGTGTACATTTCTTGGGTGGTGACTCTTCTTAGATGCTCCTGGAGTACAGCATCAAACTCAGCTGTCAGTTCCACAATTTTAAGGAAGTTTCCATTGTTTGGCACATACAGCTGATCTGAAGTGCCACGCAGTGCTAAGTTTTGGGTAGCAAGCATTCTCACAGTGGCAATGAGCCTTTTCAGAACATTTTGCCAGTAGAGACTCTGATGCACTCTTCTCTTGATGTTGATCATCTATAGTGGCCTTTAACCTTAGTCTCATCTCAAGCTCTTTCCACCTATGGAATGATCTCTGGTGATTTGCTGCCTTCTCATGGCATGCCAGATTTCTAGCCAGATTTTTCCAGTCCATTGTTCCTGTAGAACCCAATGTCCTGGAACATTTGACTGGAAGAGTTTGCAACAAAAACAGTATGCATTATTCTTGGTTTTTCAGTACACAAGCCATGGCCTCTCCACTTTGTCACGATTGGGGATTTCACACCAGTAATGTTTTGGATGGAAACTTCTATTTTCATTGTGAAGTTTTTCACTTGCTGTGGCCCATGCAGTACAAGGAAGTTCCTCAGGCTCCTGCTCAAGTGGGTCCACAGTCCTGGATCATCTAGACTTAAGGAACTAAACTCAGCAGCAGCTGTTTCTTGGGCCTCCACCACACTCTTCTCTGATCTACACTTTTCTTCAGGAATGTGCATGGTTACATCCATTTGAGATGGAGATATGGATGCTGCAGTAGCTGCCAGGTCACCTTCACTCTCACTAACTGGAAGATCAAGCATCTCCTCACCACTCACATCCTCACTGGGGCCGGGAGGCTCACTGTGAACATTTGTGTCTATGTATCTCAGGAGAGCTCTTTCCTGCTTAGATAGAAAAGCTTCCTTTGTGTTCTTCCTTTTTCTGAATGCTGCCCCAGAGGGGCATTTTCTTCTTTTACTCATGACTGCTGTTCTGTGCCAGCTAGAGTGGCTCTCAACACTCAGTTGAAGGGGACAAATAAGCAGGCTGGTAGCAGGGTCTGAGTGAGGGAAGATACCAGCGTCTTAAGGGCCTAACTGGCTCCTACTACTTCAGTTGACTACCTGTTCTCCTCAAGTGGGTTCAGGGAAGCTGCAGGAAACAGGAAGCTCCCTGAGAAGCTGGTGTTAATCAGTCCAGGCTCCTGGGGGTGCTAGAGAGGTACATAAGAGGCTCCTCCTCCTCTCTCTCACTGCAGCTCCTGCTGCTTTCTGTTATTCCCTCTCACCTTTTCTCCTGCCTGCCTGTTATGTCTCTTGTGCCCTCCTTCCTCCAGCACAGCACTCCACCATCTCTGTGCATCTAGAGCAAAGAGAATACATATGCACCATCAGCAGACACAATTTTCTACACTCTGGGTCCTAGTGGTGCCCCCACACAGTCTGGCAGCTGAGGCAGCCGCCTCAGTTCGCCTCATGGTAAGGCCAGCCCTGTATGGCTGGCAGGAGTAAAGAAGAATGCAATAACAATATTTCTGTGAGAATAAGCACAGGGGTAATAGGAAGATGTTGGATTTAGGGCATGTTTGTTTGGAAAGATCAGGGACTAAAAATGTGTAGCCCATGGGGAGCAGCTGGTTCTTGAGATGAGATTTCAGGAGACCAAGTGATCAGTTAAGTTCAGATAAGCCATTGCAGATGGTGGGGCCTGCATGAATGAAAGCTCTGCCATCAGAGGAAGGATTGGAATTGAAGAGAGGAGGTTTAACTCTTGAGGAACAAAGATAGTCTGAAAAACAGGTTGGAAGAGGGGTATTTATATAAACGTAGCTTCACATCTTAGTAAAAGAAAGATGGCTTTACCTTTAAACTTTTTTCTTCAGCTTTCTTTTCAGGTGGCACCAGTGACACTATCTTTTCAGTGCACAGTTTTGTTTGTGTAATAAAAGCCTATTATGTAGCAGCTCTGTGCAAGGTAGATTTCATTATAGATGATCAGGTGAAACTCAGCTTCTGAGAGAGAGACTGATTAGATACCATTTCTTTGAGAAGACCTATAGTTCGATGTTGTTGTTAACTTTTATTGTGCATGTTGTTTTCTGGTACATCTTTATTCTTAACTCTGGGAGAATTAATGCATAAATAAAAATCTCCTGAGCTTCTGTTGCTCTCTGCCATTTAAATCCCCATTTATCTCACTCTAGGATGCCAGAGAGGAAACTTAATGCTGAGCATTGATTCAATAAATGTCAGGAAGAGCGGGCAGTTTGTATCCTCTTTTGCTATAAACATTTAGTCCTCCTGACAAGGATGAGATCAGAATATGGGGGGTGGGAGGACAAGCTAGACTAGCGGCCATTGCCCCTTTTGGACTCTGAAAATGAGGGACTGTGCTTGGTAATAGAGGTCACGTAACATTAGGCTGAATTTCCATAAGTGGGTAACTTGTCAGTGCCTTTTATGCTAGACATACGTTTTTCTTGTTCACTGAAACAGTCTTGCTCTTGCAAAATGTTTTCTCCCTGTGTATAGATATTGTATACTTTTAAACACTTCATGTGAGTTGCCTGTTTACATTTATGCTGCTTGGTATGCTTTGTTTGCATTACAATGAAAGGCAATTACATTTCAGGCTAATGAGCAGTTAGAAACTTGCTGAGCTGAATTCATTGGTGATGGAGGAGTAATAGTCAGTGGCAGAAGTGCCCAAGGAGTTTAAGCAGCACCAGTATACAACTTCGCAAGAGCTTGAAAAGAGTATGCGCGGTCAGTCAAAAAGAGATTGCAGGGGTTGGTTTGTTGTTACTGATTGTATTGCAGTAGAAGCTAGAGACTCCAGTAGAGACCTGGACCCCATTTTGCTATAGGGGCTGTATATACACATAGGAAGAGACTTAGAGTATACCAACTAAATGACAAAATAAAGCTGTGTTAGCTACATCTTTGTCTTCACCCTCACAGGCATTCTTCATGTTTCTGGCAGCACCCTCAGTGTCTCTTACAGGTCCTGCAGTTTTGTGCAAAGTTCTGATGTCGATTCCAACAGCATTTCTGCACTGAAGGTACATATACAAATGGATGTCAATTTCAGAACATAAGCAACACTTAATATATGTAGTGTATGTTGAAAAATATGAGATGAATATCATAGCAAGTGAGCTGTAGCTCACGAAAGCTTATGCTCAAATAAATTGGTTAGTCTCTAAGGTGCCACAAGTACTCCTTTTCTTTTTATCATAGCAATACAAATTTATAAAAAATATTGAGAATAAGCTATTCATGTATTCACTTCATGTAATGATACATTATGTTCATGTTCTTTACCGGTAGCAAAGGTCCAATACTAATGGCCCATAACCATTTTAGATATACTTAATTGAAAATTCCCCTCAGACTTCATAGCTTGTGTTCCTCATGTTCACATCTCCCCATCGCTCCGGTATGTTTAAAATGTTTTTGCTGCTATTTTTCATTAATATTGCCCTGAGGATTTTTACTTTTTGTGGTGTGGCAAGCTTAAAAAGCAGCAGAAAAACAAGATGATGTAACCCACAAGCTCTATTAAGTGGGAAATAAGTTGACAAGTTTCAAATTCAGGGTTTAAATGTGGTTTGCACTGGCTTTTCTACTTATGGTTTGCCAGACTAAAAACAAGTTAACCAGCTAAAGAGGACAATTGTGCAAAATTATTTTAGATCAGACAAACTATGTTTGGCAATCAAAGAGCTTAATAGTGTGTATTTATGCATATGTTACAAATACATTCATCCAATAACTTAGTGTAGATAGGCTATTTGAACATTTATCTGTGAACCAACAATGTCAGTCTTGTAGAAATAATGCTTCTGTTGCAGAAGAATCACATTGTCATCATTCAGGCATGCCATAAACTCATCTGCCAAGCACCATCACCTTTTATCCCTGTTAAACCTCTTGGTACATCTTTCTCATAGTTTAATAACTGAGAAGTGTTTCAGTGAATCTTGCCAATGAGCATAATCAGGGAGCCTTCATCTGCTAATCAGTAACACGCACTTTCTCAGCCCAGTATTGACTGTTAGAAAGTTGTTGTTAAGTGATATTACTTTATTTACTTCTCAAATTTTATTGTTCTTGGAAGAAACTAGATTGAAAGCTCTGGACTCTGAAGTCCTCTCTTTAACCACATAGAAGGTACAGTGTAGCAGGTAGCAACAGAGCAAGCTTTCCCATGCAGCACCAAATATCCACTTCAGCCCTTAGCTTGAAGGATACTCTAGGAGTGACATTATCTTTCCTTTTTCATGGTCATGCAATCTTTCCAACAAGGGTGACAGTTGTGATGGTGGGTTGTTTTTGTGTGTATGTGCGCTTTGGGCATCTGTCTGCTATACACTTGACTGACACTAACTCATTTCAGATAAGTCACTAAAAAGCCATCATATGGAGCAGTTTTTGGTCAGTACTGAAATAAGGTAGGGTAACACTTTAATTGCCTCAAACCCATATTCCACATTAATAAAAAAATTACAACATTTAGATAGAGCACTAACGTTCAATAAATAAATAAATGTACCCAGCCCCCTCCTCCAAAATAAAAATATCAGCATCTTGGTTCTAAAATCTCAGACTTAGAATTGCTGTTCCACAGGGTATATGATCTCTATGGCATGGCATGTAACTCATACTGACATTTAATAGATTATAATAATAGACTAGATGATCACAATGGTCCCTTCTGGCCTTGAAATCTATGAATTAATAGAAGCTACAGTGCAGGCTGAAGGCAGAATATAACACCCAGATTTAATTGCAAAGAAACTTGTTTATGGATGATGAAGAGTACAATCTCTCCAGCTATTAGAATCTTGCCACTAAGCCTGGCAGTAAATTATCTCTCAACACTGGACACTTGATAGTTTGGACAACCTGCTACTTTGGAGTTGGGGAGGGGTGAGTATTTGCTGATTTCTGCTCAAGAAAATGTCAGATGTAAAAACAAAAAAAAGGCTTCCTCTTGTTTATTTGCTTGTTTGAGTGAAAATTTTTTTGCTATGGTGCAGATTTTCATTAAGGTGCATGTATAATTTAAGGTCCAAGAGAATGATTTTGTGATTGAAATACTTAGATTTCTGTGTGTAATACTTAGCCTCCAAAGACACACACAAGTTCAAATCCTGAGACCTGCAACACAAATATTGTCCATCTGAAGTTAGTGTGTGCCATGGAATTTGCTATATGAGAATATTTTCAGTCAAATCTTACAGAAAGGGTTCTGTCTGCTCTACACTGAAATATCTCATGGCACTTTTCAGCACCAGCAGCCTTCCCGTCTCATTGCACTATGCACTGGCTTCTGGGGTTAAAGTCGGGAATGGAAGCATAACTTCCCCTTTTCGAAAAGGAGCTTCCCCTTCCTTTCTCTGTCTAGCATAAATAGCTCTTCCATACAGATTCCCCCTCCTCCTGGCTGCCCCTCGTGTTTCAACCTACTGTAAACACTGCCTGTCTGTACCACTCTGTGAAGTAGACATATATGTCATTGATGAAGTTGCTCCTGTATGTGGATAGGTTTTTTTTAAGCATTGAGAGCTCTTTGAGTTAGAAAACTTGGTCCAACTGTAAATGTTTATTTTGGGCATGGTTTTCATTACATGTGCCTCCTTTCCCTTGTGTGTGCATGAGGGTGGTCTTGTGTGTGCATGAGGGTGGTGAGACAAATGGTCAGATAATTCCTTGACATGGCAAATAACTGCGACAGAAGTAATTTAGTTTGTTAAGTAGTGTCTGTTAATTTTAGAGCAGGGGTCTCAAACACGCAGCCCATGAGTTATTTCCGGCAGCCCACCATAGCTCCTCTCACCCCCCCGCCTCCACCCTCCCGAGCACGCCGCAACCCCGCTCCTCCGCCTACCTCCCAGCACTTCCCACAGCTATTTGGTGGTGCTTAGGACTTTCCAGGACTGGGGGGAGGAGTGGGGATGCTGCATGCTCGGGGAAGAGGCGGGGCCAGGGTGGGGATTTGGGGAAGGGGTTGGAATAGGGGTAGGGAGGGGGTGGAGTTGGGACTTTTGGGAAGCGGTTGGAATGGGGACGGGGAAGAGACGGGGCAGGGGCGGGGCCTCATGGAAGGGGTGGAGTGTGGGCAGGGCCTGGGCAGAAGCGGGGGGAGGGCTTTTGTATCTTTGTATGAAAAGGTGTCGGTGATGTGGCCCTCGGACCAATGTACTAGTCCTCATGTGGCCCTCGAGCTGATTTGAGTTTGAGAGCCCTGTTTTAGAGCCTGGATTTTTGGGAATGTCACTCCTGGAGAAAAGGTCCTTTGACTCTCATTGAATACAGTAGGCACAATGTTCAAAGTGCAGGGATTGCAATGGTGAAAGGGAGGGGGGTTGTTCCTTTACTATCGGTTCCCATTTTTTAAAAAGGCAGTTTTACCATTGTATGAGATATGACCAGCGGTAACATAAGTTAGATTGCCCACTGGAAACAACACGAAAGTGAACATGGTTTGTGATGAATAATTTTTATGATCTTGTTTCACAAAGCTTCTAAGTAGCTTGTAAAATAGTCTTTGTGTGCAGGATGGCTGTTGCTCACGTTCCTGGTGAAGCTCAGATTCCACTGATATTAAATGCACATGGTTAATAATAGCTTATAAAGATGCCAAGACTGTGGTATCAAAAGGACCCAGCTGTATTTGACAGACTTGTACTAAATGACACTTAGGGGCTTATATAACCTCCTTATATATTTTGTTCTGTTTTGATAAACTGGCGTGCTCACTACTAGCTGATGTCAAAACGTTAGATAAGGAAAACTGATTAAATTGGAGAATTTAAGGCAGAATTGAAATGATTCTTTTTGGAAGGCTTTAAGATACATTTGATGGGATTGGAATTTTTTTTGAAAATAGAATGTATATGTGGTGACAAGGCTTCAGAGATATTGTATAATATTATTGTACATTTACTTGGAGAATAAATCTCTCTAAAACTTGCCAAGAAACGCCTTATGATCCCATCTCGTGTACCTCAAAAGCCAGAAAGTGGAGGTCTAGCTTAAAGATAACCAAGTTTTCTTTTGCATTGATTCTCCTAGCAGAACCAAAGACCCAATACCAAATGAGGAAATGCAGAAGATTCTATTCTTGCAGAAAAATAAAGATAGCCATACAGGAACTTCGGACTATAACCTCTCAGAGTTAATACATGTGAAAGGAAAAACAGAGCAGATCGAAAGTCAGACTACCTGGGTTGAAATGGATCTGCAGTGGATCTAAAGTGTTCTTCTCTTAGAATCCTTGGGTTTTAGCCATTTAGTCTTGGTTTGGTTTTACAATTTTTTGTTTTAATAACCTGCCTTTATTGTTTTGATTCTTGATTGGATCAAAAATGAGAAATGATAGATTTTATGCTTTTAGTTCTGAGATGGCAAAAATCTCTGATGAGCCTTTTACAACATTTACACCCAAGATAATGAATGCTGAATTTACAACTGAAATTTTCCAAGCACAGCTAACATTGTCAAATCCAAATCCTAACTATAACCCTGATCTGATCTTAAATCAAAACTTATGCCTAAATATGGATCCTGCTCCCTATCCAACCAACAGCTCCTTGGTTTAACTCTTCTTTAAGGTATCTCTAGGGCTTGTGTACACTGGGATATTATGGAAAATTAATCCAGATTAACTAAAAGTGTGAATTTGAAGTGGATTAGTTATATGGCATTTTGTAAACAACCTAATTCAGAATTAAAGTAGCATTAATTCAGTTTAGTTAATCTGAATTAATTTTCCTGGATGTCCCCATGTAGACAAGTCCTAAGATTTCTAGTACACTTGTGAGGGTGGTTTCTTTTCTGATATCTTAAAATAGATTCACTGTATATAATTTTGCCCATCAATTATCTCTGTATAGATTCCCTGCCAGGTTGTGCAGGCCATTTACACTGAGATTTTTCTTCAGACATTCTCTCATACATTAACTAACTACCCAGTTAGTGCACTAATGATTAGTGAACTTGAACAGCTTAAGAAATTAGGTTCAGGTAAACATCTAGAAACTTCCCAATATTTCCTTTGAGGTGAGCTTGTTACAGAGCAACGACTTGAACCTTATCTCTCACACTCCTGATGAATGCCTTAACCAACAGACCATGGGATGAGGGGTGCCTGTGTGTGTTGTTGTGAACAGAAATTCCATCTTGGACCTTAGAAAACTTTATTGGCAAAACTGATACATTCCTGTGAAAAGCTTTGGTTTTGAAAAAATTGGCATTTTCCAACAAACTATTTTGTCAGAAAATTCCCAACAAGCTCTATTATATAGACTTTGGTTATTAGAGCTGATGAGAAGTTTATGTGCAAGATCAGATATCGTTCTTTTTCTTATTCTTAATGCTTTAATATATCTGGGTAAGATAAGGTATAGTGTATCATGATCCTTTTTGTTAATTAGGCACTTGTTTATTTGATGTGACACAATATTCTCCTGTCCTTACTCAAACTTTTCTAGTTTCTGCAGATACAGGGTACATATCCTATGGTTGGAGCGAAAGACAATAATTAAAGGAATAGTGTCAACTCAAATATTGCCAACATTTATATTTTTAAGAAACTAAGCTTTCTTTCCAAAATCTAAGGTACATAGAAATGTTCCATTTTGTTGTTGTTTTAATTGTAATGGAAACATTTATTTTAAAACAAATCAATACTTCTGCATTGTTGCAACTGGAACATTGCAGCAGAGAAAACCTAAAAGGGAAATAGGTTCACTTTGGTTCATAGCCAAAGTTAATTGATTTTTATTTTCAAATATGAGAGCAGTGCAGAAAGTGAACTAACAGTTAACACAGTTAGTGTTTTGTTTTATTTGCTTATAATATGATTTTTAAATTGGCATGGTTCCTTAAAGCACATTTAAACATCTCAGAACCAACTTACTTTTTCTTTTTTGCATTACACATCTAGAAAATTGTGCCCTGTTTATTCTGTTATTCCCAGCTGTGGCTTATTTTCTTGAATTGCATTAAAATGCAATAGAAGAGAAAACATTCTGTGTAGAGACAATTATCTTAATATACAATATAATTTTCCATATTTCTCTTCTGCCTTGCTTTGGTCATAAGAACGTAAGAACAGCCATACTGGGTTAGACCAAAGGTCCATCTAGCCCAGTATCCTGTCTTCCAACAGTGACCAACGTCAGGTGCTTCAGAGAGAATGAATAGAACAGGAATTATCAAGTTATGCATCCTCTGTCACCCATTCCCAGCTTCTGGCAAACAGAAGCAAGGGACACCATCCCTGCCCATCCTGGCTAAAAGCCATTGATGGACCTATCCTCCATGAATTTATTTAGTTCATTTTGAACCCTGTTGTAGTTTTGGCCTTCACAACATCCTTTGGCAAAGAGTTCCACAGGTTGACAGTGTATTGTGTGAAGAAATACTTCCTTTTGTTGTTTTAAACTTGCTGCCTGTTAATTTTATTTGGTGACCCCTAGTTCTTTTGTTATGAGAAGGAATAAATAACACTTCCTTATTTAATTTCTCCATACCGGTCATGATTTTCTAGACCTGTATCCTATCCCCCCTTAGTCATCTATTTTCTAAGATGAAAAGTCCCAATCTTATTAATCTCTCCTCATATGGAAGCAGTTCCATGCCCTTTATCATTTTTGTTGTCCTTTTCTGAACCTCCACTAGGATAATTTCCATGAAATAGGATTTTATTTCTTAAAAGCTCACCCTCTTATGCTTCTCAACCCCCTTTATTGTGAGATCACAAATGGAGAATTGTCATTGGGATAAACAGCAGGAACTAATAAAAACCTATGAACAAAAGATCCCAATTTAATGCTAATTTTATTAATAATATGGAACTATTGAAGAAAAAGGCCAAAAAATATAGAATAAGCCAAATTGTAACTTCTCTGCATATGAGAGAGACACTCTCATTCACCTCTTCTGGTTCTATTCTGGGGATTACCATACATTTTGTTTGTTTTTTCACTTTGTTTAGCTGCTATACTGCCCCACAAGATACCCCCTGGCAACATCTATCGGGCTAGTAGAAGAAGAAAGCATTAAATCTTGTCTACTATCTTTGTACAGTAAATGTTGCTTTCATGCAAAGTTCATAATTTTGAAATCAATACTTTAGTTATACAGATGACATTAGGGTACCCTGAAGGGCTGTATAGTAGAATATTATTCACTCAACTTGTTTATCTTTCAGGATCTGTCTATACTACAAGCTAGGGGTGTTATTCCCAGCTTGTATATACACACTTGTGCTAGCTTTTATCTGAGCTAGTGCACTAAAAATAGTAGTGTAGTCGTTATAGCATGGACGACAGCATGGAACAGTGGTGCGAAGTCCAAACCAACCTATACCCCATGTGTATGTACTTAGGATGGCTAGCCCATGTTGCCACTGCCCATGCTACCATGGCTATACTATTATTTTTAAATGACAGCCAGTGTGAGTATGTCTATGGAACTGGGAATTCCACGGCAAGCTCCTATTGTAGATGTAGCCTAATAAGATTCTAAACCTGCCTTTTGTCAAGTTGATTCCAAAAGAGAATAAAAATAGAAATGAGAGAATATTCTGAATAATTCACTGGCAATCTCAGATCCCTGATATAGGGTTTAGAGAGGTATAGGCTCAGTGTTCTTCTTGTCCAATTATGATTCAAGCTGTCTTTATCTTGTGACGCTGACCGTATAGAATCAAACTTTGTCTAACATCCTTTCTTCTCCAATCTCAGCTACCACTTTGAGGATGCTCTGATACCACGGTAGCAAAAGCCATATAAATGCTGAGAGAAACACTGCACATAACATACTTTCATGTATCCTGTGGCCGTTTCCACCTGATAACTGTAAAGGCTGTGGAATATGGACCTTTCACTGAGGGACTAGGAATGACATGGCAGGTTTTTAATAGGTCCAAAGTTGTAATGTGGGGAAAGATTTCAAATCTTCTAGTACAGGAGTTCCCCAACTGTGGTACAAGAGTACTGGTGTTATGTAAGCTTGATGTGCCATCAGTTGACTCTACAACAGTGTTGTAAGAAGATAGTATGTGAACCCATAAAGTTTGGGAGCTGATGCTCTAGTGGTACTCATCAGTCATTGACATACTGTAGAGAGTTTTTGGCTAGTGAAATAGTGAGGAAGGAGACATAATGGCCTTGATTATTGAGATAAAGGCCCCCAGCTTCCCAGGTCAGTAAGCAAGGCTGCCAGAAGATAAATAATGATGAGAATAAAATAAAGTGAATGTCAGATTGCACTAGTACACTTTTGTCTAGCAACCGTTTGCGTTTATTAAGTTCAGTATCACATTCCCTTTCCATAGCTTCGCCTTCTGTAAACTCTCATTTAAGGGACTGAACGTATTTCAGAGGTTTTCTATGAAGAAGTCATAGTAATTTAACAGGCCTAAACATAATCTGAGTTCAGAGACTTTTTTGGCTTTGGTGCATTAGTTATTGTTGTAACCTTATTAACACTTACCTGTAGTCTTTCACTACCTGCTATGTCTCCCAGACACTGAACACTTCCTTGTAAAAACTGCAGGTTGCCTTGCTGAATACTGACTCTATACTGCTCTCAGTGACTAAACTCTTCCTAAGACAGAGTCTGTTAGTGATTCACTGCTGAGATCCCTGTTGTTAAATGTAATTGAGAAAATGCATTTCTGATACCTGCAAGATATGGTACATTACAATCAGAAAAACAGGTAATACTCAGTATTTATGTGGTCCCTATTGCCACAGTCTGAGCACTGATCTTCAAAACACGCCTATGAAGTAGGGATTCCCATTTTATGGGTAAGGGATAAAGACACCCAGAGATCCCAGATTTTAAAAGCTATTTCAGCATTGCTGCGCTCAGTGTCACAATGCCTAATGATTTAGGATCCTAAAACTAATTGCCACATAGTGCCCAGATCCCTTCTGAAAATGAGATTTAGGCTCCTAAATCAGTTAGGTGTTGTTACGGTGAGTGCAGCAATGCTGAAATAGCTTTAAAACTCTGGGTCTAGGTGACTTGCAAAAGACATCTGTATTGGAGCTGGGTATTAGACCTGGGTCTTTTGCATCCCAGGCCAGCACCAAAACTGCCAGACCATCCTCCCTTTCCAGTGTAATGAGGCTTGTGATCACCAAAGACACAACTTGCACAGGAGTTGGCACTAGACTATGGAACTCACTTCTGCAGGAGATAAGTATGACCACAAGTGCTCATAATTCTCAGCATTTATCACAAAACATTGAATTAAGTGCTATGCCTTTCACAGAGGTGGAATATGGACGTTACAAGTGGCTTAGGTCAGTGGATAGGACCTGGTAGAGTAGATGCATACATTATTAGGTCGACTTAAGGCATCTTCTGTCGACCTAAGTTGGTAGTGTAGACCAGGCCTTAGACTTAGTTTCCATGAATAAATTCCCCCCCGAAGTCCCGAAGAATTATTCTCATTCTTGCTGAAAGCCAGTTTTCTTTTTAATATATTGAGCAACAGCTAGGATTTTTTCATTTTACAGCTCCAAGCATTGTCTGATTTTTTAAATCTATATACCCGTTAGGCATGTGCTCATTCCTCACATTCATAATGTTTTTGTGCATGATCTGGACTTGCTTCTCACTCCTTAAAATGGAAGAATATCATATGACTGTGGAGGTTGGTAGCAGAAGCACATGGTTTTGATTTTAATGCACCAAACATTCTATTCACACCAATTTGTATGATGTGTTTTGCTCTGCCAGTTCCAATGTAGCATTCTTGGCCATCTCCATTGCTAATGCTATTCCATAGGGCAAACTGGAAAAGTAACATCGTTCTCAGTCATCAACATCTCAGACAAAGACATGTGTCCCAGAGTACCTCATTTAGAAATATTCCAAACGTGCCATCTGTAGATACTTGCTTTAGAGACAAAATAATGTGCAGTCAGAAACTTCATCTTTCTTATTTTGATAGTGAAATCAGAACTGTGCTACAGTGATCTGGTTTGGGTTTATAATGGCTTGTCAGTATTTGGGTGAGCTCATTATATTGTTTGTCTTCTTGTTTACCTGAAGCCACTGTGTTCTGGGGGATTGGGAACAGAATTGCTTGTTCATCAACAGCTATACCATTAGTTGATAGTTCGGTGATGTCATCTTTCCAGATAGCTAAACAAAATCACGTTCATTTTTCTCAACCCCTTTAACTCTACTTATGGTGTGTATGTACAATGGTGAGGGTTGTCTTAAGTTAACTCTGCAGCGAAGACATAGCCTGAGTTATCTACACTCCTCATGAGTTGTGCTAGCCCTATACCTCCTGACAAGCTAGCTGACTCAAGTTGAAAGCACCACCACACTTGAGTTAAGGGTGTTTGTGGATGGAAATCTGGTTAGGAGCAAGTCTCAAATTAGAACTCAAATTAACTCTTCACAAGCCCTCAGAAATACCCAAGAGAGACAGTAGAATATTTTGCTTTGTTGTTTTATTGCACTCCCCCCAGACCAATTTTCACTATCTTGTCACCAGATTTGTGGTATCTAGAATGTTTGTGGGTTATTCATAGAATCATAGAACTGGAAGGGACATCGAGAGGTCATCTAGTCCAGTCCCCTGCATTCATGGCAGGACTAAGTATTATCTAGACCATCCCTGACAGGTGTTTGTCTAACCTGCTCTTAAAAATGTCCAGTGATGGAGATTTCACAACCTCCCTAGGCAATTTATTCCAGTGCTTAACCACCCTGACAGGAAGTTTTTCCTAATGTCCAACCTTAACCTCTGTTGCTGCAATTTAAGCACATTGCTCCTTGTCCTATCTTCAGAGGTTAAGATGAACAATTTTTCTCCCTCCTCCTTGTAACTACCTTTTATATACTTGAAAACTGTTATCATGTCCCCTCTCAGTCTTCTCTGTTCCAGACTAAACAAACCACTTTTTTTCAATTTTCCCTCATAGGTCATGTTTTCTAGACCTTTAAACATTTTGTAATTTTTCCGGAGAAGAGCATAAGTAAAGTTCTTCTTTGAGTGCTTGCACATGTCAGTTCCATGTTAGGTGTGTGCATGCCATGTGCACAGTCACCTGCATCTCCTGTCCGGGAGCGTGTGAGTTGCTTGCACACACTAGTCCGCCCCAGTGGCAGCACCAGAGGGCACCAGAATTGACATGACAGGTACCACTGAGGGAAAAAATTCTGGTGACTGCACTCAGGGCATGTACACACCTAACGTGGAATGGACATGTACAACACATCTCTCAGAACAACAGTTACAGAAAGGTTTTCTAATGAGATCTTCTGGTAACAGTTCCGTTATTTTCACACACATCTTTCCCCCATCATAGATACACATGAACAAATTGATTTTTTTCAGAAATGGCCACTAATTTTGGGTACCCCATATGAGAGGCCTGGAATCTCATTTTCAACATGCTGAACTCAACATTCCAACTGACATCAGCAGGAGCTGCAGGTGCAGATATTTCCATTTCTGGTGATGTATTTCATTTCACTGGAACAGAAAATGCAGATGTTTAAATGAGTGAATAGAAATGAAACCAAAGAGAAAAAAGTTAGCTGACTTTATTGTTAGAACTTCAAAGGTTTGTGGAGCTTCTTCATATGTTCTTCCATCGCTTAGTCTACTTGCAAAAATGTCTACTTTGCATTCACCACTACTCTTATCCATTTCTTCCTTTGGAAAATAATTTCTGTTGTTTGCCACTCTAGCTTGACTATTATTGCCCTCCCCCATTTATAAAGCTAAATTAAATGTCGAGCTCACCTCTAAGGGTATGTCTTTACTGCAGATTTAACCTAGGTTTTTACTTGGGTGTTGCCTCTAACTCTCCTCCTTCCCACACAAAAAATCCTCTCATTAAAGTTTAGTGGTGTTTCACCTTTAGCTAGCTGGTCCATCTGGGAATGTAGGTTAAAGCCTAGGTGCTGCTTTTTCTTGGGCTGCTAACCTGCCTACTTTGAACCAATCCAGTGCTAATAGTCCTCCAGTGCTTTCCCACAATTCCTCCCGTGTGCCCAGAAGGATAAACAAGTTCTTTACAATTCACCCAGAAAGAATCAGAATGGTTTAGCTAATTGTGGTGCAAGGAGCCATGGCATATGCCTCCAATAGTCCAAGCGACACACAGAGGCAAGTATAGCATCAGTGAGGACATAATAACTCAGGTAAGGCTTTGCAGTGTGGCTGCTCACACCAGCCTAGGCTAACCTTGTTGCTAAGATTCAGGTGCTGATCACCCAAGATAAGTCTGTAGTAAAGACATACCCTAATTAGAGAAGCAATGCTTTGGAGTGCCTGAATGGGCAGAGGCACCATGACATTCACCTGTACACAATACATATACAGAGGGTATTGTCCAACGCTCATTCTCTTCCTGAGATTTGCCTTGTGTTCAATAAAGTTGCAAAGCCATAAAGACGGCAGCAATACTTAAAAATGTGTTTCTCAGTCTGACTTCCTGTCCCTCCTTCAATATTGGATGGTTTTCTAAGAAATCTGCTCTAGGAACTATTCTGGGGAAGTTCTATGGCCTGTTCTATCCAGGAGGTCAGACTAGATGATCACAAAGGTCTCCTTCTGGCCTTAGAATCTATGAATATTTTCTGTCTTCAGAGTCTCTCTCCGCATTTCACATCTCTGATTTGGAGGTGTTCAAACTGCCAGGTCTGGCTTCCAGGGTGAGTCAGGTACTTTCTAAGGTCACCTGGTTACAAAAGTCAGTGGTTTTGTTTATAGGATTCTGTTGGAATGTCTCCTAGGTATGGAATTGCTATTATTTGGAACTGAAGGGATTGTCCCCCATTTGTTGAGTGGGTTTGCTGTGAATCAGTGATGTATCTTTCATCATGCTCATTTCTATATTGTTTTATTTGTTTCTTTTTCTTCATCTCTATATTTCTGATCTCAGAAGCCTCCCCCCGCCAATACCATTAACTTATAAAGTCTTTCCAAGGTTTGGGTTGTTTGGAGCATACCAACTACACTATAGTGTTCTCTTGGGGACCTTTATATTTAAAAAAAAAACTATTAAAACAACATCGGGGATTTTGAAAAAAAATCTTCTAGATAGAGACATTTTCATAATGATCATAATATACTCCATGCTTCCCTTAGCCTTGGAATAATCTTTCTTCTCTTGTACACCAAACAAGATCCCTGTCCACATTCAAATCATTCCTCAAATTTCTTTTCTTCTATGAAGCCTTTAAAAAATGACCTCGGCAACATTGCAACATCCACCTTAATCTCATACCAACACACAATACACTTTGGCACCAGCTGAGGATCTGCCCAATCATTGAAATACATTGAAATCAGTCTTCTATGTGTCAGAATTATTTTACAGACATCCATATACAAGTGTAAGCTCCTTGGGGGCAGAGACCATATCCTTATTTAATTTGTAAAGCGTGAGCATATTGTCAATGCTCAATAATAGTTTGGATAATATTTCTGGTCTCATTTCTCTCTCTCTCTCTCTCTCTCTCTCCCCCCCCCCAAAAAAATTACTAGTAGTGCTTATGCTAAGCCAAATTATTCCTTTTGTAGCTCAAATAATGCTCCTATTAAAATAGAGTTGGGTCCACGCTCCAAAGGATAGAATAAATTATCTGATAACTATTGTTCTAGCCTTTTGTAATCAAGTATCAGTTAAGACAAATAGAGAAAACATGGCTTGCAAAGAGAGAGATTCTGAAGAATATTGTCATTTATCAAAGGGGGGTCAATGGTTCTTTAAGACTCTCTGGATTTTGATAAGCTCTCACTTTGCATAAGTGTTGTATGAGAAGCCTCTGAGTTATGAGAACAATGAAACTTTTGGATGCTCATTTGAACTGAGCTGAGCCACTGAACCTTTACAGGTTTACCTTATACTAAAAGAAATTCTGTTCCTTCTCATTCCAGTTCAGTTCCAACATAAGCATATAGCATGCAAGAAAAGATAGATCGATAAATAGATACTTAATTGTTTGCATAGGTTTGTGCATGGGAATATGCTTTTGTTTTTTGTTTTCTCATACCCGTACATGACAGTTTGAACGGCAACCTGTGACGTATTCTTCTACATATGTCTTTTACCTCAAAAGCATAGAGCCTCAGTATCTCCTCACGTAGTGGCTTTCATTAAATCATGTCAAACCACTTTTCAGACATGAAATAAGTCCCCAAGTGGGAGGAACTGAGACCTAGCTTCAGGTGTACACACTAGACCTACTCAGAAATTTTCTGACAAAACGTGTTGAAAAATGTTGATTTGTCAAAACTAAAACTGCTTGTGTGAAAGGGTCACTTTTGATGAATTTCCTAATTTGAAATATTGTTAAATTGGGACATTTAGATACTTTTGAAATGAAAAGTTTTGTATTTTAATTTGAAAAAACCTTTAGTTATGATATACTAAAGAAAAAGTTAAATTTAAAAGGTCATAATGGAAACATGCTCAAAATTACTAAGTATTATGTCATGTCAGGATGTTGGTTAAGGGGAACCAGGGAGTGTTGGGAGCCTGCCACCTATTGCCAAAGAAGGCTTCACCTCCAAAGAGCAGCATATCCTTCCTTTTCACTGGCATAGCATCCTCCATTAGCCCTCTCCAAAAGAAAGTAAGATATTAGTCACTTCCCAGTAGCATTCACTTGGGAATTAGCTATTTCCTGAAGGTTTAAAAGAACTGATGAAAATATTAATTATGTAATGCTTAAGTATGCATTATTTTAAGGTCAAAAACAATTTATTTTGTCATTTCCCAGTCTAGTGGTCTTATGACTAATGCAGAGCTAATGAGGACTACAGAGTAGAGTCATGCATTCTGTATGCATGATGCATGGAACGAAAGCCCTCAGAATACACTTTCTTAAAAACTTACTAAATGAATAATGTTAAACACACTCATTATTTTTACATTTGCTTCAGTGAAGTCGTAAAGCATTCAGACATACCATTCAGCTCCAGGAAGAATAATTTTAGATGTATATAACTTTTTGAACTTTTTGTGAAAATGTGGATAATAAAATGTTGCTACATTGATATATTGGCTAGCAATAATCTGATATGAAACCTACACTAAAGATCTGCACCACTGATAGCACTCTATATTAACTAACTAACTAAATGATAATTAGTTATCTCAAAGTTTCCGGCACAATATTGTTTAACCTCTAGTTATAGACCATCTCTAGTAGGCAGTTGATTTTTGCTGGTCTCTTGCGTGGCCAAGTAAGACGGATTTTCCTCTATTGCTAACTTACTTGCCAATATAAAGGAACCTATTATAGGAAAAATCCTTAAAATCTAGATTTGATGCTAGGGATCTTTGTCTCTTCTAGATCCTTTGGGATCCCCCTTCAGCTTTCTTTCTCTTACTTTTGAGAACCTTATCTCTGCCACCATTTCCATGGCTGAAGAATACTCTGAGACACGGTCAGAACCTGTCAAATACTTCTAAACTGGCCATAGACATTGCTTTCAAGGGATTGAGATGCTAATGGTGTACGTGGACTTGAAATTTGAGCCCTACATGTCCTGAGATGCTAATGGTGTATATGGACCTGAAACTTGAGCCCCACATGTCCTGAGATTTGCAATATTTGAGAATGAAACCAAAACTTCATGTGTTGCTGAAGATTTATCTATTACTGGTGCAATATGATGTGAGTTATAGCTATATGCTGCTTCAGAGAAGTGCTGCTCTGGGTCTTAGGATACCAACCCAAAAAGGAAGTGATGCCTAAATTCTGGTGCTATTATATGCTACACAGGCACAACTTTGGCTTAACTTACATACCTTTGTAAGTCTCTTAAATCTCTTTGATATTTCACATCTAAAATACTATATAAGTACAAAGCCATACATGCTAATTGGCACTACAAGATCCTTCTTTGTGCAACTGGCTAACAAAATGCCTTTTAGTTCTTGAAAGCATTCTTTATCATTCTGCAAAATGCTGTATTTTCTATTTTAAGGTCTAAGTTATAAAGGTTTTGTTTCTTGTTTCTTTTCCTTTCCACTTAGAGAGTTTATCATGATTGATTGGGAAGAAGGAGAGAAGATATTACATGGAGTTCAAAAGTTTTGCACTAGCTCATATTTCATTAAAGCCTCATGCAGCCTAGAAGTTCTAAAGCACTAATAGGGAGGGAGAGAATTTGATAAAACTTTTCTCCAAAAGGAAGATTGATTTTTTTATATAGCACTGATGGGAGTTGATTTTTTCTCTCTCTTTCCTCGGGATAATTTGAGTTAGTCATTATTTATTGTTACAGTTTTCAGCCATAAAAAATTCATCAAAAAAGCTTAGAATTTGCTTGAAGTTCTCATAGTCTAAAGAGATGTTAGGACAGGAGATTCAAAATTGACAAGACATGCTAAATTAAACAAATACATAAAGAGCAAGGAGAGATGAAAAAGAAGAAATTAACAACAGTATTGCTCACTTTTGCCTTTACTCTTTCGATTCTTTTGATGCTTTTTACAAAATGTTCATTCTATGACCAGGAAAATGAATGGTATAATAGTGCCCTGAATATCTGAGATACAGCGAAATAATTATTTATTTGCATTGCTAAGTCCTGGGGTAAAATCTGGACTCCATTAAATTATACCAGTGGCATAATTCCCATTGACTTTAATGGGGCCAGAATTGTACCCCAGAAATTTAGTTTGTTAGAATATTAAAAATTTGATTTAAATTGACTATTCATATCTGACACTATGGTCTTGATCTGATCCTAAGTATGAAACTCTTGACTTCAATGGAGTTATTGAAAAGGTAGTGGAGCAGAATCAGGCCAAGATCAGTGGTGACATAAATAACGGTGTATGCAACAGATACTGGGAGCAAGATACTTAGCTCAGTTACACTGATATAAATCAAAAGTAACTTCACTGACAAGTCAGGGTTTTTCAGGAATAACTGCCATTTGTTGCAACTTTGTATGTTGCAACTCAGAAAAGTTGCTCCAAAGAAGTATTTTTATGAGTCTCAGAAATAGTCATTTCCATCAAGAAAAAGAGCAGAATTCAGATATAGGGTGGCTCTTAACAGAGGCCAGGGAATTATACCAAACCTCCCTCCAATCTGGTGGTAGAATTGTAATAAAAGGTTTTTGGGAGCAGTCAATAGTTCCTTCCAGTACATCGCTGTCAATGCCTTGAACTATATCTTTTTTATGACATGACCACACTATCTTATTCCACTTAGTATCCTGATTCTGGGCTGAGACTGAGCTCCACACACCTGAAGCTGGAACAGGGATGGGCAAAAAAAAGATTCTGAGGCCCTGTTGTAAGGTAGATAAGGACTGTTCTAACTTATGCCCTGACTGCACTGTCCTCCAGAGTCAGTCAATAAGCTGAGGAGCCAGAGCGAAGCTCAATCCACATTCCAACCTTATGCTAGTCACATTCCAAAATGTTTCTGTTGCTATGGCCCTATACAAACAGGGAACAGCCCTTTTGGGTGGAGCTGTTCTTCAGTAAGGAGATCCAGCTGGTTTCCAGCACCTTTACAGGCTGAGCACCATCTCTGGCTCTTACTATGTGTTACTCCTGAGGGCATTCTGCACCAAAAAATTAAAAATTCTGCTCACAGTATTTTAAAATTCTGCAAATTGTATTTGTCAAATAAATGTGGAGGCTCCATCATGGCATTGGGGAGCACAGGCCACTGGCTGCACAGAGGTGAGAGATCACTGTGCAGCTCCCCCACTTGGACACAGACTCTGTGGTGAGACTGCACCCTGCCATGACACAGCGAAAGGACCGGACCTGTCCCAGAAACACCCCAGGGCCCTGCCCCTCCATACCAGGTGTGGGCAGGCAGGCGCAGCAAGGCAGGATTCAACTGTGGAGGGGCATAGTGTGGGGGGATCCAGGTGTGGATTGAGATGGTTCTGTGTGGGGCAATCTGGGTGCAGTGCGGGGGGGGGGAATCTGGATGCACAGGGTCTTGTTGGGGGGTTCTGGGTGCAACAGTAATGGGACTCTGCAGGAGGGTCCAGGTGAAGGGGGTTGGGACTCAGCGGGGGAGGCTGGGTGTGTGGGGATAGAGCTCAGCAGGAGGGTCTGGGTGTGGGGGGCTCAATGGGAGATCCAGATGCTGGAGGAGTGGGGCGGGGATCCAGATTCAGCTGGTTGGGGCTCAGTGGGGTGGGGATCCAGATGAGGGTGACTCATCAGGGTGGTCCAGGTGTACGGGCAGTGGGGCTCATGGGGGTGGAGTTCTGAGTACAGGTGGGTGAGGCTCGGTGGGAGGGTCTAGGTATGAGGGGGTTTGGATGCACGGTGGTTGGGCAGATGGGGGAGCAGTTTCCTGTACAGGGATCCCTCCCCATGCAGCAGAGGAGTGATGGGTTTAGGAAGCGGAGGGGAAGGGAGTTTGCAGAGCTTCCTGCAGCCTGGGGAGAAATCTGAGGATGGGTCTGACCCAGCTCCGGATGCCGTGCATGGGAAGAGGAAGTCCTGTTCTCCCCAGACCAACCGGGTCTAGCAGCTGAGCCTGGCGCAGGGTAGGAGCCACCAGCTGAGTCTTCCCCAGTCCTTCCCCCTGCTCCACAGTGATTTACCTCTCTGCCAGCTGCCCTGGGCACTTGGAACATACTGCTGGGGAGGGTCGCATGACCACTCTTGTGGCTACTCTTTGCTTCCCCGTGAGAAAGTCATTTGAAAGAAAGCAAAGAAATCGTTGGGAGACCCTAGTTCTGCACATGTGCAGTGGTGCAGAATTCCCCCCAGGAGTAATGTGTGTATTCAGCAGTATTCCCTTCCTTGGCTGGGGTCTCCATGCTAACCTAATGCAAATAATAGCATATTTCCATAGGGTTCATTAGAAACAGCTTCATACATATTTTAATTAAAAAATATGTACAAAACAACAACCTACATTTATTCAACATTTTTAGAGTTAAATCTCAGAAAATACTGGTTATAAGAGATATTTTTAATGATAGTTTTTGATTGAGCACATTTTGAGAATAAAGAACTTTTAAAAATGGCTCCTTTGTGTGAGGGAGAGAGAGACTTTTCTTTGTGTTCGTCTGTCAGGTCAATGAAATCACATTTCCCCACAAAATTCAAAACATAGGTGGATGTTACTGATTACTGTTGGCAGTCTCATTGTTATAGTTTATTTGATATACAATGTTCAGGTGCCATGGTGGCAAGTCTTTCGTAAGTGATCATCGACTAGACAGATCATTACAAAAAGAAAAAAGAACATGTTGAAAAATGATTCCAAAACCCACCAACTAACCAACCACAAACTATTTTTAGAAACCAGTTATGCTTCCTAAATGAAAAAGCGCACTTGTTTATCATATTAAATATAATAACCCCAAAATATGTAAATACCAGGAAATTAAAGTTTAAGGATAGCATAAAGCTTACACTACCCATATCAAAACAAAACAAATGTTTCTTGCCAAGTGCAAAGACATGCATATTTATGACCAAACAGCACCCTTAAGTCTGACACAAATGAATACTGTTTTATTATTTGTAATCTTAAAACATAAACACAACACAAAACTCTCCTGTAAAAGAAATTGATCAGCCTTTAATGTGAATCTTCATACATATCCATTTTTACCATAAATCAACAAGCTTAAACTTTTCCTGTTAACTAAAAACAAAACATTGTTCTCAAGAAAAAGGTTCTAGCCTCCCGCTCAGACCCAAACAAAACAAACCCCCCTGAATTGTCATTTGATAAGTACATTAATTAAGATGGTAAATTACATCAATTGAACAGTATCCCTTAAAAGTCAATGTTTAGACATTCAAATTGAGATAGCAAAAATAATACATTTAAAAACAGTCCCTTACTGAATGAGGGAGGCAACCTAGTGACAGAGGATGTGGAAAAAGCTAATGTACTCAATGCTTTTTTGCCTCTGTCTTCATGAACAAGGTCAGCTCCCAGACTGCTGCACTGGGCAGCACAGCATGGGGAAGAGGTGACCAGCCCTCTGTGAAGAAAGAAGTGGTTCGGGACTATTTGGAAAAGCTGGACGAGCACAAGTCCATGGGGCTGGATGCGCTGCCTCTGAGAGTGCTAAAGGAGTTGGCGGATGTGATTGCAGAGCCATTGGCCATTATCTTTGAAAACTCATGGTGATCAGGGGAGGTCCCGGACGACTGGAAAAAGGCTAATGTAGTGCCCATCTTTAAAAAAAGGGAAGAAGGAGGATCCTGGGAACTACAGGCCAGTCAGCCTCACCTCAGTCCCTGGAAAAATTATGGAGCAGGTCCTCAAGGAATCAATTCTGAAGCACTTAGAGGAGAGGAAAGTGATCAGGAACAGTCAGCATGGATTCACCAAGGGCAAGTCATGCCTGACTAATCTAATTGCCTTCTATGACGAGATAACTGGCTCTGTGGATGAAGGGAAAGCAGTGGACGTGTTGTTCCTTGACTTTAGCAAAGCTTTTGACACGGTATCCCACAGTATTCTTGCCAGCAAGTTAAGGAAGTATGGACTGGATGAATGGACTATAAGGTGGATAGAAAGCTGGCTAGATTGTTGGGCTCAACGGGTAGTGATCAATGGCTCCATGTCTAGTTGGCAGCCGGTATCAAGTGGAGTACCCCAAGGGTCATGCCTCAGGCCGGTTTTGTTCAATATCTTCATTAATGATCTGGAGGATGGTGTGGATTGCACCCTCAGCAAGTTTGCAGATGACACTAAACTGGGAGGAGAGGTAGATACGCTGGAGGGTAGGGATAGGATACAGAGGGTCCAGACAAATTAGAGGATTGGGCCAAAAGAAATCTGATGAGGTTCAACAAGGACAAGTGCAGAGTCCTGCACTTAGGACGGAAGAATCCCATGCACCGCTACAGATTAGGGACTTGAATGGCTTGGCAGCAGTTCTGCAGAAAAGGACCTAGGGGTTACAGTGGACGAGACGCTGGATATGAGTCAACAGTGTGATCTTGTTGCCAAGAAGGCCAATGGCATTTTGGGATGTATAAGTAGGGGCATTGCCAGCAGATCGAGGAACGTGATCGTTCCCCTCTATTCGACATTGGTGAGGCCTCATCTGGAGTACTGTGTCCAGTTTTGGGCCCCACACTACAAGAAGGATGTGGAAAAATTGGAAAACGTCCTGCGGAGGGCAACAAAAATGATTAGGGGACTGGAACACATGACTTATGAGGAGAGGCTGAGGGAACTGGGATTGTTTAGACTGCGGAAGAGAAGAATGAGGTGGGATTTGATAGCTGCTTTCAACTACCTGAAAGGGGGTTCCAAAGAGGATGGATCTAGACTGTTCTCATTGGTAGCAGATGACAGAACGAGGAGTAATGGTCTCAAGTTGCAATGGTTTAGGTTGGATATTAGGAAAACCTTTTTCACTAGGAAGGTGGTGAAACACTGGAATGTGTTACCTAGGGAGGTGGTAGAATCTCCTTCCTTAGAAGTTTTTAAGGTCATGCTTGACAAAGCCCTGGCTGGGATGATTTAGTTGGGGATTGGTCCTGCTTTGAGCAGGGGGTTGGACTAGATGACCTCCTGAGGTCCCTTCCAACCCTGATATTCTATGATTCTATGAGTCAGGGTAGTTCTGTGATGAAATATACTTTTTTTTTTTGGTATTCAGGAATAACAGTGTTCTGTTTGTGATGTGACAATGTACTATTTAGGACATCCATATCTATTAATGTCCTTGCTTTTAAAAAACAGGAATGTGATGACTAACTACATTAATGATGTGCTAGGAAGTATATTGTCACGTAGCAACCTTAATTGATTTTCGAAGCAAAGTATTTTGTTTTGGGCTTTAGTATCAAACATCTTTTATAATCATGTTCACTTTTTTCATGCAAATGGGTTTATGACTTGGGGCAATGTTGTGGTGCAGATGTAATCTAGGAAAGCTATGTAAAGTAGGCTATGACTTATCTTTCAGAAGGGTATGTGTGTGTAAGGGCAAAGGATGAGAATTTCAGAATTGAAAAAAACGTTAAGAATCTTTGTGACTCCATCTGCATTTGCAGACATGGTCAAGGACCGATGTCAAGGTCTGAGGGAAGTTTATGTAGCAGAGGAGAAGAACATGCCTAACTTGAGGGGCAGATAGCGAAGTTCAGGAGCACCTTTTGCAGTAGCAGGACATCTGAGATGGTGCTCCTAGAGTTTGGTTACAGTGGCAAAAATCTATTTAAAAAATTCTTATAACTTTACTCCAGTCTAATAAAACAAAACAAGTGTTTCTTATTTTCTAGTTGGGTGCACGCATATTCCTGCCAGTCCCTGCCTCCAATTTACAGTAGAAGTAGCTACATTCTTTTCTCTTTACCCCAGGCTGTTTGATTTTTATATTTACTTGTTCTTTTAATGTGAATTTGAAATTAGTGACTAGAGAACCTTTTGGTTATAAAATCTAGAGCTAAGACAGAATTTTACATTCAAGTCAACATTGAATAAGGAGAGTACTTTACATTTTATTTGTTTTTACAATCTATATTTTGAACAGATATACATTTCTTTAGTTTACCATGTGTTAGACTAGATGAAAATACAAATATAAGATTGTTCAATCAAAACTTGGACACCACTTCAGTAAAGTATTTCAACCTGTGCTTAGCTTTAACCATTAATTGACTTCAGTGGGTCAGATCCACAACAGGCTCTAAAGCTTAGTGTTGCCACACCTAACTTCAGATGCCCTGCTGCCTTGTGGAATTCTCATGCGCGAGTTAGGCACCTGATGGAGTGTATGAAGAGATGATGGAGATTCCAGAACCTCCGTAGTAATTTGTTCCATACTTCACTACCCTGGCAGTTAGGAAGGTTTTCCAAATGTCCAACCTAAACCGCCCTTGCTGCAATTTATGCCCATTGCTTCTTGTCCTATTTTCAGAGGTTAAGGAGAACAATTTTTCTTCCTCTTCCTTGTAATGACCTTTTATGTACTTGAAAACTGTTTTCATGTCCCCCTTTTCCAGATTAAACAAACCAATTTTTTCCATCTTCCCTCATAGTTTGCTTTTTAGACCTTTAATCATTTTTGTTGCTCTTCTCTGGACTTTCTCCAATTTGTCCACATCTTTCCTGAAATGTGGCACCCAGAACTTGACACAATACTCCAGTTGAGACCTTATCAACATAAAGTACAGCAGAAGAATTACTTCTCATGTCTTGCTTACAACACTCCTGCTAATACATCCCAGAATGTTTTCTTCTTTTGCAAAAGTGTTCCACTGTTGATCCATATTTAGCTTGTGACCAGTGTCTGCATCATAACCCTGAAAATTCTTTTTTATTCTGCTCCTCACATTGTAAGTACATCTGCAAAATTCCTGAGTTGTGGCTAGCCTCCTTCCATCAGTCCTGCTACTCTTCCAATAAAGCTGCCTCCATGATCTCATTACTAGTTCTAGAAATGAGAATACAGGATGAGAATCTGGGTTTCCTGAAGACTAGTGCAGCTTGATTGCGAGGTTGATAGATTGGTTAGGAAAGCAAACCAAATCATGTTAGTGCTGTGATCTTCAAAGGATATAAAGATCTGTTTGATTTTAGACTCTCATAAACTGGACACTCTGGATCTAATTCTCTATTTGTGCTCTGGTTGACTTTGCACTGGTGTAAGTGAGAGATTCAGAAAATTTGAGTTCTATTCCTGACTCTGCCACTGACTTGTGTGATCTTAGTCAAGTCACTTCACCTCTGTTAACTTTGCTTCTCTCATATCGTGCATCTGTCCTGTCAGTTTATATTGTAATCTCTTCTCTGTGTCTGTAAAGATAGTTTGTGACTGTCACTTACTATGGGTCTATACAGCAGTTAGCACCAATCTTGGTTGGAGCCCTTAGATGCTACTGTGTTACAAATAATTAATAATCAGAGTAAGAACCTAGAAGGTGAAGAAGTGCATAAATAGGAGATTCTTTAGGACTTTGATTTTGACACAAAGGACTTCCACTATAGGAGAAAAGGAATATTTTCCTTTTAAAAGCAAAATTGGGCTCCTTTTACCATTTTTGTAAATGGTATTATCTAACAGAACTATGATGAGAAAAAAATCAGAGTTGCAGCCAATATCTATAGCAGAGTGTAGTAGCGATCTCCATGAGGAAGTCTGAGTTAGCCATGCTAAGAGACAAGAATATTCAGGTTGGCAGTCACATTTATTTCACAAAAACCTTTTACTGGAAGCAGAGAGAAGTATTTGAATCATAATATTAGGAGAGATTAAATAGAACTGTATGGAAGGCATCAAAAACCTAATAGCTCTTATAAGAAAATACGCTTGACCCTCTTTTAAAAGAGATTTAATATTATGAATCATTAGCAATTTTTCCTGACTGTTCGTTTGAAAAATACCCCTTGCTGTTTGAATGAAAGGACGCTGTTTCAGCTAACTGAAGAATGGTCCATTTAAGACCAAAAAACCTCCAAACACACTTACATCATCACTGGATGAATATGATATTGTTAAAGAAAAGCAAACCCCTGGGGATCACAAATTAACACTTTATTGAATGATCCATTTTCTAGGTTGCTGTGTGAAAAGAAAAAATTAACTCAATCCAGACAAAATAACAAAGATTTCTAATAATCCCATCCATGGTCTCAGACCTGGAAAACACATTCTTATTTTTTTAAAGTGTAATGTGTGAACTTTGCATAGTTTTATGGTTTAGTTGGTTTTGATTTTGAATTGCAGTAGCACCTTGAAAATAATCCAGTAGTATTTCAGGGCAGCAGCTTCAGACATCAGCTAGCTGAATGCATGCGTCAAGGGAATGCAACTTATTTTCAGATCCAAGAACACTGATCTAGTGACCTCCTATTATAAAGGAGTAACCCCAGATCTTAGACTGGTACCCATACAAGTCAATATTCTAACCCCCTGCCCCTTTCCACCAGACTTTTATTTGCCCTTTTGGAAGTGCTCTATCAACAGCTTCCAAAAAGCAGCTGAAGACACTTGGGGAAGTTTTTAACCTAAGCTGGTAGAAATAAGCTTAGGGGGTCTTTCATGCGGGTCCCCACATCTGTACCCTAGAATTCAGAGTGGGGAGGGAACCCTGACAGATGGGGTAAAGAACTTTCAATCTTGAACTGGGTTGGATTTGATCCAGTGTCAGATGTGAAAGGTTCTTTGTGTCATAAGCTTTCCCTTATGTTAGTAACTCTCTTGATCCCACCCTCACCAAAAAGCCCAAACAAGTCAAATGTTGTACAAGATGCAGGGGTCTTTACAATTACTTGTGGGTATAGTTCTTTGATTCTTCTTCATTTTTTATTAGAAGAAAAATTGCATTATATGGGATATGTCAATTTCTTATTAGGATTTGCTGCCTAAAACCCTGTTGGGACGAATCATTTGTTAACAGTAAATACAAATGGGTTGTAGGTTTGGACAATCCCAAGATCTCACAAGACCTCCCCCCAGCACCCTGCCATGATAGTGTGAGCTTTGCCTGTACTCCTTGTTAGCTTGATGGGTCTGTTTAGGTGATATGTAAATACATTCTCTTTGTCTTTCAAAATACTTTGGAAGTAACTCCCCTGTGGGGAAAACACATTCTTTTTCTAGGGTGGGGGATTTCTGCTTGGCTGGCAAACACATTTTAAGAATTATAATTTCAGTTTATGTCCATAACTTTGCATCAGTTGCTTGCATCTGCATTACACAAAATTGTCGTTAATGGGTAAGTCATGAGCTTTTCATTGACACGTTGCATGACTCTTATCAGATAATTTCATGACATTAAAGAATTGGGGACACTTGAACTGGTTAAACCAGCTCTAATTCATTACCAGATATCTGGGTGCCCTTTGCCCTGGGGCTGTTCTTGATGTCACATTCAGCCCCATCCCCTTTTTTACACATGTTCAGTAATCTCTTGACTTTTTCTCCTTTAGATAAAACATAATTTATAGGCATTAGTATTGACAACTTAAAACCGGGCTTTCACATCTGCCATTATTAGTTAGTTATAAACCTGCTAAACACTCACCAGGCTGCTGTACCAGACTTAAACCTTGGGTCCCATGTGTCTTTGGCTTGTTCTAGACAGAATTAGGCACTAACTCTGGCTCCAGACTTCTAGGCCCACACTCCAGGTGCTGACCCTATGTCTGACACCCCTCTTGGCAGAGGAGACCCCGTGGTCCAATTGCCAAGGCCCTGAAACTAGCCCAGCTCTCCCAAGCCTCCCCAGTAGCTGCTGCATGCTCTGAGTACCACCCAAAATGTGGCAACCTTGGTGTTTTACTGTTTCGCTCTTTGGGGACTGTCTGACCCCAGTCTCAACAAAAGGATTGGGGACTGTCTAACACTCAGACTCAACAAAAGGATTTCTAAAATATGTTCACTTTACTGATAGAGAAAGCACAACAGACTTGCAGATCCAGGCAAAAATTAAAGGTTTGTGTGTGCAGATCCGGCACACACAAACCTTCCCTCTAATATCCTTACCACTCCAAGAACCCATTTTGGGTTTTGGTCAGTCTTTTCAAGGTCCCAGAACCCTCCTTTCCTCCTGCCCAGTCTTATCTTGTTCTTCTTAGTGAGAGAGCTACTCTGAACAGACCTTGTCCTTTTATAACTTTCCAGTCTTCTCTGTCATTTGACTGTCTTGGTCAGCCTCAAAGCCCTCAGCCGGTGAGCTGTTGCTTGGTTAACACCCACCTGAAATCCAAGCCTGGTGAGGGCAAAAAACGGTTCCTTGTAGCTCAGCCTCCCCCGTAGCCAATTCATTGTATGGCCAAGGAAGACCTATCAAATATTAATAAGTTTTGATGTTCTTATTACAGCTTTTTTGATAGGGTCAGTGCAGTACCTGACAGTCCCTGTTAGCAAATGGCAGATTCAATCTACAGTGAGACATAATGATACAGAGAGTAAATAAAATCAAACAGAAACCCGTAAGTTTTACATATGATGTTTGTTGACCTTAACAAGAGCTCTGTGGAGCTTTAAAGCTTGTCTCTTTCACTAACAGAATTTGGTCCAATTAAAGAAGTTACCTCATCCACCTTTTCTCTCTAATTTTTACACAGGCAGTTTTCTCAGACAGTTACAGTTACCAATACCACACGGTTTAAAGATAACCCTTTTTAGGTATGAATGAAGTTTGAGTTAAGGTTTCCAGATTTAGGTTCAAAATGAGACAATTCCATCAAACAAAAATATTTATCTGCTGTCTACGTGCTTTTCTGGCCCACCAAGCTAGTGTCTGAGCCTCACAAACATTCATGATTTTTTATCCTCACAAAATCCCTGTGATCTAGGAAATGATTTACATCCCTTTTTATTTCCAGGCAACTTAAGGTTACATGTGAAATCTGGGGCGGAGCCAGGAATTCAATTCAGTATTTATGAGTCACAGGCCACTGCCTAAATCACACGCTCATTCGTCTCATGTGGGTAGGTTTGTTTTTGTTTTTCAATAAAAGGTCTGCTAAAAATATCCTAAACTTATCAATTCCTAACATTTATGTGTGGAAGGGGCTGATGAACTCTGATGATCTTGCCTCCAAAGATACCTGGTATAAATTCTAAAATGGAAAACTAGTTAAAATTTGTCTTATGGTAACTTTCCTAGATGCACCACCCAACACACCACCTTGTGGCTGGAAGTGATATGCAGTCACTCTGCCTCAGTTTATCCAGTGTCGTCTTTGGCCAGAGGACTGACTGGGTCCTCCACCCAAGCCACATAAGAGTCCAACCCATTCTGGGGACTCAGAGTCTTTCACTTAAAGTCAAACTGAAAATAGCAAAACCACCAAATCTCCAGCTGTTAGCCTGCTTTGCAGCAATTAACTGTCCCAACACTGACCCCAGTTCCTGAGCTTCAGCCTCACCATCCAGGGGCCAGCATGCTCTCCCCGTACACAGGGTTTTCAGGCAGGCTGTAGTCCCTGATCAGTCACAGACATGTTTGATCACCACAGATATTACACAAATCTTAGCAAAATGAGAGAGTAAGAATTACACCTCCTAAAAGGGAAAACCTTCCCAAATGCATGAAGAGTCTCCTGTCTTTACTCACTTATCCCCCCAGTGAACCTCTCACACAAAGAAAATCTGGGAGAGCAGCTGAATCTAATGATGTTTCCTGAAGGTCCAAATATTGGCTCTAGTAGTTCAGAATCTCATTCCAGAACCAGTGACCTTACTCTAGGATCGCACTTTTGCCATCCTTATTTATACTGGCTAAAATTTATACTAAACTCAGACATTTCAGATGATCACAACCATAACTGTATCACATGCAGTGAGAGGTGGTATTTCAAATGGGCACATCCCAGGCTATTTAACCTACCAATACTTTGAACTCCACTTGAAAATCAGTTGGCAAACCATACAGAACACAGATGTAAAGTATGCTTTCTCTGCATGAAAGTCGGTGCTAATAGTCCAGATGGCTTTAGAGCACATTGAAGTAATACAACCCTCAAGGTGTCAGTGGCATGGAGTGAGTAAAGAATGCAAATATCTTGCTCAGTGCAGGTGGAGGTAGGCAGCTTTGGTTGCTATCAGAGTGTTCTGAAGCGGGAAAAGATCCAGTAAGACTGTTCACGTTGCAAACCTTGGACGCAAATGGCAGGTAAACCCCATTAAATCAGGGACTGTGATATTGTTTCTTTCCTGTCTTTCAATTCCTACCTGCACCCAACCTGTAAGTGTCATCTTCCTCTTATCTATAATGTAATCATGATTACATGTAATTATTTTCCATTCTATGAATTTCCTGAGCTGCTGATGTTTATAACATTAAGATCCTTAGAGTGTTTCCTGAGGGATTATTGAACCAAGGTTTGAATTTATTTTTAACGTACTATCAATGCAACACTTGCTACTCACTTTTAGCAGAGCCATTTATACATACTGTTTTTCAATTACTGAAGATTTAGGTGCACTAGCAAAGAAGAAAAATGAAACAGGAAATGGGGAAAACATGCTTTTGAAAGACTGCATTTGTAATGTAGTATATGCTGAGGAAATATCCAATTTACTGAAGGAGGCGAGCATACATAGGCAGAATGAGAGACCTTTGACTAGTCCTTAGATATGAAACATCTGATATACTATACAGAGAGTTTCTTTACACGTCGCACTTTTTGTGAAACAATCAGAGGCATTTTGCATAAGGACCTAACAGCGCCTTCCAATTGTGAAGTCTCTGCCAAAGAGTCTGTTTTCTTCTCAGAACCCATCAGAGATATCCCAAGTAAACTAACCTCCAGTTTACTTATTGAATATGCATTCTTTGTGGCAAAAACCACACAGAACAGTTCATTTGTTGAGTAATGAGTTGAGCTGGAATGCATTTAGACATTTAAAAAGTGTGCATATAAGGTTAAGGCTAGAGAAAACCTTAATGATAAATACTCTGAGTTGTGTTTCACTGGCAACAGTATATAGTTTAAAGGCATGGATTCCACACAGACATAATTGAGCCCTTGGATTCTGTTGTAGAATTGGGGCCTCAATCTCTCCACAAGTGTTTCTTGTATAAGTCGTCCAAGGAAGTTTTGCTCATTCACAAATGGTCAGCGTTATGGGGGTTCCTTTGGGAGCTGCTTCACCTGTCTGATCATGATTTTACATGTAAAATGGCTTAATGATCTTAAAAGGCCAGCAAAACTCACTCCTTTTAAAGAGCATTAACTATAGGGAATAAGTCACCCACAAATATGAGTGGAATGAAAACTATTCTGAAGTTTAAAAAAAATATATCAGTTTTAAATGTTTTGCTTCTTTGAACCATGAGAAAAGACAATTCACCATTTTTTAAAAAATATTAAATGCACTTTGAAAGGCTAACACACCAAATCTGAATTGCAGCTTTGCTGTTCGGGTTACACTGGTGCAGTTAAAAGAAAAGGAGTACTTGTGGCACCTTAGAGATTAACAAATTTATATGAGCATAAGCTTTCGTGAGCTACAGCTCACTTCATTGGATGCATTCAGTGGAAAATACTTGGTCCAGTTAACTCTTATTAAGTTTCCATACATGTAGCTCGTTCTGTCTCTCTCAAATATGTAGATATCAAATATCACCACCATACTTAGGAAGGGAACATCATTGCCTGGCCCACAGTTTGTATTGTGCTATGTTAGGAAGAAGTATAAATTGAAAGGGTGTGTATCTGTGTTCTGAGGAGGAAGAGACAGAGAAAAAAGAAACTACATGAGGGAGTGTGATGTAAAGATTTTAACTGCATGAATCTGGGATGAACCCCATTAACTACAATTGGTGAAGCCATTCATGAGTTATGCAGAACATCACAAACGAGTAAATAAGATAATTATATCACATTACGTACACACTCATATACTCTATATATGCTGTGATTCTAGCAGAAATATTGTTTTAGAGAGGGGTTTGACAACTGTAAAAAAAAAATGGTGATGGGACTATTATTTGGGATCCCTCAGCCTCTAACATCAGGCTCATTTTATACTGTGAGTCCAAGCATACAGGACTCACAGGGAGAGGAAATTATAACTCATAAAATTCTGAAAACATCTAAAATGGGCCAAAAGTAGCTTTTCTGTACATAAAAATGCAATTATTTTAACTTTACCAAAAGGCCAATAAAATAAAATAGAAAAGAAAGATTCTTTTGGTAGTTATTGACCATTCTATAAGAGATTTCCATAAGAATAAAGTCTAATATTTTGGGACCTCCCAGGGCTAGAAGAAACTGCTGGTCCATCTGAGAGTGAAGAAGACTCCATGCTTGTGAAGAAAAGAAGGAAGCATTTCTTTGTCACACTGATATATATATATATATATATATATATATATATATATATATATATATATATATATATATATATATATATATAAAACAGCTTTTTGGAGAAGTGTATAGCAGGCCCTTTCTACCCAAACAGCTGCTGGGCTAGGTATTGAGAGATCTTCCTGTCTCTACTCCTGTTTCTGGGTGAGGGAGAGAAGCCTCTTTGGAAGGGATGTGTGTGTGTGTCCTTCTACTGCCATTCCATGCAGTCAGGAGAGTAGGCATGGTCTGTGGGACCAAATGAGCAGAGTAACTGGGTCCCCATATTACAGTGCACCTGTGGCTCCAGATAGTGCCTTAATCCAGATGCCTGGTAAACTCAACTGATCATCTAGGTAAGTGAGAGTCAGGAGACCTAGGTTCTGTTCATCCCTGCCACTGGATTCCTGAGTTGACCTTGAGCAAGTCATGACTCTCTCTGCCTCAATTTCCCAATCCCCCCAAATGAGAATGACACTGACCTCTTTTGTAAAGTGCTTTGAGATCTACTGATGAAAAATGTTATATAAGAACTAGATGCTGCTATTACATGTATGTGCACAGAGCAGTGTGTGTATGTATACAAATGTACTGTGGTCAACATTTATTTATTTTGTATTCTGATATCACCTAGAACTCCCAGTCAAAACTGGAACCTCATTGTGCTAAGTGTTGTAAGAGCAGAGAGAGAAAGTCCCTGCCCCAGAAAGCTTGCAATCTAATTAAAGCAAGACATTAGAAGTATGTGTGTCAAACACTCAGATGGGAGGAAGGAGGATGAGAGAAAAATCAGAGCTGGTCAAAAAAGGTAACTAGCTCTCAAACATTTTTTGTTAAATTTTTAATTTTGTTAAAAAATGTTCACTACTTGTGTATTTATTGAGAAAAGAATTTCATTTGTGGATTTTTTTTTACTCTCCCACATATTTTTCTAGTGGGTGAGGGGAGTAAAAAGGTAGAAAAGTGGGATCTTTTTCCCCCCATCAGAAATGAAATACAGCAGCATGGGAAATATTTTGTCAAATCAGAAAAATCTGAAGAAATCAAAAGTATTTTCAATTTTGTGGTGGGGGAGGGGAGAATTTCAACCACCTATAAGAAATATTAATAAGAACATGTACTTACAGAGGCCAGCAAAATATGAACCAGAAGTCCCAACTGACTATCTCTCTTACCTGTTTTCAGTTGGCAATTCCTGCAGATATCCTGGTACAAGCATGTCGTTAGGGAGGAGGTGAACACTATGTTTTTAAGATGGATGTAATATATCTATCCAAGAAAGACATACAATTCTACAGTATATTCAAAGGAAAAAAATTCCCAGCATTTAGAAAATAGATCTAAATTTGCATAATTGGTTCCTGTCCAAAGAGGTATTTGGTGATCTATCATATTGATTGGAATATAGTACCTCGACTAATACCTTTCCAACTTAAAGGGTATAAAGGCCTTTCAGATTTTTTTGAATTATTTGTTCTTCTCATGTTAAAGCCTGGGCTTTCATGTAGGCTGTAATTCTGAGAATTTCCTATTACTGTAAATTAATTTCACTTCATTAAATGGATGGGCTCATAGGCAAAGGAATAATAGAATTTGGAGGCACCGAACATTAACAGTTTGAATGATGGGGAATTGGCACCCACCAGTTTGCGCTTTAATATTGGAAAGAAGCTGCTCACTGTTAAAGCTGTTTCATTAATCAGAAAATCCCACATATGTGAACTTTACATTGGACACAATAAAATTATTATCAACATTAACATTATACACAGTTGGACAGTACATCCTGCTCTCCTAGGGAGTCAATAGCACAGTGGTAAAGATTCAGTTTTCCTTTTACAACCTTGTTAATTTCAGGTCAGTTTCATTTATTCAAAGTCATTTGTTCAGCAATCACACATTATGTGTGCATGGCACAATTGTGAAGAATTGAATTCAAAGCACAGAGGGGTTTAGTATTTAGATATTAATTTGCCCTCCCATGTAAATTATTACTTCTTCTGACAAGATATTAATTAAAACGATCATAACAGTTCTCCCAAAGAAAAAAGATAAGGTCTAATGAAAATATTTTAATGTAAAACAGATCACAGTGGTTTATTTCATATTCTTTTATCTAGGGCCTGATCCAAAGCCCATTGAAGTCAAGGGAAAGTCTCACAATGTCTTCAGTGGACTTTGGATCAAGATTCTAATCTACAAAGAGACTTTGGGTGAGATACTCACCCCTGCTCCATGTCCTCTATGACACGCAAAAAAGCTGGAACAATATAAATGAGCCTAACAGCCATGGTTACAGCCAGAAATGATTCTCAGTTTCAGGCACTGCAGAAGATAGTGGTAAAGCTACCTTCTGAGGAACCCCTCCTAAACCCCAACATAGGGGGCGTGGCCACAGTACTGAAGCCCAGGGAGGATGTTGTAATTTAGACAAGCACCCAGGGAATTCTGAATTTTACCAGCTTCTGAAACAGCCCAGGACCAGGAGGGTACAAAAGAGTCACCATAAGCCAGCTGTGAATTCTCACTTTCTTTATTAAATTAAATGAGCAAGGTTCCCTGACCACCTCTGCTCCCTTTGTGATTCTGAAAGCAGGCTGTGACTGGCTGCTTTTCCCCGGCTGGAGACTCCTGTGGTGTGAGTGAGTTCTGAGCAAGTATAGAGTGGGCATAGCTAGTTCCTATGCTGCCCTCCTCCAACCTCTCACAGCCACTATACAGGATGTGTCAGACCCTATGATCTGGAGCAGACGGACAAACCATTAGACTGATCTAAACTCTGCCAGCTATAGTGCAAATCTTGCCTCCGAATTGGGAGACTTAACCTGATATACTCAAAGAGGTGGATTGTTCTTTTAAGCCGCAGTCCTACACAGGAGGCAGTGTGGAAACCATGATGGTCCATGGGATTAATCTGACTCTAGGAAAGGAGAATACTGTATGTATTGCAAAATTTCGCCAACATCTCCCTTTTTTCCATCATAGCCCTGATAACTATGGTCTATTCAGTGTAAATCATGGCATAATTGTTTAGGATCTAAGGGCAAGCATGTCCCCATGTGAATCCAGTGGAACAACCTCCATCACTCAGATTACTCACACGTGCATCATCCCGTAGCATTTAAAAATCAGTGTTGAAGATCCAAACTCTTTGTTAGCAGCTAATTTTAAATTAACTCTATTTTCACCAGATTGCTGATATTCCCAATAATTTTTCTGTTTCAGGGAGCCTGATGCTTCTTGATAATACTTCTAACAGTGTTTAAATTTAAAACCTCTCTGTTTATTTCTGTTATTACCACACAGTTATTAAACAGGAACAGGTGGTGAGTCCTGCATCACCATAGCCTAACTTCAGTTTGTAGTATGGAAATTTTTCCTCTTCAGTGAATCTGAGAGGTCTCAAGCCACACAAGGCATGTTGCTTAAGAACGGGATTTGAGAACTGGTCTGTTCAGCAGTTAATCAGGTTGTGTGAGTTAATTGAGCTTGATAGCCACAGAGCTGGGTTCAGGCCCCCCTGACAAAGCTGTGTGACATTCGAGATGTTTTTAAATTCCATGAAGAGTGTTTAAAATCCATCCTGGGGGTTTTCTTTCCTGGCTGCGGCAGTTCTTGAGTGTTGAAGTAACTGAACTTTGAATTGGGAATAGTATAAGACAGCCACTTAAACACAGCAAGGAAGACTTTTTTGATGGGTTCCTGGCAAAGGGCATGATGGCAGCTCCAATCTGTGGTGCAGAGCAGAGGCTCTCAACCCTTCCAGGCTACTGAATGCCTTTCAGGAGTCTGGTTTGTCTTGCATACCCAAAGTTTCACCTCACTTAAAAACTCAGGCTTTGGCTTTAGCCCCGTGCAGCGGGACTCCGGCTTCAGCTTTCTATCCTGGGCCCCGGCGAGTCTAACACTGGCCCGGGTGACCCCATTAAAATGAACTTTCCCACAGTTTTTAAGAACCGCTGATATAAGTATATTGAACAGTATAAACAAATAATTATCTGTATGAAATTTTAGTTTGTACTGACTTTGCTAGTGCTTTTTTTATGTAGCCTGTTGTAAAACCAGGCAAATATCTAAATGAGCTGATGTACCCCCTGGAAGACCTCTGTGTACCCCCGGGGTACACACACCCCTGGTTGAGAACCACTGGTGTAGAGTATGTGTGATATGCATGGCTTTTATTCAAAGATTACATGAGTGAGAGACATGGCATCTGCAGTTATACTAATTAGGATCACGAGTTACAAAGGCCGTACATCTTTGTAAACTTGTGGAAGGAGGAAATGTTTTCACCATTTGTATAACTAGCCAGGTGTATAATTATGGAGGGTGGGGAGAGATGGCGAATAGTCCTGTAGGTTGACCACAATGGGAGGTGTTGAACCTCCTTGAAAGATGCAAAGTGAGTCTTGCTGTCAACTCTGCCCTAGATATCAAGGAGGTGGGGAATAGGGCTGGCCAGAAAACAAAGAACTCTGTTTTGTGGAAAAAATTAGGTTTTGAAAATAGTTTTCATTCTGCATCAGAAGGAAAAATGAGAGAGAGAGAACTCAGATAGCCAATAGCCTGGTAGTAGGGCACTCACCTAGCACATGGGAGACCCAGATACCTCAGACATGCCATCCTAGATGACCTGAGAAACCTTTCTGTTGAACATTTCCATGAAAAGTTCTGGCGAATTGGCATGTTGAGATGAAAAACCATTTTGTTGAAAAATTCCCAACCAGCTCCAGTGGGGGGAGGATTCCAGCATCTGAGATGGAGCAATTTGAAGAGAGGCGTCTTAGGAGGAACTAAACCTGGGGAGAAGGCTTAGGCTGGAATTTAGGTTGTTTCTCTTATATTAACTTGTTAATTAAGTCAATCATCTGGATGTAGGGAAGGGATAAGGTTTGGCTCTAAAAATCATGTGTTTTTCTCTGTGTTGTAACAGGCTGAGAAAAATCACGTGCTCAGAGTTAATAAATCATTTGAAGTTTCTGATTGCAGCTGTAGTGGTGTAGATGAATCAGTGGTTTGTTTTGGGAGGAAGGAGGGAGAGGTATTAATAAGTGGCACACAGCAGGATGTGGAAGGTAATGGTGAGGGGAGTAATTCTGCTTATAAGAGCTCCCAATGCAGAACAAAAATCATAGCTGTGGGTGTAGCGGGGGAGGCATATCGCTCACTCTAACCAGTGCCTGGAATAAGGGAAGCAGCTGGTAAGGACTTTCAAAGAAAGGCCAACAGACCCCTATAGTGAATTTTGTAAGGCCATGTGCCTCTGCCATGGATTGCCTTGATTAACCAAAGAGAAGCAAAATCATGCTATGGAATAGTGTGCTGTTGCCTTCTACTTTGGCTGATACTGATAGGTTTCTGTCTTTCATTTGTGCAGTACAAGCAGGTGAGTAGGCTACCGACTCCTCTGCTTGTTGAAAGAGGCCGGGAGAAGTCAGCTGACAGACAGCCAAGACATGAATTTTTAGAGAGAGGTGCTGAATGGAAGAACTAATGAAAAGCAGCAAAGAACAATTGGGGGTTAGGGCAGGTGATGTTTGAGCACAGTATGTAGCCTGCTGGAAGAAGCGATTGGCAGCGAATTCAGTCAGGTGCTGCCTCAGTTGACACAGTTAACTGAGGTGATGAAATGGGTTTTCAAAGGCAGGTAACAAGCAAGCTTACAGTAGAAATGTCTTCTTACCTTTCTGTTTCAGAAGTTGCACCGCCCTGGGTACAGACATATGATAGAAAAGGCATCTCTGTTCTAGGAATGGTCAAAAGTGGTTCAGAAAAATTCGCAGACTTAAATCACTGCACACAATTATGTTTCATAAGCCAAAAACGTAGGCAAACTTTAAAAAAAAATCTGCTGCTTTAAGTGGGAAAAAATTAACAATGGGCCTGGTTTGAAACTGCTTGGTACCTTATGGAGTCATTTACAACTGTGAAGAGTGCGCATAAAATGCGACTTTTCTGATCTGCGATTTTGCACTTGCTTTCCACAGAAGTTAATCATTGCAGGACAAACAGGCAGTGGCAAACTCAGGCTCTATGTGTGCAATCCAGTGATTTGCATTGGTTTAAAAATAAGTATCTAACTAGTCAGCACTTTCTCTCTAAAAGTGTGTAAACCAAAATTTAAATCAGTTGACCTATGTATAAAATTAGATATTTCAATTTATTTGTTAGTGTAGCTGTTAATACAGATCTGTCATTAACACTACCTTACAAAACTCTCTGTTCACTGAGAAATCAAAACAGCAGTTTGCATCCCTGTGTCAATCATGTATGTGGCCTGAGGCAATATTGCCTTTCAGATCCACATATTGAATTGCGACTGATATTCTGGTCTCTCTACATTTACCCTTCCAAGACGTGGCATGTAAATTGGAGAATTACATCACATTACCACTTGTTTACAAACACAGCAAACACAATTTGTCATGTAGTTGTAGCATTTCTGGCTTTCGGCCTGACGTGGAAGCACTGAAATACCAAAATAGAGGCACATAAAGACAGAATCATTGGAAGTCTTCCAGACTGATTTCCAGATACAGGGGTTCAGATAAGTACCTGAACAAAACCTTTAAACCATCTGAGCTGAATCCACTTTTCATCAGTACAGCAGGAGCAGTTCTCCATTGCAATGTAAGCTGATTTACTGGAGTATCTCAGTGGACTTAGGCTGCCACTGCATCTCACTCAGCCTACCTTTCCCTTGATCTGATCTATTGCTGAAATACATGAGCTAAACCAAGATGGTCATTCAGTGCTGATCTTGAGTTACAGCATTTCTCAGCTCAGACACATTCATGTCACCATTAAGTTGCTGGATGAGAGAGGAAGAACTCTTCCTGATAATAGGTCCAAAGAGGAGACAGTTCTCCATTAGCTTGCCTTTCCATCAGTGCAGGCAACTTGTGACCCACCTTGCTTGAGAGAGAGAGAACGGTAAATGCATCCCTGTCCCCTCTCTGTTTCCTTAACAGAAGGGCCCAACTGTAATAGTAATATTGCAGAAAAACAACTTAAGTTGCACAAAGGCACATTTAATTCTTGCTGCTGTTTTTGCCATTACAGTTGAATTCACGTTGCTTGACAGGTGTTTTTGTGTTTGCTTTTAAAAAATCTCTCTTTTGGCAATCTACCCAAGATGGTTTAGACTGAGTCCTTTGTGTAGCTGGGGGCTTATAGCTCTATATGCATTCTTGGGAAACCAGAAGCATTCCACAGCTCAACTGGTACCAACTTCCAGTTGCTAAAGCACAAAGTAGCTGAATGTTCCCTTGTGGCTACCTGTTTTTGTTTGCTGATTGCTGTGGTAAATGGACACGCTAAATGACTTAAACTATAGCTCGTGGATTTAGACAAGGAAGAAAAAAAAAAAGAAGCGCCATCACCAAGCAGTGTTAAGCTGCTCTCATTAAATACATGCCATTGTTTAGTTTGCAGTCTGCGAGAGGTGCAGCTGAGCTTTGTGCTGCAGCATCCTGCATTTGAGGTTCATTATGGGCTAGAGCCCTCTGTCAGATAGTCTGGCACAGCAAGCGATCAGAGTGATTGGCTGCGCTTTGTATTGCCACATACTTTTCCAGCAAACTGTCAGTATAAACAAGGCAGACATCAGCTAGGATGGCCAGCACTGAAAATACTAATCACAACAGATCTCTCTCTCCCCCTCATTTCATATGTACTCTGTGTTGGCGGCTCTATGCCAGTGTCTGCAAGAATAAATGCTGTTTTTAGAGAGATGGGTAGTGAATAATAACTATGCTGTTGATGTACCTGAGAGGGAGATTTGTAATTCCTTGGAGATATGGAATTTTTTTCTGTTTTTTTCTTTAATTTTTTCAAATTGTTGCTTGGGGTTGGGAAGAGAAGCGTTTAATAGACTAATTGCATCAGAGAGTTAGTAAAACTGAGAGCCACTTGTTGAGGCAGGTACTTCGTTCCATAGAGTACTGTTATATCTGAGGGGATTTTATTTTTGGAAAAAGGAAGGAGGTTTTTGTTGTGGTTTGGCTGAAAATACATTTGTATGCCCTGCATGTGATGTAGCATGATGTAGCACTATGAGCAGCTTCCTTCAGTGTGAGAAGTAAGGGGAGGGATAGTTCAGTGGTTTGAGCACTGGCCTGCTAAACCCAGGGTTGTGAGTTCAATGCTTGAGGGGGCCATTTAGGGATCTGGGCAAAAATTGGGGATTGGTCCTGATTTGAGCAGGGGGGTTAGACTAGATGATCTCCTAAGGTCCCTTCCAACCCTGATATTCTATGATTTTAAGTCATTTATACATGGAAAGAACACTACCACCACCCTTACTTTGCAGATAGTTTGTGGTTTTTGTAGTTTGTGATTTGGCCAGTTGACTCATTGTGTAATTGTTTTGCACAGGATTGGCATATGTACCAACATATTCAGGGAAGAGAGAGTAATAGGCATATTTGGCTTTGATGTCATTGAAATTGGCTTGATTAAAATTTGAAGAGAAAGAGGAACACTTAGCCATGTAGCAAGAATTCACTTCTGAATGTTCTGGTTACCGGGATCTCATGATGTTACATGTTTTACACTAGGCATGCCTGAAGTGTGGCCCCAATGCCAGTGGTGGCCCATGGAACCATAAAACACAGCCCTCAGATAAATAGTTACCAGGCCCTTGGGTTCCTGGCAAATTGTCAATGGGACCCTCAGTGTTGCAAAGACTGGGCACCGCTACTATACAGAAATGCTGTCAGGAACAATCTAGTTGCTGTATCACATGTCAGGATATTTTGTTGTAGTTTCTCACAAATTAACAGGAGCTTCATTGTTGCTGGTTGTATTAAAGAAATGCCTTGAGGCTGCAACCAAAATCAGGGCTCCATTGTGCCAGCCACTAGTACAAATACACAATAAGAATGACAGCATCTACCCCAATGAATTTATAATCTAGACAGAAAAATGGATGGAGAAAGGAAGTCTTAATACTTCTATACTAGGGCTGTCGACTAATCACAGTTAACTCATGTGATTAATTCAAAAAAATAATCACGATTAATCGCTGTTTTAATCACACTGTCCATAGAATACCAATTGAAATGTATTAAATATTTTGGATGTTTTTCCACATTTTCATATATATTGTATTCTGTGTTTCAATTGAAATCAAAGTGTATATTATTTTTTATTACAAATATTTACACTATAAAAATGATAAACAAAACTTTATTTTTCAATTCACCTCATACAAGTACTGTAGTGCAATTTCTTTATCATGAAAGTGCAACTTACAAATGTAGATTTTTTTTAAATTACATAACTGCACTCAATAACAAAACCATGTAAAACTTCAGAGCCTACAAGTCCACTCAGTCCTACTTTTTGTTCAGCCAATCGCTAAGATAAACAAGTTTGTTTACATTTGCAGGAGATAATGCTGCCTGCTTCTTGTTTACAATGTCACCTGAATGTGAGAACAGGCATTCTCATGGCATTGTTACAGCCGGTGTCTCAAGATATTTACATGCTAGATGCACTAAAGATTCATATGTCCCTTCATGCTTCAACCACTATTCCAGGGGACATGCATTCATCATAATTTTTTCTTCCTTGCTGATGATGGGTTCTGTTCGATAACAATCCAAAGCAGTGCGGATCAAGTCAAGTTCATTTTCATTATTTGAGTCAGATGCCACCAGCAGAAGCTTGGTTTTCTTTTTTGGTGATTCAGGTTCTGTAGTTTCTGCATTGGAGTGTTTCTCTTTTAAGACTTCTGAAAGCATGCTCCACACCTCGTCCCTCTCAGAATTTGGAAGGCACTTCTTTGCGTTTTGTCAAATCTGCAGTGAAAGTGTTCTTAAAATGAACATGTGCTGGGTCATCATCCAAGACTGCTATAACAGAAAATATATGGCAGAATGCAGGTAGAACAGAGCAGGGGACATACAATTCTTCCCCAAGGAATTCAGTTATAGAATCATAGAATATCAGGGTTGGAAGGGACCTCAGAAGGTCATCTAGTCCAACCCCCTGCTCAAAGCAGGACCAGTCTCCAACTAAATCATCCCAGCCAGGGCTCTGTCAAGACTGACCTTAAAAACCTGTAAGGAAGGAGATTCCACCACCTCCCTAGGTAATGGATTCCAGTGCTTCACCACCCTCCTAGTGAAAAAGTTTTTCCTAATATCCAACCTAAATCTCCCCCATTGCAACTTCAGACCATTACTTCTTGTTCTGTCATCTGCTACCACTGAGAACATTCTAGATCCATCCTCTTTGGAACCGCCTTTCAGGTAGTTGAAAGTAGCTATCAAATCCCACCTCATCCTTTTCTGCAGACTAAACAATCCCAGTTCCCTCAGCTTCTCCTCATAAGTCATGTGTTCCAGTCCCCTAATTGTTTTTGTTGCCCTCCACTGGACGCTTTCCAATTTTTTCACATCCTTCTTATAGTGTGTGGCCCAAAACTGGACATAGTACTCCAGATGAGGCCTCACCAATGTCAAATAGAGGGGAACGACCATGTCCCTCGATCTGCTGGCAGTGCCCCTACTTAAACAGCCCAAAATGCTGTTAACCTTCTTGGCAACAAGGGCACACTGTTGACTCATATCCAGCTTCTCGTCCACTGTAACCCCAAGGTCCTTTTCTGCAGAACTTCTGCTAGCCATTCGGTCCCTAGTCTGTAGCGGTACGTGGGATTCTTCCGTCCTAAGTGCAGGACTCTGCACTTGTCCTTGTTGAACCTCATCAGATTTCTTTTGGCCCAATCCTCTAATTTGTCTAGGAATCCTCTAATTTGTCTAGTCAGAAATTTAATTAAGGTATTATTTTTTTACCAAGCATCATCAGCATGGACATATGTCCTTTGGAATGGTGGTTGCAGCATGAAGGGACATATGAATCTTTAGTGCATCTGGCACGTAAATATCTTGCGACACCGGCTGTAACAGTGCCATTGGAATGCCTGTTCTCACTTTCAGGTGACATTGCAATCAAGAAGCAGGCAGCATTATCTCCTGCAAATGTAAACAAACTTGTTTTTTCTGAGCGATTGGGTGAACAAGAAGTAGGACTGAGTGGACTTGCAGGCTCTAAAATTTTACATTGTTTTATTTTTGACTGCAGTTTTTTTGTATATAATTCTACATTTGTAAGTTAAACTTTCACGATAAAGAGATTGCACTACAGAACTTGTATTAGGTGAATTGAAAAATACTCTTTCTTTTGTTTTTTTTACAGTGGAAATATTTGTAATAAAAAATAAACATAAAGTGAGCACTTTACACTTTGTATTCTGTGTTGTAATTGAAATCAATATATTTGAAAATGTAGAAAACATCCAAAATATTTAAATAAATGGTATTCTATTATTAACAGTGCGATTAATCATGATTAATTTTTTTAATTGCTTGACAGCCCTATTCTAAACATGCGCTTTTTAATAATACTAATTACTACTTGAGGCACAGAAAGCTTGGGCAAACTTGACCCAGATCTCAGAGACTGGAATTGAACCTAGATTTCCTGAGTCACACTCCAGGGCCTTAACCACAAAACCATCCTTCGTGGAGTTGCATCTTTCACCATGGTATTCTTACAGTTTTTAGTACTATCCTTACATGTTTTTCTGGGGGCTTTTATGTTTTTTTAGCTGATTTTGAAAATGTAGAACTTGCTGTAGGAATCAATTTAAAACAATCAAACCGCAAGCTTAATATTAGCTGCAGCCATGACACAGTGGGAGATAGTTTGTAAATGCAGTTTTACTGTGCAACATAGTAAATCATGGCTTTGTTTTTAGTTCAAGCTCTGGAATAGAGAATTGTGTTAAGTACACAGATGTGTGCCCATGCAATAGCAGGTATACCCAAAATAATAATTAAAAAAGTGCTGTCAAACTGGACACTTGTCAAGTGGCTTAATGTTAAAGGTCTCTCGACCTTCAACAACATATCTCTGAATACACATAGGTTACTTTTTTCCTATCTGTGTGAAGATAAAGGAGCATATTCTCTGCTGTGATGTGCTCCTTTTGGTGCTGCTCAGGTCAAGAGAGAAAATCCAGCTTTTAATGAGGAAGGATGGTTTTGTTGCTAAGGCATTAAACTGGGAGATCTGAGGTCAATTCTCTGCTCTGTCACAAACTTCTTGTGTGACCTTGGGCAAGTCACTTAATCTCGCCATGCCTTAATTTGCTATCTGTAAAATGAGGATAATCATACTTCCTTACTTCCACATATATGTTTGTCTCATCTGTGCAGACTGTAAACTCTTTGGGGCAGGGACTGCCTCTTAGTATGTGTTTATTCAGGGCCAATATTCAGTTATGTCTACAGTTAAACTGCTACAGTGGTGCAGCTGCACTGCTGTAGGACTTTAGTGTAGACACAACGTACGCTGATGGGAGGGATTGGCATAGGCAATCCAACTCCCTGAGAGCCAGTAGCTAGGTTGACAGAAGAATTCTTCTGTTGACCTAGTGCTGTGTGCACAGGGGGTTAGGTTGGTATTTCTACGTCTCTCAAGGATGTGGTGAGGGTTTTTTCCTAGACATATCTATATTGTTGTGAATTCCTAGTGTAGACCAGGCCTTACAGTGAGAGGCAGCAGCCTGGTGGTAGTTAGCACACGCTGGACTAGAATATGGCAAAAAGAGTCAATTGTAACTATAACAAAGACTGAGGGCAGAAAATTGAATTTCACATAGACTAAAGTATATGAGAAGGTTATTGTAGGACACCCCATTGGAACCAATCAGTTGGAGGCCTCCAAAAGGGACGGTAAAAGGGGAAAAAAGGCCAAGAGGAAAAAAAGGATATATCTTACTTATTAATTCCAAAGTCCCAAGTGATGTGTGCTTCCGTTTTTGTTTGTTTGTTTGTTTTCCCTCCGGCAGGTGGAAATGCATCTTTTCGCCTGCAAAACACCTGTCTTTTCTCATAGTGAAAGGGGCCTATTTCTTTGCTTTTTGTGACGTTAACACACTTGAATTTATGCCAAAAATGCATATTTTTGTGGAGATCTCAACTGAAACTCTTAACTTGTTCCATGTAGATTACCAAACAGCTGTCAGATAGCAATGACTTCCAGTCACAACTAATCTGGGGCATATTTGAATCCGTTTCTGAGAGATGAAAGACTTCAAGGATGAAATCCTGGTCCCATTAAAGTCAGTGGGAGCTTGGCCATTGACTTCAGTGGAGCTAGGAATTCACCTCATAGCTCACTACTAACTGTTCAAACCACCCAATATGCATTGACTGTCACCAATTTTTTTGCTAAGTGGCTCAGTCCTGCAATTACGCTATGCCCTCTTTTCCCTCGTCCCAAATGCAGGAAATAGCAACACCTACAGTAAAGGCTTTCTGTACTCTGAAAAATCAGGTTTTAATGAACAATAAAGATTATGCTAGGTAATCCTTATCAGAATGATAAAAGATTGCTACTTTAATCCTTATTGCTTTTAAAAAAAATTAAACTCTTTAATCTTTTAAAAACAATTTGGGTTTGGAAAAAGAAATTGTACTGAAGTTGAGAAGTTGCTTGCCAAGTTTCAGGGTGATGCAATTTGGAATGGCTGAGATATTAAACCCTGAATGTTTGAATTTCTAATGAAAATGTCAATTTAATATTAACTCTAGCAGCCCTGCTGCAGTTTGGAATAATTTAAATGTACATTTTGCCTTTATTGTTAAACCCTGAGGGTGCCTCCAAGCTGCTGCTGCTGTTGGATTTCTGCACTATGCATTGTTGTGCTATCTAAGCAAAATAAGCAGTCATGGGGTAAGAGGGAAGGTTCTCTCACGGATTGGTAACTGGTTAAAAGATAAGAAACAAAGGGTAGGAATAATTGGTCAGTTTTCAGACTGGAGAGAGGTAAATAGTGGTGTCCCCCAGGGATCTGTACTGGGCCCAGTCCTATTCAACATATTCATAAACGATCTGGAAAAAGGGGTAAACAGTGAGGTGGCAAAATTTGCAGATGATACAAAACTACTCAAGATAGTTAAGTCCCAGGCAGACTGTGAAGAGCTACAAAAGGTTCTACAAAACTGGGTGACTGGGCAACAAAATGGCAGATGAAATTTAATGTTGATAAATGCAAACTAATGCACATTGGAAAACATAATCCCAACTATACGTATACAATGGTGGGGTCTAAATTAGCTGTTACCACTAAAGAAAGAGATCTTGTAGTCATTGTGGATAGTTCTTTGAAATCACCCACTCAATGTGCAGCGGCAGTCAAAAAAGCGAACAGAATGTTGGGAAACATCAAGGAAGGGATAGATAATAAGACAGAAAATATCATATTGCCTCTATATAAATCCATGGAATGCCCACACCTTGAATTCTGCATGCAGATGTGGTCGCCCCGTCTCAAAAAAGAAATATTGGAATTGGAAAAGGTTCAGAAAAGGGCAACAAAGATGATTAGGGGTATAGAATGGCTTCTGTATAGGAGAGACTAAGAAGACTGAGACTTTTAGCCCGGAAAAGAGGCGACTAAAGGGGGATATGATAGAGGTCTATAAAATCATGAGTGGTATAGAGAAAATAAATAAGGAAGTGTTATTTACTCTTTCTCATAATACAAGAACAAGGGACCACCAAATGAAATTAGTAGGTAGCAGGTTTAAAACAAACACAAGAAAGTATTTTTTCACTCAGTGCACTGTCAACCTGTGGAACTCCTTGCCAGAGGGTGTTGTGAAGGCCAATACTATAATGGGGTTCAAAAGGGAGCTAGATAGATTCATGGAAGATAGGTCCTTCAATGGCTATTAGCCAGGATGAGCAGGAACGGTGTCCCTAGCCTCTGTTTGCCAGAAGCTGGGATTGGGTGACAGGGCATGGATCACTTGATGATAACCTGTCTGTTCATTCCCTTTGGGGAACCTGCTACTGTCAGAGGACAGGATAATGGGCTTGATGGACCTTTGGTATGACCCAGTATGGCCGTTCTTATTGTGCAATGACACCCCTATTCTGTTTCTTTAGCATTTGTTTTCTGCTCCAGAGGTTAACAACTTACAAGAAATATTTACCTGACTGTAGTTTAACAACATTTTTCTGAAACACACTTTTTTTGGTGGTGTTTTTTTTTAAAATTGAGGTTCATAAAGAAACAGACAATGAAAAGTACAAAAAAGTAAATTACATACAGCTTGTTTGTGTTTCCAAATACCACCTGCTTCACAGGATATTTGATAGAATTATGGAATTATTCAATTTTACAAGCTGCAAGACCAGACAATAGACAACCAGTCAATACTACACAGATATAACAATTTAGGATGGGGGGTGGGGGGAACAGTAATAAAATAGGAGAAGAGATGCATAGATAGGGAGAGGAGGAAAGGAGGGAATGGGGATAGGTGTGAGAGAGGAAAAGGGGGAGAAGTTAGGTGAAATGGAGATCTGCCATCTCAACATTTTTGTCCAACTATATCGAGAAATAGGGTCCACATTTCTCCCAATTCATATAATTGCTTTCTACAGCATTAAGGTTTTTGTTCTTTGGCTGCTAACTCAGACCATCCAAATACCACTGCTCTATTCTGGGCATAAGTATCTCCTCTTCCATTTTTTTGTAAAATCATGCTCTTGATGATCACTGCAGCCCTCAAGAACAAAAGTTTTTTGGGCAGAGATAAACCCAGTTTAGTGGATAAATGACCCAGAATATAACTTTCAGCTGAGGTTTGGCTGCTGAAGCTGAGCACTGTTGTAACTCTTGCCACAGCTGCTTGACAGTTGGACAGTCCCACAGCATATGCACCAGGGTTCATTTTTCTTTGTTAGAGCACCAACAAACACCAGAGGATAAGGCCTTTATCCTGTGCAATCTCTGTGGTGTCCAGTACATTTTGAATATAATCTTTTATTGCATCAAGCATAGCCTGAGATCTCTCAGTGGACTGGCAGTTCTTACCGCTAAGACACTGACTAACACATCAACTTGGTCCAGATAACCTAGGACTGTCAGAGGTCTGAGAACTACTGGGAACCTTAGAATCGTAGAATATCAGGGTTGGAAGGGACTTCAGGAGGTCATCTAGTCCAACCTCAAAGCAGGACCAATCCCCAGAGATGCCTCATGAATTGCCCAGGCCAATGTCCACTATGTAACCTTGGTTCATGAAGATAAACTCTGTCTACAGTTCTTTTTGAAAGCATGGGCAAGGGATTTATTGTAGCCCTTAAAAGAATCCCAATGGCAGAACTTATTATGTAATGTTAAATATGCTTCTGTGATCTCAGGCTATGCTTACATGAACTTACTTGGAGAAGCAAATGAGTGAAAAGCTCTGACTGTAGTTTTAAGGCATTTTAAATGTATTTTTGTGTGCATTTAGTATTTGTCTATCAATTACACAGTGCGTAGGTATATATTGGTGAACATATACAGAGGTATAAATAGTTTATTTTAAAAATTGCTCAAAAATGGACAAAGTGGCAAACACGATTAATAGGAAAATGAAGCATTTTGATTATAAGGTAAATATCTGGATTTAACTCCTGATTTTTAGTTTAGTTTTTATGGAAATTATTCCAAGCTTCAGATGTGTGGCAGGATGTAAAATATGAACTTGGTTGGGCTTTTAGCAAAGAGGCTGAATATATCTCCACACTTCCCTTTGGTCCTTTTTTTTTTTTATTTAAAATACTGCTTTTTGACAGGTGCTGTCCTAGTAGAGAGCAAAAGTTAGACTGCATTTTATTGGTGTGTGTGTATATAGTTAAACTAATATGTTTTTCTTAGAATATTTTGGTATGAACTCAGTTTTTAAGCTAAATACCCATAGATCAGTGATCTCCAAACTTTTTAAGCACAAGATCACTTTTTGAATTTAAGGGAAACCCAGGATCTACTGCAAAGATAACGTTGAAATAACAGTAATCACACAAACCCAAACATCCTTGCCCTGCCCTCTGCCCTGCCCCTTCCCTGAGGCCACACCCCTGTGTGACACTGCCCCACTCATTCCATCCCCCCTCCCTCTATTGCTTGCTCTCCCCCAACCTCACTCACTTTCACTGGGCTGGGACAAGGGATTGGGATGCACCGGGGGGGGGGGTTCTGGGCTGGGGCTGAGGGGTTCGGACTGTGGGAAGGGCTCTGGGCTGAATCTAGGTCAGGGGGTTGGTGTGCTGGAGGGGTTCAGGGTGTGGGCTCTGGGAGGGGGTTTGCGTGGAGGAGGGGGCTGGGGCAGGAGGTTGGGGTGCAGAAGGGGGCGCGGGGTGCTGGCTTTGGAAGGGGGCTCGGGCAGTGGGTAGGGGTGCAGGATGCAGACTCTGGGAGGGGGCTGGGGCGGGGTACAGGAGAATGTGCGGGCTCTAGGAGGGAGTTTGGGTACAGGAGGACTCAGGGCTGGGGCAAATTGTTGGGGTGCAGGAGAGGGTTCAGGGCTGGGGCAAGGGGTTGGGGTGCAGGAGAGTGTGTGGGCTCTGGGAGGGGTTGGGGTGCAGGAGGGAGATCAGGGCTGGGACAAGGGGTTGGGTGCAGGAGGGGGTGCAGGCTCTGGGAAGGAGTTTTGGCGTGGGGGGGGCTCAGAGTTGGGGCAGGGGTTGGGGTGCAGGAGGGTTTCGGGATGCAGACTCTGGCCAGGCACCACTTACCTCAGGTGGCTCCCAGGCGGCGGTGCAGGGGGGCTAAAGCAGGCTTCCTGCCTGCCCTGGCCCAGCGCCGCTCCCGGAAGTGGGCGTGCATGTCCGGCAGCAGCTCCTGGAGGGTGGGAGGGACAGGTGGTTCCGCGTGGAGCACCCGTCTGCAGGCACTGCCCCCACAGCTGCTTTGGCTGTGGTTCCCTGTTCCCAGCCAATGGGAGCTGAGGGGGCGGTGCCTGAGGCAAGGGCAGCACGTTGAGACCCCCTTCCGCACCCCCCCCACCTAGAAGTCACTGCCGGATATGCTGCCCACCTCCGGGAGAGGCACAGAGCCAGCTCCAGACCAGGCAGGGAGCCTGCCTTAGTCCCACTGCACCATCGGACTGTTAGTGGCTGATCTCCCAGTTTGGCTGCAGGAGGGTTTACAACCCTATTATAATTTACTGGTCAATCGTGGAGCCTCTTACAGTGGATCTCAGTCTCAGTGACTGAGACTGAGATTGACTGTCAGAGGAGGCAGAATTTTTTTTCTCTCAGTGAGAGATTAGTGGGTTAAAATGAAGACGTGTTTTTCTAAAGTCATTCTGCAGAAATGATACAATATATATGTTGTTTTTGCCACTGAGGCGTGGGTAAATTTCATTAGCAATAATGGGTTTCTCTTGTCGGTCCCTCCGTAAATTGATAGGATAATAGAAATCAGATGAGACATCATAAGTTGAATACACACACATTTTAAAATTAAAAACCTATTAATTTCATATTTTTGTTGCTTTCAATTTGTCTGAAAACTCAGAAACATGGATATTCTATGTTAATCTGTATATTGTTTAGATTCTGTTGCAAAAACAAAAACAAAATTACAATACTTACAAATGCTAAAATGTTTCAGTTTCATGAAAAGAATTGAAAATGATTTGTAATGAATGTGGGTTTCCCTGAGGTTAGTAGAGAAGCAGATTTTTTAGACAGTGGAGAAAGTGTCAGTTTCAAAAGCCCATTTGTCCTTAACTTTGTAAACACTAGAGGAGATCATTTGAATTAGATGGACTGGAAATTGTTTATCTGTATTGAATTTTTTTAAATAAAATCACAGTATATTTTTCCAGCATGCAAACTGTTTGGAGAGGGAAAAACTGAGAGTAAGGCTGAAAGTAATATTATTGTAACTTGAGACTTATCTGAGTCACAATACTGGATCTCAAACCTATTCCTACAAGCTTTGCGGAAATGTGGATCCAGATCTGAGCTTTGTGACTGACTGAAGCTCATCTATGTTTGTCAAGGTTCCTTCCCCACTCTGAAATCTAGGGCATGAAAGACCCCCTAAGCTTATTCTTACCAGCTTAGGTTAAACACTGCCACCACCAAAGTGTTACACAAAGAACAGGGGAAGTGGCCACTTGGAAACGTCTCCCCATCAAATATCCCCCCAAGCACTACACCCCCTTTCCTGGGGAAGGCTTGATAAATATCCTCACCAATTTACATAGGTGAACACAGACCCAAACCCTTGGATCTTAAGAACAATGAAAAGCAATCAGGTTCTTAAAAGAAGAATTTTAATTAAAGAAAAAGTAAAAGAATCACCTCTGTAAAATCAGGATGGTAAATACCTGACAGGGTAATCAGATTCAAAACATAGAGAATCCCTCTAGGCAAAACCTTAAGTTACAAAAAGACACAAAAACAGGAATATACATTCCATTCAGCACAACTTATTTTGTCAGCCATTTAAACAAAACAGAATCTAACGCATATCTAACTAGATTGCTTACTGACTTTTTACAGGAGTTCTGACCTGCATTCCTGCTCTGGTCCCGGCAAAAGCATCACACAGACAGAGAGAACCTTTGTTTCCCCCCCGCCCCCTCCAGCTTTGAAAGTATCTTGTCTCCTCATTGGTCATTTTGGTCAGGTGCCAGCGAGGTTACCTTTAGCTTCTTAACCCTTTACAGGTGAGAGGATTTTTCTTCTGGCCAGGAGGGATTTTAAAGGGGTTTACCCTTCCCTTTATATTTATGACAATGTTTTTAGCTGAAATGCTAAATAAATTTATCAAACATTAGAGAGGGGAAAAATCAGTGAAAGAAAAGTGTGTGTGTGTGTGTTTGTGTGTGTGTGTGTATGAGTCTGTCAGTGGTATGTGTCTGTGAGAATGAAATGTACAGTGTTTTGACTGACTTCTAGCCTCACTTAGTTCTTTACAAGTTTATTAATAAAATTGGTGGGATTGAATAGATGTAACAGAGGGCAGAATTTGGCATGTGTTTTCAGGGGAGAGGATAGGTATATACACAATGGTTATTGGTAACAGGTTTTAAAGCAAACAGATTGAGTGGACTAAATTTTGTTCAACTGACTTCACTATCATCAGTGGGAGCTGGGTGAACATTCCTGAGGGCAGAATTTGGCTTTGTATATCTACTGGGTGTTTCTCAAGGCCTGGTTTTGTTTCAAAGCTATTTGAGGGAATTATCGTTTAACCAGTACACAGAAGACATGTAGGTGCTATGTCCATGCAGTGGAGTGGAAGGGAAATACTGTTTGCTCCTATGTGCAGGAAGGGTCTTTGAATTCCAGAATAAGTGAAAGCAAGTATTGTGTTCTCTGCTGTTTTGATTGAAACAGCTTCCCTTGTAACTACTAGTAAATGTGAAACACGTTCTGCTTTGGTTATGATGAGCAGGTCCTCAGTTCTGTTTAAAATTTATTTATGTGCATATTTATTTGGGGTGTGAGAAGAGTATTTTTTGTAGAAATGGATTAGAAAGTGAACCTGTTTGAGGGCTGGAAGATTAGTGTCTTTCCCTAGTATTTAAACCAGACAGCAGTTTGGAAGGGTTTAAGGGATAGAATAGATCTGAATAGATGAAAAGATGGGTTATGGGTTATGTAACCTTTCACATAGATCAGGGGTTTATAGCCAGATTAGTAGTGACTACAAGGGTGTGGCCTCAGCATTGGCATTTTTGCTATACTACTTCAGAGTGGGACTTGGAGAACTCCAAGACCAGGGGTGAAAGTGAGCTGGTTCGGCGTACCGGTAAGAAGCCGGTACCGGCCCGTACACAGCCCACATCCCTGCCCCTCTTGTCTCTCCCGTCGGTGGCCCTGGTGGTACGGACCCTACCGGCAGTGTTTTAATGTCATTGCCCCTTTTGATCCCCGGGCCGCTGACAGGGGGTGGGGGGCAAAAGGGCAGCTGCCCCAGGGCCGGCGATTTAAAAGGGCCCCGAGCGGCGGGGGCCAGGCAGCGCGGATGGGTTGGCTGGGGGAGGCTGACCCTGAGGCCCTGCCCTAAAGCCGGCCCCTGTACCGGTAAGAATTTATTATTACTTTCACCCCTGTCCAGGACTGAATAGTAATGGAGACTGACCTGCCCCCATCCCAGCAGTTGGTCCCTGCACATCAGGGTTGATGCCATTCCATACCTGTTCTCTGAACGTATAGGGCTTCAGCTGTCAATGTTGTCATTAAGGCACCCATCATCATCCTTAGTCACTTTAAAAGAGAAAAAGGGGCTGACAGAATTATTCTTCACTATTGTGTGCTACTTGTCTGTTAGAAAGCATTTATATAATGCTATAGGTATTGTCTATTGTTCCTACAAAACAGCAAGACCTGAATTTTGCTTACACCCTATAACATGAAACCTAACTTGCTGAAGCAGCTTGAGGTTGAACCTAAACTATTCTTTATAAAGGAAGCTGAGAAGGCATAATGCATAAGATTTACATTGCATACTGACATTCATTTTACTGTAAATGTTGAATGGTTATTTATATCGGAAAAAATATTGAGTATTTCCATATTAATTTCCCAACAGATGTCTGAATAGTTAGTCCTCCATTACAACAAGATCTTGTGTTTTTGATATTTCTGTTATTTGTTCTAGAAATGCCTCATCCACCTCCTTTTTGTGATTTGGTGGTCTATAGTAGACACTTGGAATGTATTGGAGACAACTTTGTGTTTCAGAAAGTGGAAGGAGTAATGAGGGGGCAATAATTTTAGACTTGATTCTGACCAGCAGGGAGGAATTGATAGTGAATGTGAAGGTGGAAGGCAATATGGGTGAAAGGATCATGACATGATAGATTTCTTGATTCTAAGGAAAGGAAGGAGTGGGAGCATCAAAATAAGGACTATGGACTTAAAAAAAACCAGACTTTAACAGAATGACCGAACTGGTATGTAAGGACCCACCAGAGAAGAAAATCTGAGGGGAAAAGTTCAGGAGAGCTGGCAGTTTCTCAAAGAGATAATAATAGAGGCACAACATCAACCTATCCTGATGCAAAAGAAAGAGGAAGAAAATCTAAGGAAAAAAGGAGTTCAGGAGAGCTGGCAATTTTTAAAGGAGGAAATATTAAAGGCACAACTGCAAACTATTCTGATGCGAAGAAAAGATAGGAAGAATATTAAAAGGCCACCAGGAGCTCTTTAATAACCTGAACAATTGAAAAAGAATCAAAAAAAGGTGGACTCGTGTCTGAATTGCCAAGGAGGAGTACAAAAGTATAGCACAAGCATGTAGGGACAAAATCAGAAAGGCAAAGGCATGTAAAAGGCAATAAGAAGAGGTTCTTTAAATATATTAGCAACAAGAGAAAGATGAAGGAAAGTATAGGTCCTCTGCTTAGTGGAGGAGAGCTAATAACTGATGACATCAAAAAGGGCTGAGCTGTTTAATATCTATTTTACTTCAGTCTTAACGAAAAAGGTTAATGGTGATCAAATACTCAACACCATTAATATTAACGACAAAGGGGACGGAGCACAAGCCAACGCAGGGAAAGAACTAAGATCTAAAGAATATTTAGATAAGTCAAAGGAATTCAAGTCACTAGGGCCTGATAAAATTCATCCTACTGTACAATCTCTGAACCATGAGCCATTATTTTTGAGAACTCATGGAGGACGGGTGAGGATCCAGAGAATTGAAGAAGGGTGAATGTAGTACCTGTCTTTTAAAAGGAGAACAAAGAGGACTTTGGGAATTATAGACCAGTCCGTCTAACTTTGATACCTGGAAAGATAATGGAACAAATTATTAAACAATCAATTCATAGAGATAATTGGGTATAAGGAATAGCCAACATGAATTTGTCTAGAACAAGTCATGCAAAATCAACCTAATTTCCTTTTTTTGACAGGGTTTTTGGCCTAGTGGATGCGGGGAAGCAGACATGACATATCTTGATTTCAGTAAGGCTTTTGGCACAATCCCACGACATTCTCTTAAGTAAACTAGGGAAATGTCAAGATGAAATTACAATAGGGTGGGTACTCAACTGGCTGAAAGACCATACTCAAAGTAGTTATCAGTTATTCTGTCAAACTGGGAGATGTATCTATTGGGGTCCTGCAGGGGTCACTGCTTGGTCTATATTACTAGTCAATATTTTCATTAATGGCTTGGATAATTGAGTGGAGAATATGCTGATAAAATTTTCTGATGACAGCTATGTGTGAACAAGATTAGAATTCAAAATGACCTTACAAATTAAAGAAATGATCTGAAATCAACAAGATTAAATTCAGTTCAGTCAAGTGCAGAGTACTACACTTGGGAAATGCACAACCACAAAATGGGGGCTAACTGGCTAAGTGGTAGTACTGCTGAAAAGGATCTGGGAATTACAGTAGATCACAAATTAAATGAGTCAACAATGTAATGCAGTTGTGAAAAAGACTAATATTCTGGGATGTATTAACAAGAGTGTTCTATAGGAAGTGTACATGAGGTAATTCTCCTGCTCTACTGGTGAGGCCTCAACTGGAGTACGGTGTCCAGTTCTCGGCATCATACTTTAAGAAAAATGTGGACAAACTGGAAAGAGTTTGGAGGAGAGCAGCAAAAATGATAAAAGGTTTAGAAAATCTGACCTTTGAGGAAGGTTAAAAAAAAAACTGGGCATGTTTAGTCATGAGAAATGACTGATGGGTGACCTAAGAAGTCTTTAAATATGTTAAAGGCTGTTATAAAGAGGGTGATGATCAACTGTTCTCTATGTCAACAGGAGGTAAGACAAGAAGTAATGGGCTTACTCTGCAGCAAGGTAGATTTCGGTTAGATAGTAGGAAAAACCTTTCTAACTATAAGGATAGTTAAGCTCTGGAAAGGCTTCAAGGGTTGCAGAATCCCCATCACTAGAGGTTTGTAAGAAATAGGTTAGACAAATACTTGTCAGGGATGGTCTAGGTTTACTTGGTCCTGCCTGAGTATAAGAGGCTGAACTAGATGACTTGTTGAGGTCCTTTCAAGCCCTACATTTCTATGATTCTTGAGAGTGATAGGTTTCAGAGTAGCAGCCGTGTTAGTCTGTATCAGCAAAAAGAAAAGGAGTACTTGTGGCACCTTAGAGACTAACAAATTTATTTGAGCATAAGCTTTTGTGAGCTACAGCTCACTTCATCGGATGGGGTTGATAGTGACCATCTAGCATGAAAATAGGTTTGTTTACAAAGGGCTTATGCCTGGAACGCCCTCTGTTACACTTCACATCCATGTCCAGTTTTAAAATGTCTATTCCAATTCCATGCAGGTATTAGAAGACTTTTTTGTGTTTGTTTGTAAAGTTTCTGACAGTATTTCTTCCGGGGGGACAGCATTGCCTAGTGGCTAGGGCATTGTACTGGGACTCGGGAGACTGGGTCATTTAGCTTTGCTACTGGCCAGCTTGGTGACCTTGGGAAAGTCACTTCCCCTACTTGTGTCTCAGCTTCCCCATACGCAAAATGTGGATAATGATGACCTCCTTTGCATTAAGTGCTTTGAAATCTAGAGCTATAAAAGAGCTAGGTATTATTATTGCCATAGTTGTTGTTATTCCTGGAGAAAATCAAGTTGGCATCCATATCTAGTGAATCCTATCTTATGATATTGCATAGCAAATCTTTTTAAAAACAATGGCAAAGCATAAGAAGAGTCCTCTCTAAAAAGAGAGGGGTAATATTGCTCTCAATTATACGCATACAATCCCATTTGCTTCAACAGAGTTGCACATACTTGAATAAGCACTAATTGGTCATTACACTCTTCAGAGACATCTGTGTGTCTTCAGTGACAAGTCTTTGATAAAACTTGAAGTGCCAGACTCCTGAGAGGTTATGTTCTTTAGTTAATGTTAGAAGTGTGCCTTTAAAGAACTGTTACTTCTTGACACCTGTGCGATTATCTTGTGACATTGCTGTACCAGGTAGTTGAATGGTCAACAGTTAACGTGTATATAAATACGTGCCATTTAAGTGCACCAGGAAGGTCTGGTGACCGGCTGACCTAGTGGACTGGTCAGCTTGTGGACTTTCAGGTTCCGCCGGTATAATCATCCCAGAGGAGCCTGGCTGCAGCCTCAATCACCCCTCTCCCTTCCCCTCCTCCCCCACTCGGATGGCTCTCATGAAAACTTGTCACTACAAAGAAGCTGCGGGGGCGGGGGAAGGAGAGAGGGGTCCTGACCCCACCCACTCCAACAGGTCCTGACCCAAGGCCCTAGGTGTCCCTCAGAGTGTGCAGCCCACTTACCGAGCTCCCCCAAATTATGTAACCCCCTGGGTACTTCCTGATAGAACCGCGCTCTTCAGTTTGGGGCAGGCTTAGCAGACTCTCCTCAGTCTCTCATTGTCCAGTTGAGTTAGTCAATCTCCCTCAGGGCTTTCAACTCCCAAAGAGGAGGGGGAGACCAAATTCCTGATGCTAGTGAAGCCTCCACAAAGCAGCTGCCACTCCCTACACAGTTCTCAGCATCAGCCTTGATTCCTGGTGCCACATGCAGATCATTGCCCCCTTCCGCTGGGTTACGAGTGTAATTTTAAACTATTCCTCCACTGAGAACATGCCTTGTACCTGTCGAGGGGGTAGGGTCTCCAGCTCAGTACTGTTCTAGTCCCCACCTTAGTTCAGCATGAGTCCTGTAGACCCCATCACACAGAGGTTTTTAAAATAAATTCTTACCAATGTTTTTGGAATAATTTCATATCCAATCATTTATTTTTGTTTACCACTAAATAAACCTGCTATGAAATGGACTAAATGCATGAGTCCTAATATATTAAATTAAATTATAAATGATAAAAAAGTAACATAATTTCTGGTGCCCCTTTCATCATGATAGTTATTCAATAGCAGTATGGTTGTTCATATGATCAGTCCTCAGGCCAGAAAATATTCCATTATGCCTACGTTAGCTTTACATGTATGCATTTATCTAAGCCCATTCACATAGTAAGCTTATGTGGCTAATATTATTTATTTATAGTAGAAAAAGCAATTCCAGTGACTATCTAGTTTTGCACATAGCTAACTTCTGTAATCATGTGATCTTCTTACTCATCCCCCTCATCCTTCCCATTGTTTGTTAAACTTACTTATGTCTTTAAATATTGAGGTCATTGGGGCAGGAACTGTCTCTTTCTTCGTGTTTGTACAGCCCCTAGCACAAAAAGGCCTCTGGGAATTAGTGCAGTAAAAGCAATAAAGGAATATTACTACTATTTGTTAATCTGAGTTATCAGTTCATCCTCCTGATATATTAAAAATATAATGCATACTCCTATTTAGCATGCAATAGACATTATAATGATGATTAGAATTAAAAGCAGTAGAACTGTACAAATGATAAATCAACAGTGTTTCAGCAATATTTTTTTTCTGTTGCTGCTAATTAGGCATGGCAAAGTAGAAAATAAATTCACATTGCCTTATTACCAGTATTTTTTGTACTTTTTTTGTGAAGCATTTTTCTCTCCTGTTTAGTAGAGCAGATGCTAACTTAGAAATCCATGGAAATCCAAATCTTCAGTATGCAAAAGAGCCCTTTGCATTCTTCCAAACCTAGAGAAATCCTGGCACAAGTTAGAGCAGCCTGAAGGCTGCTTTAATACAGTGGTTCTCAACCAGTGGGTCTCAACCGGGCCCCCTAGGGTGCCATGAGCAGGTTTCGGGGGGTTCACCAAGCACGGCCATCATTAGATTTGTTGGGGCCCAGGGCAGAAAGCCAAAGCCCCACCGCCTGGGGCTGAAGCCTGGGGCTCCAAGTCCCGCTACCCGGGGCCGAAGGCTGAGCAACTTAGCTTTGCAGGGCCCCCTGTGTCATGGGGCCCCAGGCAATTGCCCTGCTTGCTACCACATAACACTGGCCCTGGCTTATATATGCAGAAAAACAGTTGTGGCACAGTTGGGCAGTGGAGTTTGTATTGCAAGTGGGGGGAAGAGGGGCTCAGAAAGGAAAAGTTGAGAACCCCTGCTTTAGCTGATAATATCATCAAGGAGCTATGATCTCAGTGTGTGGAAGCCCCAGCCAGGTCCCCTATGTTAGCAAGCAGGCAGGAGGGCAGGATTGCATAGGAGTCGTCATGGACATCCCTTTCACAGAGGAAATCCTCCAAAGAGCTGCAGATTTAGGCCTTTTTTTGTGCTCATGGATCAGCACAAACTGGCTGGAATTAGTCCAGAGCCAGAGCACTATTTTGAAATTACCTGTGCAACATTTTTATTACTAATACCTGCAGGGAGGTACCCTATTTGGAGAATAGCTTTTGTTAGTAGTACAGTTAACTTGAAGAATAGCAGCGGGAGCACATGCATCATGTTTTGATATCACACATAGAGTGGGATGGCTTTTCTAAAAATGTCATAAAGAAGTGATGTATTTTAGAAAAACATATTTAGAATTTAGAGTAAGACTTTAATGAAGAGTTGGAGGTGGGGGGAAACAACCAAAAATGTACACTCCAAATGATGGAGAAATTTAGATGTTTAAAAAAAAAATCTCTTCCGTTTGTTACTCCAGTGGTCACTGTTCAAAAGTTAACATGCAGCAAGAGTTTGAGGTTCCACAATTAATTTCTGTTGAAAGTGTAGGGAAATATTGCAGTAACTGCTGGAAAATGGGTACTCACTAATGGCTTTGGATCAAGTTAAAAGGGTGTGTGTGCGTGTGTGTAAACGTACAGGACAGGGAATGCGTGGTAAGGATGGTCACCATTTAATGCTTTGGAGGCAAAACCTATATGGATTATTTATCGCTAGGTTATAACCATTATAAGGAAGTCCAGAATAGGTTGACATTTTCCCTTTAAATAGTAGAAACATTATCTTCATTGGAACGAGGAAGGCTTCATTTTCTTTTTCTTTTCATCTATTAATCACCATAGGAGACGTGCCCTACAGGGGATACCGAACTAAAAACTATTTATTTAAATGCAAAAATAAAAAAGGTTTAATGAATTAAAAGAATTACAATAAAGTATGTGGGGGGAGGGGGGAAGTGGGAGACTTTGTTACATATGCAAGTCACTGCTGGACATGAGCTGCATATATTTTAATTGAAGGAGTTTCTAAATATATATTAAATATCATGGGACTAAGATCTGAAACCATCTGTCCCACCAGAATTTACTTCTCCATATCTACTGTCTCTACTCATTTGTATCCAAGACATATACAAGATTTCTCAGATAATGGCTGCACTTTGATACTATCCAATTAATTGCTGTCACATACTCCAAACATGGCCTTACATCTCTCTTTGGAAATTGGGCTTTGCTAAAAGTCCTGTTATGTTTTCCTGTCCATGTATATCCAGAACAAAGCTGCCGATTTTTTTAAATATAAAAATCTATCTCCTACTAATGAGCTGAAACAGTTTGAGGTCGGTCTGGCTGAGGTTTATTAAAGTGTATTAAATTCCTGGTGAAAGTGTGTGTCCTGTTTTCTCAGTGTAAAAGGTTAAAAATGTTCCTTAAAGTTTTGCTTTAAAAAACCCCCAAAATGCACTTAGACAAATCATGGCTAGGTATATGGTGTGAAGGGAATTGAAGACCCAGGGGATGGTTCCTGGGATACAGAACCCTTCACCTCTCAGCCACTGGCTGGAATGTTGCCCAGGTCAATGGTGGCTGAAAATTGTTGCCTTGTCACAGCTGCTTGGTGGCAAATGCAAAGTGAATTGTTGGCAGAAGTCTGAGGATCTTGATCTAGGATTGAGACTCCCACAGGAATTTGCAAACAGATTTGGGGGAGGGAGGAGGTCCTGACAACCTTCCCTTTCCAGTCATTTCTTACCCTCTTGTTAAATAAGTAAGAAAGTAAATAAATAATAAAATAAAATAAAATTCTGTGCCTTATGCTTACAGAGCTAACTTTTAAAATGTGAACTGATCATAAACCAATGTAGTACTGCCTGACTGAATCTCCAGACAGCCTCAGCAATAGGTCTAAACCTTGCTGATCATAATTTGTGAGGGAGACAGAAAGAGGTGTCAGGGTTTTTGTGCCCTTCAGATATTGCTAAATGGAAGTGGAAGGTCTAGGTCAATGGGAGAGAGGGCTTGGGGGCTGTCTTGGCATGGAAATTCAGGTCTCAGTATAGAAAAGTTTGAGACTCGATGGTTTATGTGAGATGCGTTGGTGGTGCCAGTCCAGTCGACAGGTGTCCACATCTCCAACAGGTACCATATGGGATTGTCCTAGCATAAAAAAAATGCTAAACAATTAAATCCAGTCTGTTCAGGAGCGTTCTTCAGATGAAAAGGTGCTTGGGCAATGCCATGTGAGGAAGCTTGTAGTGTTGCAGATGTATCTGCTCTGCTGATACCAGCTGTCCTGGTTGAGGAATGAGCTGCACCTGTGGTCTCTCCCTGAGGGCACTCTTTCCAAGAGACAGGCCTCTACCTGCACTTCTCGCAACTGGAAGTCGACGATTCACTCCATTAGTCTGGATCACCAATCTATAACACCCCGTGTTTCCACTATATGGTTACAGGGCAAGCAGTGCTTTATATTCCTTTGCAGTCCCTTAGGAGTGCACCTCTTAGGTGACAGATTTTGTTTCCTTCACCTCACTGTGGTTCTACCACCCTTTGACTGGATCTTGCGGTGACAGCAGCAGCCTCCCTGTTTCCAGTTGTGTTGGCACCTGCAACACACTTCTCTCTAGGAGCCTGTGACCAGCAGCTGATTACAGTAATTCAAACTGCAGTGTTGACTATCCACGCCAAGGTACATAGCAAGCAGACAGAAAGGTTAAAACCACAAAAAGTCTGCATGCCAAGGTTTTGCCTAAACCTTATCACTTCTCTCAAAGTTTAGGGAAGCCTAGCTGCCTCAGACACATCCTACAGGTCTTCTGTCTCAGACCAACTGCTCCTGCAGGATTCTCTACCTCTCTCTGTGTCTCTGTTCCTATCTCTCCCCCTGAGAAGCTGCTGAACACTCACTCCCCATCACCTTTCATGAGCGGGTGCTTTTTAACTATTTACAGTCGTTTTGATCTCTAGGCTTTGGCCTTGGCCAAACAGCTAGGTAATGTTCATCTGGCATCTCAGAAAAGTATTTCCCTGTTCAATGGTTCAGCCCTTGTCCCACTGAAACTGTTTACCTTGAGTTGTCTTACCTCTGACCATTTTGTTGTTTCCTGCTTGCTCTTCCTAGCAACCCCTTTTAATTCAACTTCATGTAGGCAGACAGGATAATATCAAGCAGATAAACTGAAGAACCTATAATATTTGTTAAAAATAATGCAGCTATCTCCCTTGTTCCCACAGGATTCAAGTGCGATGATTATGGTGTGGTTTATTGGCATTAAATTTCTTATAAAATGTGCAAAAGCAAACATTATTCCCCCCCCCCCTTTTTAAAGGAAGTTCTCCTTGACTGTCTTTTGTCAAGCATCATATTTTTCTTTCATTATTATCTCTACTACTACTGGTGCTCAGAACGGAATACTCACCTTTTTTTTGTTAATACATTCAATATCTCTCCTTTTGTTTCTGCTGCCAAAGCAGTGTCATATTTGCTATGGAGAAATTACAAGCAGTGTTGTACATACACACATCTACATGGACTTTAGAAGCTTGTCATTCCAAATATGCCATTTATGCACCACAATTAACAGTGGGTCACTGTTTGCATTATAAATCTCGGTTTTCAGGACATTACACTAAAGAATCTGGCTGTTAAAATGTGTTTGGGGTGAAACAAAGGGGACGAGGTACTGCACTCAAAGTCTCTCTCTCTGTCTGCTAAACTTGGAGAAATTATGTGTTTTAGTTTTGAGGCAAATTATAGAAAAGATGGAGACTTTGTAGGTTCCAGTACACTATTCATTTCCAAAGCTGCTTTTCTTTTTTGATAGAAATGTTGAAGCCCATTAGTCTGGAATGATAACTATACTCTTTGGGACTTTTATGAGAAATCTCTGCTCACATACAGTATATAAATGAATGAGTTATTTTGTGTATACCCTAATATTTGTTTCCATCAAAAATCCCATAACATATTTTAGCTCGTGAAACTTGCTGTGTGCAGAACAGCACACAATGGATGGCAGTGCTATTCCTCAGCCACAGCAATCATTCGGGTTCCTGATCTTTCTCCTAGAAAATCCCTTTCATATGGTACAGTTAGGAGGTTGGCTGCAATAGCGTCATTAGGAAGTGTATGGTGCATGAGTTTTTGGGGAAGGAAGCAATAAGTCTAAATAATATATGTCACGTCTTTAACACTGTAGCAAGATTTCTGGCAGGTCAAATAGATTAGTTGTTAAGATTAATTAATATATATACATATATTGGCAATAGAACACCTGAAGCACTGTGCTATCAGAAGCTCCTTAGCTGGCTACAGCCAATGGAGTCTCTCATTCCATTTTGTCTTGCAGCTGTTTGCCATATAAGTTAGGGACTGTGGAATACAGTTCTGAAAGCCAGGAAATAGAAAGTTAAAAGCTCCAATTCCTCCCTAAATGCCTGGGTGCAGAAGAGTACTCTGTGCCATAGGAGCTCTGCCTCCACGGTGAAGACTTTAAAACCTAGCAGTGTTTTCCCCAGGAATTGAAACTGGGGGAGGGGTGGTTCAGATTTACAGCGGGGGGGGGGGGTGGGGGGGAAGGGGAGATCAGGGCCGATGAGGGGTGAGACTGTGAAGGTGAAGGTAGGCTGTATGGCACCATAGTAAAAACTGAAAAATGTTTCATGACCATTTTATTAAACTTTTAAATCATTGCACAAGTTAAAGTTGGCTACTTAAGCCTTCTATGAAGTACTACATCTACATCCTTCTTGGTTTCTTGTTATAATTTTGCACAACTCTGTTAATGAACTTCTTGAATGCAGTGCATTCATCTTTGGTGGCTTCTCGTGTGTCGGTACTTCTGTTCCATCAATTGATATGCTCATTAGTTCATTCACATGATCAGGCAGAAGGCAACTTCTTTCAAAACACAAAATTCTATTCAATGATGAAAAAGAATGCTCAACTGTAGCTGTTGTGACTGGGAGTAGCAAGAGATGAATTCCTACTTCTTTCAGCCCAGGAAACATAGCATAAAGATCGGGTCGAGCCACTAGTGATGATAAAAAAGAAGTTGAAGTCAAATCTTCATTCATTCGTTGTATGATATTCCACTCTGTGTTCAAATTCTCTATTCTGTCCTGAGCACATGGCAGCCCCATTGCTGGTAGTGCCTCACTCCACTCAACTGTCTGTGTTTTATTAGACAGGGATCTGTAAAAACTACGTAGAGGTTGAGTAGAATCTAGAAGTTGCTGTTGTAGATTTTTTAAGAATCAAGTCTGTGTACTTTTTCAGTTGTCTTAACAAACACTTCTTGTCCTCTTCACTTAAGGATTCAATATACATGCCTTCATTAGTCAACTTCTGGACTGAAGTCTTTGCTTCTTCCTGTACTTTTTCAATGGATAGCTCTAATCCAAATGTAGCTTCTGTTGCTGGACAAAGATCTACTACTGTTGTAGCAGATGCCTGGAAGGCATTGTTTAATGACCCAAGTGGTTTCAACGGTAGACTTACAAGAGAGAGAATGGCAATAATCTTCTCTGAACGTAGTAGCAAAAGTAATCTACCAGCCTCACTACTTAGATCCATTCCATCTTGGTAGATACTTTCCAAAGCCAGTAATAATGGCTGGAGTAATTTTAAGACAACAGCCAAAGATCGCTCATGAGAAAGCCAGAGGGTTTTCCCAGGTTGGACTAATTTGAACTTCAGTCCCAGTGTATCTTCTATATTTTCCAAGAGATTCAGTCTTTCTGGACTTTTGCTGAAAAAAGAATATAATGAAGACATTACATTTATAGCTTTTTAAATGTCTTTTGAAGAGTCTGCAGCTCGTACTAGCGGTAGTTGCAGTAGATGGCCTCTGCAGTGTGTATAGGAGAGACTAGGGTTACACTTTTCTCTGAGCAAAGCTTGTGCTCCACCATGTCTTCCAGAGAAATTTGCAGCTCCATTAAATGCACAAGCAACCATCTGTTTGGGGTCCAATTGACAAGCATTTAATTTTTCTAAGATGGGGGTTGTCACAGATGCAGCCAATCTGTCTTCTGTAACTTGAACATCTCAAAATGCATGTACTGGCCTACCACTGACATCAAGATAACGTACACAATGACTTAATACTTGATGACCATTTGCATTGGTACATTCATCTGCCATGTATGCAAATTTTTTGAATTTGGTGAGAGAGTTCTTCACTTTTTCAAATGTTGAGTCTTTCACTGTTGCACCACATGCGTCTAGCCAGTCAGATGAGTTTCTTGCAGAAAGATAGTGAGCATTTGCTGGTCTTGTTCGGAACCAGTGTTCAAGTTCAGGATGAACAAGTGACAATGCACTTAACTTTGGCCTCCAGTTTGTAGTGTGTGGTATCTCTTGGCTAAATAGGAAGTATGATGCCACAGCCATGTTTGTTCGCATGAACTGTGTTGTGTCTCCAGAATTCTTAACAGCCTCATTAACACTCACCGGTGCTGTCCTTGGTCAGTGGAGACTCAAAGTTCAGAGGTGCTTTCACATGAGTTCACCTCCCAGGTGGGGGGCAAGAAGGCACCTTGCTCATTCCTCCAGCTGCTCCTGTTCGCTCTGGCCACTGTTTTTCATTGTGCCACCGTTCACTCCATCGCTCTATTGCCAATGGCCCTGCGCCGTCACCTTCTGCTGCCACCTGCCACTGCGACCTCTGCGACCTGGTCTCTTGAGGTTCCACCAGCTCTCAGTGATTTCAGCTGAGCTCTCAGTGGGGGAACTTCGTTGCTAGTGCAGACTGGGCCGTCTCTTCCACAGAAACACTGTCCCACAGGAGGTCTAAGCACTTAGACCTGATTATCAGTGATTTCAGCTGTAGTGGTCACTTAACACAACAAAAGACTATCTATGGAGCCTAATCAGCTCTGTCTTTAAACAGTGGAAAGGGGCAGGTCAAATAGTACTTGTGACTCAGGCAGACCGTCAAGCAAAACACCTGCCCCCACCCTCTTTTGATGCCCTCAATCAGCACAGTTCTATTGCCCTTTACTCAGACAGTAAGAATAACAACATTTCTTTACCCCCTGCATTCAAGTGATTTGTAACCTAACCCCAGCCAAAATCTATCACTTGGCAACACAGCTCTATTTGCTGGATACCTAGGTAGATTAGATGTGAATGTAAATACAATCTGGTCCTGAAGCCTTTCCCCCTAGCCCGCAGCTCATCACTAGCTGTCAGGGAGAGCTCATTTAGACTTTGCTTACAAATGAATGCACTGACATGGTCATAAAAACAACAGCTGTGTAAGGAAGCTAGTCTATGTTCATACTTTTCAAATTGATTATTCTTTTTTAGATACACGTATTTTATCATACACTTTATGTGCTTTTAAATTGTGTATTAATGTTTCAATTTCAATTCAAATTTCCAAACAATCACTAAATTGGCAACACTGCATGTAACTAAATCACAAAACTGGGGGGGTGTTGGGGAAATTCATGGGGGGTAAACACCCCCATGGGCGGGGGATAGGGAAATTCCTGAACCTAAGTGTCTAAAGTTAGCTTCTAAATCCACATTTACTCAGTTAAAGTATCCAGCATCCAGCATTTACTTCAGTAGGAGGTATTGGCTGCTCAGCGTATTAAGGGCCTAAATATGGACATAGAAGTCAGATTTAAAAGTCTTGGCCCAAATTCTGAAGCCCTTCAGAGGCAGTTAAGGAAATTAGCTTTACATTTCCTGTCTCTTGTTGCTTTATGTCCTAGCCTGATGCAAATTGTTCATTGTTGCAGCTTAGTCACATAATGGAGCCAGAAGAATCACGCTGCAGCTGAGCATTCCTTAGTTCTGCCTTTCTACTGTTGACAGCGCACGGTTCTTTCTCTAATAAATGATACAGCACCATGGTCTTTGTTACTAAGCAAATAGCTTTCTCTCTGTACTACCTTGGGAAAGGCGGTGGGGATGTCACCTCAGATTTTTACTGTTGTTTTTATTGGAGGCCAATAGCTTTCTTAAAACTTGTATTCCTCAAATTAAGTGGCCTCAGCCTCTCTACTTTTCTAACTTTTAAAAATGTATGCATGATATAGTTCTATCAGAGGCAACTTAAAACCAGCTTTTTAAGAGAGGTTTGTCTATAGGGATGTGTGCCCCTAGAACCTTCTCATCTACTTTGAGACCTGTCTTGGTTAAAACTACCACAATGGTATTTTATTGATGATGATAAATAATGTGTCCTTACTTCATCCTATTTTCATTCTGCGGCTCTCAAAAGCTTTACAAAGGTGGGTAGGAATTATCCCTGTTTTACAGAGGAGTCCATGAAGGTATCGAGTGAGGAAGTGATTTTCCAGACTCGTGTAGGCTGGGAGGATGAGTGGTGGTTTTAAATAGATCAGCTAACATGCTATTTATGGCATTTTTAAAACATCTCGTGTTCACAAATACAGTGATGTTTATAGAGGTACTGTCTGACTGTGATCAAAACTAGTTTGTAACTAAAGTAGCTTACAGACAGCATTAGCTACTAACTCGCTATGTAGTTTACAAATGGAGTGATTTAACTAGATTTGACCACAATCAGGGAGCACATTTATAAACACTGATATCTCTGACTACACGATGTGTTTAGAAATGTGTTAAGCAGCATACGTTAGCTAACATGTTTTAAAACACCACTAATTCTCCCAGACTATACAAACCCCACATCTGTTGCAACAGATTGCAGCTCTCCTGACACCTGGTTGAGGGCACTATCAACTGCAGCTGTAAGGGACCTCATCATCTCTGGAATGGGATCAACTCTGCCTGCTAGAGGCATGAAGCAGGGGATATCTAGAAACTTAATTGTGTGCACACATTGGTCAGGCCCTTTCCATTCAGTTCCCCATCACGTTTACGCACTGCCTGCTACTGTGTTAGTGAGCCTATTAATTGTAACAGTCTGTCTACATTGAGAGGTTATAAGTATGCTAATAAATTGACCCTTATGCCTAACATGTGAAATTCAGCCCTGTGCAGCAGGCCTGCACAAGGCCTGTGAAAAACATAAGGGGAGACTTAAGTGGTCCACATGCCTTATGCTGGCTTTCTGCACGGGTATGAGTTTCAATATGTTTACTAACCCAAGGGTTGCAGTTGGACAAGATCTATCAGTGTATGTTAACGAGAGGCCTGTTGAATATAGAAAACATCCTACCAGCAGCCTTAAGGAATATCATCCCAGTAGGTTTAAAAATGACACGCCTTGGGACATATACCATACACTTGCCCGCAGCCATGGACCAAAGAATGCTAAGTTTGCTTCTGCGCATAGATTTCCATATGGTGGTGGTGCACTGCTCTGCTGCAACTCTGCAAATGTAGGTTATACTGCTGCAAATACTCAAATCAAAATGAAACATGAGCAGAAGAGATTAGATGGCTTTCAGCAAAGTAGCAGCAGTATGAATAAAGGAAACTGTACAAAGAAAACAGGTGTCAAAATGAACATTGTAATAATGTCCTTTTATCAGAAATTATAAATTAACTCTGGAATATCTTTGTTTTATTTTGTTTTATTTATGTGTGTATTTATTTTTTTCTGTAGGCTGTGGAAACCAACCTTGCTTCAAAGGATAGTCACTGGGTCTTTGTAAATGAGGTAAGATAGCCAAGAGATAAGCTAGTTTTGTCCTAGTGTTAACTCTTTCATCTACTTTTGTTCCTCTTATTCCATGCATTTAAACAAATCAGACAGAGGCATACACTTTCCATTTTGCTTTTTTATGATACAATAATTCAATTTGTGTGGCTTCATTGTTAGTCTCTCATTTGGATTGGCATACGCTGAATACTAAAATAAAGTCCCCAGTGTATGTGATGATAACTGAAAGGCTGTTCATTTCCCCCCCCCCCCGCCCCATAGTGATCTATTCCATTAGCTTTTTAGTGCAAAGAGAGCTGCTCAAAAGACACCTCACCTCACTTCGCAGTCAGAAACCACTGACAACAATAAAGAACAGTGAGGCTGGATTTAAAGTCTGTCAATTGTTGGCCTATTACAACATGAACTTACATGATATGTGGTGTAACTCTACTGCAGAATTATGTTGATCTTTTGGTCATAGTAATATCAATTTAAGATGTCAATTTCCTATCACGTCCTTGGGCGGGTGGGTGGGGGAGGGGTGGAGAGGGGAAGGACCTTGTATCTTGTCCTGTCACAACTATTATTTATTTTGTGTTAACACCAAGAGGCCCCAATCAGGATCGATACAGACACGTGTTAAAGTACAGTCTCTACCCTGGAAAGCTTTATACACTAGAATCCCAGATATGCCAATATAATCATTATACATCTCTAATTGCTTAAGAGAAGCCATATTAGTTTAGACATTTGTGTTCTTTAATAATGATATTGTTATAAAGGGTAATAAAATATTTAAATGAAAAAGTGACTCAATCCATTGCCTTACATTCATATTTTATACACACAACAGCAAATTTAACTACTGATTCCTTTGTTCGCTTTTCAGTCTCTTCTTTGCATCTAACAAATAGTTTTGGATTAAAGTAACCTTATCTATTAACAGTAACTATAAATTGCATTGTGTCACTATAACTAGTGACACAATGCAGAAAATGCAGGTAGGAGAAAATAAAATCTCTGTATACAAAGGTTTGAGTTTCTTCCCTATCCCTGTTACATTTGTGTGTTTCCTCCTTTGTCACCTACTGTAATGGCCCAGTAAAAATATCAGCAAAGCACACAGTGTGTCACTATTTATATTCACATAAAGATAACACACTGAATGCTTCCTACAGTATTTATTATGGGGTTTTGTTTGGGATTTTTGTTGTTGTTCAGATGTTAAAATTCACTTCATAAAGCCTAAGTCTAAATACCCTTAAACAAACAAACAAAAAAATCACCACTACCACCACAACAAACCTTCAAAAGGTGTCAGGTTTGCTCTTATTTTGAGAGAAACAAAATATGCATCTCTTTTTCTGCTAGAGGGTGGATGGGGAAGCCACGCTGGCAAAATGCAAATCTAAAGTATCAATCAATGGTTCACGAGACAAGAACAAATTAGAATTCCCATATAATGTAATAAAATCTGGGGGACTTGTTATTGCAGGTAGAAATAACAACATAAATATTACTCAGTGATAAATATCAGTTCAAAAACTTATAGACTCTATTAAATCCAATTGAGTTAAAAAAGAAAACTATAAAATAAATACCTCAAATCCATGAAACTCTGGAGCCGGAATATGCAAGCTAAAAGTGCGAGAAATGTCATAATTCTTCCATTTTAATGGGAATGGGTAGATGTCTGCTTACTCAGGGGTACTGTGGGTTGGTTTCCATTTTGATCTCCAATATGTATTGGCAGGAGTTATTAATGTACATTCTTCTGTCCTACATCTGTAGAAGGGCAGACTCCTTTGGACTTAATTCTAATTTGAGATACACAGGCATACATTTGTGCATATCTAAACTTTGTGCTTATATATATGCACAGTGAGAGAGCATCCTGTCCTCATCCAGATACCACTGTCTACATACCAATGTTCACTTGACATCAGTGGGGATGTTGGGGCAATGCCACTCCCTGGACATGCATTGACATGGGCCTCTGATTCTCAGATTGGAATCCAGCATTTAATCCACCTGTGGCATCCAATTTTTAGAAGCAATTGGAACCGTTATTTTCAATGTTTTCTTCCATGAGTAATATGCCGGATTGGGCCTATATCATAAAAGGCACATACTGGGGCTAGTGCACAGCTACTTCCTCCCAGAGAGAGATCCAGGGAAACGGAGCCTGCTGAGGGGTTCAGCGTACTCTTCTGTTAATGGCCAGCCAGCTCCAATGCCAGTGCAGAAAGAGGCAGAGCCATGACAATCCTGAGGGGCAGTTGCAAGAAGGAGCCCATAAACTCAGGCGAGCACAAAGCCTACACTGTGTCTTGTCCCCTGCAAAGGAAATGCAAAATTGCAGGGTGAAGCACCTCTGCCCTTCCCTCTTGCTCCTTTGCTCATCCATATAAAGACTAAACATAGTCTGGCCATAGTATGTACTCAATTTTGTAAGGTGCTGACATTCTGGTCTGGATGAAACTAAAAACATAAGCATGTACTTAACTTTAAGTGCACCAATGGGGCTGTTCACCTGTTGAAAGTTAATCATGTGCTTAAATACTTTGGTGGACTGGGGCCGGAGTGCTTAGCATCGTGTAGAATCAAGCCTTATGTGCACATTACAATCACATGGCCACTCTCCTGCATGCTCCCATGAGGCACATTGTAAGTCTTGATCACACCTTATTTTGATGTGGAAGACCTGAACAACCATCTAAGCTAACTGATTTGCACCATGGGGATTAGTTCGACTTCAAAGAAACAAACTACCATAGTAATATTTCTTTCATCTTTTATATTCTTGGGCCAGCTTGTAAACCCCCAGCTTGCAACAGTGAGCAGCTAGTGACCTAATTATTCCCATTGTAGGCAATGGGATGGTTTATGGGAGTACCTGGTCATCAATGGGAAGGAGAGGTTTTACAATTTGACCCTTAATATTTTGTTTACTGTATAAACTATGGAATCCTGGAACCCTGGAGTCAATCCCTCTCCCTGCTGTTCCCCATTTCCCAAATCAAGTTAAGTTCAAATCCAGACCTGAACTTCATGACTCAGGCCCATCTCTTTACTTTGCTGTAGTCTGAATGAGTACACAGCATTGATTTATTCATATGAAGTGTCTATTGCAGTTTTGCTATAATTAGACTATTTAATTATCATTATTTGATAACTGAATGGATGTTTTGATTATTTTTATTGTCTCCATTTCTGACACCATGAGGTTGAGGTTCAACTTTGGAGTCTGAATTTCTGTTTTCCCACTTCTTTTAATCTTTAAAATAAGTAAATATCACCCAGTCTGAGAGCAGCAGGGGACCGGTCTTGGATTACATTGCTCCAATTCACATCAGTGTTCTGCATGTGGTGCTCTCTAATGACCTGAGTCTTTTTCTAGTCACCCCACTGTTCAATTAGGAGTGGCATTGGTGGATTCAAAAGGGTTCCAGTCAGCTTCAAGCAAGAGCCCAATCCAATTCCCACTGAAGTCAAGAGGAATATTTAAATTGGCTTCAGTAGGATTTGAATCAGGCCAGTGGAGGAAGGAATGCTACAGTGCAAAGCCTTTTAGGATGGGGAAAATACCCTGGGTACACAGGGAAAATAGATAATTACTTCCAATATTTTACCTTTTGAATCACCATTTAATGATGATCCTCCCATCTTCACAAGATACACTTGATATTCTTAAATGTTTTGTAATGTATCTAGCTGGTTCCATTGCAGGTATTTTATAATTACAAATTGCTGACAAGTCAAAAGCTGTAAATTGTCTTTTTGTGTGTGTGATTTTTTGCGGGAAAAAAATGTACCTGTCAACGATCCCTCATTTTAGCCCATAGTTACCTTATTTCCACTTTATAATTGTAGATTAGTCAAAAATAGAGAACTGAACCAGGAAACCAACGTTGGGGCCCAAGTTATTATGTATTAAGAAGTTCATCCAAATGGTTTAAAATGTCCTGCTTTACATGCACTTTTCCTTTTACATTCTTGGCTTGTGGATGGGCCTTGTGATGCTTTGGACAGGAATGAGTCTAAATATTTGATTAAATGGTTCAAATACTTTTGAAAAAGCCAGACTGGAAGTTGTGGTTGTGTTAGCCTTAGCAAAAGCAAATGATAACCTTTAGTGTCTTTAGAACCACTCAGCGTGTTTCCGGGGTCCTGGTTCCAAGAAGTGCTGAGAACCTGTGACCCCCAGTGATGGCAGTCAGAGTCATTGAAGGTCATCACATTTCAGCAGCAGAACTTGAAAAATACCATTTGTGCCCTGAAGTTTTTGTTGGAGCCATTCACACTGTGGTGGACTGGCACTCACTCACTCTTCCTGTGTTTTTTGGTGCCATGCCCTGGCAGTGTTTGTTGATGCCTTTCTTTTTTTATCTTAATATTTGCTTTATTTTCTATCTCTTCTCCTCCCCCCCCCCGCCATCCCCTTTACATTCCTTTCCCCCACCCCCCCTTGAATTTTGCAGTGGATCTGGGGTTATGAAAAGAGCAGGATGGGAACCGGATTTTCCATTTCCGAGGAAATTCCTCAGTTTTGAATTTTTTTCTACTCTGAAATGGAATGAAAACAAACAAGTTTGAAATGTTCTGGAAAATACAATTCAGAAAAGTAAACATTTTGGGTCAATTGATGCATTTTGTTTTGACAAAATTGAAGCATTTCATTCCAGCTTTGGCTTTTTAACTCTTTTAAATTTTTTTATATAAAACAATAGTGTTGGTTTCAAAAAACCATTTCAAAATGAAAAATTGAAACATTCCATTCTGAAAATCTTGAAATGGGACATGTTAACATTATCAAAAAATCTTCATTTTTTTGAAAAACTAAATTTTTTTGAAATCAGCATGTTTCAGTTTCAGTGAAAACAGCATATGACACTGAAAAACTGTTTACATGAAAAATGTCAACCAGTTTTAGTTAGAATTTTTAATACTTCCTCCAGCACCAGCACCATGCTGTATCCCTTTTGTCCCAGGCCCACCTCCCTAAACACTCCTCACAACCTTCCAGGGGGAGCTCCCTGACCAGCCTCTGCTGTATGTTTTATGATGTATTCAGTATTCAGTCAGCTGCTCAGTTATACTTTTCAACCTCGTCAACTTTTTCTTAATTTCTACCTCCCACTGCTATTATTTAATATTTTAACATTCTATGTATCCTGTTTAACTCTTATGTGCTATCAAATACTAATAATTCTGGTGGTTCCAGTTTAAAGATAAAAATAAAGGTGTAGTGTGAGTGCCAGTCACTATCATTCATTTGCACATTCTGCACTGCCATTTTTGCATATATCTTTTTTTCAACTAATGCAAAATATGTATGTCAGTGAAAGTTTAAACAAGAAATCATTGTCCATACTTCAGATCAAATCATTTATTCAATATCTTTGCTGATAAACTTGAAGTTCCTGGAAACTGTGTGTCTCATATTTAACTTCAAATCAATTTCCCTCTGTGTCTACAGTATAGTGAGCCTTAACTATTATATCTGAACCACATTTATCCTTGTTGTGACTGCAGTGACTTATGCTCAGGTAAATTTGTTAGTCTCTGAGGTGCCACAAGTACTCCTCGTTCTTTTTGCAGTGACTTTAGTTACGGCAGGGATGAATTCAACTCTATGTTTCTAGACATCAGTCAGTTGGAATGGAAAAGTATATTGTAATTTTACACTGTTTTGAGAAAGATGTACAGCAAGTGAATTGCTGACACTTTCAGTACTTTAAAAATAGATTTAATTATAAGGTGTGAAAAATAAGTCTGAAAACTTAGAGCTTCTACTTGATTGCAGTTTCCATTTGTTGCCTTCCACTAAACTGATTGTAGTTGATTCAGATTAACCTGCATCTGTTCAGATACAAAAAGGTCCTTATTATTAATTTACAACAACATATTATTACCCTTCTTTTTCAATCTTATAATTATCACATATAGCACCTGAAGGAATAACAAGCACTATAAGTCAAGCTGCAGTCATTTGTAAATTTTGAAAATTTGAATGTTTGGGCTAGGGTGGAGGGAGGATGGGGATTCGAGGCATTGGATCTTTACTATCTGAATTATGAATTATGGCAAGCATTTTCTCCTATCTTACATCTAGTAATTAGTCTAGTAACTTGTCACCCTATGTTGTTTAGGGAGGAGATATATATTTTTTCTTTCTATAAAGGTTTTGTTAATAAGTTAATAAGCGTGCAGATCGATGATGATTTTCACTGAAACACTTTAAAGATTCCAAATGTGCTGGTGTGAAAAATAAAGCTATCTAAAGAAGGGAGAAACTTAGGCCTTGATCCTGCAAGTTGATTCATCAGCACAGCTCCTAGCACTCATGTAAATTCTTACTAGTGCATCTACTTGCAGGGTGGGGGACCTCAATTTTTTTGGGGGTTTTTTTTGGTTTTTTTGTTTTTTTGGTGTCTACTGCAAATCCTTGGGCCTGTGCCTATGTGAAATATCAAAAAAGCACTAAACATCTGAGCTACATATAAGATAAATCTGAAATATGAGATACATATAAGAAGTTAGGAAACGGTGAAAACTGGAGAATAGTAACAGGTTTGCTCTTCTTGGTTTGTCTTACTGCTCCCTTCCTCTGTTCTCAAAGTACCCTTCAAACTGGTTCTTTTTTGAGACACACACATTAAGCATCACAAGAAAATTTAATTGGAGCAGGGATATACGCTTTGGCACAAAACTGGTTCTCTGCTACCTTGTGAAAATGGCAGGAGGCAGAGAAAACACTTCATATTGTGCCTCAGTTTCCCCTTCAGGCTTTGTCATCCGTTACCAGACAGCAGATAGGTTCACTTGATGATGGACTTTTGAAGGAAAGAAGAAGAAGTGTGGAGCTCTTAGGACGTCTAACCTTTCTACCTTCCAAAAGTCTAGGTATTAAGCTCATTTTTCTTTTCTTTTCTTTTCTTTTCTTTTCTTTTCTTTTCTTTTCTGTATTTGCCTTCCTTGTTAATATATTTAATATGTTCAGGTCACATACATAATTCTGAACCCCATAGCAGTATGAACAGTTGTTCTATTAGGAACATCAAACAGCCATACCTACCAGTACTGTGGTCCAGATGCTTCAGAGGAAGGTAAAAGTAATGCAATAATGGACAATTATGGACTAGCCTGTCCACATGGAACATTTCTTCCTAACTTCCATCACTTAGTAGCTGGTGTGTGCCCTGGAGCATCAACATTTATCTTCCTTAAGAAAGTTTTAAGTTTCTCAATCCTTTTCATACTTTTGAAAGCTTCTCTTATGCTACCTCAAAGGTTCCAGTTCCTGTGGTCCTGTAACTTTTTGTCAGGTCTTAGACTTGTGAGAGCAAAGGTTTTCTTTGTTATCCTACCTTGCATCCTTTCCAAAGATGACCTTGACAAAGGATGAACTCCTTGCCAGAGGATGTTGTGAAGGCCAAGACCATAACAAGGTAAAAAAAAAAGAACTAGATAAAGTCACAGAGGATAGGTCCATCAATGGCTATTAGGCAGGATGGGCAGGGATGGTGTCCCTAGCCTCTGTTTGCCAGAAGCTGGGAATGGGAGACAGGGAATGAATGGGAGACAGGGAATCACTTGATGATAACCTGTCCTGTTAATTCTCTCTGGGGCACCTGGCATTGGCCCTGTTGGAAGATAGGATACTGTGCTAGATGGACTTTTGGTCTGACCCAGTATGGCCGCTCATATGTCCTTATGTTCTTATGTAGAACAGGGTTGTGCTTGAGTTGATTGCTTGATGTATAAGCAAAATCAATCCTGGAGTAAATGCTTTAGTCCAGGGTTGAATGTGTTGAATGTCACGTAATGTGTAAACTATAGGGGGGGAAAAATCTCTCTATGGTTTACTTTGTCGCTTCTTGTCATTAGAAAGAATTTGTTATTTGTAGTATAAAGAAGAAAATACCAAGTAAGAATTGTAAGATTGGTAAAGCACAGATAAATTGCATTCAGAGTTGTTCTTGCCAAATAAGGCTGATTGTTGCTGATAGCATTTCCTAAGGGCTCTCCTCTCCCATCTGGTTGTGCTAACTTAAAATGATTAAATATGTTGTTTTATATGAATACTTTATTCTATTTTTTAATGTGTATGATGCTAAACATAAATATAGGCATTTAAATACTTCAGGAACCAATTTATCACAGATGAAAATTGGTGTTTGCAGTATTAAAATCTGAAATGTATAGCTTTACGCTAATAGCTACAGGAATAAACAGGTTATAAAATGCATTGGAAAGCAAACTAGAAGAGAACCCATAAATGGCACCCAATGAAGGCAGTGGACAGGCATTTGCTCTCTTTAATCCACAGAAAATATCTTGGCAGAAAGAACTTGCATACACTAAAGGTGCGGTTGAAAACACTTTTAGGGTAGCGACAAAGAGCAGCTACTCTAGCGACTGCAATTCCAATGCATCTGGATAACTTCTTCAAAACTAGGCTGATGTTTGAGAAGAGAAATGCTGTGTGCAGTGGTGTTGTAGCCATGTTGGTCCCAGGATATTAGAGATACAAGGTGGATGAGGTAATATCTTCTATTGAATATACTTCAGTTGGTGAGAGAGACAAGCTTTTGAGCTTAGAGAAATGCTGAGAGTTCTGGGGGAAAGTGCCTCGTATCACTTGCAAGAATAAGGAGAAGGTAAAAAGCAGATTGAGAGGGAGAAAAAGAATGAGATTCAAGAATGGGAGCAGGAAGAGTCAGGCATGGACTTTGAGCACTAATGGCAAAAATCATCTCTCTCTCTCTCTCTCTCTCTCTCTCAAAAAATAACAACCCATGCCCAGAGCGTGTGAAGAATCCTGTATAAACTGATTAGAATATCTGGATGACAACGTCACTAGAATGTGAATCAAAAGAATTGATGAGGCTGCAGTAGACCTCATTCTTCACTATTATCTCTTCCCAGTTGGGTTACTGGTGTGTACTGCATTTACAGTAGTATTGCTACTATCCTCTAAATCTCCAGAGATCTCGCTGATTGATTTGGTTGGAATAAACACCCAAAAACTATAAGTTTACCCATCTTAACTGAACAGCCAAAGCCATGTAGAGGAGAAATATCTGTTCTAATGATCCTGTTCCCTCTTCCGTCCCACCAGGTGTATTTAACCGGTCTTCCCTCCAGTTTTTGTTGTACTCTTGATCTAACTCTAGTCTTTGTCACTCTCTGCTCCATTCTGTAGGCCCCTCTTCTCTTTGCTCCTGTATTTCCAGTTGTAGGAGGCCATTTATTATTTGATAGACAAGACAGTGTTTTGTAATGTCTGTTCTGGTCTGGATTTTCTTACTTTCCATTTCCAGCCTGCAGTTCCATCATTTGTGCCATTTGGCATTCTCTCTTCCTTTTACAATGCCAGACATACTCAGTAAACCATTATTCCTTGCCCCCTTACTTTGAGGCTCAAGTGATTTAAGCTATTCGCTTATTAGGCTATGTTTTCCTGAAATCTAGGCCATCATTTTCCTTTATAAAATATTTTCAAAAGGTTGAAAACAATTGGTGAATAAGAGGGAGGAAAGAGATGGAAATCATCAAATGAAATTAATCTTGAGGAGCTAAGAGGTTTTTTTCCCTTCTCTTCCTACAAGAGAATATTTTATTTATAGAATAATAGGCAGCAGTGTTTTGCTCAGTACAGTACTTGTAGGGAAATGTTGGGAAACATATGATTCACACAAATGATCCCAAAGTGATTATTATTCATTCTTCCCTTTTCAATTTAAAGCAAATCTGCCAGAAGATTTGGACCTTGTATTTCCTTATATTGTATGCACATAGTATGAATTAGGAGCCAGATCCTCAGCTGCTGTAAATCGGTGTAGCTTTGCTAACTTCAATGGAGTTAAAGCTGATTTACATCTGGAATTTGTGTATCTAGCTGTATGCATTCAGCGAAGGACAGCGAAGTTTTAAATATAATAATTGTTTAAAAAAAAGTCTCGCATTTCCTTAATAATTGTCTGAGGCTTTTGTACTTTATTTTCTTATAAGAAAGCAGGTATTTATTTAAAAAATAAAATGCAATGAATGCCCCACTTACACTTGTAAATTAATAACTCCAAAATCAGGTGAATTGAACAAAAATGGAGGGACTTTTCTTCAAAAATAACAAAGAATTGCACAAAGCATACTGAAAATCAAGACAAAATTCTGTGCAGTCTAAGCATTTATTATTCTTTGCAATTATTTCAGATTTAGCAAAGAACATTTTCCCAAGCAAAATTTAGTAATTCTGAATATCTCTAAAATTACCCCAATCCAGTTCCAGGTAATATGTATTTTATATTTGCCTACAGAAATCTTCCTTAACTCCATGTCTTAAATGACTAATATATTTGGCCCTATACAGCTTTTTCCATAGACTGTTTATTTTTCTCTTTTTATATCTGACACATGAAATATGACATGTTCAAGTAGGGCTGTCGATTAATCGCAGTTAACTCATGTGATTAACTGAAAAAAATTAATTGCAATTAAAAAAATTAATCGCCATTAATCGCAGTTTTAATTGCACTGTTAAAAAATAGAATAGCAATTGAAATTTATTAAATATTTTGGATATTTTTCTACATTTTCATATATATTGTATTCTGTGTTGTAATTGGAATCAAAGTGTATATTATTTTTATTACAAATATTTACACTGTAAAAATTATAAACAAAAGAAATAGTATTTTTCAATTCGGCTCATACAAGTACTATAGTGCAATCTCTTTGTCATGAAGTGCAACTTACAAATGTAGATTTTTTTTGTGTTACATAACTGCACTCAAAAACAAAACAATGTAAAACTTCAGAGCCTACAAGTCCACTCAGTTTTACTTCTTGTTTAGCCAATCACCAAGACAAACAAGTTTGTTTACATTTACAGCAGATAACACTGCCCTCTTCTTATTTACAGTGTCACCAGAAAGTGAGAACAGGTATTTGCATGGCACTTTTATAGCCGGCATTGCAAGGTATTTACGTGCCAGATATGCTAAACATACATGTCCCTTTGTGCTTCGGCCACCATTCCAGAGGACATGCTTCCATGCTGATGACACTTGTTTAAAAAAAAAAAGGGTTAATTAAATTTGTTACTGAATTCCTTGGGGAAGAATTGTATTTCCCCTTCTCTGTTTTACCCGCATTCTGCATATATTTCATGTTAAAGCAATCTCGGATGATGACCCATCACATGTTGTTCATTTTAAGAACACTTTCACTGCAGATCTGACAAAACGCAAAGAAGGTACCAATGTGAGATTTCTAAAGATAGCTACAGCTCTCGACTCAAGGTTTAAGAATCTGAAGTGCCTTCCAAAAGCTGAGAGGGATGAGGTGTGGAGCATGCTTTCAGAAGTCTTAAAAGAGCAACACTCCGATGCAGAAACTACAGAACCTGAACCACCAAAAAAGAAAATCAACCTTCTGCTGGTGGCATCTGACTCATGATGATGAAAATGAACATGCATCGGTCCACGCTGCTTTGGATTGTTGTCGAGCAGAACCCATCATCAGCATGGATGCATGCAAATGTCTTGTGGCCCGCCAGTGGATTACCCTGATGGCCGCGTGCTGAAGGTTGCCAACCCCTGTGAGTTCATGAAACTCATGGTCCTTGTTGCCATTCAGGTTAATCCTCTGATTTTCTCAGGGACCTACTTTCTGGAAATCTCTTTTGGTTCTTTAAATTATTAATATCATTAAAGGTTATAATTTTCTGTCATTACCTCTAGGAAAATAGAGATTTTAATGTGAAACATAATTGTCTCATTTTGCAAGTTGTGATATGATAGCTGAACACAACTAAAGTAGATTTAAATATTCCCCTGAGCACATGGTGAGGTATTCCAAACTAATTAATTGAGGTTCTTTGCGTATAAATGGATGCTATGACTGACCACCACTTGCAGTGCAGGCTTTACGTGTAATAGTCTATGTGACCAGGAAGGGCAGACATTTTATTTTTGAGTCTGGGCTGTGGGCTTTACCTAGCAATCTTATCCTTCCTGAAAGATTATTCATATGTAACAACAGCATGAATAAAATATGTTGTTCACATTTGCATGTATTTGCATAACTTTACATAATTTATTTAATAGCACATTATTAAAGTGTTTGAGGCTGGTATGGAGGCTTCCATCTCCCCTCCCTTGGCGTGTGTGATGTCCCAATGGTATGAGGAGTACATGCCAGATCTTCGCGTGCTGTACTCAAGGCAAGAATGGGTGTGCTCCAGGGAGCTGCTCTTAGCTCCTTTCCCCCAGGTGAAGCTGGCAGATGCTCTTTCCTTCCATCTCTGTTCTTTTTCTTTCTTATTCTTCAGCCTAGTATAAAATGGGGTGAGATAATTGAGAATAAATTACCAAGGTTAGAAAATAGGGGAGAGCCAGGGTAGGACCCTCCAACATCTTGGTTGTCTGGCAGGTGTGCTATGATTATCATTAAAACATGTTAGACACGATATTGCTCTCTCTCACTCTATCAGGCCTCCCTCACTGTAGTGTCTGTGTACCGGCATAGAATTTCGTTGTAGCTCTTATGTCACATGCTCCCTAACACAGCACATGGACTGGGGAATGAGGGTCTGCTGTCCCTATGCCATGCTATTCCCAGCTGCTGAATCAACCGCTTGCTTTCAGCAGTTAGGCACGGGAGACAGACTGGCATACAGCCAGCCCAGGATTAGGGGAGCAGAAAAGGACATATTTGCACTCCTGTTCCTATAGGCTGCTATGTACCTCTGAGCCATAGAAGAGGATCTGGGCCAGTGAGTGCAAAGCTGCTATAAAATGCTATCAGTGATATAAGTGAATGGGTAATTCAAATTTGGTAGTACTTTCCATGGATGGGAGGAAATGACTGCTCAAAGGCCTGAGCAGTGGGGAATCAAGTCTTTCATCTTCAAAAGAAAATGCTTGAAACAAACAAACGAATTAACCCTACATTTGGTAAGGGCTTAAGTCACAGCATTGTAATGGCACGGTGGGATCAAAGCTGGAAGACACTGAACTCAAGGTTTTGTAAAAAGAAAAGGAGTACTTGTGGCACCTTAGAGACTAACCAATTTATTTGGAACTAGGGTAAATGATAGAGCAGATGTAGTATCCAGCATTTACACATCCCCACTCCCTGCACTGCAGCTGCCTTGTGCCATAACAGCCCTAATGACCCTCATATAACTGGAAAATCAGGTTTAATTTCAGTTAAAAAACAAACAAACAAAAACCCAGAAACTCAGTGGCCAAATAGTTAAGCAGAAGACTTCCTCTATCTGTTTCACAAAGTGAAGAAAGATTTTGAATCATGTATGTGAAGAAAGGAAAACACATCACTTTTAAATAAATAATTAGACAAATTAGGGCTTAATTATAAGATCTTTTGAAATGGCTTTTTTTCTGCCTTCGTGGAAAACTATTTTCTGAATACACACATTTGTCCTGATTGATATAAAACAAGAATCCACTGCACATATTTTTTGTCCTTTTTTGGGTGACTTTTTATTTCATTTTCATTCTTGGGATTAAGATGAACTTTCTTTGCATGACATTTATCAAACCTACTAAAAAACTAGAACTGCAAGCGTTTTGACAAATGGGATGCAGCGTCTAGTTTTTAAAACACCAAGGTGAGAGTTGACACCTTAGGGTTCAGTCCCTGGCCGTGCCATTGACTTGCTTCATGACCTTGGAAAAGTCAATTAACTTCATCGTACCTCAGTTTCCACATCTCTAAAATGGATTTATCCACCAGTAGATATGGGTGATTGATTGGTGAAAGATGCCATGGCTGAACAGAAATATTCTCCTCCAAGAAGTTTCTCTGCCGATCTCCACTGTAGGAACAGCGTGTCCTGCTAAGTGAGGCTCAGACTTATTCACTGTAATTAAGCCATGCACATGCTCATACATCTCAGATCAAGTATTCCGGACCTGAGGTTGAGACCCTGCACCCAAATTCATCAGTTGGTGCAGCCATTGAACTAGCCTCTGCCTCCTGTGTAGGCTAGTTGAAAGTTCTTGCTAATTTAAATTGTTCTTGAAAAAACAAAAGAAGTTTCTTGTTGTTTAACCTCACTCCTTTGGAGTTTGTATGTGAAGAGACTTGCCCAAGAAGGATAACAGATGAGAAAAAGATGTGAGGCAAGAGGTATCCCATGAAAATGTTTCTTGCTCAGACCAGCATGCCAAATGGTTAGGCACCCTGTATGGCTTCTCACAGAGAAGAGAAACCTCAGGCATAAAGCAATTTGCCTGGAGGACACCTGTGGAGCGTCTGTGCAAGGCATGCCCTTGGTTCCAGTAAAGCAGGGGTGGGCAAACCTTTTGGCCCAAGGGCTACATTGGGGTTGCAAAACTGTATGGAGGGCCGGGTAGGGAAGGCTGTGCCTCCCCAAACAGGCTGGCTTCTGCCCCCTGACTGCCCCCTCAGAACCCCCAACCCATCCTACCCCCCTGCTCCTTGTTCCCTGATCGTCCCCTCCTGGGACCCCCCGCTCCTAACCGCACCCCTGGGACCCCACCCTGTATCCAACCCCCCTGTCCCCTGACTGCCCCAACCCCTATCCACACCCCTGCACCCTGACAGACCCCCCAGGACTCCCACGCCTATCCAACCCCCCTGTTCCCCATCCCCTGACCAGAACCTCTGCCCCATCCAACTGTTCCCTGTCGCCTGCCTCCCCCGCCTCCCCCCGCAGAACCTCTGCCCCATCCAACCAGCCCCCAGGCCCCCAGGACTCCCACGCCTATCAAACCACTCCCTGTCCCTGACTGCCTCCCGGGACCTCCTGCCCCTTATCTAAGCCCCCCTCTCCACTCCCTCTTACCATGCTTCTCAGAGCGGCAGAACTGGCTTATTGGAAAGCCTGGGAGGTGGGTGGGCGCAAGCTGCGCTGCCTGCATGGTGGTGTGACTGTGGGGGCGGGGGAGGGGCAGAGACTAGCCTCCCCGGCCGGGAGCTCAAGTGCCGGGCAGGACGGTCCTGCGGGCTGCAGTTTGCCCACCTCTGCAGTAAAAGCATCGGGAGCTTGTCTGAATTCAGTGACAAATCTCAAAAGCCTTCCATTCAACTTCTGTGAGACTATATTATGTATTTTACCCCCATCAGTTGGCCTGTCATTAGTACTAGGATACTTACCTTCTGCAAAGTTAAAAAAAAAATCAAAATTCCTAAAACAGATTGGAAATTGGCAGAAAAGGACTAAAACGAGCCAAAGCTGCTGTTCTAGTCTACCAAACCAAGTAATTATAATAGCCTCATGGTCATTTCACTCACAGCTTGAGAGCAAAAGTGAAATGAAAACAAAATACTTATTTCTTTCATGTAAAAATGGAGGGCCAGATTCACTGCTGCTGACAGAACACAAGTTGCAGGGCTCTTTAACAGAATGGGGGAAGCACAGCAGCAAACCCCACTCCACGAAGGGCTCAGGGCTGCTTTGTGCAGTTTAGAAACTGGATTGGACCAGCTGTGGAGAAGGTGTGGCCAAAGCACCTGGGAGAAGAGCTGATGCAGACATGCAGATCTCACTAGTGGAGCTTCTGTGGAGCTCTAGCCAGAATTAAAAACTCTTCCTTTCTAATGGGACATAGAAGGGGAGGTAATAGGCAGTGCCATTGTTTGCCATTCCCTCAGGGGAATCCCTCACAGGAAACAGGAGTTAACAAATAGCAACCCTACAGCAATTTCAGTAGCGAACTAAACCCAGGATTTTAAAATTATAGTATTTCCCTAGTCAAAAAATAGTTTTTAATATAAAATATGTAAACCATGTGCAGTTAACCTCAGCTGCAATGTACAGAAGCATCTTTTTGTGCTAAAGGCGTTTAGGGAGCTAGGACATTGAAGGTCTGGCAGGGAAACTTTAGTACTAACCAAGCTTGGAGAAGAAACTTAGGCTGTGGTCTGTGTTTGTGGTTCTCTATTTACCCTCATCTTTGACCCAAAATTGTTCTGTGCAGGAACATGTGCATTCCTAAATTAATTCATTTCTTGCTCTTAAGGCATTCTTCAACTAGATGCCTTTCTCTTCTTATTCCTCCCAACCTGTACGTTTACTTTGCCATGGTATATACTTTATTTAAACTAGCACCACCCAACAGAAAGCACGTGCTCTATTTTTTCACTCATTCAGACTGGAACAAGTGCAGCACCATAGAAGATAGTGTTCTAACAATGGCACCTCATTAGTAGCAGTGAAACTTCTGAAGTCTTCTGTGCTACATTTAAGCAAATTCAGCATTATGAAGCAAAATGGTGAAAGCTTCAACAGTTTCCTGTGGGAGCCTGTCCCAAGACAGGCAAGATTGGTGGTGTTCCTTGCTTCTTCCTCTCTTCCTTTACTTTCCTTCTTCCAAATGTCTCTGGAACAGTGAAGATACTACAGTATTCATTATTACCCTGCACGTTAGCTGATAAACTGAAGCCAAGGGTATACCTAGCAATTAAAAATGACAAATACACTGAGCAATCAAATGTCTTCAGCTCACATTGTCCATAATCTCACAAAACAGAATTGCTATTACATAGAATATCATCATTTAATATATCATGGTGTTGCAGCTGGCTATAAATGCCTATCAGTGTGTTAATAAAAGGACTTATGAATCAGAAAAAAAAGACCGTCAGTTCACCACCATGAAACCTGTTGCCTCTAGAATCGTGTTGCCATATGTGTCATGGCATAAGTCACTCACTTTATACCCTTGAACCTACAGTCTTTTTTTGTTTGTCTGTCTCTGGTGACTGTTGAGGTGGAAGTTGACCAAATGACTTTGGATTTTCTTCTTAACATGGTCCATTTCTTTCCTCTTTTCCTTCAACTACTTTGTCTTCTTTCTATCCTGCATTTTTTCTTTTCTTTGTCATGATCTTTAAGTGTTTTTCATTATCTGTGATGATGTTTTTCTGTAATGAAAAAGTCAAAAACATTCAGCCCAAAATTTTCAAAAATGGGTGCCTAAATCCATATCTAGACACCTAAGTAAATGATTTAACTGTCAAGAGGGCTGGACACCCAGCAGTTCCCTTTCACTTATATGCAGTATCTAAAAAGAACAAACTTTACCTTTCAACTTCAAAGGTAGCTGTCGGGGGCTTAGAGCTTTTAAAAATCAGGCCACCTATGTAGTTGCCTAAATATGGCCCTAGAAGTCCAATTTTAGGCACCTATTTTTGAACATCTTGGTCGAAATCTAAGAGAAGATTCTTAACATCCTGATCAAATAAAATAAAAATGCATTCTAACATCCAAAGCTATGAGAGAAATCACTGGTAGCGTAATGCACTTCCAAATATCTACACAATTACAGTGCTATTAACAAGGGAACCCAAAAGGTTTGGTGGTTGATTCAGAAAAATGTCCAAGATTAGGAAAAGAGGTCAAGGCAACCATTTTTCCTTAGTGAAAATGTAGGCGTAGTCTCAGGCTGATCTCAACCAACTTAATTAAGATAAAAGATATTTTCCTTAACGTAGATGCAGGTTAACATCATGGCTATGTCAAGTTTAGTTTGCATGTGTTAACAAAGCCTCACCTTATCTTGACTTCTTTTGCTGATGTGGTTAAACCCTCAAAAGATTTCAGATGCTTATCAGAACTCTCCATACCCTTTAGTCTGCAAAATAGGCCTGTCAGTCTTGCAAAATGTGTGTTTTCTCATGAGATTTTGGTCGGGCCAGGATTACTGTAAGAACAGCCTTTCATATGTTGTTTTGCCACTTATGCTTTTGGACCCAAGCAGAATCAGGATGTGATGAGGCACAAAATGACATGCTCTTAAAAAAAAAAAAGACCTAAAAATATTAACCAACTTACTTTCCGCTTGAATGCAGTTTACACTTTGGGTGAAAGCGCTTATTGGTCCTTGTTTAACCAAGCTATTTTAACCATCTCATTATTTTGCGATGATAAGCTAAGTAGCTAATGTATAAGAAAAGCTAAAATAGCTTGGGCATAAAAGGTGCTTATAATGCTGAGTTCTAGTCTGTTTTAAATGATGCATATAAAACATTCCCATTAACATACACAAAATTGGATCATTTGCCCTGAACTGAATCTATTAAAAAAAATTCAGGGTCATATTCCATTTAGAATATTTGATCAAATAATGGCAGGAATACAAGAAATATGTGTGGTTTTTTGTTTTGTTTAAAAGAACTGTGTTTCTCTTCACAGGAAATCAGTGATAATGAAATATTAGAACTGGTACACAGTGCTCTCGGGAGGATGACGGTTATCCGGCAAATCTTCCCTCTGTCAAGAGACAACAATCAGAGATGCATGAGAAATAATCATAGAATATCGTCACTGCTCTGTGATCCACAAGAAGGCTATCTGCAGATGCTGCAGGTCAGTAGAGTGTTGGTGCGTGCAAGGGTCCTTAAGAACATGACATGAGATAGTTGTATGTGTGATTGTGAAGCTTCACAGGAATCAAAGGAAGGAAGAAGTCAAATGAATACTTTAAATCTCAGCATGCTGAATCTGAGTGGCATAGTTCCTGACTATCCTTAATTATCTGGTTCCTTTCCTTTCCTGGGACTGGGTGCTTTAGATCTGACATTGTCTGCATAAAGTATTAGCAGACAGTTACATTGACTCTTAGTTTATTTGGGGCATTTCATCCCATCAGGGATCTAGTTTTTTTTCTCTCTCTCCCCCCACACTCCTGCACCCCCGTGTGTAGATATATAGATGATATAGTATCACGTTTTGTTATTATGCAATTCCAATTTTGCCTAACTACTGCATTTATGACTATTAGCTATTTCATGTGAAAAGATTAATTTATGAGGACTGCAGAGTTAAGTTATGTATTGGGATATAGAGCCTTTTACTTCCAAGTGTCTGATGCTATATCTGTTCCATATCAGCAGTGACTGGATGTCACTAACATCTGATGGCTATTTGGCCTACGAGAAATGCACTACTGCTATTAGTGCCAGTTTGTAACAGTCTAGGCTATTGAAACCAACATCTCAAGCCCTGTTTGAAGATATCTCTTATTGGCAAGACATCTATTCCAGGTGCCAAGATTCCTCAAAATAAGGTGCAACATTCAAATATACATCACTGTATATTTGAATACTGTGCATCATATAGTCAGATACTGTATAGAAATAGAGCTGCATTATAGTGATGTAATTGGCAAGTAGATTCAGACGGTATGATTTTAAAGTAAAGATTTATTACTGCAGTAAATCGTTTTGAAGCCTTAGAACTAGGCTTTCTGTTCACTTTTACTAAATCAGTATTCCTTTTTAATTAAAAGGACCCTGTCAAGATATTTCATAATTTTCTCAAATTCAATATTTACTCGTTTTAATCGCCTGAAATTTTGCAATTTTTGCGAGCTGCTTCTATTGTGAAGGCACCCTGATTTCTTACTGAAGGTCAGGTCTCAAGTGCTGGATTGCTGTCAGGTTTTATTGTTTTATAAGAAAAAAACAATACTATTTTTATTTAAATAAAATATAAAAAGGCAGGCCATAACAAATTAGATGGATTTTATAAGCAGATAGTAGTAATAAATGGTTGGTGAGATTTTGTGCTATATCCTGGAAAACTTGAAAGTGTCCCTTTCAAATCAAATTAAATCTTTATCAAAGTTCATTACTGTGAAAGAGTTTCAGAAATGTCTCTTCCACAAACATTAACTACCCCTTATATTGTCTTACTGCTCCAAGAAGACTTGTATGACTACCAAAGCATAGAAATGAGAAGTTTTGTTCTGTGTTAGTAACCTCCAAGATGGATAAATCCAGGTTGCCTGGAGTCAGAACACAGGACACTTACTTCAGGGAATCTGAGTATATTCTGGGTTGTTGAGAAAATAATTTGCATTGCACCAGCAGATGACTTAATTGGGGAACAATTTTACATCATGGCAGGATTTTGAATATTATTGCCCATCTGCTTATGCACAAATCTATTTCAGAGACTAGTCTGAAGGACTCCTCTGACAGACTTCTTCTGAGTTATCATGTGTCAAGACAGTAATATGTTTGCTAGCGTGCATAACCTAGTTCCATAATTCTAAACTGTATTGACAATAAAGCTACAGGTTTCTGCTAAGTAGTCTCCTGACTCCTTGAAGAATTGGTCTCTCGGGGGTGAAAACAGCTACAGTACTCAGCATTTCCAGAGATGAGCAATCTGTGAGTGCACAGGATGCCCAGAAATCCAGTTATAGATTTTAGATAGTAAATTAGCCCAGTTTGGTCCTTGGTAACATACAAGATGTTTCTGAGATCTTATCTGCATGCAGAGCAAGCTACTTTTGTATAAATCACCCAAATTAATCACTTGAGGGATGATCATCTTTAAGGAGGGAGAAAGCCTGGCCACTAATTAGAGGGGTGGGGGGTTATTCACTGAAAAATGCAGTTTTTGTCAACCCAAAACTATTTGTGAATTTGACACAAATTTGCTCAATAGTTTCAGCCCAAAATTCCTTTCAGGACTTAAGTGCCATTCACAAAATGGGGGTTAGGGGGAGGGAGGCAGCGAAGGAGGAGGTGATGGTGGAACAAAGCGGAACGGCTTCAACAGTGGAAATTGAGAAAGACCAACATCAGAATATCCCATAGTGTAGTGGTTAGCGCACGCTACTGCAGCATGGGAGATGCAATTTCAAATCCCTGCTCCCTGTCAGGCAAAGTGGGAAATTGAATCTGGATCTCCCACATCCCCAGGTGAGTGCCCTTAAACACTGGGCTACAGGGTTATAAGGTGAGCATCACTGCCTCTTCTTCCTCCTGACGTTTTATGAATCTAGCCCTCATTTCCTTTGCTTTTATTTGAAAAAGTGCTCCAAAATGATACATTTTGTTCAACCTGAAATAAAATTTTGTCAGCTTCTTTGATGAATTTTTGGGGGGCATTTTCAATTGTGGTTTGGGTTTTTTTCTTTTCAGTTTTTGGAACTGATAGCAAACCGAAAAATCAATTATTTACTTTGTCCTACCTCATTTTGGTAAAAACAGGGAAAATGCAAAGGCATGTCTCACATTTAAAAGGGAAATCATCTGAGGGATGATAGTCTCTTCCATTAACAAAATTTCCAAGGAAGTATTATCCTGCCTTCCAACGTGTGTCATACCCCACCTGAGAAAGCATCCCTGCAAATGAAACAGTAATTAAATCTCCATGCCCATTCAATCTTACATCCTCTGCTCAAAAGATCAATAGGAGAGCCAAGTGTTGTGGTGTTTCTTGTGCTGTGGACAGTTAGCCACTAGGAAGTTAACTCAGAAACCACGGGGGTATTTTTTACTTCATCACCACTGAAGAGTTTCCAAAGAGTAAATTGTGAGATCAGGATGAAATGCTCTGTGCCCCATTATTGATCCCTCAAACCATCTAATCCCTGTATATTTTACACTTATACAGATTTTGATCATGGAATTTTTTATCCAGGTTTGGCTTACTTATTGTATAGCTCCAGTTCTATCAGGTACTTTGAAGAAACACCCATCAGAGCACACGTTGTGGAGATGCATCTAGTAATCATTTCATAAATATGAATAACACATTGTTAATGGTCCCTTAATTTCAAGTATTCTACATTTTCTATTTTCTTTTTTGGGTAGGAAATAGATTTAGTATCTTGTATTACACCAGACCCACTTGAATTATTTTGTATTACAAAACATTCCCTGTCATGGTTTGTTACCAGCCATGGCTGGTTCTTTATTTTCTTTTAATGACTTTGTAAAAGGAAACTAATATCTGCCAGCTTCTAAATTTATTTGGGAGAATATAACATTTAAAACAACCTAATAAAGAAAAAAACATTTAGGTCATGGATTATTAACTTTGTCTTGGCTAAATTAATGAAAATCCTTTTGGAGCAACTCAGTTCTTAGTATTTTTAGTACCACTTCCTAGGAAGTTGTTTTTTAGGGGGTGATCATCCTGGCTTGGAGTCTGATGAGCCTTGAAAGATCAGACCATTCTGCAAACTCATGCATAGCTAATTTTTCAGAACCTTTTGTGGAAGTCCTGTTTTACTCTGTCCTTGACAACATGCTCTTATTCCTAGCCAAGAAAGCATTACTTTAATAAACTCCACTGTATTTCTGTTTAGAATGGAGAAAGTCCTTTCTAAAATTGCCAGTCTTGGAGGCTTCATTTGACGTTAGAGGGAGGACAGCATTAGTCTGTGTCCAACTCTTCAGAAATTATTTTCTGTCTATATGTATTTTCTCATTCTTATTTCTTGGTGACCTGTGTTAACACTGGCAGCCAGCATCTTGTACCCCTTTTAAACATCAGCCATATCTAGCCTGTCTGTCTTCTTTGTCTCTGACTCTCATCTGGAATTTGGAAAGATAATACTTAACCACCTTTGTGAAGTGCTTGGATATTTATGAATGAAAAGTGGTATTTACGTGCTAAGTATTCTTGTTAATCTAACGTATTCCTAATATATCCACCTCCCTAGTACTTCTATGCAACAAGACTGCCACTGTTACGCAGCTTGAACTATATGACATATTGTTTTGGACTCTGAGTTTGGAAATACTTTAATTGTCTAGTTCCTCCTCCCAACCTCTTCCCTTTGCTTTACATGAGGTTTGAAAATGTCTCTTTGTCCTTGATTTGTGATTCAGATAATTTTCTTTGTCATGATTCCATTTTTATTTTATTTGTTGTTGATCACATTATTATTTATACAGCTGATAACTTAGTTCAAACTTTCTGAGGCCTTGTTTGGATTCAAGCATGTTATAAAGGCCTGGGGCATCTAACATTTACTTGACTCTAAATATGCAGCAAGATTAAAACTAATGGGACTCCATACAGCAATGGAAGAATAGTGCAGTTATTCCTTAGTGTCGTCAGAGTCCCACTTCTTTACTTTAGCAATGTTCCAGACGTTGTTTGGATGTTTTTGGAGAGGGTAGGTCAGAAGGCAGAGGAGGGCAGGTTCTTCAAACAACTGCTCGCCTCTCCATATGTAAGTGTAACTTTGTCCTTCACAAGCTTGACCGTTGAACATGTTACCAGGCATCAGTTAATGGGGCTGCTCCTTCAGCGTCCACACTTTGCTTACACATTGTATTCTTTTTAGGAGTACTGTGAGGGAACTGCTGTAATTGGACCTTTCAGGCAGACTGGTTTAACCTGTGAAACATAATTGACAGTGTCCCATTTGCTCTCAAAGGGCCCGATCCTGCAAGCATCCATATGAGTCACTTCACTCAGCAGAGGAGTCCCATTGTTGTCAGTTGAGCTATTCATCACGTTATTAAGCACTACAGCTGATAGTAAATGTTTGCAGAATTAAAGCATTAATTCACCGTACCAGAGGCCTCTATGAAAATGTACCTTAAGTTACAAACACACGTCACGTCTTCTCACAAAGACTTTATGTAGAGGCTTTGGGCCAGACCCTTGGCCCAGTGAGACTACTTTGCAGCACTTGGAGGGTGAAAAGCAGTCTTAAATTGGCCTCGGTGGCCAGCTTGGGATTCCTTCAATAGCTTTACTTTCCTCCTATCACAGCTAGCAGCTTAACTAGGGGCATGTTAGGGGACAAGGGGCATGACTGGAATGCACTGCACTCCAGCAATGCCCCAGATGCCACAATGGCCCATTGTGGGATTTTGCTGGCAGCTGTGAGTTACAGCAGCCTGGAAGCTGGATGCTGAAGATCAGAGGAACTCAAGGGTAATGCAAAGCCATCATTGCCCCTCCACTCGGTCCAGCTTATCTGGACCAAAAGAGGCCATGGACCTTTGTCATAATTTTGAATATTTTTGTTTTACTTTGTTTTTTGTTTAGTACTTCATTAAAAGACTGAGAGCACTTGCTAGTAGCAAACATAATGCAGGCCGATGCCACCACACAAGCACTTCCTGTCAACACAATTCAAATCTAAACTATAGCTCATGTTTATATACAACACAATGTAAAACACCAATGTTTTCCCCCTCCTGTGCTCTGCTGTTTCAGTATTATTTCTCCTCTCCTCTCCTCCCTTCAGCTCTATCAGTACACTTTAGTTCTGATTTCCAAACATCCTCTGCTAGATTGAGTCCTTCTCTGATCAGTGTGTGTGTTAATCATGCCAATTTTTTGAAACATTTAGTGACACACAGGGTAGTCCCCTAGGGATGAGATTTACATTTAAAATGTAGTTTAATTTGTGCCCCTGTGGCTACTGTTCAACTTTTCTTATGACAGATGCAAAAGAAATAACTATACATGGTTGAAGGATACTTGATATTAGACAGATATAAACCATAAGGAGGGAGAAGAATTCTTTCAGAGGTATAGCTCAGTGTAAAGTGAAGAAATGAATATAGAAACTGTATATCAGTAAAAATGTCCTGACCGTGAGATCTATTAAATTGTGGAATCATTTCCCAAAGGAATTGCTGAAAGCACCGTCATTTGTGATTTGTAAAACTTGAATGGCCAAAAATCTAGATAACAGTGTAAAAAAAAAATCCTACTGTCAAGGGGGGATTGACTAGTTACCCTAATAAGGGTCTGTTTGCTATGTTTCTATGATACTTTTATGTATTCTTTCATTTAACTCATAATAAATAGCCGTTTGAAACTGACATTTGAGTCTTTAATGGAAGTTTGTTTTCTTACACGGCATGCAACTGCCGCTATTATTTTATTGTAGGCTTTCTCATGAATGTCAGGCTGCTGGCTGTGATTTTGTTCTCCAAGAGCAATGAAGCATTTATTTAAAACACATGCACGCACAACGTATCACGTGGGCTTTGCAAACTGATCTGAGAAAATAAAATAGGTAGGTCAGATTGTCAGCTTCCCAACCTTGACAGCATCCCTCTAAGCATACTATTGTACAGTAAGTAAACCATCAGTCATCACCTCTCCTCTTTTCGAAGAGCACAGATAGATGCTGCCTTGCTTTAGAGTCACGCGCATGCAACCTCACTTTTGGCACAACCTGGGCTTTGGGGATAGAAACGCAACTTCAGAGCATACTGGTGTGCACAAAAACAACTGTATTACTCGTTAGGCAGTGCATGTTTCTGTCACTGGCACGGTTCTGTGTGTTCCAATTTGCCATCCATCTCTGTCTGTCTCCATCTTTGGAGCTGACTGCTGGGACACTCCCAGGGTGAATTTGGCAGCTGCAGGACTCTGATGCCCAGCTTGGGAATGAATTTTTGAAGCAGTGGTATGTGGGTGTCAGCTTGTCTTCCAGTTGGTTTCTTCATTGGCCTCTTCTCTGGCTGGACTTCTGGCTTTGCTGGCAGCTCTGAACCTGCCCATGGGTCTGAATCAGGGTCAGTCTTCTGCTGTGCAACATTGTATTTCTCGGTGGCAAGTTCCCTTTGATTAATGTTTGGAAGGAAAGTAAAAGTTATTCCCATTATAGAACTTTAAAAATAAGGTCTGGTAGTAAATCTGGATGAATCTTAGTCTCTCTGTAAAAAGGATGTTTTACCTTTAATGCATTATGGAAATATCCTGTTCTGATTCCATATTTCTGCTTTCTGCCTATTTGTATATAAAGTCTGTTACTTGGTACAAGAGAAGGGTTCCCTGTGTATTCCACCTGAAGCTAAACAGAAGCTTCTGTTCATATGGACAAACAAGTTTTAAAAGAAGCAAGATCCCAAATGACTTACAGAATGCATATGTGTATGCGGACTTAAAAAAAATTTCAGGTGCAAAACGTACATTTCAAAACACAATATTTAGATAAGCTTTCATTCATCAACTGGTAAGTCCTTAGTTCAGAATTTCATGCTTTCCAACTAACAGTTCATGGCATTATTGCTCTCAGATTCCACACCAATGGGTGTGGTATAGATAATGTAGATAGACCCCCAAAATGCATTTCATTAAGTCTTTGGATTTTGTTAGGCATTGGTATCCTCAATTCATGCAGATTTTAGCAGGTAAGTGAAAGAGGAACTAAAATTTGATTCCCCCCCACCGGGGTAAGAAAAGTGAAACACTTTTTTTGTTTTCCTCTGGAAATTTTCATTATATGAAAGGGAGTTTCTGCAGACAGAAGAATGCCCTACCCCCATCCTGAATAGATAAAGAGGAAAAATTAGCAGTGTTGCAGAGCTCAGAAAGCAAAGGAAACAAGTCTATCACCTTGTTTTCATCTCAGTGTTACTTTTCTTCCAATCCTGCATGCTACTCTAATGCTAATTTCTTAATTTCCTATTTCCTCATGCCTAAGACTGCAGGAGTAGAGCCATGGGGTATTATTGATTGTTCAGGTAGCTACATGAATTGCCTTTTATGGTACATTTCTGTATCCAGTGGGTTTTTATAGTTAGCTGCAAATTGAAATTTGTGTGGACACTTGAGGTAACAAGTATAAACAAGCTTGGTCTGATGGCCTGTCTTCCTCTTCACAGCATCATCTTCCTGGAGTTTGCATCAAACTTGTGATGTTGCAGATACAATCTATCACATTTTAGGGGATGGTAGGAAAATCATTTTGCTTCTAAGATACAGTGGCCGATGGTGCCATTGAAGGGGATTTAAATGGCAGTAATATGAAATTACGAATGCCTTGCTTAGATGAAGCAGAAGAGGCCTGTGGGATTCTTGCTTCATGAAAAGGACTGTGATAAAGAAAACAATGGAAATCATACAAGGGAATGTGGATAGGTGAGCGCAGACCTGGAATGCTCTTTTGAGATCCCTTTTTCCATAGGAAAGTACCTATTTAGATATGACTTCAGGCTGAAAAGTGCATATGATTTGGAAAAGAGGATATAAAGGTTCTTAGTCTTCTGCATAAAAGCACCATAAAAAAGAACAGGATAAGAATTTATTTGTGATATGCAGTAATGGAAAACAATGGTTGCTTCTGGAAACGTTGTTAGGCAACGTATACAGAACACAGGAACTTTTTTTCCATAAAACAATCAGATTTTGGAATTGTTTACATTTTACAGCTCACTGGAAGTAATAACAGAACAAACCATATTAAGATTCCAGAAAGCTACCCAGAATAGATATATATAGGATTAGATGTGCACTATAAAAAATTCTGGCTAATACATCACCAGTGATAAAATTTCTGCAACTTTGTTAAAAATGTTGTTGACAGTGAGAATAAAAATAGACTTCAGCTTCCTGTTCCACAGCTATATGGGCTCTGCAATGCTAATAGAAGTAAAATGTAATATTATAATATATATGTTTTTGTCACTTAAGTAAGCACGTATGAGTGTGACTAAACGGAAGGAGTGGATCTGCTGGTAGAAGACGCCATATTTACATAGTAACATTTCAGAGTAGACTCGTGCTGTAAGAGAAATGGAGGACCAGCTTTCCAGTGGTTCCTTTTAAAGGACAAGACATGCATGATGATAATCTTTCCATTTCATGCTATAACCGTTCTTCAGTATTAACAAAGATCCTCAGAGTAGTGACCGAAAGAAACGGACAGCGTACCATCACCTTCATTTTTGTGGATACTTCTTTTACTGACAACTACCTCAATTGCTTCAAAGTACGAATGAAGCATAGCACTGTGACATCAATCTGCTTTGACAACGTAGTTATGGTTCTGTGGGTCAAACTAAAAAGGACGGACTAGTTTGGTAACCAAGTAATCAGTGTTCTGCACTTCAATGTAGGAGATCTGGGTTTGATTCCAGGTCGCACAGTCTGGACTAGCCAGAGTTAGGAGTCCTATAGAGATGGTATGCTTAGCTCCTGGGCAGAAAGGGATACTGGTAGCACTCAGGACTTGTCTTCACGTACAGTGCTACAGCTTTAATGCTTTAGTGAAGACGCTACTACGCCGATGGAAGAGCTTCTCTTGTCAGTGTAATTAATCCACCTCCACGAGAGGCAATGTTGACTGGAGAAGCTCTCCCATCGACATAGCACTACCTGCACCAGCCGTTATGTCAGTATAACTATGTTGCTCCAGGGTGTAGATTTTTCACACCTCTGAGTGACATATTTATACTAGCATAAGTCTGTAGTGTAGACATGGCTTTAGTAATAATTGCTAATTTAAATGTAGCATTGTCAGACTCCAAATAAGTCTTGGCCGTAGAGATTAGGGGTGTGCTTGGGACATGAGAGATATTAAATTACACATCAGTAATTGTTATTGTTTGTTTATCTTTTGGTAGCCCTCAGAGGATAGGGCCCTGTTGTGCTGGCCACTGTACAAACATGTAACCAAGAGATGGTCCCAGAAGAGCTTACAATTCAAGGGTATGATCAAATACAACAGCTGGATAGATGGGAAGGGTGAGGATGGGGAGAGGAGCACATGTGCTGGCCGCCCTTCCCGCAGACCCCATTGGCCTGGAGCGGCGAACCGCGGCCAGTGGGAGCCGCGATCGGCCAAACCTGTAGACGCGGCAGGTAAACAAACTGGCCCGGCCCGCCAGGGGCTTTCCCTGAACAAGCAGCGCCCCTAGTTTGAGAACCACTGATCTACAGTATAAGGAGATACACAGCTGAGCAGAAGCAGCAGATACTTAACCAAACCAGGGGCGTAGTCACTGGGACCATTCTCATTAACTATTTAAACACTTGCTATTGAAAAAAAAGAGAAGAAATCTGGCAAGGGGCTATTTTTTGTAAGCTATTTCAAGGAGCATGATAATCAGAAAGTAGTAGAAGGGTAAAATAATGAACATGAAGGATGTGTAGCTATTGGGGAAGGGAAAGATTTTATTTAGTGATAGTGTAAAATGGAAGAGCTTTTTACCTAAGAAAGTATCTCTCATGCACTGTATGTTTTCAACATTAAAATCCCTTTTCATAATTAATCAGCCCTACTCTTCACTCTATAAATGGGCATCCCTCTTTTTGCATTTTTCTTTTCTGTACCACCTAAAAGATGTCTTTTTTAAAATGTATGCATAGGTCTTTTTGGTAGTGTATAGCTGTGTGCCTGTTTAATTCACATTTGATTTAGTCCTGGATTTTGTAGAAATATTAGTTCATTATGAAAATACCATGTTGTCTGCAGTGATACGATATGTTAAGTAAATATACAGCTAATTAAGATGAACATTTATATAGAGATATGTACTTCATGGGAATTACAGAAGGCAATAACCTCTATTGGCATATCACTTTTTAGGGAGTGTCTGCTTATATTTTAAAATTTTCATTTTAAATTATTTTGTTTACTGTTATTCTGGCTATGGCCAAATAGGAAGGTTTTCAGCCCTCTCCAAGCTGATCTGATTCTGGATTGTTTCAACTCCTCTGGGGCCTCCTACATTAGGGAACCTGATCCATTTATTGCTTTGAAGATCATAGAATTGTAGGACTCAAAGGGACCTCAGGAGGTCTTCTACTTCAGTCTCCTGCACTCAAGGCAGGGCTAAGTGTTATCTAGACCATCCCTGGCAGATTAAGCCCTTACGCTGGCCTCAGAAGTCGATTGGGAGCCAGTAGGACTGGAGCACAGACTTGATGTGCTTATAGTGGCCTGAACTTTGGAGGAAGTGGGCAGCTGCATGGTGTGCATTTCACTGTTTCCATGTTTCAAATACAGTGAATTACAGAAATTAAATCTCAAGGTGATAAATGCACAGATCTTTGGCCAGGTCTTTGTCCAGCAGAAAGGGGTGCTAATTCTTAATGAGCTACAGGGGAAAAACACTTTTCATTACTGATGCTACTTGGTCATCCCAGCTCAATGAGGAATCAAACAAGCTCTGTAAGGCTTTGCATAATTTTGACAAATGGGGACTGTATACTTTCAGTGGAAGACATGCACAGTGTCTAGCTATTTTTTCAACCTATATCACTTCAGTCTTGCCTTGGTTGAGTTTGAGGCAGCTGCTGTATGTCTTGTAGTCATTATGACATCTTAGTAATGGTAATGGTTATATCGGTGGAGAATGATGTATTCATTTGGCTGTTATCAGTGATTGGTAGTGGAACCACTGTCATCTCACTGTCTCTTCAAATACTCTCATATAAAAAAGAAGGGCTATTAAGGACCCTGCAGTACCCTGCAAGCTTCCTCTTCAGGAAAGAGGACCAGGAGCAGTTACCCATCACCACTCTCAGGGTTATGCTAGAGAGAAATGATTGGAGTCAGAGCAGCATTACTACATCTACTCCATTTGTGCCTGGTAAGTTTATTAGCAGTACCTTGTGCTCTACTGTGTAAAAAGTTGCAGAGAGGTCTGGTAGAGTGAGCATAGAAGATGACAGGGTATTCCATTCACTCCTTGGACTCCCTGTTAAGATGACTGGCAAGGTACCATTGAGTGACTATTTTACTGATGAAGCTGTAATAACTACCAGCCTAGTGTATTTGAACTGGTGCACTTGAAGTGAAAAGCTCCATATTCATGTTTACTAGTCCTCCTGTGTTTTATCATTTAAAGGGTTTTTTTTTGTTGTTGTTGGTTTTTTTTTTTTGAGGAGATCTTCAAGAGTACAATTTCTGTTTTACTCTTTTTATTGTTTGCAGGTCTCTAACCTCTATCTATATGACAGCGTGCTCATGTTGGCCAATGCCTTCCATAGAAAGCTGGAAGACAGGAAATGGCACAGCATGGCAAGTTTGAACTGCATGAGGAAATCCACCAAACCTTGGAATGGAGGTCGATCCATGTTGGAGACTATTAAGAAGGTAAGAGTGGACAAGGTTGGAAGCCAAATGTGCAATAAAATCTCCAAAAGAACCAAAGTACTCCGATTTTTTCTTTCAAAGGAACTTCTCAAAAATGATTTAACCTTGATTTTAAGTTGTTATTAATGAAACTGTGTGGTCATGAAGATGTTTCCTCTCAAACTGGTGATGTCATGGCTATGTTTTATATAAATCATGTAATGATGAATAGTCATATAGCTTTATGCATTCCACCAAATAATTGAAACCTTAAGTAGTTGTCAGAGTAGACCATGAATAAGATGTAAATTCCTTAGCAAAGCTGCTAACATGTTTGGCTTTTAGGAAACAAGAGGAAAAATGGTGCATTGTATAATCTAATATCTTGATTCGGATTTCAAACTACTGTAAATCTGGAGTAAATGCTGAGTCCAATTCATATGCACTCTTTCTCACTATGCCCTGGACACACACCCCTTTCTGACAATACGTTCATTGAAACCGATATGTATCAGTGAAACAGCATGTGTTGGTGAAATTTCATTTTGGTGAAAATGTTCCAACCAACATTAATGACACCACTGTTTCATTGATAATTTAAAGCAAGGTTAAATCATTTTTTAGTTACGCCACTGTTAAACTGGCATGAGCTTTGTTCACTGAAGTCTTAATAACACTAAAAATACATTGTTTTCAGCCTGACTTGATAGCTCTTTTTTTCTGAGCCTGCAAGTGGTGGCTTTGTGTTGCACACCAGAATCTAGGCAAACTCAATCATGTTACAACTGTTATAGTTTCAGATTCAGCTAAGGTTCTGTCTGCTTTTCACTGGTGGCTCTCCTTGTGTAAGTTAAAGATCCCAAGGCAGTTTTCAAAACGAGTAGTACATGTGTCTTGGCTAACAGTCTCTTTCTCAGGAAGGTAGTATATTTTGTCTAAGGCTATGTGTGAGCTATTGCAGAGCATATCAGGCCTGCACATTAATTTAATTGCAAGCATTTGCAAGGCATGTTAGGATACCTGGAGCATGAAAGGTGCTTTATAAAAATTGTATTCTAATATCTTTAACATTGTTTCCTTAGGGCCATATAACTGGGCTCACTGGCGTTATGGAATTTAGAGAAGACGGCTCCAACCCCTATGTCCAATTTGAAATACTGGGCACCAGCTATAGTGAAACATTTGGCAAAGATGTGCGGAGGGTAAAGATTCAGTTTTTTTTCCTCCCCCTGAAAAAGAGAGAGATCCTGTTTATCTGGGGGAAAATGCTATCATTTTAGAAAGAATGGAAGAAGTGCTTTTGGTCACAGTACAAAAGTCACTTATTACAGAAATAATATATTAGAATATTTCATATACTTAAACCTTGAAAGATAACACTTTTATGCCATCAGAAGGGAGGCCTGCAAATTGTTCTTAAATGTGCAGTATTCCTTAATATATTCTATAGTGATGCGGCGACCATAATAGTGAAGACTTTCAGGTGAATTATAATATAATTGGCATAACTGAGACTTGTCCTAATCAGGAAACTAACTGGGATATTAAATTACCAGAACACATAAAGCCTTTTGAAAGTACAGTCTCTGTAAGACGCTGGAAAACTGGAGTAGGTATAGTAATGTGAGAGGAGGATGTTATATTTGAAGACAGGAATGACATATCAAAACTAGCTAGTGGAGCAGAGACAGTTTGGAATGAGATGGGAGATAGGACTGCTAAAAAATGAGCATTAATATATGCTGCCATAGGATGAGAAAGCTTAGTAGGAAATGTTCATACAGATGGAGGACTGTAAATTAAGGCTAGAACATGAATAGGAACAGTTGATTTGCATTGGTTTTGACTGGAACAGAAGCTGAAAAATGCCCACATAATAGGTATAGGGGTTTCTGTTAAAATATTGTTTTTAAATAATTCACATTACCATGGTATTTCTTATACTGTGCAGTGCAGAGCAGAGCTGGGAGATAAATTGATTTTTTTTTCAGTTGGGACAGCAAACCAAAAAATCAGAAAAAAGATTTGGTTCAGTTCAAAAAATATTTGGAATTTGTCAGCAAACATGGAAAGTCTGTTTCAGGCCAGCAAACTGACTGTGAGCATGTCCCCATTTATTACCTTTAGCTCAGTGGCTAAAACACATGCCTGGGAAGTGGAAATCCAGGTTTGAATCCCCACTCTGCAGTAAGGATTTGAACTCAGATCTCCTCTGTCCCAGATAAGTAGCCCAGTCACCACACTATGGGTTATTTTGGGTGGGCTTCTCTCAATCTCTCCTGATGGAGTTCTTCCACCTTGCCAAAGAGAGGACTAAGGCCTGGTCTACATTGGGGGAGGGAGGTGGATTGATCTAAGATACGCAACTTCAGCTACGAGAATAGCATAGCTGAAGTCGACGTATCTTAGATCGACTTAGAATCACTTACTTTGCATCCTCGCAGCGCGGGATCAACAGCCGCCGCTCCCGTCGACTCCGCTTCCGCCTCTCGCCGTGGTGGAGTTCCGGAGTTGATGCCAGAGCGATCGGGGATCGATTTATCGCGTCTACACTAGATGTGATAAATCGATCCCCGATAAATCGATCACTACCCGCCAATCCGGCGGGTAGTGTAGACGTGGCCTAAGAATGACTCTATAGCCTGATGAAATTAAGGCACTCGCCTGGGAGGTAGGAGATGTGGATTCAAATTCCTCTTCTGAATCAGGCAGATAGAACATTACAAGGTGATAAAGAGGACACATGGTTTGCTGGCCTGGGAAAAGTTTTTTCCCCACCACACTCAATTTGATTAAATTTCCAAATAGTTTCAGTCAACCAAAAACTGCACTTTTTGGTGAATAAACTATTTGTCTGAAGAAGCAGAAGTGAGTAAAGAGACAGGATTTCATAGTGGCTCAAAGTTTGCAAAATTTTAGTTTTTTATTTGTCTTGTTTGTTTTTATTAATCCAAATTTCATCTCCCTGAATTTCTCTAACGGACAAATGAATAAAGGTACACATCTACAGTCTTACTTAAAAAATATTAATTGAAACAGAAATGGCCAGAAGTTGTCTGAAGTTTGTCAGGCTCAGCAATAACATTTTGTGTTTATCCATCCAGATTTTCAAACATTCTCCTCTAATTTTGGATGCCCAATTTTCAACGGAGCCTCCCAACTCCACTGGACTTCAATGGGATTTAAGTGCCTAATTCCTTTATACTCATTTTAAAACCCAACCTGAAAGTATTACCACTTCCAAAGGGAAATTGGCTTGATATGAGTTGAGAGAGGAAAGCAAATGCAATTTTAGGTTCAAAGATCATCATATAAAAAAAGTAAGAAATGGCCAAATCAATCAATCAAAAAGCGAAAATTACAGCCACTGAAGCAAGGTGCGTCTATGAGCAGAACCTCTGCTGATGAGTTTTTAAAGCAAGGGAAATGTGAGCGGGAGAGAAATGTGGAGGCAGAGAAAGGTGGTGAAATGCTATAAATTGGCATGCAGAATTCAGGTAGAGCCTAAGGAGCAGCCAGAGTTAGTCTAGTAGCCATTTTTCTTCAAAGTGCTTCATGTGTTTTGATGTTTTCATTATAGCTGGCAACTGTACTTGTAGGAGAAATGTTCTCCCCACCCCCGACCTCCATTTTTTAAGGTACCTTTAAGGATGCCTGGTTTGAACTCAACACCAAAATTTGCTGCTATTACACTCCGTTACTTGAACGTCACACGCTAACTTTCTTATTCTGAGCTCAGAGACACTCATTTACAAACCTTTTTTTTCCCCGTTTAAAAATATTTTTTTCTTCTCTTTGCTTATTCAGCAGCAATATATGTATTTTTAACAGTCCTGTATTAAAACCAGTATTCTGTTCAGTTCCATTTGTGGCCTAATGAATAAAACAGCGGGCTGAGATTTCGGGCAGGTCTACACTTAAAATGCTGCAGAGGCACCAGTGCTGCTGTGCAGTGCACTGTAATGCTTTAGTGAAGACGCTACTATGAGCTTTTCCCATCAGCATAGTTAATCCACCACCACCCACGGAGGTGGATTAACTATGTCCTCCCATCAATATAGCGCTGTCTGCACTGGAGGTTATGTCAGTATATCTGCGTCACTCAGGGGTGTGGATTTTTCACACCCTTGAGTGATGGAGTTCTATTGATATAAATGTATAGTGTAGACCTGGCTTTGGGTTCTAATCCAGGCCCTGCCTCTGACCTGCTGTGTGACTTTGGGCAAGTCACTTCATCTCTCTGTGACTGACTTCTCCAAGCTGTAACATGGGGATAATGATACCGAGCTCCTTTGTTCAGTGCTTTGAGATCTCCTGATGAAAGAGCGAGGTGGTGGCGTTAATAATTTTAAGTATAAAGAACCGGATTACATCGCTAGGTCTAGGGGATTCTCCACGCAGAGTGTCCCCGTGGGTCATGCTATACGGAAGTGTGTGTTGCTCTCTCAGCATGGTCTGGTCTCCTTACCCTAGAGTCCATGCAAGGAACTCCATGGGTCTGGGTGTTCATGCATGGGAGGAAGTGGGAAGAGGCAGGATAGGGTTTGCTTTTCTCCCCATACTGCAAACCAAGCAGGAAATCTGGAATAGATCTAAGTTATTTATTTTTATTAATGAAAATCTCAACATGAAGGGAAGGCATGCAAGGCGCTTACTATCTCTAATGCCTGTGCACGTGGGTGGATTCTATCCTATATAAAGAAAAGGAGTACTTGTGGCACCTTAGAGACTAACAAATTTATTTGAGCATAAGCTTTCGTGAGCTACAGCTCACTTCATGCGTCCAGTGAAGTGAGCTGTAGCTCACAAAAGCTTATGCTCAAATAAATGTGTTAGTCTCTAAGGTGCCACAAGTACTCCTTTTCTTTTTGCGGATACAGATTAACACGGCTGCTACTCTAAAATCTATCCTATATGTTTCCTTTTAATGCTCTAGTGTTCAGGGCAAAGAACAGGGAGCCTGGCCTCCAGGGTTGTAGTCCCAGAAAATCACTGATTCACTCTGTAGTCTCATTTATATTGTTGCTGTAGCTGTGTTTGTCCCACAGTATTAGAAAGACAAGGTCTGTGAGGTAATAGCTTTTATTACACCAACTTCTGTTGGTGAATGAGACAAGCTTTTGAATGTATACAGTTTTCTTCTGTAGTCTTGGGCAATTAACCTATCTGTCCCTCTTTGTGCATGTATAAAAGGAGCATAATATCAATTAACTACCCTCACAGGGGTGTTATTAGGCTTAAGGCTTTGTAAAAGAGCAATTAGACTGTAGCAAGATGGGGTGTGACACTACCTACCCTGTACTAGCTTGTCATGATCTAACTATCTCTGTGTGTCCTGCTGACACATGTGAACTGTTCATTAGCGCACTTTGAGTTAGTCCTGTTTCAAAGGGGACTAGATCAAAGCTCTGTAACAAATTTAACTCGCATGAACAGGGTGCTCATGGACACTTAGCAGGATGGAGTCACACCCAAGCTTGCCACAGTCTAATTGTTCATATGAACAAGCCCTTAATTAATGTTTGTAAAGAGCTTTGATATTATTATAATCATCATCATCCTCAGCAGGAAAATGCTGTGTATGTACAAAGTGGTGTTATTATTTGTGATATTTTATTACTTTTTTTAAAGCAAGCTGTGCAGTTATTTCCCAAGCTGGCTGGAATGCAGGCAGAGCTAATATTTTGCACATATACTGTATTTCACAAGAAACACTCTGTTCAGAACGATAACGTTTACCCCTGGGTATTCATTTATGTCATTCCAAGTCTTTTTCTGAAAACTTGATTTTCTTGAAATAGCATCTGCTTCATAAACCAGCCTTACTGTTTCCCTTTGCACTTTCAGGCAGATGGCAGAAGTCACTTTTGCTACTTCTGTGATTCGCTTGTTATTGACTGAAGGCTTGCTGGTGAAGTTAGATAAAATACTTTATTTCAAACTGTTACTTTTGGAAGAAATCTCACCATTCTTTCACCAATGGTTTGTGCTCCCTCTTCGTTAGCAAATGGCCTATATTGTTCAGGGGTCTGAGTTATTAGATGGCTGCATCCATAAGAATACAGCAAAGTCATCATACGGCTTCTAAAAGTAATATATTGCAGGGAATTATCTCAGGTAGTTACTACAGTAATTGAATCAGTTTTACTCATATGAAAAATACCTAACCAAATTGCCTTGGTTTAGCTGTAAAACAGATGCCTATCTCCCATCTGAGCAGTTCATAAACATGTATTTGGGTTTAGTAATTCAGGTTAATCTATTTTACTACACTGTCTTTCAGATGAGATGTAAAACTGAGATTCTTCCTGGTTGTGGTCTTTAAAGATCCAATGGCACTTTTTCAGAGAAATAGGGGTAATAGACCAATGTCCTGGACAAAATACAATTCTTGTATATTTACATTTGGTTTAATTTTCCCTTATCCTCTTAAAAAAAACTGAGTGTCATGGTAGACCAAATTGGAAAAAGATTTACTGCTATTTATACCATACATATAAAGAAAAGGAGTACTTGTGGCACCTTAGAGACTAACCAATTTATTTGAGCATGAGTTTTCGTGAGCTACAGCTCGCTTCATCGGATGCATACTGTGGAAACATACTGTCTTCTGCAGTTTCCACAGTATGCATCCGATGAAGTGAGCTGTAGATCAGGAAAGCTCATGCTCAAATAAATTGGTTAGTCTCTAAGGTGCCACAAGTACTCCTTTTCTTTTTGCGAATGCAGACTAACACGGCTGTTACTCTGAAACCATACATATAGAGACCCAAGCTCAATGGGAACTCTAGGATATTGCCCTGTGACAATAACAAGTATCCGTTACACTTTTAGCTGTAATTTTCTTCAGAAGGCACCTAGATGTTATTCGGTATGTGACTTAGAAAACAAGAATTGGAAATTCTATAAAGTGCCTTATTTATGGAGAAAATTGTCTTAAAATGTAGGAAGACATTTTAATAAAAAAGCTAATTACACTATTGAGTAAACTTCATAGCAATTGGTGTGCGTGTTTATCTTGATAAGAAGCAAGGTACTGATTTGTTTGAGTTTTGCAACTAAGTTTTTAAAAGTCAATATTTTCTTGTAATGTTCAATAAGTTTCTATAGCAAAATTTTATAACTCTAAATTCTAAAATAAGATTGTATAGCCAAGTATAGATAAGAGTGTCATCATTCATTGAAGTGGTTGTGTGTCCCAAACATATGGCAGTTATATTTTTATTCAAAATTCTTTATTTCTTTATATATTCTGGGACAAATTGTTTAAGGGTCCATACTAATTTATACACATATTTCTGCATAAACTATTGCTCATATGTATAATGGTATATGCATGTCTCAGTCTGTGCTGGTGGATCTGTTTATATGCCATCTGTATGTGTGAACACAGAGGCCATGTTTTCAAAATGCACTCCTCTTTGCGAGTCCTAAATGGATCAGCATATTTTCAATAATTAACTACTTTCCTGAGGCTTCTTCACTCCTGCACATATGCAGCAGTGTCATTCTTTTGATGTTTGGAGTATCCATTGATCTCACAAATAGAATATCATGGTTGTAAATTCTACAAGAGTCCCGTCTCCAGCTTTTTCTCTTTTACACATACGCAGAATCTTCGGGTGTTAAAAGGGATATTGCAATCAGCCTTGTTGTAAGTGTCTCACAACCTTAACTATGGACTTTCTACTAAAGTGCCATAATTTACTGAAGACACTACAGAATGGGGGGTGGTGTGTGGGTGAGGAATTAATTCCAGTAGCTCAGCACTCATAAAGAACTCTGCAATAATAAACTGATGTGCGCCCACCATGGAGGAAAATAATTTCTGTGGGGAAACAGATTTCAGTTTCCAGATTCTATGATCTTATTATAATGAGGGGGAAAATATTGAAAAACACCCCGACAGGTTCCTTTTACCTCTTTGGAAATGTCAAGAGAGAGATTATTTGCTGTTCCCAATTACACAGCATCTGTCAGGGACCAAGGCAGTAAATTCTCCATTTCAGAATAAAGTATGACAGTTTTTCTTCCTCTCTAACATTTCCTACCATGATGAATCTTCCTGAGTCATGATTGCTATTTAAAGTATCACCAAAGCCTGAAGAATTATCTATGTGCCATCAGACTTGCTTTTAACCACATTGTCTGATTAGCACAATGGGTTTGAAAGTTATTAATGACTGTGCCATAAAAGGTAAACCAAATTATTTTAATGAACAAATAAAATAATAGATGTCACCTTGGTAAACTACATAAACTAAACAGATTGTATCATCTATTCACTTTTAATGGAAAATCATTTATTCAGTGTCAAGGACAGTTGCAAGGACTATATGCCAACAGGCAAGCCCTGCATGCGCATGTTCCCTTCTCTGGAGTTACGTGAAACATAGTTAGTTCCTCTAATTATTATAGCATTTAGTACCACTGATTGGAAACATAGCTACATATAGATATATGCACAAAACATACTCAATGGACTGGATTATAATCTCAGTTATGTTTTAATTCCATATCCTTCCATTGTTTTCCATTCTGGATTTAGACAGGGGAAACTGACACAAGGTTGACATTGACAGGCATATAATTAAGGCTAGTTGTTTCTCGTGGCAAACCATGGGAAAGATCATGCTTTTCTTATAGAAGATGCGGAAAGTTTCAGGATGATTTTATATTATTATTAATTTCAAGAAAGTGGCCAGAAACAGAAGATGAAAATTATTACTGAAATGTCTCTCTCTATATTTCTGCTTTTGTTTCTGTCGTTTAGGACTAGATTATTCAACCCTTAAATTGGAAGGCACTTACATGAGTAGTCAAACTGATGTCAACTCAAGTTTAGTGGAAGGATGATCCAGTTCTTAGAGCACTAGTTTAGACTTGAGAGAGCGGGGCTCAACTCACGGCTCTGGTACAGAATACATGTGTGATCTTCAACAAACCCCATAGTTGCCTTGTGTCTCAGTTCTGCACCTGTAAAATAGGGATAACAATATTTCCCCATCTCACAGAGTTGCTGTGAGATAAATGCTAGAGCTGGTCAGAAAAATCCAGACAAAACTTTTTTGTTGGAATTTGCTAATTTGTTTAAATTGAAACATTGCATGAAGATGGCTCAACTTCAACTAAGTTGCAAAGGAAACGCAGGTAGGACTGCCTCTGAGTCAGGACGCCAAAGCTTTCAGGGTCTGTGGCTCTAAGGCAGCCCTTCAGCCCAAATCCCCCGGAACTGAAATGCAATTCTCATTCATGGAGAATTTTGACATTTGCAGGGTTGAGTACCAACTGGAAAGAAACCAAATTTTAAAATATCTAAAAACCAACTTATAAAATAAATGGGCCTGCAATATTCCACTTTTACACAGTAGAACTCTGAGTGTGTATGTATGTTCTTTTATGTAATCTACAGAGGTCATACTTCAAAACATTTCCTATTCTAAAAATGAGGAATGCTCCTGAAATGGATAACCTCTCTCAAAATGGAAGAAACTTCTGGAGTGTGACCATTGCATGTTTGTGTAATATACAAATGCATGTATGAAATCTAAAACCTATAGGGTTATAGCATCACCCACAGGTAATATTGTATAGTTGTGATATCATTAAAACAAAATATATTTCTTTAAATACTAAAAATGTGTTTTGGATGTCTTATGTGGCATTTTCTAGTATAAAAGAAGTGTGTAGGCACTGTACAATAATACTTTCTAAAGTCAAAACAATTAAAAAATAGTCAGCTCTCCATATGTCCCCCCTAGCCTGAAATTGTCATTAACTAAAACAACACATTATTATTCCATTAAAAATTAGAGTGAAAAAAAAAGCCTTGCAGCAGGAGAACTGAAGCTTGCCAAGCTGAGGCTTAGATGGAAAACTACAGGGAGTGATTTCCAGTGGTAGGAGCCCTGTACTGAACTGGCCTTATTATTTACCATAGGAAGCCAAGTTCCTGCCATTGACAGTAAGATACATTAGCATGTCTATTTTATGAAATAATTGGGCATGGAGGAATGTATAAAATGAAAAAGTTCATAAAATTTAATATCTCAGAATGACACTAGGTCTGGTACATAAGATGCGGTCTAGTCTCCAGTGCACAACATCACTTTCTTGTCCTTCTGACCAGTGGAAAGTGATTTCCAAGGCACTGAAGGAGTCAGAAAGTTCTTCACTGGCATAATTTTCATTGTGATTTTTTGTGAGGGAAGTCAGGGGAAATGGTTTATATAACTGGTTGTTGGTAAGATTAGAGTTTGTAAAACTGAGGTTCTGCTTCAGTGCACCTCAACTGATTGAATGGAAAATGGGGTTGGAGGTGGTTTAAGTAAGTGGGTTCCAAACCACGTTGAGCTGAAAAGATCACGAGCAACTTGTCTGGCAGCTGGAACTTAAATGGTTGCTAGTAGATCACACAAACAAGTGTTATTTGCTGACAGTGGCCCAGCAAACTTAGGTGTTGTTTCTGAAGGCTTGGTTAAGAGCTGCCTCAGAGCACATTCTATTAGTCCAGCCTAGAGGTGACAGGATAACATACAAAAGAACTGAAGTCAACTATATCCTGATCGGCCAAATCGCTTGTACAGTCTAAATTCTGTTATGAACCATGATGTAACTGTCCTGAAATCAAACTGCATGTTGAGAAAGCATGTACATTTTCCCACTCTGGTCAACATCAAATTATTATAAATACAAATCTTAAAAAGGGTAAGGTATGCAAAAAGCCAAAAGAGAATTCGGCCAATGAATTTAAAATGCGGTGTGAACCCTGTGTGACGTTGCTTTCTTCTTTCAATTATTAATACTTGTACAGTGATTTGAGATCATTGGATGACAGATGATATGCATGTATAACTCTTCAGAAGAATTTCATGGATTTCTTTGGAGCAGAGTTTATTTGTGTTAAGTGTGGCAATAGACCTATAGACTGCCAATATCCAGTTCACTTGAAATAAAATGTTCTCTTTGAAATGTGGGTATTATATGTTACAAAATTAGGTTAATTTTACTGTCATCTAGATAGAAGACTTCACAGAGATCATTTTTTGTTGAGAGGAAAAGTGCCAAAAGAAGGAGGAGAGAAAGCTTGGAGTCCCTGTAGAGCAGAGGTGGGCAAACTATGGCCCGCGGGCCACATCCGGCTCTCGGGACCCTCCTGCCTAGCCCCTGAGTTCCAGGCCCAGGAGGGTAGTCCCCGGCCCGTCCCCTGCTGTTCCCCCTCCCCCGCAGCCTCAGCTCATTGTGCCGGCGGCACAATCCTCTGAGCGGCCGGGCAGCACAGTTGCAGAGCCACAGCCTGACCTGGTGCTCCAGGCAGCGCGGTAGGGGGGTGGGAGGGGGCTGGATAAAGGGCAGGGGAGTTCGGGGGCTCTGGTCAGGGGTCGGGGGTGTGGATAGCGGTCGGGGTAGTCAGATGGCAGGGAACAGGGGGGTTGGATGGGGCAGGGGTCCCGTGGGGGACAGTCAGGAATGGGGGGGGGGGTTGATGGGACGGCAGGGGACAGTCAGGGGTGGGGGGTCCAGGGGTTGTCAGGGGACGGGGAGCAGGGGGTGGTGGATGGGGCAAGTCCTGGGGGGCCGTCAGGGGGCGAGCAGGGCGGGGGGGGTTGGATAGGAGGCGGGGGCCGGGCCATACTTGGCTGTTTGGGGAGGCACAGCCTCCCCTAACCGGCCTTCCATACAATTTTGGAAACTCAATGTGGCCCTCAGGCCAAAAAGTTTGCCTGCCCCTGCTGTAAAGAGACAGTAATGATTGAGCTTCTCTTTCAGGACAGAAGAAACCTATCTTTGTCTACCTTGCCCATGTGATAAAGTTAGAGTCTGCTGTGTGTCAGTCACATACACTGCAAAATAGACAGTTGTGAATTTCTTTTTATTTGGATGATACCAATTCTTGTGTATGTTATTAAAACTCGAGTGACTGTTATGTAAAAATAGGTATATGTCTACATACCTTGCTAAAACTTGTGAAATACAGTGCTTCACTTGGGAAGATAACAGAATGTCTGCACCAGTTGAAGTGTTTAGTCTCCAGAGGCTTTAACAATCCAGAGAAAGCAGTGTGACACTAGGAAAATCAGCAATTTCCTGCATGGAAAAAAGTCTTGGAGCCTATTTGATATTAAAAAGAGAAAAAATCAGTTTAAATAGATCTGGTATCAGTTATTAGGGTTTTTAAATCTCTATATAGTGTAATTTAATCTGCTGAAGTAATTATAACTGTAGGTGCCGTGTGTAAGGGGACTGTTGTCCCCTTACTAAAACTCAGTGCGGGGTTTTTTGGTGCCAAAAGAAAGGGGAAGGGTTGATGGGAAATCAGGTACCTGAGACTGACAGTCCCCAGGAACAAGGGGGGAGGCCAATGCTCCAGGTCAGCCTGAATGACAGGGCGAGCAGGCTAATCAGGGAGTCAGGAGGCCAGGGGGGTCCTGTCCTCCATGTAAGCTGGAATTGCCTGGGTCAGACAGAGTGGAGCCCAAGCTGAGCTGGGGAGCAGAGCTGTGCCAGATCCAGAGGGGCCAGAAAAGCAGCCGAGGGAGCAGATTCTGTGCTGGGAGCAGAGCTGCAGCCACAGTGCCAGAGACATCCCAGGGAGAGCAGGCCCTGTGCTGGGAGCAGGGCTGCTGCCACAGAGCCAGAGGGGCCAGAGAAGCAGCCCAAGGGACTGGAGGCAGAGTGTCAGCATCAGTGCTGAGGCAGAGTAGAGCCGGAGCTAGAACAGTGGAGCTGGGGCTGGAGCTGGGGCAGTCTGGAGCTGGGTGGGGTGAGCAACTGGGGCCAGCCAAGGGGGGACCCTGGGCAAAGGGCCCAGTGCAGAAAGACACCCCCAGCCAAGGGTCCTTGCAGACCAGACTGGGAGGGGGATCTTAACCCAACATGGGGCTGACGCTGGGAAAAGCAGTCCCAGCACCCAAAGCCCGGAGGTGTGTGTGCCACCACCAGAGCCAGTGTCCAACCCACAGCATCCCTACAGCACAGCCAGGGCCTGAGCAGGAGGCCTGGGACCTACAAGGAAGAGGCTGTGAACTGCCCTTAAATTCAAGAGACACTGCAATGTTCCCTGCCACAGAGCAGGGTGATGTGTTTTCCTTTAACCTTTCCCATTTTTCCTTATTCCTTTTTAAATTAATTGCTGATTAAATAAATTTTATTTGCTTTAAATTGTATGTAATGATCAGTGGGTCAGGGAAGTGTCCAGTGCAGAGAGTACCCTGGAATGGGGACACCCTAGCCTCTGTCCTAGGTGATCACAGCAAGGTTGGGGGTCAAGCCCCACAGCAATCCTGGGCCCAGTCCCGTTGGGGTGACGAGGACTCTGCCAGACAGGAGAGTAGAAGGGGATTCCTCAAGGGCAGGGAGGCCTCTGGGTAAAGGAAGTGGGAGCGAGGACTCAGATCCTTCTGCTAGCCCATGGGTTCTCAAACTGGGGGTCGGGACCCCTCAGGGGGTCGCGAGCTGTCAGCCTCCACCCCAAACCCTGCTTTGCCTCAAGCATTTATAATGGTGTTAAATATATAATAAAGTGTTTTTAATGGGTAAGGGGGGGTCACACTCAAAGGCTTGCTATGTGAAAGGGGTCACCAGTACAAAAGTTTGAGAACTACTGTGCTTGCCCATTTCACCAGGGTAGTGCAGAAGCCAGGAAAGTTCCCCACAATAGCGGGCCCATTCCCCCGCTTACACGTGTAAGATTCCCATATGTAAATCTGTGTAATACACTTAAATCCTGATCTGACACACTCTTTCTTCCTGTCCAGGGATCCACAGTGATGGCACTACCACTTCAATACTGATCTGCAGGATCACTCTTATTTATTTTGCAGCAGTGCCTAGTGCTTTCAGCTCCATGTGCTCAGTACTGTACAGATATATAACTAAAAGATGGTGCAATTCTTCTAGTCTAAAACCACTCCACCAGCAAATAACTGTGTTTTAATGCACAAAGCTGGATATGCTCACGGGACTGGACTAAGTGGAACACTGAGAGTCAGGACAGAATTGGAACTTGTAAAACTGTAGGAATAGCATCTGCAGAGCAGAAGTAAGGTGTATTTTAGAAGCCTGTAATATCTGCAGTTCCAGTTCAGGCATCCCACACAATTTTGCCAGTGCATCTGAATCCTGATTAAAATGGTTTGAAATTTTGCAGCCTTACACCCAGTTTTCTCAACTGCTTTTTTGTGTAAGTTTCTCTGAAGTCTAAACACTCCCTGGCATGGAAGCACAAGGCCCACACTCCCAAAAGAAGAAGAATGAAAAATTCCCCAGGACTTTTCATGCCAATGATTTCAGTATCCTGCTTGCCTTGAAGTCCCTCAAAGGCTTCGGTGAGCTAGTGTGACAGTCTCGTGGACTGTTTGGCTCTGTGGTCTGCCCGTGTTGGAATCCTATCAATTTCTTAGTTATTGTGATTTTAGTAAACTTTGTTTTAACAAGTATTTTTTCAGTTAATCATCTGGGCATATGCATGGAGTGCAGGGCAATAGTAGGAAATTTCATCTGTTTCTAATTCAAACCAGTGCAACTGAGGGCAGAATTTGGACCAATACTGGTAGTTTTGCATAGTCCTTTTGCTATTTTCACCGTGGGTGTTACTGGAGAACTTGAGTACAGACTGACAGGCATCTTAAATTGTACTAAACTCTATAGTTATGTGATCTAAAACTAAAACAAGACAAAACCTTGAAAGGAGGGCTTAGCATTAAATCAACATGCAGCAGTTAGGAAGTTTTCTTGCACGCAACTGGCACTTTTGCAACAGATTTCCATGAATTTCACTTGCTAAGGTGACATTGCAAAGGGCTAGCTTTATTTTGCAGTAGATAAACTTTCACTTATTTGTTCTTAGCAGACATATTTGGGAACTGCTAGTTTGTCTGAGCTCTGAAGATGCAGTGGTTTTATTGCACGTTGATCTGGCCTGGATCTAGGCTACATCTCTGAACTCCCTCCTTCAGTGTTTCAATTTACAAGTCTGCTTGCAGTGGTGTAATGCTGCTCAGACTGTGACCACTTTGCTAGGCAGTCTTCTGCAGCACCCCTTGTAATTAGCACTGTGATCTGTACTCTCCGTCTTTCATTGACTACTATCAGTAGTGGTACGTTAGTTGTATATTTTAGGAGAGATCCTCTTTTCTCTTCAACTGGTGTTACTCTACTGACTTCAGTGATGTTACTTATGATTTACACCAAATCAGGCCTTGTTTATATAGCAAGAATGCATTTCTGCTGTGCTTAAGGGTATAGCCCTTTAAACTGTGCCTGATCATCGCACTAGTTAGATCCAAATTTGCTTGCTCTCCCACATCCCGGTGTTCTCTCCTTATTTGTTACTGTAAATTACTAGCATCAAAAAGCTAACTCTTACATCTGACGTTATAGAAAACATTATACCCCTAAAAGAAATAAATCTTTCATATCATCTTAATCTCCCTTCTGAGGTGCTTTAGAGATGTGCTTTTCTTTCCTGTGGGTCTCTAACACACTTTTCAAACATGGTTCTTGCAGATTGAGAGCTTCCTGTACACAAATTTAGAAAATAACAAAGTCTTAATAATATTCAAATTTTACTTAGATAAAATTATTAAGATTCTAAAAATGTGGTTTTTGAGAAGTCCAGCTTGCCAAGTAGAAATACAGAATTGCAAGAAAGGAATTGGGGGTAGTGAAGTTTGGGAAAGCTGACATCTAAAAACAGTACACTAAGAGTTATTTTATTTAGTTGTAAATTAGATACACTATTGGGGGAAAGGGGGATAGCAGGGGAGGGGCCGGAGGGCTAGCTTCCCCAGCCAGGAGCTCAAGGGCTAGGCAGGACGGTCCCGTGGGCCGTAGTTTGCCCACCTCTGGTTTAGAGTTAAGGAAAGCAAAACTAGGGTGATGGCAAAAACTGCTGAAATTCCATGTGTTTCCAGGAAACACCTAGGAACAATGCAGTAGCTTGTGTCTCCATCCTTCCCACACTTGGATAACAAAAGTCAAACTTTTAGCCAGTAAAAATTGCCTATCATGTAAGTTATTACTTCATTTCCATGTTCAACACCCTCAGAACAGAAATTAACCCAAATGACACAAAAATAGTTCAAATGAATGATAAAATAATTATAATAAAGAACCCACACTCCACCAAAGTATCCAGGATGCTGACCACCACCTATAAAAACAATTTCTCATTAACTAGCAAGAAGAACATCTCAACCTGAGTACAACTACAAACAAAGTGTAGATACAAAATACAATGAGAACAGAACAAAAAATAACTGCAACAGTGGTAGTAATTTAAAAGCACCTCTGGCAAAAAATAATTGTTTAGGTATTTTTTTAAATTTGGGGAGAAATGAAGTACGATGGATTTCAGGAGGAAGCATTTCCCAACAATTCCAGGATCACCACAGCAAAACCTCAGTCAGCTACTGATTTCAGGCATGATAGTGGAACCCCTAACCACTGCGTGGCGTGTGAGCATGAAAGCCCATCAGGTGTATGTTCAAGGAGGTCTTCACTATAACCATTATGCATTGTGTCATGCAGTCTAAGGGTTACAGCACTGTCTAAGGGTTACAGCATGTCCCAATTTTTTCAGTAGCTAAAAAGTAGTAGTGATAATTAATCAGACCAGTTTTGGTTTTCTTTCCTAGCTTACTCCCAGACAGACAATGCAATCCATGTGCAATGTAGCAAGTATGTAAGATCAGAAACCACCTAAAAACCTTATAGTAAGAAATGGCCTATGTATTCTATGTTTTGTAAGTAATTGGACTGAAATGTTTAAACTTTGGCATTTACAATTATGCACCTAAATCAATTGAGTCTGATTTTCAGAGGTGCTAAGCACTGACAACACCCCTCCCATTGAAAAGGAATGTCATACTATTTAGCATTTGTGAAAGCTTTATGATATTATTGTTTGAGGTTCTGTTCTGTAAACAGTGCTACTCATAAGCTAACTTCTGAAACTCCTGAAGTGTCCCCTCTTGCTCTTTCCGTCCCCAGCAGTTTTAAATCAATACCATTTGGCTTTGTATCACTGTAATACATCATGGGACTTTAGTCAACAGACCATTCAATGTTACATATATCCTATGTCTATTTGTGTATCTCAGATTCCCTAAATATCAAAGCCTACTTTTTAAATCATTTACTCTTCTTGAGGCTTTTCTTTTCATCATCTGAAGCAGAATGCTTGAAGTCATGAAAATTTTGCAAAGAACAAGGATGTTGACCATTAAGCCAGCTGGATTTTGTTGTTGTTGCTTGCTACTGCAACTGTTGTTTTTTACATTAAATGCTTTCTCCCCAGCTCTACTGCTTCTTGCCTGGTAATTCACATGAAGACCTTGATGTATCTGCAGATATTTATTTTTGTTTGGGGGGAGGGGGGAACTATGCTGTCTTGGAAACGAGTTATGATATAACCTTTTAATTTTTTGGTGGAGTAAAGAAGGGTCAAAGATAAATCAATGATTTTGCAACAACAACAAAAAACAAGAAAAATGTAACTCTAATGTTAAGTGCTGTACCTACAGGTATTTTGAAGTTTGCATATGTGGTAGAATTCCAAATGGTATTATCCACAGCTGAGACCTATCTAGCTGCCAAAATTATTTGCTTTGTTTGAAAGGACACAGGGACGTGCTGAGCTATTTGAACATGTTCTTATTGAACTACTTCTTTTGACTGTTATAATTGCTATACATATGCTATATTAAGAGCAGCAATAGCATCCAGGTAGTGAGGTAGCATATTCCCCAAAGTGGAAAACATAACTACCCAGGCTTCATCGAGAGTATAGCTGGGTATCAACTACGTACAATTTTGAGGATGACTCTACTACTGACTGACTCCTTCAGAGAGGCATGGGATACAATTCTACTAAATGATTCTAATGAAATTAATGGACAGCACAAAGTTTTTTTTTCCTGCACCAGCATTGTGTTACTGTACATGGTGAGTTTTGCATATTCCCTTTGAAAACAAAACATACAACATGTTGCATAGTTATGCACCATAACACACCTCAGGTGCGTTATGAGACAGGAGGCCAAAAATCAAGTATCGTCAGCCACCTTCGAAGCAGGGATATATAATTGTACTCTGTGGAGTTATTACTTTTATAAATGTTTTCTGTTACACAGCTATATTAATTGGCTAATATATTCCAATCCAGTACAGTTGTATTCAATCCATGGGCTGTCTGCACTTGTCTTATCTAGATAGTTCCCCCCTCTTAATATATACCTTATGGCAGAGGATTCTTTGTTTTGTGTAATCTGTTGAACTTAAATAATGTATTAAATATGGAAAAGTAAGATAAAAATATACTTAATTCTCTCTATTTAAACCCTTCTTAAATCTTTTTAAGGCAAGTGTCAACAGTGATTAATGATTTTGGGTGACTCCATTTTTACAGGTCCAACTGAAGACTTCTTAAAAGGAGCTGATTTTCACAGGGCAGGTGATGATCACTTTCTGAAAATCAGCTCCCTTAAGGCACCTAAAATCATTAATCACTATTGACACAGGCCATAAGAATAATTATAAGTCATTTTTATGATTAATTTTGCATTGATTTTTTCATAAAGAAACAGACAATGAAAAGTACCAAAAGGTAAATGATTTGCAGCTTGTATATGTTTCCAAGTACCAGATGCTTCACAGAATCTCCATTGCAATTATACAATTATGTGATTTTACCACTTGTTGGCAAGACTATACAATACAAACCCAGACAATATTATGTAGACATGTTAGGATGGAGGTAAGAGTAATAAAATAGGAGAAGACATATCTGAATAGGGGAAGGAGGGGACTGGGTGGGGCTGAGAAAAGGATGAGTTATGTGGAATGAAGGCTGTGACATACTGGGAAGGGATTCTGTCACTGCCTGCTCTGTAACTTCAAGGCAGCTGGGGACTGTGCTGTCTCTGACACTAGCCAAGGAGCATAAGCTCTCACCCTAGGTTTTACTAGCCTAATTACTCCTTGCAGAGTGACACCAACAGCATGCCCAGTTGAGTCTCCCCAAATCCACCCACCCTGAGTTCTTAATTACCAGACACCTGGACCATTCCTCTCTGGTTTATCACCTCTCAAGGTTTGAAACTAGCCCCCAGCTATCAGTTCGCTGTGGCACATACACTCTGCACAATTTGCAAACCAGAGACATGCTTGGGGTAAAAATAAAATGTTTATTTAACGGAACAAATCACAGATTCAAAGATGAAATAGTAAGGGGAGAGCAATCACATACAAGTTACACAGTTACATAAAGATGCAACCTCAGGCTTTGAACTTCCATATGAGATAAAACCCCTTTTCAAATCCAAGTTTATGTATTGCCTTTGAACTGTTTCCTGGAGTTACCCCCTAGCTATGAGAGGCATTCACTGTTTCCCTGACACCTGCCTTTAGCTTGTCCCTCAGTTTTTGGATGAAAACCACAGATTCAAGCTTTCTTTTTCAAAGGCTTTTTCCTTTTTCCTGTTCTCCTGGCATATGATGAGTCATGGTTATGCAGAGTGGGGGAAATTGGCTCCTAATTTGATAGCGCTGGTATATCAATGTCTTCCCATTAACTCTAATAGCCCATCCTTGTCTTTTCCTAGGCTGGTCAATGGATGATTTCTTGGAGCTGATTTTGCCTAAACATCTAGCTTGGGAGGTGTCCCTTCCTGCTTGACTGCTTCACCATTGTGCTGTGAGGTATAGCTGAAGTTGCCCCACAGCTTATGAGAACAGTTTTCTATATACAGAAATAGATAAATTCATAATCATAGTCTGTATACATATCTCATGACTATTAAGTTGAGTGCATTACAAGCTTAAATAAAAGAACTTGATGTATTTTACAGTACAATGACACTGTATATAAACAGTTGATTCAAACTGTTTATTTTGGGGGCTTTGGCTCCTTGGAGTGTTTGGATCCTGATTGTCATAGAGGTCTGGTATTCTTTGATCCAAATCAACATTTTTATCCAAGTGTATATAGAAATGGGATCCAAATGTCTTCAACTTCATATAATTGCTCTCTATGGCAAGAAGTTAATCTTTTCGAAAATCTTGGTCTGCATCTAAGGATAACTCATTATTCCTCTACTCAGATTTCCTATAGGCCAACTTCCTATTAGTTCTTCATTTATTGCTTTTATTATCCCTCCTCCCAACTGATAAATCTCCTTCAACACACCTCTCAGCAGAGGCAACGTGCTGGGGCAGGGCTCGTGGGGCCATGTGCCCCCAGAGTTGCTGCTTGGCTTGTACTAAGCATGCTCCCACAGACTGAGCATGCTTCATAACATCTGCTGAAGCCACTGCCCTCACTCTGTGCCCGTCTCCCCCCCCCCCCCCCCAGCCGCCCCAGGATCGGCAGGAATGTGTCACCTCTGCCTCTCAGCTGCTGGTTTCCTTTCACACCCACCCAAATTGCACTTGAACTAGACACTCCTTCCAAATGCCGGTGCCCCCTTACTCCAAATTGTTCTCTTATGTCACAGCATTTTTCATTTTGCCTTCAGAATCAAAAAAAGCCAAACAAACAAAAAAAACCTGCCTTCAGAATCAGAATGCATTCTTTCCAAAAAGTACCAGTAAAGTCCTTGTATTGTACCAGTATCCAGAGCACAAAAGGACAACCTTGTAGTTCAAATGATTTATTAATTTAATTTCTTTAAAATTCACTGTTTAGTTCCGTACATTTTATATGAATTTAAATGAGCGGTATCTGATGCCTCCTTCACCAATCTTCATCTGGGGAAATTAACATTGATCTTTTTTTCTTCCACCTATTTAAATGTTTATATCTGAGGCCTTGGTAAATAGAATGTGAGTTTGTGCCCCGATATTGCTCAGCTACTAGTAAAAATAAATGTTTTCGTATAATCTTGATGTTTATTGGCCAGGAACAGAGGCTGTTATTGGATTTAAAAAATAATCAGTTAATATGCAGTTATAGCTGTATAGGCTGTGATCTCAACAGATATCTCAAGATGCTGTGAGCCGCTGCCAGTTCTGGTTGGTACTTGAGTGGCAGAGACACTCTCTTCATGTGATTCAGGAAGTGGTGCTGGTGGTCAGTGAATAGCACCTTTCCTCCCCATTAGTGCAGAGCCAATGCCTCCCCGTGGAGTTAGGGAACATTATGTTGATGGAGATGCCAGGCAGTCAATGGAGTTAGTTTGCGTCGCATCTAAGCATCTGGCTTAGTCTTTTGAGTGAGATATAAAGTTGAGGTCTTGACCTTTTGTGATTATCAAAGAGCTCGCATGGGAATTCTTCTGGGTTTGGTTCATGTAAGTTATGTCAACTTAACTCCCAGATTTGTAAGGATTTGCCTTCTGACAGAATCCTAATAGTTCACATGGCAAACATGAACTGTCATGTACCACCCCGCCCACACAGCTCCCCATACAACCTTAATCCTCTTTGGGGGTAGTTGTGAGTCATTTCCTCCGTTACTATCCCAGCATCTGAGTGTCTCCTGAGCAGCTCCCCAGAATCTTTACTAGTTCCTGGGGCACTGCTTTCTCGGTCACTGGTCTGTGATGCTACTACTAGAGTGGGACAGCTTGCTGGCTCTCAGTATCTTGTGGTTTGATTCCTGGCCAATGGGAGACTATGCTTCACATTAGGGCCTGGAGTGGTTTTTCTTAGCAGTACCTGAAGATTCTGGGGAGTAGTTACCCAGTTCACCCCTTCCAAAGGAGAGCTCCAGGTCAGTTCTAAAGGGTCTACCCCTTTTATTCCTCCCCTCCACTCCAAAAATGGCTAACGGTACATGGAGGAGTGGTGGCTGCAAGATTTGGGAAGGTGGAATGGGAAGTAACAAGGCTGTGAGAACACCATCAGCCTAGTTCAGATGAACTTTGATGAATTTGGGACAATGTTTCAAATTGGGAGAGGGGCCCAATCCCACTCTGATTTCAGGGATTTACGAGACTATTTTGCACAGATCTAATCCCATTATAGTCTTTTTACACATTTAAGAATGTTCGCGCCAATCTCTGTGCCACATTAATCACTTTTGTAAATATTTGATTTAAACTGAAGTGAATTTGGTCCACTGGGATTAGTTAATTTTCCCCAGTATTTTCAATCTCAATAGTATTGTTTCTCACTTTGGGCCTGATTTTCAGAGTTTCTGAACATCCACAATTCTTGAGGAGGTAAATGGGACCATGCTGGGAATCAGCACCTCTGAAACCTGGGCCCTTTGTGTCCTGCGCTGTTGTATACTGCAAACTATTGTGTAGTGAGTCTTCAATTGCAGAGCATTGTTAAACATCTGTTACACTCTACCCCAGAGGTGGCTGCATTTCAGTGGTGGTTGAAATGATGCATGGATACATGTGTAAAGTAATTTGGGATCCTGTAGGATGAAAAATCACTGTACAAACTTATTTATGATTAATTATTATAATCTCTAATGAAATTCCAGACTGCATGTGAAAAAAAGAGGCAAAAAGATTCAGAAACAATGTTGTAAATGTCATAGGTTTTTGCTGATTAAAATAGCAGACCTCTACCTGAATTAAGTTTTAAACAAGCCTGAAACTTTGGGATTTTATTACATTATGCCCTCAGGAGCTTATTCTCTTTCCAATTATGATCCAGGGAATGTATGCTTGAACATTTCTGCAGTGAATAGCACAGCAGACATTATATTTGAATTGATTGTTTAAAAAGCTTTTCGCCAATATGAAAGAGAATGGCCCAATGTGTTTGAAACAAGATACTAACTTTTAGCTGAAACCAGAACTGTAATAAATGAGAAATGTTCTTAGGAAATGCAATGAAAATTAGTAGGTTGCAGATGAAAAGGGTCAAAATTGCTAAAAAAAATGGCCATTCTTTCAACATGCAAATGTAGCCATTCATGCTATTAGAAGCTGCCTGGTTAAAATGAAAGGGTCTGTTCTCTCATCATTGTTCTCCCATCACCCATTAGTTTAACAGTGACAAAGCATGTGATAGTGTGACGAAGTGGGACTGTTCTTAATGTTTCCTCTGAATACTTTAGGGGTGCCTCAGTTTCCCCTATGCATTTCTTAAGTCTCTAGGTGGTGGGATAAGAGGGTATAATTGTTGCAGAGCAAAGGGCCAGTGTATATAAATGGCCGATACTCTGTCTTCTGGCAACTGATGGCCTGGGCTCTTCCCCCCTGCAAGGTGAGAGCTAAAGGGTTGGAGAACAAAGGAATCAGGTGACCTCCTGGCCCAGGAAAGGGAGAAAGCCCAGAGAAGGAGGGGCTGGAGAGTGTATCAGTTTGGGGATGGCTGGGGACGTGGAGTGAAGTGCAGATGTGGTTGTCTGACTCACTGCCCCCCAAAATGGACCTGGCTGAGGGATCTTGTTCTTTGTACCTACAAGCTCTGTTTTAGACCATGTTCCTGTCATCTAATAAACTCTGTTTTACTGGCTGGCTAAGAGTCACGTCTGACTGCAAAGTTGGGGTGCAGGACCCTCTGGCTTCCCCAGGACCCTGCCTGGGTGGACTCGCTGTGGGAAGCGCACGGAGGGGCAGAGGATGCTGAATGCTCTGAGGTCAGACCCAGGAAGGTGAAAGCTGTGTGAGCTTTTTGCCCTAAAGACAGTCTGCTCACAGAGAGGAGACTTCCCCAGAGTCCTGACTGGCTTTGTAGGGAGCAGTTCCAGAGCGTTGCCCGGGGACTCCATGACAGATAGGGTCTATTTTATAACTGATAGCATTAATAGAAATTCTGTGCATGTAATAGTAGCAGTTGAAGGCATACCATCAGCAGCAGAGATATACCTCTTATTGTATATTCCAGAGCATATTATGACTGTAGTGAAGCAATGACTCAACAGTGCGGCGCGTCCTGCTGGTTGTCTGGGGAATGAGCTCTTCCAGCCCAGAGCGCCCTCTGCAGGCCAGTGTCTCGCCTGCCACTGGCCCCCGTGTCCCTCCCGAACCCTGGTGCCCCTTTACCGTGGGGGGGGCTGCCCACTGGCAGTGCCCCACTCTGGGTCTCCCCTCCCAGAGGAACCCCCCCACCTTCTGTCCCCACCTTGCTTCAGTAGCTACTGCCAGTCAGCATCTAGCCCCCACTCACTGGGGCAGATTGCAGTCTGTAAACCACTTATCATCAGCAAGGGGGGTTTGGACCTTCTACCTTTGCCTATTTTCAGGCTACACCTCTGTAACCCCAGTACCTTTCCTGGTCTTTAGCAAGACCTGCAGCCTGGGGGTTTTCCAGGCTAGAGCTCCCCTGGCCTTCCCCCAGCCCTGCTCCACTCTAGGTACCCTGCTCAGCTCCCAGGCAGCCAGGTCCTTCTCTCTTTACAGCTAGAGAGAGACTCTTTTTGAGCTCCTTGCTCACAGCCCTTTTATAGGGCCAGCTCTGGCCTGATTGGGGCGTGGCCCCAGCTGTGGCTGTTTCCCCAGTCAGCATAGTCTTTTCTCTCAGCCCCGGCCCTCTCCAAGGGCTGGCTTTTAACCCATTCTGAGCTGGAGCGGGGTGACCACCCTGCTACAATAACCCACTACAGTGCCATGTCAAAATATGGTCTAATAAGCGGAGTTGGTACTTATGTGGCGGGCCACGGAGGAAAACATTTGGATAATGATATTGCTAATACAGTGGTCTGAGTTAGAAGTCAAAGAAAGAATGGCTTATTGCCATAGAGAGCAATTATTTGAATTTGAAGATTTCTGGATCCCGTTTCTCTCTCTCTCTCTCTCTCTCTCTCTCTCTCTGTGTATATATATATATATATATATATATATATATATATATAAATTAATACTGTGGTGGCTCAAAGAATGCCAGACCTCTATTCCACCTAACCCCACTTTTTTTTTCTCCTCCCCAGTCTCATCCTTCCCTCCTCTCCCTATTCATGTATGTCTTCTACTATTTTATTACGGTTACCCACACCCTAACATGTTATGTCTATGTATTATTGTCTGGTCTTGGTGCTTTGATAAGTCATACATTTTCATAATTGCATAATTCTACTGGAGATCTTGTAAAGCATGTGGTATTTAGAAACATACATAAGCTGTAACTCGTTTACCTTTGTATGTTTTATTGTCTGTTTCATGATGAAAATTAATAGAACCAGCCAAAACAGTGGTATTCTTTTCTCTGAAATAGCTTAAAACCAAGAACAAAGTTCTGGAAAGCAATGTGCTCTGGAGGCTACAGTCTTTTGAATGAGCGGGATACAGTCTTTGTATGAGACATGAAATCAAGGCCCCTACTAATGGTGAACATTTTGGTGCCTGTAAACTTTCACGTTCCAGCTGGGGCAGAAAATGTAAGTGCCAAAGAACACTTGTCTAAGAACAAGGCTTTTGTCACGATATTGCCAGCTTAGTCAGAAGCAGGAAGCATTGGAAATGTTGGCAGAAAAGACTGTTCATGTTCAGTCTCTAACCCAGTTTTGAAGGAGATCCAGACAGTTCTGCTAGTCTTTGGATAAGTTTCCAAACTGGACCATTCTGCTTTTCACCTGTCACTAAATAAAATGGGGGAAAAATAGAGAAGGACAAAATCAAATCCATGGGCACAAAATCGGTTTTGATGGCCAAGAGGAGCTAGTCAGAATCAGATATTATGCAAATTTGATCAGTGAGGGTAATTCACTTGGAATAAAATTGGAACACTTTATCTATGGATGTGGTCTATCATCTATCCCATCACTTTCCATCTTTAAGTTAAGACTAGATGTATTTCTAAAAGACATGCTACAGCTCAGATAGAAGGTACAAGCTTGACACAGAAATTGTTGGGTAAGGTTCTTGAGCCTGTGTTATGCAGGAGGTCAGACCAGATGATTATCAAGACCTTTTGGTCTTAAAATCTATGAATCTAGTCATCTGAATCAGGAACTGGATTTCATAGCTGTCCTCTAACTCTGTAACAGGGATCTCAAACTCAATCACCACCAGGGCCACATGAGGACTAGTACATTGGCCCGAGGGCTGCATCACTGACACCTTTTCATATAAAGATACAAACCCCCCTCCTGCCCCCACTCTACCCCTTCCATGGGATCCTGCCCCGCCTCTTCCCACCCATTCCCTGCCCCTATTCCAACCCCTTCCCCAAACTCCCCACCCCAACTCCGCCCCCTTCCTGCCCCTATTCCAACCCCTTCCGCAAATCTCTGCCTCTTCTTCGCCTCCTCCCCTGAGCGTGCGGCTCTCCACTCCTCCCCCCTCCTTCCTGGAAAGTGCTAAACGCTGCCAAACAGCTGTTTGGCGGCAGGAAGCGCCTGGAGGTAGGCAGAGGATCGAGGACACGTTGCGCTGGGGGGGGGGGGGGGAGAGGAGCTTGGCGGCTGCAGGAAATAACTCGGGGGGGGGAGCTTGGCGGGCTGCAGCAAATAACTCCGCGGGTCGCATGCGGCCCACAGGCCACGTGTTTCAGATCCCTCCTCTATAATGTGGGCAGAACCAAAAACCTGGATTCAAATACCCTATAACTTTGGCTTGATTGGGATTCAGATTTTAAATGTGAGATTTAGACCCGTCAGTGGAAATAGTAAAGAAATGTATGTATTTATTTTGTGGAGATAGTTTGATTTTGACGAAGTGCCAATGGAATCCAGACAGAATTCCAGTGGATCCCTGCCTGCCAGGAAAGTATCCAGTCAGCTCACCAGCCCAGCACTTTACCAGCTCATCTGGTGCGCTGCTGGAGAGCCCAGGGTTTTAGTCCTCCAGCTTCTCACTAACCTGGGCTCCCAGGGGTGCCAGGGTCTCCAGCTCTGTGGACCCCAGTATTTCCAGGATCCGTGCTCCAGGGCAGTCCACCTGGCAGGCTGCCCTGGAACTCCAACTCCATTCCCTTCTATGGAGAATTTAGAAATTATAGGTTTTCATTCTGAATCAGAACAAAACCAAAATTTGAAATATAGGAATCCTGCATGAAACAGAATTACCTTTTTCCACCCAGTCCTAATGGTCATTGTTTGTAATCAGCATTTTGATTAAACGGCTCATTCGTTAAAAATAACCCAACTACTGGAGTAGTAATTACTGCAATGTCTTTTTGACAGACAGGTCTAATATTAAAGTTTCTTTTTTCGTTTGGGATGTAATAGGATGTTTGTGCTGTGTCTGTTGTAAGAGATTAGGAGGCATTATTGACTGTCCATCCGTAAGAAAACTGATAGGAGGAATTGCCCGCGAGGGGAAGTTAGAGTCTTTTAAACCAAATGATTAACCTTGTCATATTTCTGCTGGTATTGTGGATAACACTGTCAAATGCATCTGAAGCCTTTCTATATTAACATGTTTTTAATTAAGTGAAAAATGAAGAGAGGAATGTGCGAAGGAAGGGAGGGTAAAGCAACAAACCCTTTGGTTTTTTTTAATTTGCCCATGAGCTTGCAGTACATTTTGAGCAATTTACAGAGATGCAAACAGCCAATAAATAGTTCATGTAGGCCTATTTTTATCAAAGGTCTCTTTTTATTTTGTGCATAAACCTTACTTCTCTTCTTGACTTGTTTACAGATTATTGTGTATTTCCTGTACCTTTATGTTTATACAGGGAAGCCCTCTGTTTTTATTTCACAGAACAACTTCACTGTAAGCATATGTTCCCTATAAATGGAATTGTCGTTTTCCCACTTCAATGCATTAAAACAATTTAAGGCTTTCACTGTGCTTCACTAAAGGCAAAGGGCCTGATTCACTGCTCACTTATATTGGTGGTAAACCAAGAGGAACCCCAATTAAGTCAGTAAAGAGTTATATTGGTGTAAATGAGCACAGAATCCCAAAGGGTATTACTCTCACTGAGAATGTTGTAAGATGATTTTATGGTGGATAAATTCTGTGGTGTGAACTGCCAGAGGTTCATTGTGTAGAACTGTAATTTAAAAGGAAACATAATGCAGTTTCTATTACTAAAGTTGCTACTGGTAGTGCAGAATAAAGATTGCTAGTAGAAGAGAGGGCCAGATTTTAGAGTGGCGTTCCTTTCTGCACAGTAGCCCCAATTCAACAAAGCACCTAGAGTTAGCCTAAAGTTAAGCATGTACAGTAACTCCTCGTTTAACGCTGTAGTTATGTTCTTAAAAAATGCGACTTTAAGCAAAATGATGTTAAGCGAATCCAATTTCCTCATAAGAAAAAACGTAAGGGGGGGGGAGGGGCTAGGTTCCAGGGAATTATTTTTGCCAGACAAAAGACATTATATACATATACAGTATAAGTTTTAAACAATTTTAAACAAACAATGTAATATTGTACTCAGCAATGATGATTGTGAAGCTTGGTTGAGGTGGCAGAATCAGAGGGTGAAAGTGGGTGGATCGTCTGGCTGCTCCTCTTGCTGTTCTTTCCAAAGTGCTGAGGGATGCTCAACCCCAGTCCCCGCCCCCACTGCAGCCCTTCCCCCAAGGCCACAACCCCTCCCTGCCTCTTCCTGCCCCTGCTCCACCCCCTCCTCCTCCTGAGCGAGCTGCGTCCTCGCTCCTTCCTTCTGCCCGCCCCCAAGCCTCCTGAATGCCACGAAACAGCTGACTGCTGCAGGCGGGAGGCGCGGGGGCGTTGCTGATCCGCAGGGCCGCTGGTGGGCAGGAGGCAGTGGGGGGCTGGAGGGGAACTGATAGGATGGCTGCCGGCCCACCCTGGTTCCAATTAAGCCCCTTAAACTGACTGGAATTTTTCGAATGCACAAAACAAAACAAAAAACAAGCAACCCTCCCCCTCCCCCCATGACCTGGCCTTTATTTGAACACAGAACTTTTAAAAACATATTTCAATTTGAATTTTCCAAAATATTAAGCTAGCAAATTCAAATGAAAAAATTAATCTTGCACGTGACTCTGATTTTTTTTAAAATTCCCTCTTTTTTGGGCTGGGGGGAGGGCTGTGTCCATTTTTGTATATTGCCATTGTGTAAGTTATGATTGGTCAGCATAGTCACATGATAGGATACTTTTTAAAAATTGGAACGTTTTGTTTTTGAAATTATCTGATTTCATAGTAAAATTCTGAGGAAAGTTATGAACATGGAAGCTGGAAAATGCAAAACATAACAGAATAGAAAATTCTTTCCAGTATGCAGAAATGTGCCTATTTCCCCATTCTCTCCCCCGCCCCCTAGTTTTTTGAATCAATTTTAGTTCCACCTAACAGTAGAATTCATACTCCTATGTTAATTATCAAGGACCCCTTGTCCATCATACAAAAAAAGGAATGCTTCTCTGTACAGAGGGCAGGTGCAATGGCTCTGATTATGACATGCTGCCAAGGGAGTATATCTTTGATAAGCAACTGTTTACAAATCATCCATTTTGTTCCCACTAGAAAGACACCAGTTCAGCAGAAGGCACATTAAGTGGAGGGGATCTTTTGCTGGGCTGGTTGGAGAAGGTGTTGTTGCTCCTTTAAGCGCGGCTAGAGAGCACCTGCCACATGTAGGCAGCTCCATACCAGGGCAGCATGGGAACGCTGACCCATTCCCCCTCCCCCAGATGACTGGAAGAGAAGGGCACTATTTATGCTCATGTCTGTGCAGTAAAAGCCCTCTTGTCAAGCTGAGCAGCAGCACCAGCTTTTTGTTATGATCCGCTGCAGGAATTACGCTAGTTGTTCCTTCCTGCAAAGGAATTTTTCCCTCACCACCAGATTGGCCAAAGCGAGACGGGGGTTCTTCACCTTTCTTACAGTTGGTTGCTCCTCACTAAGCCCCCAAAGAATGAAAGGGGGCTTAAGCTATGATGTCGCAACTCCTTATGTAAGTTTGGGGCAGATTTCTGGTGCAGTTACTCCGTAGGGAATGGAGACAGTGATCAGAGAAATTGGATTGGGAAATGATTTAAAGAAGATACTCTTTAAAGGAGTGGGAAGAGATAGGAGGGTGAGTTCAGGGCTCTTATGATTGGTACAGCAGGGAGTCAACCCTCCCTCCTTTATAGCCCCCCCTTAACCCTGATTTGAGGCGGGGTGGTGGTGAGAGCAGTAGGTTGGCTGGGGACCTGAATGGGTAAGGGGGATGGCTGGCACTACCCCCCAGGGGATATATTACCTGTACTGTATAATTTTATCTGCCTGGTACTCCCAGACATTTAGGAATAAAGTTGTGGCCTAGTTAAACCACATCCAGTGTCTCCCATGCTCCTTCCAGCATAGCTGAACAATTGCAATCATGGCACCAAACTCACAGTAGATGAAAGTTCTTGTTAACACTGCTCCCATATCTCTCAGTATCATTTTAGGAAGTGAGTCCATTTCCCTTGTGATTCATACTGGGTTGGTGTCACGGACCATGTGTCTACTAGCAGTGATACAGTGGCCAACTTCAAACTGTAGAGCAACCTCAAATATTTGAGACATGCCAGATCATTTGCCTGCAGCCAATATAGGACCTTCCAGACAAATGTCACAACAGAATTCAATATTCATAGAGCAACTTTTATAACCTGCAACAGTTCATGTAGTTATCAGGGTTAATTCTGTCCTTCTATCGCTATCCGAAGCAAAGGATAAGATTCCTATTATGCAGGACATCAGTGGCGGATTTAGAGTTAGTGGGGCCCTTTCCTCAGCTTCATTTTTGAGGCCTCCACTTGAGACCCAGCCAAGAAAAAGAACATTTAATCTTGTCTCCTTATCTCTGTTTTTCATTCTTTTTTCTTCATCCTCCTCCTATATTATAAGTAATAGGAAGTAAATGAAAATAAAGTGAGGTACCTTGATTTTTTTTGTAGTCTAACTTTTTTTTCACAGACCACTTGAAAATCGCTGGGGGTCTCGGCAGACCACCTAATGATCTTTGCAAATATTGTTTGTACCGTTAGCTAACGATTGTTAAGTGCTTTGGATAAGAGTGCTTTATAAAAAAAAAAAGTAAAAAAACATTGGGGTGCAGGGTCTGGCCAGGAGTTAGGATGTGGGAGGGGGCTCAGGGTTGGGGTGTGGGATCTGGGAGGGAGTTAGGGTGCAGGAGAGGGCTGGGGATTGGGATGTGGGGTCTGGCCAGGAGTTAGGATGTGGGAGGGGGCTCAGGGTTGGAGTGTGGGGTCTGGGAGGGAGTTAGGGTGGAGAAGCGGGCTGGGAGTTGGGGTGTGGGGTCTGGCCAGGAGTTGGGGTGTGGGAGAGGGCTCAGGGCTGGGGCAGAGGGTTGGGGTGTGGAGCGCTTACCTGGGGCAGCTTCTGTTTGGTGCGAGGTGTTCAGGTGGGGATGGGGGCATGCAGGAGTCAGGGCAGGGGTGTTGGGGGGCTGGGTGTGCGGGGGCAGGAGTCAGGGAGGTCAGGGGGCTGGGGGTGCGTGAGTGGAATGCAGGAGTCAGGGCTGGGGTTGTGGGGAGGCTGCGGGGTTGGCCAGGGCACTGTGTGTTTCATTGTAAATCCACCTCTGCAGGACATATCTAGTCTCGTTATTGGTTTTCCAGCCAGGCTATTGGAGAAATGTGACATTCTGGAGCGATTCAGAACAGCATAACATGTCTTTCTAAGAAAGCTTATTGTTATGTCATTGTTAGGACCACAAGGTACCAAAAAGTGATCCTGATATTCAGTGATGCAAAATGATCTCCCACACTGAAAAACTGTTAGATGCTTACACAGAGCTTAGCCCGTGATGGAATATCAGGAGTAGCTTGAAAAATAGAGGAGTCAAGTGACCTTCAGCATAGGCCAAGTACTTCTGTCATCAGCCATATTAATCCATCAAATGAAGTTTGGCCTTCAGCTTCAAATGCTGGAACTTCCACAGCTTTGAAAATTACCAGTGATATAGCCCAGACATTTCCACTGGATGGTCTTTCAGGTGTGCTTTCTTTCTGGCTTCTTTGAAACAAAGAATGAGTATTTTGTCTTTCCCTTGTTTTTCTTTTGATGCTCTTGCTGATTCAAATATAGATTAGTAACATGAAATTTTAACATCAATGAACATAACTGAAATTGAACTTTCCCAACCAGCCCTCTTTCCATAACACAATCACTTAAATTACGGGGGCCAGACAAAGACATCCACATACAGAACATAATAACATAAAAACACATCATTCCAAAATTACCGGACCAGAGAACTTAATCTCTATAAAACAACCAGGCAGACGAAAGGACTGTTTGCTAAACCAATGTAACTATGCCACTTAGACTTTAGTGATGTTAGCAATTGTCTGAAATGTTTGTTGGACTAGGTTCCTACAAAGTAGTCAGTACATTGGCCATCTGTAGTCTATTTTATTGTATTTATTGGTTTGTGTTGATTTTGTATGGAGGAAAAATGTAATTTAAAGGGGAAAATAACTCAGTTTAAAGTTCAGAGGGTCTCCAACCAAAGCTAGTGATGCAAACAACTCCGAGCTTTAGTGTGTTCAACTACAGATCCACATTTTTTCAACTTCAATCCCTCTCTAATTTAATAGAGGTTATATTAGTACTTCACACTAGAGGCTACTAGTGAAGCTGGTCAAAATTTGTACGCACAAAAAAATTGTTTGGTCTTAAAATGTAAACAAAACTTTATGAAAAATTGACAACATCGAAATGTGTTTTTTTTTTCTCAAAATTTTCAGTGAAAATTTTGTTATGGTTTACTATTTACTGTATTATTGAATTTTTTCTCAAAATTATTTGATTTGTTTCTTGTTCCATAAAAACATATTTTGCTAATAAACAAAACATTTTTAAAATGGTCAGTAAATATGTGATAACATTTCAGTAGAAAAACATGCAAAAATCTCATGAATTTTTTTATTTAAAACATGTCCATTTTGAATCCTGAAAAGTAGAAACAACCTCACATTTTGAAATGCTTTGCAAACATTTCCTGTTTTTCTACCAGCTCTAGTTACGGATACATAGAAGAAAGTACAATTACAGTGTTATTTTGGCACAGAGAAAAAAACCATAGAGTTAGACCACTTAGAGTTCTTCCCTTCTGGACTCAGATGCATTGATGTACTATAATAATTTTGAACCTATGGACCTGATCCATAGTGCAGTGCAGTTAATGGGAGACTCTCCATTACTTTCAGTAGGCTCTGAATCACCCTATGACAGCAATTTGAAACAACTGCTTGTTCTTTGTTTACATATCTTCTGAGTACAGATGTATTTAAGCATGGTGTTGCTGATCATTTCCACCTTTTATAAAAGCAAAAGTAAAACTCAGACTCAGTAATAAGTTAAAGAGCTAACAACTTTGACTATATCAAGAGCGGGAAGCTTTGACTACATAGGTGTGATATGCTCCTGGGAGCGTAATGCTATCTTACATTTGAACAACTAGAGCTTGAGGGAAGAGCATTCTCAATGGAAATCAATTCCCAAGCAGAGTCCAACTCTGTTAATTTTCATGGCACAGTATAAGGATCAACTATTTTCTCAGGGTTTTGCGGGGCGCATGAGATTGTGGGATATACTATAGACTTTTCCATGGGGTAAGAGGTCTAAGGCACTGTTTGTTTACATTGGAAATTTGCACCAATATAACTACATTAATACAGTGAAAAACCCTAATGTAGACATTATTATAACAAGGTTTAGACCAGCACAGCTTTGGTAAATTACCAGACTGAGCTGTATCCATGCAAGTCCTGCTTTTGGCTGCTGCAGCATGTCTACATTAGGGATTCTAACTGGTGTAACTATATTGAAATAGTTACCCCAGTGTAAACTTCCTTTATATAGACAGAGCTCCTACGTTATTGCCTATATTGTTTATACTCACATACACTCTCAAGATGTATATTCATTTTGGTATTATACTAATAAATAGAAAAAAATCGAAGGTTGGTGGTCTAATTAAAACTTTCATTGTCCTATCCAAGCAAAATTTTTTTTGCAAAATTTGGCATAGATCCTTTGATGGCTATTTCTGCTTTAATTTTTCCAAAGTCTTAGTGATGGGGAACCATGCTGGGGATCTTTCCTGTGCATTTCAGTGATCTTGGAAATATGTGTGATTTCTGTTGGAGCTTCTAGTATTTCCTCCTGTGGAATATGATTTTCCTGGAATGAGGCTTTACTCAGCTCTTATTCTGGCCCTATGCTCTCCCCAGGTGACCATGCTAACTTTGCGGGATGCATAACTAAACTCTGTGTTCACCATCAAAGTGGGGATTGCAGGCAGGTTGTCTCACTCTGCCCACAGCTGGTGGCCACCAGCCTTGGTCTTGCTGATGGCAATTAGGCCCTTAATTTGATCCATGGTGTTTGTTTTGTTTACTCAATAAAGTGCATGGTTTGATTCTGAGCCAACCTCTGTGAGAGTCAAGACTATCTAATGCCAGTGGAGTTACACGGTTAAACTGGTGGGAGAAGAGAATCAGGCCCATTGATTTTGTAATGTGTTTTCTTGTGAAGGACTTAATTTGTGCTGTATCATGCCAAAAAACTAACATTCCAGCCCTTGCTTAAATGAGTAGCTCTGGTGACTTAATTTATATGAGACTATTGACCTGAATGAGAGCTGCATGATTAGAGTCTTTGTCTAATGAATACCAATGGCACCGTCACTCTTTACAGAGCATGGCATATGCACAGATGAGTTCTTTGATAGTTGCTGAGTCTGATGTGTGAGTGACAGTCTTGTCCACAGGTAGGGCACACCTGCGCACTAGCAATGCTCTGAATCCGAGCAGCAGATTCTTTCCTTCTCTGATGCTGGTGATCACAAAGCTTGATCCAGTCAGCCTTGTGACGCCTCGCTCCATCTACAAGCTGACTCTGCCAACCGGAGTGGCATTCTGCTCTTCTTTTCCAATCATGCACAGAGATTCCAAAGGATATTAAGTCATCCTTACAAGCATCCCAAAATCTGTGCAGCAGTCTGCCTCTCTTTCTAGACCATTCACAAGCTTCAGAGTATAGTGCGCTCTTTGGGATCCTGTAATCCGGCATTCACTTGATATGCCCAAGCCACCTGAGTCTTTTCTTACTAATCAATATTCCCATGAATGACATACCAGCACTATTTAGCACTTCCACATTTGTCACCGTATCTTGCCATGTTAGCTGAAGAATTTTACACAAGCATCTGATATGAAAGTTGTTTAGTTTTTTGGTATGCTTGAAATTAGTCCTACATGTTTCTGAACCATATAGAAGAGTGAATAAAACACGTCTCATAAATATGGATTTACACTTTAGTTAACAATTTGTTATTGTTCCAGGCTCTGTCTTGCAAAAGGCCAAATTTCCTGGCTGCTTTGCCAATTCTACTGTTGAACTCTGCATCACGATGTACACTACTGGTAACAGTAGAGCCAAGGTAGCAACATTGGTCAAAAAGATCCGGACAAATACCGTCTAAGGTGATATCTGGAACTGGTTCTGAAGAGTCTTGGTGTGTGAATGAATACTAATGAATACTGGCATAGCAAAGTGTCAACAGCTGATAAAATCAATGTCGAAATGGCCCTAAAGTCTGCATGGCTTATAAGATACATTTTTGGCCTAATTCTCTACTGCCTTTCGCATTGTCTCATCATTTACTCTTGACAAAGTGAGTACTAAGCGAATGCAAAGGCCTGACTGGAGAGGAGAATTTTGATTCGGTAGCAATAACATACGTCCATTATGCACAAGCATAAATGATTGCACAAGGTAGAAGGCCATGGAGAACCAGACCAAGAGTGTATATTTCAAAGGATTTTGTACTCTTAAGGAGTAATCTGACTTCTGTCTGAAGGTTTTTGTTCTTGTTTACATTTCACTAGTTACTGGTAGAATTATCTAGCAAGCTTTCCATGTTTATGTACTGATTAATCTTCAAGGGCTAAGATCTTGATGCAGCAAGGTTATGAAATACAACGTAACTAAGTTCAATTGAACTAGTCACGTGCGTAAAGTTAGGCATGTGTGTAAGTACTTTGCTGAGTTTGGGCCTAAATTCTGCCTGTTGATACTCATGTGATCCCCGGTTGACTTCCATGGAAGCCCCACACATGCATCCAAGGGCAAAAAGTGTCACACAATGTCTAAATCCAGTCCAAAAAGATCTTTGAGGAGGGTTTTGTGAGAGTTTTCCTATACAATGCTGTAATTAACTCCCAAGCTTCCTTGATCACGTATTGGCACCTTTTGAAATGAAAAGATAATACTATTTATGTATGAACAGGAGAGAATCACTTCACTTGTCTGCCAAAATTCTGATTAAATTAAAATGTCAGTGCTAATGTTATAGTTAATAAGCGTGTTATACTTATTCAAAACTGTCTACATGCTGCGAGTTCTAAGAAAGACACGGAAAGATATAAAATTAACAGAAGTAGCGTAAGCATAATGCATCTGCTTCACTTTTGCTTGTATATCTATGCAGTAATAATAAGCTCAGATTTGTATTATAAATCATAAGCATGCTTGAAGACATTAATGAATGATATTTTATCATTAATAGGTGAGCTTCAGTAGATGAGGAGAAATGTTTGTGTTAAAGACAGAGACTAAGTTCTTACAAAATAATTTCAGATTAGTCACATTATGTGAACTGGAGGATGAGAGGAACTTTATTAGACAATTCACCAGATGTGCCATCAGTAGTACTTTGCTATGACATTTTGGAACAGCTTTGAAAAGGTAAATAAATGTTCTTTTCCCCATATCTTTTTTTATTGGTAAATAAACATCCCCATCAGCCTATCAGTCTCAGAAGCTGATGCTTCTGGTGGATGCAAGCAAGCAAAGTAGGATCTGGATGCCTGCATTGGCCACCTCTTCCCCCACCATGGTCTTCACTCTCTTTTCATAGTTCATGCTCTCACCCCCTCCCATACCTCTCTGCTGCTCATCCTTCTTCCCCCCTGCCCCTCCAATACACACACATTGCCTTGCCCTCCCAATCCCATGGCCCTTCTGTGTCTTGCACACATTCATGCATACGTACATTCTCATTCTCTCGCTCTCTCCTCCAATCTATTTTAGGGTTTATATTACTGCCCATCACCATAATATTGGAGTGCCTTTCATGTAAAATCAGCAGCAATAGCAAAGTCCCTAGTAGGCTTCATTAAGTCTCTGGCATTTTCCCTCTTTGTAGGTAACAATTCTGCTAGGGGTTCTGCTAGGGTTTGTTTTAGTTTATTAATTTCCTCTTTTTGGTTGTTGTTGCTGCTGCCAGGAGATTTTGGAAAGGCTTTTTCAAAGAGGAAGATTTTGCTTCATGTTGTAAAGACAGACTCTGGATTCACCTGATCTCTTCTGAAGGATTGTTCCATAGCTGGATCCTCTTGTCCAAAAATGCTTTATCCCCAAGCCCTTAGGTGCATCGTCCTGGGTTGTGTGATACGCATTGTCCTAGAGGAGTGCAGCTGTTGCTGTGGTTCATAGATCAAAAATCACTCCTCAGTGTGGCTAAGGTTTGATGCGTTAATTACTTTGAAAAATAGGACCAAGGCCTTAAACTGGGTTCAGAAGCAAACTTGGGTGTATGTCTACACTGCATTTCAAAACCCACAGCAGCGAGCCTCAGACCCTGGGTCTGCAAACTCAGGCTTGAGTTTCTGTCTCCTCGTCTATTTTAGGGTTGATATTACTGCCCATCAGTAAGAGAAGTGTTAATAGTCTTTTGTCCTGTGGCTAAATTCCTGTCTACATAACAGTCTTCCTGCAGTTTAAATAGCAGACTACGGTGCTAAAAACAGGTATGTAGATGCTCAGGCTCAGAAGCTTGGGGTAGAGAATGAATTTCAGAGCCCAAGCTCAAATGTCTACACAGCTGCTTTTAGAGCAGTAGCATGAGTGCAAGTCTATAGAACCAGGCTCTAGGACTCGCTGTCATGGGTTTCAAAATGCAGCATAGACACACTCTGGAAGCCAGTAGAGGGATTGGTGCACACGTTTGAAATGCTTGTGGTGGCCTAAGCTATGGAGAAAGCAGGCAGCTGCATTCTGTAACCCAGCCGGGAGGTGACAAATGCATGGATCACTGTGGCCAGGTCTTTATCTGGAAGAAGGGATGAAGTTTCCTAGGAAGAAGCAGGTGAAAGAAGGCATTTTTATATACGGATACTACCTGGCCATCCAGGCTTACTGAGGTGTCCAGTGGGTCCCCAGTACCTAAGTAACACTCTCCTGTCTTCCCCACAGCATTATTCTTGCTGCCTGAGACAATTCTCCCCCTCCTCTGGACCCTTCTGTGTCTCTCACACATTCTGCATACATACATTCTGTCTCCTCCAATCTATTTTAGGGTTGATATTACTGCCCATCAGTAAGAGAAGTGTTAATAGTCTTTTGTCCTGTGGCTAAATTCCTGTCTACATAACAGTCTTCCTGCAGTTTAAATAGGATATAGTCATCTCCACTTTCAGTCCTAAATGATGGTGTAGTGTTGCTGTGTGCTGATAAATAGCAGCTACCTTCCAAACCTGGATTTCAGTAATGGAGGAAACGATCCTTATATTTCCTTTATCTGCCTCAGTGTTGTCATGAAGTTTACTTTATTTGGGAGCCCACGTTTTGCAGAAATCAAGCCAAGGGGCTTCTATGAGTCACCAGTACCACACACAGGGATTTACCACTGAGTCTTCTTTTTCTAACCAGGCCAGACCAGATGACTTTCCAGTCTCCATGACTGTGTCCTGAGTACCTCCTGAGGTGTGAATCTGAGTTTCCTGCTTCCCCTACTACTGTATCGATTTCTATGTCAAGCTTATTTCTTCTGCTTTCCTCTCTCTCATTTTATTTGTCTAATGGAGTCCAGATGAGCCAGCCAGGACCTTGCAGCACTTTGATGTAACCAGGTTGCCATGCTATAATGAATTCCCAAACAGTCTGATCTCAGTTTTTGGTTATTGTGTTTGAAAAAAAGCTTTCTCTCTCACAGGCCAGAGGAAAATAAATGCAACCTAGCCAAGTTTTCCACAGCCAGAGGAGTATAGCTGAGGTCCTGGAATGGTCTGTGTGCTGTGTTTGTGGTCTTCTAAGGAATGCACTGTGCAGAGATCAGAGATGGAAGTTGCATATTCTTGACTTTTGCTATTTTTTTCTTTGCCCCTTTTTGTACTTTTGTTTTAAGAAGTCAAATGGTTGGACTTTAATTAGAGACCCTGAGTGCTACCATTGAAAGGGAATTTCCTTTTTCCAACAAGAAGGTTGGATGTTATTTAAGATACTTTTCAAGCAAAGGCTCTTCTTTTTATAATAAACTTTGAACAAAAATTGGGAAGGGAGATAAAGGAGTCGGCCCTCAAAATCATGAGAGTCAATTAAGAATCACGAGATTTAAAAAAATAATTTTGGGTCCTTTTTATTTGCTTTATGGTTTTGGAGTATTTAGCATTCATATTTTCAGCCTTTTTCTCTATAAACAGGAGGACTAGACTTAAAATACAAACTCCCTGTTCCCTGAGATTCTCCCATAATCACATGACTTCAGCACTGGAGCTTAAATAAAAACACCAGCGTTTGGGGATTCATGATAAAATTGCAAGAGCTGGCAACACTGCTATCCTCAAAAGATAATTGGGGCATACAATAGCTAGTAACTGACCTCATGCAAGCAACATGGGAAATAGAACTTCCAATACTTGGCACCGGAATCATAGATTTCTGTCCAATTTTGCTACATTATTTTAGCCAGTAAAATAAACTGATAATGTTTGAACAAATTGATATTCCACCCACCAGGTGGCAATGGTGCAAATACATACAAATTTTGTCAGGCTTTCAGAATGTGTTCTAGTGTGACTTTCACTTCTAACATGTTCGATACAGTATTTATAAGGTGCTGATCATTTTGGTAACTAAATATTATGTTGTATCTAAGTGTCTGAAATATAATAGCCCATAAAATGCAATCCCATTTACTTTAAATGAGATTGAGCCAATGTAGCTCAGAGGAAATATTATAACATTGACTAGACAAAAGCTTTCTTATTTTGTATGCCCTTTATTTGAAAACAAAACACAACAGAAATCAGATATCATAATTAGAACTGGTTTGCAATTTTCTATCGGACTGATTTTTTAATGGAAAATGCAGTTTTCACACAATCAAAATTTTCTATGGGATTTGATTTTGCAAAAAAAAATTGTAATTGAAATGAACCATATCATGTCAGGGCAGTTCTACCCAAATCAGAATATTTTAGGTTTTGAACTGACATCAAATGTTTTATTTGAACCTTTTTAAAAAAAAAAAAAAAACACTGCATTTACCTATGACACATTGCCTTATGAGAATAGTAGTTCCAGCTCCCATTCTCACCTGTGGCTCTCGTTCCCCGGAGGACTTCAGCTCCCACAATGCATTTTTTGTGCGGCGTAGCATGTGAATTATATGAATCTAGCTGCATTATGGGAAATGTAGTCTGGCCAGAGAGCCTGACCCACAGAAGAGAATGGAAACTGGATCTAAAACTTCCCAATGGACAAGAGAAAAATGCATGTTAATGCTCAAATGTTCAACAATTCAAAATGAAACATTTCTATTTTGGCACTATTCCAAATCTTTAGTTTTCTTTGAAGAAATCTAATCAAAATGTATTGACATTTCTGAATCAATTTTTTTTAGAATTTTCATTCTGCAGAAAAGATATTTCAACTCTTTTTCTCATTTCAGGACAAAAACAATTGTTGAAATTTTCCTCAGCTCTAATCACAATACCTATTTTGAAAATGTGTGGGGAGTTTAATATGTGGTTTTAGGTTAAAGGATCTGTTGTCTTGCTCTCTGAAAGTGGACATATTTAACAATTAAAATAGATGTTTAAATAAAAGAATTAGTTTTATGTCTTACAGTATCAATAAAGATTTTTTGGGGCATCAAAAATTGATGCTATTAAGAATTCTTAATAAGTTTCTGCTTCAATTCAGGAGGCCCGATGCAGCATAGGTAACTCATTACCCCAGGAGGATTCTAATTCAGAAGCATTTTACCAATGAACTGCTGTAACAAAGGAAAGCTATATTAAAGTGTGCATTAGGGATTTGGGTTATTATAAATTACATTTTTTGAAATCTCATTTAGAACTAGGAACTAAAATGATGTTGGAAGGCTCAGAGGATTAATTCTTCCTGAACAATAGAATGTCACTGATCACTCTGTAAAGTAATTATGCCAGATTTAATTATACTACAAGCACATTGTATGATAGTCATAGTGTGCCCAAAAGAGAGTTTGAAAAGGTGCCACACAAGTGTATGGACTAGCTTTGGGAGCACAGTGGCAAATTACATATGTAATTGAGTACAACTTAATATCAGGCTTTGTTAATTAAGGGTTTGGAGTTATATAGGAATGGGACTGGTTGGCACACTCTATGCTTTTCAATGTAATGAAACAAACCAACTCCCCTTCCTCCCCCCCACCCATTAGTTTCTGGATGCTGATAAAATTTACTTTACTTATTTATTTTAAATGTAATGGGTTAGAATAATTTGATGCTACTCGCATTAACAATAGCCGAATTGTCACAAGGCCTACAAAACTATTCTTGCTGCCCCTGTAGGGGACACACATCTCCTGTTATCCAACTTATTCCCATCCTTGTGATGTCTCCCTGAATGTAACCCTAGGACTCATGCATTGTCATTTCTGGTTCCGCCCCTGCTTTTTATGTGATTGCTCTGTGTTCCTATTGGATGTTTGGAGCTGTGATTGGATTTAGCTGATCCTTTAATTACAAAATTAGGCACCTATCCTGCAAGCTGTTCCATCCCGGTGCCAGCCTGGAGCCCTACTGTAGTCAATGAGCACAGAGTTCTGCTTGCTTTGGACAGCTTTCAGGGCCACAGCCCTAGTGGATTAAAGTCCTCTAGTAGTATATTTGCCAAAGCCAGTCAAACCTTAGAAGAGAGTTAAGGTGGGCAGTAGGGTTGCCAACCCTCCAGGATTGGCTTGGAGTCTCCAGGAATTAAAGATTAATCTTTTATTAAAGATTATGTCATGTGATTTTAATCTCCAGAAATACATCCAACCCTAGTGTGCAGCAAGACCTTGGTGGGTGGGAGGGAGGGAGAAATAGTTGTGAGATACAGGTGGATAAAATTAATGCATTAAGGAAAAAACACTGCAGATTGGGAAAGCTGTCCAAAAGGTACTTTATTGGAAAGACATATAGCAGTGACAGCAGTCTGAAATGTATAAGGTATTTATGCCAGTGCTATATGAGGACAAAAAAGTAGTGGTGAAACTAACAAGAGAAAGAGTATGGATTCCAGGAGAAACAAGGCAGGTTCACCAGCAATGAGAGCTGTGTGACTATGTTTCTCATCCAGAACTTAGAATATTTTCAAAAAGCAATAAAAACGGTAAGAGCCAAATTCAGAGGTGGTGCAAATGGGTGCAGGAGTGAATTATATCCACTTACATCAGGTTTGACTATGGTCTTACATCAAAAATGGAAAAGTTGAACAAAATAAATTTATGAGGTGTATTAAAGCCATCTAACCTAATGTGCCTGCTTTACCCTGTTTTATTTTTAACTATTTCACCTTCCCTTTCTATTTTTAGCTTCTCTAGAAACAAATTGAGGCATTTTCTGAACTCATTGATACTGTTTGATCTATTTTCTTACCCAAGTCACTTATTCCATAAGGGACAAATCATGACACCACCTCCATGGCTGTGAAAAGATCTTCTCTATGGCACAGTTGGTTCTACTGCACAGGGTTGGAACGTCATGCTAGGATGCCAGCCAGCCAGCATGCAGCTGGTATGTGCCATAGATTCCAGCTTCATGGAAGCTGCACCCATCCTATATAAAGGGTTTGAGAACAGATGGGGACAAGGTCTGTGACTCTGTGGGTATCTGGATCCACTGACCACTCTTTCTGCAAAGGTGCACCGGTTGCAGAGGCTGCTAAAGTCCTGAGCTATAATACCATGTATATAGCAGCTTTGTGACTGCTTTTAACTATCTATCCTGTTCTTCTTCCATGTCCCCAGAATTGATTCGATAACTGCAAACCCTTGAGCAGCTTAAAGCCAGAACTGGTCAGGAAAAAAAGAGATTTTTTTTTACTTTTGTCAAAAAACAAAGACTGAAAATTTTTGGCCAAAAAACTGCCTAATTGGGGGGGGGGGCAGTTTTCTGATGTTTTTTTTAATGAACAGCAAATGCTTTCCAGAAAACAAAACAAAAGTCAAAACCAAGTTTTCTATACAATTGGTGTCAATGGAAAATTTTCAACCAGCCTTCCTTAAAATAAACACAATTTAAATAAAAGGAAGAAGAGAAACATGTCCTTCATCTTCCCCTACATGAAGGGAATTGAGTTTTCTAGACATCATTTGCAACTTTAGTAGAGAATACCTTTAAAAGTACTCCCTTTTGTGAAACATGGAACTCTTTTCTGATATTTCTTTAGGTTCCTCTAAATTAAAACGAAAGTTCTACAGATTTTAAATTTCACCCCATAATTAATCTTTAGAATATTTCAGACAAACACTATATAGTAAAACTTAAAAAAAAGTCATTCTACAATACCTTACCTTAATTCCAAACTGTTTGTCTGTCATTTTGTTTGATATCATATTATGAATGTACATATAAAATATATTTGTGGATTGTTCTGTTTAGTGGCATAGTTGATCTGATTTTCAGATTATAAAGTAAATACATAGTATAGGTTGGTTTATGTTTTCATAAGGAATGAGTATATAGTCACATTGTAATTCTTTTCTTATCAGAGGTATGATATGATTGAACTTTGATATTATAACAATTATCACATTTTACAATAAATGTGATAATTGGAAGGCCAAAGTTAAGTTTGTGGGTTGCATAGTGATCAGTTTTTGATTAATACAGTCAGGGCGACAGTACTGTAGAAGTAAAATTATGTGTGTTAGAGAAGATATTACCTTTGGTGCGGTGTGGGTGGTTTGATGATAGAAGAAATCTTAACAGTACTTAACTCTAAGTAGCAAAGTATTTGTATGGAGGAATATACCCACTTTCTCTCTTCAAAATAATTGTACACATGTGGTTTCATAGCAGCTTCAATAACATTGACTGTGTGGTGCAGACTGAAAGCCAAGTTTACTAAGCCTGATGTATATAAATCACATGACAGCAGAATTATGCATGCTAACAGCAAACTCTTGCTTCTTGAACTGTCTAATACTCCCCCCACCCCAAGTAATTTGGCACCAGTTCAGTCTTGACAAAATCCAACCTAAATAAATAAATAAAATAGTAAAGAAAACCATGTTAAATAGCCATGAAGACAATCTCAGAAAAGTATATCAAAGTCTGAAGGAATAATTTCTTTTTCTCATTCTGTGAGCTTGCTTTAAGACAGAACTGTCTCCAGAGTTACTGTGAGGTTTAAAGGATGGAATGGAATTAAAAATTAACAATATCTTGCCAATGCTAATTGCAAGTGATTCTTTATGTATCTCACAAAAGCAGTATGTTCCCTAGAGCAGAGATGAGCATATTCCATTTTATATGACAGCCCTGGCTGAACATAAAAAGGGGTATATTTTTAACAGAAATACTTTTAACTCATTCAGTTTGGAGCTTAGATGCTGAATGTTGTCACTCAGCAGGGTGAGCACAATCTTTTTCTGTTGGAAGAGCTGTCTGTGTTGTAAGCAGAGTCTGAATGAGCTCTCCCCTGACACCTAGTTATAAGCTGTGGAAGAGGACTTCAGGAGCTGATCTTGTTTGCATGGGCACACCCCTCCTGCCTAGGTGTTCAGCATGATGGGATTGTGATGGGTTGGATCACAGAAAACCCCTTGGGATGCCAACTGATGTGCCAAGACTACTTCTACCCCTGTTTTCCCTGCCAGCTTGGGATTCCAGCACCCTGTCTTGTTGAGCCAGACACGCCCATCTGCTCCAACACAGACCCAGTGTCTGAACCATGTGCCCCAAAGCTGCAGACTTAATTGAAAGCAACTTAAGAAGTGTTCCTGTCTTTAACACTCAGATGCTCAACTCCCAATGGGGTCCAAACCCTAAATAAATCCATTTTACCCTGTATAAAGCTTATACAGGGTAAACTCATAAATTGTTCACCCTCTATAAGGCTGATAGAGAGATATGCACAGCGGTTTGACACCCCCCCCCCCAGTATTAACACATACTCTGGGTTAATTAATAAGTAAAAAGTGATTTTATTAAATACAGAAAGTAGGATTTAAGTGGTTCCAAGTAGTAACAGACAGAACAAAGTGAATTACCAAGCAAAATAAAATAGAACACGCAAGTCTATGTCTAATACAGTAAGAACTCTGAATACAGATAAAAACCTCACCCTTAGAGGAATTCCAGTAAGCTTCCTTTTACAGACTAGACTCTTCCAGTCTGGGTCCAGCAATCACTCACACCCCCTGTAGTTACTGTCCTTTGTTCCAGTTTCTTTCAGGTATCCTTGGGGATGGAGAGGCTATCTCCTTAGCCAGCTGAAGACCAAAGGGAGGGGTCTCCCACGGGCTTAAATAGACTTTCTCTTGTGGGTGGAGACCCCCTCCTCTCTCCTATGCAAAGTCCAGCACCAAGATGGAGTTTTGGAGTCACCTGTCCATACATGACTCAGAACTTATAGGTGGCAGCCATGGTTCACATGCTTCCTTGAACGTCCTCAGGTAGACTTCTTATGTGGATTGGAGCCTTACAAGATTCGTTGTCCTTTAAGTATTTCTTGATTGGGCACCTAATTTGCACATTCCTTTCTCAAGAAGCTGACCAAATGCTCTACTAAGGCTGCTTAGAAATCAAACCAGTATTCATAACTTTGAATACAAAAATGATACATGCATACAAATAGGATTAATAGATTCAGTAGATCATAACCTTTACATAGATATGTTACAGGGCATATGTAGCATAAAACATATTTCAGTTACGTCATATATATATTTATAAGCATATTTCCATGGGGCACTATCACAGGGATGTTTGCCCAAATTATCACTTTTGGCTGATGTGGGATCCCCAGTCTCTTTGTTACTGGGGAAGGAGTATAAAGTGTTGTTACCCTTGTTGTGTGAATCAAGGGCAGCAGAACTATAGTTGGCATATCCTGATTAGGGACTCACCCTCAACTAAATGGCACTCACTAGGAAGGGGACATGAGTACCAAAGCCCAGTGAGTTGAGAACGGGTGAGGACAGGTACTTGTACCTGGTGGTGAGGGCCCTGCCTAAGGGCCCCAGGCACCATTTGACCCTTCCTTTCTCCACTGTGTAATAACAGAGCTAATTTAGACTCAATTGAGAGTCGTGTTGCACACCGCAGAGCTGAAATCCCTGGTACGTAGATCTAAGTGTTAGACTTGCTTTGAGACAGTGTTTCTGATGAAAGAGACTTTCCACCATGTACCAGCAGTGAGTCTCCCCACTAACAGCTGAAATCACTGAGATTTCTGTGTTAAGTGGTGGGACCTGAAGACATCTCAGCAGATTGGTGAGCATCTGGCAGGGCAGGCAGCAGAGAGGCGTGGAGATCGGCCAGCAAGGTGACTGATATAGAGGTGTGGTGGTTGGCAAGCAGGGTGGCAGGGCATCTGGTGAAGAGGAGTGGTGAGTAAATGCCTGGACAGCAGTGCAAGTAAAGCGCCGCCTTCTCCCGCTCCCTTCCGCACCCCGAACCCAGGGTGGGAGGTGAACTCTGCAGATGCACCTCTGGACTCTGGGTCTGCACTGACCAAGAACAATAACTGTGAGTGGGGTGCAGAGAAGGGATGGGCATGTTAAAGGGACTTTTGGTTGCTGGATTTGAGAACCTGTCTGAAGAGGACACAGCCCAACTTACTTGGGGGTGGATATTTGCTCATGGTTTATGTTTTTGAACCCTGTTTGTGGTGTTTTCCCAAATTAATGCCAGGTTACTTCCCTCCTTTTATTAAAAGTTTCTTTTCTACACTAAGACTCTGTGCTTGCGAGAGAGGAAGTATTGCCTCTTAGAGGTGCCCAAGGAGTGATATGTAATTGTTCCAGGTTACTGGGTGGGGGCTTGAGCCAGTTTTGTGTTGTATTGTTGAAGAGGAACCCCTAGATATTGAACCCAGCCCTTGTTGCTGCCAATTCCAATGGGCAGAAGAGTCACACTAATAAGGACTATTTATTGGAATGCCACATTATTTTTTGTCCCATGTCAGAATGCAAGCTAGACCTTTCGAAGTTTTTGTGAAAAAGTGAGAGGCCTACCACAGTACAGCCAATAGCATGATGGTTAGGACAGTCGTGCAAGATATGGGAGACCTAGTTTGAAGTCCTCCCTTTGGCTGGTGTGAAGCAGGGGTGTCTCCAACAACCCAGGTCAGCACTCTAGCCACTGGGCTTTAGAGTCTGTCTTACTCTCACTCTTTCTGTCTTTCCTGTTGGTGCTGTACCACTGTATAAATAAATTTTCAGAGGGCCAGAGAGAGATTATACCCCGATTGTTAGGGCACTCACTTAGGTTGTGGGAGACCCAGATTCAGCTTCATCTGATTCAGAGCAGGGACTTGAACCTAGATTTCCCTGTCATACTAGTAACCAACAATTCATTCGCAGTTCAAGGTCAATGGACAGCCAGCAGTTGACAATGACTTTCAATCATTGGTGCCTGCACTATGCCTGGCTCAAACAAATAAGGCGTTAGTGGGGGGAGAAGAAGATAAGCAACCGTAAGGACTAAGAATTGTGAGTTTCCTTTAGTTCATACCCCTCATGAGTTATCTCTGAGGTCTGCAAGTGAAGGGTTGGAGCATACAAGGAAGCCTTGGTGTTCCTTCACACTTAACATTCTGGCAGGAAAGCAGCATAAGATGATGCTGACAGGTTAAAAAGTGCTGCAAATGCTGCAAATTCCCTTTAGCTTCGAGGAGAGACAATGTCATACCTAAGAACCATCCAGCCATGACCTTGCCAATCTTATTCATGGGAATTGGCAGAGTTGAGAGATATTACTGTGGAGCCAGTGCTGTCTGCTTTGCGTTCCCTGATCCGTTTTACATGTATATGGAGAAAACAAGAAAAAAAGAAGTCTAGGAAAAATCTCCAAACAACATGATGCATGTTTCCTTTATTTCTTCCAGTGAGTGCGGTTTCTCCCTGCAAGCAGTGTTGGATAATTCTACATATCATTCTGCATACACTAGGCAAACAGTTCTTTTCCACTTTCTTAGTGTAAGTCTCTTATCAAAATGCAGTGAGTTTCTGTTTGGCAAATGGTGTTTGCCCTCCTTTTTCCTTGCTCAACTGTACAGATTTTAATTCTGAAATGCATCATTAAAAAGAATAATGGGGAGACTCCCCTGAGCTTCCTTTAAATAAAGGTTTTACAGAGCATCTGTGAATCTTCCAAAGCCAAAGTTTCCTGGGGACTGATTTTGACCATTATTTATAATGTCTTTACAGCTCACCACTGGGGATGTGGGGATCCAAAGGGGCTTTTTATTGGCTTCTTTCCCTCACCCCCTTTTTTAAAAAAAATCACAATTAAATTGCTAACTAGCTGCTTTGCTGAATAACTGGCATCCCCTAGGAGACTTTTTCAGGTCCTCTGAAAACTTATAAAATCAGCTTTGCTAACCTAAGACAGCCTCTCATACTCTTGGTTATTTGTTACAAGGAAAACCTTAACTGGTGTCTGCATTTATCATGTGTCTGAGTCACTTCTTGTATGCCAGTTGGAGGAAGAATTGTAGTTAGGTAGCTTAGAAAGAGGATAGGGATGACAAACAAATTGTAGTGAGATAGCTTAGGAAGAGGATAGGGATGACAAACAAAAACTACCTTCATGGCCACATGCAAAACAAACAAGTTTTTAACCGGGTAGTGTGTGGCACTGGGAACACTGTTCTTCTTACTGTGTCTTCAGAACTCACTTTGATATCATGGTTTTGGGATGTCCCTCTCATTTAATGATGTTTGATTAGGAGAGCTGGCCAAAAAGTAATTTGATATAAAAGTTTTCCATCAAAAAATGCAGTTTTGTCCAATAAAAATGTTTTCCAGGATCATGTCAATTTTGACAGTTTTTTCACTGAAAGGTGTATAAATGAATAATTCAGACTTTTTCATTTCATTTTAGTAATGTTGAAATGTTGTATTTGAACTTTCATATGATTACAATAATTCTAATAAGGTAATATCTATATAAATACTGTATTTGATATTATATTTATGTAATATTTTATAACGTTGACATTAAAATGTTTTTATATTATGAAAATGACATGACCCAACATTATTAAAAAGAAGTTTTTGATGTTTCTGAACTGCAATTTTCAGAACTTCTGAGAAAAATTTAAAAATTTAAACTTTTCATTCTGATTTGGAGCAAAAAGTAATTTCAAATTGTTGGAATTTTCCATGGGATGGAAATTTCAGTTTCTGAACTGCTGTGTGGATTAGTTTCTACTGAGTGCATAACTTTTAAAAGAATGTGCATATTGACTGAGTCTGGTAAGTCTTCTCAGTAGTACATTAGACATTGCCCCTTAGGAACAGCATCAGACGGGAGAGAGAGAGAGGAGTTTTTCGTCAAAGATCTGTGGTTTACGTTTGATTCTGGAAGTGCTGTGATTCTCCATTCCACATTCTGCCCAGCTCTGTATTGGAAAGGCTGGGGATATTGGCAGTTTGCAATTTAACTTAAAATTGGAGCCTACCCTTACTGAGGTACTCAGTTAACTTATTCAGGATTTGGAGGTTAGATATTCGGTGATAGCTGGGGAGGTCCGTAGAACTGAATGGTGCTGATTCAAATATTGACTGTAATATGGTGTGATTTAGGGTGGATGGTGACTGATTTCCTCAAAGGAGGTTTTAACATCAGTTTGTATCTGTTCCAGATGCTTATTCTGTGCTCATTTACTAGCCACAAAGGGCAAGGACTGTGTTTGCAGGATTTGCTACTGTGCATTTGTTGTGTGAACAGGCCATATGTAGAGGGAAGGTGTTGTGTCTGGTTAGAGATGTCTTGAATGGTGCTTTCTTGTAGATGACTTAGAAGTAGTCTTATCTTTATTTGCAGTGGCGGGTGCTAGGCTCTGGATTTTGGAAGAGGGCACCAGGGTAACAAAGCAGTTCACAGTCCAGAATAGTTAAGTGTGTTATGATTTAGCAGCTGCTTTGGCAGAAAAGAACTGGGATCTCTGCTTCCTCCGTGGGTGGCCACTATCTTGGCTCACTAACTTTTTATGCCTGAACAGTTGTGCTGGAACTAGAGGAGCAAGGAGTGCTGCTGCAGTAGTAATAATGAACACTGAATACGTGGTTTCCATCATCAGCACCCCCACTATAAAAATTGTTCCAGCACCCTGTGCCTGAATCTATCTGTGTCTGTCTGTGTGTTCTGCACTGCTGTCTGAGTTTCCTTCCTTGCTCATCAAGGAAATACCATATTTTATCACAGCTGTCTCCTTAAGACGGAATAGGTGGGGACAGTCTGAGTTTACCTTAAAATCTCCCAAGATGGAGCAATTCTCTGAAACACTGAAACAAACAGGTCAACCTATGTTACTGTATTTCACTAAAAGGAGATCACTGATATTCTTGAATTGGCAAGTCTGTTTCTCATAAGAAAGAATACTGGATTGTTCTTTAAATATACAAACAGCTAGATAATAATCACCATAGCAACTGAAGAATGTCAAGTGAAAGTTATTCAAAAAAGATTTAATGAATGTATGATGTTCCTTTTCTCCTCAGATAATTTGCAATAAATCTGCACAGTGCTGCTGTATCCATATCTCTCAAGTACTTCCTTGTTTGAAGGGGCATTACTCATTTTAGTCCCAATGTTCCAAACAGCTTTGGTGTGTCCTCACTTTTATTGCTGAAAATTGTTTACATCAGAAATGGGAAATCATGAAACTGCAGCTGCAGAGGGAGTTATTTACACTAAAGGAATGAATCCTGCAGCACTTCATTTCCTGCCTGAATTTATTTATTTATTAATTGATTGATTGTCTTGCATTTTGGGCCTTTGTCACATATTGTGTCCTGCAATTGGTCCTCAGCAGTTTGAAGGATATGGTTGTTATCCTAGTTTATTGGGAGGTGCTTAAATCCAAGCACCAAGGCATGATATTGAAATCCATGAATGAGCTTTAGTGATCATGTCTGCTCGCTGGGGTGTTCACGTAACACTTACTAACTTCTCAGAGTCCTGTCCCAACATGCTGATGTGCCATCCTCACAAAGGTTCTTGCAGAGCAGTGTTAACTCAAGTTTAGTTAACCTAAACCTGAGACTGTGTTTCAAAGCCATGGTCGGGATTCTGCAGGGGATGTCGCCAAGACATTACAAATACATTTTAAGAATAACTCTGTTAACTAAGAATAGCCAATTATTATACTACACTTACAGTTCTATATTAAAAATATTTAAGAGACCAAATAGCCAAGCTTAGTCAGTTTATTAGTCAAAGACAAAGCAGTACAATATAAAAAGGAGGCATACATACTACTACTTCTGAGAAGCAGTCCTGCAGTGTTCACCGTATATAAAAGGTGTGCTTTGAAAATATGCAGTGAAAACTACCTAGATTTATAGCACAGTTGTTTATAAGTTAGAGTGCAATATGTATTTCACCCACCTGTCTCAACAGTACAGAAAAATAAGTAGTGTACCTTCCTTACCTTTGTCTTGGATACCACATTCCAGGTAACAGTGGGCCATTAATGCACTCCCTAACAATACTAAGGCGCACCATTCATGCATCTTGCTTCTGACAGGTTTTGTATGTGTCTGTCCAAGGACGGAATTCAACTGTGCAAAGTGTGACGGGATATACGTTAGCATGAGTGAACAAGAGTTTACTGCATTCTGGGAAAGGCATAATATAACTCACAGTGACACAATTTAACACAATTACCCAGCATTCATATATGATTTAATGTGTACAATATTAATTACATGCATGTTATACATATTGATTTGATTTAGAGCATATTGATATGCCATGCACATAAAAATATGTATTGGCTAACAACTCACAATGTGTTTTATCCACCAAATACAGCACTATATCTACAGCACCTTTGTGTAGTTTCCCAGCTTCTTGGCTGTCTGTTTTCAGCTGCCCTTCTTACCTGGTTCCTGATTCCCAACCTGTCTGCCTCTCCCTTTATTTAATATATCAGTATCCAAAACACCTCAGAACTATATGGATACTGTCTACATTACTCATGTGACTTTACCTTCTGCTAAATTTCCTGCTTCCAATTACTTCACTGAATTGTCCAGAGGAAAATGTAATTTAATATGGCTGGAGTTTGCTAGCTAGTTTGCTATGTTGCTTATTGGTGGAAATGGAGAGAGGTCTGTAATATTTCTTGGTCACATTGGGTGGGATCCATAAAGAGAATTAGGCATTGCAACGGTTAAGCATCATAATGCCTAACTTTTAGAAAATTCCAGAAACAATAATGCAACCCACAAAGCCTGAGTTAGGTGCATAGGCTCCCTATACAATGAATGGGGAGAGACAGCCATCAGAAAATTCGATCCACAAAAACCAGCATGTTAGGCAGGAAGCTGCCTAAGCCAACCAAGGGGAGATGCTGATGAGAAGAGTGTGCTAAGTCCCCTTCCCTTGGACAATGGTGCCTATCTCTGCTTAGTGATCCTCAGCAGAAACCTGCCATCTGGAGTCAGGCGGCTTAGACACCTAGGGTGTTTCTTGAGAGAACGAGTTAGGCACTTGCCTTGTTTCACACACAAAACAGCCAAAGGAAGAGGAGGAGGTGTGAGTGGGTGCCCACCTTATAACTTTTATCCTAGTGGTTAGAGCACTTACCTGGGTTGTAGAAGAACCAGGTATAGTTCCCCGCTCTGGTAGAGGGGGAGAAGGATTAGAAGAAGGATCTCCCACCTCTCAGCCGAGTGCTCTAACCACTGAGCTGTGCGATATTCTGAGGTGATGGTATTCCCTCTGTCTCTCCTGTTGAAACTGTTCCACTGTATATAAACAATGAAGTGGTTGGAGCAGGGGGACTGGCCCCAGGTGGGTACCTCAACCCCTGGACTACAGAATCGTTCTCACATGCATATTTGCTTTCTCTTTGGCCCAACGACTGTTCAGCTATGGAGAAATACTTAAACAGGAGAGATGGAGGGAGCCCCACATCAGTATATCCCATAACCCAGTGATTATTGCACTCACCGGAGGGAGGGGAGACCCCTCTTCAAATCCTTTCTGCCCCTCTGTCAGAGAGGAGGGAATTGAACCTGGCTCTCCCACATCCCAGCCAAGTGCTCGAACTTTTGGGTTACAAGGTGAGCGGGCAGCAGCAGCACCTCCTCCAAATGCATTTTGAATGGAACCTGATGCAGTGACTGGCCTCTGAGTACACCTACTGGATTGGGTGCCACGTGTGACATAGGTGGCCTGAATGCCTATCTTTCCTGGATTGTGAAACTCTCTGGGGTTAGGCAGGAGATAGCTGTCTGGATGCCTAGATGGGGCCAGCAGCGTATATGCCTAGAGACTGAAATGTAGGCATCTAAGGAACTTTTACTGTTAAAACTTAAGCACCAAGTGAGCTTAGACACCTAGAGGGTGTGGCAGGAGTTTTGTGGATCGCAGTGGAGCTAGTTTTAGCACCTAAACCTGAAACTTAGGTGCCAAAGTCTGGGGTTTAGGGATCTTTGGGAATCTAGGCCATTGGATACACTGCTTTGTTATTGTAAGGTTGCTCATAAGTTCAGGACTGCTGGCATTTTTTAAAAGGCTAAAAAAGGCATTAAATATGTCTTGGAAAAAACACAGTCAAAGAAAGACAAAGACGTTGAAAAGAAAAATAAGAAAAAAATGTAATTAAAATTCACATCACTCAAGGTTGCCGGCATGACTAGGAAGAGTAATAGAGGCAGCCAAAGTATGTTGTTATGGACACTGCAAATGCTTTAATAGTGTTGGAATCATGAAATTATAACACTAACTGTAGATATAGCAAATTTGTACATCCAGTTCTAATTAGCTTTGTGTGTAGGCTGATGGTAATTGGCTTGCAAAACTCACTATATGTATACAACAAAACCAAAGGGAGAAAATATATCTTGAAAAGCTGTTTCTAAATTGTTTTCCTTGTAAATTAAAACCATTAAATGTGTATCATTATGCAGATGAACATTCATGTGTTTTTAATAGTATGGTCTATGTTTAATTTGTTTCTTGGAGAGCTAATTACCCATTAAAGAATGATCCTGACTTCCTTTGTATTATTTTCTATGTTGAAAAGAGCCCCCAAAATCTAAATGTAGCTGTGATCAGTCCCACAGGCAGCAAAACTTGAAAGGGGAATGCCAAAAATGGGAGAAAAGTACTTAAAAATTAAGAATGCATTTGTAACCTTAACACAAGATTTCCAACTTTCTGCAGATATGGGTCTATCTTCCACTACTTGCAACATTAGAGAAAGGGACTGAAGGGTTCTTTTTTTTCTTTTTCTTTAGGTGCTTATGTCCCATTAATTGGGATCAAGGAGAGAATGTATTGGTAATGGATGAACTTCAGAAGACCATAAGTTGGGTGAAATCATGGTCCAATTGAAATCAATGGGAATTTTGCCACTGACTTCTATAAGATCAGGAATTTACTCCTGAGTTTTCCTGAAGTTTATCTGATATAAATATCTCAGACATCCCAGTTTACCCCCTCCCACTGATAACTTTCCAACAGTCCAATCTCTCTGTCTCTTTCTCAAGCTGACCACACTTTGGCCCATATGTTTATTCTGCGACTAGAGACTGGGAAAGAGTGCGGGTTAAATAGTACATCATTATTAAGGTCAGATTTTTATTTTTTTTTAAAGCTTGAGGTTACGGTTCACCCTTTGCTCCTGTTGGGGTTAGAAATCTATTTTTTATCAGTCTGCCATCAGTCAGGGAGTTACATAATTCTCTTTTGGGCTGACTACTAGACAGGATGGTATGAAACATCCCACTAATCAATGAGGCAGATGGGTATCTCTTGTTCATATATGGGCCAAATAAGATTTAGAATATCTTCCCAGATAAATGTTCATTTTGTATTTTCTTCAGCTGTGGGCCTTGCACACAGGGAAATGGACTTTAGTCATCCTGTAGCAAATAGTTTGGGTGAAAACTCCAATTGTCCCTTCATGTTATGAATCAGGCAAATATGTAAGATGCCACTACTCAGTTATCCTTCAACCCAAGTCTCCAATCTGGTGGCAGAATGGACTGTCCACTGAACCACGCAACTTAAAAGTCCAGCTATGGACAGAGAAGAAAAGAACTTTTTGCATATATAGCAGAATGAGAACCCAAAAGAATTTCTTGCATATATAGCAGAATGAGAACTGCCAGAAACGGCAGATGTTTTGGCATAACCAGTTACAATTATTTGATTAATTGCACCAGTACAGAGTTTCTATGTGAAGAGTTTGGGATAGATACCAGATATTTAGTATTTTATAGCTACAGCCCCTTCTCCCTTTTCCTCTTTAGCATAGGGGATTATAATTGGGACATCATGATTGGAAGGTGCTCAGATACTAGGGTCATGAGGGTGATGTGAAAATCTGTAGAGAGTAGAATTTGTGGGGGTTTTTTTGGTTAGTTTCAACTTTTCCAAATGAATTTCCTATTCATCACAAAATAGCCTCCCCATTTCACTTCTTCACAGATAACAGAATAGTTCTGCTGTCAGCAGCTAGTTGCTCCCTGCCCTCTCACTTAGGTAGCTATATAAAAAGTCTATCTGTGTGAAATGGGTTTTTTTCATTATAATCCACTGATAATTAGCAATGGCAGATGCAGTAGATGTTGTTTTGTCCACAAACAGCAACTCTGGTGCACACCTGCCTTCCCTCTCCTGGTTTGATAGCAGCATGCAGAATTTTCAGAATTCATTTTGACTCCAAGCACCTGTCATATGTAGATTGGACAACAATTTGTTTGTCTTAAAATCCTATGCAACTGTGAAAGGAGCTAGGAGAGCTATTTTGGTTCCCAAATGGTTAATGTACTTTCAAGAGGCAATTTTGAATCGTTTCTCAGTCAACCTCCTAGTGCCTTCACTAATACATTTTCCACTTGGCTTGGTCCAGTTATTGTTATTCTTTATCATTTTTAAACTTATGTACAGAAGGGTGGCTGGCCATAAACACTGATAGTCAGCAATACCATTCAGAGATCTGGGTTTGATTCCCAGAACCTTTGTACCTGGTTCTGGTAGTCTCTCTCAGGTGTTTGGAAGCAGAATGCTCAAGCTCAGGAAGTGAGGTTGGTGGGCAGAGTATGCCTTTTGTTATGTCACAGCAACCCTACCAGCTAATTAAGCAGCACTCTTAAAAAGGGGGACTCTTCTATTTTTACATTACAAACACATGCTGGAACTAGTAAGGAAGAAAAACATTTAATTTATTTTGCATGTTGATTTCCATACCTTTGATTTACTCTATTATGGAAATAGTATACAAATCTCTTGTGGCAATGCAATAGTTGCCAATGTTATACACAAAAGCCACTAAAGCATAATGTTCTTTTTCATACTGTTTTCCTCACTGTTATGATTGCTTTATTAAATACTGTATCTTACTCAGTACCTACGTTGCCACGGCAGCCCATGTCCCCCACTAATTTCCTCTGTTTCATCGTCATTAGCATGTTGCTGTCACTGTTTCTACAAAGAGTAGTATTAATTGAGGCAATTTATTCTATCAGAGGTGGAGATGGCATATTTATACATTTATAGCACTAAAATTAAGAGGCTACATTTACCTTGTCACTTCTGCTTGGTTACTCTTTCTATTTAGTGTGTATTTGGTTCCCCTTATAACATTTTGCTCAAGCTTTGGTCAAAGCATTGGGATGGATGTGTTTCTTCATTATTCAAAGCAGCTGCAGGATCATTAATAGTTACTGCTTTTGGGTTGCTTTTGTTTCTGTGTTGCAGTATCCGATCATCCTGCTTCAACTATCTGGTCATGGTGATGTTTCATTTTGCCTATCGTGTAGCACAACAATGGATCTGCCACCCCACTGCAAGCATGGAAGCATACAATTAATAATCAACGTGTAGATCCCTGAATGTGTAACACAGGTGTGATGACCCATCCACAATACACAACTGAAGATATCTCTGTGACTGGACAGTGTCAAAGAATGGATTATGTTGTCCCTTGTGATATATATCAGTTACAGGAAATATAAACAGCCACTGGCTTAGGCTTATGTGTATTCTGTGTGTGACGTACCAATCACAAATATTGTAAGCAGCCTCTAGAGCTCACTGTACAGCGCTGTCATGGCTTCCTCTGATATAAGTATACTACCAATTATACTACTCGTTTTATATCACAGAGCTCTCTTTACTATTCAAAAGGCAACAAGGCATTTTACTAAATTTAGTTTCGGTTAATGATTTCATCTGACAACTACTGCATCTGGCTTCGTAACGTTTTACTCCTCTACAATAACGAACCATAAATATAGTAGGGCTAGGTTCTGTTCTCTGTCACACAAAGGTAAATCCAGATTAACTCCATTGACTTCAGTGATTTTACACCAGCATAACAGACAACAGAATGTGGCCCAGTGCTTTTAAAGAGGTTTCTGGAGAATCTCAAAAAATTAGAGTTAAAAACCCCTATTAGAACACCAGACCTTCCCCAGGACAATGGTGATTGTGTCTTATAATATGTTTTCTAATGACATTTCTATTATTTTTTTAAATGCAATGGGACCACCATTCCATACTCTAAATGATTTTACTGTCAAAGAGATTTTTCTAATACTAATCCACAAATTGTCTTTACTTAGTTTCATTCCTTTACACCAGATTTTAGCTGTTGGCACCACCCTAAAACATTTCTCTCCATCTTTGGTGTTCACAACCTACAAATATACTGCTTTGCGCTATGATCCATTCTGATCCCACAGTGAAGCTGCACTGGGCTGGATCAGTACTTGAATGAAAGATCTCCTAGGAATATCTATGTGATGGCGATTCAGTGGGTGGTACTCTTCTCTCTGTGCCCATATTGAACCAACTCCCTTGCATGGTTTGTGGGCCTGATGTTGCTAGAAGTGTTGTCTTTCAGATGAGATGTAGAATCTAAGTCCTGCCATTTGCTGTATGCTTTTCAAAAGAATAGGGGTTTATATCTATGTTTCCTGACCAAATTCCAACTCAAGTAATTACATTTTACCTATTTAAATCTCTCCTTCATCTTCACTTTCATATGATATCCTTCTTTACTTCCTGTCTTAGACTCTTATCTGGCAAACATTTTTTCACACCCTTAACTTTACAGCTGAGTAATCCTATAGTCCTCAGTAGTACTATTCGTGTGTTTAAACGAAGAACATACAAAATGTTTGCAGGATCAAGACCTTAAACTGTTGCTGTACATTGTTACATGTCCCATCCCACAAAGTTTGCATTTCAGCACTGCTGAATTGATCTTTCTATGTCCTTTTCTTATCTCAAAGTCTGTAGCGAGGCTTAATGAGTTTTTTTGTTTTTTGCAAACTGCACATGTTTTGGATCCTCATAAGAAAGACGTTATATAGATTCAAAGTAGTAATAGTCATTATTATTTTATGGTACATATAAATTTCCTGCATGTCTTAGGGTATGTCTACACTGCAGCTGTAATTTTCGCTTGGGTAGTTGTACGTATGCTAGCTTTGATTGACCAGCATGCTAACAATAACTGTGTAGCTATGAGAAGAAAAGGAGTACTTGTGGCACCTTAGAGACTAACAAATTTATTTGAGCATGAGCTTTCGTGAGCTACAGCTCACTTCATCGGATGCATTCAGTGGAGTGAGCTGTAGCTCACGAAAGCTTATGCTCAAATAAGTTTGTTAGTCTCTAAGGTGCCACAAGTACTCCTTTTCTTTTTGCGAATACAGACTAACACGGCTGCTACTCTGAAACCTGTGTAGCCATGGCAGTGCAGGCAGCATGATGGGCTTAGCTGCCCAGCTGCATAGCTAGGGTGTCAGATAAGCCCAGGAAGCTGCGTCTACACTGCTATTTTTAACATTCTAGTTTCATCATAGCTAGCGCATGTACATCTACGTGAGCTAGAAATTATACCTCCAGCTTCAGTGTAGCCATACCGTTAGTTGTTCTTAGCCTAGCTATACCTGTTTAGTTCCTTTAATCATTTTGGATAAGCCAGTTCCATCAGCCCTCTAATAATTTTTTTTGGTCTCCTTTGAACTCTGTCCAATATTTCTACCTCTTCCTTCTATTGATTTTCCCAGAACTAAACACAATATTATCAGTGTGGCCTCACCACAGTGACTTATAGAGAGGGACTGTCTCCCGGGCAATTTGCCATGTGCAGCCTCTACTTATGCAGCCTAAAATCACATTGGCAATATTGCAGCCATATCACATTGCAAACTCTTCACTCATTTTCTGTCCAGTTTCACCCCAATACATCTCTTTGACATTTGTTACCAGGTTTCTCTTTCCACTTGCATATATGTGTGTTAGATTCTTTTTCCCCAGAGGTATTAGCTTGTATTTCTCCAAGACAAATTATTTCATGCCCATATGTCTAGCTGCTCCTTCTCTCTTCATATTACTTTTCTATCCTCACTCGTGTTCGCAATACCTTGTAATTTGGTGATATCGGCACATTTTAGTAGTGTGCTATTTCTTCCCTGTTCCAAATATTTAATAATGCTGTTAAATAAGACCAGACCTGAAGACTGACCCCTGAAGCATCCACTAGAGACCTCCTTTCAACTTGATACATCACTCTTGATTGTTCCCCTTGACTGTGGTTCATCAGGTAGTTTGTAAGCCATGTGGTATTGCCTTTCCCGAGGAAATTAATTCAAATGGTGCGAGGTAAGATTTCAGGAGACACCGACTGAAGTACACTACTTACATTTAGATACTAGTATTGTATGCCATCTTCTTTCCTGTTAGCTACTAATTTTGCAATTCTATCAAAAAAAGCAATCAAGTTTGTCTAGAATGATTTGTTCATTATAAAGTTATGCTGCTTAATGCTCATGCTTCAGTTATTCTCTAGAAATGTTTTATTATCATTTATATAGCACCATAAATTTGCACAGTACTTTAAAACAGAATAAGCGACATTCTTTCCCCTGAAGAATTCATAGTCTAAGGGCCCATTTACACTGCAATAACAGTGCTAGCACACATCATTCTCTTGGACAAGAACATAGTGCTCTCTGTCAGATATGTTACAGAATTGTGGCAGGGAACCAAGCATTAGCATGGCAGTTCCTGTACAGTACTCCCTTCCTTAGTCCTTGATTTTTCCCTGCAGAAGTTGCTCTGCAAGAGCAACTCACTGCCTCTAAAGGGCTTACTTGGAAAAGATATGGCAGCCAGAATCAGCAAAAGACCACTGGAGTGGCTGAGAACACATACATGATTTTTCTTCCCTGCTCTGACGATTTACTGAATTGCCACGCCAAGTGGACTGTTTTGTGGATCAACAAGGCTGGAACAAAGTTTTCCTCCATGGGATTCAGTGGCCTGCATATCCCACATTCATTGCAACAGGGACTGTAACCTGGGTTTCTCAGATGAGTGCCCTAATCACGGGGCTATGGGGTACTCTGGATGAATTGCTCACCGGAAAGGTGGGAGCTGAAGTTTCTGGGATCAGTTTCCTGCTCCACATCAGGCAGACTGAGAAGCTGAAGTTGGGATCGCCCGCATCTTGCAAGAGTGCTCTGACCATTGGACTGGGCTATCTTTTGTGAAGAAGGGATGACCTGTCTTTGGCCCCTGACTCTGGAAGAGCGTTCACTGATGTGAATCCCAAGCAGAGGGAGGTGCCTCCTGTTAGGTGACTGACACTCTCTGAGGAGTGGGGCTTAGATCCTTAGCATTTCGTATTGGCTAGTTTAAATAGCTCCTTCTCAGCTTGCATCCTTTTGTGAATCCCATTCTTAGGCTCCCAGTGCTCCCCACGCTTTGTATAGGGAGCCTGGACATCTAGGTCAGGGTTGTGAATTCCATTAGGTGGCTGAGAGCCTAAAAGCTAGGCCTTGCAATGCAGAGTCTAAATCCCATGGATGGACCTAACCCTGCATGCTTATCTTTAGGTGCCTAAATATCTTAGAAAATCCAGCTTTTAGAGTTTGTAGCATGAGTCTCCACAGTTTGAACTAAAGAGCCAGGGTCTGTAGCTGGCATCTGTAACAGACTCATACCTTTTGTGGATTGGGTGCATAGAGAGGATGCACAGTATATGCTGACCAGTGGGCTATATATCTGTTCTGTCCTATGTTGAATTCATATATCTTACAGTGAATGAAACTAACCATCACTATTATTGTTGTGTTCTTAATTAGCTTCTCTCTATTTGTATCACATGACTTCTCTTCTGATTGAGTTTTCTGCTTTCTGGATCATAAAATTGTCCTTCATGTAGTCTAAGAACTACTTTGAGGTGTTCTTTTCTGTTTGCCTGGGCAGTGAGAGTCCCCTATTAGTATGGTTTCTTACTGCTCAGGCACCTCAGGAGCTGATCCAGGAATTCTTGGTTCTTGCTGTCTTCCAGTCCTATTAATCAGTGGCAGAGGTGCACTGTGTTTCTCCTTTACTTCATTTCTGATGGAATTCTCAACCAAATTATCCCAGTCCCAAACTTGCCATTGTCAGATTTTACCTCACAGAGGCTTTTGACCATATAATGCCCACCTTCTACCTCTCCTTCCCTTGTTACAGTATCTGTCTTAAACTGATTATACCCATCCATTGAATACTGACATTCCAATTATGTGAATGTTCAGAAACAGGCTACATCTTTAACACAAAAGTATTGTAAAATGAAATCAGTATATAATAATATTTAAAAGTAAATCTGTTGCAACATGAGCAGGTGGTGTTACACAGTAACACTATATGGGATGAGCTCACTTGTCAAGTCGTATCTAGTATCCTGTCTCTGACAATGACCAGTACCAGATGCTTGGGAGGAAGACACAAGAAACCTCCCAAATGATCTGTTTAACTTGACTGTACAATAAATGACTGGCAATGTTAACCAGAGTGGTCCAACATGTAATTAAATTAATTTAGCACAAGAAGATTTTTAAAAAATTCTGATACCTACTCCTTTGCCATAAAATACAAAAATGTATTGTATTGGAATTGCAATGGGCCTAGGAGTCCATTTCAGATAACTTTAATCAGGTTGAGTGGGGATAGGATGCACCAGTTTATCTGTCTCCATGCTTGGACTGAGCTTCCACATTTCTAGGAAACATAGTTTGCATTGAACTAGAGGTCCATGTCTCATGCTCTGAGAAATGACTGCCCGACACACATTCCTCTCTTTTGCTTTCTTCCTAGTGCTAAAAGTCCAAAAAGGTCTTTATGCTACAAAGAAGTTCCCAAGCAAGGTTTTGCTAATTCTTGGCGGAATTGAAGATCTATGTTTTTGGTTAATGCAGGCCCCTTCAAGCAATTAATGTGCTTCTGCTAAAAATGATAATGTTTTATTTGCTAAGGGACCACATTTTCTTTGAAAAGTAGATCGTGTTAGGTGATGTCATATCTAATAGGAGAGTAAGATGATAGTGGCACAGATTATTTTGACAGTAACTACTGTAGCCTAAACTTAAATAATACAGATGTGGGTGGGCTTAGTTACTGATTTGGTATAAATATAAATATTCACTTTTTATGTCACTTTCAATTTTTCAGCTATATTTGCTTGATAGGTGAAAGGGACAATTTTCATCTTTTAGTAGAAAAGATAAAATACATATTTTCCCACTTATATCTGTTAATTTAAGTATCTAGTACATTGAAATGTAACTGATTATTATAGACATTTATTTCTACGGGCACTTGATTTCATGAGGTTTATTAAATGTCTACTGTCTAATTGTCAGTAGTATGTCTGCATTTTTTCACTGAAATGGCTGTGGATTTAATTATAAATGGCTTACTGAACATAGCTGTACAATTTATATCAAAGTACTGCTCTTAAAGAAAATGCATTTGCAATGGCAGTTGATGCATAAGCAAATGGTTATAAAAGCATATTGCTAGTTATGGATAATATATGTCTTTGCTACTATATGCTGTCTATCATATAAGACATAATTTACTTATAGCCTATGTACAGTCCATGCAAACATTACTTACATAACTTAACATTATTATTATGAGCAGTCTCATTGGCTGAGATTCTTTCTTACTCAACAATTTTACATCAATGTAACTCCATTGACTTCAGTGGCGTTATTTCAGATCTCCTCTGGTGTGAAAGCACAATTAGACCTACTAACTTGAATGGGACCAATAACATGAGTGAGGCTGTGAGAGATCAGGAACTATATTAACATAGGTTTCAGAGTAGCAGCCGTGTTAGTCTGTATCCATAAAAAGAAAAGGAGTACTTGTGGCACTTTAGAGACTAACAAATTTATTAGAGCATAAGCTTTCGTGAGTTACAGCTCACTTCGTCGGATGCATACAATGGAAAATATAGTGGGGAGATTTTATATACACAGAGAACATGAAACAGTGGGTGTTACCATACAAACTGTAACGAGAGTGATCAGGTAAGGTGAGCTCACCTTTCCTGATCACTCTCGTTACAGTCTGTATGGTAACACCCATTGTTTCATGTTCTCTGTGTATATAAAATCTCCCCACTATATTTTCCACTGTATGCAGCCGACGAAGTGAGCTGTAACTCACGAAAGCTTATGCTCTAATAAATTTGTTAGTCTCTAAGGGGCCACAAGTACTCCTTTTCTTTTTATATTAACATAGGGTCCCGTCTGGCCCATCTTTTGTGTGTGTGTATCTCCCATTGGCAACTAGCAGGATCTGGCTCCTTATTTATTGATGGAAGCACATGGAGTCCAAGCACACAACATGTCAGTGCCTCCTGTGAGGTCCTGAGCAATTTGATCTCCCAGTCAGGAGAAGTGGAAGGCGCTCAGCACATCGCAGGGCCTTTTAGCAGCTTATAGGATCAGACCCTTTACAATGTATCATTAACAGTTCATTAACCAACTAGTAACAATGTTTCATTGTTGTATATGCTGTATGTGCATGACCACGTTCTGCATGTATGTGCTGTAAAATACAATTACAGTTGTTAGTTTCTTGCCAAGATTTTCTCAGCTAAATACAACTACTATCTGAGAAATATCAGCACCATGCCTTGTGCCAGAATTTCCAGATAAATGATAATTTCATCAGGATTTTGTAGCTGGTTCTCCAGTTTAGGCTTCAGTGATGATTGACCACCTGTTTTATGAAGGGAATGTAGGATTTGTCTGTAATATGGCTATGCCCAATACAAGCCTTAATCAGACAGAAAGCCTAGATAGAAGGCTTTAAGCCAAAAGCTTTATTAAAGACACAACCAGGAAACCCAAACCCTGAAATTCAATAACTTGAGAATCAAGAATACCCTGGATTGCTTCAGCAAATATATTTTCCAGAGACCAGTGGTTTATGAAATTTATTCTATGAGTGGCTGATCCTCTGAGCAGTTGTTTGTCATAATCAGATTTAGAAGCCATATATCTCCTATCAATTGATGATTGTGTTGTAACCTCTGGCTTCAGATTCCTGGTAGAAGTACAGCACATTTCTACAAAGAATGAAAACTGTAACTGTCTTATCAAATAGCAGCAGCACTCATTTTGTTTAACAGTGCTGGAAATTAGTTTTTCAGGGACTGATCTTGACAGGTCAGCTGTCAAGAACTGGTGTATATAAACGTAAATTCATTGATCCTATAAACAAAATTCTGTCTACAAGAACAAGTGGAAGTCAAAATTGACACACTTATGAACAAATGAAATGGTCTGAAGCTCAAGGATTCAGAGGAAGAATCCCTTCTGGTAAATCCCTTTTCCTTATGTTCCATTTATCAACCTTATCTGCATCATTTACTTTTTATAGACTGCAAAATTTACCTCTGCATACAAAACAGTGTGCAGTTGAGGCTGAAATGAAATAGGGAGAAACCATAAAAATGTCTTAGGCATATTCCCCTCCTCCCTGAACCTCATCCTATTTAATATACGAGAAGACAGTTTCTCCCCTTTTTCCTTTTAAACTCAAACAAAAGAAATAAATCCTTATTTATGCTGGCATATTTTTCAGCTCCTCTCTGAGAACTCCCAGCCTTGGTGAGGAATATATTTAGATGATATTCAAATGATTCATATGTTAGTCTTCAGATAAAGGCTATTTTTAAAGGTGGGGAAGAGAAAAAGGGTGGGAGAAGGAATTGTTTGCTAAGACATTGAAAGACAAGATGGTGAGTAATACAAGGTTGTGTTTTGCTTCCTAGTTTTGAATAAATATCCAGATTCTCAACTGGTGCAAATTGGACTTGCTCCTTTTCAGTCAATTAAGTTATGCTGATTTATATTTGTTGAGGATCTGGCCGGCTATGTTAAATAACAACAACAACAACAACAACAAAAACAAATAGGAAAAATCCTTAATTAGATTTATTTTGAGAGCAAATATATGACATTAAATTTAAAATTAAACGTTCCTGTTAAATTCCACTAGCCATGGCTGTAGGTGTTCATAGGAGACCATCCTAGTGTAATTACTACTGCACCGAGAGGGTGATATTTCCAAAATGACATATCAGTGGGAGAGTATTCAAGTTTGGGTCACTGTAGCTTTTGACACCACCTATACCTCCCACCTGTTAGCACTCACAGATGTGTTAAGAGAGCTGTAGCCTAATTCCTGACTTTCCTATACTGTACCCAGTTTTCATAGGTACGTGAATCTTGTTGTGACACCTACAATAACTCTAGTGCCCATTTCATTCAGATGACCAACCAATCATCAAACTAAGATGGATCTGTGAGATTATTTTTTTTATGTACTCACTATATCCAAAGCCCTGGCTGAGGATTTGTTATGTGGTCCCCCATTATTTGTTGTGTGCTTGTCCAACTTTTGGGGGTGAATGGTAAAATTAAAGTAACAGAAGTAAGTCTAGTAGAACTCTTAACCAGAGACATTGTCAGAAAAATACATTCCCTCTCAGAAAAACTTTGACTCTTTACACTAAGGATACCCAACTGGAAGAAGCCACATTTTAGAATTCTATGGCCTATGTTTAATTTCTGAGGGGTATGCCTACAGCTAGCAGCATAAATACCGCCCTACATATCTCTAAGTGCAGGGCTGATGACAAACACAAGAGATTTGACCTCAATATCACTTATTTCCGTCCAAGAACAAAACAATTTAATGGATTCCATTCTAAGGTAAAAGGAGCAGCCTGCTACTGACTAAGGAGAGAGTATTCACTGTGAAAAAATCCAATAGGTCTTTTGAGGCTGACTACCATATTAGACTTCTTGTCAGAAAATGCAGTACAATTTAGTTTGATGTGCTGTATCATATTTAATTGAAAACTAATGCATTTAGATATACTGACAAACATAGCATCAATAAATATTGCAGGGCTGGGGTTAAGCAGGGTGCATACACAAGGTTTATAGCTTATTTTAAAGCTTAGGAGATGTTTGATCTTCAGCAACCATGGCATTTGAGAGAAATGGATGTGATTGTTTTATTAGTGAGAAGTGAGATACTTATTGGTCAGATACAGGGTTGTGCACCAGAGAAAGGAACTGGCATTTGATGAGCGGTGGGGAATGGGTTGAAGTATAGGCAGAGAATGAGAACAGAGAGGGAGCAGTGGTGAGACCACAGGTAATCTTGATGGTGATGAGGCAATAGAAACTTGCCAAAAAGAAAAGTCTTATCAAAGTGACTTTGGTTAAATGATATGACAAGTACTGTAGATAACAAACCATAGTTATTGTGAGATGTATCAAAGAAAACACATTCAGCCATAGTACTTGGGCATTTTTATCCTCTTAAATTTCACTCATCATAATCCAGACACTAATGGGGAGCAAAAATATCTCATTCTCTCTCTCCCCTGCCCCTTTTACTCTCTACTGTTTTTGAGTATAACCATTCAGTCAAGGTGCTGTTAGAGCATTTTAGGAAAATGTTAAAAATGTTAAATATTGCCTTCATACTCACTGTATTATTTCCATTTGTAGTTGGCAACATGGGACTCTGAAAAGGGACTGAATGGCAGCCTACAAGAACGGCGTCTGGGCAGTGATTTGCAAGGACTGACACTGAAAGTGGTGACTGTCTTGGTATGATCCTATTTGAGTTCAGGAGACAAAATATTCAAAAGAAAAATGATGTGATAGGACATTTGGTTGTTACCCCTGCCCCCATAATTTTTCATTAAGTCTTTTAATCCTTTATCATCTACTTGGGCTAACCAGCTGCATAAGCAAGAGAAGAGAGAGATGGAGGACTTCTATGGTTTTGTGTGACTTTGTTGATGCTCATTAAAATCAGGGGTTTAGAGAACTGCATACTGAGATTGTGTGCTAGTCTCAAACAATCACCCAGGCTGAAATTCACCTCCGTTCAGATGACCAATACAATGCCTGTGCACTGCTCAAATGGTGCCCAGGACTTGTACTAGTCCTCTGCACAGGGATCAATTTCAGCCACAGTGCTCCTTACTCTGACCTGTAACATTTTCCTGTACTGATCCCATAGATTAATAGATTTTAAGGCCAGTCAGGAGCATTGTGATCATCTATTCTCACCTCCTGCATAATGCACGCCATAGAATTTCATCAAGCGATTCTTTCATTAGTCCATAATTGCTTGTTGAGCTAAAGTATATCTTCCTTGGAGAAGTCTTCTAATCTTGTCATGTTATGTGGTGGTATAGGGCCACTTCCCACTAGTAATTTAGAAGGTACTAGAGCTCCAGTTAGCTAAAGCTACATTGGGAATAAATTAGGATTTGAACTTGTTTCCAGAGATAAAAGGGTAGTTCATTAATTTTCTGCTTGCCTAAGCCACTAAGATATACTTTTTAAGGGAGCAGTTACTTTATAACTACTTAATATGCTGAACATGGTGACCTCATTATGTTGTTTTTCTTCTTTACCAAAACTATATGCCCACGCCAGTTCTTCATTATAATAATGTCATCCTCTGGTTGAAAGATACTATAGTTGGCTATGTAAATAATGCACACTTCTTAAGTTACTTATTTTTCTATGTGTATTTTCTCTCTTCTCCTAGATCAAAGTGCATTAGAGAGATTTGGAGAACTGTAGGAGATCATTAGGACAGTTTTCTTTCCATCTGTTTTTATCTTTCTTCCCTCTAGCGGGTAACGGCAGTGATCATATCTCCCCTCTTTGTGGATGTCAGCACCAGTTTGCAGACATGGCCAACAGCAATGGCTGTAAAATCAGTAGAGCTGGCATTCCCTTGGCAAGTGAGCACACAGCCTGTGTCAGACTGAAACACCATCCCCCTGCAGGATTCCCTATTGCACGATTTCCAAAATGCATTTTGTTAACTCTAAAAGCACTTCAGGGGCCAACCCCTGTAAGAACTATTCTTGGATTGTTCATAATGCTAAATAATAGAAAAATAATCAAAGGGTTTTCTAGTTATTATTTCAGTGTGTGTCCTGTGTAGATGATACGTTTGTTACCTTATGAAAGAAATATATCTAAAAGTACATTACTCTGGCCTGGACAACCTCAGTATTCTAAAAACCAACAATAGCACTGGATTGATGAGAGTTAGATCCATTTTTTTAGGTATTTAAAAAAAAACTTCTTTAAATATTAGCTTAGATGTTATTTTTTTCTCAGGAAGAGCCTTTTGTGATGGTGGCAGAGAACATACTTGGGCAACCAAAGCGCTATAAAGGATTTTCCATTGATGTCTTGGATGCACTTGCCAAGAATCTGGGCTTCAAGTATGAGATTTATCAATCTCCTGACGGCAAGTATGGACACCAGCTCCATAACAGCTCTTGGAACGGCATGATTGGAGAACTTATTAACAAGGTACAGAGAGCAGAAGAAGAAATCTTCAAACAGAGTACAGCTAACTTTTTTTAAAGGGTATAGTGAAATCCTCCCCAGTAAAATACAAGGGATGAGTCAGAATCAAAACCCCAATTCTAAACATTCCTGAAGTTTGGATCCTGATCTAAACTTTTGTGCTTTTGGCCCATCTCCACAAAACAAAGACTCTAGAGTATAGAGTCTTAGTATTACTGGAAAGAGGAGGTTGAAATGAAACTTGAAGCAAAACACAAGTTCAGTGAACAGATATAATAAATACATATCTATAATCAATATTCATTACATTGTGCATTAGGTAAGCATTAGATATTTTCATATTTATTCTAAATTTATCCCAGCTTTTCTGAATTTAATTAATTTGGAAATCTGGTTAGAGGTCCTATGAGATCAGGCTTTCTTGTGAGCTATTGAGTACTTATGGTATTTCTGTTACTAGTCTTTCCATTGACTTCAATAAGCTTTATATCAGCCTCTCCTCCCTGAGTTCTTTCCCAAAAGGGAAGTTAGGAAACAGAAAATATGTTTTAAAAACTTTTTTTCAAATTAACGTTCAAACAAAATGTTTATCTTCCACAAAGGTTGCCAGCATGACTGTTACCATGAAATCTATTCACTTAAACAATGAGTTTAAAATAGTTTCAGGAGGTAAACTGTCCCTGAAACCTTCTTCCAATGTTTATGGCTGTACAATCACATTGTCCTAATCCTTTTTTTTTTTTAAACCAACCTACCAAACAAAACAGTCTCCCTGGCTGTTGCATGAAAATCTTATGTGAGTATGGAAAACTGATGCACTGTACAGAGAAAACAGTGAAATCTAACTATACACAAAGTACACAAAATAAACAAAGTGGGGGGAAATACAGTAGGGTTTTTTTCCCATTAATATCTTTCAGTTAGAGTAATTGCAGAAGTTATTTGTAACAAAAGTAGATAAAAAGAAGTGTTTATGTAGAGTGTGATTTTTATATTGATGATGACTCTTTCATTAATCTTCACGATGCCCCAGTTAGGTAAGGGCTAGGATTATTAGCCTCCATTCTGTAGATGAGGAAAGTGAGACAGAAAGGTTAAGTAAATTCCCACCTGTAAGACAATTAGATGCTCTTTGTTATACAGTAATTTCACAGGGTACATTTCAGTACTCCACTTTCAACTAGTACATATTTTTATTTTATTAATTTCTCTCAATAAATTGAAATGATTCTACTGCTTTTTACGCATTGAACTAGACTTCAATTTAAAATTAGATGAGAGAAAGAAATCAACGAAATACGTAAACCATTGGCTGCTTTGGAGCTTCTCCTTTAATAGTCCAAATCTGCCCAATCTAAACAATTGCTTGCTAGGGGCAGGAAGAAATATGACTTGTTGCATTTCTCTTGCAGAGAGCAGATATGGCAATCTCGGCTATCACTATAACACCGGAACGGGAAAGTGTTGTGGACTTCAGCAAGCGGTACATGGATTATTCAGTGGGGATTCTAATCAAGAAGCCTGAAGAGAAAATCAGCATCTTCTCTCTCTTTGCTCCCTTTGATTTTGCGGTGTGGGCCTGCATTGCAGCTGCCATCCCCGTAGTTGGTGTCTTGATATTTGTTTTAAACCGTATCCAGGCAGTCAGAGCACAGAATTCTTCACATCCCAGTCCCTCTGCTTCCTCCACGCTTCACAGTGCCATTTGGATTGTGTATGGGGCCTTTGTTCAGCAAGGTACTGTCAACATTTAATATCTTACAGTCAGTACTTTTCAATCTCAGTACGAAAGAGTAGGCTGGCACCGATGTAAGGAAGTATTTCTTCACACAATGCACAGTCAACCGATGGAACGCATTGCCAGTGGATGTTGTGAACGCGAAAAGTATCACTGGGTTCCAAAACGAATTAGAGAAGTTCATGGAGAATAGGTATATCAGTGGCTATTAGCCAAGATGTCCAGGGATGCAACGCCATGCTCTAAGTGTCCCTAAACTTCTGACTGCTGGAAGCTCGGATTGGACTAAAGGGGATGGATTACTCAATAATTGCCCTGTTCTCATTATTCCATCTGAAGCATCTGGCACTGTTGGAAGTCATGATGCTGTTCTAGATCAGTGGTTTTCAAACTGTAGGTCACGACCCAGTACTGGTACTCGGAATATAAGGCGCTTGGTCATGGCGGCTCTTGTCAGCACATCCGACTGGGCCGTTAAAAGTCCTGTCGGTGGTGCTGCCCAGGTAAGGCAGCCTAGTCCCTACCTGTTCTGACACCGCACTACGCCCTGGAAGCAGCCAGCAGCAGGTCTCCTAGGCGGGGGGACCACAGGGCTCCGCATGCTTCCCCCACCCCGGGCACCAGCTCTGCACTCCCATTGGCTGGTTCCTTTCCAATGGGAGCTGGGGGGGGGGCGGTGCCAGCGGGTGAAAGCCGCACGGAGCCGCTTGCGTGACTCCGCCTAGGAGCCAGACCTGCTGCTGGCAGCTTCTGGGGCACAGCATGGTCCTCGGTGCCAGGACAGCAGGAAGCCTGCCTTAGTCCCCCTGCTATGCCGCTGATCGGGAGCTGCCTGAGGTAAGCCCATGCCCCAACCCCACATCCCAATCCCCTGCCCCAGCTCTGAGCCCCCCAAACCCAGAGTCCCTTCCTGCACCCCAAACCCCTCAATCCTAGCTCCACCCCAGAGCCTGCACCCCCAGCCCAGAGCCCTGACTCCCTCCCACACCCCAATCCCCTGCCCCAGCCCTGAGCCCCCCCAAATCCAGAGCCCCCTCTTGCACCCCAAAGCCTTCATCCCTGTCCCCACCCCACAGCCCTCACCCCAATCCTCTGCCCCAGCCCTGAGCCCTTCCCACGTCCCAAACCCCTCTTTCCCAGCTCTCTTGTGTCATGGGCATCAACAATTTTCTTCAACTGGGTTGACAGAAAAAACATTTGAAAACCACTGGTCTAGATGGACCATTGATCTGATCCAGTGTGGCCTTTCTTATGTTTCTTAACATAAGCAGACACCAGAGGGACTAGCAAAAATCAGTTGTTTAACAGAGTTTTGTCTTTAACTAAAGGTCAAGCATAATTGTGCTGGAAACGTCACAGAGAAATCTACTGTAGTGTAGCTGATGCCACAATCTCATATTATTTAATTCAGCATAAGTAGCATACAGAAGTTTGAACAGTTGTACTCAGTTTAAAAGTTATATTACCCCCTCACGGACAATATAGGTCTACTCTGATATACTCTGAATATTTAACCTCTATGTTTAGATAGTGATATTACATTATTAATTATTATTATTATTTATTATTATTAATTCGCCTGTATTTATGGAAGTCATTCTGTGGATTAGATCCTGACAATTCTGGGTAAGGCCCTTTGTGGATTTTCTTGAGAGCATTATTCTATGACTATGTGAGAGGCAAGTGGGATCCAGAGGGTTGATGTAGAAATTTTACAAGATTTAATTCAAATCAGTGATTTTAACATATTTTAGTATTTTTTTTTTGTTGCAGATCAACCTCACCAGTACACCAGAGTATTCTACAGCTTTCTGGATGGCTTAGCAGTTAGATAGTATGTTTTTATAAAATATCAGACCTACTTAAGATAGGTCTTTGAACATATTGATGGGGTGATTAATGCAAGTTGAACAACAAGTAAAATTCATAGGGATTGTTCACAGTGTCACTTTAGACATGGAACATGTACTGTAGGTGATCTTAAATGCAGGTTTCTGTGAGACCTCAATTTCTCTCCTTATTTGTAGGTGGTGAATCTGCTATCAATTCTGTGGCTATGCGCATTGTGATGGGAAGTTGGTGGCTCTTTACCCTTATTGTGTGTTCATCCTACACAGCTAATTTAGCAGCATTTCTCACAGTATCAAGGATGGATAATCCTATAAGGTAAGTGCCTTTCTTTACACAGAGCTGGAAACCTCAATTTCATAGATATGCATCATCCCTTTGAATGTTCATTCTTGAGAGGAGAATATTGGAGGGAATTTTCTCCTTATTTTCAGTGTCTGCATTTCTCCCTTCCCTATTTCCCTCTTTTTCCTACAAATGCCAAGCAGTTTTCACATTTGTATAAGGAAGATCATGGCACTTAGACTTTAAGAGAAAACTTTTGCTGATTTGAAAGGAAAATACAAATCCCTCTAACTGAGAGAACTCATTTTCTTATGCAGGTTTTCTTCGTCACTATTTAGGTTACCTACATTTGTGAGTCTTAATATTTCTGGTTGTAAAAGAGGAAATCTGAAAGAATGGTATAGAATTTATATCTCTAAGACATCGTGCAACATATGGCCTCTAGTTTTGCATGTACAATTTTGTGTATGTTGTCATCTGCAGTTTTATATAGTACTGCATGAAAATGATTATGCACACAAAATTCCATGTACCAAATGATAGGCACACTCTTAAAATCAAAAGACCAGATTTATTATGACTATTTGAAGAGCAAGGTACTCCTAGGAAGGGAGAAAGGATGGCAGAATCAGACTCTAAGGTAGTAGATGTAGTAAGGAAGTTGTTCTATTAAATATATATATTTCTCCATATATATGTTGACGGTATCATTGTGATAAATTGCAGACCCTTGTAATAAACTGCATTTATTCTTCACCTTTGTCCTCCTTACCTTGCACTCATTCACATCTGATGAGAGTATTTTCAAGCCTCTGGACAATTTTGGGAGTTCTGGGCAGAATTTCTGCCATTCAAAAAAAAAAATCAGCTTGCCAGGGAAATGTTTCCTTCTTTCTTCTCAAATATGGACTAACTCCCTAAGTGCCCTGCACTTCTTGCCAGTGTAATTTTGGGAAGTTTATCCATATTTAGGAGGAAAAAAGGAAGCATTTCCCTGGCAAGTTGATTTTTTTTAAACGGCAGTTGTCCAAAAACTGCCCAGAGGCTTGGAAATACTCTTATCAGATGTGAATGAGTGCAAGGTAAGGAGGATAAAGGTGCAGAATAAATGCAGTTTATTACAAGGCTCTGTAATTTATCACAATGATATTGCCAACATATATGTAGAGAAATGCACATTTAATAAAACATCCTTACTACGGCCACTACCTTATACACTTGAATGAAGTGCAAGGCAGGCAGTTTGTCATCAGTCTTTCCCCAGTGACAGATTTATGGTCTGATATCCTGTGGCCCATAAGGGAAATGAGAGCTTTATTCCATTGGAAATGGAAGATTCCTAGTGTTATGAAGGGACACAGGATCTTCTTCTAACCGTGGAAGGTGCTGATGTAATGAATTCTTGTACTACAAATAGACACAGTTACTATATATATCTCCCAAATATACATACGGGGGAGATAGGACTAGAATCCTTGTCCTAACATAGAGACCTCTACTCCATAAGCTAAAGGAGAACTCCCACAACCGGTTGCAGTAATATCCCCTTTTCCCTCTCTGTAGTCCAGCAACTAAATGTCCAGCTGATTAAGTCCAGTTGACTTAATCTCTCATGAGTAATATTGTCATCCCAAACTCACGTTAATAAAACCTGTATACCATAACTTGTCATTTTATATATACATCCTATAATAGTGTGTCTGGGTGTGATGTTGCAAACAGAGAATGCTCCTTTAGGAAATGCTTCATGGGCACAGCAGGTATAAGAAGATTTTGTCCATGGTAGACAACGAGTACTGCAAATTGCCACAATGCTCAGTCCTGACTTCGGTAACAAATTGTAATATGGGTTTGAGGTGGAAGCACAATGCGCAAATCAGTGTTACAACTCAAGTCAGGAACAATGAGCTGTAGAGCTTGAAAAATGACCTACTTCTGAATGTTACAGTTTCTTGTAGTAGAAGGAGTTGGTTGTGCAATCTGTCAGGTGCTTCCTAAAACTCCTCTGATTTCAGTGGAAGACAAGAGCACAATAGATGCAGTAAAAAAAACTTCAGTGGAGAGGTAAAATCAACAGCAGATTTTCTGTGTTGTCAGTAGGTCACTAAGGTTGAAGTATTCAAAACCTCTCATGGGATTTGGACACCTAATTCCTATTGAAATTAATCAGAATTGGCCATCCAAATCCACTAAGTGTCTTGGAAAAACTCTACCTAAATCTCTAAAATGATAGTTCAGTTACAGAACCCATTTGACTTTGTCTTGTGACCTCAGAAAGCAATCAGCCTTTTACCTTTAGTTATGACACAGAGTGCATTTCCAGTGATGGCCCATGAAATGTAATTATGGCCAACTGTCAACAAAATGGCAACTGCCAGTTCCCAATAACAGATTCCTTATGGTCAGTGATGATATACAAGGCAGAAATCAACCTGGTATCTGATAACAAAGCTGTGTTGAACTTGCAGTGCTAGCTGCTAAAAAAACCCTTGTTTTGACTGTTGCTACAAATACGTTTCAGACCTTAACTCCTTCATCTAAAAAGGAGCACCTCTAAATGGCCAGTTCCTTCTATCTGGCCTGAATAGTGAGGCTAAGATGAGGGAACAATAACAATTGGTTTCCCTCATGCAGTGCATCTCTAATAGAGCAGGTCACTCTCAGAAATCTGTGGCATGCCCTGATGCTGGCAAGAGTAATTAATGTTGGGCCTTCAACTTTCTTGTTGTTTGGAGTTTTGCCCTTTCTGATTATCCATAGACTTATTTCACAGACATTGGTCAAGTGAGTCTTCCCTCCCATTTTACTCCAAAACTGAATGAAGAATAACAGACAATGGAAGCTTCTAACTCTTGGGAAGGGAATGGTGAGTCAAAATATCCTATTAAAAAAAGCAGATATGACCTTGGGAATTCAACGCTGGTATGTCATTAAGGCGACACACACAGAGTCCTAAATTCATGCCTTGGCAAGAAAAAATCCCTACCTATTCAAATATTATGTTAAATTGAAAAAATAGTATTTGTGAGGTTGAATTTACATCTCTCTTCAGTAACTAATAGAAAGATGTTGGCCCAAATTCTCAGCCCTTTTGTCACAAGGTGCCTCCATCACTGCCTGGTGACCCTCACTGGTCAGTTCAGATGGTTTCACAGTCACAAACACACACTGGGCTGTTTATCTTCCACCAAGGTGTGTATTTACTCCCCTCTTACATAGTAACACTGTGCAACACAGCCTTACGGAAAGCGTAGGCTTCCTTGTAGCCCTCATCCCCTGAGCTTCCTTCTGAGCTGCCCCTTGATTCCTGTTTCTTCCCCTTATATTCACCCTAATTACCTTGTTGGACCAGTGATTGTTACCCAGTGCTCACAATCCCCCAACAGAAAATGTATAATTGCCCCCAGTTGGGCCTGTGGCCTTCCTCGGGTTGAGGCAATATCAGTGATCGGGGTGCTGCTGATAGCGCCCTGTCACACTTTCTATAGCTGTTTTACACCTCTTTGGCGGTAGAAAGCTGGCAGATCTTGTCCTTTGAGAATTCTGGTTGTACAATGGAAAATCTCTGGGTGGTCAGGATGGTCCTATTCCTTGACAGTCCCCAGCTGCTAGAAGAGTATCTTATGACTATGAGTAGTTAAGCACATTTTACAGCAGCTTGAAGGCTGCTCAGACTTATAGTAGGGGCCAGAAAGCTTAAACACTGAGGGATGAAAAAGTGGTTGAAAGCCACCTGTGTCCCTACCTGATTTTTTCCTCTGCAAAGAATCTGTTTTTTTAAGATTTGGGTTTGGTTTTTATTGGAAGCTTCTAATGTTACCTTAGTGCCACTTTCCCTGAAAACAATACTAAATGTGCTCAAAAGACTGGCTGCCCCCTTCCATCTTCAATATGGTGGAGGTGATTCCATGCCCCAGCCAGGTAGGCACAGATTTCCTGTAAAAAATAATTCATCACCAGCCACAGAGTGGGAGATTTCCCTGAGGCTGAAACTTGATCTCTGCCATGTGTTTCTTCTGCTGCATCAGACCCTAGTCTGCAAGTTCCCAGACAGACATGCCAAACCTGTGAAAATAACACAGAAATTGGGCTTGTTTTTGGCTTAACTGGCTTGTGAGTTGCTTATTGGCTAGTTTTTGGCTTGTAGCTTGTTTGGCTTGTTGTAGCTTGTTGCTTCTTTTTTTTTTTTTGATCGACTCCCAGCAAGCAAGTGCAAGGGAGGGCAAGCAGGGGCAAGGGGTAAGCAGTGACAAGGTGGGGAGAGAGTCGGGGTGCACAGTGGGCCCACCACAGTCCCAGACTGCATGCTGGGGGATCTAGTCACATAGAGTGTTGGGGTTCTTAGGGATTTGGCTTGTTTTGGCCTTGTTTTGAAATGGGATTAGCCTGATTTCTGGTTTATTGTGAAAGTCGGGGTGCTTATTTAACACGTGAAAGTTGGCATCTGTGTTTCCTGATCTTACTACTACTTGGTTTCAGTGAAGTAATGTATAATGCAAATAACTTTTGTCTCCCTTCTATACTAGGCATTGGAACTTTTCCAGATAAGACCTTTCGTAGAAGGGAAATATATATTTGAATTTCTTTTTTTCCCTCCCATAGTGAGATTTGAGGCACCATAAATAATAGTTGACAATTTTACCACCAACTGAGAGCGATCAAATCCTCCTGCATTTTTTCCATGTTAGGAAACTGAACCCCTATATAAATATATGCTGTTATCGCTCTCTCTCCATAGAAGAGTCTTCTGGTGTGCAGTATTGCTGCTGTTAAATTGCCAGCAGGGAAGAAACTAGTATTATGTCGCAGCAGTAGCTGCGACATAGTTAAGTTCATTACAAGCCTGATTTTGCTCCCAAACTCCCTCTAGAATTTAAATTTGCCACATGTTATCTGTGACTAGCAGAGAGCTGAAGTATGGAAGAAAATAAACAGGTGTCAAGCATTCTACTAATACTCATTGTTCTCCGCACACCAGCTACAAAATGGCTTTTCAGAGAAACCACAAATGGTGTGTGTTAGCAAGATCTTCAAGAGGTGTGCACCAGACCAAAGTCGAGCTGTTGGAAAGCAAATTAATTAAATTAAAATGTCAGATTAGAAACTGCAGAATGGCAGTAGGCCATTTAAAGATCATGGCACTGATGAGCTTTACAAGATTTGCCAGACCCTTGTTTGAGCTCCAATGCCCCTCCTAAAGTCCACAGAAAGGGAAATTAGCCAGATTAGGAGCATCAGTACAGGGGGAAGAAAGCAGTCCCAACACACCAGATAGTGCAGTATCCGAGAGGAGGCTAGAGAAGGTTGCTCAAAGACTCTGTTAGCCCCAGAAGAAAAGGGGCTGTGCCCTGACCAAATCTATGAATCTGTTAGGAGAGGCATCTTCTCCGAAAGCACATGACTCCCCTCTTGTGGACTTCCTAAGGTTCTCAGGAGTTCCCACACGTTGCAGGAGTTTTCCAGCATTCTGGATGTTGGAGCACCAAAACTGCACTGACGGTTGGCTATGTTTTAGGAGCTCAAACACAGTGTAGATAGCATGGAGAAGGTCTGGGCCCATCCTGTCCATCCTTCCCATCCTGTCCATCCTCCAGTTCCTGGTGAACTACACTTCATGCTTCTGTAACCATCTGTAGCCCCACTTTTTAAAGGCCTTCGCCACATCCCCTTTTCCTGTCTTGGCTTCACACTTTTCAACTTCCTCCTAACTCTGATACCCTGCTGTTCCCAGATCTACAACACTAAGCAAGGTGGATGTCTTGAAGAGCACTGATGATTGTGTACACTTAAGATCTCAGTGACCATGGGGATGCTGCAGAAAACAACAAGACAATGAGGTCCTAGAGTCTGATTTTGGGAAGTGCTGAGCACTCACATCTCCAGTTGAGATAATTGGGAGTAGTGAGTGCTTGGGGCCTCTGAAAATAAGGCCCTCAAGGTCCAGACATTACCCAGGTTGGGACAGAGGAGCAGATGAATATAGTGTCCCCAAGGGACCAGATTTGTGGCACTTGGTGAGGAGGTGCTGCTGGGGATGAGAAGGCAATGATCCAAGTTCTACCAGGACTGATTGAGTAATTTTTAAACATTTTTGAAAATCTAGAGAAATTCTCAGACAAACACCTTAAGGAAGGCTGAGGGGCTATATCAGTCCCTTAAGGGCAAAAATCTTACAGGAACCTTGCAATTAAAATCAAATGATCACTAGGCCATCCCAGGTAAATCCCAAGTGTTCTTTCTTGCTAGGCCCAAGCAATTCTACTTTGCGTTTCCAATTGCCAACTTCAGAACTGTGTGTAAAGTATGGAGCCCTCCAATGAGACAATCCACAAAAAATGATCTAAACTTTTACATGATAGATTGTGCTTTGATTTGTTTGTGTTTTCTGACAGCCATGGGATCTGCTGTCTGACTAAGCCAGCCATATGTAATTATGAGTTTAATTAGCAATGATGTAACTTCCATCTTTGCTCCTTGTTAGCAAGCAAAATACAAGCAATTCAACAGCTACATATATATTCCAAAACTCAGGTTTAGGAGAGCTCTCCTGATGATAATTAAGTACTGCATCTTAAAAAACTAGGGCATAAAGTAAGCTGTCTGCAAATTTGAAAGAGTTTAAATTAGAGCTTTTGTCAAATAGGTCCTTGCATCAGACATTATGAATATTTTAAATGCATCTGTACATGTTCATTTGCTGATTGCACATGAAGAGTATATTATGTCTGATGTTATAATTGCTTCTTGTGTCATCTCATGATTTGGGGTTTCTTTATTTGTGCTCTAATTCCTAAGTTTACCTGTTTTTGGTGTGGGTTTCTGTTTTGTTTTTGAGAGCTGAAATTTTACACTAGCTTGCCTGCTTTCCCAGGATGCTAGTAGGAAGGATGGGCCAGTGTTTAGGGAGAAGTTCCTCCTCTGCCGCAGATTTCTTGTGTGACCTTGGACAAATTACTTTGCCTCTTTATGCATCAGTTCTCTATCTGTGCAAGGGGTCTAATAGCATTTCCGTAGCGCACAGGGGTGTTGTGAATATAAATTATTTAAAGATTGTTAGTTACTCAGATACTACAGTAATGGGGGCCATAAAAGTACCTAAGATAGACTTCTAAGTTCCATTGAAAATAAAATATATTTATATTAAAGAAAATCAAGGAGAACTTCCTCTAAATCCCAGATAGTGGAAAAAGTAGTAGAAGGCTTACTTTTTAGGGTTGGTCTACACTTAAAATTTAGGTCAAAATAGCTACATTGGTCAGGCGTGTGAAAAATCCATACCCCTGAGTGCTATAGATATGCCTACTGAACTCTCAGCATTGATACAGCTAAGTTAATGGAAGAATGCTTCTGTCGATCTAGCTACCATCTCCCAGGGAGGTGTTATTCCTGCAGAAATAGAGAAACCCCTTATACCACTGTAGTCTGCATCTATGCTATGGGGCTAGCCCTGTAGTGTAGATATGGCCTTAGCGAAAAAGCTCGTTTTGGGGAATAAAGAGAGGCTTACTGTGAAACTGTTAACGGTGTTTTTTTTTTGGTAGCAAGAAAACTCGTAGGTATCTGCACTTGCTGGGACCTTGAATTGGAACTGCTTGAGCTTGAAAGCAGCCCTCTTCTTACTGATGCGACAGGATTTGATTTTCAATATTTCATTTGGTTTTCTTATATTGTTAATTTTGTTTATTTTTACAGTATTTTAACATGTCTATGCAGCACCTTGGGCACCTAAACAGGAAGGGTTTGTGTGTGTGTGTGTGGGGGGAGCATTATTAAAAATAACCCATCATCATCATGATTAAGGATCTCATAAAAAAGAGATGGCTAAAAAGAGTACAGGACTCAAGTGAGTTAACTAGGAGAGGAGAAAAACACCTGTAGTGTAATGGTTGCCTTTGAGTCTTCTGTATGGCTTGCTTGCACTCCCCGTGCACACAGAGGAGCATTTCTTTGGAAATGCTTTGCTGCTGACGCACCATGGCACAGAAATTCAAGGGGAAAGACTCGGCTGTCCTCCGTGCCAGCACTGTTCCTTCCCCATCCCAGGACCAGCCACATGCAGAAATGTAATAAAGCTGCTGCTGCCTCACTTGAATTTCCTCAGTGTTGACGCCAGTAGTCAAGGGCTCCTGGGAAGCCCCATACTACACAAAATTTGGAGCTTCTTAGGAGCTCTCCACACCGGTGGCTATATCTACTAGTGAATCTTCATAGTTCAGCAGCAGATGGGATGGATACTAACCTTTCATACCAATTGGGCATGTGTGCAACTGTATAGGTGCAAACACTAGCATGAGTCATTTTTGTGGGTGCAAAATTTGGAGAGCACAACTGAAAGTTAAACATGCATTACACATCTCCAGCTGTGACTTTTAAAGGAAGGTTTATAGTGGAGGCTGTTGGAAGACTGAAGTACTGGTGGATTTCTATCATTTCTTGTGCTGCATTGTAATTTATGTGTCTATTCATTCTTCCCCTTCTAGGGAACTTCTGTAGTTGAAATGGATTGAGGAGTCAGTGTTGAGATCCAGATTAAGTTTAGACAAACATTTGGATTAGAGGCCAAATAAGGACAGTGATTTGGATATGACTATGCCAAAATTCATCAGCTGGGCTCTTGATCCTTTGGCTCACACCAGTGGATATCCTGCTAAATCTTTTGATTTTACATGTTTTTTTTGCTCAACTGCAGTGGTGGAACTCCAACAAGAACAGCAGTTCTCGTGATATGTCAGCCAATATTCAAAGGGTTCGTTCGCATCTTGGGATTTCGAACCTCTCACCTCTCTGTTTCTTTGAAGTTCTTTGAAGTTTTCTCTTTAATATAGCCTACTCATTTGCAATCTCAGAAGCAGAACTGCTTTATGCATTTTGTATCATCTTTCATTGCTCTGCCCACTCGCCTAATCATTGTTCCATTCACTGTTCTGTTTATATTTGGTTTCTTTATACGGCAAGAATCGTTCCACTCAGTAACCCCACTTCTATATGGTTCCCCCCCCCTTATACTTTTTTCTGTCTGGCTGCTACAGGAGGAGAGAATGCAGGATGCAGCAGTCAAATTTTTTCCAGTACAACATTTTATTGTTCCATTGGTCTATTGTAAAGATGCTTACAAAGTGCCCTGAATGAACCAATAAAAAACACTAATGAAAAAGGTTATCAAGAAAGCATAATAAAGATTACTACAACAGTTAAGACAGAACAGGTCTTAAAGTTGCAAACATTTCCTAACTGTAAAGATTGCCATCATCCATCATTTTTAAGGACCAAGCCAAGAACAGAAGAAAAACTAACTGTGTCCTCCATTATGGAAAGCTGTTCTGGCCTAGGAACAACCAAATGCAAAGCAAACTAACACCCTATACTTGAATTTTTGTGTTTCACCATTGCAAGACATGGGAGAGAGGGCCAATCAGAAGGGGGGCCAGGAGGGTCATTTGGCCTGGGCCTCAAACTGAAAGGGGGCCTCAAATTTAGACACTTGTTAATTTTTTGGCATTTGATAAGTTTCCAGACTTGTTTTTTGGTGCCTTATTTTGTTTTCATGTGTTGTCATTTTTAATTTTTATTATGGCTAGCACCTCAAAAGCTGGAAGTGGCATGGGCCTCTCTGGGCCTCTGAGAGGGCCTGATGGGAGTCTATCCTTTATCCACTATACCATATTCTAGCTAGATACTTATATGGCCCCTATCCCTGTAGTAGCTGAGTGTCTTTTCCCTATACAGTGTTTGCCTGTTGGCTGTATTTGCTCTTCTTTTGTACAGTCAAATCTTGTCCCATCCACTGGATATATCCTTCCTTAGACAGTATTAAGAATCTCAAAGTAGGATGCCAGATAGAACCTGGGACAAAGGGTTTTATGGAATTACCAGCAGAACTGATCCACTCAAAGAAAAATATAATTAAAGTAAAATACATTTTATATTTATACCATTTCTCTGTGCTATCTACAGTTATTAGTATAAGAGAATAGCTCTTCCATGTGAAGTGTCCATATTATCCAGTTACCCAGCTATGCAGAGCACAATCTCATAAAGGGCTCCAAAGCAGCAGGGGTACAGGATTTCACTGATGAGCACAGCAGAATTCTGAGGTGCACTTGGAAAAGTTCCCGTAATTAATCAGTATATATTTAGCTACAATGAGTTGCAACTCCACCACCTCTCTTAAAATACTGACCTAGATCTGTAACTAGGAACTATCATTGAAAGCCTGTTAGGAAAGCAGAGTTCATCTTTCCTTCCTGGACAGAAATTTTTCATTTGCTATCACTTCAGTTAGAAAATGTCAGTTTTTCTTTCATATCTGACAGCAAGAGGGACGTATCCCAATTATTTTCTGATACCATGTGCTCAGTGGTACCAAGATGAATATGGGAATCACAGTGTGCCATTATAGTACTATTTTGGTTTATATTTTTACCAGAAAGATGCAGGAACGATCCCATAATGCAAGGGAACCCTTTCCCTGATGTTGCTCTAAACAGCTGAAAATATAAATATTTATTTTATTACTGGAACAACGCTGGCCAATACCAGAGTGGTAAACAGTGACCAACATCATACTGCTATAGGTTTGCCTCTATTTCATATTTCAAGTGTTGAACTAAAGTTATGTAATATAGCTAGAAGTTCAGTTCATATAACAACCCCAAAGGATGGTCCTCCATCCTAAACTCATCCTAAGTTTGATGTACTTCAGTGAAAAATGAGAACTCAAGGTAGTATATAACACTTCTTAGCTCACTTAAGATATGGAGCAGTATTGTGCACATATTTGAAACTTCTGAGGAACTTTTAGAATTCACTGTAAAATATTCTGTTCATATCTGTAGTTTCTGCTGTAATAAAAACACTCCTTTTCTTTATTTTTTCCCCCTTGTTCGTAACATCTCTGCTTTGGTGATTCTCATCGCTATGAAAGAATGTCTTATTATTTGGAGTTACCATTTGACACTATTACAAAAAGTCTTACAAATTCTGTTTAACTGAATGTATAGGCAGTTAGATCTTGGACAAATACTAATTATAAGCTGTGGTTTAATTTGTCTTAGTAGCTGTGTAGTTCTCTCCATGAAGGATTTCTTAGGTGCATCTGCTGTCAAAATGATATAGCCACAAAAGGAAATAAAAACATTTTGTGGTGACAAAAATTAAAAGTGGAACCACTTCACTTTGTATTTTTGTGCATTAAATCTGTTAACAATTAACCAACTGTATGCCCAGAATTGTGGATCCACCCAGAAAAGGTGAAGATATGGAATACGTTACTCACCTAGAAAATGTCTTTACGCAATTATCCTTTCAAACTGTAACTCTTGTAGCACTGAAATCTCTTTTATTCTCCTTTCTCAAACTAACATTTATATTGGTTTCCCTTGTGAACTCTTTTTTTCTTTTCTCTCCCTATTATCTGACATAGCCTACTAGCACCTTCAGAATCCTTACCAGGTTTCTCTGAGTATAAGAATGACTAGCTATTAAAGAGGAGCAGGAGGTTTGGGATTGGAAGCAGGGTTTATTTGTTTTTCTCAGGCTAATCAATCGTTGTTTCCTCCATTTTCCACCAGAAGCTTTCAGTGTTCTTTTACATTTCACCATGGATCATGATTAACCTTTTACTCACTGAGGCTTTTAAAATCTTATATTCTCTTAAGTAGAGTTGGAATTATTTGTGTTACTCCTGATGGATTAATCGAATTTTAAAGGATTTTTGTGAGACAGGAATTGGTGTTCTTAATTTTCGTGATAATAACATGCTACTGAAAGTGTTCATCACTTTTTTTGGTGGGGGGGAAGGTGTTGGGTTATTTATTTATTTATCTACCGAATACTTTCCTGCACTGGTATCTTTAATGAGTTATCACTGTCATATCCCAAATAGTTTTCTAATAAGGAGAACAGCTTTCCTGGAATGATCAATCTCTTAACAATGGGAAGGTGGTATATGTTATCATCATTTCCTGAACTCATCAGCTTTGCTGAATAAAACCTCTTTTTCTCTGTGTGTGCGCCTCCTTCAGCTGTTCGGTATTGGAGTGTTTCCAGTCTCATCTGTGTACAGGAGAAGAGTAGTAGTATTCTAGAGAAGCCATGTTGGTACAGTTGCAAAACCTACCTTAATAATCATATGCAGTTAGCGAAATTTGCATCTCCACCCAAAATGTTGGAGTCAGTCTAGGAAAATAAATCACTGACTTATTTTCATTGTTTTATAACTATGCATATCCATCTAATGCAGTGGTTCCCAAACTTTTAACAACCTGTGAACCCCTTTCACTAAAATGTCAAGTCTCTCAAACCCCCTCCTAAAAATGAATATTTCCAGGGATTTTGTCCTTTACCTGAGTATACATAATAAAAGCAATGATCTTGGAAATATAAAATTTGTTCTTATGACATGCTTATTACACACTATTTATTATTAGTTATTATTTATCATTACAGTATTTTTATTATATTATGCAAACAGCAACACTTTTCCAGGATCTCACTTTCGTAGCTTGTATCACTTTGAATAAGCCTGTTATAAGACAAGGCTGCTATGTTTCATCAAGGAGTATCAGATGTGAAACAGCATGAAGGTATTTAAGAAGCCAACTCAGAGTTCCTCCTACACAAGCATTCAGGTCTTGAGCAGCCCAGGCAAACAACACACGTTACAACAAAGCTTAAACTTGTTCTTCATAATAATTTTAAAAACAATACCGGTTGCCTATTTAATTTTAAAACAGCAAAAAATATCCACCTCTCTTTCCATTTCTTATAAGGAGTCTTGAAGTTTAAATCTCCTCAGTGTGATAGATATGCTTGCTTTGATCTGCCTAGCTCTTGGAAGTCCAGGGGCTCTGGGCTGCTAGCCCCGTGCTGCCCGGGGTTCCTAGGGACCGCTCTGTCCGCCATTAGGGAATTTTTTCCTGAGAACCCCTGTAACGTTTCACAAACCCCAGTTTGGGAACCACTGATCTAATGAAAAATAGAGAACAACCATCAAAATGGCCAAAAAAAAAATACTGTTTCTTAGCTAGAGAAGTGATGACATTTTCAAGCTAAGAAATGTGATTAGTCTGGCCTAATAAGAATGGTTATCATCAACGCATGGAGCAGCCTGTTGATTTTGCTTTAAAGCTTTCAGTGATACCAAATCAGGCCCACAAATAAAGTGAGACTGGTGTTCAAACTGAGGGAGAGGGAGAGCAATAATAATGGCTTATTGTACATGTGGGGCAACCCCTCTGGCAGACACCAGGGCCAAAGCTTCAAAAGGATCCCTCTCCAGTCCTCCTTGGCCATGAGATTAGTGGTACTGATGCAGGCAACACCCCAATTTACTCTGCAGCAACTAAATCCTAAATTCACTGGGTTCCGCAGTGCTCCAAGTTCAGCCAGTTTTAGATTATATGTCAGTTTCAGTAAACTCACACACAACAAAGTTGCGTGGTGCCATAGTCCAGTAGTCTCATTGACTTTGATGGAACTACTCATGGTATAATGATATAATAGTTGTGTACTGTACTATTCAGCATTAGTAGGAATATCACAATCTAGCAACAAGCTACCAGGCGTACTCATTCTTGACACTATTTAATTATTGCTATTTATTATTATTTATATTACCACAGCATCTAGGAAACCCAGTCATAGACTTGGGCCCCATTGTGCTACGAGCTGTACAAACAGAGAACAAAAAGACGATCCCTTCCCCAAAGAGATTACCATCTGAACAAAAAGTAATTATTTTTCTTTACAAAGTCACACTGCAGCAGCTTCATAATGAAGTATGAGATGCGTATGATATCAGAATAGAAGAATGAACTTGTTTTCTTCAACTTAGTTATTAATCTCCATAATGATTTTAGCTTTCCAAATGTGAGTGGTAGAAGAAATCAGTACGGTGAACAGTTTAAAAACACATCTGCATTAGTAATAGAGGTAGTTTGTTATTTTCATTATAAGTGAAAGCATGTGTCACTCACCAGACGTGTTCGGTTGAGACAATATGATTTTCATGCCAACTTTATGATATGTTTGATTTAGGTAAAGTGACTGAAACCTGCTGCTGGGACTGAGTAGTAGTTAAACACCAGCTGCAGTTTTTACTTTAATTAATATTGCAAGAAGTGTAGAATACCTTGCTTTCATTTACACAATAACCCTTCAAAATGCTCAAATAAAAGGCATGATGGCCTAGTGCAATGGTTTTAAACCTGTGGTCCACAGACCCCTGGGGGTTTATATACTCTGAGTCAGGGATCAGCGAAAGGTTGTTGTTACCATAGAACAATGGTTTTCAGCCCGTGGTCCACAGACTCATGGAGATCCACAGATTGTGTAAGATTTCCAAAGGGGTCTGTACCTCCATTTGAAAATTTTTAGGGGACCACAAATTAAAAAAAGGTTGAAAACCATTGGCATAGGGGATGTATTTTTGTTTTGTTCTTTAATAATCCAATGTGAACTTTAAAAACCTGATCTCTGTTTTCAGAAAAAAACTGCAGCCAGCTTTGCAGTGGCTCCTTGTCTATGGTAGATCCTAAATTTTCTATATTTCATTTCCTTCTCTAATGATAAATGAAGGGTAGATCTTGGGCAGGGTTCAGATGTAGAGATCAACACTATCAGATTTTGGGGGTTGACAGCAGCTGTCCTTCAGATCCGCCCTTCAGATGCTCATGGGCCCTTTCTGGGCCTTGGATTTGGAACCATAGGCTTCAAGACATGCCCTTGGGTGAAGATTATCAATTGATTAGTACTGAAAGCCTATCCAGTCATTTAGGAGCATAAATATAGATTTAGAAGTCTAACTTTAGGCTACTGTTTTTGAAAGTCAGCCTTGATCTGCCACTGCACCTCTGTTCTTCTTATGCTATCAATACAGCATCAAAATAGAGCTTTTAAAAAACGCTTACCACAATGTGGTCCTAATCTCATGTGGGGCTTCTAGGTGACACTGTAATATAAATAACAAGTGCAAATAACAATAGTAAGCAATTGTCATTGTGGTGGAAGAAGAGAGGGGAAAATGACCTTGTGGTTAAAGTGTGGTTCTACTTTGAAAAATAAGCATGTAGAAATGGCCTCTTTTGCAACTGAACTATTCTGTGTATATTCAGCATCAGATGAGATTACTTCAGTGAGAAAAATTGTATTACTCTGACTTGGTTTACCCTGCAGAGCCAGAAGGTTCGAGGGTGTGAGAGTTGGATTTCAGTCCTCCTTGTACAGTATCAGCAGAATTGTTCACTAAGGGCTTGAAAGGCTCTGAGCACTCTGGTCCTGATCCCTGCAGAACTCTTAAATACATGCTTAACTTTCAGCTTGAGTAGTCCCTTTGACTTTAATGGGACTGCTTATATGCCTAAAGTTAAGTGCATGTTTAAGAGCTATGCTGGGTCAGAAGCAGGATGCAAGATGGAGCTGTGAATTCCATTTAGAAGGCTGATCAGATATACCTGTGGAAACCACTGGCACTAGTTGGGCTTTATCTGTCAAGGCTTCTGCCAGATATTTGCACTGGCTGGTTATACAGAGCTACATGAAATGTTGGTAGCTCTAACCCAAAAGAAACTTGCCTGGTTCAAGATTCTCATACAACATTTGAACAAGCTGTGTTTCATTTGAACTCCCCCCCTCACTCCACCCCCAGTATGTGAGGTTTTGGTAGTAACTGAGCAAAACAGTTGGCTTCCTATCTGGAGAGGGGAGACTCTTCAAAAGATGAATTTTAATGGCTTGGGCCCTGATTTTCCAATTTGTTGCTTGTGGGGAGAGTTCTGCCCCTGTGCCAAGTACCACTGACTTGTGGATGCAGTAATCCAGCCACACACAGAAATGCAGGATTGGACCATTGCTTGGGGTGCGAATTGGGGTTATGTGACGGGTGTCGGTCCTCCGAGCCCCTAGGGGCAATGGAGAGCAGTGGTCTTTGTAGCAGGCCTCCGCCCCAACTCCCAGGCATTGGGGAATTAGCGGGGAGGTGGGCCGGCCGGAGTCAGTAGCGCGCCCCTCAGGCAGGGGAGCGCCGGCAAGAGTCAGTAGCCTGCCCCTCAGGCAGGGGAGCGCCGGCAAGAGTCAGTAGCACGCCCCTCAGGCAGGGGAGCGCCGGGGAAGGGGAAAGCAGGCCCACCCAACTCCACTGCGTTCCAGCCCAGGGCCCTGACAGTGGCGGGAGGCGAAGGTCCCGCCGCTGGGTCAGCGGGCAATCTGCACCCGCTGACAAAACACACCCACCCCACGGTGTAGTTGGGCCCCTGGGCTACTTCCTACCCGATCTCTCTCAGGCGGGTCGCTCCGGTCCCTCCATCTCTCCCGGGTATTCCGCTGCGGGCAGCTCTTGAATCTCCATCTCCTCTGGGTAATCCGCTGCGGGCAGCTCTGGTTCTTCTGGATAATCTGCTGTGGGCAGCCCCGGTTCCTCTGGATATGCAGCGGCCGGCAGCCCTGGTTGCCACAGGCCTTCCCCCCGGTAAGGCCTCTCCTTGCCCAGGGGTTCGCCTGGGTCAGCAGCAGGCTTGCGAGGGAGCAGCTGGCAGCCTGTGTCTGTCTCCCTCCCTGGTGTTCTCTTCACTGGGCAGAGGGCCCCGCCCTTTGTACTTCCTGTCCCACCCTTCCCCTTCCGGGGATTGGCAGAAGCTCGGCCTGGCCCCACCCACTCAGGCCCAGAGGGTGGCTCCTTACCCTCTGGTTCGGAGGGGAGCCACACTGGCTCCCTACATACCCCACCCCTCAAATCCAGCCCCTCGATCTTCGGAGCTGGCATCCTCACCTTCTCCGAGGCGGGATAGGAAATCTGCATTGGCGTTGTCTCGTCCCGCCCGATGGTGGATCGTGAAGGCATAGGGCTGCAGAGCGAGATACCATCGCATCAGCCTGGCATTATTGTCCTTCATCTTATTGAGCCATTTCAGGGGTGCGTGGTCCGTGACCAGTATAAAGGGGGCCCCGAGGAGGTAGTAGCGGAGAGCCTCGACTGCCCACTTAACAGCTAAGGCCTCTTTCTCCACGACGGAGTAGTTCCGTTCTCTGGGGAACAGCTTCCGACTGAGGTAAACAATCGGGTGTTCCTCCCCATTCACCTCCTGCGAGAGGACCGCCCCAAGCCCAACGCCAGAGGCATCGGTCTGGACAATAAAGTCATGATGAAAGTCGGGGCTGAAGAGTATTGGATTGCTACACAGCCGTTTTTTTATGGTTCGAAAGGCCATCTCGCACTCGTTGGACCAATGCACCCGGCGAGGACTGTCCTTGGTCAAGAGTTCCGTTAGCGGGGCGGTAATGCTTGCGAAGTGGGGTACAAACCGCCGGTAATAACCAGCTAAGCCCAAAAATTGGCGTACTTGCCTCTTCGTGGTCGGCACCGGAGATTCCTGGAGTGCTTGGACCTTCCCGATGAGGGGGCGGACCTGTCCGCGGCCCAAGGTGTACCCCAGGTAAGTGGTTTCCTCCCGCCCGATTCGGCATTTTTTCGGGTTGGCCGTCAGCCCGGCTGCGCGGAGGTCCTGGAGGACTGCCGCTACTTGGTTAAGATGCTCCTCCCAGTTATTGCCATAGATGACCACATCGTCCAGGTAAGCCGCCGCGTATTTCGTGTGTGGTTGCAACACCCGGTCCATCAAACGCTGGAAGGTTGCCGGGGCCCCATGTAGGCCGAAAGGCATCCGCGTGAAATGGTACAACCCTGAAGGGGTGGCAAACGCGGTCTTCTCCTTGGACCGGGGATCCAAGGGGATCTGCCAATACCCTTTGGTAAGATCTAACGTGGTGATATAACAGGCCTCCCCGAGCCGGTCGAGAAGCTCATCGACGCGGGGCATCGGATAGGTGTCAAATTTTGAGATGGCGTTGACCCTCCGGAAGTCAATGCAAAACCGCCGGCTCCCATCGGGCTTCGGTACGAGGACAACGGGGCTCCGCCACTCGCTCTGGGAGGGCTCAATAACACCCAGTTCCAACATCGCCTGGACTTCCTCCTCTACGGCCTCCCGCATTCGCCTCGGCAATGGCCGGGCTGCCTCTCGGACCACCACCCCGGGTTCCGTCTGGATCACATGGTAGGTGAGCGTCGTCCGCCCGGGTTTCGTGGTGAACGTCTTGGGGAATGCCCTCACTAAGCAGAGTGCCTGTTCTCGCTGCTCGACGGTGAGGGTCTCTGCTAGCTCGGGTTCACCATCATCCGACTCTTCGGGTGGTTGGGGCCCCAATTCCGGTTCGGGGGGATATGGGGCCACCATGACCCCTTCCCGGTCCTGCCACGGTTTTAAGAGGTTCACATGATAAATCTGCCTTTCCTTACAGCGACCAGGTTGCCGAATCTCATAGGTTACCGGCCCTACCTGGCGGAGGACCTCATACGGACCCTGCCAGCGGGCAAAAAGCTTTGATTCCTCCGAGGGGAGCAGGAGGAGCACTCGGTCCCGTGGCCTGAATGATCGAGCCTGGGCGCCCCGGTTGTAGTGTTGCTCCTGGGCTCTTTGGGTGGAGTTTAAGTTCTCCCTCGCGAGCTCGCCCGCCCGCGCCAGCCGCCCCTGCAGTTGTAAGTCATATTGCAAGAGACCCTGTGTTGCGGACGGGTTGTGTTCCCAAGTCTCCCTCAAGAGGTCCAACACCCCGCGGGGTCGCCGCCCATAGAGGAGCTCGAACGGGGAGAACTTCGTGGACGCCTGTGGGACTTCTCGAATCGCCAGCAGTAAAGGAGGGAGCAGCTGGTCCCACTGGCGGAGATCCTGGGTGGGAAAACGTCGCAACATCCCCTTCAGGGTCCGGTTGAACCGCTCGACCAATCCGTCAGTCTGGGGATGGTAGACTGAGGTCTGCAATTTCTTAATCCCCAATAGGGCACATATCTGGCGGAACAGCTTAGATGTAAAGTTGGTCCCTTGATCAGTGAGGATCTCCCGTGGGAGGCCCACCCTTGCGAAGATCTTCACGAGCTCCGCAGCGATAGTGCGGGCGGTGATACTTCTTAAGGGGATGGCCTCCGGGAAGCGGGTGGCATAGTCCATCAGGACGAGGATATATTGATGGCCCGCCTTGCTTTTTGGGAAGGGCCCGACGAGATCCATTGCTACCCGCTCAAATGGCACACCGACGACTGGTAACGGGACCAGAGGGGCCTTCCGTACCCCGGCCGGGGCTGCATGTTGGCAGTCTGGGCACGACGCACAATATTCCTTTACCTCACGGTGGACGCCAGGCCAGAAGAACCTGGCCAGGACCCTGGCCACAGTTTTTTTCTGCCCTAAATGGCCGGCAGCCGGGATGTCATGTGCAAGCTTCAGGACAGCCCGACGATGGATGCGGGGGACCACGAGTTGGGTCCGGACCTCTTGGGTCTGGGGGTCGCGGTCAAGGCGGTAGAGGCGCTCGTGGTTTAGTTCAAACCTGGGCCACTGGGCGGTGCGCTGCGCCTCCACGACCTCACCGTCCACCCGGGCCAACTGTTCGTAGGCAAACCGGAGCGTAGGATCCTCCCTTTGATCTCGGCTAAAGTCCACCAGGTCGGGAGGGGGACCCCCCATTTCCAGGCCCTCCTGTCCAGGGGTGGGGCCTGGTTCCGCTCCAGGGTCGGAGCCCGAGTCCGGTCCTGTCCTCTTCTCAGGCGGGCCTCCCTTGAACGCCTCTTTGGTGGGTAGGGATTGGAGCACCTCGACAAAGTCTGGCCAGTCCCGGCCCAGGATCACCGGATAGGCGAGGGATGATGCCACCGCCACATTCATTAACTGCGTTACTCCACGCACCGTCATGGGGACCCACACCGTGGGGTATGATATTACATCTCCGTGGATGCACTGAATCCGCACTTCCCCGACGGTCCGCTGGGGGTCCAAGAAGAGCGCCTGGCGGACAAGGGTCTGGCCACAGCCCGAATCGACTAGACCCACCACGGGGACCCCGGCGACTTCCATGGGGGCTGTCAGTTTGGCCACAGAGGGCAGACGGGCCCATCGCTTGCCGGCGCACACCAGGCCAAAGTTGCAGTCCATTGCAGGACAGCCCCGTTGCAGATGCCCATACTCGCCACATCGAAAACAAGGTCCTACCTCTGGGCACGCCAGCCGCTTGGGGGCCCCAGTGGGGCCACAGAGAGGGCTGGGGCCTGGTGGTCGGGTTAAGCGTCCAGGGCCGGAGTATGGTGCTGACTCGGGCCATCGAGAAAACTCGGTCCTGCCGCCTTCTGGGCGTCGGGTACGGTGGGATGCGTTGGTTTGGGAGGTGGGCCCCCCCCTCCGTTCAAGCTTCTGTGCATTGGGTCCAGGGTTTGAGGGGCGGGCGGCCGGTCCTACCGGGGCCTCAGCCTCGAGAAAGTCCTCCATAAGCGCGACGGCCGAGCTCAGACTTTGGGGTCGGTGCCTTAACACCCAAGCCCTCCCCTGGGGTGGGAGGATGTGCACGAATTGCTCGAGGATGACCTGTTCGGTCACCTCAGCTGCGGTTCGGCGCTCGGGTTGGAGCCATCGGGTACCCGCGTCCTTCAGGTCCTGGGCCACCGCCCGGGGTCTCGCACCCGGTGGGTAGACCTTTTCCCGAAACCGTCGCTGAAAGGTTTCCGGGGTAATGTCGAAGGCATCCAAGATAGCCACTTTCACTCGAGCATAAACGCGGGCCTCATCATCTGGGAGCCCACGATAAGCTTTCTGGGCTAGCCCCGTCAGATACGGGGCGAGGAGTGTTGCCCATTGGTCCGGCGCCCACCCAGCCACTGAGGCCACCCGCTCAAAAGTCACCAGATAGGCCTCCGGGTCATCCTCAGGCCCCATCTTGGCCAGACGGATCGGTGGGGCGGGAGGGGTCGGGGTGGTTGCCCGCTCCGGTTGAGCGCCACCATGGCCCGACCACAGGGTTGCAAGCTGCTGGAAGCACTGGGTTTGTTGTTCCTGGTGCGGAGCCCCCAGGGTTTGGAGCAACTGCTGCTGGTGGGCACCCAGCTGTTGCACGAGTTGGTGCTGCTGCTGTTGCTGGCTCTCAGCCAGGAACTTGAGAAGCCTTTCCATCTCCATCTTTCCAATAGGGGAGCTTCAGAGGCGCCCTCGCACTCACCCCTTTCAGCAGGGGTTGGGATCGCCTGCCCGCATTCTCCACCACTTGTGACGGGTGTCGGTCCTCCGAGCCCCTAGGGGCGATGGAGAGCAGTGGTCTTTGTAGCAGGCCTCGGTCCCACCTCCCAGGCATTGGGAAATTAGCGGGGAGGTGGGCTGGCCGGAGTCAGTAGCGTGCCCCTCAGGCAGGGGAGCGCCGGCAAGAGTCAGTAGCGCGCCCCTCAGGCAGGGGAGCGCCGGCAAGAGTCAGTAGCGCGCCCCTCAGGCAGGGAAGCGCCGGGGTAGGGGAACGCAGGCCCACCCAACTCCACTGCGTTCCAGCCCAGGGCCCTGACAGTGGCGGGAGGCGAAGGTCCCGCTGCTGGGTCAGCGGGCAATCTGCACCCGCTGACAAAACACACCCACCCCACGGTGTAGTTGGGCCCCTGGGCTACTTCCTACCCGATCTCTCTCAGGCGGGTCGCTCCGGTCCCTCCATCTCCTCCGGGTATTCCGCTGCGGGCAGCTCTTGAATCTCCATCTCCTCTGGGTAATCCGCTGCGGGCAGCTCCGGTTCTTCTGGATAATCCGCTGTGGGCAGCCCCGGTTCCTCTGGATAACCCGCTGCGGGCAGCCCCGGTTCCTCCGGATATTCAGCTGCAGGCAGCCCCGGTTCCTCCGGATATGCAGCGGCCGGCAGCCCTGGTTGCCACAGGCCTTCCCCCCGGTAAGGCCTCTCCTTGCCCAGGGGTTCGCCTGGGTCAGCAGCAGGCTTGTGAGGGAGCAGCCGGCAGCCTGTGTCTGTCTCCCTCCCTGGTGTTCTCTTCACTGGGCAGAGGGCCCCGCCCTTTGTACTTCCTGTCCCACCCTTCCCCTTCCGGAGATTGGCGGAAGCTCGGCCTGGCCCCGCCCACTCAGGCCCAGAGGGTGGCTCCTTACCCTCTGGTTCGGAGGGGAGCCACACTGGCTCCCTACAGGTTACTATAAAAGATCCCATGGGTTCCTGTCTGGCAGAGTCTACCCTATGCTCTCTTCTAGATGGTAATATCCTTGGGCAGGGACTGTCATTTATTATCTGTCTGCACACCACCTACCATAGTGGGGACCAACGCAATTGTGGCCTTGAGGTACCATCACAATATAAATGTTAAATAATAATAATAATTGTAATAAAGAGCATTGATAGTGCCAGTTATGGCTGGGGTCTCAAGGAGCGAGGCCGTGCTTAGGCAAGCTCTAATTCCTGTATTCAAAAGACAACCCTGCAGATATTACAGGTTTTTAAATATATGTTTGCACAATGAATCACCAAGCGTTCAATCCCGCTCCCTTTTGATTTAATGGGAAGATGATCAGACCTTGTCTTTATCTAAAGTATGAGTAAGCTCGGAAAGAAGGCTGTTTTTAGGAGGGATTGGGGCAGGGGATGGGGGAGAGGGCCTTCCCTTTGGCAAAAATACCACAATTAGTAATTCCATCTGTGAGGGGAAAGTGATATTTCAGTTGACTGTGTAGGACAGATTTCTGTGCCTGTCGGTTAAGTCTCATTCAAATACAGCAGCTGCCCAAAGCCAAGGAAAGTTTGATGCTATGGCATGTGCAGCTAGTATTAATTAATGTTTAGGAACCAATAATAAATAATATTATAGGCCATTTATTCAGCTTAGTGTTTAGTTAATCATTTTGTTTCAGCTTTTTGTTTGCATAGTTAGTATGTTTTCTTGTTAATTTAGACCCTGATCCTTTAATAATCTCTGTAAAAGCAGAGCCCCATTGACTGCCGTGAGCCCATGTGGAGTTCATGGCAGAACTGAGGCTTTTAAGGGTATTTTTTGTTTGTATTTGTCTTGTTTTCTGTATTTTTCATCTGGGCTAAGTCATGCAGGAAGGGGAGAAGGTTGTTTTGGAGACATTAAATAGTGGTGGGAGTTTCTGACAAGTTCCGTGCTTTTGATGTGTTGTATGTATGTCCTTTGGCTAATACTTTTTGTTTGTCTATTTCTGTCTGACTTTCTTGGCCCTGATCCTTCAAACACTTTTGCATGTGCTTAGCTTTACATGGAGAGGTAGTTCCATTGAACTCAATAGGACTGCTCACACATGTTGAGCATATGTGTGTAATTGGTTGAAGGATCAGGGCTTTAGATTCTAAATTCTTTGGGGCAGGGACTGTATTTTGCTCTTTGTTTGTACTGTTTGGTGCAATGAGGCCACAATCCTGACTGGGGCTTTTAGATGCCAAATAGTGACAGTTATGATAACTGGGTGTTTTAGTTTTTAGTAGTGTTTTAGCCTGCCGAGGGTTAGTTTATGTTTTGTTTTACTCGTAAGGAAAGCGACTCATTGCCATGGTGACAGGTTTTGTAAAAAATAATAAAATAAATTCCATTCCTAAGTAGAAAGTCTTATCATTTTATTTAGCAGGACAAAGGTCTCTGCTAGTTTAAACCACTCTTAGAGCCTGCTGCTGCTTCACTGATGATAAGAAGCCCATAAACAGCAGTCGAGGCCCATGTCAGTTTTTGTCTTTAGATATTCAGCCACATTCACACTTGGTATCAGTGGCTGCAGCTCCACTGACTTTAGTAGAATATAACTTGCTTACACTACATCTGTTTGACTTAGAGTGTTCGTCTGCCTTGCTAGTGTTTCCATCTCTAAGTAGAAGGCATTATTGTTGTTTTTATTTTGTAGGCCAGGGTTCCCTGCTAGGCCATGGATGAATTCCCTGCCCACATATAGGTCTATTTCAGAATAGCTTCCAGAGCAAATGGCAAGGATCAGCAGCAATCACTTCAGCAACAGGAGGAGAGGCGATACCTCATGCAAAACATCAGAAAGCATTGCTCTGATAGAGGCAACATTCCCAAGAACATGGAAGCAAGAGGGCTAAGGGCAAAGGCAGCACAGTTTCCTCATAACGTTCCTTCTCCTGACCAGGCAGTTCTGACTCTAAATGTCAAAGCACTGTGGCATTAAAACTGAGATTGAATGCAAAATCCCTAAGAGGGACCAAGCTATTGGGGATGTAGGGGTTAGATCTTGACGGAGATGCTGCTGCAATTAAAGATTATATGCTGTTAGACTGACTTCATGAATAGGATGACATTGAAATCAGGCATGGAGGGTGTCAGTGAGGGTGCTGATAATGAGTAGGAGCAGAGGGACATGTTTCAGGCTGAAGAGGAGGAGCTGCAAAATATTATTGTTCCAAAGGAACAGGCTGAACTCTTGGCCCCTAGAGCCAATGAGGCTTATTCATTTGGAGCTATGCAGCTGCCAAATGGGGTAATTCAATAAGGGAGTCCATCTTTCAGGTATGTTGACTTCCTATCCTCCTCTTCCGAGCATATGCCTTTGTCAGCTGTCAGGGAAGAGTGACTACCCTATTGCCCAAGGTCCATTCAAGCTGCTTCTCTGCCCACAGCTCTTCATTCTCTCCCTTAAGGAGAGAGCCACAGGAAGTTGGGGAAGGAGTCTTGAAGAGGAGAGCACTCAGCAGCAAAAAGGGCAAGGAGAGAAGAGAAGGCATTGCTGTCCATAGGGAGAGGATGGTTGTGCGGGGAGAGTTCCTGAAGATTCGCTGGTCTAATCAGACAGCAAAATGTCAACATTTCAAATGTAAGAGTTGAGGTTCTGATATCACTAAGGTCCCTTGGTTCAGAAAGAGGTGGCTTCTCTGTCCTCTCCTTTCCTGCTTTAGCACCTCCAAATGCCTCTGGTGCCATTGGTTGAGTGTCCACTTCTTCCAAGAGATTTGGCTCCTCTTCCAGTCTATGTCTCAGGGTCGGGGAGATGGGAGAAGAACCACTGGGGGCCTGGTAGATCCATAGAGGCCAAATGGGAAGGGGAAGCCAGGTGCTATCCTCCTCCCACCCCAATCTAGCAGGTCCTGCCACCTTTGAGTCCTTTCTGCAAGGACTGTCCCCACCACTCTCTCCCTCTTTAGGGTATCACACACTGCCAAAAGCAAGAGCACACAAACCACCCCCTGCTTGCCCAGTAAACTAGACAGCCACCTAGCAACTTGGGCATGTACAGACAGAACATTCTTTAAACTGAGTGCTCTGTGGAGTTTTCCATGGGGCATTTGCAGATCTTTTAACTATGTTGGGGAGCTTGCTCACTCTGAGTAGCTCACCAACTCCTGGAGACCTTTTTAGGAAGCCTCTGCTCTTGTACTTTGTGTTGAAGAATTTAAATGCAAATATTTTAAAGAATTCCTCCTGTTCAGCTGAAAGGAAGCGTTTTTCCTCATTGTTCATTACAGCACAGAGAAAATTAAATCATGTTGCAAAAGATCATAAATTGGCAGAATTCAGAAATATTTATTCAGTGTTTTTTGGAATTATATTAAATCTCTGTGTTCCATTCAGATATTTGCAATGCTACAGAGTGCATCACTTCTTACAGGCTCTAATACGTGTGGCTTCTCTGGTAAAAACTCCCATGAGGCTTTGTCCGCCAGGATTTCTGGGAGTCATTTGGAGCATTTTTTGTGGTCCCTCCCCCCGATTATAACCAGTAACATAAATTTTATGTAAAATATGGATCAGTGTAGCTACTAGAGAAGGATTTGTTGCTGCCAGGTGAACATTCTGCGTGTGATTTCAATGGGGCCACTTAAATTCTTGAAGTTAAATATATGCTTACGTTCTTTGCTGGATCAGGACCCTGCTGCTCAGCATTTGGAAGATCAAGCCCCAGTCGGGGATAATTAAATATGACTTTGATTTGCAGTAAAACAGAACAGTGCAGAATTCTATAATGTCATTGCAGAGGGGCTGGCAATCTAATGATGGATGATTTAAGAGCTCATCTATCTGATCCTTAATCCTAAATTAAATTAGAGCTGGGCACAAACTAAAGCTATGGATCTGAACCTCCCAGAATTTGGGAATGTTTGTATCTAGATCAGGACTATCTTTCAGTGAAATATACTCTCTATTAAAACAAGTGCTTGTTCAACCAAGCTTCAAACAGTTTTGGCATTATTGCTTCGAAGTAGACATTGACATTAGAATATGTTATATTACGTCACACAACCTACTCTCATGGATATTAGTAATATCTCTATACAGTACATTGTGAATTTCTGGGCAATCTGATATTAAGATTTTTCTTCGTTAGGTGGCATAGTGATTATTATAGGTCATCCTTAACAATGGAACATTTCTCTTATCACATTGTCCAGTTATTTCATTGTGCTTACATAATATATTTACAACCAGTTTTAATACTGGTTTTAAAAGGTTTAGAATACTCGCTGTTACCTAGTCTGTGGTGTTAACTTGTGGGCTTGGGGGTCTATCTGGTTCATAAGTGTCCTTTGGCTCCAATTAAGAAAGGCAACTGAGCATGAGCCTAATTTACATATGTGAGCAGAGGAGAACAACACTGGCAATCTCCAAAAGTAATGGACCCAGCTTTTCTCTGCCAGTCTTCACCAGCCAGTAAGGACATGTCACAGGCTGTGGCCCAGAGCACACATTACACCTCCGGTTCCCAAGTGATCAAATCTGGCTGGAACTCAGACAGAGAAGAGCTGGCGTTTGTCCCCTGAAGCCATCATTCTGTCTCCGTGGAAGCTGACAAGTCCATTTGAATTTAACAGTTTTATACATTTTGAAACATGAACAGTCTTATATACTTGGATTCAGAATTCCCTTCTAACCCTTCTCTGCTTGCTGCTGATCACTTTCTCAAAGAATTTCTTTAGGGATGAGATTAATCATGCTTGGTTTCGATCCATAGTTGTTTTGGGGGGGCTTGTTTTCAGAAGGAAGGCAACATCAGTTCAGCTATTTGTTTGATTTTTTTACTTACAAATCCTCCACCTTCCTTTTTCTGGTGTAAAAATACATGTTTTTCCCCTACATTCTGATCAAAAATTTAGCACTCACATAATTCTAAAGCAGCTGTAGCTATAAACCTCAAATTGATCTAATTTCATAGGTGTCAGAGAGCTCCAGCATTTGAGCCAAGTTTGAAGAAAAGCTACTAAGAAGATTAAAAGTTAGGAGTGTTTTAAATTGGGAATTTGGAACATTTGTAGTATATGTTTTCTGTTCTTTTTCTGAGCCTCTATTTAAGAAGAATGGCTTAGAACATTGCATGCACTTAGCAGCACTTCATCTTAGAGGCGCTCTTCTGGTAAAAGCTTAGCTGTACCATTGAACTAAAAGCTTAGCGTGGTCACCCTGAGCTAAACGCTTCCCTTATTGGTTTCTTTTGGGTTAGCAATGTCCTTGCTCAAACTGGATAAGTAGTAAATGTATTTAACAATCTCTAGAAAATCTCAATGTATGCAGATATTGTATAGCATAAGTTAACAACATGTGTGAATTCCACTTAAGAGAGCAGACCTCTAACTTGTATTATTTGACAACTAATATTTAGTGATATGAACAAAGACTATATTTTAAGGCACGTTCCCGAGGTGGTAGAATTAAGGCTGGGTAGTGAACATATATTTTTTAAAAATCTGACTCTTGACTGTTTGATTTCTCAACTTTAACTTATTAATAAATACTATTTTGGGGCATTGCGCACACAGGAACTAAAAGTGTGTGTATTTCAGCATTTCCAAACAATATTGTAAATTCAGTAACTGCTGTAGTAAAATTCTCCATAAAAGCATTGTACTGTAAAAATCCTCAGTTCTACAGTACTGAGCATTCGCAGCAGTGAATGCTAATAACAGTGCACTTCTAAATTAAGGATCTGTCAGTGTTTCCATTATTGTCTATGGTTATCCCGTGAGGCTGCAGTCAAGATAAAATGCCATATTGATTGCTGTGACATGACTTCCGATTACTTTTGAAATGACATCACACTGATAGTTATATAATTTGTTTACAGTAATGGAATTTACACACTAGCATCCAGACGTGCTGCTTTCTCCAAGCCTTTTAAAAAGTGAACTACAAAGGAAAAAAACAAACAAGAAATATTTTTGCTTTTTACGCTAACTTTCCTTTGTGTAAAGGCCATCTCAATGTTAAAGAAACGAAACAAAACTGGTCGTTTTCCCCATGAGAAATATTAGGTTCTCATTTCTCTCTTGTTGGAAGACCTCACCCAGATCTTTGGAGGACCTGAATAGTGATGTTACATGAAGCTGTAGCTCGAGTTTTAGTTCTCCCTCCCTGAAGCTGAGGCCCAGTATATAGTTTCTGTTTGTTTTGCTGATCACCAATTAACTCTAGTTATCTAGGTCCAGGTCTGTGCTAGTGTCTCAGCAGCTTAAACCACCAAATGAGTGCTTTTGGCAGCAAAGCTTATACCAGTTCCCTGAGAGAAATAAGCGACATGGGCAGAACCATGTACTTGCTTGTTTAATATAAGCTGAATGAATGTTCCGGAGGTGTGCTGGTAAAAAAAAAGTCATAAAAAAGCCCATAACCCACGCTACATTGCTATACTGTCAAAAGTGTTTAGTGTTGACCTGGCATAACACAATTATAAATGCTAATAGAGAAACTTCAGAAATGTTCATTCTAGGACACAAATATTTGTTCCTGGTCATGGTATGCTCCAGGACTCTCTTAAATTCTGTTAGTTACTGACACAACTCTATCTTTCTGTTAAATTAACGTCAAACAAATGCAACACCATTGTAACATACATTACATCACAAAATTACATCCTAACTAGCAGGTGAGAATATATGCTAAATATATTCTTAGCCAATAATACAGTTCTAAAATATACGAGCTTGAAATGATTGAGACACATTTTTGTTTTGATTAACAAAAAAGACGTCTACTTAAAACAATTGGTTTACAGCATATTGCCTAATATCTACATAATGGACTTGTTTATCTACAAATTAAAAATTCTGCTCTTATAATTGTAAATAAAGTATATTGTCTCTTGCTGCTTCACTGGCTTTAACTTTAATCACACTTAACAGGCAGTCCCTTAATGGATTATGAGATCCAGTAACTTTGATGGTACAGGTTTCCGAGTAACAGCCGTGTTAGTCTGTATTCACAAAAAGAACAGGAGTACTTGTGGCACCTTAGAGACTAACCAATTTATTTGAGCATAAGCTTTCGTGAGCTGAGCTGTAGCTCACGAAAGCTTATGCTCAAATAAATTGGTTAGTCTCTAAGGTGCCACAAGTACTCCTTTTCTTTTTGATGGTACAGTTAATGGGGCCATCCTGCTTTTTGGTAGATTTTTGTTGTAAATATTTTCCAGTATTAAGTGCATGGGACTTTTCTCGTTGGAGTGGTGAGATATAATATGGACAGTTAAGGAAGCTGAGTTCAACTAATGGCTGTTTACAAAAGGAAATAAAATCTGAGTGGTGACAGCAGCTGGCTTTAAGGAATGAAACAAGCCTGAGATCTGATCAGAATCCGAAATTTGATTAGAGCAGCATGATTTTCACTAGGAGTGGAAGATTTATTGCCTGGTATTTGAGCAAACGGATTAGTTTTTAAAGTTTAAAATAAAAGATATATGAGAAAGTACTGGGAAAACTGCACTGTGCTGGCTATTAATTCATCATACAAAGCATAGGGCGATAACAGCTTTCTTTTGCATCTTCCAAGTCTTAACCATCTGCAGGCCTTTTTCTTCTGCTGCAAAGAGAACGTTCAGCATCACTTCCGGTTACAGGGTACACATTTCATGCACATTTCTTTACTTTATATAGCAATAAAGATTTGTTTGGTAAATACCATGGCCTAGATCGTCCCCTATTGTAGAGTATCTGTAGGAGAGGAAGTCTTCACCAGAATTATCATTTTGGAGGTAATTCTTACTTAATTATGCCATTTGGGAAATGGGTAGAGTTATTATCTCATCCTCCTGCCTTCTTGCAGGTTATACCACAGGACCTGCTCACAAACTTGGTAGATGCTCAGGGATCGGTAGAAAGCCAGGGTTCTCTATATTGGCTGTTTCCTTCAGTACTCTACTGGCTCCCTGGCAATGTGGTTCCAATGAGACTATGCTACCAGGGACTTCCCTTGGCCATGGCTGTTCTCAGGGTCCACTAAGTGGAGCACTGCAGAAAAGACAGCCCATCCCAGTCTGTATTGTTTCTTCCAGAGAATCTCTGTGGGCCAAAAGGGGAAAAGATATGTGTCCCCATGGCACTACCTGTAATCTGTCTACTTCTCCCTCGCAGCATGCTCAGTTCCTCTGCTCCTCCTTCCAGATTGATTCCGGACCCACAGAATCACCTCTCTAGGAGGTGGAGAACACTGCCATAAAAGTGACTGCCACCTCTAACCCCTTTTGAATAAAGGAGTGTAGATCCATTCTCTGATGGAATCTTCTGTGTATGGAGCCGTAGGAGTTGTGGGAAATGTTCCAAAGTCATATTAATACATTGTAATGACACTACGGGCTGGGGAGGATGATGTGATTTGTAAAACATATTAATTCTATAAATAAAATGGTGAAAAGATTTTTTTGCAGCTGATTGAATTGCATCGGGATCCCTATTATGCTACAAATGTTTTGGTACAAAGCTCCTTACATGTTTTGCTTAGATCTGGATGAATACTGTGAGCTTGCCTTTGACTTCAATGGGCTACGATTTCACCTTGTATATTTTGCACCAATGCACTGACACCAGAGACTATTTGTTACTAGAGGCTACTTCCCAACCCTTCCTCTCCTTTCCTGTAGTGCTAACTATGTGCCTCAAAGGCAAATCTTATGGTCCACAACTAACCTCTATATTTTAAAGTAGCCATCCATTTTCTAGTTATAAATAAAGCAAATGGTTTAATTATAATGATATTTACAGACTACATCAAGAAAACACACAAGCATGCAGCACTACCAGAAAACACTGGGAAAGGCTAAGTATATTCACACAATTTTGTTTGAACTGAGACTTCTTCAGAAAACTTGTTGGAGGAAGGAAGGAAACTATGGGTATATTTACATGGCAATATAAGACCAGGGATTGAACTCTGGCTGAAGCCTAACTTCTCTTTCATTTACACACAAATCACACTGGCCCAAGGCTCAGTCCCAGGACCCCATAGGGATGGAGGGTCAGAGCCAGAGTCAAGCTATGATCTGGCTACCAGCCCTATTGCTCTGCAGTGTAGATGCAGCCCCACTGGTGTCGTTCTCTTGGAGTCAGCCAAAAGTACTCCACAATTCCACAGGCTGACTTTCTTTGTTCATGATGCAGTGTGAGAACACTTGACTATCCACCAAACTTGACTGTCCAGAGGACAAAGGGCGATACTGGCCACATTTTGGGAGGGCCCTAGGAAGTCTGGGATATGGGTGGTTGGACTTGAGCCCCCATAATGCAGTGTAGACACGAGCCCCCAGTGAGGACCCAGGGTTCAAATATTCCTGGGGTTATAAATGATTGTCAATGCTCAAGTCCTAGGTTAACAAACCCAGGATCTGCTAACTTGAATTTTACTAACCCTGGGTTTACACTCCCATGTAGACATACCCTAAATCTGTCCTAATCTCCCTTATTTCACGCTCAACCACCATAGTCCAGAAACTGCAACCCTGTTCTCAGTGATGTTAGATTCTATTTCTGGAATATTGGTTGTCTATATTTTGAAAGAATAGTTCCTTCACAAATACTAGCTTGTCTGTGTCATGGGTGATTATCTCACTCATACCATCCAAGAGAAGATGACCATAACCATAACATGAATCTCCCTGACTAATGGCACCCACATCATGTATTCATTTAAGCCACACTAATTCAGCAAAGCACATAAACTTAAGTACATCATTAGTCCTATTGAAATTAGTGCACTCGTATGTTCAGAAAATTGAAGGACAAATGCTGAAAAAAATGTACTATGCATGTAAAAATGTTGATTTTCAGTGGATTATAGCTTGGCCAGATTTTCATGGGGGGAAGAAGGCACTTTCTGAGTTTAAGACTGTAGAATGCCAAATGTCAAGATCCTATTCCAAACAGAGAAAGTGGAGCTATTAAAAATGGCCAGATAAATATTCTAACATTGGTAAAACTATCAATTTTTCATTAACCTTGTTCCTAAGGTTGGCCTAACTCTTGTCTGATTAAACATTCAAACAATATTGCTTCCTGAACAGTGGAAGTATGCAAAAGTTATAAGCAACTGAAAGGAAGGATCTGTAATGGAAAGTGTTAGGCAATATTAACTAAAGTTGTCAAAGCTATTCTGCCTACAATGTAATATATGTTTATGTATACACACAATAACCTGTACAAGAGACCAACATTATTAGGCATCCTTAAGAGTGCCACCAAAAAACCCAGATGTATTGAGTACCCTTCTACTGTACCTTTACTAGAAAGTTGCATATAAAATATACATAAATGTGTGTATGAATATAATACATTCATAAAATTCATCACTATAATGTAACCAAGTCCATATGGCTGAGCTGATGAAAACCCTAACAGGGCCATCAGTAATGTATAATAGTTTAGAATTGTATTTGAAGAAGAACGTATCCAACTGAAATTACAGAAGCAATTTAGGCAGGCCAGAATACACACTTCAGAGTTATAATAATGCTAGAAGACTCGACTAATAGTCTTACTCTTCTTGTGTACATTAGTCTCTTTACTCACCAGCAGTTGTTAGGGAGTTAATATTACATCTTGCCTAAATAGAGAGCAACTGAAATAAGACCAGGTTTGGGATTCTTGTATAGCTCCAAACTCATCCCAGGTCCACACATGCTGTTCACAAACTCATACTTAAAGCTACTTAACAGCTTAAATTGATACAAGTCCCTAAAGCAATTTATGAGCTTAAACCACTTAAAATGCTTGAAGGAGCTTAAGAGCTTGAAGACTTTGTAGGGGTAGTTGGATGCCTTGTGGGGAGGGACCTGTTTGAAGAAAATCCAAGTAGACTGCAGTGTGGGTACCTGTGTGTCCGGGGTGGAGTAGGCTATTTGTAGAAACAAAATGGCAAGCAGTGGAAGTGATAGGTGTTTAAACACTGCTGTGATGAAGAAGATATAAGAACCTAGACAGAACTACTTGCTCACATCATAAGCTGATGGAAACTGGCATAGCTCTGAAGACATCTGGCCCATAGAGTGGGGCTGCTAATATGAAGGTGCTCTTCATAAGAAAGAGTTGCAGATCTGAAGTGAAGAATAGTGAATAATGTTAAAAAAATAAACTGGATATTAAAATTCAAAGAGCGGAACTGTTCTCATGTCCTGTGAAGACATTTCCTCCTTGTCTGACCACTAGAAACACCCTGAATAAATACTAATAGAGAGGAGGAAATTACCATTTCAAATATACTGGATGAAAGCAGTGTGACAGTTATTTATTCATTTTGTCGTGGCTGGCCCTGCAATGATTTAGAGCGGTTCCTTATTAGGGTCAACTATGTAATTCATTCTGATGCTCTCCATTCAGCAAAGATTTATTTATTTTTATACTAAAATGAGAAAAATAAAAAGTGTGCAAAAGATTGATACCCCCCCATTTTCATTAAAATAAAATTATGACAAAGTAATAGACCTCTTGAAACAAAATAATATCTTGCTGCAATTAGATATAATTAATGAACAATAATTACAAGGATCTCGTCACTGAATTTATTATTTTATGTTTTCTTTCATCTATAAGCCATGAAAATGAGCACAGTGCAAGGCCTATCTTTTTGCCTTTTTTGTTAAGAGTTTGGAGGCTGGTGGGAGTGATTGTTTGCAGGGGATGGAGATTTGATGGGGAAAGGCCCACTTATTGGTTTAGGTTGAGGGGATACTTTTGCTGGAGGTTTGCTGTTTGTTTTAGTGTCATTGTTTTAAATAATGTCGAAGGCACCCAGAGTAGCAGATGGGTGCCTCGTTGTGTGTTGTTATAAAAGAGATAAACTGTGCTGTGACACAGAGGCCCATTTGGAGGGTAAGGGGCTCATTGGTATCAGGGCATGAGTTTCAGCTGGCCTGACCAATTCTGTGTACCACTACTCACAATTATTATAATCTCTAACTAAAACTAATATGTCATTGGAAAACTGATTCTTGTGTGATGAATGCATGTAGAATGTTTTATATATGTTAGAACGATGACTAAAATATATTTTAGCGTGGAATGTCAGGGGGAATTGGGAAACAGATCTTCCCTAGACAAAGGAAAATGTATTTGCTTCTCTAACCAGCCTGGACATCAGACAGAGACAATGAAGGTCCATTTAATATTACGTAAACAAAGCTATCAGGCTACCAAGTGAAGGAGGAGACAGCACAGTGTCTAAACTTGGCAGAAGACAGAAGCTTGGGCCGGATTTTACTTTTCAAAGAATACATTGCAAAAGTTTACTAGTCTATAAAGACAGAGGAGCTGAACCTCAAGTGATAAGCAATTGACTCTACTGATTGTATACAATATTACTGTATTGTAACAGTGTACTGAGTGAGGTCTTTTATGAAAACCTATAACACTGGTAATTAATAGCATTGTGGAATATATGTATTAACACTATGCTTTCCAGTCTGTGACCAAACAAAGGGTTAAACAGGCTTTCCTCCATCAGGAGGGAGGGCAGCTATCTACCTGTCTCCAAAAAAGTTAAGCAAGATGTGACCAAAATATGGGAAGCAGCATTTTCATAGACAGTAGCAGAGGGATGGGAAGCCCACAGGAAGGGAAAGAGCATGAGGTCATTCTGCCTCTTGAAACAAGGTCATTGAACTTTGGAAGACATAAGAAAAGACAGAAGCCGTCTTTGGCATCCATCTCTAGACAGACCCAAGGGATTAGAGCTCTTGCAAGCTGAGAAAGATGGGTCCTTCAAACAAGGAGGGGTTGAAGTCTCTGGAAACTGAATGTAGATGAGAAAAATGCTTAGGCAAAGATCTTTCATCTAGGAAGACAAGGGAAGCCAGCATCTTGTTCTTCTGTGGAAGGTCCTGACTGAGGGAAAGTCAGCCATGGCTGGCAAGAATGATTGGTGAGAGAAACCATCTTGACCAAACCTGTACCTTGCTAAGTTGAGGTTTAGACTTTTAGATGCATTTTTTTTCACTTTTATTTGCTTTTAACCTCTTTGCTTCTGTTTATTTTACTTGGTATTGCTCAGCCTATGTCCTGTTGTTAATACATTTGTTTTGTTTTTACTATAAACCAACTCAGTGCTATGTTTGCAGGGAAGGGTATACTTACCACAATTAAGTTAATAAGCTGTAATGTGCCTTTGTCTCTTTAAAGGAGCAATGAACCCTATTATTCCTCTGTCCCGGTGACACTGGAAAATTCCAGGCACATGGTTTTGGAGAAATTTGGGACTGGGAGTGTGTTGCAGTCACCTTGCTGGTTATAGGCAAGGCTGGTGGAAGCCAGAGTGGGGCTGTAGACAAGCTGCTGGGTCAGAGCTGCTGAACCAGGACAAATAGCACACAGATACTCCGGGTGAGACCTTTGTGCTTGTAGGCTGGCTGGGAGCATCCCAGGCTGGGAGCTCCAGCAGCAAAGTGATTGCAGGGCAAGTGGTGACACAACCTCCTACTGGTCTGGATTGGACCCCTGAGCCTCATGAAATTGGTGTAATCTAAAAAGGATTTACACACAACTTGTTAATTTAACTAAGGTTTACAGTTTAAGCATTGGTGAAATAGGTTTAAGTGATTTACAAGTGAAAGGGCACAGTCAAAGAAATGTTACAGTTTGATTGTGTTCTGTTTATTTTGGAAATAGAAGAAAGGAAAGATGAGCAACAAAGGAGCAGGTGCTGAGCTCACCAAGAAGTTAGAAAAGCTGGGTGTGTAGTCAGGTCTGTCAGCAGCTAATCAGAAGAAATTGGAGCTAGCGGACAAACCAGGTGGCAAGAAGAAGGGTCCATTTTTCTCCTACAGAGCATGCAGGAGACCAAGCAGATGTTTCCCAAGATGATCCAGAAGCAGCAGCAGCAGCAATGGCCTCCAGAGTTGTGGAGACTACAGTGGAAAAAGCTGCTAGTGGAGGAGAGATGGGCAGAGCTGGCGGCCAGGTGTTAGTGAGGAGGCAGAGTTGAAGTAGTGGAAGCTTGCTGACCAGGAGAAACACAGGCAGCTCAGACAGAAGAGGAGGGACAAGTCTCACCCGTGGATCCCAGAAGGAATGACATAAGGGTTTGCCCGATCAGGGGCTGGCAGACAACCAGATGTGGGTATGATGGACCCCATCACGCTGCCTGTAGCCAGAAGTACTATGGACACTAGGTTTGTTCTGGGATTCTGACAAAAGGAAAGTCAGCCGTGGCTGAGAAGAATGTGGATTGGTGAGAGAAACCATCTTGAACAAAAACTGTACCTTGCTAGATTAAGATTTAGACTTTTTAAAATGTGTTTTCATTTTTATTTAGTTGTAACTATCTCTGCTTTTGTTTCTTTTACTTGGCATCACTCAACCTCTGTCCTATTGTTAATAAATTTGTTTTATTTTACTATAAAACAATGCAGAACTGTGTTTGAGGGGAAGAGTGTATCTATCCCAGTTAATATGCTGTGATTTGATTTGGTCTCTTTTAAAGTTAAAAAAAAACACACCTTATTATTTCTCTGGGCTATCCAGGAGAGGGCTGGACATTGCAGAGCACATGGTTTTGGGAAAACTCTGCACTAGGATCATGTTGGGGTCACCTTGCTGGTTGTAGCCAAGACTGGTGGAAGCCAGAGTGGGGCTGTAAACAGGCTGCTGGTATAGGGCTATCTAGCACACACATGCTCAGGGTGTGACCTATATGCCTGTAGGCTGGCTGTGAGCATCCCAGGATAAGGCCTCCAGCAGCAAAGCACTATAAGTAGGGCTCCGTGTTGTCATGGAAGTCGTGGAAGTCACAGATTCAGTGACTTTCTGCAACCTCTGCCACTTCTGCAGGAGCCAGCCACACCGGCTGCTGCTGGAGCGGCTCTGTATCCAACCACTGGGGCAGTCCTGCAGCCAGCCGCACCAGCCGCTGCTGGAGCGGCCCTGGGGCCAGCCACACTGTCAGAGTGAGATAAAGCAACTTTAGTGTAAATAAGAATTAGGCCCACATGGAAATTGTTTATTTTATTGGGGGGTGTGGGAAAGAGATTTGGAATGTAATGCCCTATGTACACTGAAAGTTAGTGTATTGATTTTTGGCCCAATTTTACACTGGGGTGAATCCAGAGTAACCCCACTAATTTCAGTGGAAGTGCTCCCTATTTACATAGATGTAAATTAGAGCTGATTTTGACCTGTATCTTTAAACATTGTTTTCCACATGCTTTAATAAATCTTGATTGCTGTGTGCTCTTGCACAAGCATAGCAACATGATTTCAGTATGTTGATGGGCATCTCTTCCGCATAAACCTCTTCACTAAAAGAACTCAGGTAAAATTAAACCTCGTATGATTTCAGTGCAGCTGAATTACACTTTGGGTTCCTTTTATGATAAAAGAGAGACATGCAAATGAGACTGATTGATGGTAGGTGTTTTGTTTCTCTCTAAAGACAGCCATAGAAAGAGATCATTTAACTAATAAAATCTCTCTATTGTACCACATAACACTAATAGTTCAACATCTCTTGAATTTCAGAACATTTCAAGATCTGTCCAAACAAATGGATATGTCTTACGGTACTGTCAGGGATTCAGCAGTGTATGAATACTTCAAAGCAAAAGGGACAAACCCTTTGGAGCAGGATAACACATTTGCTGAACTGTGGAGGACAATCAGTAAAAATAATGGGGCAGATAACTGTGTATCGAACCCTTCAGAAGGCATCAGGAAGGTAAGAATGGATTAATAGTGCTGTTTTACTTTAAAGTTTGTGTTGTGTTTGTGTAGCTTGCATGGAGTTAATGAATGAAAACGATTGTCATGTGGTATAGGCAGGATTTAAAATAAAAAATATTCCACTCCTAGGTTTCTTTTAAGTAAAGCTTGCAAATTGGTTTGAGGACAAAGCTGTTGATTGCATTATGCTTCTACTAAGGAATTATACTTTTCCCAACAAAATTATGTCAGCCTTTGGCCAACTCTCACATGGAACTCATTTCTGAAAGGCGGCTGTTGTTCTAGTCCACTACAATGTCAAACTCTTCTGCACCTTTCCCATTCCTCTTTTTAAGACTGAAGGTAAAATTTTCTTATGTAGGTAAGTCCCATTTTTATGGCTTAAGTCTCATTGACATTTAATGAGATTGTGGTACCTAGGTACCTAAATCACTTTTGAAAAAGTTACCTTGGGTCATCTTATATTTTCCCTGGGTGCTGAAACTTGTCCTTTACCCATGATTATTGTTGTCAGTGGATTAAATTTAGTCCTATTCACTTCAGCAAAATTATGTCCACTTACGTTAGGGCAGAAGTATGAACCAGGTTTTTGGTCATTTTTGTTTATACAATGGTACTCCAGTTGTTCAAAAATTCATCTACCCACTCACATATTACCCATTCATGCAGTTATCTGCTCACTAATATATTCACTCACCTGTTCTCTCTCTCTCTCTCTCTCTCTCTCTCTCTCTCTCATACGCATGCGCGCACACACACACACACACTTATTTTTAAGCAAAATTAACTGTTCCTGCAGGATTCAAGCAGCCATGATCTTTGTTCAGGGTCCTAAAGCCTGTGACAGTTTCTTTTAATTGTGACTTTCTAATTGAAATATATTCTCTCATTAGTACAAAGAAATGATGGAATTTGACCCAGAGCAATGACACAGGAATCAGACACTCAACTTTCAGCCAACCAGTTGCTTAGAAGTGTACATGCGTGCGTGCATACACACATTTCTTGTGCTGTAGCTCTGCATGGCCAGAAAGTGAATGACAAATGTGAATCAGAAGTAAATTACAGCAGACAGTGCACAGGAAGTCAATGAAAGTTAAAACTTTCTTTAGAGGAATATCATATTCTCATTTTTATCAGTCTTTTAATTTTTTTAAATAAAATATTATAAATGTAAAATCATTGATCAGTTTCTTTTGGTGTAAACTGAAAACTGGTATCTCTGGGTCCACAACTGTATTACAAGTTTTTTATGCTTTTGAAAAGGTGAGACTTAAATGTAGACTTGTCTATATGATTTTACTTTTTCAAATGTTTTATGTTTATTTTTCTAGAAGCTCAAAGAGAAAAATTAAAATCTTCAGATTTTTAAAATGTCACAGGCTGAGTTAGTGGGAAAGAATGGACTCCAGGCAAGGGATATTCCATTGTTAGGGGAAAATAAGTGTGGATGCTCTATTCCTCATCAAATTTATTAACATGCTTGAACAGATTTTGTTGGCAAAAGCAGCAGCCAAGCTAAAATATCACAGGTGTAATTCCACTTTCAGAATTCCAGCATTTGCAGCTGTGCTTGAACAGCTGCATCCATCATGCAGAGGTTTCTCTTTCCACTGCTTCGCTCAAGACCTCTGTTCCCAAAGTTGTCTCTAAGCTCTACCTCCAAATACTTTTGTTATTAAAGCTATCGCTCTGAAACCGCTGCTGTCAAATAGCAAAGGAGACACCACTTTCACTTTTTACTATGAAGCTATTTGGGTAACCTTTTGAATACATATAAAAGTAGAATTTATATGTACATTGCAACAAATTCCCTGTAAAATATGTGGAATTTTAAAATAAATTTGTTTGCACCAGTTTGTTTGTTTACTTTCTGCAAATATAAGTGCAATCTAGTTTTTGGCACAAATGTGGATTTCATGTTTGCATGTACAAGAATTTGTACAAACCAAATTCTAGATTCACAAACACTAACATTTTGGCTGGAAGTACGTGCACGCTGTTCAAGCACAGAACATAAACAATATCATGTGACTTGTTCGACTCCTCACAGCTAACCAACCCAGCTCAAATACTGACTATTACATGCCCATTGAGAACTGGTCAGGATCAGTCAGTCCAGAGAATTTAAAAAACAAAGAAAGCCACAGATAGTTTCAGATGACAAATCAGTTCTAGGAAATGGTGCTGAGCTCTCAGAGAGATCCTGGGAGAATAAAGTGCGGCTACATCTGTCAGATAACATGTTCTTTGAAAATGATTCTCTCGGCTCTGCCATTAACGATATTGAGCAGGATGCAGTTGCAGTTGGGAGCTATTGACCCTGCTCTGTCTGCGAAAGACTGAGTGAGTGTGCAGTGTGTGCCTAAAACAGCATGAGGCAGAAGAAGAATAAACCCTGCACCTGAAGCCTGATCCAAAGCCCATTAAAGTAAATGCAAAGCCTCTCACTGACTGCTATGACCCTGGGGTCAGGCTTGTTCATTCTCTCTCTCTCTCTCTCGTAGGAATATTATTGTACTAGTAACGGTTTCTCTGGGTCAAGTCCTCTTGCTATAAACTTCAGCTATTTTTTTTTTTGGCTTCCCCACAGTTTGCCTCAACCTGTAACCACTGTAAAATATTAGGCTGACTTTGCCAAATGCCTTGCCCTTGGCCCAGTCACCGTTTCTCCTTCTTTTATATGTACTGTCCCTCATTATATGGTTGTAACAAAGTGTGCTGGTGTATGATTTTATAACTGCTTAGGATCTGTATGGAAATGAGACATCTATTTCATGAGGCTTTCTCAGCATGAAAAAATAGTAAAAATAAATACACAAAATATAGATAAGCACTCTGTCACATGCATTGATGTGTAAAAAAAAATTAAAACTGTAGAAAAATGCAGGATGTATTTAAATGTATTTTCCTTGTATCACTTGTATTATGTCATAAGATATTCAACAACAGTAAGGCTGTAAATATCCATATTTTATAAACCTATTACGGGCTTCCATTTATTATAGCTAGATTTACTTAAGCCTCAGGTTTTAGCTTTAGATTGGCAAACTGTTTAGAATACCAATTAGAAGAACTTTGGGATTCAGTGCAGAGTTGGGAAGTGGCTCAAATTTATATGATAATAACTGTGTCAAATGCAGTCTGATTTTAATGTTCTGGTGTGATATATATAAAACTTGATCAACTCCATCAATAACATAGACTATAATCCAGTTTCTCTTCAGTCCCATAGCTGACCTGTGCTTCCATTTGATTAAACATTTACTAAATCAGGCTTAATATTTAATAAAATTGTCAAGTAAAATATGGTGTTTATAGTTTAAATGTCTCTCTTCGCAACTCATTGAGCTCCTTGAACAAACAGACAAGTTGCTCATGTCAAATATCATATCTAGAAATTGTTTTTTTTTAAAGAGAAATCAGTGTTAGCCAATGAAACTGGACTTTCAATCAGTATACATTTCCTAGAACACAAAAGTGAAATGTAAATGTAGTCTTAAAATTCTAATTTTTTGCAATGTAAAAATCTAAATTTCTCTGTAGCACAAAACCACAAATATTTCTAGTGCATCTTTCAGAACAAGGACTTTTGTAAGCACCATGAAAAAATATGACTTCTCCCTGAAACCCAAACTTCTGTGACTCTTCTCAGTTTCCCCATATCTTTCAGTTATACTGGATTATAAAATGGACATTAGTTACCAGAGCATTTCTAAGAAAAGCAATGCCAACTGCAGTGAGAAGCAATGAGAGACAGTCTGGGATTTTTTTATAGATAAGTGTTAGACATGTCAATTTTGCCCTATTCCACTCACCTCCATTAATCTAGCGGAGGATTTCCTATCAGCTTCTGCAATTTGAACTCTTTAAGCAGCTCAAAACAAAAAGATAAAGTTGAGGAGGGTTCTCAAAGCTTTCATGCATTTCTGTTGCCATGGAAAATGCATCTTTTCATAAAAGATATGGTCTGTACATCCAGAGTGACCATGTACCATTGTCTCAAGGCACAGCTTCTAAAAACATTGATGGCAACCACACAAAGGGTATCTAAGCACTGCAATGACACAAATGTATTTCTGATTTGCACTCAGAGAGTCAAGTGAGGTTTTGTTTAACTCCAAAGATATGTGAGGAGAGTTGATTTGGACTGTAAATTTGGTTTTACAGGTTCAAAAGTCTCTGATGGTAACAATGGACCATATAATACAGTACTGAAAATGGGAATACTGGTGCAGATTCCCCAAAATAAAACTAATTCAGCAATACTGTTCTGTGCGGGAAATTTCCTTCTCACTCCAGCTATTGATCAGTGTACACCAAGAAGCATGAAGTTTGGTAGCTCCTGTAATTTTATCCTAGGTAATGCAACTGAAAACACTATTCTTAATCATATACATTTTTAATCCCTCTGTGAAGCTTAGTAAGCTATTTGCCTGCATGATATCCTGTGGTAATGCATTCCACAGGTTAATTGTATGTTGCATACAAAATATTTATTTTTAGACATTTTGCATTGTTGCCTTTTTTTTATTTTGAGCATGTTTTCATGATGGGGTAGGATAAATAGGATGACCTGATAAGTTCCTTCTATACTGTTCATTATTTCAGATGTAGACATGATAAACCCTCTTACTCTTTTCTTTTCCAAACTAAATAGCAATAATTTTTTAAAGTTCTCCCTGTTGGAACCCTTCCTTCTCCTGATTCTAATAATTCTCATTGCCATTCTTTGAATCTTTTCTATTTCTGCTATGTTTTATTGGCAATGAAGTGACCTAAACCGAATACAGTATCTAAGGTAAGGATGTAGAATTGATTTATATAATAGCATTATAATATTTTTCTATATTGTTCTCTCTCCCCTTTTAACAGCCTCCTAATATCTTGTTAATTTTTAAAATCACCACTGAATATTGAACCGGGCTTTTATTTTTTACTGAGCAGTCCACATATCATTGTTTTCCCTGAGATATTACAACACTTCACTCAAAATGTTGGTGCATAGGAATAGTTAGATTATTCTTTCCAATATACGTGGCCTTTGTTCATATATACCATTGTGCTGTCCAGTTACCATATGCATTTTCTTAGGTCCTCTGGAATTCCTTGCAGCCCTCCTGTTCTCTTGACCGATCTACATTCTCTGTCACCAATAATGTTGCCACCTCACAATTCACACCTTTAGATAAAGCAATACATGGCCTCAAACTGATCTCTGGGGCACTTTTCTATTAGCCTCTCTGTATGCTAAATATCAACCATTTATCTCTACTCTTTGCTTCCTGTCTCTGAAACCTTTTGTAATCCATGGTAGGGCTTTACCTCTCAACCCCAGAAATTACAAAATTGCTTCAATAGTTTCTTGCCCATGCCTTTTGAAAGCCTAAATATCCACTGGCTTTTTATCCATTATTTTGTTAACTCTTTCAAATAGTTACAACATGTTAAATAAGCTAGTTGTTTCCTTATACAAGTCATGATTGTTTGCCATTCTTTGATAGCAAGCTTGGTGCTCTATAGTTCTATCCTTATGGATTTTCTGATCTATTTTTCTGATACCAGAATAAAGCGAACTCCTCTACATTTCTTTGGTACACTGTAGAGAAGGGTACAATGTTGGTGACCATTCTATCTGCCAGTATATTAGCTGTGCGAAGAAGTGATCTGTCTTGTAATGATGAATGCAGTATTGTTTGTAATTCAAGATGCTTCATGTGTCAGTTTCATCAGAAGTTTCAGATGAATTCCAGCCACATCTGGGTATTTATTTGAAAGTCAAGTTGTTTCATCATTTCTTGTTTCAATCTGTTCTCTAAAAAAGCCTCACTTCACTACTAATAAACAAGGGCCCTGTGACAGGTCTTTTTCCAGTCTTCTTCTATAGTGAGGAATAATGAAAAGCAATTACTGAGTCCTTCTCTGCACTCTCCTTATCCTCTTTGATTTTCCCTTTTATATCCTGGGAGTCTGATAAACCTATTTTGATGAATGTAAAGAAGAAATTTTGTTGATATAACTTTGGGGTTTTTTTCCCTTCAAATTTCCTCTTTACCTTCTTAGTCTGTACCATACCTCTTTCCCTGCTAGCCAGGGCAATTGTCCCATTCTATTAGCATCTGCTGGATTTCCATTTGAAAGCACGTTTTATGGGCAGAGGGGAAAAAACACCACCATCAGTGCTATCACCATAGTTTAACCAAGCTATTAGTTTAGCTCTGGCTAGTTTTGATGTATTACCTGCATGCACCCTGGGACTCCAATCAGGGGCATAATATATGTGACTGAGTCAAATTCAAATCCCAATCCCCAATGTATACATTTTAAGGTATTTCTTATTCCACTTCACACTTCCTGCTCCTCCAAAGAACCCTAGCCCCTTTCTTGCCTCATGTGTCTGCCCCCTTCCTTCCACCGTCTATACACACATATATCTTTCCCCTGACAGCTGCCCCTAACACTTCCAGATTTCATTTTGGGTCCCAAATACCATGAAAAAAGCCTTAATTATGGCACTTTGACCCATCCATTTCTGATACTGGCTTGGACCTGAAAATGTCAAGAAGTTCAAAATGCAATGAAAACAAAAGTTAACAGGACTTACTCAAAGAGGTTGTTAGGATTTGGGGTGAAAGTTCTTATCAGTTTGTATTTTCTCCAGCTCATTTCACACATTCCTAATGAAAAGCATATGAAAGGTAACTATATTGCATATAATTTTAAGTTTTCCCAGTGTGACAGCCCCTCTTTAAATTGCACAAATGATACTGCCTACCTGTCAGATTGGATGTTAATGTGGATTTGAAGTGTGCTGAATTTAGACTGCAGCCAAATATTTGGTCACACAGGAAGCTTTTTATGTAATATAAATACTAAGAGAAAGGAATCTCCCTTCTTTAAAGAAGCAAATATTATGAAAGTAGAGGAAACGGCAGAAAAGAAAATCATCTCCATGGAAAAAAGATCTTTGGGACCTCTCTCTTTGGCAATCAGAGAAAGAAAACAATCTTACCTCCTCCAGGATTTCTGGAGGTTGAGAAGTGTGCATAATTAAGGGTTTATAACTCAGACTTCTGTTTATGCTAAAATCCTGAGGATTTCAGAGAAATAATGATATACAGTTCTGATGGTACTGGGCAGAATTGGTTATATCACAAAAATATATAATTGATACACAAAGGCCTGGTGGACTTTATTTACTGTTTCACAGTATCAGATCATAACTCGGGATAGCAATATCATAAACGGCAGAGAGAGACTGACCTTGTCAAAAGGCTTCCCACCAACTGTAACTCAGTAGTGGGAAGCTTCTCTGGGCAAAACAGAGATCCAGGGCAGCTTGGGTAATAGAGGCCATAGCTGCATGATTCTCCAGGCATTGCCTTGTAATGGAAATGGAATGCCTGAGGAAGTTAATGTTTCCCCAAGCAGCCCTGGGATAAATAGGAGTATGCTAGTATAGAAATTGGCTCTGCTCCCCTGCTGAAGACTGGAAGCTCAAGACAGCTGTCTGCAGATCAACTCTGAAGCAACAAATACATACAGATGTGAAAACTAGAAGAAAACAAGACCGACATAACCTGTCTCAGAGTCCATCTCTTATGAGTCCCATCTCTCCATTAGCACTAAGCCTGTTTTTTGCCTTATTTAGGGTGACCAGATGTCCCATTTGTAAAGGGACAGTCCCATTTTTGGGGGAACTTTTTCTTATATATGCACTTATTACCCCCACCTATTACCCACCCCCTATCCCATTTTTTCACAATTGCTATCTGGTCACCCTAGCCTTATTGCTCTACACACTTTGACTAAATTCTGTGTGGGGGATACCAAATGATTTCATAGCAGTTCCTTCTGGCCTCTTGTGTAATTCTACGTATATGCAGCAGAATTGCATCTTTATAATGCAGGTGCATTATTTATTATGGAGCTTAGGCTTAAGAATACACAAATAGGCTGTTATGTACAATAGTGGACGTGGTTTTAAAAGATGCATATTGCCCTGAACCAGAAATCCTGTCAGATCGATCACAGATATGGAAGTATGGTCCTACAATGGACACTCCTGCTAACATGAAATTGGAACAGTCAAGAAAGAGACAAGCATATTCACAGGTAGGACAGAGACTGATATGAACAGGTTTGCAACTAACTCCAATGGCTGTGGGTAGAGGATCATTCAGTACACACATAGATGGCTCTACATGTTTGAAGAAACAGACTTTTATGTTTCCAGCCATATGGGATAACTTCGTCCTTGATTCCTGCCCCATTCACATCAAACTCTCTGCCCACTTGGAATGTAAGCAGATGGGCATGAAATGTCAGGCATACTAATATGTTGAGGGGTTGTTTTGGTGTGGTGTAATACCTCAGAGATGCCTTTTTAGGAATTGGCATTTTCTGGACTGTTTTTAATAATAGTAATAATAATAATAATTAATAATTATGTGTCACTCTCTGGCTTACTTCACGATGCTGGCACATGTCCTTCCTATTTGACTAGCCCAAGTGGTATTTGGGACTATAAAAATACTTTGTACTAATACAGCAAGAGTCATCCTAGCCTCTCAAAGCATGTTACATGAATGAATTATTTTAGCCTACTGAACATATGCATTTGTTATTTTGCTGCCTTATTGTAGTTGTTTGGTGTGATGGGATATACTGTTTGTCTGGGGCTGATTTTCTGGCCTGAGATAATGTGCTAAGAGGTAGGAGTATATGGGCAGATGAGAAGTAGCTGGAGTCCATCAGCGTCCCAGGAAACTAGCCTGGAACATATAAGAGGAGGAGAAAGAACAAGACATGGGCTGCCTTTGGGGAATGGCTGGAAAGCCACACAAGCCATGCTGAAGGAAGCCAGCTGCCTGCCAAGGAAATCCTTCAAAAAACAATTGATGCAGTTTATTTAAACCCTAAAGAAAGGGACTTTGGGATTCCTGCCCCTCTTTCCAGGGGGCTTTTGGGATTTTTGTGTGTCTTGACCCAGAAGAGGGGGAACAGTGGGACTTGGTTTGGGGTGTTTTGGTTTGGGGTGAATATTAGCAAGAACTGTTTCTTTTCCTTTCTGGTTGTTTGGGTTCTTGTCACTGGAGGGCCACTCACCCACATTTGGTTTCTTGTTCTGTTTGAATAGCCATCAAGGAGATCTGTGTACTGTGATCATTAAGCACCAAGCATGCTAAAGTGAAATGGGTTTAATTTCCTAGCCCAGACTCCAGCAGGCAGCAGCTGATATAAAACAACTGAGAGAGTCTTGTCTTCTAGGTCAATTCAAGACTGAACTTACAAGGAGATGGAAAAGAACCACTGGGAACTGCTTATGGTCAGAAATGAGGCCACTAGTTGAGGGTGCTTGAGGATTTAATCTTGTAAACAAATATATGTAGAATGTCAGCTTCCTGCCTTGCCAACTCTTTTTTACTTGATGAGAAAAGACAAATCACCCAAACTTAAAAAAATTAAGTCTTGGAAGCCTGCATCTATGATTACTCATTTATTTGCATTAGATTTTCCAGCCCATCTGTTCCACTGTGCTTTGTATGTTCACTAGAGACTTAAAAAACGTATTACTTAAATACATTAGGAAATCAATTATTACTTTAACCAAGCAAAGTAAAGACTTTTTTTTATTAAAATCCCCATCCAGAGACATTTCTTACATCTTATGTTAAGTAAAGTAATTTACATTCATCATGCGCAGTGCACTCAGACATTGGTTTGAATCCAATTAAGGCTGACATTTGAGGACAGCTGTATAGGTGTGCACTAAAATAAGTCAATATTGGTCACAAATAAAGCTAGTAGGAGAATCTGGTGACTCTTCCGTGCTAAGGGAGAAAATTGGTCTCTAAAAATTGTATCCTGCCTTTTGTTGCAGATTAGAGTAGCTCTTTTCAAAGGGTTTTCTTTTTGCTTTTGGTAAGCTACCATTTTGGTGACTGTGACTGCTAGAATATACCATAGTGCTTACAGTGTGTCTACCCAGGTGTGTAACTGTGTAGAAGTGGAAGAAGTAATATGCTTTCACTAATCCTAGGGAAACCATATCAAATAATATAATTTAAAGTGATATCTTTTAAGTTATAATTATTTAACAGACCCATGTGAGGCCTGAAGTTAGTCATGTCACACACAAAAAGTCTCGCACCCAGCCTTCTGCACCTGTCTGGCTCATGGAAACAATGGGAGTGCTTGAAGGTGGGTGTGAAGTAGATGAGGAACTGTTGTGGTGGCTTTAGAAGTGTATGAAGATGTGAGAGGTCTAAAATGTTGTTATGAACTAACAAAATGCCAGCACTGGTCAATGAAAGGCTCAGCATGACTTTAAGACCCATTTAAGCCCTAGATCAACTATATAATTTAGTTCTATTTGTGGTGCATTTGCAGGCAAAGAAAGGCAACTATGCTTTTTTGTGGGATGTAACAGTGGTGGAATATGCAGCCTTGACAGACGATGAGTGTTCTGTGACCGTCATTGGAAACCGCATCAGTAGTAAAGGGTATGGGATCGCACTCCAGCATGGCAGCCCCTACAGGGATCTCTTCTCCCAAAGGTAATGCAAAACCATGCTTATTTCATAGGAGTCCTCTCTGCAACAACGAATCTTGTGTTCACAGCTGATTAACTTTGGCAATGTGTGTTTATTAAATGAATCTCTATCTTTTGAAATCAGTTGTTTGAATTAAGGAAAGGAGTACTAGTGGCACCTTAGAGACTAACCAATTCTCTTCCTTTAGGGCGTAGGGCAGAGGGGTGGGGAGCAACCTCAACAGAGCTGCTACTTCCTCTCCTGTGCATGTGGTCAGGGGATAGGTAGGAGGGAGCTGGAAATGCATGGAACATTGGCTGTGCTCCCAACGCTCCGGGCAGCCCATGGTGTGCCTGATACATTCCCCAGAGCAGTGGGTTAACTGGGAAGGAGATTGTAACTCTCTGAGTCACAATCTGCTTCCCAGGCTGCTTTTGGGGCAGTGAAACTCAGGGCTTGTGTCAAAGCCACAATTTCATCTTTGTGGGGATGAAATTGATCCATATGAGAAAAGCAATGCTGTCTATTACGTATCATTATAGAATAGGCAAATAATAGTAATTGAGTGATTGCATGGGTTCAGAAAGATAGTGACTCTACTGCGTCTATCACAATTCAGTGATCCCAGTCTATCAGTGTCTTTTAAAAGTATACATATATACTTTCCCCTTATGCTAAAGCAAACATCTGCCCGGTGATGTAGATACATGCAGCCTTAGTAGAAAGTGGCTGAGCACAGAGCTACATGCAAAAAGCCAAGGCAAACTTTCTGTCTGTGTGCATTATTCTTTAGGAAGCGATAAAACACCAGCTGCAGTCCGCCTGAATTCTCGTGATAACCAGAGACAAAGTTGTCTCGAAAGGAAAGCTTGTTATTAAATAGAAAAGGCAGTTATCAAACTAGACCCAAAATGAATCATTCATGGAGAGAGGGGAACTTCACAAATGGGAAACAATGATTAATTAGTAATTGTTAACACACTACTTCAAGAGTAAAGTAATAGCATTGTAGTAAAATACTTTTGAATGAGCTGCATTTGCTGTAGCTCAAAGCAGAAATAGGCAACTCTATTGCTGCTTAAACCAATTTGTATTAAGTACTGTGCAAATGGTTGCATGCTTGATTCAAATATAATTTGAAATTATTATGATGGACCATGTATGGGTGGGAGAGTTGAATCTTCCATGAGCTGTTTCTTCTTCAATAACCATTATAATCTACTGGAAATCTGACCAAAGCCAAAATTTTAAGTGAAGCCCTAGCTAAAGCTTTGCTGATTAAGAGCAGTTTTTAAAGTCACACTTATTTCTAAAGCTGATCTGTGAAGTCTTGTGGCTGCTCTGGACTGGAATATACAGTATGAAGTTTGGTATAAAAGAGTAGCTAGTTTCCCACGGGGATGCGTTTTGGATGAAATGACATTTGACTAGGAGATATTCATCAAACTTGTTACTTACTGAAAGTTATGCTTGTGAAAGTGGCACTCTCACAACCACTTCAATGCTTAAGGAAAATGTATAGTGAATATTAGATATGCAGGAAATCTACCTCACTGATTTATTATGGACAGAGAGCGAGAAAGTCCTGCAACCATAGCATTACACCAGTCCTGCTGGAGATGCTCTGCCCTAAAGACAGAATTCCACTGAATAACACTGAATTTCTGTTGAAAGATAATTTCTGCAGCCCAATCATAATATCAGGATTCCAGGGCTGCAGAGTTGCTGATAAATGCATACACAATATACAGAAATCAACTGAAATAATGGCTGTTTTAAAATTTCTGCAGGATCTTAGAATTACAAGACACTGGAGACTTGGATGTACTCAAACAGAAATGGTGGCCGCGGATGGGACGTTGTGACCTGAACAGCCACACCAATGCACAGACAGATGGCAAGGCACTGAAGCTTCACAGTTTTGCAGGCGTCTTCTGCATTTTAGCAGTAGGCCTTCTTCTTGCGTGTTTGGTGGCAGCGCTGGAGTTGTGGTGGAACAGCAACCGTTGTCATCAAGAAACTCCAAAAGAGGTCCATAACTTTTATTCTTATCACAATTAAGAGTAGAAAACACAAAATACAGAGAGCAAATGGAAGCTGTGGGATTTTAGGTGCTCTCGTACAAATACACTCACTTTATTTTGATTGGAGATACTAAATTATTTCATGAAGTTTATGATTTTTTTTAAATGTGACTTTCATGGAAGGTGCCAAATTGACAGCCCTGGAGACTAAAGTCCTCTATTTATTTATAGAGCAGTTACAGCATGGGCAGCAGCAGTGCAAACTTCCCTACGTTGTCCCACCAATGTGCCTCAACCCTGACCTGGAGAGACCAGCTTTAGGGGTAAGAGAGTAGCTGAGACACCATGCCCTTGGCCTCTCTGCTAAGACTGATAGCAAGGATACTAATTGGCACCAACTGATGTTTTTGTGATTTGGACCCTTGTCTAGTGGGCTGTGACCCAGCTCATTCAACATAACTGCCATCAGATGGCAACAATTTTTGGTTACAACCAATCTAGATCAAATTGGAGCAGGTGACTTAGTGATTAAAAGTTAATGATCCCATTGTTAATACAGTACGCTAGGCAGCCACCAACACTGTTTAACAACTTTATTTTTGGAACCTTTAAAAAAATTAATGACTTTTCTGAGCAAATGCCTTTCATATAAAATATTTTACCTAGAACAATACCATTTGGAATGACTTGTTTGCAAACATTTTCTTGCAACAGTACAAACTAACTAATAGTAACATTATGGTAGACTAAACAGTCCATATGCAGAGCTATCTTGCATGAAGCATGTATTTATTTGCATCAATTAAAAAGTTTAACAAGCTAACCTCTGGGAATTTTTTAAACATTGAGACACTTGCAGATTCTTACATTTTGAACAGATATTTGTTACAGGCAAGCTGTATCACTGCTGGAAAAGAATACAAAGCCCATCAATTCCAATCTTAATTTCTAGGAGTATTACAATAATTGACACGCCTACCACACATAAACAATTGTGGCATATGGAATCTGAAAATATATGTTGCAGTCTGTAATGTTATCAAATATTTGTCACTAAGATTCCATTCTCTGTGTTCCCTCTTCACCCATTTTAATTCATCCGCAAAGTGTTCAGTGATAAACATCCATATCATGCTTGTGGGACAAACCTGTGAAGTCACTTGCACACAACTCCACGATGTATATTGCTGAAAGGGAGCCTTTTGATAATGGAAATTTTGTATCCATTTTGCTTAGCACAGTATAGCATTTGGAGAGCATACACAGTGAGGACAAATAGCTTTGCCTATAAAGACAGATACATTTATATTTTTGATGCACGGCTTTAGCCTTTCCCTTAGTACACTGTAGACCTCATCCCCACTAGAACTGTGGAGGGCTACTCCACAATAAGGCCCATACCCTGTAAGGGAGCTCCATGCAGGGGGACCTCCTCACCTTTGCAGAATACCTTACAGGATCATGGACAAAGGTGGTAACTATTCAAAGTCCACTAATATTAGCCATATTTGGGTGTGATGTACTCTGGGTGTATTCTCCTTTCAATGCTCAGGGAGTCCAATGCATAAATCTTTGCAGACTTAAATGAGCATATACCCAAAAAATCAGAGACAAAAACAGAAAAGGTAAAGTAAGTGTTAGATAAGGTCAGTCAGTGATTTAATTCAAGATATCCCAAGCTCTATTTTATTTCTATTTCCCATTCCTTGGGGAAGGATCTATGTCTCTTATCTTTAATGTTCTGCTTCCTTTGCTCCTGCTTCACCTTATTTTCTTTTTCTGTGTCTAACTGGAATTCTTAACAGCTTTCATCATTCCCCTATCCCACTTTTCTGAATCAGAAATACAATGCTTTAGGCTTTTACTGTTCTAAATTATGGCTGCCCTTAACTTTCTTTCTTGGAATGCTCAGGGTCTTAACATCCCCACATAAAAATCTCTAAAATACTTCAGCAGACTCAAAGAACAGATGGATGTATGGTACAGCTTTACTCCAGGAAGATCACTCATCTGTGGGAATAAGCAGATGTGTGGGAGTAAGTGGTTTCAAGTCTGAGCCAAAAGCACTTCCAGGGTAGGGGTAAACAAGACAAATTAAACTAAGACAAGACACAGGAGAACAGGTCAAGAAAGTGAGGGTGTGTGTGGAGAGACTGGGAAAGGGAACAAGGAGGGTGTGGTCCTGCAAGAAGTTGGTTTTAATTTTAGCAGAGAGAGGGTACTGCATGGACAAAATGTGGGAGACTTTTCCAGATGCAGGTGGCAGAATGGATGAAGGTACAAAGTGGAGAATAGGAGAAGGAGATGAAGGAATCAGTAATGAAAGGTCTTGGAGAAGTATAAGGAGCAGGCATGAGGTAGAAGGAAATGAAAATAGTGATTATGTAAGGCCCTAAGAAGAATACAAGGAGCTTGAATTTAATGAAATAAAATGCAGGAAGCCAGTAAAGTGGTTCAAGGAGATGGCATAAAAAGGTGAGAGCAACCAGAGAGGAAGATGACTTTAGCAGGCACTCAGATACCATACTTCTCATTATTGTATAAATGCCCAGATGGATTAGGTAGAAGGAGCATTTTGGATGCACTAGAAGATGAAGTGAGAAATAGGATTGATGAAGAGGTGTAGGTTCCTGTAGTCAAGGTGAGAAATGTCCACCAAGGATGCAAGTGCAAGTAGTTGGGATAGTGAAAAGAGAATATTCTGATAATGTTAAATAGAAAGGTGTTTCAGCGTTATGAAGGGACAGGATATGGGGGAGGAGGAGAAAGAGGTGTCAAATATGACACCAGGGTTGCAGATGTAGGAAACAGGAAGGATAATGGAGTTGTTAGTAGAGTTGATTTCAGAAAGACTAAGTTTGAGGCTATCAATGCAGGTATCTACATATAATCATCAGCATTTCTATGGTGCCAATCACTATAAAGTATAAACACATGGATTACAGAAAACAGTGAAATCTGTCCCACTGGTGCAGTCAATATACCATCCAATTCTGTAGTTTAATTAACAGCTTCTAACTTTGAACACACTGCTGGATTTTTCTTCTCTTCTGCTTTTTGGAAGGCTTTGGCAAAGACATGTGACTTGCAATGTGAGCTGAAAATGGTGAGAGTTAGATTTTTCTGGATCACCCTTGGAAGAGTGTTCCAGAGTCTCATATGAGCATAAGTACACACAAATGGTCATACTGGGTCAGACCAATGGTCCAGCTAGGTCAGTATCCTGTCTTCTGACAGTGCCCACTGCCAGAGGCTTCAGTGGTAATGAACAGAAGAGGGCAATTATGAAGTGATCCATCTCCTGTCATCCAATCCCAGCATCTTGCAGTCAGAGGCCTAGGGACCCCCATGCATGGCCACTGATGGACTTATCCTCCATAAATGTATCTAATTCTTTTTTGAATTCAGTATTAGTTTTGGCTTTCACAACATATAGAGGCAACAAGTTCCACAGGTTGACTATGCTATGTGTGAAGAAGTACTTCCTTTTAAACCAGTAAAATAAAGAGTGAAAAATCCAAACTAATGACCGCTTTGGACTTTCAGTTAGACTATTCTCTATCCCTTTTGAAAAACAGAGCAGTTGAAGAGGGTTAGTCTCTGGTTCCCTGAAGATTATACTTGGCTCTGCTAGCCATAGGGTACTGGGCAATGAGTTTCCCTGGCTTGTCAAACAAAAGAGGCAATCCTTCGGATAGTATGACCTTATCTCATTAATGGGTTTGTAAATCAGTTCTAGACACTTGTAGTGAATCCAGGATTAAATCAGTTCTTGTTGAAAAGCACTGGCATAACATGAATGGTATGATCCACTCAGTAGATGGAACTCTACACCAACTCCTGCTTCTTTGTGAACTTCTTATCTTGGCCCAGGAAGAGGGAAATATTCTAAAGGTGACAAGTGCACAAACCACTTTGGCTAATTCACCAGAGCAATGGATGGAGTCTTCTTGCTACCTGGAGAGGGGAGAGATCACTTTTAGTAACTGTTGCAGTTTGTGCTTCTAGAGTCAGTACCGAGTCCAGCATGATCCAAAGGCTGTGTGTTATCTTGACTTCAGCTGAGGATGAAGTACTGATATTTGCCAGTTCCTCAAAGCATTTTCCTCTTCCACTTAGAATCACATTGGTGTTTTCTGGGTCAGGTGAGCCTGTTGTTCTTCATGTACATTGGAGCAATCAAGTACTCAGATATTTAAATGGTATAAATTATTATAGAGAGAAGGTGGGTGAAATAATATCTTTTAGTGGACCAACTTCTGCTGGTGAGAGGGACAAGCTTTTGAGCTTTCACAGAGCTCTTCTTCAGGTCACCTTGTCTCTCTAATATCTGGGAACCAACATGGCTACAACACAGCATACATAAATAATTAATGTACTGGTAACACAAACTCGTTTGTGGAAAGGAAGACTTGCCTATGATGATATTAGAAAAAAATTATATTTGCACCACAATGCCAGAATCTTCCAGTAGGATGCACATTTATAGTCTATTAATGCTCAAAAGACATTTAGAAACATTTAAATGGCCTTGATTACTTCTAACTTTGGGGAAATTATATTTGATCTTCCTTCAGTGAGTAGATTTTCTAGAATTTATAGACAATCTCTTCTAACTTTGACTAGATTTTCTGCAATGTATTGTTCCAATTATTTTCAGTGGCCAGTCCTCTTATCCTGGTCATGAATATCAGAGCACTTCCACAAATCTTTGGATGCATCATAACTTGTCCCATTAAACAGAAGTGTGTATTTTGCACCAGTGATATTAGGCTGTTTCTTACTGATCCACAATAGTTTATATGTAATATTTTGGATACTAATATTGTCTTTAGAAGCTTTTTAGTCAGTAAAATGAGTGAAAAATCCAAACTAATGACCATTTTGGACTTTAAACTAGTTCCCTTTTGAATAACTGAGCAAGTAATGTATTGGTCCCCGACCTCTAAAGTGTGTCTGTCAATGTGGTCTACGTTATAAATTAATCACTTACATATATTGAAAACAGAGTCTCTCTCTCATAGTAAAAGAAATTCAGAAAATGAATAGCATCTCTGTGACGGGGTCCCCAGGGTGCCACCTGGCTTTTGGGACTGCTGAGCCCTCCAAACCCACCAACCTGGGTTGGCCCTCACACTGTGATGCTAATGTCAAGTAGCAAACCCTTGACAGGCACTGCCCTTTACACAGACATACACAGGCATGGACACCCCTAACTTTGATACATGAATGATTTCCCAGTCACTCATGAACCATTAACAGGGAGGCTGCAGTCAATTCCCCCCAGCTCCCCAGCCTCGCACCCCAGAACTGTACTGTCTTGCACTGGTCAGAAGCCTGACCAGTGTAATTTCGTTATTTAGTTCACCACTTCTTCATAGGAAAGTGGACATGCACCAGCCTTTGTAACCTGAGCTGAGATTTCCTAAGCACTTTACACAAACTCACTTATAAGGATACAACATTAAAATATGTTTATTAAATACAGAAAGATAGCTTTTAAGTGATTATAAGGGGTAGGCATAATGGTCAAAGATAGTTAACTTAAGAAAATAAAAAGTAAACATGTTTGCTAAATCCTAAACTTTTAGTCTAACCAAGAGTTGAATCAAGCAGCTTTTCTCACCCTGACAGATGGCACAAGCAGGTTTCAGTTCCCCAATACACAGACTGAACTCCCTTTTCAGCCAGGAACCAAACTTTCTTAGTTCAAAGCTTTTGTCTTCCAGATGTGTTCCCAGATGTTGAGATGGGTGGAAGGGGCGGAGACAGGCCAAGTGATGATATCACTTTCCTTCTTTTATACTGTCTTCCAGCTTGCTGGAAAGATCCTTGCTGTCACATGGGGATCAGGCAGTCGCCATCGGTCAAGCAGTCTCCATTGCATATGTGATCTCTCTGAGAAGTCTCTGGGATAGTGGATTCTTTTCTTGATGGGTGTTGATGGGCCACTGACCCTGTCTGGCTGTTGCTGGCTACTCCTTTGTTGTAACTGAAAGGCTGGTTGTGGGTGTTCCCAACTTCACAACGTATTTCAGTAACAAATATAGCAATACTTCATAACTTCACGTACAATGATAGTACATACAATCAAAAGGATATTAATGTTCAACAGATCAGGACTTTTGAAATGATACCTCAGAAGGTATATTTTCTACAAAAATATCATAATATCATCACAGTGGTGAATATGGTGATTCCAGGGTGCTAATTTGAGGTACAGAGGGTCAGAGCATCCTAAGTCCAGTGACTTTTTAGTACAATTGCTGCTCATGTCTTTCACAAGCTCAACAAACAAATATAATTTGGGTCAGTCAATTTGTGAGGGCTTTCCCACAACACTGAGTCTTGGCTATTTTTCAATTTATTTGACAGTCTGAAAGATGGTTTCCAAATGCTCACTGCCATTATGACCCAACATGGCTGCTAACTGTAATAGACTTAGCAGGCTCCATCGATACTTTATCAGCTATGTCTTTCTGCCCTCAGCTATCCCCCCAGAAGAACAATTCTCTTGTGCTATCCTCAAAGTCATCAAACCATTGTAGCCCCGCCTCCCTTTTTTCCATATCAAATGTTACACTCTAGAATAACTAAAACTTTGAAACTGAGAAGAATAAAAAAGTCAACCATGGAAATCCTGTAAAATTCTCTGTGTGTGCAATCTAATCACAGAAAACAAATTATGTGACATCTTCACATTAAGGAGAATTAGCAACTTTAGACTAATCATTGACTTTCTTCAGCTATTTACAGAATGATTCCTTTGCCAAGAACTCAAATGTATTGCATCACTTATAGAAGATAAGATTGACACATTGGCCGTTAAGCCACATCTTGCCACTATTACAACTTGCTCATCAAATTTCTCTTTCCATCGTTCCTTATCTAGAACGAAGTGGACTATAAAACATAAATGTATTTAATCTGAAGAGACTGGAACATGACACAAATCACAGTTATAATGCTGGTGTACATGGAACCTTAATTTCCTGCTAGCTAGGAAATTACGTCATTTTCATCTTACTCAATTGCAGTTAGATATTGCATCATCTCTCTCCTTTAAGGACCCTAAGGATCTTTCATACCATATATTTGCAATTCTTTAACTATCACAGTGTGAATTAAAGCTGCTTGGTTTATAATTTCTCATCATTTTAATCAGCCAGTGTAAAATCATTCTACCGAGCAGTCTTTTTCTTTCTCCTGTCCTCAGTGTTCTCCTTCTCCTCTATTTTTCAGATTAAGGAGGCCGACATCTAATGCTCTGTCCACAGCAGGAACAGAATTGTACTAACTGATTCATATATTTGTAACAGCATCATGTCATCATTACTGCTTTCACTCTGTTTTCAACAAAATAACTTCAATAGATACTATTGCAACCCCACAAGTCATCACTCTGCAAAACTTTCTAACTGTGCAGGATTGAGGAAGGTGATGAAATTGCCCTGAAATAGTCACAGATAATTTGGTCTGTGGAGAGGGGATAACAAAAAACAACAACCTATCTCTCTGGACTGGGATGCGCAGCCTTATATCTTCTGCCTTAAGTTTCCCTATAGTGCATCATATATCTCTGCTGGATGAGGACACACCTATTTTAACCTACCTCGAAAAATCTGCCCTTACAGCTTTAGCTTTTTAGTCTTTCTCTTTGGAATTGGTAACCTGAAACCCACTGTATCTCGGAAATAGAAATATGAGATTATTAATATGATCATAATGGGTCAAAGATGATTACTGCTGAGAACTCTAATCAGGATCAAGTTTACCTCGCCTCAGATCTCCAACAAGATATTATTTCATAGGCCCTGGCACATTTTCCGTATGGTGTCAGCCACCTTTTTGGTTATTAAAGGTTCTTATACTTACACCAATTTTTCTCTTCCTTTATTCTTTCCTGTTCTTACCTTTCTTTTCTTCTCCACTTGCCTTCTTTCTGCTGCTATCTTTTTTCTCTGACTATTTGATTCCCCCTTGGGACAGTTACTTCTGATGGTGAAAGAAAACACAAGATCATTGAACTGACATTTTATTTTCCCTTCATTGTATGTTCTTTATATTTTATGTTGTTTTTTAAATTATTTTTATGTATTTTGACATGTCTGAAATCTTTGTACATTTTTTGCTCAGTTACATATAAATGATCATTTGTTTGTACAACTGTATTGTACTCTACTTTTTCTAAGAATAAATAAAGTTTTTTGAGGGGGAAATTTAAATAATACAGACATTGGCAAAATAGTGCATTGTAATGCCACCCAGAAAACACAGGTTCAGGACTAACTATGAACATAAGAACTGGCAAACTTCACTTAACTAGCAGCTTTAAACCAGCAATAAGGTTTCAGAAGCAACCATCAATCACTCCAGGCTGCAAGGCTTCATGCTGTTATATGACAAAACACAAAGCTTGAGGGAGGAGGTACAGACAAAAAGAAGAGAAAAAATATCTGTACTCTCCCTTGTACAGATATTGATAAAAACTGAGAAATTATGAGTTAAACAGCCATAATACACTCCTTACTGATTATTTGAACAATTGCAATATAAATGGTCTGAAAACTCACCTCTTTTCTGAGCAGAACCAGATATTCTGCAATACCTAGTCACAGCAAATGGGCTGATCAAAAGCCCATGGAAGTCAATGGGAATCTCACCACTGACCACAATGGTCTTTGGATTGGGCCCTAAGTGACTTGAGGATGACATGTCATTCTTTTGCTTGCTGACACTGGGACCAGAACTGTGCCAGCTACTGTGATATTTAAATATGTTTGTTCCTAGCTCAGTACCACTAAGGTTTTCCTGTCCTTTGGGGGCAGCAGTTTCTTGTCTGAAAACCATATTAGGAAATCCTGCTATAAAAGAGTCCTAGAGGGGTAGTCTAGACTAGAACATGATTTAGCAGCATGTTTCTTAGGAAAAGAAATATCCCTGAACAAAAGTGAGCATAAAACAAGTCCCCTTGGAGTGCGAGGCATGCTGTTAGAAACAACACCATTTAAAGTCTCAGTTCAGCAAGCAACTTGAGTATGTGCTTAACTTTAATTACAGTGTGTTCCCATTGAAGTCAGTGGGGTTAATCATGTGATTAAAGTTTGGCATGTGCTTAAGTATCTTGCTGAACTTGGGGTTGTAGCTAGTTAGGTTCCTGACACTGTGCGTTGAAGGCCTTTTTTTTTTTTTTGGTATGTTTTATCTCAGCTCACAGTGGTATTTCCAAGTTGATTGTTTTGACAGTGAATGTTCAATGATAACTAAAACATATATTTGAATCAGAATTTAAAAAATGAAATGTAACAGTGTTTCCCCACATTGAGGTTTGTAAAGCCTGAGGCCTCGATCCAACAAATCATTTAAGCACATACTTAATTTTAAGTGCGTGAGTAGAGTCTTGATTCTGCTTCCATTCAAATCAATGGAAAGGCTCCCATAAACTTTAATGATGGAGATTCTTTGAAGTCAGCCTGGATTAATCATGTACTGAAAGGTCTGCATGTGCTGCAGTGTTGTGCTGGATCGGGGCATAATTACTTTCTGGCAAAAAAAAAAAGGTTATAGTGTAACACATTTTTAACGTAAATACCTTCGGTATTTTGAAAGCTATTGACAGCAGATTACTAAGAGCCACTTAGACAGTAATCAGGCCCGAAAGGTTGTTTTTGAAAACAACATATTTAGAGCTAGAGCTCACTCCCACCAAAAAACAAAATTATTTCCTAGTTCTATTATTATTGTGACCATTAAATTTCACAAGCATCACCACTAGTAAGAATAATTGTATTATACCCGTATATAATTATATTTAGAATTATATAAAACTATAAAATTATATAGATCTCAACTTACTTTCCAGTATCTGAGGTAAGTTATTTTTCCCTATCCTAAACACAGAGAAATACTGAGGAATCTCAAATATTAACATGTCATAATTGTTGGTAAAAGTTGACATATAGGGCCTGATTTTCACAAATTCAGCACCTGCAACGTGGCCACGTTTCTGAAAGAGCTCAGCCCCCATTTAGGCACTAAAATAAGGGCCAGAGTTTGAGAAGTGCTCAGCACCCAGCAGCTCCCATTGCAACTTTCAGTGTGTTGAGCTTTTTTGAAAATCTGTTGGTGCCTAAATGGGAGTGGAGCTGTTTTCAGATGGTGCGTGCTGAGCACTTTTGAAAATCTAGCTTTTATTGGAGACCACTATGGACGTTAGGCTAGATTGCCCAGTTCACTGAGATTGATTTGCACTGGATAAGATCAAAGTGACTTACAGGAACTCTGAGATGGCTAGTGAAGTATTCCACGTATGCAGGGAAACTCTCCATGGGCATAAAGCTGGTGGAAGAGACTCCTCTGTGACCTCTGCCAGCTGCCTTCAATGCTCCCAGCATAACGGGCAAAAGGGGGTGTTTCAGCGGTGGGGCCTGGACAGGATGGAGAGGGTAAGGGGTATGACAGAGCATGGCTCTGCTATGCCAGCTCCTTCACTGGTGCAAGTCAGGATGTACAGGTACAGCCCTAACAGAATGCTGAATCAAGCCCTTTATATGTCAACATCCAATGGTTTAGGACATGACCCAAGGCCCCCTGAAGACAATGGAAAGACTCCAATTGATTTCAATGTGTTTTGGATCAGGCTCTTAGTGAATTCATTTTTTTTTAAATATCAGAATGATGAAAGGGTTACAGAGAGCCAATCAACCTATCTAATCACACTACAGTTTTAGATGGTCTATGTAATGCCTCATGAAAAATAGGCTTTATTGTAGCATGTGACTCTGGCTGCAATGGGACTATCTTGCTAGAATATGATATACTGTCGCCAAAACAAACACCGACGTTAGACATATGGCAGAAAATGTTTATTAAAAAGAGTAAAATATTAAGTACACTATTAGCCTCACTATTTTGATCCATTTTTTCTCCCTGTTCTTCTTTCCCTTTCCTATCTGGAGATGGCCAATGAGGTGAGGTTGGGCCTCAGAACTATGGTGAGATTTTATAAAAAAACACATACCAACATTTGATTTATTGTTGAAAGTGCCTGCACAGTTTAGCCCTTGCTAACTTTCTCATCTTCACCTCCTGAAAGCCCCCTTGATCCTAACCTTCCTATTGCTGCAAATGCCTATAGCTACTGTATACATAATGTGAACATAGTAGCTATTTTCTCAACATGCAACTCTCTCTCTCCCAAATAGTCCATTTCAAAAGATATTGGCATGCTCATAAAACACTACTCATTTGATGCTGCATATTCCTGTTGCTTGTGCTGGAAAATGCTTCCATGCACCCTCCTTTTGTGCTGTTTATTTTAACCTCTTGAAGCCTGTGGACGTGTCATATGCCCAATCATTCTTTTTTTATTAGGTTTGATAAGGATTCAGAAGCCTGGTTGCCTCACCATGTGGCTTAAAGGCCCTCTATAGCAGTAACAAATGAGTGCTATGAGGCTTCCTTCCTTCCATTTTCTTGGGTTTGACTCTACCATTAGCAACAAAGACCATCAAATATGCTACAGTTACTGCAGTTAGATAATGAGGTGTGGTGTTGAACTTCTGCAAATGGCCACGAGGCATTAGCATGTTCACCAGCAATCACCTCGTTTGTGATGTACTTCCCACATGTACTGTATGTTCTGCATGTTTATTAACACAGCACCATACAATATGGATGTTTGTTGATATAGAGACAAATATAAAAAATGGAGCTGGATCTTCAGTGGTTTCAACTGGCAGAACTTCATTGGCTTTTTGGCGTTACATTGATTTATACCAGTTGAAGATCTGGTGTGGTACTTACAGTTTATGGGACTGATCCTACAAACACTGTATGAATAATCTTCAGGACCAGGCCCTCATGACAAAGGGCTAGATGGCAGCAGACAAGGTGGGAAGGGGAAGGGAGGGATATGGATTGCACAAAGTAAGGTCATGAAATTACTTGCTTTTGTAGTGTAGACATTATGTCTATTCTACCTTATTGGGATGTGTTTTTTTAAACTCTTAAACTCTTTATTTCTCTTTAAAATTATTTGTATTAATTTGGTACAGGAGTGTGAGTCAACACTGGAAATGTAAAACAACAAGAGTACTTGTGGCACCTTAGAGACTAACAAATTTATTTGAGCATAAGCTTTCATGGGCTAAAACCCACTTCATCGAATGCATGCAGTGGAAAATACAGTAGGAAGATATATATATATATACACAGAGAACATGAAACAATGGGTGTTATCATACACACTATAATGAGAGTGATCAGTTAAGGTGAGCTATTACCAACAGGAGAGAAAAAAAAACCCCAACCTTTTGTAGTGATAATCAAGATGGGCCATTTCCAGCAGTTGACAAGAATGTGTGAGAAACAGTAGGGAGGAAAAATAAACATGGAGAAATAGTTTTACTTTGTGTAATGATACATCCACTCCCAGTCTTTATTCAAGCCTAATTTAATGGTGTCCAGTTTGCAAATTAATTCCAATTCACCAGTCTCTCATTGGAGTCTGTTTTTGAAGTTTTTTTGTAATATTGCGACTTTTAGGTCTGTAATCGAGTGACCAAAGAGATTAACGTGTTCTCCGATTGGTTTTTGAATGTTATAATTCTTGACGTCTGATTTGTATCCATTTATGCTTTTACATAGAGACTGTCCGGTTTGGCCAATGTACATGGCAGAGGGGCATTGCTGGCACATGATGGTGTATATCACATTGGTAGGTGTGCAGGTGAACGAGCCTCTGATAGTGTGGCTGATGTGATTAGACCCTATGATGGTGTCCCTGAATAGATATGGACACAGTTGGCAACAGGCTTTGTTGCAAGGATAGGTTCCTGGGTTAGTGGTTCTGTTGTGTGGTGTGTGGTTGCTGGTGAGTATTTGCTTCAGGTTGGGGGGCTGTCTGTAAGCAAGGACTGGCCTGTCTCCCAAGATCTGTGAGAGTGATGGGTCGTCCTTCAGGATAGGTTGTAGATCCTTGATCATGTGTTGGAGAGGTTTTAGTTGGGGGCTGAAGGTGATGGGTAGTGGCATTCTGTTATTTTCTTTGTCGGGCCTGTCCTGTAGTAGGTGACTTCTGGGTACTCTTCTGGCTCTGTCAATCTGTTTCTTCACTTCAGCAGGTGGGTATTGTAGTTGTAAGAATGCTTGATAGAGATCTTGTAGGTGTTTGTCTCTGTCTGAGGGGTTGGAGGAAATGCGGTTGTATGCTGTAGACAATGGATTGTGTGGTGTGGTTTGGATGAAAGTTGGAGGCATGTAGGTAAGTATAGCAGTCATTAGGCTTCCAGTATAGGGTGGTGTTTATGTGACCATCGCTTATTAGCACTGTAGTGTCCAGGAAGTGAATCTCTTGTGTGGACTGGTCCAGGCTGAGGTTGATGGTGGGATGGAAATTGTTGAAATCATGGTGGAATTCCTCAAGGGCTTCTTTTCCATGGGTCCAGATGATGAAGATGTCATCAATGTAGTGCAAGTAGAGTAGGGGCATTAGGGGACGAGAGCTGAGGAAGCGTTGTTCTAAGTCAGCCATAAAAATGTTGGCATACTGTGGGGCCATGCGGTTCCCATAGCAGTGCCGCTGATTTGAAGGTATACATTGTCCCCAAATGTGAAATAGTTATGGGTGAGGACAAAGTCACAAGTTCAGCCACCAGGTTTGCCTGACGTTATCGGGGATACTGTTCCTGACAGCTTGTAGTCCATCTTTGTGTGGAATGTTGGTGTAGACGGCTTTTACATCCATAGTGGCTAGGATGGTGTTTTCAGGAAGATCACAGATTGATTGTAGTTTCCTCAGGAAGTCAGTGGTGTCTCAAAGGCAGTGTAGGGCCTCAGGAGGCAGTCTACATAGCCAGACAATCCTGCTGTCAGGGTGCCAATGCCTGAGACGATGGGGCGTCCAGGATTTCCAGGTTTATGGATCTTGGGTAGCAGATAGAATACTCCTGCTCAGAGTTCTAGGGGTGTGTTTGTGCGGATTTGCTCTTGTGCTTTTTCTGGGAGTTTCTTGGACATGACCCCACAGTATGCCAACATTTTTATGGCTGACTTAGAACAACACTTCCTCCGCTTTGTCCCTAATGTCCCTACTCTACTTGTGCTACATTGATTGCATCTTCATCATCTGGACAGGCCAGTCCTTGCTTACAGACAGCCCCCCAACCTGAAGCAAATACTCACCAGCAACCATACACCACACAACAAAAACACTAACCCAGGAACCTATCCTTGCAACAAAGCCTGTTGCCAACTGTGTCCACATATCTATTCAGAGGACACCATCATAGGGCCTAATCACATCAGCCACACTATCAGAGGCTCTTTCACCTGCACATCTACCAATGTGATATATACCATCATGTGCCAGCAATGCCCCTCTGCCATGTGCATTGGCCAAACCGAACAGTCTCTATGTAAAAAGAATAAATGGTCACAAATCAGATGTCAAGAATTATAACATTCAAAAAACCAGTCAGAGAACACTTCAATCTCCTTGGCCACTCGATTACAGATCTAAAAGTCGCAATATTACAACAAAAAAACTTCAGAAACAGACTCCAATGAGAGACTGGTGAATTGGAATTAATTTGCAAACTGGACACTATTAAATTAGGCTTGAATAAAGATTGGGAGTGGATGTGTCATTACACAAAGTAAAACTATTTCCCCATGTTTTTTTCCCCCCTACTGTTTCTCACGCATTCTTGTCAACTGCTGGAAATGGCCCATCTTGATTATCACCAGAAAAGGTTGGGTTTTTTTGTTTGTTTGTTTTTTTCTCTCCTGCTGGTAATAGCTCACCTTAACTGATCACTCTCATTATAGTGTCTATGATAACATCCATTGTTTCATGTTCTCTGTGTGTGTGTGTGTATATATACATATATCTTCCTACTGTATTTTCCACTGCATGAATCTGATGAAGTGGGTTTTAGCCCACGAAAGTTTATGCTCAAATAAATCTGTTAGTCTCTAAGATGCCATAAGTACTCCTGTTCTTTTTGCGGATACAGACTAACACGGCTGATACTCTGAAAACTGGAAATGTAGTTGAAAGAAAAGACTATTGCACTGACCAGCTCTTGCCAGCATCCTTTTGTTCATTATGTTTTCCTATTTTCTTTCAGTTAGAAGTGAAGAGTAATATCAATTTCTCTTTTATGTGAAGGTGTACTGTTTCTTCTATTTAATTAAGCAAACCAAACCAATGAATCAGGTCATCTCTACCAAATAGCTTTAGCTGAAGCTTTTGTGTTCTGTGAAGATGTTGACACATGTGTTGAAAATAATTTTACATTGCCAACTCATCTAATTTCTTTTTCCTTTCAATTGGATCAGAGTCCAGTGGACAATGTCAGTCTTACTGAGGTCTTCTTGTTTAGTTAATTACTATTTTAAAATACATAGTATTGTTTCCACTTATATGAACAGAAGATTGTGGAAGACTGCTACCAGCAACCAGGACGTGGGTGGTCTGACTTGGTGATCACCTCTGTGTTCAGGAACCAGAGACCACAAGGCAGGTCTGAATCAGGAGCCAGGTGTCAGAGCCAAAAGTTGAAGCCAGGATCAGACAGGAAACAGGAGCCAAGAGTCAATGCTGAGTCAGAAGCCAAAGAACTGCACTCTAGGGTCAGAGCCAGAGCAGTCAGAAACAGGGCAACAGGGTTCAGGGACTGGAATAAGGCTGAGGGCAGGAGCCAGGAACAGGATGGGGTCCAAGTTAGGAACCTGAGATGAGACCACGAGTGAGGTAGCATACACAGCAAGGTCTGAAGCAGCCTTCAAGCCAGGATCCACCTTTTGGCACAGACGACTTCCTGTGTTTTTGTAACTTGAATAGTGCACCTGGCCCAATCAGGGATTCTGAAGCTCCTCCAGTCAGGTCCCTACGGGTGGTACCTTTAGTGGAATGTAAGGCCTGAGGGCTCCCAATGCTCCAGTCACTGGTAGAGACACTGGGTGGTGGGATGGCTTCAGCAGTGGCTGGGGGGGCCCAGGTTCAGGACCTGCGGATCCTCACAACAAGTTTGATTGCAGAACTTGGTCTATTTATAAAGGCAGACTTGAGGTGCATCTCTAGTCAGATTTAATAAGATACAACAGTATTCAAATCAGCATCCAGCAGAATACATGCAAAACACAGCAAATTTTATGTAACATTAAGTGCTATTTGACTAGGTCACTTACCTGAGGTAAATTAATGACAGCAAACATACATCACTGTGTCAGTTTCCACATCTGTCTGCATATCACATATTTCTGACTAATGAAACCCTAGAATAATGAGAGTGGAAATTAATTTATAGTTAAATTATTATTTGTATTAGCCTCATATAACATAACACATCAGGGTTTTTCCCCCCTTAAAATATACCGAATTATATATATCATTCCTGTTTCTTTCTTTGAGCAGACCAATTATTAGCTCCGTTTTTTACCTCTCTCTGAGCCTGATGGAATGAAATTGATTTATGGCTTTGCAAATGCATTACATGAAGTCAAAAGTAATAGTGAATGTGGTGAATTCAGGATTTCAAAATGACTCTCCTATTTGTCATACTTTATACACATTGGTTGTCCTCCATTCACTTCTCAGCAACCACATGCTTGAAAAGTTCATGTCTGACAAAAAGAATACCTGGAATTTTGTAGTTGGTTGGGGATATTGATTTCAATGTGGGCTAATTGGAGTTGAACCAGTAGTATAGCTTATGGATACTAGAGCATGAAAAACTGCCTCTAAGATTTTTGTATTTTTTAAACAGGCTGTCCAGCAGGGCTTAAAAGTTTCTCAGAGTTCATTTTCCACTTATCTGGATATGTATGTGTGTGCCATCACTCTGAGTGTGTCTCAACCATTAATACCTTTATTTTCAGCATGACCTTGTGAGCTAAGGATATTATCATCCCTGCTTTACAGCTAAGGAACAGAGAGATTGGCATGGGATTTGGTCAAGGTTACACAGGAAATGTGACAGAAATGGGGATTTAAGCCAGATGTCATGAGTCCGAGTTCACTGCCATGACCACAGAATCATCCTTGCTTGTTTTTTATTAAATTTCTTTTACACAATGCAAGTTTCATATTTTTATTTTATTCTTTTTGGTCAAACCTCAAGTATCATTCTTCCATATATTTCAAGTGGCATTCTTCCATACATTTCAGATATGTGTATATATATATATATAGAGAGAGAGAGAGAGAAATTGGTCCATGAATGATGATTGAGAGCCTGTCTACACTTGAAATGCTACAGTAGCACAGCTGCAGTTCTTCCACAGGCAGAGGTAATCCACTTCCCTGAGAGGCAGTAGCTAGGTCAACAGAAAAATTCTTCCATTGATGTAGCGCTGTCTACACAAGGGGTTAAATGGACTTGACTACATCACTCAGGGGGTATGGGTTTTTCACACCCCTGAGTGATGTAACTGTCAACCTAACTTTTTATTGTAGACCAGGCTTAAGAAAATTTTACCATAAACAGATCATGCATACCTCAGGTATATTAAGAACTGCATTAACATCACTTTAATACTCGAGGCAGAGATGGCTGCATGCGACCTAGAGATGTCAATACACCCATCATAGTCCCTCAGGGTATGTGCATGTTGTTTTTCTAAATTTTTATTGTTTGATACTCAGGGACCTTCCTCTCCACCCTTCAGTCCAGTGTGGTTCTGCTGGCATACGTTTGGTGTAGGCATTCTTTTTCATAGTATTAGTTATGTAATCCATCACCTGACCGTTCACCTTTCTTGGGTTCATCTGCTTTTGACTTGTCCAAAACAGCTTCACTAACCTGTAGTGACTTTCCCTGGTCAAGGGGATTCCACCGAACTCATTGATAAGGTCTGAGGAGAATAAAGAAGAGGTGTTAGTTTCCTTAAAGAAAAGATTCTCACCTAAAAGCCCTCCCTCAAGGAATCTCCGGCCTTCAGCCATGCTGCTAAGAACTTAGACATTTTTTTAGCTGTGTTCAGAAGGTCTTGGATACCCTTCTAGACATCCTTCACTCAACAACTCCTCTCTGAAAGTCAATGAGGCACTGCTAATGTCAATTAGCAAAAAGTATCCAAGGTAATTCCCATGTTTGTCCAAACTCTCTCCAAACACTCATTAAAAAAAAAAACTGAAAAAACAAAACAAAAAAACTGTTTATATCTGCACACCTACATAAAGAGTATTGATTACTCCTTAAAACTATATTACATGGTGGTTAATGATCACAATCTCTCTCAAAAATAAAAATGATACCCAAGTTATCCAGGGTAGAGAGTCTTAGTTAATTGTAGTTGCTGTCATAGAGGGTTAGTTGTTTCAAGGAATTTCCTGAGGGCAGCCTTCAGTTCTCTGTAGGAGCCATCATAGCTGTGTACTTTGTCAGTCAGGGTACCAATAGCCATAGTCACAGGACCCGTTTTTCATGATCAATTTCTTAAAATATTTCAGAAATCTGCCTTTCCCTTTCCCTCTTCTAGCTCAATTTACTGGGGGAAAGAATGAAATTCAAATTAGTATTTAGTTAGGGTTGATCCTGCTTTGAGCAGAGGGTTGGCTTAGATGACCTCCTGAGTCTCTTCCAACCCTAATCTTCTATGAAGGATAATTTGCTTACCCAGCAGAAATGGGTGGTTAGTTGTTTTTCTCAATCAGGAGGAGTACAGGCACTTATATTCATCCTCCATATACATATGTGTTTTGCTCCATTTCACTGATCATTCTCTTCAGATAACCTTCAAGGAATGTAATAATAATCGTCATAAAAATAATGAAAGAGAATGTATTGAGAGAGTAAAAGAAAATGACATTATATGGTTGACATTAATGGCACTTAATAAAAAAGTGTGAGAGCACACACATTTTATCTGATAGTGTGTAAGTATGGACACAGCTATATATAAATAATACACATATCCCTATGGAATACATACATTGATAGAAATATACATCAGTTTGGATATTACATAAATATATACAGTATGAATGAATATACCGTATACATATTAACTGCAAAAATCTGCAGTAATGTCAATGACCCAGCCTCCAAACAGTCAAGTCTGGAGAGGTTTATTCACCTTTGGAAGTGAAATGAGTGGAGATAGTCAGAAATATGTGGGAAGAACAGAAACAAAGCTTCCAGACTAGTAACCAGACTTCAAGTCCCAGTGTGCAACACAGTTCTGTGTTCAAAATCTCCAGGCAAACTGCTTCTCTGTCCTTTGCTCTTCCCAGCACAACTGATGACTCCTATGCCTCTTTATCCTGCCTGAAACCGATTAAAAGTCCCTTTGTAATGGCATCATTATAGCAAGCCGCAGACAGGAGCTGAGTTGCTTACTCACATCTGTTCAGACACTGTCTCCTGCAATGAGCCATACCATTAATTCTGCTGAACAGCCTCAGTTCAGATAATTAGTTCAATAAAGTTATTGAGCAGCAATTATTAACTATTATTAATTATCTTCCTTACTGCAATAGTGCCCGGAGGCCAATCAGGTTGTGTCACTGTTTTGTGAGGCACTGTACAAATATAGAATTAAATAGGCCCAAAGACTCTTTTTGACTTTTGCTACACTACATTAGCATTGCACAATTAAAAGCACAAAGCATCAGGAGATGCAAAAGTCAAGGATCCAGTGGCAATGTTAACCCACCATGCGGCCTGTACATTGTATGGTAAACATAGAAAGATATAAAGTGTAATACAAAAAGCTTCATATTTGACAAGAATTACAGAAAGGGAAAATGGCCGGATTAAAGCACCTGGAATCTGAACTTTTGCATTCCCTGGCTTTCACTGTTTGAATGATAAGATTACTATTTCATTAACTCATTTTTCTCTATTTAATTTCCTAGGTAATCCTTAAAGAAAAAAGAGACAGCAATTAGTTCTGATTACGCTTATAATTTACAAGTTCTGTTGACTTTATTAGTGGAGCCTGTACTTTCCTTAAACCTCATTGGGGCTGTGGTTTTGGGGAACTTTGTTTCTCCATGAAAGCAGCACTGTCTTGCTGGGGCTTTTAGCAGGGCTGTGATTTGGGGAACTTCAGATTCTACAGGACTTGGACTGCTGTGCTTGGAAGCTGAGGAGTTGTATAGGAATGCTTTGCTGGAGGATTTAAGAGCTCTGCAGGAGCTGGCTGGAGTCCTGAGCAGTTTAAAAAGCACACTTCTCTGCAACCCCAAATTAGCAAAGCACTTAAGCACATGCTTAAATCCATCCCTATTCAGTAAAGCATGTAGGTATTTGCTTAACATTGATTTTAATGGGACGTAGGCATGTGTCTAAGTGCACTGCTGAATAGGGATTGTTTCAAGAATTTGGCCCCAGCTGCACATATTTGCCCAGTCTCTCTGTCCTCCAGTCGTAACTTAGTTATAATTTACAGAAATTGTCTGCTGTGCCAGCTCAGGCTCATGACCTTAAATGCTCATAACTTTATCTTAAAGTTTTTTTAAAAAATTGGCAAATCACCCATCCTCACTGATAACTTTTCACATGCCAATTTTGAAGCTTGGTTTTTCAGTTATTTTTCTGCAGGGAAAAAGAAAGTGAGCAGAAAAAAAGCTTAAAAAAATAGGAAAAATGTGTCATTTCTCACCCTCAAAGAGGCAGAACCAGTTTTCATTAAATTTTCCACACAAAACATTTTTTACTTTAGAATGGAGACATAGGGCAAAATTCTGGCCCACTGAAGCCAGTGGCAAAACTCCCATTGATTTCAATAGGGCCAGGATTTCACACCTAACACAGAATTTCTCAGAGTTTTTGAGTGAATGAAATGGCAGAAAAGAAGGGTGTTCATTTATATTTATACAATAATCTGGGCACCTATATAAAAATGACCTTGTGCCTGATCCTTCCTCCTTGAAATCAATGTGAACATCTGCCAAATTAAAAACAAATGAGTTGCAAACATGCAAGGACTTATCTATTCACACTTTCGGAAAAGAGCCTTCAAAAGAGATGTGTTATACACTATGTCAAAAAGGTAACCAATCTCGTACTCTCAGAGCAGTTGGAGACGTGATTTCCAGACTAGATTATCACAATAGTTCCTTGGCCTTAAAATGTCTGAATTGAATCTCCTCTACTGAGAATGCCCTGTCTGTAGCCTTTTCATGTTTATATCTTAAAAGAGCTACGATGAATATATCACAAGGAATAATTTATGTGTTGACGTTCACCTCTATTTCTGTTTGTGAGAAGATCACAGAAGTTTAGAATTTATTCATAATTCTACATTAGTCACAATTTTGTTTTTGCTCTTCAAATAGCTCATAGCCTGTTTGTTGCAAGTATTAGAATTAGGACTGTCAAGCGACTACAAAAATTAATCATGATTAACCTCACTGTTAAACAATAATAGAATACCAGTTATTTAAATATTTTTGGATGTTTTCTACATTTTAAAATATACTGATTTCAGTTACAACACAGAATAAAAAGTGTACAGTGCTCACTTCATATTTATTTTTATTACAAATATTAGCACTGTAGAAACAAAAGAAATAGTATTTTTCAATTCACCTAATACAAGTACTGTAATATCTTTATCATGAAAGTTGAATTTACAAATGTAGAATTATGTACAAGAAATTACTGCACTCAAAAATAAAACAATGTCAAACTTTAGAGCCCACAAGTCCACTCAGTCCTACTTGTTGTTCAGCTGATCGCTCAGACAAACAAGTTTGTTTACATTTGCGGAAATAATGCTCCCTGCTTCTTGTTCACAATGTCACATGAAAGTGAGAATAGGCATTCACACGACACTGTTGCAGCTGGCATTGCAAGGTATTTACATGCCAGATGCACTTAAGATTCATATGTCCCTCATGCTTTATCCACCATTCCAGAGGACGTGCGTCCATGCTGATGACAGGCTTTGCTCAACAACAATCCAAAGCAGTGCAGATCAGCGCATGTTCATTTTCATAATCTGAGTTAGATGCCACCAGCAGAAGGCTGATTTTCTTTTTTGGTGATTCGGGCTCTGTAATTTCTGCATCGGAGTGTTGCTCTTTTAAGACTTCTGAAAGCGTGCTCCACGCTCGTCCTTCTCAGATTTTGGAAGGCACTTCAGATTCTTAAACCTTGGGTCAAATGCTCTAGCTATCTTTAGAAATCTTACATTGGTACCTTCTTTGTGTTTTGTCAAATATGTAGCAAAAGTGTTCTTAAAATGAATAACATGCTGAGTCATCATCCGAGACTATTATGACATGAATTATATGGCAGAATGTGGGTAAAACAGAGCCAGAGACATACAATTCTCCCCCAAGGAGTTCAGTCATAAATGTAATTAACATGTTATTTTTTTTAAAGAGCATCATCAGCATGGAAGCATGTCCTCTGGAATGGTGGCCAAAGCATGAAGGGGCATATGAACATTTAGCATATCTGGCACGTAAATATCTTGGAATGCTGGTTACAAAAGTCCCATGCAAACACCTGTTCTCACTTTCTGGTGAGATTGTAAATAAGATGTAAATGTAAAAAAACTTGTTTGTCTTAGCAATTGGCTGATCAAGAAGTAGGACTGAGTGGACTTGTAGGCTCTAAAGTTTTACATTGTTTTGTTATTGAGTGCAGTTATGTAACAAAAAAAATCTACATTTGCAAGTTGCATTTTCATGATAGAGATTGCACTACAGTACTTGTATGAGGTGAACTGAAAAATACTATTTCTTTTTTATCATTTTTACAGTGCAAATATTTGTAATAAAAAATAATATAAAGTGAGCAGTGTACACTCCATATTCTGTGTTGTAATTGAAATCAATATATTTGAAAATGTAGAAAAACATCCACAGATATTTAATAAATTTTAATTGGTATCCTATTGCTTAACAGTGTGATTAATACTGCGATTAATCGTGATTAATTTTTTTAATCACAGTTAATGTTTTTGAGTTAATTGCATGAGTTAACTGCGGTTAATCGACAGCCCTAATTAGAACTTTACCATTTTCACCCTACTGGTTCATTATCCCAGTCATATTATTTCTGTTCCTGACTCAGGTAACAAAGCAGCACAGAATTAATTATTAATATTGCCATAACAATACCAGTAAGCATTGTTGGTGTATATTTTTGCTTAACATTAGTTTTACATTTTACAAGATCACTAGCAGAAATCAAGAGAACATGAACATATCATGAACACAGTAAAAATTAAAATTCATCTTTGAATCTGAACACATATTCAGGGAAAAAGTTTCCAGCATTCTTTCCACTCTAATTTTGCCCCTGGTTAGAGCAACAACAGTGGTCTCTCAAATACCCAAGCCTTCAGCTCTTTAGACCCAAATCAGCAGCCCCTTACAAGTACACCCTCAAGTGAATAGGAGTCCAGGGCAGCTCATGAAGAATTGGTGTAATAAGCTCTCTGTAGTTACCATAGCCAGGCAGGAAGCTCATCATATGTTGAATTAGATAAAGCTTGCAAGTGACCTTCACTGGTAGACCCAGGTAGGATGTGTAGGTTCTAATGAAAACAACTTAGCCATCTTAAGTACAGCATTTGCTCCCTAGTGGCTGCTACAATATAAACAGCCAGTCCAATGACTGTATCTTTTCCCCCCCCGAGTCAATTTTTTCAAGGTTTTTCTAAACTGACAAACCAGTGGCGCATTACAGTGCTTCCTTTGAGACTTTGTAATACAAATCCTTTGGATACTCAGCTACTGTGTGTGTGAGAGAGAACACATAATAGGTTAGAGCTAATGTGTTGTCGACCTTCATGAATGAAAAGAATGATAATTCAAGTGTGGAAGTCATTAAAAGGGCTTCTACACTACTAAAAGTGCAATAGACCTCTTATTAAATGTAAGTAGGGTACATTCTATTTTTGTCTTTAAGGTTTCTTTTCTAATTTTCTATTGATTTTTCTTAATTTGGGAATGGATGACATATATAAATGATTTGGCAAAAAAGTTTTTTTTTCCTGGTGATGATTTTGTGGTGTGTCAGGCTTCATTGTTACTTTTCTAGGAGCAGCTATAAGAGTTTGGCATGCCAGAAATGTGCTCCTATTAAAAAATTAATGCAAGTCATTAGGAGACCTTCCATTGATGTCAAAGGGCTTTGGATCAGTTCCATGCCTTTAACCTTTAAATAAGCAAAACTCCCAATAGATTCAATGGGAGTTTAGCCTGAGCTAGGCCTGTAGGTTTGATGCCAGCAATGTGTTCTGATCTTCAGGCCTTTGAGGGACCAGCAAGTCAGTTACTAAATGGTACTGAAAAGTAGAGATTGACCCAAGTCACAAAGTTAGTGTTTGACAATTTTTGGAATCCAGGGTTTTGATTTGGGCTCATCGCTAATTAAAAGATGGAGATACAGACAGTTGGCAGCTGATGACTGAAGAACTATTGTGGAATTGGATCAGATTCTCTAGTCCAGCTGAACTTTGCTTGGCACAGGTCCATAGGGAAAATGTGGGCTGGAGCCAGTTTTACATCCCCTCATTCCCAGGGTCACTGGGTTATTCTCTGGCATAAGACAGAGAATCTGCAAAGCTATTCTACCTAGCACCCAGCCACCCACAGCCCTGTGAGACTGTTTCACCAGCCAGGGAATCCTCTAGATGCAGATCACATACATTTTTTCCCAGGACATTCTCACTATGGAAGCTCAATACCACTTTTGAAGTCTAGAATACAAGTGGGATCTTCTCTCTTCCAGAGCTTGTGGGCTAACAGATGCTTTGTTTCTGGGCCACTATTTCAATGAGATCAAATAATCAAATTCTGAACTTTAAAAATATTACATACTGTAGGTCTGCTTTATGAAATATGTGAAAGGTATATAACATTACCACTTACATTGTCCTCTCTAAAAACACCACCCTGGTGCTTGCATTTGCCATGCAGTTTATGTTGCTTTCCATTCTACATATGGGAAATACAATAGTGATGCAGTAAGCAGCCCATTTTAGTTCCTCACTGGTTTGTGTTTTAAAGACCAGCTCTCCCCTTGTGTTTTTATCCTGGCCGCTACAACCTGCTGCGATGCTTGAGCTGACAGTCCCTCAAGGGAGCTTAAGGCAAGGCAATCTCAGTGGAAGGACTCAACTTTGGAACTAAGTCCTTCCTTTGTTCTGACACAGGCCATATTTGTCAACCTTCAGGTCATATTGTGTCTGTTATCTATTTTGTTCAGGACTAAAACTGGGGGAAATAAAAAAGGTGAGAGTGTGCTTCCAAGCTTCTCCTACAAAATAAACTCCATGTGACTCAAAATAACCTGCATGTGAATCAACAAAAAATGAATGAATGAGCTGCTGCTCCAAGTAGATCACATGAACCTCCTGAGCATGGCTCACCATTGGTAGGGCTTGAATATGCCCAGTAGGTTTCTTGGGCTGGGCTCCTTCTTGACTCGTGAAAAAGTATGTGATTGTATCTCCCAACTGCTTCCCAAAATGAGCCATCACTCAGTATGTTGTACAGTTTTGTGATCCTCCTCTCTTTTCTGATATGAGAAATGAAATATTTAACAATGTTGATATTTAGGTTGTCGTCAATGAGCATCTGAGTTCATCTCACTGAGCTAAATAGGGCAATTCACACCTCCCAGCCAGCACTATTGTTCCAGGCTCTCTGACATCTCTGTATCGATTACACTCCGTTCACATTTGGGAGGTGGGATTTCTTCATAACCATAACAGCTAGAAACTCACTCTTTGCTCCAGAGTGAAAACTGAGGTTCTGGCAGACAAGATTGTAGCTCAAGGAAGGTGCTGATGTGACATTCCACTGTGTATGGGTGGAACCAGAGCTCTGGTTTTGCCTCAAAGAGGGAGTGGTTTAAGGGGTTCAGTTGTGGATTGTCACTGAGTTAACTTTTTTTTTTGGGTATGTGTTTTTAAGACTGAGCTGTTATGCGTACCTAGAGCTTTTACCTTAGCAAATCAAATTAAGTGAATGAATAAACAATGGCTCCCACCACATAGTGTGGGGAGAGAGAGAGATTTTTTGTTTGGACTGATTCAATTGTTTTTACCTCAATAGGATAAAGAAGTAAATCTGGAGCAGGTCCACAGACGTATGAACAGTTTAATTGATGAAGACATAGCTCACAAGCAAATCTCTCCAGCGTCCATTGAAATCTCAGCCTTGGAGATTGGTGGCATGCAGACAAGTCAGACCCTGGAGCCAGTACGCGAATACCAGAACACACAACTTTCTGTCACCACCTTTTTACCAGAACAGACAAGTCATGGTGCCAGCAGGACACTCACAACTGCCTCTGGTAGTAACCTGCCATTGCCCCTTAGCAGCTCAGCCACCATGCCCTCTATACAGTGTAAACACAGATCGCCAAATGGAGGACTGTTTCGTCAAAGCCCCGTGAAAACACCTATCCCGATGTCATTTCAGTCTGTGCCAGGGGGAGTCATTCCAGAAGCCATGGAGCCTTCCCATGGAACATCCATATAATGAAAACAAACAAAAAACCAACCAGCAGAGCTTTTTAATACAATCTGAAACAAAAACAAAAACTTTTACATTTTTCGTGTACATATCTGTAAATAATGAAAGAATGAAGTCGGGTAAAAGTGTATTTTGAATATTCCCAATTTTCAAAGTCAGTAAAAAAACAAAACAAAACAAAAAAACAAAAACTAAAACAAAAAAAATGTATGAATGACTTTGTAAATTTTGTTCTATATGAATAAAAAGGCAAACTACTTGTGATCGTTCTCAAGTGCCAAAGAAGACCTGTTGCTGGGATTGAGGGCAGTTAAACAAAATATCATGGATTTCAACCCTTATTCCTTATTTGTTCTATTTTTGTTTTACTATTTTTGTTTTTAAAGCAGTAAAGTTATCCATTTGTCGCTGTAAAAGTTTACTCTCCTCAGCACTCTCTTCTTCTCGGTACCCTATTTCATAGCCATGGTGGCAGTTCGCTTGAAAATCTAACAGCAGATATTAGCAAAGCAGTAATATATGTTTTAAACCTGAATTATAACTATAAACAAGCAAACAATAAACGAAACATCTGAACTCTTTCCTTCTAACAGGGATTAAATTTCCACACAGTTTCTAAGTTGAAGCACAGGTTTACTGAATTGTGTTTTATGTGCGTACTGTGTGGCTTTTTTAATTTACCCTTATGTTTTTTTATATATATATATATATATATGATCTATGTCTATTTTATATATATATAATATTTGATAAATAAGGTTATGGATAAGGCTATGAAGCAAAACCTGCAATCAGCTCTTTTTTGTTTTTTGTGTGCACAAATTAAAGTGGAATGGAACCAATGACTTAAAGGAATAAAACAAGGCAAAGCTTTATTTGATAAAAAGAACAGGAGTACTTGTGGCACCTTAGAGACTAACCTATTTATTTGAGCATAAGCTTTCGTGAGCTGCAGCTCATCTGAAGTGAGCTGCAGCTCACGAAAGCTTATGCTCAAATAAATGGGTTAGTCTCTAAGGTGCCACAAGTCCTCCTTTTCTTTTTGCGAATACAGACTAACACAGCTGCTACTCTGAAACCTTTATTTGATAGTGAGGCAATGATCATGTTACAGGGACTATAGCCCTATGGTATGATTTCTTTCTTTTATGTTTCAAGGACTACTGTATAATGGAGGCAGCATTCTCTGTTAAAGTCATATCTCTGAATGACTAGGCTAAATTCATGACTTTGAGCACAGCTTCTGTTTTTTTCCATTGATTTATTTAAAGAACCATTTAATGGTTATGTCCATAATCAGCTATCAAATGCCTTTTTTGTTTGTTTGTTTTTTGCTGTGAAACTCAATCAACGGAAAAAGATGGAGTAACACATAGAGCTAGCTTAATGTCTTGTCTGAGAACATTACCAGTTCAGTTTAACATGAACATTTCAAAACCATTGTTTCCTTCCCAAATAGTGACTCAAATGCTCAGGTAACTAGGTTTTTTTCTTCCTTTCTGATGCTCCTGGGCAAACATTGGCTTTCAGAATTTGAGTAATTTAGTAACCTCTCAAACATGTCACAATAGCAAGGTTGCTATTTCCAGGCATAGTTGGATTTGTTCACTTTGTTAGAACATGATCATTTGGAAAATGTAGTATCATTGGGTGCAGCAAAATCACTGCCTACATTAAGGCCAAAAAAAAAGTGACTGAACAAAAGTAAAAATGCATACATATCTCCAAGAGGAAGCAGACAGTGTGGGTTATGCATTTGGAGAAATAAAAAGTTGAATTTATTGTCTGGTATACTGGCTTGCATAGTTACTCAACTAGTTATGGGGTGATAACTTTCCAAGAATTGTTTTCTTTAGAAAAGCCCTGTATTAAATGATTAAGCAGAGAAGAAACACTAAAACTGAATCAAAAGTGATAGAAAAACTACCCAAGGGAAAAAGTGTACTTACAACACTACTTTTTAACTAAGGAATGTTGACAATTTGCTGATAGATGTATTCCAGTGGTGATTAATTCCAGCATCTCCAGTCAAGCTGCCTCCTGATGTAGACAATAACATTCTGCAATCTGGCCAAGCTGTACTTCCTGCTTCAAACTAATTAAAAATAGACAATAATATTGTTTGTCACTGGATTTTCATCAGTGATAGATTTGGTCCATTTAGATTCCACACCAGCATCCCAAAAATTATTTTCCTCCATATTTGTAACAAGTTATGAACATTTGCAGCCAAATTTAATATTTTTTACTGAAATTATTGTTCATCTGCCATGTGTACAATGTTTTTAAGATTGGTCATGCTGGGATGCTGTGCACATGTATATATGATTTAACAAGAGAAAAGCATTGAAGCATCTGTTTTGAAAGTGTCCCTCACGGTCACCTCCCTGTCCTCTCTTCCCTAATTCACAGTAAAGCCCAGATCTTTAGCTGCTTCTGAGGACCAATGAGTGTGATCCAGAAGAAGCCACCTTAGGTCTCCCCTGATCCTGGGCTGTGTGGGTACAGTGATGGTCTCCCAGCCCTGAAGACTCCTCTCATTTGCAATGCCTGCCAATGATCCCATACTTTTGGGTATCAGCTGCCTGTAGGGGCACCCCAGCCATGACCACTTTCCCCCTGGCCAGGCCTCCAAGGAGTAGGCATGATGTAGGAGCCTACTATGCTTCATTGCACAAGAGGATCCCCCACTATGATCTGCCGGTAGCTGGCTATAAGAGACTTTAGGGTCATGTTGAACTGGCACTGCAGTATCATAGTGCAACCTTAATGCATCTGTGGATCTGGGCCAAAACTTGGACCTGAGTCAGTGCTATTAGGAAACAAGAACAGAAGAATCTTTCTAATCTGCATCCCTTACACAAAAAGGCAATACTCACTTATTTGCAGTAAAGATCATAGTGAAATCTCATTTTACTGAGACTTTATTACTTTCTGAAAACAAATTATGTAACTTTCATTAGTATGTTTTAAAGCATCATCATAAACAGTTTAAATTAAACTACATTTATGAAATGAATGAACAAAGTACATTTGGGGCTCCTTTAGCGTTGATATTTTTTATTATGTCTTTGCTTTGGGCTTGATCCTGCAAGGTGCTACAAATCACTTAAGTGTGTGCTTAACTTTGTGCATGTGAGTAGTCCCATTCACGTCAATGGGATTACTCAAGGCTTAAAGTTAAATACTCGTTTAAGTGCTTGGCAGGATGGCATATAGAGTACAGGATCAAGCCCACGATGATCCTTATTTAGCAAGTACTTAAATGTGTGCTTAATTTTATGCATGTGCTTTGGTGTCATTGAAGCAGATGCTTTAGTGGCATGCTTAAGTGCTTTCCTAATTAAAAATGGGTTTAAGCACATGCTGAACGTGAAGGACATGCCGAATATTGCCATTGACTTCAGTGGGACTAGTCTCTGCTTAACGTTAAGCATGTGTTTTGTTGCATCAAGGGCTAGACTGTGAAATTAGCAATTCACAATGAGTCTCCCACTCTTTAGAGAAGATTAGTTTATTAAAAACTTAGATAGTTATATCCTGAACCTATCAATCATGACAGAGCCTTTTAGATCTCTCATGTGTTGATGCTTCAGTTTCAGGTTATTTAAATAAATCAACAGGTTCTCTCGGGAGAATTAAAAACATTTATTTCCCAATATATTTCAATTTTCAAAGCAAATTCAGAATGTATTACTTCCATGTTTTAGATTTCTATTTTAATGTTGACTGTTCAAAGCATTTTTATACATGTTGACTTTGTATGCATACACCATAAACTCATGCATTTATATGCACACAGAGACAGAGTTATTCATAGATGAATTAAAGTATAAGTGAAGATTTCAGGCCAGATCCTCAATTGGTGTAAATCAGTGAAGTAATGGAGATATGCCTATCTATACCAGCAGTGGATCTAGCCCTTCATTTTAAATATTTTGCAGACATGAAGAGGGAGCAAGTTGCATAAGTTTCTGTAAACTATGAGGGCCATATTGTGCCCTTGAGTTTTAAACAGAACTCCCCAAGGAGTGTACCAGAGTGTAATGGTTCTGCTTAAAAATGGGGATAATCTAGGGGCCCAAGTGTTCCAGGTTCTCCAAGATGTTTACATTGCAAAGCTGAAATTGAGTGCCTATACCTTCTTTGATTGTGCTCTTTTATTGATGAATTTCTGGTAATGTGACATCTGTGGCACAGCACTTGTAGTGTTTCTTGTTCTGTTAATCCATTAGTTTCGAAACAATACTTTATTTTCATACAAAACTGTGACTCAGTTTCTTAGATTTGCTTGCAGTCCACTAGCTCTGGAGAATGCATTGCTGTTATTTCTGCATAATGTGTCATGTTTTCCTGTCGCAATGAAACAATATTAATTGTGCTTTTTGATTTCAGAGTTAAAACTTGATAGGACCTTTTTTAATGCTGAGTTATAATTACTTGTGTGCAATATTTGTCTTGCAAAGTGAAATTCCCAACATTCTGCCTTGCTTTTATAATCTGGCATTACTGCACTGTTTGTGAAGCCTAAGCAGAGCAAGAATAACCCACCTTCACTTAGTCTGCTGGTAGAATAAAATACTCAGGACCTGATCCTCAACTGGTGTAAATCAGCATAGCTCCATTGATTGAATTGGACCCAGGCTGATTTAAACTAGTAGAAGATCAAAGCAGGTTAGCTCAAAGTGCACTATGGAACTTTTAGTGAGCAGCAGCAAAGGGTTAGTGTGAAGTAGGGATTGCCCCAACCCCAGCTTGCCACAAGCTCAGTGGTCATATAGACAAACCCTTAATGTTGAGCTTGAAAGCACTGCTTCTTATAAATCTGTATTCACTGCTGGCTCTGAAAAGAAAAGTAAGTGCTAATAATGAAATTCAGAAAGAAACTTTGTTGGCCAATTAACAGGGATTTTAGTTATAGCTGCTGGATGAACTAGTTTAAGCACAAATTTCTTCTCAAAACCTGTTCAAAGTTAGGTGCACCTCCACTCTGACAGAGGTTAGAAGTTGTGATATAATGACAAATGGAACTTTTCTTTTAAAGGAGACTACATTCCTGGGGCAGTATAGTAACTACAACGTTCAGACCATATTTTATTCCGTTCACTGAGCTGAATTTATGTTGTGAATGGCTAAAGGAAGAGCTAGGGCTATATATAACACATTTGAGGACTCTATTGGAAATTTCCCAAAGAATCCATATCCTTTTGCACCAATGGGAAAAGGCAAGGGGAACTATAAAAGAAAAAGCTATGAAGAAAAGTAAAATATTAGGTAATAATGAATGGGGGGGAGGGGTACAATGCATCTATTTGAGATGTCCAGCAGAACTATTATTATAATACTGTATCAGAAGCATAGATTCCATTATACAAGCAGTAGCCTCATTTTTTCTTTTTTCTTTTTAGAAAATCAAAATAAAAGCAGCATTTGTTGTACTGGATAAATGTTGTTATATTATTTAAGAGTTGGGACTGTTTACTTGATAATGCTCTAAACCATTTACCAGATCCTCAACTGGTATAAATCTGTGTCCCCGCAGCCACTTACGCCTGCTGAGGATATAGCCCTAAACTTTCATGTAAAAGCTCTACCAAGTCAAACTTTACTAATAAACTCATCCCTGATGTAACTGTGCTAGGGATGAGTTATTGTGGTGGTATGTCGAAACCCCAGTCATGGCCCAGACCCCATTCTGCCAGGCACTGTACAAACCCAGAACAAAAAGACAGTCCCTGCCCCAAAGTATTCACAATCTAATTAATGAATTAAGTAACCTAAAAGAACTTGGCCCATTATTAATATTTTTATTTCCTCCTTGCTGATATTTCCACTGCAACTAATGATGAGGACACCAATGGAGACTGTAATTTCAGATGAGGCATGCAGCAGGAAGAGCAGATAAGCATGCACATCTGTGACTAATAAACTCCTGAAGCACAAAGATCGCGTTTTCATGCATGCATTATCTGACCAATAATACAGAATAGGGGAAGACAGGAAAAAGATATATCTCAGATACACAGGCTTCCCTGAAGAGAATATTTTTCAGGGTTTTTTTTCATGTGGCATCAGTACTGAAACACAGCATAACAATATGGTGAACTATTAAAAAAATTAGCTTATCAAGACTGTCTCCATCCTGATACACTGGACCTGATAATCCACCTTTCTGCACCTTGTGTAGCCATTATCCTTCAGATCAGGAAAACACAACCATTTTTAAATGAGTTGCAGGCTAGAGATGTGGTTGACCACATGCTAAGTGTTTTGCTGAACTGGGATTCTTATGCCGATGTCAACATATGAGGATTCAGAAAACACTATATGTCGACGTGTTTATGTGAGTCCAGACAAATGTCAGAATAGAAAACATGTTTACATGTCGGACAGACAAGCTTGTCCATGACCATTGCAAAATGTTGTATCCTTGCTTTGCGCTGTTCATGTTTTTCACAAGAGGTCTGAATGGGCCTTATATCAAAGTGGTTAATGGTGACATGACAAATCTGATGCCATCTTGGTCTTTCATGAGTTGTTGCTTCCCAGTTGTTGGAGGTCAACTTGATGTGCTTTCAAATTTGGCTTCAATATGTCTTAATATTGTTTGTATTGGCCACCATGAGAACAGGTGCATTGCTTTAATAGACCATAAACTGTGGCTCTGGGTAGTCTCAAGTTGACCAAAGCAACTGAGCTTTCATGAACATGCTTTGAATCTGACAACAATCAAGGATTTCTGTATTGAATAGTCACTATTATATAGGTATATTTAAACTGCTAACTTATTAGAATGCTATAGCTTTACATGGGTAGAAATGACTACACAACATGCACTCAATGGAGAATCAGGCCCAGTGTTTATAATAGTTTTCCTTTAAAATCTGAGGCAAATAATACTGGAAAAATTCCGGTACCACAATACAGGGAGAGCGCTCTGACAGCAGAATTTTTCCCAGCTTTCAGCAAGGTGAATTAACATTGAAGAAGCACATTAGGTGGCTGTAAACCTGGAAGTGAAAAAAGATGCAAAACACTTTCCCCCCAAATTTAAAATTTTGAATTTGCAGAATATTGCAGAATGCAGAAAAAATTGCAGAGAACCCCTACAATCATGGGATCCTGGTGGGATTGCAAACACATGGTGTTGCCATGTCACACAGTGACAGGTGGCGTCTACACGAATGTGCTTCAATGAAACAGTTGCAGATGTCCTTGCACAAATATTCCCATTGACATTCTGAAATCAGTAGCTTCTATTCCTGCCAAGTTGGGCAGAGAAAATGGAAGGTGATGTCACTTCATTATTCTCTGTGAAAATATTGGCAGATGCCCACTTATAATTTTTTATTCTGCTTTCCACCACCTCAAAAGTGGGAGATGGGTTAACAGTAAGGCAAGCATATCTTGGTACAATTAGCACTAGTTACGGTTTGCCACTTTCCTTATCATGGTCACCTGACAATGCCTCATTGGCATCATAGCAAGAGGTGAGTTTTAAGGAGGGATTTGAAAATAGATGCAAAGGTGGCTAGACAGATTTTTCTGCTTGAGAGCTTTTGCAGACAGGGTGACCTGACAGATGAGTTACAAAAGCTTACTGGTAGAAGACCAGGAATATTGGTGGGTCAAAAGTGACAATCAATGTCAAAATGAGTTAATAGAACAGCTAGCTAGAGTGAGATTCAGTCAGGAAGATCCCTAATGGTGAAGATAAGAAGATTGTATGTGATATGGTAAAGAAGAGGAAGCCAGTGGAAGCACACAAAGAAAGAATGATGTAGTCAGAATAACAGAAGATAGTTTAAGCAGCTGCATTTTGAATGTATTCAAGGGGGCAAGGCTGGCTGCATGAAGGCCAGAGGTTACAGAATACAAGATGATGGTGGTCTGGAGGTGTGGGTATAGGGAGAGTGCTCAATGACTCAGATTAAGGGCCCGAATGACATGCTTATGGTGATGTTGTCCATATGATGAGAAAGAGGGTGGGGAGGGGAGGCTGTGGCATGAAGATCAAGAGCTCAGTGTTGGCATATTGTTGAGTTGGTGGCTGGACATCCATGAGATATTGGAAAGACAAGATGAGATTTTTGTTTGGAATGAGGAAGACTAGATCTGGAGCAGAGTAGAATTAGAGCCTACGCCAGAGATAAGGTGTACGGGGAGAAAAGAAGTGGGCCAAAGATGGAGTTGGAAGGGGGCAAAGGGGACCCACTAAATAAGACTCTGAAGGAGCAATTAAAGTGGTAGGAAAAGAACTAAGAGATGACAGACTCATGAAAGCCAAAAGAGGATAAGATTTGAAGAAGACTAACTAATTGGCTTTCAGGCCAATTAGCCATCATATGGTTTTGTAAATTTTGTTGTTGAATACATTGGATGCTACAGGTCTTTGTGGGGTTTTGAGGGAGAAGGCTGTGATTTCTTTCACTGTATGGGAAGGACTTGCAAGACTTATTTTGTTTTTTGGAAGGCTTTCCAGTTGAAGCCACTGTACTTTGATTGTAAGAAGAGCAACTAGTGGGTTCATATTTGTAACAGGCAAGACTGAAATGGTTCAAATTAAAAAAAAAAGTCCACACTGCTTGATATCAAGTCCTCTTTTATGTCTTTAGATGGGTTATGATGATGATCATGTCTCCTCTGAACTATGATTAGTTGTGCAATATATTTCTGACTGTCTGACAGAGAAATCTGCTGTTATAACATGAGAGCATACTTTCTTCTCACACATTTGCGTTCCTGGCATTGCCATGTCAAGCACGTCCAAATGACAGGCAGAAATACATGTGCTTTCATATGGAATTTCTTCAGACCATTTGGATCAATAAGAACTGTCTGTCTGCATATTTGTAACATCTGGCACAAAAGGATATGCAGCTCTATCAATTCACTGGGCTTGTAAACCATATTTTATCTCAGATATAGTTTGTTTACATCCACTGACAGAAAAAAAAACAGTATAGGTCTATCTGGGTACAGGTCTATTGTGAACAAGTCCCATGGCTGTTTTAGAATAAAAGCCTCATCATTTTTATGCAGCAAACAAATTCCATCCTGACTAGAAGGTGCGAAATCCAGAGATCTGTCAATCTGGGCATCTGACAGCTCAATACACCCATAGATCACCCTCGTCTGCTCTGGAGGCCTATTCAAGTAATAACTGATTATTCTAAGAAAAACTCCCAGTTTATCAGAAGACTGCAAGAGGTCTAGCACATTCCATGCTGGGCGTTCTGCTGCAATCTATGTCCTTAAACAAAAGCAACGTTTCAAAGAAATCAGTGAGAGAGTGATTTGCTGCTTATTTGGATTTTCTGGTCTTTTTGTGACTGGAATTCATCTGGTAAGGACATGAACTCATAATGCAATGGACATTCACTAAATAAGCTATAAATTAAAAATTATTCATAGAAATTATTTAGTGAACATTTTTGAATGACAAATACAGTCAAGAAAATTTTCACTGAAACTCAGCAGCAGAGTGAAATTTAATGAATGAATAATTAGTTATAAATTACTCACCCAGCTTTAGTTTTGATAGGTTTATTAATCACTATTGAGAGGTTTAATAGTAGCACAAGTTGAACATGTCTAAATGTCATTCATCATTGTTTTCTCAAGTACTGTAGAGAAACATCCCACCCTTGAAATACCCACTCTTCCCCCCTCGTGCCAATGAGCATGGAAGGGTCAGAACTTTTCAGCATAAACATTAAAGCTGTGATTTTTCAAAGAAGCCTAAGGGAGTTAAGGTATCTCTACACTGCAAGCCCCCCACCCCCCTCAGCAGTAAGTGTCAGAGCCTGGGTCAACTGACGCGAGTGTGCAGGGCTCACTCTATGGAACTAAAAGTAGCAATGTAGACTTTCTCGCTTGGGCTGGAGCCCAGGCTCCGAGACAAAATTCAGTCTTTGTTCTGTGTTTGTACAGTGCCTAGCACAATAGGGTCCTAGTGCACGACTACAGCTTCTAGGCATCTTGGTAATACAAATAAATAATAATAGAGAAATAAAAAAACTTATATTTATAAAACTGTGATTACACATATGGTTTCAGATGCCCCACAAGACATCTGGATAATAGGAGTTATTAGTATTCTGGTCTGCCATGTGTACTGTTTCTAATTAGGAAGAAAAATACTTTTATCCTACTATGGTGGATTTGCCTTTTAATCTTGTGTTCTACCACTGTTCACCAAAGTCCTGCCTTTATGCTCTCGGGTTGCAAAGCACAATTGCCATATTCAGAGGTATATCAGCATACAACCATTTACTATAAGCAGGTTGTGAATATGAAGCACTAGCTGGAAAAGGCTTCCTATTTATTTAGAGAAAGGGTTATGCCTTTCACAGTACATGGCAAAGATACTGTCACTATATCTGGGATAAAGAAAAGGAGTACTTGTGGCACCTTAGAGACTAACCAATTTATTTGAGCATAAGCTTTTGTGAGCTACAGCTCAATGTCTTCTGCAGTTTCCACAGTATGCATCCGATGAAGTGAGCTGTAGCTCACAAAAGCTTATGCTCAAATAAATTGGTTAGTCTCTAAGGTGCCACAAGTACTCCTTTTCTTTTTGCGAATACAGACTAACACAGCTGTTACTCTGAAATATATCTGGGATGTTCATGTCCATCTTTCCCCTGAATCCATCTAACTCCAACCAATGAACCCACCCAATCCTTTATTTTTAGTGTTACCTCTTGATACTTTCTCATAGATAAGATACAACTCAACTATTTAGTGATAGAATGACTTGCCATACTAAGGCTGATTGAAAAATTTCCATCAAGACTTGTCTGCTTTCCTCAAAACTTGTCAATGTTACATCAGAAAACTAAAAACTTTTGGCTCCAATTTTTCACTTTTCAGCAGAACTTTTTCCAATCTTCATCAATTTTTGTCTGAATTTTTCTTTCATTTTTTGATTGTTGAATCCTGAACTTTTTTTTCTTTTCATTTTTGGGTTTTCAGTTTTTCCAATTGAAAAAGCTCTAAAAGTACATGCTTTCTGAACAGCTCAAAAAGTAAAGTATAAAATTGTACCTAATGTGGACCACCAAACACTAGTTGTGCACCATAATCACTTAAAGGAGTGTCTTAATTCCTCATAGTTCTGAATTTCAAACTACCTAAGATTCACTTAATAACTGGGCAAGATTCTGGTGAGCACATAGTGAATTTAATTTAGCAATGACTCAGTCTCATTCTAGCATCTCAGTACCTCAGATATTGGGTATTCTGATACACTTAGTTCCTTTATAGTTCAGAGAACGAAGTTTATGCTCACTTTAAGTGCTATGAAGAGATTGGATTGTTCATAAAACTTTCACCACAGTTCAACAGTGAGTCTCTTTGACCGTAAGATCCAGAAGAGAGAGAATACATTTCAAGGACTTTTTCTGAAGAGACTTCTAATGAAACTATATATTAATATGCTTATATTCATTTAATGCTAATGCTGTTGGTATTTTTATCTCCTTTTGTTAATTTAGTTCAATATTTCATACTGCATCTGCTGTCTCATTAAACTAAGCCTAAACACAGGATTAAATTGCTTAGTATGTGAACACAAGGACAATGTTGTGCCTTGCAGAGGGATATGGAAAAGAGAAATATTTCCCTCTTTATTTTTTAATATATATTTGTTACATTGCACCTATCAACTACTTTGGGTGCAGTAATTGAATAGCACAACCATTTGTCAGAAACAAATCTAATGAATAGAGCTGATGAAAACAATTAGAAAGTTGTTGTTTTTTTCCCAAAAATCTTCACAAAAATTTTCTCTCTTTTTTGCTGAAAAAAAAATCAACATTGAAGTTTTTTTGTCCAGCTCTGTATTTGGTCAAAAATAGGATGAGTTTTCTGGTGAACATTTTCACAACAAAATGTGTCCTCATTTTTCATCAAAAATTTCAAAGTATGAAATGTTTCGGCCAGCTCTGTTCATGAACGTTGGAAAAACAAACCTCCTAAAAGCCAATCCCAGGTCTTCCTCTAAGCAATCCAATGAATAGGGTAGTTATTGTACTGTATTATGGAGAATTGCTAAATGAGTTTCTTTAAATAAGGTTACAGCAGCAGGAGGAGGAGTAATTGACCACACCAACCTGTTGCTTTTTAGTAAGACTATCTGGAAGAGGAATGTGAAGTTTGGAAACCATTCTTCCCAAATAGAGCCAGAATGAGTCACCGTAACTCAGCATCCTTAAGACCGGAGAGTTCACTTTATGTCCGCCTGGAACCCTTACTTCCAGCGCTGGCACCTTCTGCTATCCAGGGCCTGACTCTCTTGGTAATGTCTGTTCTTCGATTGAGTGTGAATGACTTCTATACCTAGGTCAGGGCAGTTAATTTGTACAGTCTCAAGTCTTCTGTGTTCTCAGGTTTTTTGAACCAGGTCAAACCAATATATGCCATTTCCCCAGGGAATGAAACAGCCACAGATTTGCCACTTGCATTACGGATTTGCATTAATCACATCTCACTCGCCCACTCACACCGTGACTGTAGTTCCTAGAGGGAGCATCCTTTAGCTCACCCGTTGAGCCAGGAATACAATAACTATTGAGCCCATAAAGATACATATAACATTTATAAAGTTGATACAACAGTATTTGAATATTCCATGTTTCCAAAGCATCACATCTGTCATGTTTAATTCCATAGAGCTACATTGATTTACACTAATTGGAGATCTGACCCCTTTAGTTCACAGGAATATAGAGACAGCAGTTGTAAACAACTTCTCCAGATCCACAAACCAGCGTCAATTTTAGCTGCATTTCAACAGGGTATTGTTTATTTAGGGAAAAGAGTGGGGAAGGGTAGCATTTACTCATATTCTCATGTAGCCATAGCTGTGGGAATCTGCAGTACTATGAGCTGGGAAACTGACATGATAAAGGACACAGATAAGTAATGATACCTTATGTGTTAGCTGTGACAGTGCCTCAGTTCACAGTAGCTCACTGAAGTTAGGATTCTCCCTGTTGTTCATCCAAAAACCTGTACCTCTTCCACACACCCCCCAGTAAAAAGGCACTGTCTTTCATCTACTAGACGTTGTCTCTTTGTCCTTTCCAGTGACTCCATCTTGTGTCAGTGTCTGGATCCAGAAGCTTCAATAACTCCAATCTTATTACTTCTAGCTCCCTTTTTTGGGAGCTGCCTATATGGAAACTTTGCTTTCTTCTTAAAGGAAGGGTTCATTATTAAATGAGATCTCTTCAGATGGATACATTTATTTCTCACAGGGAAACTCAGGAACCAAAGAACTACTGGGTGTCATATGCACATGCAGTTCTGGGAGGAAAGAAAGAAAGAAATATAGCTTGACAATAAATAGTAAAAGTCTCTGTTCATCTGAATTCCCATTCCTGTAGATATTATTTTTTGCTACTAAAGAACTAATGATTTATCCCCTGGATATCATACTAATCTTAACAGCTATGCATTCTAATAGTCTCCATTGTGAGCAAGAAACGATCACAGCTCTGTTTCTCAAATTAGCCTTTTTATCGTTAAACTAGTTTGTACCCTTTTCCACCTTTAGATCTTTTGTATTTCTTCCCATGCATCAGATGCTTTGTTGGACTCCATTTCAGCAGGCTAGGATAGAATTGTAGCCTGAGATTTGCCTGTGAATGTCATGTGACCAATGCTGAAGCCAAATAAATATTTTCTTCTAAATAAATGATCAAACATCTCAGGAAATAGTGATGGTTCCATTATGTTTGCCTTTTCACTTGTATTGTAATTCATTACCTTTTCATCAACAATTGAGCATTCCCCATCACTTGGAAACACTATTTGCTCACTGACATCTAGGGCCAGATACTCATTTGTGGTTGATAAGGGACTTCCTCCTTATTGTTATTCATTTGTATTATAGTACAGCCTAAAGGTCCCATCTGAGACTTGGGCTCCATTGTACTGTAATTAGGCAATGAACATACACATAATAAGAAGCAGCTCCTGTCCCAAACAGCTTATCATCTAAATAGCCACTGGCACGCTAAACCCTAACCTTTATATGAGTTTTCCCCAGGTAAATAGACTAGACAGACAAAGGATCGCAGAAAAGAATAATAGACTCATAGAAATATAAGACTGGAAGGGCCCTTGATAGGTCATCTAGTCCAGTCCCCTACATTGAGGCAGAACTAAGTATCCTGACCATCCCTGACAGATGTTTGTTTAACCTAAAGCTCCAATGACAGAGATTCCACAACCTCTCTAGATTATTTGTAAAAAGAAAAAAGAAAAGGAGTACTTGTGGCACCTTAGAGACTAACCAGTTTATTTGAGCATGAGCTTTCGTGAGCTACAGCTCACTTCATCGGATGCATAGCATATCGTGGAAACTGCAGAAGACATTATATACACACAGAGACCATGAAACAAAACTTCCTCCCACCCCACTGTCCTGCTGCTAACAGCTTATCTAAAGTGATCATCAAGGAAGGCCATTTCCAGCACAAATCCAGGTTTTCTCACCCTTCCCCCCCCACACACACACAGACACACATACAAACTCATTCTCCTGCTGGTAATAGCCCATCCCTCTTTGAAACCTCTCTTTATAATGCGCATGATAATCAAGGTGGGTCATTTCCAGCACTAATCTAGGTTTTCTCACCACCCCCCCCCACACACACCCCCCTCCAAAAACCACACACACAAACTCACTCTCCTGCTGGCAATAGCTCATCTTACAATGTGCACAGCAATAATCCAAGTTTAACCAGAACGTCTTGGGGGGGGGGGGTTGTAGGAAAAAAACAAGGGGAGATAGGCTACCTTGCATAATGACTTAGCCACTCCCAGTCTCTATTCAAGCCCAAATTAATAGTATCCAATTTGCAAATGAATTCCAATTCAGCAGTTTCTCGCTGGAGTCTGGATTTGAAGTTTTTTTGCTTTAAGATAGCGACCCTCATGTCTGTGATTGCGTGACCAGAGAGATTGAAGTGTTCTCCGACTGGTTTATGAATGTTATAATTCTTAACATCTGATTTGTGTCCATTTATTCTTTTACGTAGAGACTGTCCAGTTTGACCAATGTACATGGCAGAGGGGCATTGCTGGCACATGATGGCATATATCACATTGGTGGATGTGCAGGTGAACGAGCCTCTGATAGTGTGGCTGATGTTGTTAGGCCCTGTGATGGTGTTCCCTGAATAGATATGTGGGCACAGTTGGCAACGGGCTTTGTTGCAAGGATAGGTTCCTGGGTTAGTGGTTCTGTTGTGTGGTATGTGGTTGTTGGTGAGTATTTGCTTCAGGTTGGGGGGCTGTCTGTAGGCAAGGACTGGCCTTTCTCCCAAGATTTGTGAGAGTGTTGGGTCATCCTTCAGGATAGGTTGTAGATCCTTAATAATGCGTTGGAGGGGTTTTAGTTGGGGGCTGAAGGTGACGGCTAGTGGCGTTCTGTTATTTTCTTTGTTAGGCCTGTCCTGTAGTAGGTGACTTCTGGGAACTCTTCTGGCTCTATCAATCTGTTTCTTCACTTCCGCAGGTGGGTATTGTAGTTGTAAGAATGCTTGATAGAGATCTTGTAGGTGTTTGTCTCTGTCTGAGGGGTTGGAGCAAATGCGGTTGTATCGCAGAGCTTGGCTGTAGACGATGGATCGTGTGGTGTGGTCAGGGTGAAAGCTGGAGGCATGTAGGTAGGAATAGCGGTCAGTAGGTTTCCGGTATAGGGTGGTGTTGATGTGACCATCGTTTATTAGCACTGTAGTGTCCAGGAAGTGGATCTCATGTGTGGACTGGACCAGGCTGAGGTTGATGGTGGGATGGAAATTGTTGAAATCATGGTGGAATTCCTCAAGGGCTTCTTTTCCATGGGTCCAGATGATGAAGATGTCATCAATATAGCGCAAGTAAAGTAGGGGCGTTAGGGGACGAGAGCTGAGGAAGCGTTGTTCTAAATCAGCCATAAAAATGTTGGCATACTGTGGGGCCATGCGGGTACCCATAGCAGTGCCGCTGATCTGAAGGTATACATTGTCCCCAAATGTAAAATAGTTATGGGTAAGGACAAAGTCACAAAGTTCAGCCACCAGGTTAGCCGTGACATTATCGGGGATAGTGTTCTTGATGGCTTGTAGTCCATCTTTGTGTGGAATGTTGGTGTAGAGGGCTTCTACATCCATAGTGGCCAGGATGGTGTTATCAGGAAGATCACCAATGGATTGTAGTTTCCTCAGGAAGTCAGTGGTGTCTCGAAGGTAGCTGGGAGTGCTGGTAGCGTAGGGCCTGAGGAGTGAGTCTACATAGCCGGACAATCCTGCTGTCAGGGTGCCAATGCCTGAGATGATGGGGCGTCCAGGATTTCCAGGTTTATGGATCTTGGGTAGTAGATAGAATATCCCAGGTCGGGGTTCCAGGGGTGTGTCTGTGCGGATTTGATCTTGCGCTTTTTCAGGAAGTTTCTTGAGCAAATGCTGTAGATGCTTTTGGTAACTCTCAGTGGGATCAGAGGGTAATGGCTTGTAGAAAGTGGTGTTGGAGAGCTGCCGAGCAGCCTCTTGTTCATATTCCGACCTATTCATGATGACAACAGCACCTCCTTTGTCAGCCTTTTTGATTATGATGTCAGAGTTGTTTCTGAGGCTGTGGATGGCATTGTGTTCTGCACGGCTGAGGTTATGGGGCAAGTGATGCTGCTTTTCCACAATTTCAGCCCGTGCACGTCGGCGGAAGCACTCTATGTAGAAGTCCAGTCTGCTGTTTTGACCTTCAGGAGGAGTCCACCTAGAATCCTTCTTTTTGTAATGTTGGTAGGCAGGCCTCTGTGGATCATTATGTTGTTCAGAGGTATCTTGGAAATATTCCTTGAGTCGGAGACGTCGAAAATAGGATTCTAGGTCACCACAGAACTGTATCATGTTCGAGGGGGTGGAGGGGCAGAAGGAGAGACCCCGAGATAGGACAGCTGCTTCTGCTGGGCTGAGAGTATAGTTGGATAGGTTAACAATATTGCTGGGTGGGTTGAGGGGACCATTGCTGTGGCCCCTTGTAGCCTGTAGTAGTTTAGAAAGTTTAGTGTCCTTTTTCTTTTGTAGAGAAGTAAAGTGTGCGTTGTAAATGGCTTGTCTAGTTTTAGTAAAATCCAGCCACGAGGAAGTTTGTGTGGAAGGTTGGTTTTTTATGAGAGTATCCATTTTTGAGAGCTCATTCTTAATCTTTCCCTGTTTGCTGTAGAGGATGTTGATCAGGTGATTCCGCAGTTTCTTTGCATCCGATGAAGTGAGCTGTAGCTCACGAAAGCTCATGCTCAAATAAACTGGTTAGTCTCTAAGGTGCCACAAGTACTCCTTTTCTTTTTTCTTTTTACGAGTACAGACTAACACGGCTGTTACTCTGAAACCTCTAGATTATTTGGTTCAGTGCTTCACTACCCTTACAGTTAAGAAGTTTTCCGAATGTCCAAGCTACATCTCCCTTGCTGCAATTTAAGCCTGTTACTACTTGTCCTGTCCTCAGTGGTTAAGGAGAACAATTTATCACCCTCCTCTATATAATAACCTTTTATGTGCTAGAAGACTGTTATCGTGTCCCCCTCAGTCTTCTCTTCTCCAGAGTAAACAACCCCAATTTTTTTAAGTCTTCCCATGCAGACCTTTAATCATTTTTCTTGCTCTTCTCTGGACTTTCTCTAATTTGTAGACATCTTTCCTAAGTGTGGTACCCAGAACTGGAACAATATTCCAACTGAGTCCTTATCAGTGCTGAGTAGAGTGGAAGAATTATTTCTTGTGTCTTGCTTACAACACTCCTGCTAATATATACCAGAATGATGTTCACTGTTTTTGCAACAGAATTATATTGTTGACTCATATTTTGTTTGTGATCCACTATAATCCCCAGATTCTTTTCTGCAGTACTCCTTCCTAAGCAGTTTCCCCCCATTTTGTATTGGTGTAAATAATTATTTCTTCCTAACTAACTGTAGTACTTTGCATTTGTTGTTATTGAATTTCATCCTACTTCAGACCATTTCTCCAGATTGTCAAGAACATTTTGAATTTTAATCCTGTCCTCCAAAATGCTTGCAATCCCTTTCAACTTGGTATCACCAGCAAACTTTATTAAGTGTGCTCTCTATGAAATTACCCAAATCATTTATGAAGATATTCAATAGAATCAGAACCAGGACAAATCCCTGTGGAACCCCACTCAATATACCCTTCCAGCTCAATTGTGAACCATTCATAACTACTCTGAGTATGGTTTTTCCAGCCAGCTGTGCACCCACTTTACAGTAAATTCATCTCAGCTATATTGCTTTAGTTTGTTCATGAGACGGTTATGTGAGACAGTATCAAAAGCCTTTCTAAAATTAAAATATATAACGTATACTGCTTCTTCCCATCCATAAGGCTTGTTGCCCTATCAAAGAAGGATATTAAGTTGGTTTGACATGATTTGTTTTTGAAAAATCCATGTTGCCTGTTACTTATTAACTTGATTTTCTTCTAGGTGCTTACAAACTGATTGTTTGAATATTTGCTCTATTATCTTTCCGGGTACCAAAGTTAAGCTGATTGGTCTATAATTCCCTGGGTTGTCCTTATCCCCCTTTTTATTGACAGTACTATATTTGCCATTTTCCCATCTTCCTCCCTCCACAAGCTCTCAGAGATAATTTCACTAATGGCTGAGAGATCTCTTCAGTCTGCTAGGATGTTTTTGATCAGGCCTTGCTGACTTGAAGACATCTAACTTGTCTAAGTAATTCTTAACTTGTTCTTTTCCTATTTTAGCCTCAGATCCTACTCCATTTATATTGATGATCTCTATGTTAGTTATCAGATCAGTGCTAAATTTTTTTGGTAAAAACTGAAACAAAAAAGACATTTAACTCTTCGCCCATTTTCTATTATTCTCCTTCCTTCCTTCCTCATTTAGTAATGGTCCTACCCTGTTTGCTCTTGCTTCTCATGTATTTGTAAAATGCTTTCTTGTTACCCTTTATATTCATAGCTGGTTTAATCTCATTTTGTGCCTTGGCCTTTCTAATTTTGTGGGTGGGGTTTTATATTCATCTTTTGTAGTTTGACCTAGTTTCTACTTCTTGAATGATAGTCTTTTGAGTTTCAGGTCATAGAAGAACTCTTGGTTAAGGCTTAACCATTAAGCCAGGGTAGCCTTTTACATTTTGAATTTTGATTTTACATTTTGATAGAGAGTTTCTATCTTTCCTGTGAATTTGTACAGTGTATTCTTGTGCCCTTAATAATGTCGCTTTAAAAAACTTCCATCTCTCCTGAATTCTTTTTTCCCTTAGACTTGCTTCCCATGGGATCTTACCAACCAATTCTCTGAGTCTGCTAAAGTCTGCCTTCTCGAAATCCATTGTCTTTATTCCATTGTTTCCCCCATCATTCCTTAGAGACATGAATTCTTATGATCACTTTCACACAAGCTGTCTTCCATCTTCGGATTCCCAATTTGTTCCTCCCTGTTTGTCAGAATCAAACCCAGAATAACCTCTCCCCTAGTTGCTTTCTCTGCCTTCTATAATAAAAGTTGTCTTCAATGCATTCCCAGAACTTGTTGGACAATCTGTGCCCTGCTGCATTATTTTCCCAGCAGATGTCTGGATAGTTGAAGTCCCCCATTACCACCAAGGCCGGTGTTTTGGATGTTGTTTAAAAAGAAGTGTTACTATTACAGCTGGTCAGAAAGTGATTGTTTATCCTGTAAAAAATTTCAATGAAAATTAAAAAAAAAATCATTTTTGTCAAAACTTCCCCTGAAAAAATGTGGGTTTTGTTGAATATTGAGAACTTTTTTGTTTTGTTTTGGAAAACAAAACCAAAAAGTTTCAATTTTCAACAAACAAAAACTGAAAAGTTTTCAGCTTAAAACTGATCTTTTTTGACTGTCAATTGTCAAAAATCAATCAATAAATAAGATTGGTTCTAAGATTTATTGAAAACCCTGATATCTTCACTTAAAATGATTTTTCCACAGAAACAGAAATTTCTATTATACCTAATTTTTTTTCGGGGGAAAAAATAATTTAGTTGGCAATATTTTTGATCAACTCAGGTAGTTATTCCCATTTTATAGATTGGGAGTTGAGGCCAGAAGAGATTAAGTGACTTGACAAAGGTCATATAGAGCCAAAATCAGTTCCTGACCACTGCCCTAATTTCAAGATTTCTCATTTTACTCTATTGTTCTGGGCCTATCTGGTTCTATGGAAATTAGAACAGTCTGAAGGAAATGATTATTATATCCTCATTTTGTAGATAAGAAAACTGAGACAGAAGTTGGTCTATGTTTCTGGAAGGGTTAACATCAATTCAGAGGCAGAATTAGTACTCAGGAATTTCTGGCTCCCAGTTCTTTGCTCAAACCACCACACACACCTCACTCTCAGAAAAATGCAGATTATTCTTCCTCTCAGGCCCACATGGTCCAAAAACTCCCCCAGAAGGCATGATCCTGCTCCCATTAATGTAAATAACAAAACTCCCATTGTCTTCAGTGGGAAGAGGATGGAGGGCAGAATGTTCACAACATTGGTTGCAACTTTATTTTCTAATTTTAATATGAATTTGGTTCTGCTTTTTAGAATTTATGATAGGCAATTATAAAATGCAAATAAAGGCACAAATTAGTTGCTCGTCTCCATGTGTTAGCGAGTGCATGTGCAATAAAGTTCAGTCTTGTTTGCACATGTTAATTTGTTACATATCAATTTGCATATATAAAATGCACACGTTTTAGTTATGTGACCTTTTAAATTGTTTGGTTTCTACATGTAAATTGGTTCAATGTCAGCCAAATATTACCATAATTAGAAAACAAAATATGCATCCCGGCACCTAATGTTTCCATTAGATTGTTTATATAGTCTGCAGATTTGGAATACAGCCAGAATGTCTATTCAGAGAATATTTTTAATTGGATTATTGGTACATATTAATTGATATATCACTAATCCATTATTAAAATATAAATGTATTTGAAAGAGTTCTGACATGTCCCAGTGGAATTAAATTGAAATGTTCTCTTCAATACAGAGGTATAGAGTTATCTCCTACCCATGGGCAATGACCCAAACCATTTAAAATATGTTCCCCCATTGCGACATATAGTAGGTCAATTGTCTGATTGTGCATTAGATGTCATGCATAGAAAGGGATTATATTCTCCTGAAAAATGTAGGGGATTGAGGTGTCCCGGCTTTCTACTTAGAAAAAAAATCATACTGTTGATAATATATGAAGTAGTGCTGTGCAAATGTCTGATATCTCTCTATCTGTCTAATTATTTGGTTTGCTGAAAAATAAATGTTTTGGGATGACTCAAAACCAATCTTTTTTTCAAAATTTTCAATGAATTGAAAATTTAAAAAGAAAAGAAAAGAAAATCATTTGGGGTTGAGTGAAATGTCTCTTTTTTATAGAGACCCTTTTAAAAAATTACATTGAAGGAAATTTTGAAACAAAAAGTCATTTTGAATTGAGAAATCAAAATGTTTTATTTTAAATAATAAAAAGTTTAGGTTTCTTCAGAATACTTTTTTCCCTGCAAATGAAACAATTGGTGAATTTGACAAGAATTCATGGAAGGTTTTGTTTGACCCAAGTCTGCATTTTTGATTGAAAAAGGTTTCAATTGAAAAATTTTGCCCGGCTCTAATAAGGAGCCATATTTCATTCCTGTTGCTTATGCCAGCTTTATAACATGATAAATACATTGCGTCAGACTCCACATTCTTCTAAAGCTCCATCATGCCAATCTCGTGGTGCAAAGTGGCTTTTAAGGGGCCAGAATCCTAAATGTAAGGGGGCTCCCCAGTTGGCATGGAGCTTTTCGGACAGCCATATGTCCACCTCATACCCAGCTGCTGGAACAAAGGAACTAGAGGCAGGGTGTGTGATCAGAATGTACTGGGCTCCAGATATTTGTATGCTAAGGCCCCGGGGGGTAGGGGATGGGGACAACGGAAAGTAAAGCATAAATTACACTCAAGGTGCACTGGCCAGTATCCAGAATACTGAATATGTTATCAGACTGAGAATCAACTTGATTGACCTCGGCAAATTTACACTGGTGTGAGTGAGAGCAGAGTCAGGTTCTGGAGTAAATGGCTGCAGTTCACGTTGACTTCAGTAGGAGTTATTACATCCTTTTAGCACAGGACTGAATTTGGTCCATGCTGTTAAGGTAAAGCTCATGGGGCCAAATTTAGAGGTGCTACATAGGTACACTGAGGGTCAGGGAGAATAAAAATTTGTTTTTAAAACTATCAATGGGCCGTATTCTCCTCTCTCGCTAGATTTACATCAGTACATCTCCACTGACCCCTGAGCAAATGAGAAGAGGAATCAAGCCCATTGTTTTGATTTTATTTTTATCCTCTTCCAAGCCCTGGAAGCCCCACCCACCGATTAGCGCTACACTCTATAGACTCTGAACAGGGAACAATTTTACACCATCTCTGGAGAGCAATCTTGCCAGCGCTATGTAGCTTGGTTTTGAACTAAGAGGCTGATTCTCTCTGAAGTCCTTTTTTCTAAATACTAGTTTGGTGTGCTGAGAGGAAATAATCACACCCTGTCACTCATAGATTTTTTTTCTTGATTTTGGTATGAGTAATGACATTTCACAATGCTTGTTTTGTGGGTTTTTTTAATGAAACAAAAATATTCAGCACGTCTGTCAGTTAATGATAAGCCATTGCAAGCATAGATTTGTTTTTCTTTAACTGTTACTTGCCAGGTCAGAATTAGGTCAGCTTGTACACAGAGTGGTTTGGAACTGTCATATTAACAGTCAACTGCTTGTCAGAAAACCTACACGTGCCATTTCCGAGATTTTGAATTCAGTGGAGTTGAATGTAAATAAAATGGCTCTAGTAAGACTGACCTCAACTCCAGCAAAGGGATCTCCTTAGCTGATTATTTATTATTTATTTGTATTACCATAGCATGTAGAAACCCCAGTCATAGACCAGAACTCCAATTGTGCTAGGCACTGTCCTGCCTCAAAGAGCTTACAAGCTAAGGAAGAGACAATAGGTGGATTCACATATATTCAGGGGTACAAAGAAACTGTGGTCATTCCTACCATTGTGAACACGGTATCACTTAGCCAAATGCCTCTGAGAAATATGAATTGGAGTAGCTTAGATTTAAAGACTAGTCAATTCAGGGTACTCATAGGGAATAAAAATCCATTAAACATGCTTCTATAACCTTAAGATTAGATCACTTTACTGAACCCTATGTGGGACCTTGCCTTAATACTAGAGCTGTGTGAAGAACTAAATTTTTTTTACTGATGGCCAAGCCTCCCCCCCCCACCCCCCCAAAAAGAAAACAGGAAAAAAAATTAAGGTTGACTCAAAACAAAAAAAAATCAATTTTTCTGGTAAAACAAAACAAGCAAACAAACAAAAATTAGTTTTGTAGCAAACAAAATATTTTGTTTTATTTTTGAGGTTTTTAAACCTTCTATAATATGTTATAAAGAAAAAGGAGTGAAATTCTGACATGAATCATCTTTCAGAATTGAAAAGTTTAAATGTTGTGTTCCAGAAATGCACCTTTTCAACAGTTCCAGTTTTTTTAAAAATTCTACCAAAACTATTAGCTGTAAATGACCCAAATTTAGAAATGGTTTCAATCAGCCCAAATCTGCATTTCTTGGGGAAAACAACGGTTTGCACTAAAAATTTCACCCAGTTTTACTTATGACCACGCATGTAGAATGCAGCTGTTCTGTATTAAGTGGAACTCCCCCAGACATACATAACACCAGTTTTCTGGGATCTCCTCTGGTTCCCAATAAGTTTCCAGTTGGAATTCGGGGTTGGTAGTCTCTCTTCCCATGCATTACTGATTCAGTTATGATCAGCCGAAGTACTGAAACTGGAAGCCCCTCAACATACATTGAGGTGAAATGCTGACAGGGTATTTCGCAAAACCATTCTTAGGAAGGAATCTCTGTCAGCCAGTGTTGAATTATCCCTCTTCTCTCTGTGCAGTTGTATTCACATCGCCCAGCTTACTTTATGATTAGTGGAAAGTTTATTGGCAGCTGGAGATCATTCACAATTGCGGCCCTATTTTTAATGGCCGGGTGGTACAAATAAAGATAAAGCTCTCCGTATAGCCACAGAACAGGTAGCAGTGCAAACTGCTCAGCCCCATTGCGCTTCAGCTTTGACACAGAGATTCAGCCTCCACAGAGGAGAGAGCATTTGGCCATTTCAGGCCTTGTGATCTGTAATGACATTTGGAATGTTCGATTTTTTGCAGGTGAAGTGGACGATTTTCCGCTAGCAATGGAGGGAGGATAGCTTCTGCTTTTCCACCAAAGTGCTGTTAAATGGCAATAACTTTAGGTTATTACTTAAGTCCTATCATGCAGTCTGGTCCATGCAGATGAACTCTTGTTCCTACAAGATGTCTCACTGAAGTCATTGTTTTGGTGCGGTGGTCTGACTGCTCGGATCAGATTGCTCGGTCAAGGCCTACGGCTGGATTAAAATCTGTGACCAAGAGGTGTGAAAGGCTGTATAGAAATTCCCTTGACAAATTCTGTGCTCAGCTGAACTCTTTAGCAATGTTTAATCCCCCTCAGGTGTCTCTACTTAATGAAATAAATTGCTTAGTGCCTCGATCAAAAGTGTGCTATTGCTATTTTGATTTTTGTCTGTTTAATATAACCTACATTTTCCTGATTTCTTTCCCATTTACTGTTTGTCCTGTTTAATTAGTTACAAATATAGTAGCAGAGAGATCTTAGCACACTGGTATCAACTTTAAGTGTCTAAAACATGTAGCCAACCCTTCATCAATGTCCCCTTTCTGCCACAATGTCTTAGCTACACATTTTAAACACTCTAAAAATATTATTCTGTTACATTAGCTGTATTCTCAATGGAAGCAAAATGTTATAAGCAAGTTCTGGGGGTGAAACAACTCATGCACCCTGGCTTATCAGAACAAGCTTTACATTTATTGAATGTGAAATCTGTAGATAAACTCAGACTATAAATAGGATAGTTAAATAGAAAAGAAATGCTTTTTAAAAAGTCTGTGATAATGACCTTGATGGGATTAAAATAGCTCCAGTGTGTCTAGGTGTCATTCTTTTGCAAAGATAATCTTTTGAAACATCATGTGGTAGAGCTCAAGGATATAGGAAGTTTGCACAGACATGGGAAGGACAATATTGCAGTTTCATAAAATATAAACGGAACTAATTTTTCTCCATAAAAATGAATGAGGGAACAGACACGGAAAGCCATCCACTGTATGTAATCCATGATTTTATCTGATCACAGTTCCTATGAAAAATGAGCCAGCTATGCCTATTTACATCAGTTCAGAATTCAGCAGTGTGTGGGGTATGTATGTTTCCCCATTTCATGCATAGTCTAAATGGGATTTTTATTTTACATTTCTTTTGTATCTCTCTATCCGTCTGCTCTCTCTCCTACCCTTCCTTCATCCACCCATCCATATACTGAGTCTACTTTATCCATGCAGAGTTAGTGTAGTAACCTGGACCCTGGCAATAGCACCTGCTGCAGCTGTGATGCAGCAATATAGAATGCTGTCCTGGGGAGAGAGAGAGCGAATGAGAGGACAGCTCAAGCTGGGGAGGGACTCAGAATCCACCCAAAGTGGCAGTTGGAAAAAAAGCTGTGAGAGAAGGTGAAAAAATGAGATGCTGAGTGGATAAACTGGAGCCTGGGTAGGAGGAGAAGTGATAAAATAAAAGAACCAGAGAATAAAAGTAGGGCCTGGGGAGTGAGAAGGAGGAACAAAGGAAAATAGGAAAGGTTTCAGTTCAGGAGAACCAGAAAAAATCCATACCTGGGTGTGTGAGCAAACACTATTAGAGAAGGGAGGTAGAGGGAAATAAAACCTTCAGACATACCAGAGAGAGACTATCAAGAAAAAAACCTGAAAGGAAATATAATTGGTGAAAAAGAGAATTGATCAAAAAGCTGTGTTAGATGAAAACAGATCCCGAAAAGAAGAAATGAGAAGCCCACCCACAAAGGGTCTAAAATATATGAACAGAGAGAATGACTGTCTGAACATTTAGAGTTCAAAGGTGCCTAATGGACAAGTGAGGGCCCACTAGGTGGAGAAACCACACTTGTGGATAAACTTAGTGAAAAGAGGTATAGCCACAAGAATATTGACATTAAGGAGCAGTTAAAGCCGAAGAGAAACAAAGAAAAAGGACAGCAAGAGTGGAGCTGGACTTACAGCCAAAGAGAGAAAAATTGATTCTTCTTTGAAGTGACACAGTATATTGTTGAGTAATCTCTTTTGTTCTTGTTAATAATAATGCATTTGGTATTATCTGCACAGAATAAAGAAGAGTAGCATGTACAAACTCACAAAGGTTAATGAGATGGTAACCTAGAGTGTAGTATTATATGTAAGAAGTATCTGGTAATGTTCTATATTATTTATGCTAGTGGTACTATTTTGGGGTTTTCCCTTATAAAGTTCTAAAAATTTAAAATTATCCCTTTTGTCTTGGTTTGCGTCTGTCTCTCCACACAGTTAGCATAGCCTAACCTAGCTGGTTTACCACGTTAGCAATCTTTTATAAAGGGGGCATATACTGTTCCTTAACTGCTGTTGCAGAAGTTTCATTATCTTATCTCTCCTGGCAGGCTGCCTGATCATATTTCTGATCACTTGAAAATAAAATTAGGGGTGGGGGGAAAAAACATGCTAATAGCACGAATGGGAAAGATTAAGCAATTTCCTATTGTGCAGTTATAAAGCAAAAAGGAGTGTTGTGTATGTTACAGAGATTCCCTTATAGTTATAGCAACATAAACTTGTCCCCATACTCAGCTGGTGTCTGATCTTCATGGCAATCATGGCAAACACAGATCTCCCAAAACCAGTGGTTGGGAAGGTTAGGGAGAGCTATTTTATCACAAACGGGAAACATAAGAAAATGTATCCATTTCCAATGGAAATCAGCAAATATAGATTTCTTATACACCGTAAAGTATCACCAAGAACAATAAGAAAACTTGAACATATAAAATATAACTAAATAAGCAAATAGCTCCTTTTCTGCAGGTTCAGTAAAAAAAAAAGGCTCCATGCTAAGAAGGTTTAGACTAAGGGATGGAACTCTCTGCTCCCCTCCGCACAGGAAAAAAAGTGAAAAAGTAGTTTTACGTAGTATGTTGAGCTCCATTATTTGGAGTTTATGTTCTGATAAAAGATAATAGTTTATATATTTATTATGCAAGCTATATATCCTATAGTAAGTAGTTCATGCTGATCTGGTAGGTAGTGGACTCCAGTAGATAGATAAATCTAAACTAAATGAGAGGATTCGAAGGGCTCTCTTTGACAGATCAAGGACTCTGTCTACCCAGAGATACTGACCCCCTGTGCAAGGCTCACTACAGTACTGGACTGGCAGCAATAGAAAATGAGTCAATTTGGCACAACTGGATAGGTGGTAGCAGAGCAGCCCACAGGTTGGAACAGCCATAGATCTGGTGGGGCTGAACTGAAACAGACAGTCGGCATCCTAGGGACCATTTAAGCCACTACTGAATTTATTTAAATATGAGGATGATGTCATAGCTAAATAGGACTGTGTGCCTTACACAGAGTCTTGACCCCAGCACGCTGGTCAATTAATGACTGGGCTCAAGGGGTTTGGCACACTCCTTTCTGGTTTTATTGAAAGCTTTTCCCATATATGTTCAAAGGGACTATTGTGTGCTTGAAAAACTAGAAATAATTACCTGGAAAGGTGGCCATGAAATTAAGTTGCTAGGGAATGGACACAATTTTAGGTGGGAGCTTGAGTTATATCTTTAGTTTGCATTAGAAATGGTCCCATAGACATATTATTGCCTCTACCATCATTGTTGACATTGGCACCTGGGAGAAGGGCTACACATATATAGAACAGTGTGTCAAACTGGTGGCCTAAGCCTCTTAATTGTGGCCCTTGGGGCAAGCCATGTTAGGAAGAAAATGTATATTTGCATTTGATTACAAATTGAAAATGTGACCATTGATAGCTCTTTTTCAGGAGCAGAAGGGGAATGAAGAGCACTGTGGCCTTTGAACTGCTGCCCCTTTAAGAGATGGGGAACGGGTAATGAGAGAATAGAATGCTGGAGTCATGTAGTCTTTATAAGCTGGGGAGTAAGCAAGCAGCACAACAACCCGTGCAGGAGAAGGAGCTGTTGTACCCAGGAAAGAGCATGCTAGGAAGAGGAACAGCAATTGCAGAGGTTCCCTAAAAAGACATATGGGGCAGCGGTGGCAGCAGCAGCAATTGATTTTAGGGTGGGATACAGACCTCAGTAATTGACTGGGGAAGGGGTGGAATAGAGTCAGAAGGGAGAGACTGTTTGAGGAGTGAGGCATATCCCGGTGGGGAGGGTTCAGGGTTAGGGAGTATATCTGGGAACATTGTGTGTGTGGAGGGAGAGAGAGGCTGAGTTCCTGGGTGCTGGTTGGAGGGTTCCCAGGGAGGGAAGCAAATGGTTCATTCAGGAATTGGGACTGAGGAGGGTGGTCTCACAGGGATAGGGTAGGAAAGAAGCCAGAGATGGGTGTATTTCTGAGGGTAGAGGAGCTGAAGGCAAGACTTTATAAAAGAAGCCACCACTTCCCCCTCTGAGTCCTGTTGGTAATCTGAGAAAACAGATGATCAGCTTTGAATGTAAAATCTGGTATTCAGGGGGACTTGAGTTAGGCTCCCAATTAATTTTCTTTAGAACTTAAGATAGAGGAACGTGAACTGAGACCTGGAGGAGGAAAAGTCAGCTGTAAACTGCCTTCCTGATTGGGTCCCTTGACATTCTGAAGTAATATTTCTGGCCCTCAGCTGAAAATGCTGAGAACCAGGATATAGATATAGAAGCCATCCCTTGGTCTTTTGCTAGAAGTGTTTGGAGGTGGTGCTTAACAGCTGGGTGTGTCCTATCACTTAACAATAACCTCTTTCATTAGCTAAGGAGCAGTGTAGATTAGCTCTGAGATGCATCCCATCTGGCTCTCCATATATACAACCCTCTGTGTCAAGTGGGAATAAAGTGTGTGTGAGAGAGAGTGTGAGAAAATGCAGTGGCTCTCTGGATATGTATGAATACTGAATAGTTGTGACTCAAAAATATTGCACTATTTTGTACTTCTATTTTTCTCTAAACCTCCCTGTGCAAAAACTGGAATTTTATTACTGCTTGGTCTGGTGCCTTAGGGCTTGTCTACACTACCCTCTGGCTCGGCAGGCAGTGATCGATCCAGCGGGTGTTGATTTATTGTGTCTAGTATAGATGCGATAAATCGACCTCTGAGCACTCTCCCGTTGACCCCGGTACTCCATCAGAATGAGAAGCGCAAGCGGAGTCGACAGGAGAGTGGCAGCGGTCTACTTACCTCAGTGAAGACACCACGGTAAGTAGATCTAAGTACGTTGACTTCAGCTATGATATTCACGTAGCTGAAGTTGTATATCTTAGATCGACCCTGTGTGGTAGTGTAGACAAGCCCTTAGAGTACATATTGTTGCTTGTCTGCAGTGATGAATGTTTTGTGGGATCTCTCTTGTTTTTTACCTGTTATTTCCGAATACAAAGGGTTAATTTGCAGAACCTTATTGTGGTTTGTAGCTGCAGTAAACGACTGTACTGACATAAGTGGTTGAAGACAAGCAGTAAAATTGATTTCAGAGATGTAACAGTCAAAACTGTACAGTAAAAGACAAAGCCACAAGAGTCTCTTACTAGTTTGAAATTCACTTCTTCTGCAGTCTGCCCACAAGCACTTGCTGTTGCTTAATCTCAGTCCCAACAAATATTGATCAACAAAATTACTTTCCAAGGTCATCATTCTGGACAGAACATTGTGTCAGAGATAAGCTTGCCTTCTTCACAGACAGAAGTGATACCCAAAATAGAATTTGTATGAACAACTCCTTATTTGGCCCTTGGACACTGTGACATGCCTTAAAAATTAAAGCTTCTCTCTAAGGTAGTTCAGATTACAGAAATACTTTCTGAATGTTAGTCTTGGACTCTGCTAACTTGAACAGGGCAGAGTAACCTGAATTTCCATCTATATTTAAAGGGACCATATGTCTTCACTTTTCATATGATGTCCTGGGGCCTCTTTAGATACACCTGAACTATCCTGGTTTTTCATTTCACTGATCAAAACGTGTTTTTTTTTTTAAATTCACAACGAAAAATGTTGTTTCTTCAGGAGATGTTGCTACATGAAGTAGAATCACATTGTCTATTAAAACAAGTGATCAGCATGCTGAGCAATTTTGGGAACGATGAGAAAAGCCACATGAGTGTGGATGCTATCAAAGTGGATCTTTTGGTCAAAGTGAATGTGAACAACACTTAAGTGTCATTTACTACAGTCACTAGGAAGACTGAGTGTCTGGAGAGAACCTCCATTCCATGAAATATTTGTGGCGTTGAGTCAGAAGCTGCCACTATTTTATCTGAGCATTTCATTACCCTAAAAGAATGTAGGAAGAAATATGCCCAAGATTCCGGTTTTGCAAATCTAATAATCTTATTGAAACTAGACATACATTAGTTTCAATGGCTTTGAAAGACAAAGTACAGATCTACTAAAGGCATATCTTTAGAATTTGCTGAGCAGCAGAGGAAAGCCTACCATGATAGGATATAGAGGGACCTAGACAAATTAGAGGATTGGGCCAAAAGAAATCTGATGAGGTTCAACAAGGACATGTGCAGAGTCCTGCACTTAGGATGGAAGAATCCCATGCACCGCTACAGATTAGGGACCGAATGGCTAGGCAGCAGTTCTGCAGAAAAGGATCGAGGGGTTACAATGGACGAGAAGCTGGATATGAGTCAACAGTGTGCCATTGTTGCCAAGAAGGCTAACGGCATTTTGGGCTGTATAAGTAGGAGCATTGCCAGCAGATTTAGGGACGTGATCATTCCCCTCTATTCAACATTGGTGAGGCCTCATCTGGAGTACTTTGTCCAGTTTTGGGCCCCACACTACAAGAAGGATGTGGAAAAATTGGAAAGAGTCCAGCGGAGGGCAACAAAAATGATTAAGGGTCTGGAGCACATGACTTATGAGGAGAGGCTAAGGGAACTGGGATTATTTAGTCTGCAGAAGAGAAGAATGAGGGGGGATTTGATAGCTGGTTTCAACTACCTGAAAGCGGACTCCAAAGAGGATGGATCTAGAGGATGGATCTAGACTGTTCTCAGTGGTAGCAGATGACAGATCAAGGAGTAATGGTCTCAAGTGCTGCTGCTGTAGCCCGGGCCAGCGTGAGTCCAACACAGAGGGGGAGCTGGAGCTGCCAGCAGCGGAATACCCAGACGAGCTGGAGGGACCGGAGAGACCCGCTTGAGAGACCAGGTAGGAAGTAGCCCAGGGGCAGAACTGCACTGTGGGGTGGGTGTGTTTGGTCAGCGGGCGCGGATGTCCCCCCGCTGGGTCAGGGCCTTCGCCTCCCACCACTGTCAGGGCCCTGGGCTGGAACGCAGTGGAGTTGGGTGGGGCTGCGTTCCCCTACCCCGGCCAACCTGCCTTGGGTAGCACTGTGCGCTACAAACCCATACCAGCGCTCCCCTGCCTGAGGGGTGCGCCGCAGACTCGTGCCGGCGCTCCCCTGCCTGAGGGGCGCACCGCAGACTCCGGCCGGCCCACCTTCCCCGCTAATTCCCCAGCGCCCGAAAGGTGTGACTAAGGCCTGCCAGTGGGACCATAGCTCTCCATCGCCTCCTAGGGGTTCGAAGGACCAACTGAAACCTGTCACAAGTAGTGGAGAATGCGGGCAGGCGATCCCTACCCCTGCAGAAAGGGGTTAGCGCGAGGGGGCCTCTGAAGCTCCCCTACTGGAAAGATGGAGATGGAAAGGCTTATCAAGTTCCTGGCTGAGAGCCAGCAACAGCAGCAGCACCAACTCGTGCAGCAGCTGGGCACCCACCAGCAGCAGTTGCTTCAAACCCTGGGGGCCCAGCACCATGAACAACAAACCCAATGCTTCCAGCAGCTTGCAACCCTGTGGCCGGGCCATGGTGGTGCTCAACCGGAGAGGGCAGCCACCCCGACCCCTCCCACCCCACCAATCCGTCTGGCCAAGATGGGGCCTGAGGATGACCCGGAGGCCTATCTGGTGACCTTCGAGCGGGTTGCCTCAGTGGCTGGTTGGGCGACCAATGGGCGACCCTCCTTGCCCCATATCTGACGGGACTCGCCCAGAAGGCTTACCGTGGGCTCCCAGATGATGAGGCCCGCATTTATGCTCGAGTGAAAACAGCTATCTTGGATGCCTTCGACATTACCCCGGAGACTTTTCGGCGACGGTTTCGGGAAAAGGTCTACCCACCGGGCGCCAGACCCCGGGCCGTGGCCCAGGAACTGAAGGACGCAGGTACCTGATGGCTCCAACCCGAGCGTCGAACCGCAGCTGAGGTGACTGAACAGGTCATCCTCGAACAATTCGTGCACATCCTCCCACCCCAGGGGAGGGCTTGGGTGTTGCGGCACCGGCCACAAAGTCTGAGCACGGCCGCCGCGCTTATTGAGGACTTTCTCGAGGCAGAGGCCCCGATAGGACCAGCAGCCTGCCCCCCAAGCCCTGGACCCAATGCACAGAAACTTGAACGGAGGGGACCCACCTCCCAAACCAATGCACCCCACCATACCCGAGGATCAGATGGCGGCAGGACCGAGTTTTCCCGACGCCCCGAGTCCACACTACTCTCCGGCCCTGGACGCTTAACCCGACCACCGGGCCCCAGCCCACTCTGCAGCCCCACTGGTGCCCCCATGCAGCCGGCGCGCCCAGAGGTAGGATCTTGTTTCTGATGTGGCGAGTATGGTCATCTGCAACGGGGCTGTCCTGCAATGGACTGCAACTTTGGCCTGGTGTGCGCCAGGGAGCGACGGGCCCGTCCGCCCTCTGTGGCCAAACTGACAGCTCCCATGGAAGTCGCCGGGGTCCCCGTGGTGGGTCTAGTTGTTTCAGGCTGTGGGCAGACCTTGTCCGCCAGGCGCTCTTCTCGGACACCAAGCGGACCATTGGGGAAGTACGGATTCAGTGCATCCACGGAGACGTAAAATCATACCCCACGGTTCGGGTTCCCATCACGGTGAATGGAGCAACTCAGTTAATGAATGTGGCGGTGCTTTATCCCTCGCCTACCCAGTGACCCTGGGCCGTGACTGGCCTGACTTCGTCGAGGTGCTCCAATCCCTACCCACTAAAGAAGCGTTCGAGGAGCCACGCCTGAGAAGAAGACAGGACCTGACTTGAGCTCCGACCCTGGAGCTGACCCAGGTCCCACCCCGGGGCAGGATGGCCTGGAAATGGCTGGTCCCCCTCCTGACCTGGTGGACTTTAGCCGGGATCAAAGGGAGGACCCTACGCTCCGGTTTGCCTATGAGCAGCTGGCCCGGGTGGATGGTGAGGTCGTGAAGGCGTGGCGCACCACCCAATGGCCCCGGTTTGAACTCAACCAGGACCGGCTCTACCGCCTTGACCGAGACCCCCAGACCCAAGAGGTCCGGACCCAACTCGTGGTCCCCCGCATTCATCGTCGGGCTGTCCTGAAGCTTGCGCATGACATCCCGGCTGCCGGCCATTTAGGGCAGGAAAAAACTGTGGCCAGGGTCCTGGCTAGGTTCTTCTGGCCCGGCGTCCACCGTGAGGTGAAGGATTACTGTGTGTTGTGCCCAGACTGCCAACATGCAGCCCCGGCAGGGGTACGGAAGGCCCCCCTGGTCCCTTTATCAGTCGTAGGTGTACCATTTGAGCGGGTAGCAATGGACCTGGTTGGGCCTTTTCCAAAAAGTAAGGCGGGCCATCAATACATCCTCGTCCTGATGGACTATGCCACCCGCTTCCCCGAGGCCGTCCCCTTAAGAAGTATCACTGCCCGCACTATTGCGAAGGAGCTTGTGAAGATCTTTGCAAGGGTGGGCCTCCCACGGGAGATTCTCACTGATCAAGGGACCAATTTCACGTCTAAGCTGTTCCGTCAGGTATATGCCCTATTGGGGATTAAGAAATTGCAGACCTCGGTCTACTATCCCAAGACTGACGGATTGGTCGAATGGTTTAACCGGACCCTGAAGGGAATGTTGCGGCGTTTCCCCATCCAGGACCTCCGCCAGTGGGACCAGCTGCTCCCTCCTTTACTACTGACAATTCAAAGTCCCCCAGGCATCCACTATGAGCTCCTCTATGGGCGGGGTGTTGTACCTCTTGAGGGAGACTTGGGAACACAACCCGTCCGCAACACAGGGTTTCTTGCAATACGTCTTACAACTGCAGGGGCGGCTGGCACGGGCGGGCGAGCTCGCAAGGGAGAACTTAAACACAGCCCAAAGAGCCCAGGAGCAGCACTACAGTCGGGGCGCCCAGGCTCGATCATTTGGGCCAGGGGACCGAGTACTCCTCCTGCTCCCCTCGGAGGAATCAAAGCTTTTTGCCCGCTGGCAGGGTCCGTATGAGGTCCTCTGCCAGGTAGGGCCTGTCACCTACAAAATTCGGCAACCTGGTCACCGTAAGGAAAAGCAGATTTATCATGTAAATCTCTTAAAACCCTGGCAGGACCGGGAAGGGCTCCTAGTTGCCCCATATCCCCACAAACCGGACCTGGGGCCCCAACCGCCCGAGGAGTCGGATAATGGAGAGCCCCAGCTAGCAGAGACACTCACAGTTGAGCAGCAAGAACAGGCACTGTGCTTAGTAAGGGCATTCCCCAATACATTCACCATGAAACCCGGGTGGACTACGCTCACCTACCTTGTGATCCAGATGGAACCCGGGGTGGTGGTCCGAGAGACAACCCGGCCATTGCCTAGGTGAATGCGGGAGGCCGTAGAGGAAGAAGTCCAGGCGATGTTGGATCTAGGTGTTATTGAGCGCTCCCAGAGCGAGTGGCGGAGCCCCGTCGTCCTCACACCAAAGCCAGATGGGAGCCAGCGGTTTTGCATTGACTTCCGGAGGGTAAACGCCATTTCAAAATTTGACTCTTATCCAATGCCCCGCATCGATGAGCTCCTCGACCGGCTCGGGGAGGCCTGTTATATCACCACTTTAGATCTCACCAAGGGGTACTGGCAGGTCCAAGGAGAAGACCGCGTTTGCCACCCCTTCCGGGTTATACCATTTCACCCGGATGCCTTTCGGCCTACATGGGGCCCTAGTCGGAAGCTGTTCCCCAGAGAACAGAACTACTCCGTCATGGAGAAAGAGGCCCTAGCAGTTAAATGGGCGGTCGATGCTCTCCGCTACTACATCCTCGGGGCCCCCTTTATACTGGTTATGGACCACGCACCCCTGAAGTGGCTTAATAAGATGAAGGACAATAATGCCAGGCTGATGCGGTGGTATCTAGCTCTGCAGCCCTATGCCTTCACGATTCACCATTGGGTGGGACGGGACAACGCCAATGCGGATTTCCTATCCCGCATCGGAGAGGGTGAGGACGCCAGCTCCGAGGATCGGGAGCTGGATTTGAGGGGTGGGGTATGTAGGGAGCCAGGGTGGCTTCCCTCCGAACCAGAGGGTAAAGAGCCACCCTCTCAGCCTGAGTGGGCGGGGCCAGACCAAGCTTCCACCAATCCCCGGAAGGGGAGGGGTGGGACAGGAAGTACAAAGGGCGGGGCCCTTTGTCCATTGAGGAGAGCACCAGGGAGGGAGATCAGACACAGGCTGCTCCCTCGCGATCCTGCTGCTGACCCAGGGGAGGCCCTGGGCCAGGAGGAACCTGACCGGGAGGAAGGCCTGTGGTGACCAGGACTGCCAGCCACTGAGTACCCAGAGGACCTGGAGGGGCCCGGCTGTAGCCCGGGCCAGTGTGAGTCCGACACAGAGGGGGAGCTGGAGCTGCCAGCAGCGGAATACCCGGACGAGCTGGAGGGACCGGAGAGACCCGCTTGAGAGACCAGGTAGGAAGTAGCCCAGGGGAGAACTGCACTGTGGGGTGGGTGTTTTTGGTCAGTGGGCGCGGATGGCCCCCCGCTGACCCAGCGGTGGGAACTTTGCCTCCCGCCACTGTCAGGGCCCTGGGCTGGAATGCAGTGGAGTTGGGTGGGCCTGCGTTCCCCTACCCCGGCCAACCTGCCTTGGGTAGCACTGTGCGCTACAAACCCATACCAGCGCTCCCCAGCCTGAGGGGCGCGCTGCAGACTCGTGCCGGCGCTCCCCTGCCTGAGGGGCGCGCTGCAGACTTGTGCCGGCGCTCCCCTGCCTGAGGGGCACGCTGCAGACCTGTGCCGGTGCCCCTCCCCCCCCCCCCGCCTGAGGGGCGCGCTGCAGACCTGTGCCGGCGCCCCTCCCCCCCCGCCTGAGGGGCGCGCCGCAGACTCGTGCCGGCGGCCCCCCCCCCGCCTGAGGGGCGCGCTGCAGACTCGTGCCGGCGCTCCCCTGCCTGAGGGGCGCGCTGCAGACTCCGGCCGGCACACCTTCCCTGCTAATTCCCCAGCTAATTCCCACACCCAAAAGGTGTGACTAAGGCCTGCCAGTGGGACCAGCTCTCCATCCAACTCTCCATCGCCCCCTAGGGGTTCGGAGGACCGACTGAAACCTGTCACATCCCCATTTCCCCATTGTTTGTCTGTATAATCTCTGTCTGGTTCTGTGATTGTTTCTGTCTGCTGTATAATTAATTTTGCTGGGTGTAAACTAATTAAGGTGGTGGGATATAATTGGTTAAATAATCATGTTACAATACGTTAGGATTGGTTAGTTAAATTTCAGTAAATGATTGGTTAAGGTATAGCTAAGCAGAACTCAAGTTTTACTATATAGTCTGCAGTCAATCAGGAAGTGGGTGGGTGGGGGAAATGGGAACAGGGAATGGGGGTGGGGAAATTGGAATCATGTTTGACTAAGGGCAGGAATGGGAACAGGGACACAGGTGTAAGGCTCTGTGGTGTCAGAGCTGGGAAGGGGGACACTAAGGAAGGAAACTGGAATCATGCTTGCTGGAAGTTCACCCCAATAAACATCGAATTGTTTGCACCTTTGGACTTCGGGTATTGTTGCTCTCTGTTCATGAGAGAAGGACCAGGGAAGTAAGTGGGTGAAGGAACAAGCCCCCTAACAGTCACTTTTATTGTCAGTGCTCTAAAAAACAGAGCAAGGTTGGGGGAACCAAAATTGAACCTTTTCTTATATATGGGTGTGATGGGGTATATACCCCATCCTGACTCTGAAAGGGTTAAAGTGAGCCTGGGAGGCCAATTAATGCTCCTGACTGCACTTGGCTGATCTGGTTAGGTCCTGTGATGGTGTTGCTGGTGTAGATATGTGGGCAGAGGTGGCATCGATGGATTGCTTGCATGGATTGGTTCCTGAGTTAGAATTACTATGGTGCGGTATGTAGTTGCTGGTGAGAATATGCTTCAGGTTGGCGGGTTGTCTGTGGGCGAGGCCTGGCCTGCCTCCCAAGGCCTGTGAAAGTGAGGGATCATTGTCCAGGATGGGTTGTAGATCACTGATGATGCATTGGAGAGGTTTTAGCTGAGGACTGTATGTGATGGCCAGCGGAGTTCTGTTCGTTTCTTTCTTGGGCTTGTCTTGCAGCGGGAGGCTTCTGGGTACACGTCTGACTCTGTTGATCTGTTTCCTTATTTCCTCGTGTGGGTATCGTAGTTTTGAAAATGCTTGGTGAATTTCTTGTAGGTATTGTTCTCTGTCTGACGGTTTGGAGCAAATGCAGTTGTACCTCAGCGCTTGGCTGTAGACAACGGATCGTGTAGTTCCCCTTCTAACTAACACAGCTACCCCTCTGATACTTGAAACTCTGATGTTTTCTGTAGGTCATGCCACAGTCACTTTAATGCAACTACAAACAAATTGGAGCAGGAAATAGGCAAGCTATGTCTGAGTCTGTGGACCCAATTCTTCCTTTACCCACCCCCATATAGTGCCTTTGATTTTTGACATAGTAAACCAGTGTAATGAGAGGAAAATCAGCTCTTAGGTACTCAATCAGGTCGAGACAATTTAAAATACCTCATTTTCTTGGCCTAATTCTACTCTCAGGCCTGGTCTACACTGGGGGGGCGGGGCGAGCTAAGTTGGTCTAAGTTACGCAACTTCAGCTTCGAAAATAGCGTAACTTAAGTCAATGTACTTAGAGCTACTTACCATGGTATCTTCACTGCGGTAGGTTGACTGCTGATGATCCCCCGTTGTCTCTGCCTATGCTTTTCGCTTTGGTGGAGTACCAGAGTCCACAGGCGCCGACTCTGTGGGTGCTCTGGGGATGGAGCACCCACGGGGAAAAATTGGTGGGTGCTCTGCACCCACTGGCAGCCAAGCTCCCCATCCCACCCCCCTGCAGCTCACCTCACCTCCGCCTCCTCCCCTGAGCGCTCTGCATCCCCGCTTCTCCTCCCAGCACTTGCCGCAATGAAACAGCTGTTTCGCAGCATAACAGGCTGCTTTAAAAAGAGGCGGGACTGGGGCGGGGATTTGGGGAAGGGGTTGGAATGGGGGCAGGGCAGGGGTGGAGCTGGGGCAGGGCCGGGGGCAAGGGGGGGTCAAGCACCCACCGGCACCAGCAGAAGTTGGCGCCTATGCCGGAGTCGACGGAAGAGTGCTCGGCGGTCGATTTATCTCATCTTCACTAGACGTGATAAATCGACCCCCGCTGGATTACTCGCTCTGCAGGTAAGTGTAGACATGCCCTCACTCATGTCTACACTTACCTCCAGAGCGATCGCATTGCTCCTCATTGTAGGTATCTTATCCTAATTGTTGCTAGTGACATTTTTATTCTCGGTGTTCTAGTTATTTTATGAATGCAAAGAGCAAAGTTTGCCACTTTTAACCTTCGGCTCTGTATAGTAATTTAGGAGTAGTACAGGTAGGTTTTTTTCTTTTGCCAATTGATTATCAAGCTTGAGTGGTTATTCAGTCTTCTTGCAAGCTTAATCTACAGCTCTGAGACTGCCAATTACAGCAGATGCATACGTCGTCAATTATCTCAAGAGCAAATAGAAACGGGAAGCGATCAGTCTGTTGTGGGTTTGCCTGCATTGAGGCTCAGGAGGCCCTTTAAATCATTTAATCAAGCTTCATGGAAGAGCCAAAAAAACAACAGGCCCTTACTCAAAGTCATAACAAGCTTCTTTCTTTGCTGTTCTACCTCCCTATTACCAGATTTTTTTTTGTCTTTTAAATAACTTTAACATACTAACGGCTTTTTTTCAAAATGATTACTGTTCCCATAATGTTACAGGGACATGTGACTGGACTGAACAGCAAGGGCCTGCTCTTATTGAACTGAGTGGGAGTCTTTCCACTAAAGTTACCCAGAGTTGGATTAAGGCCCAAAAACACTATATGTTGTATGTGTGCACAGACACACATTGTATATTTAAAATATACTGTGTGTGGTCTCCTTGAGGAAATCCTATTCTTTAAGTAAATTGATAAAGATTTTCTAAGATGCTAGTTAAGAAAGAAACAGAGAAATTTAGCCCAGGCAGTGTTATGTTAACTAGCAGCTGAATTACCTGACCTAATAAAGGTGTTACATAAATATGAGATCCAAGACATATTCCTATTTGCATCTCTGTTCATCAAGAATCAGTTGATACACTTTATTTAAAACCATGTCTTGCACAGAGGAAAGTGGAATTATAAAGCAGGGAAAAAAATAATAATGAGCACTTATAAAATTGGACCTCATTTAGTGGGAGGAGGGATTCTTCTACCCAAACAGACATTTTCTACCTGAGATGATGTGATGGGGGTGTTCACCCCACATGGACGTGAAATGTATTAATGGTAGTCTTGTGGGTCTGCCACACCCCATCCCAGAAAGAAGCAGTGGAGGTGAATCCTCCAAGTGGCCTAGAGAGACTGAATGGAGCAGCCAATCAGGGCCCAGTGGGCTAGTACAAAAGAAGCTGTAGAGCAGCGCAGGGGTTAGTTGCTGAGGGGAATTCAAGGCGTGAGGACTGTGTTCCTAGTAGGCTGCACGAAGGGTAGCACCTTATCCAGAACAGTTGAAGGCAGGGCCCAGGGGAACAAGAGGGAATTTCTGGCCAGCTGCTGGGACTTGCTAGCTGAATGCCCTGAGGTCAGAGTGAAGAAGTTACTGGGCTCAATTTAGTTGAAGAGCTGCACCTGAGTTGGGACCCAAGTAGTGGGTGGGCCCAGGTTTCCCTCACCCCCGCACCTCTTTTAACCACTGGGGAAGTGGCTGTAATGATGGACTGTACCTGGGAAGGGGGATATACAGATCATGACTCGGCCAGAGGGCTGAGTCATGAAGAGGATGCTATGATTTTTGGGCTGAGGAGGGTCTGCGGGTGGAGACAATGACAGGAGAGGCACCACCTGGAGAAGGCACACTGGCTGGTGGAGCAAATCTCTGTGATGGCCAGCAGGAGGCGCCGCTGTTGTGAGTGGCCACCGTCATAGATGGAAACTGAAATCCACGCTTTTAAATGCAACACAATGTAAAGTATCTAAAAGCAAGAATCTGTCTCTTTTTAATGACCTTGGCTCCCAGCTGGAGGATTAGTTTTCACTGACAATGGGAGGCTACCTTTATACAGAAAAGAAGCAGCTTATCGTAGAAAACAACCTTGTTTTGCAGGGACAGGAGGTGGGAGTTCTTATGGGCAAGCTAGCTGGGAATCTTAAAAAAAATAGTATCAGATATAAGGAGCTGGTAAAGAATACAGCTTTAAATGTCAGATTATAAGTGGGTGTGAAGAGTGGAATCCCAATACATTTGACAACAGCAATGTTTATCATAAAGACAATAATATGATGTTAATTAAGGTATTCTCACGTCTAAAAATGCTAGCTAGCATATCATATGCCACCCCAATACATACGTGCCATAAATCCTCTCTCCGAAAATCTTAACATCTGACTTGGAGTTCTTGGATTGTCTGCTACCTTAAATTTGCCAACAGCCAATGGGAACCCTCGTTCGTAACTGTGTAGGATTTCTAGGGCTTTATTTATGCTAGGTTTCATATGAGAGAGAGAGAGAGAGAATCTCTTGCAGCATCCACAGACAATTTAGGAGTTTCCCCAGCTTTCACTGGAAGGTGACAAAAGAAGGAATTTGTGGCATTAAATCCAGGTACAGTAGCTAAGCAACAAAAGCACATACATCACACACTTAGGATATGTCTACAATGGAGTTGGAGGTGTAATTTCCAACTTGAGGAGACATAGCTACGCTCTCTGTGATCAAGCTAGTATGCTGAAAATAGAGGTGTAGCCATGGCAGTGTGAGGAGCAGGAATGTGCTAGCTGCCCCAAGTAAGTTCCTAGGGTCTCAAATGGAAACAAACTTGAAGCTGCTAGCCTCACCTGCCACTATTGCTGCTGTGTCTACACTTCTATTTTTAGTGTGCTAGCTCAATGAGTGCTAGTGTGGTTATGTCTACCTAAGCTGGAAACTCAACCTTCCAGCTCCAGTGTAGACATACCTCTTAGGTTATATGTGGCTAATGTGAAGTAGACAAGTAAAGTCTGTGGTGGTACTTGCTCCATTGTCATCTCGGCTGAACTCCTCATCCATGTCATCATCTCCTTTTGCTCTGACAATTACAACTCCTTTTACTTTGCTTCCCCCAAGTTCCAGCTCTCCAGCATTCCTACTGCCTTCTCGAACACATTAGGAAGCCTGACAGTGTTGCGTCAATCTCCAAACACCTTTACTAGACATCTTTTCAGACCCTAGTTGAAAATTGTCCTCCATCGTCATAAAACCCTCAAACTTACCCCATTGTAGAACATAATTGTTTAATCTAGAGCAGCCTTTCGTTCTGTGCCATCATACAGTCTCACCACAATCAATGTAACAGAATTCTCTTTGGTAATGTAATTCCCTGGGGTGTGTGTTAAGCCTTCTCCCATTTCTCTTCCAGGTGCTTAGTATCACCACTATTTTGAGCAGCTTCTTCCCTCCCATCTTCCAGGTCTCTGCTGGCTCTTGATTGCTGATGACAGCTTAGAGATCTCTCTCTGGATGCTGATCTCTGTATTCAGAGTCTCAGAGATGTACATACTCCCTTTCTGGGGAATGAGAAGTTAGCAGGGACTCTCTGAGGCACACTGTCTCTGTTCCTGTTTCCAAACTTAAAACTCTTTCTTTATAATCTGTCACCTCTTCCGCAGTTGACTAAATGTGGGCTGTGTTGCTCTGGCTTGTAAGTGGTCCAGCAGACTATTTGTTGATCCCATGCAGAATCATCATAGGACTGGAAGGAACCTTGAGAGGTCTTCTAGTCCAGACCCCTGCACTTATGGCAGGACTAAGTATTATCTAAACAATCCTTGACAGGTGTTTGTCTAACCTGCTCTTAAAAATCTCCAATGATGGAGATTCTACAACCTCCCTAGGAAATTTCCTTAACTATACTGATATTAGGAAGGTTTTCCTAACATAAATTCATAGATATTTAGGTCAGAAGGGACCATTATGATCATCTAGTCTGACCTCCTGCACAATGCAGGCCACAGAATTTCACCCACCACTCCTACAAAAAAAACCTCACACCTATATCTGTGCTATTGAAGTCCTCAAATCGTAGTTTAAAGACTTCAAGGAGCAGAGAATCCTCCAGCAAGTGACCCGTGCCCCATGCTACAGAGGAAGGTGAAAAACCTCCAGGGCCTCTTCCAATCTGCCCTGGAGGAAAATTCCTTCCCGACCCCAAATATGGCAATCAGCTAAACCCTGAGCATGTGGGCAAGATTCATCAGCCAGGTACTACAGAAAATTATTTCCTGGGTAACTTGGATCTCACCCCATCTAATAGCCCATCACAGGCCATTGGGCCTATTTACCATGAATATTTAATTACCAAACCATGTTATCCCATCATACCATCTCCTCCATAAACTTATTGAGTTTAACATCCAACCTAAACTGTCCTTTCTGTAATTTAAACCCATAGCTTTTTGTCCTGACCTCTGAGGTTAGCAAGAACAATTTCCCCTCCCTCCACTTTGAAACAACCTTTTATGTATTTGAAAACACTTATCATGTCCCCCTCATCAGTCTTCTCTTCTCCAGACTAAACAAACCCAATTTTTTCACTTTGCCCTCAAAGGTCATGTTTTCTAGACCTTTAATCATTTTTGTTGCTTTTTCTCTGGACTTTGTCCAATCTGTACATGTTTCCTGAAATGTGGTGCCCAGAACTGGACACAATACTCCAGTTGAGGCCTAATCAGCACAGAGTGGAGTGGAAGAATTCATGTCTTCATTACAACACTACTCCCACTAATACATCCCAGAACAATGTTTGCTTTTTTTGTAACAGTGCTACACTGTTGACTCATATTTAGAGGTTTCCCCTCCACCCTCTCCTGCTGGTAATAGCTCACCTTACCTGATCACTCTCATTACAGTGTGTATGGTAACACCCATTGTTTCATGTTCTCTGTGTATATAAATCTCCCCACTGTATTTTCCACTGAATGCATCCGATGAAGTGAGTTGTAGCTCACGAAAGCTTATGCTCAAATAAATTTGTTAGTCTCTAAGGTGCCACAAGTCCTCCTTTTCTTTTTGAGGATACAGACTAACACGGCTGCTACTCTGAAACCTGTCATATTTAGCTTGTGATCCACTATGACCCCCAGATCCCTTTCCACAGTAGTCTTTCTTAGGCAGTCATTTCCCATTTTGTATGTGTGCAACTGATGTTTCCTTCCTAAGTGGAATACTTTGCATTTGTCCTTATTGAATTTTATCCTATTTACTTCAGACCATTTCTCTAGTTTGTCCAGATCATTTTGAATTTTAATCCTATCTTCCAAAGCACTTGCAACCTCTCCCTGCGTGGTATTGTCCACAAACTTTATGGGTGTTGTGACAAAGTCAGGTGGGACGGCTGCAAGAGGGTACTGGGAGGCCGATATATTAGCCCTAGAACGTTAAAGGCCCTTTTTCCTACAAGCTGAGAAGGGGTTACCTCAGGTCAATTAGGGACACCTGAATCCAATTAAGGGCTGCCTGTGGCCTTTAAAAATCTCCTCCTCTGGTGTGTGTGTGTGTGTGTGAGAGAGAGACAAGCTGCTGCCAGGCTAGTGGCAGCAGGGAAATAAACTGCTCCAAGGTGAGAGGCTGTGCTCCTTCCCATAGGGGAGACAGCTAAACCTGAGTGCCAGCTAGGGGAAGGACTGATCCCATGGCAACCAACAGGACAACACCTTGCCCCAGAGAGGGGGCAGCAAAAGGTACCCCCCTGGGTTTTTGTTTGAGACTGGTTCTTTTTTGTTTGGTGGAGGATCACCCCTTAGGCTGATCCTCAGGCCTACCCTGAAAATACGACCAAGGGACCACAGAAGGAGGAAGGCAAACCCTGCCTGAGGGGGGCTGATTACCCCACGCCCACCATCAGCAGAGGGGAAAGCATGAAGGCTGGCGAGAGAAAAGAGGTGCCTTGCCACAGTGTACTTTCTATGCTATTATATAAATCTTTGATGAACATGTTGAACAGAACCGGACCCAGAACTAATCCCTCGATATGTCCTTCCAGTCTGACTGTGAGCCACTGATAACTTCTCTCTGGGAATGGTTTTCCAACCAGTTATGCACCCACCTTATAGTAGCTCCATCTAGGTTGTATTTCCTTAGTTTGTTTATGAATCCTCACTATTGGCACCAGTCGGGGTTTTAATTGATTGTCCCCATGCCTGACTCGAAGCATGCTGGGAATGGGTCAGAGGGCTTTGGTAGCCATCTGACTTATAGGTGTTTGAATAGAGCCCGCAGAGGAAATTCCCAAGTGGGTGTTACAGTAATTCCTGCCCCTGGAACAGGCTTGTACTGTTAAATACCGTTGATTCTCTTGCTAATTTGAAATTTCATCATGGAAAATATTTTTTGTTGTGCTTCTTAATTCTCTGTCTCTGGAGAGAACTGTAACTCTAGTTAAATGTCTTAGAACATAGACTGGATGAAAGATGATATACAACATAAATCTGCAGTGTACTGTACTATCTGATCCAATGACACACACGTGAAGGGTAAAAACTTGGTTTCTTTAACTTGTTTATTGAGCAGTCAGTAAGGTCTGGTGAAAAGCTGGCAGTGTTGTAACTATAAAACCTAGTTGAGGGAGGAAAAGAGCATTTTGGATTCTTTTGGCTTGGTTTACAAACTCAAGTGACATCTCCCAAGCCCACAAAAGCTGCTTTTGATTAAAATCCAAACAGAAGGGGGCTGGAAAAGACTAGCTCTATTAAGCTGTTGTTGCAGAAGAGACTTCATTAATATTCTGCACTTGTTTTATACAGAACAATGAGTCAGCCTGGTCACTAATATTGCTCCTTCTATTCTATGGGATTCTAAGACTGCCCCAGCCACAGAGCTGAGGATTCCCCTGATATGGGGACATACTGAGATGACACAAAGCCATGTCATGGGCTAGGGAAGTATGGGAGCGTTGGTGGCTGTTTACATTTTAACTGTCAAAATCTAGATTTATGGGTTTGGGTTTATTAATTGTGAGATTTTCGGTGAGTGCTCATGTGACGTGCCAGGGTGAGAGACCTGGACATTGAAGTCATCTGTCCCATAGCAGAGGTACAGAAGACGGAGCAGCAGAGAGCAACTCAATGCTTGCTCAGATCCTTAGCTGGGGAGAATGGCTTAACTCTGGTGTAACATCAGATACTTCAGTGGAGCTACTTTGACTTACACCAGCTGAGGATCTGAACCACTGCCTTCTCAATGCACCTTGGCACTGGCGCAGAGACACTGTCTCTCTCTTATCTGTATGAGTCCATTTTGGGGCAGTCAGTGAATAACTCCTAAATAATCATCATTTAGCAGAGAAAGGATAGGCTCCATGTCCCATTCTTGGTCTTTCTGCTTCCCAGGGTGTCAACTGTGATTTTTTTTTTAATTATGTAAACACTTGTTGACTGGGATGACCAGATTCATTTCACATGCATCAAAGCCTAGATCTTTTGAAGGATTTCTAGACATGCCCATGTAGCAGATGTGTTTGAAGGACAATAGAAGAATAGAAGATGATTGCTTGGTGAGGGAAAACATATCTGCACGCATTTGCTAAAGGCCATGCTCTCCCCGGTGTAAATCAGTTAACTAAGTGGAGGTATCCTGATCTACAAAGCTGAGGATCTGGCCGTGTCTGTACCCTTTCTAGTCCCTTTTTCAGAACCATGAGGGTGACTGGTTTTCATTCAAATGAAGATTTGGGAAACAGCTCTTTGTGCAATTATGGGTATTTGCACATCAATTAGTGTATTCGCACACAAATTAGTAGTTGTGCAACAAGTGATCGCTCATCCATCTTTGTTCCTGTAGGCTTTGTGCATTTGGAACTGGGGGTGTTGGGACAGAAGGAGGAAACAGAAGAGGTTTTTTAAAGGCAATTTCTTTCACAAACACGAACATCGGCAGCATGAGGAGGAGAGGAGACAGAGAGAAAAATGTTTGAGCAGTAGGACTATCACTTCTCCGGATCCACACTCTGAATATGTCCCTTCCCTCAGAATGCAGGGCAAGGTGTCTATAGAGTGACCAGATAATGTGTTAGAAGGACAAACACTGGGGGTCAACCACTCTATCCGTGACATGGGGCCAGACATTGTTCAACATCAAAGAACTGATGGTAATGGGAGGGTCATCTGCCCCCCTGCCTTTGTCAGGAAGAAATGAGGGGTCAAAAAAAGCATCATCAGTTAAAGTGACAGTGATAACAGCAACAAGTATGTGCTGTGAATGTGAGGGGTACACTGAATGTGAGATCAGTTAGACAGTCATTACATCTTAGCTATTTTTCTCTTCCCCTCCATCCTCTGGGGAGAAGGAAGGAACCCAGCTATCTTAAAATCTAGGATACACATCACTTGAAGGCAAAAATGCTCTTTCTTGTGCAAAAGAGAAAGTAAACATTTAAAATGTCCTTAAAATTTCCTACATCTTATCACTTGCTATCTCCCTCGTACCTACAGAACTTCTTACTTCTCCTCTCAATACCCATTGATTTCTTCAGTTGCTGCTCCTGTTTATAAACATTTGGTTGTCCAATGGGGAACAGAACCATACCAGGTGACCAAATATCATATCCTTGAAAGAGCATCCACTACAGGCAGTTTGCAAAAATCCCATAAATTCAAATGTTTTTGTAAATACAATTTGTTGAACAGAAGATGAAGTTTAACCTAAATCTGAGAACCTTTAATGAATCTAGAGATGTGCATTGTTTTTTTTGTTCTAGGGTTGCTTGTGGGTGTTGAGCTGTGCATACTGGTTTGTTACTGTAGGGTTATTTATGAATTTTCACATTGCTCTTAAATGAGAGTAAAAAGAAGTGACTCATTTTGAAAAACCAAGCAATTACACATAATTAATATCCAGGAAAATCATGATCGAAATCAAATCTCAAAGAGAGTTGCAGTACAGGACTTTGCAAGGCTATATAAGAAAATGGCCCTGGTAAATCACATTTTAGGTCTACCAAGCTTGTCACATCCCTTTTTAATAAACAAGTGATTAAAAAAATAAAAATAAAGCCAGGTGTTTGTACCCAAATTTTCCCAGGCAACTGTTGTGTTAAATCATCATTGAAAGGTATGTATTTGTCCTTACTTGTAGGTAAAGTAGAGCTGAAACCTTTCTTGTCTGTTTGGCATCATTATCCTTTTACACACAGCTAAATGCCAGCCATAAATATTATCCATTGCTAGTAATTATTCATGTCGCATACCAACTTCAAAACACTGAAACTGCAGCTTCAGCCTCATGTACAATTAAAAAAGAGAGGATTTAGAATCAGAGGAAGGTGCTTCCTCATCCCTCTGTCTGCTTTTTTAAGCAAAAGCATCAAGTAGGTAACAGCCCTTGACAGACAGGAACATATCAAGATAGATTACCAAATATTTACAGAGTAGCTGAAGTAGAACAGGAACTTCATTTTTAAAATGTTATAGTAATGCTCCATCACACAGATCTCACTCCTGTGGAATATTAATAAATAAAGCTATTGTTTGTTAAATAGAAAAGGTAGATAAAGGTATATTTGTGGTTTTAATTTACAAATAAAACCTGAACTTGTTTTTGCAGATGATACACAACTTGGCATGTTTAGCACTCATAGTTAAGGTTCTGCTTAACTCAGGAAGGTCAGCTGATGGAAAAACTGTGGTTTGCAGAGCAACCTTGTTAGTAGTGCCATTATCTGCTGGCATCATAGTACATGAGAGATGAAAAGACATGATATTTTGTGTTTATAAAGAACCTCTCGTCCCACAGAATTCCCCAGTTAATCAGACAGCACTAGTGAAATTCTACTACATCTGAGGTGGAGGCCAACAGACAGGCAGAGAACTCGTGTACCACATTGTTTAACATACCACATGCTGGGTGATAATATGAAAGGACTCCATGCTTTTAAAACTAAAGTTGCTCTTAAAAGAAATATTTATAGAAGTGCTGCAGCTGCTGCTAACATTCCAGCCACATGCATGCAGACTATCTATTCAACTCAGCCATCTTAATAGGAGATTCTCTTGTTTCTGGGGCTTGTCCCAGTGTGCCTCTTGGTTTTAAATACAATGGTGTTTTGCCCTATTCTTTGTAAATGCTTGAATTCTGGTCACCTAAAGGAGCTGAGAATGACAGCAGAGTGGTTTAGTAGAGATGCACCTGAAGGACCTCTCCTTAGCTTGCATCCCCTCCTTCCCCATCCCCCACCAGCCCTCCTTGGCATAGACAATTTAAGGGATTGTATTAAGAAAGTAAGAAAATACTGACAGGTTTCAGAGTAGCAGCCGTGTTAGTCTGTATCAGCAAAAAGAACAGGAGTACTTGTGGCACCTTAGACTAACAAATTTATTAGAGCATTAGCTTTCGTGGGCTACAGTCCACTTCATCAGATGCATAGAATGGAACATATAATAAGAAACACACACACACACACACACAGAAGGTGGAAGTTGCCATACAAACTGTAAGAGGCTAATTAAGTTGAGCTATTATCAGCAGGAGAAAAAACCCTTTTGTAGTGATAATCAAGATGGCCCATTCAGACAGTTGACAAGAAGGTGTGAGGGTACTTAACATAGGGAAATAGATTCAATATGTGTAATGACCCAGCCACTCCCAGTCTCTGTTAACCCAAGTTAATGGTATCTAGTTTGCATATTAATTCAAGCTCAGCAGCATATTCATTCTCGTTGGAGCCTGTTGTTGAAGGTTTTCTGTTGCAAAATTGCCACCCTTAAATCTTTTACTGAGTGGCCAGAGAGGTTGAAGTGTTCTCCTACTGGTTTTGGAATGTTATGATTCCTGATGTCAGATTTGTGTCCACTTATTCTTTTGTGTAGAGACTGTCTGGTTTTGCCAATGTACATGGCAGAGGGGCATTGCTGGCACATGATGACGTATATCACATTGGTAGATGTGCAGGTGAACGAGCCCCTGATGGCGTGGCTAACATGATTAGGTCCTATGATGGTGTCACTTAAATAAATATGTGGACAGAGTTGGCATCGGGCTTTGTTGCAAGGATAGGTTCCTGGGTTAGTGTTTTTGTTGTGTGGTACGTGGTTGCTGGTGAGTATTTGCTTCAGGTTGGGGGGCTGTCTGTAAGCAAGGACTGGCCTGTCTCCCAAGATCTGTGAGAGTGAGGGATCACTTTTCAGGATAGGTTGTAAATCTTTGATGTGCTGGAGAAGTTTTGGTTGGGGGCTGAAGGTGACAGGTAGTGGCATTCTATTATTTTCTTTGTTGGGCCTGTCCTGTAGTAGGTGACTTCTGGGTACTCTTCTGGCTCTGTCAATCTGTTTTTTCACTTCAGCAGGTGGGTATTGTTTTAAGAATGCTTGATAGAGATCTTGTAGGTGTTTGTCTCTGTCTGAGGGATACTGAGCATGGAACAGGCACATGTTTATCTCCCCTTATTAAAAGTGGACAAATTTACTCATGGTACAAAAAGACAAGTAATATTCATCAGCTGTTTTATTATTAACTCCAACTCCTCCAAATTTCTGTGCCCCTGGACATGTTGCATGTTTCCATCTTTCCTTCCATTTCGGAAAGCCCACCGCTTTATCTGACCTTTGTAGGTTAGCCTTAATTTTACAGCCCCTGAACCAGCAAAGCACTTAAGTACGTGCTTCACTATATGTCCATGAATAATCCCAATTAGATCAATAGGACTGTTCACATGCTTTTGAGGTCTCACTTGAAAGACACTTCCCCCACCACACACATACAGTGAACTCAATTTATCTGGATCGGGAAGAGTTGACCCTGGTGGGAATTGAATCTGTTATTTCAAGGAGTCTGCCTATTTCTAACCTGATCCCTCTGACAAGAGGGGGCGGGGGAAGCACAAACCATAGGGCGGTGTGTGTGTGTATATGTACCCTGCATTGGCATTTCCCAGTGAATGTATTTCTTCCTCAAGTTTAGTTAATTTATAAGTACTGCACGTGTCCAACAGGCTCTTTCATTACAAGGGAGATTGTTTGTTATGTTGGCAGCAGCAGAGAAAACCGCAGGTAATCTCAGTAATCCCTCTGAATTGTTTATGCAGCACATATTTATTTGTTGTAAATGTATGTTTGTCAGGGCAGGAGTTCAGCAAAAGTGAATTTGTCCCTAACCTGGTAATACAATAATTTCAGCAAAGGGAACTCTAGAGACCAGAGGTCTCTGCAACCTTTTAGTTAAAAATCTTCCTGGGAGCTATGTTTATGCAGATGTACTAAAAAATTAAATTAACCTCAGTAGGGGAAAAAAAATCTCTTTACTGAACACATGATTAAATAATTTGCAGTTGTCTCTGGTAAGTAGAGAATGAGGGAACTGTTTTTTCTTAAAATAAGCACCGAGTGTGAGCATCTTGAACCCGTTGCCCACGACACACACAAATAACTGATTGAACCTCCTGCACCCCACATGAATCACATATTAAATCAAAGCTGTTTTATACATGTTCTAGAGGTTTATAAATAATGGGCTTTGTACATGACACGTGTGTATAATGCATAGGGAGAGAAAGAGAATAGAAGGAACTTATTAGAGGACTCGTTAGGACCCAACCTGCACCAGCCCAGTTAACCCCAAAAGATTATTACCATTATTATTAGAGGAATTTCTGAGGTGTGACTTGCCATACTGAACTCTGTAGGTGACTTTGTGAATTGGAGTAGAGAGAACAGTCTGAATGCAATGACCAGTGCATTGAAAAGAAATATTTGAGGGTGGGAGGTCATAGGTAGGGTTGGGGGCAAGAATTCAATTTTGTGAACAAGTCTGAGGTTTTGACATTGATTTTCACTCTCACTTTTGTGAGAGAAAGAGACCTCAGAATAACCAATAGCCTAGCAGTTAGAGCACTCACCTAGGATGTAGGAGATCCAGGTTCAAGTCTAAAGTAAGTTTGGAGTTTTGCTGCTGAAGGACCTGGGATCCCCAAGGATCATCACTCATGTCTGAGAGTTCTGTATGTAAGCACCCACGAGGTCATGATGGGCCTGGTCCTAAGCCCATTGGCTTCAGCAGGCTTTGGATTGGTCCTATATTATGATCTCATCCAGAGGCAACTGGATAAATGTCAACCTGATGGAAACAATTCAGGTATAGTTTCATTCTTGGCTTGGCAGAAGGTTTAGGTTGTTCTAATCAATTCCCCCATCTCTGTGTACAAAAATGGAGAAGTTGAGAACAGAACACCAAACCCATTTTCACTTGTAACAGAAGAGGGGATTTGAAATGATGTCTTGTGAGATAAATCAGTAGACTGAGCCAGAGCTCCTTCCAGACACATTATTCTCTGTTTGTAAACATGCAGAAGAGAGGATTTTTACTTACAGATAAAATGTCCGAGAGTAAAATTTGAAAATCTTGCTGAAATTTACAGTTCAATTGGTCCTGAAGAGAATAATGGGTTTTATCACCCATGGGACATGTTAGCTTAATTTGTGATTTTGTAGCAACTTTACCTAGTACACACTTGACTGAATACATTTCAGGTGCTTGTAAGTGGCCTAATTCAGGAAGGTACTGAGCACCAGTGGAGTTGTGGTGAATCACCACCACCACCACAATTCCAAAATGTGTTGGGGATATCTATCTAAACAGTAGCTTTCGGAAGAATCTGCTGGTTTATTCTTTACTTACAAAATATAGTAATGCAACATAATCCTTGAGATTTAAAAAGTTATCTGTTTTCATATTGAAGGTATTTTAAAGTTACAATTTTGCACGTGCACTAAATGCATCTGGAAAAACAGCTTCAGTAAATGCATTATAAGGAGACATGGCTATTATTATTTTATCATTTCCAGTTAACTCCTCTCTACTGTTACAGTAAATAACCCCTTTTTTTCTGGAAGGAGAGATTAAGAGATCTTTTTGCTCATTGGTAGCTGGTGCACGGAAGGGAGAAGTCAAAATTGCGCTAATTTGCCACTGGAGCAGAAATGTCAGAAAGGATTGTGAAAATGTACTGATGGTAGTACTGTAATTATACTGATAATGTAACATTCCCAGAGGCAAGGGAATCAATCCTGCACTGATAGTACTGACACGTTTCTACGAATATAATAAAGAAATCAATATTTGTTGAGTGATGGAAACAATTCTAAGAAGTTTAACTTGTGAGCTTTATTTTTCTTTCTTTCCGTGGCCTCTTTTTCTTTTCATAACTCTTTTGAAAACAATTTGTTTCAAATCATTGTAAAATGGTGTGTTAAGATAAACTTCAAAAGCAAGCACTGTCATTAGAGATGCAAAGTGGTGACTTGGCTAACCTGGTTTCATTATACCTAGCTAACGTACTATAATGGTTTTGACATTTAGGAAGCGTGCTGTGTGTGTCAATGAAGAGGAGTGTGGAGGGTTACATTATCGACTCTGAGTTGTACTTTTCTTTTCTCTGACAGCTAAGCATGCAATTACTGTTGAAAAAAAATTAACTTTGTCCTATGTTCATTAACCCTCATGAATTGATATTGCCGTCATAATATGGGACATTCCTTTTGTCCGCATAGTTTTTCCACTCACGCACACACTTTGCAGCTCTGGGGGGCACTTGGCATTAAGCAATGTCATTTGATAGTGAGTGCCTGATCTTTATCTTATGTAAACTGTCATAACTCCATTGAAAAGTAGAAGCGCCGACTGTTTACCCTACCTGAAGACCTTCCCCTGAAAGTATGGTTTCTAAGCCTCCAAAGTGTCAATCATATGTTTAGCCCTGTATTTCATGTTGGCTTTTATACTGTAACGGGTTCTACCTTAGCTGTAACATATGGTAAGGGAGCATTCCTCTGTATCTTACTGAAACAGCGAATAATCAAAATCACCCCTTCTGTCTCACATGTTCTTACATTCTGCATCAACTCCACCACCACCAATAAATAAATAAATAACAAATCGAGGATTCTCCAGTGGCTAATGGTGTTTGAGTTTCCTGAAGGTATTTCCTTAGTGAGAGAATTTATCCCATCTCCTACATGAGAACCTCCCCTCTTTCGGATCGTAAAGGTGTTGCTGTTGTACCCAGAGGCTCCAATCAATGCTAGGCTTTGTACATATATAGATATACTCATGGTTTATGTCCAAAGAGTCTATTGAATGTGTAGGGCATTTAAAAATATTTTGGAGAGAATTTCCTTAGGAATGGAGAAGGAAACTCTAGGCAGCAAGCAAATGCTCACTGGCAACACCAAGAATGGGTCTCTTGAGTAAACAGTAACTCTAAGAAATTATGAGTGCATCATTGCATTAATGTTCTGTTGGGTTGCAAGGTGATTCTTGCCATAGAAGTCAGTGGGTACTGACTAGAGTTGGTGAGGGATTTTTTTTACCTATTTTGTCAGAAAATGCTGATTTATCTAAACCAAAAGTTTGCAGGAAAAGGTCAGTGTCAGCACATTTCCTGGTTTTGATTTTTTTTTAAATTAAATTCTTGAAATATTCCATTCTGACACTTTAAAAATGAAAAGTTCAATGTTTTTGGTTCAATATGAGCTTTTGTTTGGAAAAATTAAGTTAATATACAGTGTAAAAAAGTTGTAAAAGGTTGAAATCTTTTGTTTCAATTTTAAAGTTATCAATGTTTTCCTTTGAACTGTACAAACACTTTCAGTTTGTGAAATTTTTCTTTGACTCTTCTTCCTGGTTTCAGATATGAATTTTTTTGTAATCTTGAAAAAGTTCATGGGGTGGGAAAAGTTTCTCACCCTGCTCTAGTACTGGCCCCCGCAATATGACCTTGGGTATAATCCTTTGTAATGCTGAATGCTAAGTGACTGATACCAAGGTATAAAATTCAGTCTCCTACCAGCACTCTCTCACATCCTGAGTGCATAAAAGAAAACAATCTCTGGCAAAAAAGGAACAAATGAAGCCATATGTATCCCATCAGCCTGACAGAGAACTGGAGGAGGTGGTGACAGTATTTGAGTTAAAACCAAATGGTATTGCATAAAAATTGAATGGGGTGAAATCCTCCACTCAACTACATGTAGGCGGACCAGAGGCATTTATGATGTAAAATATATATTACACTGGGAGCATGAAGTAGGGCTGGAAATTGCTAAACAAAAAAGCTTTTAATAAACCTCAAGAATATATTCAAAAAAGAAACTAGCTGCTGGGGCAGAGCATGGACTGTGTTGCAAATCCACATCATAAAGCTAAGTAATGTGAATGTGCATGGTTAAGAAATGGACTGACTTATTTGTGATATAGCTAATTACTAGGTCAAAGCCAGGTTGCTGCAAGAAATGGCCATGGTTTTTGCAAGCAATATGAAAGCAGCTACAACACTGTGCAGAGGTATCCAGTGAAACTGTGTTGCTCTCAGCACAAAGTGCAAAAGAATATAAAGAGCAAAAAACCTTGATTTTTTTTTAAGTAAGCCCTAGTGGATTGAAGAGATCCATTCTTAGCATAGGTAGAATATTGCAACATTTCTCACAATGCTTAATTAGGACCAACAGTTCAGAGACTCATGGAACGATAAAATCTTTAACGTCAACATCTAACAAGCTCCTTGAGCCAAAGAGAGTTAATCCTGAAATAGTTACAAAAGAGTTATGTGCCAAGAAGCTAGAATAGAAGAAGCAGTTATTATGGCAAGAATGCCAATCTGTTACTCGCACTGGAAGAGGGATAGGAAGTTAGTCTATTTTGCTAAGGTAACAGCTGTAGCAAAATCATACATCTTAATCACTCCTTTTGGGTCAGTCCTACAACAGGAACCAAACTCACATAAACAAAACTAAGGAGACCCAGAATACTACTCCCCTGCACTTGTGGTGCTGCAGTCTTTCTTTTAACAGTGCGCGGATGACAATGGCATGTGACAACATTTGAAATAGTTTTAGTTGCATAAAAAGTGTGCTCAACTTGGACATGACTGGGACTTCAGTGGCAATCAAACACTTAATTTTTTAACTTTTTTTTTTAAGCTTTGTAATCAGACCTGTTGGCATTTCCTGTGCCCATTTATCGGTCTCTTTTTGTCACCATTCAGGGAGCCAAAACAAGAGTCCTCCTAGCTGAGTTGTCTTCTTCTTTCATATGGCTTGTGTAGGTAGCAGCAATGACAAATTTATATCTAAGTTTGATAGCCAGCACATTGCCACAGCAGTGAGCTGTGAATGTCCTTCAGGCCTCCAGCAAAGGAACGAAGGGGCCATTAAGAAACAATGTGCTCTACTGTTTTTGTTCCTGGTGACCACAATCGCACACACGATTAAAGAGGGTTTGTCGACATCTCCATGAGATGTCCTGATGCATTCAATCTGCACCAGTCTGACAAAAATCAAAACCCAGTACTTCCTCAGCAGGATCAATGACAAACTGTTTGTTTTGAATGGTCAAAGTGCTCCATGTGAATCCCCATTGAGCCTCTGATCAAATTTGGGTGTAAGGATCTTGATACGGTTCCACAGAGGGTTGTGTGATTTTAATCTCATCTTTGGTGGGTTCTGCAGGTCATGATGAAGTGGGATCCTCATATTTACATTGACATGACTAAGAAAACAAGATGTCTGATCCCCTTTTCTAATCTGCGGAGGCTGGATATGTGATAGGATCGGGAACCAGTCAACTGGAGTAGATTTGAGTGTCCCCAACACTGTGCACATAGCATTATTGAGTTGAGTGTCAAGGAGTTTAGTGTGACTGTTATGAGACCACACTGGTGTACAATATTCAGCTGCAGAGTATACCAAGGCAATTGTTGAGGTTTGTAAGGTCTGTGGACTGGAGCTCCATAATGTTCCGGCCAATTTTCTGATAAATGCGACACGAGACTTGACCTCATTGTAGGTGTTCGAGGTGTTGTTGAAAGGTCAAATTCCAGTTCAGTGTAATGCCAAGATACTTTGGATTAGCTTCGTGGCTGATGCTATCACCACAGAACTGCACATAAAGTTTGGTGTTAGCCACTTTATTGTTCAGATGGAAAGCAGTTACCATGGTTTTTTTTTTGTTTTTTGGATTAGGCCTCATTTTCCAGCATTGGCAATAATCAGCCATTATGCTAAGATCTTAGGTTAGGGTGCAGCGGATGGTATGGAGGCTTGTATGCTGAACTGCTAAGGCAATATCATCCACATACATGAATTTCCTTCACTCTGTTGCTGGTATAGCCGCGGTGTACAGATTAAAAAGTATTTGAGCCAGGATAGAGCCCTGAGGGTTGCCCGAGTTAAGAGTTCTTGGTCTACTGATCTGGGCCATTAAGGTTTTACCTTAAAGTGGCAGTCCCCAGTCATTGCCACCAAGAGGCGGCTCATTCGCCAACCGTGAATAACATTGGAGACCTTGAGGAGGAAGCCCTGTCTCCAAACAGTGTCTTATGCCAAGGACAGATCAACAAGGGTGATTCCTGTCTTCAACTTACATTGGAATCCTGCCTCAATGTGGCTGGTAAGTGAAGCTACTTCGTCACAGCAATTCCTCTTCGGGCGAAATCCTGCCTGTTCTACTGGGAGGATGTCTTCAATAATATCAGAAATATGATGGAGCAGCACTCATTCCATGAGCTTGCTGGTGGTTGAGAGGAAAGTTGGGGTGGTAGCTGGCTGCGTCCTCTGGGAGTTTCCCAGGCTTCAGTAGGGCAACCACTGTTGCCTGTCACCAGCTTGTTGGCACTTCTCCGGTTCTATGCACAGCAGTAAAAAGCACCGCCAGTGATTCCCATCCCCGTGTCGCCAGATTCTTGAGAAACTCTGGAGGAATGTCATCAACCCCTGCAGCTTTCCGGCTTTTGGTTTCCAACAGCACAACATTGATCTCCTCGACAGAATATGGGGAAGAGAGTGGGGATTCCTCTGGGCATTGTTGAAGATTTTTGCAGAGTTCCCGCTGGACCTCCTAACATGTAATCTTGTCTGTCAGCGTCTTGTTGTTAGAAAGATGATAGGCAAAAGCATTTGCTGTCACCTTTGCTGAGCATTGCGTTACTGGCTGGGATCCTCCAAGTTACTGCAAAAGAGCCCATGCCTTATGGCTCGAACGGGTGAAATCTTGCTGAGTGAATGCCCAAATCTGACTGTGAACCTTAAATTAAAAAATCAGTTCCTTTCTCTCCAGAGCATCCAACTATTGTTCCACAAAAGTCACTCCCACCACAAATTTCAGTTGCTGTATCTTGCATAACAGCAAGGTTTATTTGCAAGGAGGAGAAACTGAAGAGATAATCAGAATAAACATTAAGCAGAATATAAGCACAGCTAGTCTAATCACTAGGAAACATGTCACTAGGTAGGCTCTAAGCTTAGGAATATTAGTTCAGCAAGACCAGATACATTAAGTGTGCATGTAAATTGTAATTTTAAAATATCTCCTGTATGTCAAGCAAGATCAAAACTTTATATGTGAGAGAAATCTTTGTCTTAGCCACCTGTTGCAAACATGTCTGTTTGTCGGTATCCCAGCAAGGAGCATGTGTTTCAATGCCCAGGAAGTCTCTATATGTGAGGGTGGGTCTGTTGGTTGTGTAAAAATACCAGAATCCATTATTTTCTCATGGACTCCATCTCTTGTCCCATTACCTTTTTAGCACGGCCTTATGTACTCTGACAAATTCTGTGGCATCAGCCCCTAAATTCTGGACAGCAACTCCTAGTTTCTGTGGTACATTAATTTACTTAGATGGTAAACTCTTTGATAGAGACAGTCTTTTCGTTCTACATTTGAATAGAGCCTAGCACAATGGGATCCTGATTTGTGACTGGGCTTGTAGGCACTACCACAATAAATATTCTAATTTATTCTGTTTATTCTACCTCATTAAATACCAGTTATTCCTACTTCTCCCCACAACCACACACAGTACCACTGATTGAAAATATCCACTGATGTAAAAAATATATAGATGATGATTTTCAGCAATGACTATTTACAAGGATGGGTATGTCATTATGCTTTTCAGGCAATTCCATTGTCTTCTAAAGCTAGTGTGGGGACTCCCTCATTTACTGCTCAGAAAGCATAGACAATAGCCAATATTACAGGTAGATACAATTTTTTAAAACTTGGATTATCTTTTTCCTCCCCTTACTCAGGGGAAGGACTATGACATGTTACTTGGGAGACTAGAGAAAGTTGATGCCTATGCAAAGGCAGGAATCCACATATGGGGTCATAGTTCTGCTTGAACCCTAGGCTGAAGAGTTTATGGTAACCTTTTTGCTTATGCTAATTTATTATGATTTCTGATTATGAATAATATTCCTTGAGGAAAACATCTTTCCTGACCACATCTCTGTTTTGTTAGTCGAGTCACTTTTTTTTTTTTTTTTTTTTTTGACCACAGCCTCACCCTTGGAGCTCACTTTCAGATAATTATTTACCATGATCTCCAAATCTGTTTCAGGAGCAGTGTTTCCCAGATTAGCATCCTCCACTCTAAGTATGCCCTACATTCTTTGTTTCATATCTGGTGTTTTAGCTAGGGCTCATCCTTAATGAAACCCCTCTCTGACACTTGCAAGTGATATCTGCATATCAGAGCATATGTATGAATGGTGCTTCATATACAGGGGTCATTTATTTGACACTGGCAATTTGTACATCTATATAGAACAGTTGGAGAGCAGCTCTGATTGAACACAGAAGCAGCTTTCAGCTGCAGCACATAACCTCCGAAGTCATTCAAAAGCAGGCATAGCATGGTTTTCCATACTTAGTACCCCTTCATACAGAACTGTGGCCTTGTTATAAAATGTCTTGTGCTCAGGCTAGATTTAGGGTGAAATTTCTTACATGATCATTCTAAGGCCAGAAGAAAAAAAAAAGTATCTTGCTTTCTAGAATGTGTTTTGGAAAGTTTGCCACAAGCTTCATTGCTTTGAAGAACAATAAAGTAAGTCAGAAGAGCTCAAAGTTGCAGAAACTATATGAAGCCTACATCCTAAGCAAAGTGGGGGTGGGCAGGGAATTCATTCAGTTTGGTCAGCAACCCTTCTGTATGAAGAAGCATCTCAAACAAGTTAAGAGAAAGCAGAAAGCCTACAAGGAATGGAAGAAAGCTTTCCTTGCCAAAGTGTAGGGAAAAAGTTGAAACTGCCAAAAGCTGAGTTGGACCTTACAAAGGAAATCTAAACCAATAGTAAAAGCCATATAAATAAAAAGAAAAAAAGGAAAGAAGTGGGCCTGCTAAGTACTGAGGATGGGGTGGAAACTAAAGATAATCTAGGTATAGCTTAGCACTTAACACTTTGCCTCGGTTTTTAATGCGAATAATAAGGAGCTTGGGGACAGTGGCTGGGTGGCTAATGGAAAAAATCGTATGGAAGTAGAAATGACGTCATCTGAGGTGGAAGCAAACTCAAACAGCTTAACAAGACCAAACTGGGAGTGGGGGGGACAAGATCCTCTCAATACAAGAATATTAAAGGAACTGGCACATGAAATAGCAAGCCCAATAGCAAGATTTCTTTTAAATGAATCCAGAATCTTGAGGGTCATCCCTATGATTGGAGAATTACAAATGTAGTAATTCTATTTAAGAAAGGTGAAGATCCAGAAACTACACGCCATTATTTTGACTTCAGTTGTCAATTGCAAGGTCTTAGAACAAATTTTGAAAGAGAAAGTAGTTAAGGACATAAAGGTAAACAGTAATTGGGATAAAATACAACTTAGTTTTACAAAAGGTAGATCATGCCAGACCAACATGACCTTTCTTTGAGAGAGATTTTCTTTAATTTCTTTCTTTGATTTTATAGACAAAGGAAATGCAGTAGAGCTAATCTACCTGGATTTCAATAAACATTTAAACATTTCCACATGGGAAATTATTAAATTGGAGAAGGTAGTGATTAATAAGAGAATAAAAAGATGGATAAGGAACAAGTTAAAGGGAAACTACAATAGGTCACGCTGAAAGGTGAACTCAGGCTGGAGAAAGGTTACTAGGGGAATTCCTCAGAGATCAGTCTTGGGATCAGTCTTATTTTACATTTTCATTAATGACCATGGCACAAAAAGTAGGTGTGTGCCAATAAAATCTGTGGATGACACAAAGTTGGGAGTATTGCTTATATGGAGGAGGACCGAAATATCATCTGAGATTTGGACAATCTTGAAAACTGGAGTAATAGAAATGGAATGCAATTTAGTAGTACAAGATCATGCACTCTAGGAACTAACAACAAGAATTTTTGCCATAAACTGGGGATGTATCATTTGGAAGCAACAGAGGAGAAAAATCTGGGTGTATTGGTTGATCACAGGTTGACTATGAGCTGCCAATGTGATGCAGCTGTGAAACAGGCTAATGCAATCCTAGGATGCACCAGGCAAGGTATTTCCAGTAGAGATAGGGAAGTTTTATTGCCATTGTACAAGGCACTAGTCAGACCTCAACTGGAATACTGTATGCAGTTATGGTCTCCCTCGTTTAAGAAAGATGAATTCAACTGGAACAGGTGCAGAGAGGGTCTATTAGGCTGATTAGAAGAATGGACAATCTACTCTACAAAAAGAGACTTAAGGAAATTGGATTTTTAGCCTAACAAAGAAGGATGAGGGGAGACATGATTATCTCTCTGATATATTTATCTAGAGCAAATACCATGGAGGGAGAGGATTTATTTAAGTTAAGGGCCAATGTTGGCACAAAAACAAATAGATACAAATTCAACATCAACAAATTTAGGCTTGAAATTAGACAAAGGCTTCTCTCCATCAAAGGAGTGAAGTTCTGGAGCAGCCTCCTAAGGGGAGCAGTAGGGACAAAAAACCTCCCTTGTTCAAGATTGAACTTGGTAAGTTTATGATGAGACAAACTGCCTACACTGATATGTGGCCAATCTGCAACTACTATTAGCAAAAATTTCCAATGGGGAAGATGGGAACGGCTCTGAGTTACTACAGAAAATTCTTTCCCAGGTGCCTGGCTGGTGGGTCTTGGCCACATGCTCTGGGTCTAATTGATAATCATATTTGGGAAGGAATTTTCCCCCCATAGCAGATTGGCAGAGACCTGAGGTTTTTTTTCTTTCTTTTCTCTGTAGTGTGGAGCATGGGTCACTTGCTAATTTGAACTACAGTAAATGGATTGTGTGGAACTTAGTCTTTGCATAAAGATTAGAGGACTTCAGTAACTCAACCAGAAGTTATGGGCCTGTTACTGGAGTGGGTGGATGAGATTCTGTGGCCTGTGATGTGCAGGAAGTCAGATTAGATGATCATGATGATCCTTTCTGGACTTAAAGTCTAAGCCCTTAGCCAAATTACTCTACTGCATGGTCTATGAGCTCCAACAGACTGATGCACAATAATTTCTTGAAGTGAGAAGGCAGAATTCCTGTAGTTTGAAGGATGAATTTATGGTAGCACTTCTGAAAGTGTGGAATCCAGGGACATGAATTATACAGGCAAATACTGTACAAACTTCTTCCTCCCCCAGCTTTGCTAATGCAAATCCTTTATTATTCCAATTCTGCTATTCTGGCCAATACACCTTCAGTCCTGACCTGTAAATCTCAGTCTTGGGCTGCTCTCGAACAGAGTGTCTCAGTCATGTTGAATTATTATTACAAACTGTGCAGTATCTTTATGAAGCACACAGTTGGGAACCAGACTGAGATCACCATACTTGTATTCTAGAGCAGGGTTTGAACTTGGGGAGTGAAAAGCCATTGCACCACTGCCTCTTCTCCTCACCCAGCAAGTCTGTGGGTCAGTTATTTTGTCCCTGTGCACTTCTGTTCAGCTGTCCCTCCCACCTCCCTGATGCAAGTTATTCTTGTTGTTCTGCACCTGATTAACCCAGTTAACGCTTGAGTTTTTACTCTCACATATAGCTTCTCCTTTGAAAAGGAAGAACAAAAGCAAAGTGCTTGATGGTTTGACTTGTGGGCCCGGTCAGAAGGAAAGTGATGACAAAGGACTGTTTACTAGTAAAGCTTTCATATTTGACAGCACCATCAAATCTAAGAGTTTTTTGTCAACAACATCTTGCAGTCTCAAATGTTCCCTTGACATCAATGATCAGCAATTGTTAGATTAAATGGAATGGCAACAAGTGATACAGAACTTCAAAGCAATGTTCCCGGAAGTGCAAAGAAAAAAAGCACTAAGTGAGGTGCTCTAACTGTGGTCCAGTAAAACTAGTTACTGATGTGATACTCATTACACTTTTTTTTTATTAAAGTGGTATCACAAGTGGGGACAGAAATGGCAAAATATGTGGGCCAAGGTATAAAAAATAGTTAGAAGTTAGGCACCTATATATGGGTATCTAAACAGCTTGCCTGATTTCCATCAGTGTTCACACACACACACACACACACACACACACACAGAGCCAAAGAGCCTTTTACTTCCAGGATCCTGGTCAAAGGCAGTATGACCATTATGTGAGGGCTCTTTAATGTTCTGTATTACATGAACTATTGTTCTCAATTTGTTTACTAGTAGACCAGTGTCTGTATAACAGTAGCCACAGCCTCAACTGGTGCTGGCTGACATTTTTCATTGGTAGTTTATCAGAGAGGACAAGTATAATCAGAGTTTGGGAAGTGAATTGTCCTTTGTAATGATTCATAGCTGTGCGTCCCCATCAGTTTCGGAGGGAGGCCAGGCCCTCTCAGTACTGTGTGCCTAAAATGCTTAGTCCCCAATTAAATATTGCAATCTCAGGGCTCTGACCCTCTGGATGGGGCAGAACAACAAGCAGTCTAGGGGCTCTGCCCCCCTGAGCAGGGCAGAGCAACAAGCAGACAAGAGGCTCTGACCCTCTGGGTGGGGCAAATCAACACACAGTCTAGGGGCTCTGGACCCCCGGGGTGAGGTAGAGCAATAAGCAAACACAGGCCGACCCATCTAACGGGGTAGAGAGACTCGGGCCCACCCTGCTCCACTGAGTCACAGCCCAGGGTCGTGACAGTGGCAGAGAGTTCTGCCACTGGGTCAGCGGGGACCCCACTGAAACATGCTGACCTAGATTCTGGCAACACAGCTGGATCAGGCCTTGTATGGAAAACAGCCCTGGGGAGGAGGAGCCCTTCCATTGTAACTTTTAGCCCAGTCGTGAGGGTATTCATATAGGATGTGGGAGACGCCAGTTGAAGGCTCCCGTCTGCCTGGGGGGGAAATGGGATTTGAACAGAGATCTGCCACCCCTTATGTAAGTGCCCCAATCATTGAGCTATAGGATATATTCAGATGTGGAGTTTCCTCAGTCTCTCCTGTTGAAGCTATTCCACTGCGGCTAAATAAATAAGTCATTGGAGCATGGGTACTAAATCTGGGTCTCCTACCTCCTAGGTCCCTGCTTTAGCCACGAGGCTACAGATTCATTCTCTTGCTTGTGCTCATGTGTGTGAGTGCGCTCGCTCGGGTGCATGTCCTCAATCTCACCTGTTGAAGGAGCCCCCTGTCAGAATATCCTATAGACTAGTGGGTAGGACATTCAGATCTTTTCTCCCCCTCAACAGGAGGGGGAAGTGGGGTCTCCAATATCCCAGGTGAGCATCCTAACCAGTGGGCTAAAATTCAAGAGAGTGGTCCCCCACCAGCTTCTTACAAAATCACTGTAGGCAGCTGAGAATCCCAAGCAGATGGAGGTACCTCACTGCAGCCTGACTGACCTAGACTGAATTTAGATGCCAAACTCCCTGAGGTGGTAAGGCTTAGGACACATCCCTTTCCTGGCATCTCTATTGGCTACTTTAGGTAGGGAGCTGCCTAGTATGCTGGCTTTTGTGATTCCCATTCTGAGTTACCTATCTCTTCCCATTCATTGCATAGAGAGTGTAGGCCCCTAACTCAGAGCAAGTCTATGCTATCGCTTAAGTCGATCTAAGTGACATAAGTTAGGGGTCCGAAAAAGGCCCCTCCAAGTGATGAAAGTTTTGCGCTGTCCACACCGCGCTATGTCGACAGGAGACACTCTCCCACCAACAGAGCTTCCGCTTCTTGCTGAGGTGAAGTAATTATGCCAATGGGAGAGTGCTCTCTCCTCTGATGTAGCGCTGTAGTGTGGACTTGCCCTCAGGCTTTGTGAATCACAGTGATTTTCTAGCCACCTAAACATTAGCCATGGCGACAGGCAAGGTGATGCTGAATAGGAGCTAGATTCACAAAGGAAGAAAGTGCCTTGCCCAAGGTCACACAGGAAGTCTATAGCACAACCTAGGTTTCAAGTTCTAGGCTACTAGATCTTGGCGAGGGGATCATCTTTTCCGAGTAAGATATTACTCAGAGCGAGTAAGGGTGATAGAATTGGACTCTTACTTATTTCTCATTGTTAAACAGCTATCTGAAAACCAGTCTCAGACCTTCCTGAATTACATACAGCATTGTAGCAGAAGTGAAAGGCATGGAATGCTGAGGAATCCAGGAAAAGAGCCAGCAGCCTGCATCTGTTTGGTGAATGTACTGCTAACTACAAAAATAAAAATAAAAAATGCTGCTGTGGCACCTGTTTGACTGCACTATGTGAATCCCTCATCAGCCTTAAAAAATATGGAGAAGGCTGAGCAGATAAGGCAAAGCTTTAAACAGCAATTTGAACCATAAATGAAAGCCACAGGGGCTAGTAAGAGGAACAAAGAAGTGCACAGCTTTCAACAGTGCCTGGTACAGAAGCAGTGGATCTATACATATAAAGCATTTTGTACAGTGAACAAGAAAGCTTTCTTCATAAGTAATGAAAAGGGGTGTGGCTCACTCTACCCCTTGAAAAAAATGCTATCTTCTTAATATTTCTTGCCCGGAGAAGGGGAAGCAGTAGAGGAGTGTGTCCGAGACGTAAAATTTAAAAAAAGTGGTGTGAAAAGATTCCTTCACTCAAGACCCAGTAGTTTTGTTGAAATAACAGTAAAAAGGAACATGTAAAGCTACTTACAAACATGGATCTAACACTTTAAAAGGCAATATTGATATGCCAAGCAGCAGAACAGACAAATGTTCCCCCAGAGATAGGAAGAGAGCACATAGTTAAAAAAGTAAGGACAACATTTATAGAAAATACAAAACCAGGGGAAAAGAAGAAGGAAAAAGAGCATAATAAGGAACAATAACATGGTTACTGACAGATGTAGAGAAAAGGCCCAGAATTCAGATAAACATATGGGAACTATAGTAAGACTCAACCGCTTTTCAGAAGTATGTAGGCAAAGCAGGAAAATGCAAGGGTTAAACCTATCTGTGAGACTTCCTCAAGGGAAGGGGATGAGCTGTTCATAAACACAGTAAGAAAAGCTATTACAGACTCAAAGGAATGGCTCATAGAAGCTTGCACAAATGGCCTGCATGTGACATACAAAATAAACACTGAAGCACAAGTGACTGTAATAATAAATGTTAAGATATCATGTTTCAAAGACAGTATAGCGCTAGAAAAGTCAAAGGTAAGACTGAACTTCTATCGGAGGAATAAATTCAATTTATGGGATAGTACAAAGGCAAAACAGTACTTTTTTTTTTAAAAAAAGGTGGTGGGAGTAAGTAGTAGTAAACAAAGTGAAGCAAACAGTCCTGTACTTGCACATCTGTGAGGTGCTTGACGAAGTGGGGTAACAAACCTGAACCAATATGAAGGCTAATTGCTCTCTAAGAAGATGTCTCCTGGTGACATTCAAGATATGGTAATGAGATACAAAGCCTGTTATATGAGCTGCTTGGAGCGTTCCACAAATTTTGAATAAAAGATTTGAACAGTAGCAAAACATCAATGTAATCAGTATTTTTAGAACAGAAGAACCAAAAGTGTCGGTTCATTCCTGAGTAATGTTAGAGAGGGGGAAGTGGATGCAGACATTGAATTGACTCTTAGAAGCTTAAGAAAAGCATCAAGAGGAAATATTTCCACTTGTACACAAAGAACACATTATTACCTAAGATTGCAGCAATAAAATTCTTCAGGACTCAGAATTATTGGCCAGTTCTCCTAGACAAGTTGGTTCAACCTTTTTTCATTTGCAGATCACTAAAAATTTTAAATGGAGCTGCGGATCCCTTTGGAAATCTTAGACATAGTCTGCGGACCCCAAGTTGAACACCGCTGTCCTAGACACACACAGATTTGTTCTCTGAGTGCACAAATTAGCAGATACTACTTCTGGAGGATGCATGTCAGGATATGTTCAGCACTGGAAATACTTCGCCACACAATGTCCCAGATGCTGGAAACTCTGACAGGAATGCAATTGCATATTGATGACATAAATAGCTGGGGCGGTGCTGCTTTTGAGCATGAGGGATGTTCTGAAGATTACTGGAATTTGTAAGAAGAAATGGCCTTAAATTGTGCAAGTCCAAGTTCAGCTTCAAACAACTAAACTTACTTGCTTAGGAGGTAAACTGACTACAAAGGGAACAGTGGCTGATGAGCCTAAGGTTCAATGCTTAGTGAACATGGAGAGACTCAAAGATGTATAGGAAACTGGAAACTGAAAGAAATGCTGAATTCTGCCAGTAATTTTATACCTAATTATATAACTTGAACAACTCACTTAAAAAAATCCATTTTCTAAAGATTAAAAATTGGTATGGATGCCAGAGCATGAAGGTGATTTCATGGATTTCAACCATATACTGACCTAAGCACTAGTACTGCAAATCTTTGACCTATTGCAAGAGTTCAAGCTCTTCACAGATGCTTTGAAAGGTGTGTTGGAAGCTGTACTGATGCAGAGCTATGAGATTTAGGGTCTGCCTATAAACAGGGCAGAGCAAATGTGTTCAGAATTTGAAAAAAAGATGGTGGGCCTTGCAAGTGGCTGTAGCACGTTTCACAATTTTCATAGCTTCAGAGCTGGAGCTGACCATAAACTACTGACTGCAATGCACCACAAAAAGGATGCCCAAGGGTACAGCATGTTTTTTTTTCTTGGAGTACCAGAGTATGGTATGACCCTAGAGTTGCAATCAGGACATAAGATGGTGATTCCAGACATGCTTCCAAGAGTGTGTGCTCCTCTTAATGACACACAACCAGCTAATCTTGAACAAGCTGTAACAGTACATGTGAACCAGACAGATGCATTCATGTGCTGTATTACCAGGCATATGGGATGAGCTGGAAATAGAAACAGCTAAGGATGAAACTTGTCTCAAGCAATAATACCTAAAAGCAATAAATGGAGAAAACAACGTTTCCCACCTGCATATTCCCAATATAAAGATGAACTTCAGAGAATTTTGTGAGAATTCTTGAAAGGCACAAAGTAACAGTTGCTGCAGTTACCCAAATGTTTGAAAGAATTCATGGAGAGAACCTTGCAATAATGGAGTCAAAAAGACATGTTGGAGAAGGTGTATTCTAGGCACAGATGAGGAATGTTATTGATGAAGGTGAACAAGGTGAGGAATTTGCCTAAGGTTCTGTAATGAACAGTGGAAAGGAGCTGTGATTTCACATGCACAGCCTGCGGCTCCATGGAACTACTTCCCAATTGATTTGTTTGCTCTGTGATTACCTGATCATAACAAACTCTTCATCATTTTCCAGCGGTAGAGACTCTTGGAGATGTCACTGTCTCCAAGGTGACCAGGCATATTATATCCAGATTGTCTGTCTGTTTTTACAGACCATGGACTTCAATGGACCACATCTGAAAGCTAAGCAATTCCTGGATTTTGCTAAAACGTATGCAAACACATGCAGTCCTTCATCAATACAAGTGACATTAGGTCTAACTGATGGGCAAAATAATGAGGGCATGAGCTATGCTGCCCATTTGTACCTCTTGAGGGATTCTTAAAGAGACTTTGGAAAAAAAACATTTAATCTCTCTTCCAATCCACCTTGCATCCCAGCTCAACTCATCCCAGCTCTCATTTCCCAGATCTTGACTCATCTTATCTTCCCCAAACCCAAGAAAAAAAGAAGAGACCAGAGAAGGAATTTCTTTCTGAGAGAAAGGGCCAGCAAGTCTTGCTCCTATTCAAGGAACTTTGTTTTCACCTATGAGTTCTGAAAGTCATCATATCATGACATTGTCAGCCATTCAGTGGGGACTCCTAATGGCCAGCACCACAGAGACAACATGTATGCTCATGTTCTGTTTCCTTCCCTGTTGCGTTACTTTTTTCTCCATGCTTTCCTCCTATCCTGTCTCTTCATGGAATCCTGAAATCAGCTACACTGCATTAGCACAGTGAGGTGAGATGACCACAGTCTTGTCCTGGGTAAGGAATGGTGTCCCTAGTCTATGTTGTCAGAGGGTGGAGATGGATGGCAGGAGAGAGATCACTTGATCATTACCTTGAGGAATTCCATCATGATTTCAACAATTTCCATCCCACCATCAACCTCAGCCTGGACCAGTTCACACAAGAGATCCACTTCCTGGACACTACAGTGCTAATAAGTGATGGTCACGTAAACACCACCCTATACTGGAAACCTACTGACCGCTATACTTACCTACACGCCTCCAGCTTTCATCAGACAACACTACACGATCCATTGTCTACAGCCAAGCTCTAAGATACAACCGCATTTGCTCCAACCCCTCAGACAGAGACAAACACCTACAGGATCTCTATCAAGCATTCTTACAACTACAGTACCCACCTGCTGAAGTGAAGAAACAGACTGACAGAGCCAGAAGGGTACCCAGAAGTCACCTACTACAGGATAGGCCCAACAAAAAAAGTAACAGAACTCCACCTTCAGTTCCCAACTAAAACCTCTGCAGCGCATCATCAAGGATCTACAACCTGTCCTGAAGGATGATCCCTCACTCTCATAGATCTTGGGAGACAGGCCAGTTCTTGCTTACAAAAGACAGCCCCCCAACCTGAAGCAAATACTCACCAGCAACCACATGCCACACAACAAAAACACTAACCCAGGAACCTATCCTTGCAACAAAACCCATTGCCAACTGTGTCCACATATTTATTCAGGACCTAATCACGTCATAGGACCTAATCACATCAGCCACATTATCAGAGGCTCATTCACTTGCACATCTACCAATGTGATATATGCCATCATGTGCCAGGAATGCCCCTCTGCCATGTACATTGGTCAAACTGGACAGTCTCTACGTAAAAGAATAAATGGACACAAATCAGATGTCAAGAATTATAACATTCAAAAACCAGTCGGAGAACACTCACTCGATTACAGACCTAAAAGTTGCAATACTACAATAAAAAAAAACTTCAAAACAGACTCCGATGAGAAACTGCTAATTGGAATTAATTTGAAAACTGGACACCATTAAATTAGGCTTGAATAAAGACTGGGAGTGGATGCATCATTACACAAAGTAAAACTATTTCCCCATGCTTATTTTTTCAGTTACTCACACCTTCTTGCCAACTCTTGGAAATGGGCCATCCTGATTATCACTACAAAAGGCTTTTTTTTTATTTCTCCTGCTGATAATAGCTCACCTTAACTGATCACTCCCATTATAGTGGGTATGGCAACACCCAGTTTTTCATGTTCATTCTATCATATTTTCCACTGCATGCATCTGATGAAGTGGGTTTTAGCCCATGAAAGCTTATGCTCAAATAAATTTGTTAGTCTCTGAGGTACCACAAGTACTCCTCGTTTTTTTTTTTGTTGTTGTTGATCATTACCCTTAGGTTCACTCCCTCTGAGGCACCTGGCATTGGCCACTGTCAGCAGACAGGATACTGGGCTGGATGGACCTTTGGTCTGACCCAGTATGGCCATTCTTATGTTCTATGTACTTATGTCCTGTCGAAGGAGAAAAGGCCCAGCCAGATAACATCTCTAACCAGAATGTGAACCAGGCAATAGGTGTTGTTGTTGACTTTCCAGCTAAAGTATCCATTTGTAAATTATCAGCCTCCTCTTGTTCCAGAAACATCAACAAATGCCACATTTCTCCCACCTTTTCTATCCTCTCTCTCCACCTTGAATCTGTCTGTCTGTTTGTTTGTTTCTTTGTTTAAAAACAGGAGAACTAAATACCCTTTATGCATCAGGACTGGCAGTAAGATTAACCTTTTCCTTTTCATCAAAGAAAGGTTGTTAATAAAAATAAGACTGATATTTTGCCTCTGAAAGGAGAGAAACTTTAATAGTCTTTGATTATTTGTTTTGCATAATCACTCAAAGTTTCAATATAAATGCTTGTTTTCATTTTTTGTTCTCTCGTGTTTGATAAATCCACTTTCAACTTTACAATGAATGCTTTTCAGTGTTTGCCAAGAAACAGTTAACCAAGTCTCTGTAGAATGAAACTCCAAACCAAGGTAACACTGTTTTAAAGTTGGACAGTAAGAAAAGTTTATTAACACCTTTTAACTCTTTTTAGCCCATAAAATCGATACACCAATTCTTTGGGGCAAGGACTCTTATTATTCTGTGTTTGTACAGTGCTTAGCCCCATGGGGTCTTGATCCATCAGTAGGGCTTTGAGGCACTACAGAGTACAATTAACAAATAACAGGCATATATATATATATATATACACTCAGTAATCAGTGAAATGTCACCAAAGGATGACTGATAGTTCTGTGATCTAGGAAAAGAGATTATAGCAGTCAACAAAACTACCTATTGTGACCTTTACTACAGTTAAAGTACCAAGACTCTGCTGGGCTTCTCAAGGGGAGGCATAAGGGAGTTAAGTACCCAAAGTTCGATTGATTTTTTGAATCAGAATTGGAATCCATTGAAAATCTCTGCCTCAGATAGACTATGGCAAGAGACTCACTGTCTCAAAGAAGCTACAGTGATTTAAAGACGTCCCCTCATTTATAGATCAGTGATCATGAAGAGTGAAACTATTTTTATGATGGTTGCAAATTGTAAACAGTTGCGAAAGGTATCTGATAATGAAGGTGAGAGACAAAACTGAACAACTAGCAAAGGAGAGTGAGGTGAGATCAGACACATTTGAAGAACAAAACCACATGGATTGATCATTTGAGCTTGTGAAAGACAGGAAGGACTTTAAAACCATGGACATGACTAAAGACTGGGCTTTACACCAGAGATAGACTGTAAAGAAAGGGAAATCCTATTAAAAAGTTAAGCTTCAGCAAGCATTGTAAAGTTGCCACAGTGACAAGGACTTTTACTGGTTCTCAAGCAGAGACAGGAGTGAGCTGGAGAGGCTGAGACAGACAATGCAGCCACATTAGGTTATAGTAGCATCAATACTATTTTGTACTTTATAACTTATTTTTAAGCTATCAAGAAATAGCTTGCCTGAAAACCTGCCTCAATCACCTTTGAAACATTATGGACACTACTAAAACAACAGTTTTCTCGCAAGTGTGCAAACTGCTCAGCCTATCTGCTGAATAAAAAGCTGTATTTCGATAGCACTTGTGGTGGGAAATTAATTTCTTTTCAAATAGTTCCTTTCATGGGAAAAAGCACAGCTATCTTACAGAGAGATACTTTATAGAGATAGGGATGACTAAAGTAAGCAACCAATTTGCTATGTCACAGATACTTGCTGCAGGAACACTGATAGTCTATAAGATTTGAACAATCCTTTAAAGAGCCTTATTAAAACATTCCATTTGATTTGTTTTATTTACACAAGGCACAATCCCCTTCACTCCAGAAAGAATGAGACTGGTGGGGGATTGAGAGGGGAGGGAGGCGAAAGTATAATAATGGCTGCTCTCTGCCTATTCAGCCATTGTCCATTTTCATCTGCAGTATTTTCTGTAATGTCCTTTGAAATATTCAAGGTATGAAAGGTGCTACTGTGTACAGAACTACATCCTGTTCTTCATACAGTAAGTATAGAGTTCGTGGCAAGGCTAAAAACTCAATTTATTTCTGTTGTGAATAGGAAAATATTTCTCATGCCCTGTTGAATGATGATCAGTTGTCTCAGTGCAAAACTAAATGGAATGTTATTGGCTTTGTTCATTCCAGTACAGAAGTGCAATGCTGAGCTTCTGCTACTGCCCAGGGCTATTTATACACTGTGATAGGCTTCAGTAGTCTTAGCTTTGGGCTAATTTCTGCCAAAATGTAAGTATTTGATGCTGCATACTCACACTGAAGTCAAATTGTGTTTATCCATACCCTTTCTGGAAGCAGTCATATGATGATTGATATGATTAGCACCGTGTAACAGTATCAAGTTCATAGAATTTGCAATTAGTAGTTTTTAAATATTAATATAATGGTTGATATATAGGTTTAGTTTTGTACTGAAAGTAATAAATGAGACAATTAAGAGTACAGTAACAGAAATGTGCTTGCTTTTTAGAGAGGCTGACAATAGTTCTTATTTGGATGATCTCATAAGGAAAAATGATCATGCACTTGCTCATGTTGAGTAATGTCTCATGCCAAAAAAGCTCCCTAATTTCAATTGGATAACACAGGGAGTAAGGTACTATTCAGCTGATGAAGTATATCCGAATATGCCCAAATATGAATAGATAAATGTCAATAACAAATGAGGCAAATGTTTTGTGTTGTAGTTTTCCCCCTCCCCTTCCATCTTGCTTGGAATTTTTGTATTTGATTGGGAAGTGAAGAAATTTTTGTTAGAACATGGATCTGACACCTTGCCTCTGGCATTCTGACTTAGAGGTCCCTGCTTAATACTCCAGTTTTGGAATCTCTCCTCCATTGGGAGCTGCTGTTTGGTTAAACACTCATGCTCTCAGCTGGGGATATGGATGTCCGTGGACCATTGTTTCTGCAGAGACTGAGCTCTTGATTCATGGGGTGACAACCATTAAGAGACCTGGCAGAAAGAACCTGGACCATTGGCTAGATAGTTATTGATCCCCTGGGAGTGTTCCATGTTGGGTGCCCAGGAAATCATCTGTCAGGGACTAATCTCTTTTCGTTCATGATGTGTAATGTAAGCATATTGTTTTATTTGTACTATGGTACTGCTTAGGGGCATGAAGTAAGACTCCGGGTCTATTGTGCTAGGCACTGCACAAACACATAGTAAGAGACAAGAGTAAGAGCTTAAATCTAAAACTAACAAAGAGTAGCAAGGGCCATAGAGGCACAAAGAGGTGAACTGGCTTACCCAAGGTCACTCAGCATAACTAGAAATATAGCTTACGTCCTGAGTCCCAACCCAGCTGCCCTATCCACTCGATGATTGTGTATTTTTGCATCTGTCATCCATGGACTCTTAATATAACTCAGATCTGAGACTACTGGTTCATTCTTACCAAATCTAACCTGAAATGAGCACTCAGTGTGGGATGAAAAAAAAAAGTGTGGTGGGTTATTTGTCTTATTTGCAGCTGACTTCTGATGCAGAAGTCCCGTATCAGATTAACTTGGGTGTGTTCAAGTAGTGTGTAACTTCAGTATGAGCATGAGATAGGAATAGTGGTTGCTCCATTCTACCGTTGAGCTCCCACAGGAGCTGATCAATATTTTGTTCCATGGCACTGGGGTTGCCAATGCTTAAAATATAACCCTTGAATTTAACTCTCTGAAGGCTTTCGTTTTTTACCAAGAAAGAGGAAAATGTTTGTCAAGGTTCCTCCCCCACTCTGAACTCTAGGGTACAGATGTGGGGACCTGCATGAAAAACCTCCTAAGCTTATCTTTATCAGCTTAGGTCAAAACTTCCCCAAGGTACAAAATATTCCACCCTTTGTCCTTGGATTGGCTGCTACCACCACCAAACAAATACTGGTTACTGGGGAAGAGCTGTTTGGACACGTCTTTCCCCCCAAAATACTTCCCAAAACCTTGCACCCCACTTTATGGACAAGGTTTGGTAAAAAGCCTCACCAATTTGCCTAGGTGACTACAGACCCAGACCCTTGGATCCTAAGAACAATGAACAATACTCCCAACACTTGCACCCCCCCTTTCCTGGGAAATGTTGGATAAAAAGCCTCACCAATTTGCATAGGTGACCACAGACCCAAACCCTTGGATCTGAGAACAATGAAAAAGCATTCAGTTTTCTTACAAGAAGACTTTTAATAAAAATAGAAGTAATTAGAAATAAGAAATCCCCCCTGTAAAATCAGGATGGTAGATACCTTACAGGGTAATTAGATTCAAAACATAGAGAACCCCTCTAGGCAAAACCTTAAGTTACAAAAAAGATACACAGACAGAAATAGTTATTCTATTCAGCACAATTTTTTTCTCAGCCATTTAAAGAAATCATAATCTAACACGTACCTAGCTAGATTACTTACTAAAAGTTCTAAGACTCCATTCCTGGTCTATCCCCGGCAAAGACAGAATATAGACAGACACACAGACCCTTTGTTTCTCTCCCTCCTCCTAGCTTTTGAAAGTATCTTGTCTCCTCATTGGTCATTTTGGTCAGGTGCCAGCGAGGTTACCTTTAGCTTCTTAACCCTTTACAGGTGAGAGGTGATTTCCTCTGGCCAGGAGGGATTTTAAAGGGGTTTACCCTTCCCTTTATATTTATGACAATGTTTTAGAGTGTATACTGCCCAACACTCTCACAAATCTTGGGAGACAGGCCAGTCCTTGCCTACAGACAGCCCCCCCAACCTGAAGCAAATACTCACCAGCAACCACATACCACACAACAGAACCACTAACCCAGGAACCTATCCTTGCAACAAAGCCCGTTGCCAACTGTGCCCACATATCTATTCAGGGGACACAATCACAGGGCCTAATAACATCAGCCACACTATCAGAGGCTCGTTCACCTGCACATCCACCAATGTGATGTATGCCATCATGTGCCAGCAATGCCCCTCTGCCATGTACATTGGTCAAACTGGACAGTCTCTACGTAAAAGAATAAATGGAGACAAATCAGATATCAAGAATTATAACATTCATAAACCAGTCGGAGAACACTTCAATCTCTCTGGTCACGCGATTAAAGACATGAAAGTTGCAATATTACAACAAAAAAACTTCAAATCCAGACTCCAGCGAGAAACTGTTGAATTGGAATTCATTTGCACATTGGATACAATTAACTTAGGCTTGAATAGAGACTGGGAGTGGCTAAGTCATTATGCAAGGTAACCTATTTCCCCTTGTTTTTTCCTACCCCCCCTCGCCTCCCAGACGCTCTTGTTAAACCCTGGATTTGTGCTGGAAATGGCCCACCTTGATTATCATGCACATTGTAAGGAGAGTGGTCACTTTAGATAAGCTATTACCAGCAGGAGAGTGGGGTGGGGGGAGGTATTTTTTCATGCTTTGTGTGTATAAAAAGATCTTCTACACTTTCCACAGTATGCATCCGATGAAGTGAGCTCTAGCTCACAAAAGCTTATGCTCAAATAAATTGGTTAGTCTCTAAGGTGCCACAAGTACTCCTTTTCTTTTTGCGAATACAGACTAACACGGCTGTTACTCTGAAACCTGCCCAATGTTTGTCAGGGATAGTGCAGTGAACTGACAACTGTGGCACTAGGGTAAGATTTAGCTCTGGACGACTACCAAGCCAGGTAGAAAAAAACTAAATATAACAAAGGAGAAGGGTTAAAAATAATTTTCTTGCTGAAAGGTAGATGAAATGCAGGACTAGTCTCTTCATGAGACAGATGCGTAAGCAGTCTTGCAGTTCCTCCACTTCCATAACTCTAGTTGCAGGAAACTTTAGTTTCATCTAAATATCTTTGGGGCAAATTCTGCCCTCGTGTGATGTAATGTGAGGGGAGAATTTGGCCCTTTGGCTTTAGGAAGCAAATTTGGGGCCAACTCATCAGCTAGTATAAATCAGTATGGCCTTATTGAATCAGCTATGCTGAATGACATCCGCTGAGGACTAGGCTCATGGGGGTTCAGTGACTTTAGTTGACGTGTGATTGTTTTGAAACTCCGGATGCATTAAGCCCTTTACTTTGCATTTGGATTAGGGTGTTTGAATTTAGTTGCAACTGGTCACTAAAGCCCAGGCTAAATAATTCTTGCCATGGATGGACAAGACCTTCAGGTTGTGAACTGAGTGCTAACATAATATAAATATTTACTAGTAGAAACTGAGAAGGGGGAAAAAAAAAAGGAAATTCTGATCTATTATAAAATTGGACAAACAGTGGGCCAGATTCTCAAATGGTGTAAATTAATGCAGCCCCATTAGCTTCAATGGAGCTATGGCCATTTACACCACAAGAGGATCTGGTCCACAATCTCAGAATGAAGTAAGGACAGTATTTATTCATATGATCTTACATGCAAATAAATATACTTACGTTGCATATCTTAAAATGAATGAACAAGTTAGTTTGAAATCCATAGGTATCCATGTTAATTGGATGTACAAATTTTTATTTGAAATGATTTTTTTGGAATAGGGTTTGTCTTTATTTTGAAATGATATGGTCAAAATAAATAGTAGCCCTGCTCACACAAGACTATGTTAGGAAAAAAATATCTTTGTTTGGTATTAAAAAGTTAGAGTATATGGTATGAAACACTTATAACTTCATTATTTATCAACCAAATTTCTTCACAGATGCCAAAAGCACTAATCCTTGTTGAATGCTACATGCATTTTATGCTGTTTTTTAGAAAAGCCATAAGTTGTCTGAACACAAAATATTGGAAATATTTCTTAAATGAGCTCTTTGGTCTAAGGTTCTGTAAAGGGTTTAGCCAGAGCTCGACCCTCTCCGGGGCAGCAGGAGCCAAACCAGCGCACTACACACAGCTGAGGATTGGAGAATTAGTTCAGCCGCGGAAGTCTTCCCTGGCGGCTCTTGTGGAGGCAGAAAATAAGTACAGTTATGCCGAGACCCTAGGTCAGGGTGGGGCAACAATGACTCAGGCCCTCAGGTGGGGCTGCGCAATAATACGATAGCAGTAGCAATATAAACAGTAGTAAGCCCAGTCCTAGGTCAGGGCGGGGCAATACTGAGTCAGGCCCTCAGGCAGGGCCAAGCAGTAACAGTGCAAACAGTACTGAGCCCAGGCCCTAGGTCAGGGCGGGGCAATAAGGAGTCGGGGGCTCAGGCCCTCAGGCAGGGCTGAGCAGTAACAGTAGGCCCAAGCCTCCACACAGTCTGGGACAGGGGGAGACTGCCACCCACGAGTTGGGTGGCAGGGGGGACGCAGGCCCTCCCACTCCACTGCGTCCCAGCCCGGGGCCCTAGCAGCGGTAGAAGACCCGCTGCTGGGTCAGTGGGGTTCCTGGCCGCAACACACTGACATGGGCTCTGGCAGTGCTCCAGCCAGACTAGGATCGGCTGCCCCGGGCTACTTCCTGACTCCCCCTCTTGTGGTACCTGAGTCACAGTGGGGTCCTCCGGGGGGTCCAGCACCATGGGTCTCTTCAGGTAGCAGGCACAGGGCAGGTCCAGCAACTCCTCCGGATAGAGGGCACAGGGCAAGTCAGGCCAGTCCTGGCATGCACCTTGGACCGCAGGGGTTTCCCAGTCGCAGGCTAGGCTGGAGGGGTCTCGCCTGGAGGGCCCCTGGCCCTCCAGTGGGCTCTGAGGGCGAGCCTTTATACTTACAGGTCGCCGCCTGACCCTCTGAGGAGCGGGCTTAGAGCTCCCTAGCTCTGCCCACCCCGACTGCCGAATGGGCTTGTCCCTCTCTGTGGGGGGCGGGGAGCCACACTGGCTTACTACAGGTTCGTTTGAGATCTATCTTTAAAAAAATTAAAATTCAGGACCCTTAGTTCAACTCAGACATGCTCACTCCAGTTACACTTCAAAACTCAGCTGATGTGTATATCTCAGTATGTGGAAGGTATAGTTAAGGTGGACACCTTCTCTGGAATAAGGAGGTATACCTGCATACGTCAAATGCTCATTTAAATGCTTACTTTGCTCAGGCCTATATAAGTATAATAAATGTACCAAACTCCTATTTCATCTCCATTTTTTGTTTCTCTTTGGCGCCATATTTAAGAACCTGTCCCTGGGTGTGGGGTGTCACCTTCCTCTGCAGCATGGGTCACTGGCAGGTTTAAATTAGTGTAAATGGTGCATTTTCTGAAACTTGAAGTCTTTAAACCATGATTTGAGGACTTCAGTAACTCAGCCAAAGGTTGGGCGTCTATTAGAGGAGAGTGTGGGTGAGGTTCTGTGGCCTGCAGTGTGCAGGTCAGACAAGATGAACACGATGGTCCCTTCTGACCTTAAATTCTGGGTCTGCCTCTGGCAAGACCATAAAGAAGCAATGTCTTATCTTCAGGTTTTACCTTTTAAAATGCCTAATATATTTGATATAGTGTTTGATAGCCAAGATTTTTCTGTTAAGGAAATCAATGAAAATATTCCTCAGAATTATGTTTCACAGTCCTTTCTTTCTAGCCTATTCAAGCCTTATGCCATACCTTATGTTGTTGTGTTTATAAAATGACTTTGACTGGAAAGTGCATTCTGATTGGCAGCAGAATATGCCGAATCCTTGCATTTATTTCCCAAATAAGCAGGGTGGCAAAGTCTCTCCACATTTCAAATCACTTCATTAAACTGTGTGTACATTCAAAAAGTTTGTTAAATAGTCTGAATTGAAATAAGTCTTAATTTAATTTTAATTATTTTTGTATCATTATGAAATGACTGATTCAGATTTTCAGTCTGGGTCTCTTTTTACACCAGTTGACATCCAGATTAACAACGTGGAAGTAAAAAATGGAGTCCTACTGATATAAATGAGAAGAGGATCTGGCTCATTATCTGTTTCAAAGATTTGCCACTTCATTGGGGAGATGGTCTTGTACATTTCTGTTAATTGAATATGACTACTTTCCCTTCTGCTGTTTCCCTTCACTTCTTAACTCATCATCTTTTCTTCTCTTCAGGTTCCTGTGCTGCTGTCCCAATCCTTCTGTACCCAAATGGTCAGGCAGCCTAATTCCCAAAGTGCTGCCCCATCGTCTTCCTCCCTCCCAGAACAAAAAACCCTCAGACTCAGATGGTGATTTATGTTCATTTCTGCTCCACAGCACAGTCACCTGACTATAAAAGAACCATTGGATTCTCAAACTGGGATTCAGGTATCAGTCTTAGAAGTGAAAGTGCTGAAGAGGGGGTGTATATTGAGCTGAGGCTATGGGGAACAGACTGTGATAGTGAAGGATGAAAGCATGAAAGAAAGCAACATGGATAGGCTTGGAAGGATTAGATTTGTAAAGGTAAATATCAGTAACTGTCAATTTCAGCATACATACACAAACCAATATGTCCATCAATGATGACTGAAATTTACAGATAGACAAAGTAATACAAATGCTCTTGAGAACTTACTAGAGTTTGATATAAGGATATTTACTTTGTATATTTTGATGGTGATGTTGACAACTTGTGCTTTAATGGTTATGAAGCTTTAACTTTTTGAGTCTCAGCATCTACTGTCATTAAATAGTTGTTTGACCTCTTTTATTGTCTGACACACCACCATTTCTTGCAACTGTGAAAATTTAAATAGATAAAAATTGAAAAAATGCCTAAAATAAACAGATATCTGTTGAAATTATTAATAAATAAAAATTAAATTCTGCCAAGACTAAATAAGTCTGCATTAGTGATTAGAGAGAGCTCTACATTGAAATGCTATTAACTGGTTGTATCAGTGCAGTGACTTGGGTTCCTCCTCAGAAAGAACAGCAACACCTAAAACAGGTATTTTAGGAGTTTCAGTGATTTATTTTGCCTATTATCTTTTAAATGTCTGAGTAGATATCTGAGCAGGTGTGCTAATTTAAAACTACAGTGAATCAGAACAGGACCTAATGGTCAAGAGAATCACTCACTCAGATACAACAAGATGAGAAAAGCAATTCATATTAAAACACGTGAAAAGGTCTCAAACAACCATAGAGGGGATGCTGGTGAGCACCCCCAAGGAGGGAGTTTTATGCATGAAGTGCCTGACTGAAGACGGTGGGGGCTGACAGTGCAGTCTCTCTCTAGAGCTCTATCAGTCCTTGCAGGGAGAAGCCAGACAAAGCTACTGCTCACCCTTCCAATCCTAAGGATCTTTAGTGTGGGAGAGACAGGCAGCTGAGCCCTCCACCTGAGCTATGGCTGCTGCCACAGAGGGAAATTTATCTGCAAACAATCACCTGTTTCTCTGTCCTGTGGGGGGCAGGGTGCATTTTCCTGACTCACATGCACCCTCTGCGCAAGGATGGGTGTCATGGCATTTTCAGTGGAGAGCCCATACCTCTGGATTTGGAGCTCTTTCCTGTGAGCCTATGTTTGGTGATCATTAGGTTAGTGTAGTTCAGTGTTGTCTGGTCCAGCCCTTACCATTCTATCATCTTAATGGCAAGGAGTTGGGTTTCTCTTCCGATGCTGTCTTTTATTTTCAGGACTTTATTTTGTTGTTAAAAGTATCTTTGAGCCAGGCACCGAGTTACTGAGGTAATGGGCATTATTACACATTTGGGGAGAAAGGGGAAAAAAAGACTGTTTCTAATATTCTAAAATTCAGAAAAGTGGTAATGCTATGAGCCGGTATTTTGACATAAATGATTCAGACAGAATCATTGGCATAAATACCATCTGTGTTTATAGCAACGACATTTATATGCAGAAGTTATTTCTACTCCCTAAATAACCACTGCATTCCTAAAAGGTGTTAGCATTCCCCTTCTGTGATCCCCTACAAAGCTCAAATCATCTGCTTTTGGGCCTGATGGCAACAATTCTGATTAAGAAAACCAAAGAAAGGAAGTGCAAATAAAGATGTTCCAAGACAAAAAGAACGCAATGACTCACTGTCCCACTACTCCGCATCTGAACTGAAACAAGAATGGCAGCAGGGAAGTGTAGACTCCGCTATAATATGGGGAAGTGTGCAGAAAAGAGAATGATCTCTACTTTGTTACACAGCTATACTCACCCCTAATAACACAGACTTCCTGATTTACTCTCAAATTTATTCAGATCACATGGCAGTGCTGAGAAGTGCACTTTTTGCACAGTAGAGAGACGTGAGGTTAAATTGCACGTTCCAAACGTGTCCCAGAAGTTTTACTCAGCTCTACAACATGAGCTAATATGTCTTACTGTGACTATAAAAAAGGTTATTAAAAGTACATGGCTAGATCTCTGCTTAGCACAGCTAAAGTAGCTTTAAACCATCTTTGCAATTCCCAAGCGTGGGGATAGTTAGAGGCCAATCTGAGCCTCTGTGTAAATTAGAGCAGCCTCAGGGCTTCTCTGAATTTTGTTTGGCTACAGACAACTCTCTTCCCCTTCCCTCCCCCTCAGAAGGCTCTTCTACAGTCAGGACTACAGCAACATGCTGGCTGTCCACTCCCTCCTGCTCCGGTTAAGCATTTCCCTATTCTGGGGAATCACCACTGGCTGCTTAAGGTGTCTTTCTGCCTGCTAATGAAGAAGCACAACGCAGGTAGACTGGGAGGCCAGGATCTGGCTCATAATAGTTAGATTGTTTTAAATATTCTCTTATCACATCACATAATTCCTGTGGAATTAGCTTTTTGACTATTTATTTGAGTGGTGCATTCACCTCCTTCTTCCCCTCCTTTCTCTTTCATTTCCCAGCTGCCAGTGCACTTTTCTCCTGCCTACTCCTCTGAGCCCATGCAGCTCTCTTCAAGCCCAAATGTAGCTAAGGTCCTCTGCCTCCACCTTTGTAGTTTAGCTTAAATTTCTATAAAAACTGCCTAGTTGGGAGCTGGTGCATGCCCCCCACTGGAGTTTTTCCAGAGGAATTTAAATGAAAGCGCTAATGCAGCCTCATGATGGGTTCTGGTTGGGAGGAGAGATTTAAGGGTGACGCCCAGCCATGACCCCACTTTAGAGAGACAAACGAAAACTGTTCCATTTCAAAGGGATTCTAAAGCCAAGATTCCCCCTGCTGCTCTGCAGCTGCAATTAGTCCTTTGGTTTAAATTTCTACTGAAAAACCCAACAGTGAACATTAAACAGCTACCTACTGGGCTTTTCATTAGAAAAAGAGTAGATTGCTGAGCCGGGAAGAGAGCAATAAAGGGCGCAGCAGTGTATAAAAGACACAGAAGAGGGTCAAGAGAAGAGACAAATGACAGAAGGGAGCAAGAAGGCAGAAAGGGCCCAGGATGAGAGACCAAAGATATGCAGAATGGGGAGAAGTTAGGGGATTCAAAAGGAACAGCGTAAATTAGACTTTACAGTGCATTTGACATATTTTCCCAAGATGCCATTTATGACTGTGTTGCTGTCTTCTGCTTGAAAGTCATCCTGATTTGTGTGGTGTGGCTAAACACCTGCATGGGCACATGGATTTAACTGATCACCATCCAAGATCTGAAGACCATTTCATAATATAAATGACCAACCACTAGGTTTCAAACTATGTGTCTGAGCTGCATAGACAGCTTGCTTGTTCTCCTTGTCCCCACACACCTGCCTTGTCCATTGCTTTGAACTTCACATTTATTTCGACTTGCTGATCTGATCTGTTGAGGAAAGTTGTTGGCTGTTCCCTTTAGCCAACAACACAATTTTGTCTGCTTTATTGAAGTTTAATTGCTTGGATTGCCTGACCAGTATGAGGCACGTGATGGCCTCAGCATGGACTGAGAGAATAATATGCCAAATCCTCTTTTATTTTTTAATGCATTATGCTCTTTTTTATTACCTGTCATTTCTCAGCCTCTCTTGATTTACATGAAGCACCTTTCCACAGCAGGTTATCAGGTTTTCTGGCAGGAAGATGGAGGTTTCTCTTGACACAGAACAGTAGGAACAGGGGAACAGTAGGAGAGTGGCATAAATTTTGCATTACTTCTCCGCCCCCCCCCCACTGTCTGCACACACACTACCTTGAAAGTCAATGGGCTTGGGCTCTAAAAGCTCATTTAAGGGTCCCTGAAATTTGAAAGGCAACATTGCAGAAGGAAACTTTTGATTCCACCAATGAGCTGCAGGCCTGGGTTAATTGCTGGGGAAGGGTTTCATCATGTCTTGGAAAAAAGCTGAACTTCTTTTTTTTTCTCCACACAATGCAGATGCCTACTGTATTCCAATCAGTTGTTTGATTATGCTGGAACTCTGAGAGCAGAGGGGAACTCAGTTTAGAAGTCAAGATGGGCATATCTTGGGTATTTCACTTAGAGATGGGCAGGAAATAGTTTTCCCATCCTGGGAAAATTTTCAAGAATTAGAAAATCTTTCCCATCTTGAATCAGGATGCAAAGTCAAAATCTTGAAAATTTTTGTGAACTGACATTCTGACGAAAAATTCAGTCTGAATCAATCAAAAGGTTTCATTTCAATAATTTTGAAATGTTTCATTTTGATTTTGACCTCTATTTTTTATTATAATTAGCTTAAATTTCAAAACAAAATATTATATCAAATCCCCAAAATGAATTTTTTTTTGTGTTAAGGAAATGTCAAAATGAGACATTTTGACAATTTCAAAACTTGTTTTGATTATTTTTTTTCAAAATGAGAAAATTGTCAAAACAAATCCTTTCCACAAATGGTTACGAATTCAAGGAATTAGCATTTTCTGATGGGGAAAAATGTTGAAAATGTTTTAATCATCTTTAATTCAAGTGCAGCTACTGATATATAAGAAACAAACATACCTATAACAAATTGAAAGAGAATGTTGACTCTCAAGTTTGTGGGGAATTTTCAGAGGTGGTTTAGCAGAGGCAACACCACCACTTTCAGTAGCGCATCACCTGCTTTCACCAGGTACGAATTTGGGATCAAATTAACCATTGCCCTGCACCTTGTATGGCCATTTACACAATGCAAGGTGGATGTAAAATGCTATCAAATCAGAATATCACTTTCACCCACTTTTGCAGTGGTGTAAATGACTACACAAGCTTCAGGGCAATAGAGAAGATGGAGCTTTGGCATTAGGTACTGTGAGCCAGTTGTAACTCAGTGTGCCTCCATTTTGGCCCTTTGTTTATAATTGTAAGAACACCCCACCCCAAAAGGAAAATTTTTCAGCATTTTAACTATTAAGATTGCAGCATGCACATTGATTTGTTAGGTATTCCACAAAACTGATGGAGTTACCTCTATCGACAAAATCCCACCACCCTGCCATGGGATGGTTTGTGAGAGTTTAAAATTAAACACATGTACAAATAAACTCTGCATGGTGACAGATGGCTACATGGTAAGTTGCCCTTAACATGACTCTTTGACTGTCTTACCTGCACTCTCACCACTAATTCATTTCCCCAAGACCTACCTGAGCATATTCAAACAACGACTATTTCCTTATAAGATTTGCTTGACATAAAGATATATTTCTTACTCCTAATTTTGACCTTCTACCCTCTTCCAGAAAATTACAATGTGTGAAGGTGCAGAATGAGCAATATTCAGTTTGGGATCACTGATAGGTTTCCTATATTATGTGACCCACTGGGGCTGGAAACTAGAAGTTTTATGTCTTTAGAAAGGAGACAGTGCCATTTTCCAATGGGATAGCACTTTTAGCTCTGGAAGTTTCCAAGTTGTGAGATATTTAAAGATGCAGTTGGTAATTTTTAGATGTGTTTTAAATTTTCTCTGTCTGAGCCTTGTACAGTTAAGGTTGTTTTAATTAAGGTACCTGGTTTACACTTACAGGTGTAGAAGAAATAGTCCCAATATAATTTTTTAAGATGCTCTAAAAAGTATTCTTTCTTTCTCTTTCTCTATTTCTTTCTCTCTTTCTTTCATCAGTGGCATATAATAGATAGAATCATAGGACTGGAAGGAATCTTGAGAGGTCATCTAGTCCAGTCCCCTGCACTCATAGTAGGACTAAGTATTATCTCTAGACCATCCCTGACAGGTGTTTGTCTAACCTGCTCTTACAAATTTCCAATGACAGAGATTCCACAACCTCCCTAGGCAATTTATTCCAGTGCTTAATCATGCTGACAGGAAGGAATATTTTCTTAATGTCCAACCTAAACTGCCCTTGCTGCAATTTAAGTCTATTGCTTCTTGTTCTATCCTCAGAGGTTAAGGAGAACAATTTTTCTCCTTCCTCCTTGTAACAACCTTTTATGTACTTGAAAACTTTTATGTCCCCTCTCAGTCTTCTCTTCTCCAGACTAAACAAACCCAGTTTTTTCAGTCTTCCCTCATATGTCATGTTTTCTAGACCTTTAATAATTTTTGTTGCTCTTCTCTGGACTTTCACCAGTTTGTCCACATCTTTCCTGAAATGTGGCATCAGAACAGGACACAATACTCCAGTTGAGGCCTAATCAATGCAGCATAGCACAGAAGAATTACTTCGTGTGTCTTGCTTACAACACTCCTGGTAATACATCCCAGAAAGATATTTGGTTATTTTGCAACAGTGTTACACTGATTCCTATAATGAGGTGGTATGAAGGTTTTATACGCACTTGTAATGATCTTCATAACTAATAAAGTTACTGTTTTGTAAGTAATTTGATCATCCCAAATATAGTCTGACAAAACTTTTATATCATAGCACATTATGATGTGTTCCATATTTTAGATAGCTCCTTTAATTGCAGGATACAATAGAATTCTCTATTCAAGTGGAAAGGAGAAAAAAAAGTGATTAGAACAGTCTAAACTAGTAAAGACAAACTGCTACAATGAAAAATGTGTGTGTTTTACTTGTGACCTGTTACAAAATGATACCATTTTTAAAGTGCTAGGATTATAAATACTTACAGATGAGATGTTGACATTTATTAACCATTGCTTTTTATCACAGTAAATCACTTTGGTCTCTGACTCTGTTTAAAACCAACTGAAGTAACAGTAGAACTGTTATTCATGTAAAACTAAACCTATAATGCACTAGATTCCATATGACCTCTAAAACTGTTCAGGAGGGGATTCTTCCATGTGGTGTGACATTGTAGTATGATATTGATTAGATGTAAACCTTATATTACATGGTCTGCACATATAGTAGGCATTCTTATGTAAATCTAGGTTGACATCTCCTATTTTTATTTCTTTTGCACAGTATCACAAGACCAACTAGCCAAGGCTACCCGCTGTTCCCACAAAAGATGAAGACTCCCATCTTTGGAAGCAAAGATTATAGTATTTATGACACTACATAAGTGGCATAATGAGCCCTGTGTGTTGCATATGACATTTTATAACCAAGAGACCAGTAAGTGCTATAGCTTGGAGGTAGGATAGTGATTACCATTTATTTTATTTCTTTCCTGCTTAAATGCATGGCAGGAAATTTCTCATATTCAATCCCTTTTTGTGATATGAGATAGCTTATGCTATATATGTGCCCTTCAGAAAATATATCAAGTAGCATACTGTCAAGGTTCCTTCCCCACTCTGAACTCTAGGGTACAGATGTGGGGACCTGCATGAAAGACCCCTAAGCTTATTCTTACCAGTTTAGGTTAAAAACTTCCACAAGGTAAAAACTTTGCCTTGTCCTTGAACAGTATGCTGCCACCACCAAGCGTTTTAAACCAAGAACAGGGAAAGAGCCCACTTGGAGACATCTTTCCCCAAAATATCCCCCAAGCCCTATACCCCCTTTCCTGGGGAAGATTTGATAATAATCCTCACCAATTGGTACAGGTGAACACAGACCCAAACCCTTGGATCTTAAGAACAATGAAAAATCGATCAGGTTCTTAAAAGAAGAATTTTAATTAAAGAAAAGGTAAAAGAATCACCTCTGTAAAATCAGGATGGCAAATACCTTACAGCGTAATCAGATTCAAAACAGAGAATCCCTCTATGCAAAACCTTAAGTTACAAAAAGACACAAAACCAGGAATATACATTCCCTACAGCACAGCTTATTTTCTAAGCCATTAAACAAGGAAAACCTAACTCATTTTCTAGCTAGATTACTTACTAACTTTACAGGAGTTGTAAGGCTGCATTCCTGATCTGTTCCGGCAAAAGCGTCACACAGACAGAGCAAACCCTTTGTCCCCCCCTCCTCCAGATTTCAAAGAATCTTGTCCCCTTATTAGCCATTTTGGGTCAGGTGCCAGTGGGGTTACCTTAGCTTCTTAACCCTTTACAGGTGAAAGGATTTTGCCTCTGGCCACGCAGGATTTTATAGCACTGTATACAGAAAGGTAGTTACCCTTCCCTTTTATTTATGACACATACGTTTTTAGTTTCTTCTTTATCACACACTGTAAAGTGGATATAATGCATGCATCCACCTATACAATATAAAGCAGAGTGTTTTATTTGAATGTGACTCCCCACCCATTTCAGGGACAAATGTTACCCCTACGAAGTGGAACCATTGTGATTCTGGTGCACTGAGCTGGCAGAGGCTGAAAAAGGCTTCCTCTTTCTTTTCTCCACTTGCATAAACCATATGAGGCCTGATAAAAAAGCGAAATGAAGTAATTTATAGACTCACAGATTTTAAGGCCAGAAGGGAATATTATGATCATCTTTTCTGATCCCTTGCATTGCACAGGCCTTAGATTTTTATTGAAAGAGTTCAGTGGGCTTTGGAATATACTTTAATCAACTAAAGTACCAATGATGGCCCAAATGCTATAAAATACTACCCCTCCCCCCATGTGGAAACCTTGGGAAGATTTGCATATCAATTAATTTGGTCACTTCTCCGATGGTAACTCTGGGGCTTAACTAGTGGAATGTCATCGAGTCGCTTAACTGTAAAAAGGCTCCCCCAGTGTTCTTTGAAAGTCTTGCATACAAAATAAGCCCTGAGCACCACGGGTTATCTCTCAGCTTCCAACTGTAAGACAGAATTAATACTTTCTCTTCATTCCACTACAGTATTAGCTTCAATTTCTATCCATTTAACCCCAGACATTCAGACAATCAGCATAGTTTGTAATTTGGTTACGGATAATGTTACAGACCTTTCACATATTTAGAACTCTCTCTGATACTTTCATCGGGCACATTTTGTGTGCATAATGCATAAACAAACAAGCCTTTATCATCTAAAATTCCCTCTGAGTTCTTGTTCTCTCTCTCTCTCTCTCGTACCCCCCCCTTCACAACTTCATCTTCAAATACATATAATAGGACTGTTGTTATCTTCATGACATTTACAGTGGATGTAGCAGAGGCTGCATGTGTCAGTCCGCTTTCTGTTGAAAGGTTGTATGTAGGGTGATGTTGTATATCGGGCAATGTGTATAATGCCTGTATAACTTTTATGGGGTTAAAATATGAAATAGCATTTGTAACTACCTTAATTGTAGTATAGTGTAGCTTAATTGTCTGTCTGACTTACACCATTTGTCCTTGGCTCCCTACATTAGTAGTGTGTGTTTCTCATGGCTATTTGTATTGTACCTAACAATCAATTAAACTCTCCAGCACATCTGCATGGATACTGTGGTGCTCATATTTTCACACCGTGCTGTTAGCATGATAATCTGATTGTCAGTCCTCCAACTATATATGTGTAATTTGCAGGTTAAAATGACTTCAAATTAAAGATGTCCTTGTAGGGGGAAAAAACAGAGCCCCCATAATGCCTGGATCAGGCAACTGACAGCTCTGCTTTCTGCTAAAAGGACTATTAATTTTCACCTCTCCCCACCTTCCCAACCTCTTCTAAAAATCATTAAGAATGATACTTCTTCCAACCAGGAAAAATGACAGTCCAAATAAAGGATGCACATTCATCTTGTTTCATGATTTTTCTATTTTGCATATTGTATTTTTAAGTATGTGTGTGTGGGGGGAGGGTAGGGGGAGCTCATTTGAAACATGTTTTAGTATTTGTGGCTTGTAGGGAATCTGCTAAGACAATGATGTGGAAAGTGCAGTCAACTGATCTGACTGTTTAGCTAGTTTTGTATTGAATCTGGTAAGGGAAGTGTTGAGAGCATTCCAGTATGGTTAGTAGGAAAGAAATTATTAATACAATTTTCTAAAGGGCGTAAATGGCTTAGGTGTCCAAATCCCATTGAAAGTCAATGGGATTGAGGCATCTAAATCACTCAGGCCTATTTGAAAATGTTACCCTCTGGTAATCCAAAACTGTCCTTGGAATTGTAGCTGTTACCTTTGGGTAAACCCAGTGGTTGCTGTATAAAACATGAGTTTGGCCTTGGTCCTTAACAGAAAGAAACCTGTGCAAAACTTGGTGATTTTTCTTTACAGGGGGTTTAATCTTAACCTTTTTTGATTTCTGATGAGCCTGAAAATTCAAAGTGGAACTCAGGTGAAAACACATGGGTCTGAGTGGAAATAATAAACAGCTTTCTGGCCCCTTTGAGGGGGGCTTTGCATGCAGGTCACTGAACCTTTCATTTATCACTGTTTGAGTTTTAGTTTCATACAGCTGTAAATGGAGCCCTCTTCATTTGGGCTGGTAGGAAAGAAAGCGTGCAAATACTTTAGGTACAAAGTCTGCATTACCTACAGAAAGAAATTACATTGTATCTCAAGTTCCTTGATGGGCACCATATAAATAGGTAGGTATTCCTGCTTACCTCACTTCTGGTTCAAGTAAGTGCTACTGTAGCTAGTCTCTCACTTTCAAAGGAAATTGAACAGGTCTGGCTTTAAAGCCTTCTGTGTTTCCATCTGCGTGTGTTGGTCTTCCCCCTGGAGGCCAAGTTAGGTCACCTAAGTGGGTAAATTGACAGCTGATTTGAACCCTGGCAGAATTGTTTTCTCTACTGTATTTGACAGCTACCTTTTTTATTCTCTAAACATCTGGGAAATCCCACTGGCATAGGTGTTTTGAAAATGTGCTCAGATCTTTTCCATGTTCTGTAGATTTCAATGCTGATAGCTGTAATGTACCTCCAGCTGAGACAAGGAGTGACTGCTAGGTTTGGTGCAGCTAATCTCATTGGCAGCCAAATTCTTAACTGATTAATACACAGAATTCAGTGTTAACTAAAGCTGTTTGGGAACTGGAATATTGATTTCAGAGGATATTCTTTGTTTTTGTTCAAATTCAGAACTAAACAAATTACAAAATCAAAGAATTTTGTAACTTCCCCAAAAATGGAATTTTCAGAAACAATTTGTTTCAGGTCAATCAACTTTTTTTCTTTTTAGAAAAAATTGAAACATTTCACTGAAATTTTGACTTTTTAAACAGTTTTTTTTACAATTTTTCTATAGTATAAAATTTTAAAAAATTCAAGATGAAAAGTTCTTTCAATATGAAATTGAAATTCCGTTCCATTCCATAAATGTCAAAACACTTTTTAGCTTTTTTTCTCCTGAAACATTTAATTGAAATTGACACAGGAAGTTTCAATTCTGATGACACATCATTTTCTGATGAAAAAATATTGTTTGAAAATTTTCAGCCAGCTCTAATGTTTAACTCTCCCCTTCCCCCAATGTATCTTCCTCTGATTGTGGCCTTTCACCAATCCCCTCATGTCATTTTCCCAAATAGTAATACAAAATGTTTCATTTGTAGACTGTCACCTACTAGCTAACAATGTCTCCCAAGAAGTAATCCTGCTAAGTCAAAACTCTGAATTCCCAACTAGATATGGAACCAGACCAAACCATGGAGCCAACCACTCTTAAATTTGGAAGGGGCAGTGGATGTTCACTATCTGAATCTGGATTCAAATTTTGCAAATAGCCCCTTACAAAAAACAAACAAACAATAACAACAAAACCGTGAACCAACCTAAAATCCCATATCAAGTTATCTCCAAATGCTCTGGTATTTGGAATCCAGACTTTATGGGTTGGGCCTAATCCCAACACACATTGGCCTGAATTCTCAGTAGCGACTTGTGATTTTGCATGCCTCAATTTTTGGGTGCCGAACGAAAGACACTTGATTTTCAAAGGTCGATGCCAACATTTTTATGGCTGACTTAAAACGCTTCCTCAGCTCTCTTCCCCTAAGGCCCCTACTCTACTTGCACTACATTGATGACATCTTCATCATCTGGGCCCATGGCAAGGAGGCCCTTGAGGAATTCCACCAGGATTTCAATAATTTCCAGCCCACCATCAACCTCAGCCTGGACCAGTCCACACAAGAGATCCACTTCCTAGACACTACAGTGCAAATAAGCGATGGTCACATAAACACCACCCAATACCAAAACCTACTGACTGCTATACGTACCTACATGCCTCCAGCTTTCATCCAGACTACACCACATGATCCATTGTCTACAGCCAAGCTCTAAGATACAACCACATTTGCTCCAACCCCTCAGACAGAGACAAACACCTACAGGATCAAGCATTCTTAAAACTACAATACCCACCTGCTGTAGTGAAGAAACAGATTGACAGAGCCAGAAGGGTACCCAGAAGTCACCTACTACAGGACAGGCCCAACAAAGTAACATAACGCCACTAGCTGTCACCTACAGCTCCCAACCAAAACCTCTCCAGTGCATCATCAAGGATCTGTTGGTGACACTGGGCACTACTGTAGGTAACTCGGGAGGGTGGAAGACCATGAGTGTCGATGAAGCCCTCTTCCTCTAGGCCCAGGCAAACTGAAGCCCCTCTTCTCCTTGAACTTTCTGTGACCCGGCACAACTATGAGGAAGCTAGCACACAGACAGGTTTGCACACGGCTCGCCAGCCAAGGCCAGCTTCGGCCTGGGAAACGTATAGATAAGGCAGAACTGTTTAGCAAAAACCAGTAACAAATAGACCCAAATAAGGCAAGGCTCGGGCAATGTTACTGAGGAAAAACACAACTGGCTGCTTTAGCTGATTGGCTACGGTATTGTATGGGGTAACAGGTAATTGGTTGCATAAGCTTGTGTAGTGAAGTAGGCAAAGGTATAAAATGTGTACTGGAATCTGCATGCGGGGCTGCAGGATTTGAGACAGCTCAGTCTCCCTGCGCCCTATCTGAAGCTTCAAATAAATCTCTCTGCTTCTCCACCCCGTTGTGGTCATTGGCGCGACGCACACCGGGCAATGAACCCAGCTGTTGCTTGCCTTGGACATTCTGTGCCGGCAACAGATCTACAACCTATCCTGAAGGACAGTCCCTTACTCTCACAGACTTTAAGCAAGGACTGGTCTGTCTCCCACAGACAGCACCCCAACCAGCAACTACACACCACACAACAAAAACACTAACCCAGGAACTAATCCCTGCAACAAACCCCGTTGCCGACTCTGTCTGCATATCTATTCAAGGGACACCATCATAGGACCTAAGTACATCAGCCATACCATCAGGAGTTTGTTCACCGGCACATCTACCAATGTGATATATGCCATCATGTGCCAGCCATGCCCCTCTGCCATGTACATTGGCCAAACCGGACAGTCTCTCTGCAAAAGACTAAATGGATACAAATCAGACATCAAGAATTATAACAACATTCAAAAACCAGTAGGAGAACACTTCAATCTCCCTGGACACTCAATAACAGACTTAAAAGTGGCAATTCTTCAACAACAAAAACTTCAAAAACAGACTCCAAGGAGAAACTGCAGAACTGGAATTAATTAGGCCTGAATAAAGACTGGGAGTGGATGGGTCACTACAAAAACTAATTTCCCCCGGCTGATACTCACACCTTGTTCACTGTTTGAAATGGGCCACCTTGATTACATTGACCTCATTAGCACTATAAAAGTGATTTTTCCTCCCTTGGTATTCACCGCTTCTTGTCAACTGTTGAGAATAGCCCACTTCCACTAATTGAATTGGCTCGTTAGCACTGACCCCCAACTTGCTGTGTATTTATACCTTCCTACTGTATTTTCCACTCCATGCATCTGATGAAGTGGGTTTTAGCCCACGAAAGCTTATGCCCAAACCAATTTGTTGGTCTCTAAGGTGCCACAAGGACTCCTTGATGTTTTTGCTGATTCAGACTAACACGGCTACCACTCTGTAACCTATATATTTCATATTGTCACTTCTCTTGGCAACTTATTAAAATGCACTGCATAAGTATAAGGAGGCTTCTTTTTAGTGTTAGATATAAACTATATTTATTTGAAAGTCACATCAGAAGAAAATATCCTTTGTCATTCTACATGTATATGTTTTTGGCTGCAGTTTGGGCACAATAAATAATGGAGGCAATAGATTTCAAGAGGTTTATTATGGCCAAGTTATTCTGGAATAGCAGCTTCTTTCTCCTCAGTGCTGCAGATTTATGCATGCACTTCAGCTACTGCAAGTACTGTATAGCTGGGAGGTAATAGTGATGATTTCATCTGATTGGAAAATTGTTTTTTTCCCATGGAAAATTGGATGAAAATGAAAAAAAAATCATACAACATCTCCACGGAAAATTTTGAATTTCCAGCAAAAAAATAAAAAAAATGAAATATCTCAGCTAAAAGCTGAAATATTTTTATTCTGAAATGCTGCAGTGATACCTCTTGAGCATTTGGGTGCCTCATGCTCTCATTTCCACGTTTGGTGAAGGGAAGCCGTATGTCATGGCAGGTGCAAGGCCAGGATGCATGTACCAATGTGGTCCACCTGGGGAGTCTGGCCCATAGAAAAGAATGGGAGTATTAGACAAACTACAACTCCCATGAGGCACTTTGGTCCCATTTCAGAACTGAAATATGTTGGTTTTTAACTAACATATTTTGGATTTGGGGTGTTCAGTTTTTTGATGCAAAATTTAAAGTTTCTCATTTTCTATAGAAAGCAGATACTTTTCTTGAAACATGTTGTTTCGTGAAAAACACAATTTTCCATCAAAGAAAGAGTCTATATAGAAAATTTTCAACTAGCCCTGGCAATCATTGTTTAAGGGATCTAGCAGCTATTGGACAGCCACTAAAAGAAAACGTACACAATTATAGCATTATCTATCCTGCAGAATGCAGTCATGTTCTATTTCTTTCTCAGTGTGTATGTATGAACATATTTTCCCACAAATGAAATGAAACATCGGGTGAACAAATCTTTCCAGGCAAACTTGATTGATTTTTGTTTTATTTATTTATTATTTATTTTGCCACAGTTTCAAAATTCGTATTTGAAAAAAATACACTGGGCATTAAATACTTGGGACCTAAATCTCCTGTTTTCACTGGCACAAATCTTAAGTAACTCCATTAAAGTCAAAGGAATTACATCAATCTAAAACTAGTGTGAGGTCAAAAACAGGCCCTTGAAATGTTAGTAAAATGCCTGACATAGTATCACATGAAAGAGTCTCTCAAAATAAATTCAGATTGGCTTGGATACGAACACTGTCATGTGGACTGAAAAACTGTCTGGAGGACCAACATCAGAGTATTACTGGATGGCAGCGTATTAGATTGGGAAAAGGAGTCTGAAGTTAACACTCATCCTTGTTGTACAACACTAAATTAAGCATGTTTATGAATGAATTGGAAGAAAAACCTAAACAGAACATTAAAGAGGCAATCAGAAAGGAAACTTTCTAGGCAGTGGAATCTTGACTGAGGCTGAAAAATATCTATCTTGCTATCTTTTTTCAACGTATGTTATATTTTTATTTACTTTTTACCATTTTTCTATGTTTCTTCCTGCTCAAAGTTTTTATGATTCTAATTCAGCAGTCTCAGGATTGCATTGAAAATCTTTATTATTAATTTAATTTTAATTTTAATTTACTCAAGTTGAGGTGAGAAGTTCTGGAAAAGGTTTTTCTAACTGCCACTTAACCGTAGGACATAGACAATGAATGGTGACTGATACAGCACAGGACAAATCACTGCCTCCAATGAATGCAGAATTATAAAATCAATGTTGGTTCATGTTCTTCCATAAAACAATTAATACTAACAATTGGAGTTAAAATGTCTCCTATCTCATAAGCCATTGGATCATTAGCCTTCAAAATGTCAACATGTCACTGTTGATTTAAACTGATTTACTAGCCAAGGTAACACCATGGAGTACATTTTAGATATTGATATTTTTGGTCTGTTAATAGGCAACTGAAAAGTCTTAGGAAGAATTGAATAGATACAGAGAGAGAAAAAGTGGGAGACATACATATATTAGCTTAGTATAGCTCATTGTAGGCACGTCAGTTCTCATCTCTCCATCTGTAAGTACATATAAGGTGTATTGTATTGTATAGTCTCCTATTTGAACAGCTGTTTACATAAATAGTGCATCCAAGCCTTTTATACAGGTGGAAGAAATACCTTTCCATGTGCGTCCTGTTGTCCAAGGAGATAGCACATAAAGCTATGCAGCTCTATGAGAGTATTGCAGTATTGCCAACCCCAAATGCTCAAAAATCATGAGATTGGCTTTAAAATCATTAAATTATGTGTAAATAATTTTCCTTCTGCTTTTTGAGCCTTTAGGGTGCATTTTGAAGCTTTCTCCACAGTCACAAGGCCTAGAAACTTACTTTTTCTTTAAGAATGAAAATCATCACATATCCACTTGACTCCAGGAGCTGGAGCTTTAAGGAAAACAATAATTATCTCAGACTTATGACAAAATCATATATAACTAACTTGTATAACTAAGAGCAACTTTCTTCTAAGCCACTGATTCTGTTCACGGCATGGAAAGTGTTAAATGCCAGTATTCATCCCTAATCATGAAAAAAAACTCATTTTACCTTGGGCTTTGTTTTGGTAGGGTAGATTGCATTGTTAGGGTTGGGTATTATGATTTACTTTATTTATTTGTATTGTGACAGCTCCCAAACACGTCAATGAACTAGACACTGTATAAATATATAGAACCTACAATTCATGCACTGAAGAGTTTACCAGCTAATGCCCTGATCCTGCATACTCTTATGTTTGTGCTTTAACTTTATACATTGTGAGTAACCTTGATGGGACTATTCACAGTGTGTAAAGTTAAGTACGTGTCTTAGCTGCAAGATCAGGATCTACTCAGAGATCAGACAAAAGTGAGTGAGAAAAAAAATAGGAGGAAAGATGGTAATAGTAACAAGATCAAATACGTTCATTAGAAAGCTATTGGACAGTTTCGTAATTCCAAATCAAGTAAGTTATGCCTAATTGCCACTCAGCCTAGCCATAATTGGTTGGCCGATTTCTTTTGGGCAACACAGGAGGAGAGTGTATTCATGAATGAGAAAATTTGGAGGTTTTGGTGGGAGAAGACCAATGATCACCGCGATCTAGAGATCATTGATAAGCCAGTGTGAGTGAAATATGAAATTTAAGATTAGCTTTATTTTTGTCCTCTCAGCATTGATGGGGCCCCTTTAAGAGGTGCTTTTTGTAGTTCCTTAGAATGAAAGTATGTACAAAAATACTGAAAATGTTTAAAAAAAGCATGATGCATAATCCAGCACAGTGCATGTGATACTAAAAGCACTATGTCAGTTATAGATTATTAGAGAGAAATGATGCAACAACAAAAACAAAGAAAAATCTAATTCCAAGGCTTGCAAAAATTACATTGAGTAAGAACTGTAGGTATGTATGTATCAAGTGATGGTACTTAAGTACTGCAAATGTCCTTGCTTTTTCAACTAATCACCAAAGACTCACAGACAGCGAAGGATGCTTGGTAAGAGCTATTAGAAAGTGTTTTGGCTGTTAACTTTGCCTAAAGCAATTATATTAATGTTGGTTTTCTAAGTGTTTCACGTGGTGTCAGTAAGTCTGCTTATTGCCTTGTAGTTGATAATGGGTACCCTGAAGCCTCTGTCTTTTGAAACACTTTTTCATTCTTTTATTTCCCCTGGAGAAAAATGCTATAAAAAAGATCTGCCACGGAAAGCATGGGAAGAATTCTAAATGCTTTTTCAACATTATGACAGATGTGGCAATGTGTTTCCATGGCTGTAGAAAAGCACAAAAACCCTGCCATGGCCCTATATATATACTGCTTTAACCAGCTGCCTTTGAGAAGAAGAAAGAAAAAGAAAGAAAGGCAAAGAGCCCCCAAGAACTGTAGTAACAGATTACATTTATTGATAAAATGGGATGATGTGTGGAGGAGGAGAGCTATTGTTAAGGAAGTATCAGATATGCCTAAATTACTATATGAGTTCAACCGGCAGTCTTCCTCTGGTTTTCAGTGGACAATGAACTGAATGAATTGGTAGACTAGTCCAGGGGCCAAAGATCAAGTAAGCATAGAAAGAAAACTATCCTCCCACATCTAGAGATACTCCTTCCAGGCCTATGGGTTGAGTCACATTAGCAGGATATTGTGGGGGAAGCTTGTATTGGTGCTGACATTCCTATACCTGTTCTTTGGGTAAACATCTGCATTAAACTCACATGTACACTTTTAAATGAATGAAAGAGAAGAAACACTGTATTTTGATTCTTTCTATATCATGTCCACGCATACACCTTTTGCTCATTTCATTATTCAAAATGTAAATCCTGTTCCTGCTTTACATATAAAAGGCCCAGAATACATTTTCATCGAAGCCTTGAAGTCCCGTAGGAATCAGACATAAGTTTGCCTGTCTGTTGGACTAGGTGTAATAGAATAAATCTATAAGTCAGCTTGCTTTTTTATGCTCTATTGCAGATCTATGGCCAGATCAGATTACACCTCATTTTATTTTGGTTTCTGGGATACAGTGACCAAAAGTAACCAAAAGTTACCTTGTTCATGAGACATATGAACACCACAGACAGAGAAAGGGGCTGTGATGGTGCACCCCATAAGGCTATATGGAAATATGCTTATGAATGTATATATATGATATAACTGGAATATGTTTTATGCTACATATGCCATGTAACATACCTCTGTAAAGGTTATGATCTACTGAATCTATTCATCCTATTTGTATGCATGTATCATTTTTGTATTTGAAGTTATGAATATTGGCTGTGTACTTGCTTGATTTTTAAGTAGCCTTAGTAAAGCATTTGGTCAGGTTCTTGAGAAAGGAATGTGCAAATTAAGTGCCCAATCAAGAAACACTTAATGAACAATGGATCTTGGAAGGCTCCAATCCACATAAGAAGTCTTCCTGGAGACAGTCAAGATAGCATGTGGGCAATGGCTGCTGCCTGTAAAAACTGAGTCATGCATGGACATGTGACTTGCCCATGTGACTCAAAACTCCCTCTTGGAACTGGACTTTGCATAGGAGACAGGAGGGGGTGTCCACCCACAAGACAGTCTATTTAAGCCCAAGGGAGACCCCTCCATTTTGTCTTCAGCTGGCTCAAAAGAGAGCCTCTCCACCCCCAAGGATACCTGAAAGAAACTGGAACAAAGGACAGTAACTACAGGGGGTGTGAGTGATTGCTGGACCCAGACTAGAAGGAGACTAGTCTGTAAAAGGAAGCTTACTTGGAACACCTCTGATAAAGAGTTTTATCTGTATTCAGTTTTCTTACTATATTAGGCATGGACTTGTGTGTTTTGTTTTATTTTGCTTGGTGATTCACTTTGTTCTGTCTGCTATTACTTGGAACCACATAAATCCTACTTTGTGTATTTAATAAAATCACTTTTTACTTATTAATTAACCCAGAGTATGTATTAATACTGGTGTGTGTGTGTGGGGGAATCGCTGTGCATATCTCTCTATGAGCGTTGTAGAGGGTGAACAATTTAGGAGTTTACTCTGCACAAGCTTTATACAGGGTAAAACGGATTTATTTGGGGTTTGGACCCCATTGGGAGTTGAGCATCTGAGTGTTAGAGACAGGAACACTTCTTAAGCTGCTTTCAATTAAGCCTACAGCTGCTAGGGGATGTGGTTCAGACCTTGGTCTGGGATTGCAGCAGGCTAGCGGGTCTGGCTCAAACCAAGTAGCGCACTGAAGTCCCAAGCTGCCAGGGCAGGAAAGCAGGAACAGAAGTCATTTCAACACATCAATTGGCAGTTCCCAAGTGGGTTTCTGTGATCCAACCCATCACAGGGGCATGCCCCAACTTTATTAGACTAATAACATAAAATATGCAATATGTTTTGTTATACTTTGAAAGTTGGAAGACAATTTAAGATACATATAGGATTTCCAAAGAATTTTTTTTTGAAATTACATGAGATGCTCTAACATAACTGTAAGCAAATATACAATGGGTTTCTCTATAAGCCTTCTTACTCTCTTGTGAAAATTTTCAAAATTTCAAAAAAATTCTTATCCTAAATCAGGACAAAAAATTTCACAGACTGAAAATCTGGAAAAACAAAGTAAGTTCAGGTCAATTAAAACGTTTTGTTTAGATAATTTTGAAAGATTTACTTTTACTTTTGATTTTTTTCTACCAAAGGTAGCTTAAATTTCAAAATAAATAGTCATTTTGAACCAGAAAAGTAGACATTTTGTTTCCAAAAGTTTGAAGTGAAATGTTTTTATAGCTTAGAAAATTTTCAAAATTTTGCCAAGTCAAGAAACATGACAAAATGGACTCTTTCCAGCAAAAAGATTTCAACAAATCATTAAATAAATCCCAACCAGCTCTGTGAAGTTTTCTTTGACTGTAGCGGATCCCTTCTTTCCATTGACACACAATATATCTCTTCACATTCAAGTGAAATATCTGCAAATAGTTTTTCTTGAAGTCAGACATTTCTGCTACATCTCTGAAGTATGTGTCCTAAGATGCATGCCATGTACACTGCAGACTGTCACAATTTTCATAGCTGGAGACAAGACATTCTGCAAGTTGATAGGCACAGAATAACCATTTTTGTCTTCTGTAATCAAAAATCAAAACAAGGTAAAATTATAGACTCTGATGCGTAGTCAGAGTTTCCATTGAAGCCAATAAAAGCCTTGCTTATGTTTCAGAAGGCAGAATTTGGCCAATGATCTTTTAAGAGTTTAAGAAATTTGTTAGTAAATTTGCCTCATTCTTGTATTTATGGAATCAAATGTCTTTCTTCCTCTATGTCTACACTATGATATGGGGTGTGATTCTCCTACACATATTTGCACCCTCATCAAGCCTAGAGTGAGTATAAATAGCAGTGTAGCCACAGTAGAACGGATAGTGGCAGGGGAGGCACGGCTGAGCCATGCCAAGTACAATCCTGTCAGAAACTGGTCGGTATACTATTACCTGTGCTACCTCGGCTACTCTGCTATTTATACTCATGCTAGCTTGATGACAGCGAGCGCATGTATTTGTACACAAGTAGATGAATCACACCCCTACCTCTTAGTATACTCATACCCAGAGCAATCCAGATCCAGTATTGGGATTTGCAGCATGATCTCCCACTTATTTGAGGATTAATTATTTTAGTGACATTTTGAGTAAGCAGTTTATAATTATTTATATTACAGAAGCACATAAAGTCCCAGGTGAGATCAGGGTGCTAAGTGCTGTACGAAGGCACACTAAGATACAAGCTCTGTCATAAAGCATGCAAATAGACAAGCAGACCGTAATCTGAGACAGATTAAATTCCCTGCCCAAGGTCACACAGGAAGGTTTCCTAAGTCACAGTTCATTGCCTTAAGCACTTGACCATCCTCTCTTTCTTTCTAAATAGGGAGGAGTGTGTGTGAGAGATAACAGAATCCTAAAATAGCTGGTTCATCCTAAAGTAAAAGGATTACACAAATTTTAAGCTGGAACTCTATAACCTAAAAAAAACCTCCTTACTTTCAGCTATTTTACAATTACTAAAGTGCAAGTTAAATGTGTTCTATTCCTCCTGAGAACTTTTGCTATTCATTACTAAGGGATACATATGCCATAAACATATACCAGAAACTAAATCCTGGGCCGAGCCAAACCAGATTGTTTCCAAATTTAGCAAAGAGTCTTTTAAATTGTTCACTGTATATACTTTACCTGAAGGTATCTATACGAATATGAACTTGTGACATTGAAAATTCTGTTTTTAGATGCTGCTAAAACTTCACTGAACCTTTTTGTAATTTGTGAGATTATTATTCATATTTGTGAGTCTGATCTGAGAGGAAATGTCGGTATTGCTGCAGGTGAACACAACTTTTCTCTGCAAACAGGGGGTTACACTATGGATCTTTGAGAAGGTTGGTGGAACCCACAATGCCCTGGAGGGGAACTACAGGAAGCACTGTGAATTCAGTTGAGCCATTGAGCTTTACAGAGCACCATGGGGGCATGACCACCACACCACTGCATAGGAGGTTGCAGTCTGTGCATCTCTTGCACAATTAGGTTGTTCCATTGATGATGATATAGGAGGGCATTGCCCCATATCCTGCTTGTCCATTTTGGAGTGGCTCTCAGGAGAATGCAAGGACTTAGGTGTGGCTGTCTGTTCATTTCAGACGTCAGTATGTGCTCGCTACTTATACTAAAAAATCGGTTCCACCTGGTATTTTGCTGTGCAGCTGGGAGTACCTTTCCCAGACCTGAAGAAGAGCTCTGTGTGGCTCGAAAGCTTGTCTCCCTCGCCAACAGAAGTTGGTCCAATAAAAGGTATTACCCCACCCACCTTGTCTCCCTGTACACTTTCACAGGAATGCCTGTGGCAGGGACAATTGACCCCTGGTGAATTTCACCATTGATAATGTAAGGACTTTGCCTGAGTTGCTCATGGGGAAAACATACTGGTTGGCTTGCAATATTTTTACTATTTTTATGGTGAAATCTGTATTTGCAGAAAAATAGCACTTTTCCCCTTTATGCAAACAGCCTTTCATTTTTATGAAAATCAGCCCGAGAATCCAGGTGAACCTAAAAAATACTCCCTGTTGTCATGATATTTTGGCAAGTTCCTCTGGAAGTAAGGAACTTTTCACATAGTCCTACTTACTGTTTTGGTCTCTTTCCCTACAGAAGCCCGTGGTTGTAAGATTCCTACAGGTTAGTCTTTTAACGTCAGTGTCCTAGCCTAGATGTGCCCTTTTGGTTCTCTCATAAGAGTTCTACATGAAAACCTTCCAAAGCCTATGAGGCTTACTGGGAATACCAGTCTATCACAAGGAGAACCCTAGCTAGAGACCTGCTATTTCCATCTTTATTTTTGAATAGAATTTTACCTCTCAGAGGTAATCCCACTGGCCTGCATTCTGCTACCATTAGTACCTTCACCTGCAGCAGGTCTACTTTTGACTAGATTTTGTACAGGTGACAATACGGTGTACTGTTTACAATGGAACTACTTAGGACTAGATTTTGCCACCTTGACTTTAAGTAGCACCTTATTCCTCTACTAGTCCCATTGAAATCAATTGGGAATACATGTGGTGTACTGTACTACCCACCATGAGTAAGGGTGCCAAAGTGAGGATCGGGGTCAGAATTTGGCACAAAGGTTGCTTCTGTTTTTAATTCAAGTTTATGGTGTTTTCAGTCCTCTATAAAGAAAGGTAAGCCTTGACACAAAGGAAAAATTCTGTCCTGATTACAGGGTGTAGATCTGTAAAACTTGGTCCTAAGAGCTGTTCACTGATGCTGAGTAATGGCTAGATTGTGCCACATGGGCACAGTTAATGGCAAGGTGTTGCTGTGGCACCCCAAGATCATTTCAGGGTAGAAACTGTGATCCAGTGAGCCACAATTCCCTCCCCCACTCTCCCTTACTCAAAGGGGGTAGTGATTTGCTACTGGTCTGTAGTAAAAGTTAATTATGGCTCCACTCACCCTAGCATGCAGTTTCAACTCTGCTGGCCAACATATTGTGGGGATGGAGAGGATGTGGAGTCAAGATGCCAACAACCGCTCCCCATTCCAGCAGGCACACCTTACTTACTGCATTCCCTGACACAAGATTAGCTTGCATGGAGGTAAAGTGGTGTTTTCACCTCAGTGCAAAGGCTGAGCGATAATCTAGCCCTGGATAAAAAGCAATTCTTAAAGCTTGGGGTGGGTTTAGATCTCTTGTTTGATCAAAGGCTAAGTACACTCTTCTCTTTTCCTTTGGGTTCTAGGACGGACAAGTTGAGGGCTGACATCTTTTTGAAACAAATACAAGGGTGAAAGTGCTTTTTGAGAGAGGAATGGCACAGCTGTCTTCATTCAAATGCAGATGACACATGTATTATCTGCAAAATTATACTTTTTTGGATGCAGCATGCTGCAGAGGTATGCGGTTAATTATCAAAAGGATAATTTACTGAAAAAGTTAAAAAGTTCATTAGAGAAGGTCACCACCAGATAACCAATATCAAACTGGTTAAGGCAAGATTAATGGAACTGCAGTCTTGCTCACAATTATGTTGCTTAGGTGGATGAGTGGATTTTATTAACAAAAGGGGCAAATGAAAACAGAATGTTACTTCTTCTTCAAAGGGAATCCAATGATAGTAAGCACTACCAGAACACAACATCTTGGGTGACTGAGGTATTATCAAGGGCCTCAAAGAAGCAGTACAAGCCTCATCCACACTGGCCCCCTAATGTATCTCTACCAGGAGTTCATTCTCCCTAATCATTTAATCCTCTGTGTTGAGACTTGAAATCAGAGCTAACTATGATGGCAGTTTTTATTATATGGACACCTGTAAGACCTGGACTGAGATAATCAACTCATTTAGCAGGGGTCATTACATGACCGTGCATACTTGTTTTGTCTACCAACTAGGGTTGGAACTTGAGCCATGGAGCTAGAAATGAATAACTCCACAACTTATGGCCACTAAACCGTCCAATCCAAAGCAAGGGTCATACTTAGAATCATAGAATCATAGAATATCAGGGTTGGAAGGGACCTCAAGAGGTCATCTAGTCCAACCCCCTGCTCAAAGCAGGACCAATCCCCAATCAAATCATCCCAGCCAGGGCTTTGTCAAGCCTGACCTTAAAAACTTCCAAGGAAGGAGATTCTACCACCTCCCTAGGTAATGCATTCCAGTGTTTCACCACCCTCCTAGTGAAAAAGTTTTTCCTAATATCCAACCTAAACCTCCCCCACTGCAACTTGAGACCATTACTCCTTGTCCTGTCCTCTTCTACCACTAAGAATAGTCTAGAACCATCCTCTCTGGAACCACCTCTCAGGTAGTTGAAAGCAGCTATCAAATCCCCCCTCATTCTTCTCTTCTGCAGACTAAACAATCCCAGTTCCCTCAGCCTCTCCTCATAAGTCATGTGTTCCAGACCCCTAATCATTTTTGTTGCCCTTCTCTGGACTCTCTCCAATTTCTCCACATCCTTCTTGTAGTGTGGGGCCCAAAACTGGACACAGTACTCCAGATGAGGCCTCACCAATGTCGAATAGAGGGGAACGATCACGTCCCTCGATCTGCTTGCTATGCCCCTACTTATACATCCCAAAATGCCATTGGCCTTCTTGGCAACAAGGGCACACTGCTGACTCATGTCCAGCTTCTCGTCCACTGTCACCCCTAGGTCCTTTTCCGCAGAACTGCTGCCTAGCCATTCGGTCCCTACTCTGTAGCTGTGCATTGGGTTCTTCCGTCCTAAGTGCAGGACCCTGCACTTATCCTTATTGAACCTCATCAGGTTTCTTTTGGCCCAATCCCCCAATTTGTCTAGGTCCCTCTGTATCCTATCCCTGCCCTCCAGCGTATCTACCACTCCTCCCAGTTTAGTATCATCCGCAAATTTGCTGAGAGTGCAATCCACACCATCCTCCAGATCATTTATGAAGATATTGAACAAAACTGGCCCCAGGACCGACCCCTGGGGCACTCCACTTGACACCGGCTGCCAACTAGACATGGAGCCATTGATCACTACCCGTTGAGCCCGACAATCTAGCCAACTTTCTACCCACCTTATAGTGCATTCATCCAGCCCATACTTCTTTAACTTGCTGACAAGAATACTGTGGGAGATCATGTCAAAAGCTTTGCTAAACTCTAGAAACAATACATCCGCTGCTTTCCCTTCATCCACAGAACCAGTAATCTCATCATAGAAGGCGATTAGATTAGTCAGGCATGACCTACCCTTGGTGAACCCATGCTGACTGTTCCTGATCACTTTCCTCTCGTGTAAGTGCTTCAGGATCGATTCCTTGAGGACCTGCTCCATGATTTTTCCGGGGACTGAGGTGAGGCTGACTGGCCTGTAGTTCCCAGGATCCTCCTTCTTCCCTTTTTTAAAGATTGGCACTACATTAGCCTTTTTCCAGTCATCCGGGACTTCCCCCGTTCGCCACGAGTTTTCAAAGATAATGGCCAATGGCTCTGCAATCACATCCGCCAATTCCTTTAGCACTCTCGGATGCAACTCGTCCGGCCCCATGGACTTGTGCACGTCCAGCTTTTCTAAATAGTCCCTAACCACCTCTTTCTCCACAGAGGGCTGGCCATCTACTCCCCATGTTGCGATGCCCAGCGCAGCAGTCTGGGAGCTGTCCTTGTTAGTGAAGACAGAGGCAAAAAAAGCATTGAGCACATTAGCTTTTTCCACATCCTCTGTCACTAGGTTGCCTCCCTCATTCAGTAAGGGGCCCACACTTTCCTTGGCTTTCTTCTTGTTGCCAACATACCTGAAGAAACCCTTCTTGTTACTCTTGACATCTCTTGCTAGCTGCAGCTCCAGGTGCGATTTGGCCCTCCTGATTTCATTCCTACATGCCCGAGCAATATTTTTATACTCTTCCCTGGTCATATGTCCAACCTTCCACTTCTTGTAAGCTTCTTTTTTATGTTTAAGATCCGCTAGGATTTCACCGTTAAGCCAAGCTGGTCGCCTGCCATATTTACTATTCTTTCGACTCATCGGGATGGTTTGTCCCTGTAACCTCAACAGGGATTCCTTGAAATACAGCCAGCTCTCCTGGACTCCTTTCCCCTTCATGTTAGTCCCCCAGGGGATCCTATCCATCCGCTCCCTGAGGGAGTCGAAGTCTGCTTTCCTGAAGTCCAGGGTCCGTATCCTGCTGCTTACCTTTCTTCCCTGTGTCAGGATCCTGAACTCAACCAACTCATGGTCACTGCCTCCCAGATTCCCGTCCACTTTTGCTTCCCCCACTAATTCTTCCCTGTTTGTGAGCAGCAGGTCAAGAAAAGCTCCCCCCCTAGTTGGCTCGTCTAGCACTTGCACCAGGAAATTGTCCCCTGCGCTTTCCAAAAACTTTCTGGATTGTCTATGCACCGCTGTATTGCTCTCCCAGCAAATACCAGGAAAATTAAAGTCACCCATGAGAACCAGGGCGTGCAATCTAGTAGCTTCTGTGAGTTGCCGGAAGAAAGCCTCATCCACCTCATCCCCCTGGTCCGGTGGTCTATAGCAGACTCCCACCACTACATCACTCTTGTTGCTCACACTTCTAAACTTAATCCAGAGACACTCAGGTTTTTCTGCAGTTTCGTACCGGAGCTCTGAGCAGTCATACTGCTCCCTTACATAGAGTGCTACTCCCCCACCTTTTCTGCCCTGCCTGTCCTTCCTGAACAGTTTATAACCATCCATGACAGTACTCCAGTCATGTGAGTTATCCCACCAAGTCTCTGTTATTCCAATCACGTCATAATTCCTTGACATCACCAGGACCTCCAGTTCTCCCTGCTTGTTTCCAAGGCTTTGTGCATTCGTATATAAGCACTTGAGATAACCTGCTGATCGCCCCTCATTCTCAGTATGAGGCAGGAGCCCTCCCCTCACAGACGTTCCTGCCTGTGCTTCCTCCCGGTATCCCGTTTTCCCACTTACCTCAGGGCTTTGGTCTCCTTCCCCCGGTGAACCCAGTTTAAAGCCCTCCTCACTAGGTTAGCCAGCCTGCTCGCAAAGATGCTCTTCCCTTTCTTCGTAAGATGGAGCCCGTCTCTGCCCAGCACTCCTCCTTCATGGAACACCATCCCATGGTCAAAGAATCCAAAGCCTTCTCTCTGACACCACCTGCGTAGCCATTCGTTGACTTCCACGATTCGACGGTCCCTGCCCTGGCCTTTTCCTTCCACGGGGAGGATGGACGAGAACACCACTTGCGCCTCAAACTCCTTTATCCTTCTTCCCAGAGCCACGTAGTCCGCAGTGATCCACTCAAGGTCATTCTTGGCAGTATTGTTGGTGCCCACGTGGAGAAGCAGGAAGGGGTAGCGATCCGAGGGCTTGATGAGTCTCGGCAGTCTCTCCGTCACATCACGAATCTTAGCCCCTGGCAAGCAGCAGACTTCTCGGTTTTCCCGGTCAGGGCGGCAGATAGATGACTCAGTCCCCCAGAGGAGAGAGTCCCCGACCACCACCACCCGCCTCCTTCTCTTGGGAGTGGTGGTTGTGGAACCCCCCATCTCAGGACAGTGCATCTCATGCCTTCCAACCAGCGGAGTCTCCTTCTGCTCCCTTCCCTCAGACGTATCATCTGGTCCACTCTCCGCATTAGTACCTGTGGAGAGAACATGAAAGTGGTTAGTTATCTGTGTCCGCGTTGCTGAAACCCGGACATTCCCCCTTTTTCTGGAGGTCACATGTTGCCAAGCTTCTTCACTGGCCTCTTGGCTCCGCTGTGCAACCTGCTCTAAATCTTTAGAGCTTTGTGCCCGTAGAAGCATATCCTGACTTTTGTCCAGAAAATCCTCCGTTTCTCGTATGCAACGCAGGGTCGTTATCTGTTGCTCCAGACCTTCAATCTTCTCTTCCAATATGGAGACCAGCTTGCACTTTGTACAAAGTCGCTTCTGTCCTGTGGAAGAAAGACAAACATGGCACATCCAGTGCAGGTCACAACAGCTGAACCCCCCCCTTCCATATCACCTTCCTACTATGAGCTTCCTCAGAGAAGTTGGCAAGATGTAAGCCTCACTGGGCTCACTCCAGGCGAACTCCCAGGCAAACTCCTGCTGCGTGCTGCTCTGCTGTCCCCCGCTGCTCAGCTGGTTCGCGAAGCTCTGGCTATTTTTAAACAGCCAGGCTTCCCTGAAACAAACAAACAGACAGCCCCAATGCCCGCCCCCTGCAGGCTACCAGCCAATCAGGCACTCGCTCAGGCTCTCACACTGCCCTCCCAGCAAACACACACTCGGAACTTACTCAGCAAACACTTGCTGCTTCTGCTTCTCTCATGCCTTATTTGACAAGTTCTCAAGCAAGCTGTGTGGTGTCAGTCGCTCACCAGTGGGAGCTCTGATAATTCCTGCTGCCATTGCTTTTGAAGTGCCAGTTTCAAAACCTCTCCTGCTTTGAGAAATAGTCCAAATCTCATCCCTTTGACATAACTAGAATGCGCCTTTAAGTAAAGGGACACTGTGAGTTAAAAAAAAAATCACACTGCTGTCTGAAAATGTTATACCTTCCCATGTTACAAGTTAAAAGCTAACTGACAGAGAGTAGAGGAAAAACAGTTGTCTTTATTTCTTGAGTTTCTTTATGCATTTGACAGCATTTTGGGCCTGATTTTTAAAGGAAGCTAGGTGTTAAAGCACCTAGCCCCTTTTGAAAATCTCACGAGGTACATATCTGCCTCTTTAGGTGTCTAAATACCTTTGAAAATCTGCTCCTTTGTCCCTAATTCAACAAAGCATTTAAGCAGATGCTTAACTTTAGGTACATGCTGAAATCTCATTGGCATCAATAGGATGTAAGTAAATTCTCATGTGTGTTGTCCAATGGCCGTTCTGTATAGCAGTTTTCACAGTTCCCTTTCAGTTGGCAATTAGTTTCTCTTGCCGTTTTCATGGGTGTTTTCTATAAATAGAAAATGCAATGGTGAAACTATTTACAAAAATTAGCACTCTCCCTAAAATGGGAGGATGGCTGGAAAAGCTAAAGGCTGTAATCTAGGCAGTGATGAGAACTGGCAACAGCCTTCTGCAGTCACGTCAAATACGACTGCTGTTTCACATGGTATAAAGTTCACTATTGGCATATTTGCCAGCACCATGGGCTGCTAACTCCCAATACAGCTGTTTGTAGATGGATGCAGCTGCCAGTCCAGATTACTGCCTGCACGTGTTATAAAAACAGATGCGCAAGAGAGGAAAGTGTGTGGTTCCAAACTATAACTCCCTTACCACTTACAAGTAAAACAGACCAGAAAAAGGCCTTGATATGACAAATTTATACATCTGATAGTTGTTTCCACTTTTCTCAACAGGTCTCCCCCGAGATATTGTTGATTGTATGTCACCTTTTAGTAAAGGGTAAGATGTGAATATGCTGCGCAAGTAGTTGCAGCTATGTTAGCCCTTGCCCTACATGAGTGTCCTGGAACACTGACGGGTATAAAGGAGCCCCCTTACTCCTCTCCATGAACTACATGCCTAGCAGGACCCATAATGGGGGAAAGAGTAGCCTCTATGGGGCCTCTCCTCCTGTTATATAGATGAGGAAGGAATAGAACAGCAGGGGCAGGAAACAAAGTCCAGGCTCCATCAAAGCCCACCCCAACTCACCAGCCCGCAAAGGTGAGCCAGTGCAGAATGGTCAGGAACCTGCTATTGGTCTATTTGTGTAGTTTATTGCAGTAGCAGAGTATTTTCTCCCTACAGTAAATGGGGAGCCCAGGGACACTTCGAGTCACTTTTCCCGTACACTGGAGCAGTTTATGGGATAGTGCCTGGCACTCAGGGCAGACTGCAATCACACAACTTAGCCCCCTATGACTTGCACAAAAACTACAAGAATACTGATTAGCACAGTTGCACTGTACTACACTATGGAACCAAGTCTCTGAACACTGACAAAAGGAGTTATTAATTCCCCTGTCCTTCTTCATGAATCAGTCCCAATGTAGAGGATTCTTTTGGTTGAGTAGAAACAGCTCCTTTCCTTTCTACATCTAGCTCCTAGCCAAAGAGCAATGAAATGCATAGCAGGTCACAGAAGGTGTATTGAGTCTCAGTGGCTCACTCTCCATTTAACAAGGCTGGCAGCGGTAGCAGCTAAATGTGCATTACTTTGGCCAGGAAGGACATTAATTTAGCATGTGACATCACCTTCCCTGTGTCCCCGCCCCACATTCCCAGGAGAAATTCAGATGATGCCCCATCTGAAAAAGATTATTGCAGATAGCTGTGTACCTTTTTTTTAAAGGGATTATCTACCGTGTTTATTACAACAATTACTAAGGATCATTTGACTGTAAATGCCATTTCTCTCTCTCGTTATGAATCAGTCAGTCATTAACCTTAACAGTATTGATGTGTTTTCACTGTGCATTTCAAGCAGATTAATAAACAATGGAAGAGTTAAAAGCCCATTCCACACACCGTGATGTATTCCCACATTATTGGTTCTGTATAAATAAGTGATGCTTCATTGTGTTTTGAGAGATTTATGAAGGAACTACAATATGGTTAGGAGGGAAAGAGACACACACACAGCTGTAATGACAGAAAGCCAAAGATACACACACACACACACACATGCATGCTCAAGCAGCATAAAACTGACAATAAGCAGACATTCTGCTAGGTAAAAACCACTTTCAATTTATTAGGTTTATGTCACTGTGAATCTCACCTAGTTTAATAATTATGAGGAAAAAAAATAAACAGTGGCATAGAAAAAAGAAAAGAACTGGAGAGTAAATCTACGTTCTTCTTGAGAAGGGACTTCAGGCCATATAACTACATCTCACCCAAAGAATAGAACCAGGTACTATCATATTGAGACTTACAAAGTTCAAGATTTTTTTTTAATTAATAAAGCAGGAGAAAGCCAACTCATTCAGGCAATATTACTAGGGTTTGACATGCTTGGGGACAGTTTTTGAAATGGCTTTGGGGATTTCTTGGCAGGAGTTTTAGCAGGAGTGTTGTAAGCAAGACACGAGGAAGTAATTCTTCCACTCTACACAGCACTGATAAGGCCTCAGCTGGAGTATTGTGTCCACTTCTGGGCACCAGACTTCAGGAAAGATGTGGACAAACTGGAGAAAATGCAGGGGAGACAACAAAAATGATTAACGGTCTAGAAAATGTGACCTATGAAGAAAGATTTAAAAAAAACCTGGGTTTGTTCAGTCTGGAGAAGAGAAGACTGAGGGGGACCTCATAACAATCTTCAAGTACGTAACAGGTTGTTATAAAGAGGAGGGTGATAAATTGTTCTTCTTAACCACTGAGGATAGGACAAGAAGTAAAAGATTTAAATTTCAGCAAGGGAAGTTTAGGTTGGACATTAGGAAAAACTTCCTGTCAGGGAGGTTAAGCACTGCAACAAATTGCCTAGGGAAGGTATGGAAACTCCATCATTGGAGATTTTTAAGAACAGGTTAGACAAACAAGTGTCAGGGATAGGCTAGTTAATACTTAGGGCTTATTACACTAGCACTGAAGTTGCTGTAACTTATGTCACTCAGGGGTATGAAAAGGCCATCCACCTGAGCGATGTAAGTTACATCAACTTAAAGCGGTGTCTACACCGTGTTATGTGAGTGGGAGATGCTCTCGGGCTGACATAGCTTCCTCCTCTTCTTGAGGTGGAATAATTATGCTGATGGGAGAACATAGTGTGTCTTCACCAGACATGCTGAAGCGGTACAGCTGCACCGATGTAGCATGGCAGTGTAGACTAGCCCTTAGTCCTGCCTCAGTGCAGGGAACGGGACTAGCTCGTGTATTGAGGTCTCTTCCAGTCATAGATTTCTAAGATTCTTTTCACCACCCCAAGCAAATGCAGGCCAGTATCCAGACACTTCATACTGTTAGGGTGATTGCGATGCCAAGAAAGAGTTGGCCATCACAGTTTAGTCCCCTTTGCCAGCTGATTCTCCTAGCAATGCTGGCACCTGTTCAGAGGGAGAGGTTCCATATTGGCAGCCAGGAATGAGGACGGGCTGAAAGAATCCACGTTCGTTATTTGATATCTCCTGGATGAACAAAGGAAACAGATGTGACTAGCACGGCAGGTGATTTTTAACTCATCCGTTCTGCATGCTATAACACTCCATGTTAGCAGCTAAATATATCTGCTTTAGCAAAGGCAGAAATGGTACTAAGAGTTGTTCTCCCATTTCTAAAGAATGCAGCCGCAGGAAGCACATCTTCAGCATCAACCTGTAAATGTAGTTCGATGTAATGCCCACAATACAGTATATGGTCTACATGTGCATTTCCCTGCATAGCCTTCACAACCCTACACATGTCCTAGCAGATAAACCATTTCCTTTGAGCAGTGGGGAACAGAAACTGCACAGATGGTAACGAGCCAGCTGGATTATTATTGACTTTCTCTGTCCTGTATAAGTATTAGATATGTATCTATTAGAGCAGAGTAATTAAAACAAATAATTTAGCTGATGAATGTAGCTTCTTTATCTTTTTATAGCATAGTAATTAGAGAGTTGGGTTTTTTTGAAATTATAATATTATACTTTTTCACTGTATGGATTGATTGCAACAGTCCTCTGTGCATATCTATTTTGTTTTGTTTTGTTTTAGCTAATCAAGCTGTTTTGGTTAGTTGTTGGTCAGATACATAATATAATTATTTCTCTGCACTAATTGAATGAGTGCACAAATACTCCTGGTGTTACCATTTACACATGCAAACTTAAAATGTGTTTACCACCATTTCACTTCCTGGAAGCATTGTGTCCAAAGCTCAATTTCTGAATGGCAACATTTTCAGTTGTTTTCACTAATTTCAGATTTGTCATTTTCAGTGTGACTAGTTTGAGACCCCCTCATGCCGGATTTTGAAAGTTGTGGTGGGCCTGCAACTCCCATGGAAGTTACTGATGTCACTATGCTTCTCAGGTTCTGGATCCCTAGCTTTTGACACCATAGGCTCAAATCACCATTGCATTAGTCCAGTTTTATGCCAGTCAAGCTATACTAAAGTCAGGAATTTCAGATAAGGAGATGAAGTCAATGAGCAAGCTCCCACTGAACTCTCCCACAGAGTGTCACAGGACATTTTCATAAACATTTTCACTTCATGGATGGTGTTTTCTGCTTTAATCAACTTGAACTTGAGCTGCCTTTTTGCTGTCCATTCCTGATGCCAAACTTTTTTTCCAACAATTTTAACTTGGTAAGTTGCTGAGCTCACAAACTAACCAAACTAGTTCTAATCAAGCCTCCTCCTACCGGAGACAGCAGAGAATAAATTCCTGTGCTAACTGGAATGAATTTGAGAAGAAGAATGACCTCGTGGTTAAGGCACTGAACTGGCACTGACAAAATTTGGTTTTAGTGTCTGGCTCTGCCACAGATTTCTTGTCTGACTCTGGGCAAGTCACATGGAATAGGAGTCTTCCATCTTCTAATGCAACTTTATACAAAGTAAGTGGCTACATTAATGTCACTCTGTGCTAGACACGCCAAGGGAGATTTCTTGTGTACAGGGGAATGGTCCACAGCTGTATATCTGGTGGAGGTGGCTCTGCCACCTCGTACACTAACTGCCTCCTATACCAAGCATAAGGAGAAGGAGAAAGCTTGTCCAAGCTTTCCAGAGGTGTGGCATGGAAAAAAGAGGGAGCAGATGTCATTCAGTGGACCTCTACTGTGCTCAATCCTCCACTGGAATACTCTTCCTGAGGGATGTGGTGGGTCTGAATCACGGATTCACAATGGTCTGTGGCTATTTCTCTCCACCAAGTCCAAGTATATGCCATTATCTCGCTATGCCTCAGTCTGCGAAAATGGCATTAATACTTCATTTCTTCCTCCCCACACTTTCTCTCTCTTGTCTATTAAGATAAGCCCTGTCTCTTCTAATGTTTCTGTTGTGCTAGGTGCTGTACATATACATTGTACCAGCAGGCACTTCTAGCATCCCTCTTGTGTAAATTAAAATGATGCTAAAGTGTCTCAATAGATTTTGGAGGGCGAACGAAAGACCTTTGAAAACTTGGCATCTCAGCTATGGTCCCTAGTGGCCCTGCATTGATGGAAGTTAAATACCTCATCGAAATCTTTGAAAAGAGGGAAAGTTAAGTCCAATGTTCTCAATAATGCTTACAACATTTAAAAACAACAAGGAGCAAGATAAAGATGTTATAGTGCATGAGAAATAACTTGATGATATACTTTTAAGGACTAGGACTTCATTTTCAAAAGAGAATAAGGGAGTTAGGTGCCCAGTTCTCATTAACATTCAATGGGAATTGAGTGCATAACTCACTGAGATCCCAGCCTGCATATATGTCTCTGTGCTACTTGAAGTGTATCAAACATTGATTTGTGCAGTCTCAGAAAACTTCTTAATGCAAACTGGTGGCAACAGACAGGAACAATAGATTGTGAGGATGAAATTGTGAACAAAAGAAGAGCAGCACCACCAGTACAGCTGCAGAATTTAGTACCATTTGGGACAGATGTTGATAACCTTTGCCAGAGACAATGGGAGTGGACAATAAATAGCAGAGGCCACATTTCTTATTAATTTCCAATAAATACTTAGTGACCGTACTTGGAGATTTGAAAATTACCCTCCTCTGAAGAGGGGCTTTGTCCCTGCATTGTTCATCAAATGATCAGCTCCTTTGTTATGATGCACAGAAAGGACCCTCGTTTCAGCAGCCCCAAATGAGTTTTTCCTCAAACAGAAAAAGGTTGAGGAAATAAATCCGGGGGGCTGGGGCGCAGTGGGGGGGTATGAGGAGGGGAGAGGAGAGGAGATAGCTACTGGTGAAGACAAATCTCTGTCAAATAGTTCAGGGTACTGAAGAAGCCTTTCCTGCCATTCTTGGGGGAAAAGGTAACGAGAAGGGAGGAGAAAGAAACAGAGAAAGAAAATGAAATTACTATAGGAAGAGAATAATTGCCAGAAAAAGTGTGAAGTGCTCCTCTTATGTATTTTCTACACATTGTAAAGATCCTTAAAGCCTTCAGCATTTTAATTATATATGACAGCTTGACAAAAGGAGCAGCTAGGTGTGGAATGCATATACTGCTGGAGGGAGGCTTTCCGCACAACAGTGACCTGAAATCAGGAAGTCACCAACTGCGACCTTCGCTGTGCTTTGCAGAGCAGCTGCAGCTGCAGGCGAGGTTGTCAACTGTGCATTCCCTGAAACTGACACACCAGATTTATTATTGCATGAGTCAGAAAGGGAAGGAGAGAACACAGCCAATACCGTTTGCTCTATGTATTAACTTGCAGGAATAGAAAGCGACATTGCTCCTCCCCTACCCACATTGTGGAGGCTTTATTTCTTACCGCTGCGGTGCCTCTGGTTAATGACCCTTATGACTCCGCATCTAGAAGAACTTAGCTTGAAAAAGAGGCTCAGAAGTGAAATCGGCATCATTTTCTCCTTTAAAAAACTTAGTTTGTAGGATTATGACAGTTAATCTGATTCTTCTCTGAAACTGGCTGCAATTGGAGCCTATAATTGCATTGCTTTTTATCTTTACATGGCTTTTCCATTAGATGCTCCCTCCAGTGCAGGGCTGCCTAGCTAGGTAGCACTTTGTGGAATTTTAAGTGCCTCCATTATTAATTCATTTGCTATTCATTGTAATAAAATGAATCATAATGAATTTATTCGGCATAATGTGGATATTTTATGTCCTTTCGCTGTAATTCCTCTGCAGTTTCAATTAAAGAATTTCCGTGATACCAGGAGAGCTACCTTTTGGTTTCTTGCTCACCCTTCTCGGTGCTTCTGTGTTAGCCGTGAGATAATTTGTACCTGCTACCAGAGTCAGCTGTAATGATTGTAACAATTAGGAGAAAGCCTCTAATCAAACTCAGTATTGAGAACTGGGAATTCTTAGAATCATCAATCCTGTTTCAGATTTTCAAGAAGTGAGGCAGATTAATCCTTGGTGTAAACCCACCAAAATCAATGCAATTAAACCAAGGGAGAACTTGGCTCAGGTGATTGTATGTCTCTTTCTCAAGCTGTGAGATGACTGTAGATGTATTCAGGGAGACAGATTGTATTTTGCAAGAGAGTTACTGATGTTAACTTTGTCTGCAATCTTGTTCAAGGAAAACTCACCCTCACTCACGCATCAAAACGTATGTTGAGGCTATAGTGCTTCCATTTAACACTATACAAACTAGACATGGATCTGAGCTGTGAAGTTCAAATTCATATATGAATCCAATGTTTTTTTGAAGTTTAGTGGGAGGGTTTTTTAAATTTGTATTCAGAACCATGGTTCAAATTCATCTCTACTTTATACATTTATCCTGCCTTATGTAATATGATCTATTAAAAAGGTATGTGTTCTACAGCATCCTGAACCACAAGAGGATAGGAAACCTGCACAACAAAATTTTAGACCGTTTCCAGTATTTGGACTTTTAAAACTGAATGTAACGCTCATCAGAGGCGTCAGATGAGCCATGTTGGGGAATGGAGTCTTCTATTTATTTATCAGGGAGGTACAACCGGCCACAGTAAGAGTACCCAGTCTATCTGTTTCAGCCATGTAATAATACACCATTCATCCCAATGGATTTCTACCACTCACTCTGCCTTAATCTGGCCTTTTTACATAATCTTCAAAAATTAACAGACATCAGTGTAACAAAGTATAGTCATGAAACAGAAACAGTTCTTTGTAATGAATAAATTTAACATCACACACCAATATCACACTATCCAGAGTCACTCACTATGAAGCAGTGCATGCATTATTTACTTACCTCCACCAACATAAACCCCCACAAAGTTATTAATTGGGTGGGGAGGGGAGTTCCAGTTCCATTCATACATTAATATTCTCCCTTTCAACACTCCATTCTGTCATTAAACTTGTACAAACAGTACATTATTGACTGAACATCAAGGGCCTGATCCTGGTACCTCTGAAGTCAATGAGAACCCTGATACTGACATCTATGGCAGCAGGATTAGGGCTGAATACCCTATTACTCTACATGGCAATGCATCGGGGGCAGAGAGGCTCCATGCCAGCAGAGGAGGGGTTAAGGATAACCTATGGACCCAGCTAGCTCCCTCCCTGCCGCCCCGCCCAATATATCTGCAGCAGTGCCAAAGGGAAATACATGGAAAGAGCCTGGCTCAGTTCAGGGCTGACTGGCCAAGAAGGAAGATGGTGCTCTGCCCAAAGGGAGAGCAGCCACAGGGGAGGAGGAGTAGGATCTCAAGGAGCAAGAGACATTCTGCGTAAGAGACTGTTGGGGGAACCAAGCCTAAAGGAAAGGGCAGGGACACCCCAAGGTCAGGCTGTTGGTTGGCTCAGTACTGAGCTATTTACCTTTTGTTAAGAAGATTTTGGGGTTATGCCTGTTCATCTGCCCCCCTCAAAGACTGAAGGGACAGTTAGCTGGTGGGCAAGAGCTTTCCTCAGTGAACACCAGAGACAGAGACTTCTTTCCTCTAGGGTGACCTGTAGTTGTGTAGTGGCACCTGGGAGGTCCATGGGGGGAAGCTGTTCCGGGCTCACCACTATGATACCTTACTTGTGAATTCCCAGCCTTCCTGCCATCATGTCATGGAGGGATTCTGTTTACAATGTGTATCCTAAGGAGTTTGAACAACAGAGCTAATGCTATTTCAATCTTGACTTCTTTTTAAACAGAGGGGTTTTCAGGGGGGTGGGGAGAGGAATCTCATAGGGTTGGGCTCTTTAGCATTTTATCTTGGCTCATGTATTTAAAGGACTGAAAACCAGATCATGCCCTCCTCATGGAGGAGACTCATCATATGTTGAGCTACATTTCCCCTTATGGAAAGGGTCGGGGGAAGTGAGCCATGTCAGCACCGCCCCCCCCAAACAAACACTCATGCCCTTCCTCTGGCTGCTTCCCTGCAGGTTTAGGGGTCTGTGTGAGGGGTGGAGGCAGGCAGCAGGCAAGCTACCGATACAGCTAACTTAGTTAGCCTAAACTGTTAGTCAGTGCTTCCTAGAAAGTGGAGGATGCCTTTGCTTCTGGTACTTGAATTTCTTGCTATTCCCATCCCTATTTCTCTATCTTAAACACAGACAATCCAAGTCTTCCAGGTGGTTTCTCCCCTCCTGCCTGAATATACATGTATGCATGCATTTACTTGTGATTGCCCTTGTGCATATATATATATATATATATATATATATATAATATATATATATATATACCAGCAATGGAGCCATCTCCAAGGCTATGTGGGTTGCGGAACTATCCAATCAGTTGGCAGAAACAACACATGAATAACACAGCATGAATAGAAAATTTGTGAAGCTATAGCCCTTCATATATTTTGTAAACAATCCATACATTCCCATATGTTTACATACACCATTCTTTGAAGAACTCTGAATAAAGAACAAATTTGCCAATTATGTCTCTGCAGATAATTCATGAACAGGAAAAAAGCATTTACGTGAGAATACATTTTTCACAACAAATAGTTTGCCCAGGTCTAGTCCTGAGCTCCCATACAGGAGATAGAATGGGGCGATAGTAATTATACAGGCTGAGATTAACTTATTTAGTGTGACCACGTTGAGGTGTTCCTTAACAGAGGGATTGTTTAAAGGTATGTGAGCAGTTCAGGTATTTGTGTGAAAAATCAAGGCATATACACCATATTAAAGTACAGCAAGGTTACCTTTAATCTCTATAAACAGTTGAAAAGAAAAGGGAAATATTCTGTAGCAGTAACAGCCCCATGTTAACCTTACAGCACAGCAACATTTGCAGTTGGTCATCGATTTACTCCTCAGCGCCTATCTGTGTTTATACAGTGCCTAATACAATGTCATCCTGGTGCATGACGAGGGATCCCATGCTCTATGGCAATGCAAATAGTAAATAATATTTTAGTGACTAAGATCTATACAAAAGCAAAACATTAGTTTAATGGCAAAATTATGTATATTACATGTTTAAAATGATTTATTCTCCTTGACTGTGACATTTATGAGTACATTGCTGCAATGTCAAAGCTTAATTTATCCTGGATGGTGTTTCCTTCAGTTAATAGAAATTAGTCATATATAAAAACCTATACAATTTGATAGATAATGTTAAGCTTCCTCTAGATTAAAACAAAACAAAAACCTGTCCAACTGAATCCTAATTCTATACAATTCTCATATTTTATAGACTCATATAGTATAGGATTCAGTAGCAAGGTTATCATTTTCTATTAAATTCTATAGGACATTTTCATAAGGCAAGCACTTGTGGCCCTTCAGAGAGGTAATGAAACAGTGCATTTTGAAAGGTCACGGAACTGTGGCTGATCACAGTGGAACACAGGGATTGCCTTTCTGCATCAGACCCAAGACCATCTATTCCATTAGCCTGTTTCTGACAGTGACCATTACCAGATGCTTCAGTGAAAGGTAGAAATCCAGCAGTGGGTAGATACCCAGTAATCTGCCCTCTCATCCTGGTCTCTAATAGTTGGAGATTGGTTTAATCCCTGAAGCATGAAGTTTAATATCCCTTCCAAAATTTGTTGTCAATACTTATATCTCTGGCTATTCTTGTTATCTCTATCAATGTACTATTCCTTTTTGAAAATTGCTAAATTCTTGATTTCAATGACTTCCTGTGGCAACGAGTTCCGCAATTTAATTACGCCTTGCGTGGAAAAGTATTTCTTCTTATCACTTTTGAATTTCCCACCTTTTTATTTGGGGATAGGAAGAAAGTGGGTAGGAGGAGCTAAGGTTTGGGCAAGGAATCTTACTGGGGAGAGGTGGAAGGAACAATTAGTTGCAGCAGAAGAAGACAGATGGGTGGAAGTTTCAGGGGTGTGCATGGGAGATTGAGGCCTGCAGAGCTGAAGGATATGTCTGTTGGTGATGGATGAGTGGCCTCTGACTCTTCAGATAAATGACTCACTCATTGTCATGCAAAGTGGACTTGATCCTGTGAAGACTTATGCCTGTGTTTTACTTGACATGAGAATGTCAAGGGGGACTCCTCACAGTGTGTAAATTTAAGTACAGTGGAGTCATATCTTACGCGGGGTTAGGTTCTAAAGTCAGCGCCTAAGGCGAAAATTGCATATAGCCAAAATTACCCTTGAAAATCCCTTAAATCGCCCATAAAGTACAGTACATGGTTTTGTGTAAACAACCCTGTACAGTAATATGTATAAATGTATAATGTATACAGTAATGTACAGTATATAATAAAGAGTACATATGCAAAATATAATTTTACAGTACTGTATTTTTAATTACAAGGGGTAACTACAGGGGAGTAATTACAAGGGGTCGTCAGGGCTTGATGTCGATCCGGGAGATGGAGGTGATGGAGAGCTTGGGTGACGGAGAGCGAGTCGTAGATGAAGTGGTTGGCTTTGGTTCAGCTCGAGAAGTTGATTGCGTAGGCTCATCTGCTGCTGGTTGTTTTTCCTTGAAAAACATGGTGATCGGCAACTGTTGATCTTGTCTCTTGGGCTGCTCAAACATTTCTTGATATTGTCCGTAATACTATGTGTGATTTTGAGGCTTTGTTCCATAGAGGGATTGTATTCAGAAGTTAAATCATTCAAGTGTTTTGCTGCTTGGAACACTTCAGCAAATTTATGAAGATTCCAACTTGCTGGCTCGTCCTGTTCGTCGTCATCATCTTCGTCTTCTGTAGACAATTTTATCAGTTCCTCTAACTCTTGTTAGTCAATGTTTCTCTATGGCTCTCAATTAATTCTTCAATTTCTTCCTCAAGGATGTCGATGAAGCCATCACCACTCACTAGCCTGGCCACCTGAACAATACGTTTCACTTCTTTGTCAATGGTCGGGAAACCCTTAAAATCATTCACACATTCTTTCCATACGTTTCGCCAACATGCATTGACTGTTTCAGGCTTGACTGCATCCATTGCCTGTTTAATATAAGTGATGCAATCTGCAGTGTTGAAGGACTTCCAACACTCCATCACATTAAGATTGGATCAGCATCCATAGCGCTACGTATCCGTGAGAACGTAAGCCTCGTGTACGTGGCCTTGAAACAGCGAATCACGCCTTGGTCAAGAGGTTGGAGCATGGAGGTGGCACTGGGGGGGAGAAAGACGACTTCAACGTCGTTATGTGCAAACTGGAGTGCCGCAGGGTAACCGGGAGCATTGTCTATGATCAGCAACACTTTAAAGTCAAGTCGTTTCTCTTTGAGGTACTGCTTGACCTCTGGAATGAAATACTGGAACAAATCCAGAAATAATGCTGCCGTCACCCAAGCCTTTTTATTTGATTTCCAGAACACAGGCAGGAGATTTTTGTTCTTGCCTTTCAAGGCACGGGGATTTGCAGCCCTGTACAGCAAGCCCGGCTTTATTAAATGCCCAGCCGCATTGCCACAAAACAACACAGTCACACGGTCTTTAGCTGCTTTGAAGCCAGGGGGCTTGTCTTTCTTGATTTCGAAATGTAAGTGCGGTTGGGCATTTTTTTCCCAGAAGAGCCCACTCTCGTCAGCATTAAAAACTTGTTCCGGAAGATAGCCCTTTTCTTCTATGATTTTCTTTAATTCTTTGGGGTAGGCTTTTGCTGCCTCTTCATTGGCAGATGCAGCTTCACCAGTAGTCTGCACATTTTTGAGGTTGAAGCGATTCCTAAAACTGTTAATGAAGGATGAGAATTCCTTCTCATCAGAAGGCTGTCCCTCTTCGGAGGGAGGTTTGAACAGTGCATAGAGGCTAAGAGCCTTTTCTCGCAATGTGTTGCCATCGATAGACACACATTTACGGTTCATGTCTTCCAGCCATAACTTTAATGCCTTTTCAGTCTTTACTAAAGTCTTATCACGCACCTGGCTCGTCACCTTAGCAGTTATTGGAGCACTTGATGACACGGCTTGATGAATTTCTCTCTCTTGAAACTTGATGGCACAGATGCTAGGTTCGTTGAGGCCATATTTACGTGCCACTTTGGAAACCAACATACCGTCTCTCAATAAGTCCAAAGCAGCCAGTTTTTCCTCCAGCGTTGCAACAGATCGCTGTTTCTTCGGTTGAGCACCAGATGAAGTAGTTGGCTTGCATTTAGGGGCCATGTTGTACGAAAAATACATATCTTTAAACACTGGAATCACACTCAGCACGGAGAGATGCTCACACTATGAGAGGCACACAGGAACTGAGACCAACTGAGGGAACAGCAGATTCACATCTCCCATCTCAAGCTCACTCCGGGGCATACGCTCACTGAGTGGAATGGTGGGCGGAATCACCTGCACTATTTAGAGGTATCTTGTTATTTTTCTTTTTTTTTGCTGAGCGCGTATAGTTGATTTTGTGTAAGCTAAATGCGCATACAATGTGACTCACCTGTACATTCATAAATGTTTATAGGATTGAAGAACAATTGTACTAGATACTGTAGCAATTTAAAAAAACAGCAGTAAATTTAGTGTGAGCTAGTTCTAATGGATTCACTGAAAAGGCCTGATCTTTGTTTCAACAAACATCCATTTAAAGTAATTATGGGGATTTGTTAAAAGTTTATTAATAAAGGGGAAATTCTGGAAAGGAGACAGAAGCTGAAGAGGAAGAGGGAAGCGTGCTGGCAACCAATAGGTAGGTGAGTGAAGAAAGTACAGGGAAAATTTAGGGAGCTGTTGAGGAAGACTGAGAAGGATTTTAAGTGTGATCAGGCTGGGGAGAGGAGCAGGTTAAGAAAATATCTAAGCCAAACACAAAAGCCACTTTATAGATCAGTAACGACAAAAATATATGCAAGATTTGTTTTTTGTTTTATGATAAACTGCATTTTATCCAATTGTTTGAACAATCTACACCTGTCTTAAGTGGAACTCACTGTATTATGTAATCTGCAATCTCTTTTACAGGAGATAAGTGATAATGTATATAATTCAGCTTCAAAAGTAATTGCAAAGTGTTTACTATATAACTAAATTGTTAACCGTTACCTAGTAAATAAACAATATTTTATGGTACATGAAATCTATGCCATGTACAGTGGAGCAATGCCCAGTTAATACTACATCTTCATTGCTCATCACATAGCACAAATTATATTTTGAGGGAAAATAACTACCATAGCTAGGAAGAACAAGTGGTGGAGAGGAAACCTAGGAGCTGTGAGTTGTAGTTGGCTGTGCTGGAACTCCAGATTTGGCACAGCTATATTTCAGAGTATCATCTGCTTTTTATTTTACCCTTCAGATTTAACTGTAGTTGATATTGAAAACACAGACAAATCTCTCCTTTTCTCTCCATTCCCTTCCTGGATAGAAGGGGAGGAGAAATAAACACAAAGAAAACCCAAGAGGGAAATGGAGTTTCATTAGAGCAGTTTCTGATATAACAGCTCTGGCATCAGGGAACAGGCATGTTTTAAAATCTGCTGCATGTTTAATTGGACCGAATCACCCTATTCAGTTCTTTTTATGGCTCCTAATGCCACATTTATTTGAAAACAGGATCTGGAAATAAATATAGTGATGTGTGTTACTGTGGAGAATATTAATGGGGATCACCTGCCATCTTATCTGCTTAAGGGTACAACCATGCTATCATGGTTTGGGAGGTCATTGTTGTGAGTATGTGTCAGTTTTCTTTAATATTCAGACTTATATGTGCACATGCACACTACTGCCTTCATCTGAATGGAACCAGACCTTGTGAAGCTGGTCTACACAGAACCTAATACTGTATTAATGATACTGGATGAAGATTCCCCTTCCATTAAGTGGTGAATGTGGTGGCATTATGCTTTGTGGTGAAAGTTCAAGAGTTCTAGTCCCAATGCTTGCTCGCTCTCCGAACAGATGCTTTTACTGGTGAGGGTGCTTTTATATGTACATGGCTGGGGACCGTGTATTTAAAACAGGGTCTGATCCAACACCCATTGAAGTCCATGGAAGGAAACATATTGACTTCTGTAGGCTTTGGAAAGGTCCTTAGTCACCAACATTTTGTCTGGACTGAGATTTGATACACACAATTTTCAGCCTATTATGGTCACTTGTATTCATTCATGTCTTCAAAACAATGGGTTGGCTCCTTTAATATAGCCATAAATCCTATTTCTCTACCCAACCATATCAGAAAACAAAACCACTCCTCTGCCCAGGAAGTTGCTGGCTTAAGATTTCATTCATATATCTATCTATATATCTATATATCTATATCTATAATGTAAAAAAGGACCAGGAGATTATCATCTATCTATCTATCTATCTATCTTTGTGCAAAATCCAGTTTGAAGTGATGTGTCTCTTAAACTGCACTATAAGAAGTCAGAATACTGAGTGCAGTTCTGGTCTCCCATGTTTAAGAAGGATGAATTCAAACTGGAACAGGTACAGAGAAGGACTACTAGGATGATCCGAGGAATGGAAAACCTGTCTTATGAAAGGAGACTCAAGGAGCTTGGCTTGTTTAGCCTAACCAAAAGAAGGCTGAGGGGAGATATGATTGCTCTCTATAAATATATCAGAGGGATAAATACCGGAGAGGGAGAGGAATTATTTAAGCTCATTACCAATGTGGACACAAGAACAAATGGATATAAACTGGTCATCGGGAAGTTTAGACTTGAAATTAGATGAAGGTTTCTAACCATCAGAGTGAAGTTTTGGAATAGCCTTCCAAGGGAAGCAGTGAGGGCAAAAGACCTATCTGGCTTTAAGATTAAACTCGATAAGTTTATGGAGGAGATGGTATGATGGGATAACATGATTTTGGCAATTAATTGATCTTTAAATATTCATGGTAAATAGGCCCAATGGCCTGTGATGAAATGTTAGATGGGGTGGGATCTGAGTTACTACAGAGAATTCTTTCCTGGGTATCTGGCTGGTGAATCTTGCCCATATGCTCAGGGTTCACCTGATCGCCATACTTGGGGTCGGAAGGAAATTTTCCTCCAGGGCAGATTGGAAGAGGCCCTGGAGATTTTTCGCCTTCCTCTGTAGCATGGGGCATGGGTCACTTGCTGGAGGATTTTCTGCTCCTTGAAGTCTTTAAACCATGATTTGAGGACTTCAATAGCTCAGACATAGGTGAGAGGTTTATTGCAGGAGTGGACGGGTGAGATTCTGTGGCCTGCATTGTGCAGGAGGTCAGACTAGATGATCATAATGGTCCCTTCTGACCTTAATATCTATGCATCTAAGTCTTGCAAGAATCTATTCTTTCCTAATGTGTTAATTCCACACTTTATTAATGAAATGGGGTGTGTGTGTATGTTTTTGTTAAACTGGAAAAGTTCTAAATGCATGTTTACAAGAATCCTGCTAAGAAAGATTACACCAGGAAGGATGGGCCAACTTTTTAGTATATAACTAATGTGTGGAATTATGACCTAGTGAAGATACAAATCCTCCCAGCCAACCGTCCTCTCCCCAATTTACTTATAATTAGGCTGAACAGCTTTCCATTAGCAAATGCAATTTTATAGAAATTAAGATCTTTTATGGCAACGTGGTTATTCCAATGAAATTTTTGACGGCGCGCAAGTTGAAAGAGAGCTTTCCGGGGGTTAGGTGTGTTCTGAGAACCCCTCCTGTATCATGCCCCAAAAGTGAGAGAGGTTGGGGAATGCCTACTTTGAGCATCATGCTGGCACTTAGGTGCTGAGCTGCTCAGTGCTGTCTGGACTTCGGTGGCTTTGTGCATGCTCACCAGCAGAAATTGAGGGGACTTTACTGGTGGAAACTTAGATGCTTATGGGGTTAGGCAGAAGCTGAGTGTGGGTTTTGAGGACCTGCATTTTGGATGCAGGTGCCTGAAGTGGCAGTTGGGCACCAGAAGCCTGTTGTGGATCTGCTCTCAGTGACTTACCCAACTAAGTCCATACAAAAAGTCTCTGGCAGAACCAGGAAATGAACCCAGATCTCCTGAGTTCTAGTCTAGTGCCTTAACTATAATACCCAGCCTTCCTCTCAGATTAAAAATATAATTGAGAATATTAGAATTTTAAAGCATTTGGCTTTGTACAACCTCTGTTCAGGGTCAGAGTGAAATTGTGTAAAAACTGATACTATATCAACAAAATGTCGACAAATGTGATTTAAATAGTAAATCACTGCCCTTAGTTATGTCGGGACAAGCTCAGTGAATTTGATGAGGCTGCAGAGATGTAGCTCGGGTCCCAATTTTGCCCACAGTCTGGTAATTTATACTACATTAGAGGAAAATACTTTTGTAAATGAGCTTGCTATTTTTTTTACTGACATGTACATTTTTAATTGACTTCTGACAGTCTATTTTTGATTATTATTTTTTTAATGACAGTTAATTAACAGATGTTTGGCAATGCAGCTGCCTCATCATGCATTTCTCTGAGTGGAGCCCTTCCAGACTCTCAAATAAATCACCATAATTTTATGAAAATGCTAATTTGGGACAAATTCTCATCTGGAGGCCAAGTAACAGGGTTTTCTGTGCAAGGCCTATTCAGGGGCTAGACTAGCTCTCCACCTACCAGTGTGCTGCAGCCTTACACAATTATGCAGTCTTTGATGATACAGACACTAGGTTGCAGATGTATCCAATGTCTGCTACTCATCCCTTATGACTGGCCTGTATATCCCACAGGTCACAGACCCACTGGCCATGTAAAAAAGGCACCACAAACCTTTTACATAATTCATCAGGCATTCTCTCTTTGTTAAGAATATCATTGAACAGTCTTGTAAGATACCTAATGCCTTCCCTTCCCAGTGAGTTCAGTGCATCTACTGGTACTTCACCTGACCCAGATGCTGTCTCTTTTTTTCAGTTTTCTAAGTGTATCTGCAACCTCTGCCTCCTGCAATGTATCCTGCCCTGATCTGGCTGACATGTTCTTAGTTCCACCCTTGGATTCTCCTCATTCACCACTCTTTCAAAATAATCACTCCAAACTTTTTGATTGATTCACCATTGTTTGCAATATGCAACGTTCGTTTCTACTGTCAGCAAACTTGAGCACACCTCTCATCATTTGCTCTCTTGCCTTGAAAAGTCTACAGATGATCTTTGCTCCCTCATGTCCTTCTAGTTGATTATATAGCACGTCATGGGCCATATTTTAGCTGTTGCAACGTTTCCTTTAGACTCCTTTTTTGCCTCCATGTACACCATCTTATCACAGCTCAAGCCATTAGCCTGCCATTTTTGAAGGTTACCTTTTCCCCCCCTTTCAACCGATTCTCCACACATCCCTTGGTGTAATCAGGAAGTCTATGCATTACTCCTTGCATGAAGTTTTTCATTCCCATCTTTAAATTTCTACAACTTAGGCCTTTCTGGTGCCCAGGGATTCAGCTGCTTCCAAGTCTGTATTCTGAAGTCCATAAGGAGAAGTCTGTGCTGTCTTACAATGTACTCACCACATATTACCTTACAGTTGATTTTAAAAGATTTTAAAAGAAATCTTGTTAAAAAGAAATCAGTTTTGGACTTTTGTCCTCCACTGGCATAAGCGATGAGATGGCTTTCTCTTGTCTGAATCTGGGTGTCATTCAATCAGCAAGTCAGATGCTGGACAAGTCTGTAGGACCATTTCCCCCTCAGTTTCTCATTCCAAGACATGCCTTCCATGGACTGTTACTTATCTAACCTTCACAGTTCCAATGTATGTATTGTGGCAAATTGCCGGCACTACTGTGATGGGTCACACACTTTCTCTTCTTGTGGCACGGGGGGAGGTAGGTTTCCGGGCACCATTTCTCACCCCTGATCTGGGGTATCAACTGTCCCACTAGTATCCCAGAGAAGAGGAGTGGAGAGAGAGGGACCCGGGCCCACCCTCTACTCCAGGTCCCAGCCCAGGGGCCCTAGGGATAGCGGCAAACCACTTGAACTAGCAGTTCCTTCCCCTGGGCTACTTCCCTCTCCAGACCTTCATCTTGTGGGGCTTCCTGCCCTCTCTCTGTTTGGGCCAGGTTTCTCCCAACTCCTTGTGTCTGTGGAGTCCCTCTGCTCTGCACAAGCCGGGTTTCCCTTTACCTAGGGTCTTGGTCTTCCAGCCTGCCACAGCACTTCTCCAAACTGCTCTCCTTCAAACTGTTCTCTGCTCCAACACCAGACCACTCTGCTTCAACTCCTCCAACTGTCTGATTGAAGCAGGAGCGTTTTATCAGGTGACTGGCTTCAGGTGCTCTAATTGGCTTCAGGTGCTCTAATTAATCTATAGCAACCTCTCTTCCCTCTACAGGGAATAAGGTTCTCATCATCCTGCGACTTACATATCTCCCCTCTATCACCCTCCTGCTGTCCTCTGGCCATGCTGTATCACAGCATTTAGCTCTGCTCTGGTGATTATCTTCCCATTGGATGGTATGTTTCCAGTAAAGCACAACAACTCATCAAAATCCTCCTCTTTTTGCCTTTTGGTCCTCTCTTACCTGTGGTACATACTTACTTACTACTGTATATGGATAATTACCTCTTCCCAACACAGTTTAACACTCATCAGTTAGCCTGACCTTCTAGTAACCTCTATCAAATGCCACATGTTCCAATATGGAACAAAAACAAATTCTGAAACAGGGAAAGTTGCTGTGAAACAGAATTTTTGTCTTCTGGTAATCGCTAATACTTTCGTGCCAAATACCACTGGTTAACTGGTGTAGGTAAAATGAAAATTTGTCACATGAAGCATCTGGTAATGGAGCCAATATCCAAAGTGAAACTTTTCTGAGGTTCAAAGAACTTTGGTGAAAGCTTATTACTTTTCAGTTCTGCACACATCTACATTTTCTGAAGCAAGAAACACGAGTCTAATTTTGCATTAATTCTGACCTGTCTGAAATCAGTAGTACTGAAGATCTTGAGATACAGTGTACTCTTATTACATATTCAAGTCTGCTTTCTAGGCTAAAGAAGTTTGAATAAGTGTCCATACTTTCAGATATTTATCCAGACTGAACCCATTTTAGTTCATCTTTTACTACTTAGGACATCACAGAGCCTGATGCTGTGAAAATAAGATGCCACAGAATCTGTGCTAAAATCCTTCTGTAAGAATAAAGAGTAGAAGCCTAAGAAATGTGGAAGCGGAGTCCCTTTTGAAAATGAAACATAGAAGGAGAATACCTATTAGATCGTTAATTCCATCTATGAGCAAGGACATGATAGTCCCATGATAGAGGACATATGATCGTTAGCATTTAGAGGCAAACTACAAATGCAAGGATTTATATATAAGAAGGATATCAATTTCTTTTTTTCCCAGTGGGGAAGCCTTTCTTCAAAGCGTTTATTGCAGAGTTTTAAAATAATCCATAATAGCTTTTAAAACAGCATTTCACTGGCAAAATTACTCTGTTTTCTCCTTTGCAGTGCATTGTTGTCTTTTATAGTGATAAAAACATCAGGGCCCATCCTTATTTTTACACATGGACTGTCAGTAGCCCTAAAAATGGGGCTGAAATATTGACAGCATTGGTCTGAGTCTTTCTCAGTGAGAGATGTACAGTATGTGCCATTTCCAGGTATTCCTTAACACAGAGACATGCTTGTGCTGAATCTCTACAACCTGCAACATCTTACTGCAGTTAACAACACTAAAGTCTGTTGTGACCGCTAATTAAAACTAGCTACTTTTTTCTTATTTCCAAACAGATGGGGAAAGTCAAAATGTTAAGTAGCTGCATGTTCACCAGAGAGCTCTTTTGAAGGCTCTAAACTTCTGGATGGTATCCAGTTTTATGATCAGGCTTTTCTTCTTTTATTTAGTCCCTATAGCTCCGAGGGCACAAGGAAGCAAAGTTAAGCAGAACTCCTGTTAAGCTGCACTGCTTTATTCCTCTGCTCACTTGGTGAGCTTTGCTCAAAATAGGTTGATGATTCCAATACACATTAGGTTCAAAAATTAAAATGTGAACTTAGTGGCAATTTTGAAGCTGTTCGCCCTCTACCATTCATGAAGTTACACTAAAGCATAAATGGCCTTTAAGAATATGTCTAGCACATTTTGGTTTGGGGCTAGTACATTCTGTTTCTCTATCCACCAAATAGGATATTAGGTATGTTTTAAATAAAAGAACAGCCATAAGGATTTTGGCCCTGTGGTGAGTTTTGTTTGTTTGTTTATTACATATGACATTTACATTGTTGGCTAAAGCTATTAATTACCACAGGCAGCATGTTCTAGTAGACTATCAATGGGACTTAGACTCCTATATCACTTAGGGTACATCTACACAGCAAATGAAGATGTGGATTAGAGCACAGATAGACATATCCGCACTAATCTAGCTAATGCTGGTAACAATAGTAGTGATGACGTGGTGGCATGGGCTCCAATGTGGGCTAGCTCCCCGGGTACATGTCTGCCAGGGAGCATGGTAAATACATATGTTACTAGTCCATGGTGAAGCTCATGCAACCATATATACACCATTATTGTTAAAAGAAAAGGAGTACTTGTGGCACCTTAGAGACTAACACATTTATTTGAGCATAAGCTTTCGTGAGCTACAGCTCACTTCATCGGATGCATAAAGATGAAGAAGATGAACATGCATCCGATGAAGTGAGCTGTAGCTCACGAAAGCTTATGCTCAAATAAGTTTTCACTTTATGCATCCGATGAAGTGAGCTGTAGCTCACGAAAGCTTATGCTCAAATAAAGGTTAGTCTCTAAGGTGCCACAAGTACTCCCGTTCTTTTTGCAAATACAGACTAACACGGCTGCTACTCTGAAACCGCTATTGTTGCGGCACTAACTAGATGAAAGTTAGCATGGGTCTGCATAGCCACACTTCAATCATACCTTCATTTCCTGTATAGACGTACCTTTAGGAACTTTTGAAAATTTTACCTGACAGAGCCTGATACAGAACCAGATCATAGTGGTGAACATGATGATGGGCATGAAGTGGCTGCCAATTGGGTATAATGCACCAGGCTTTGGAACATCTCTTAATGTGCACTGGAAAATCAGATAATGCTTTAGAAGATGATGTAGTCTTTCAGTCATGTCTGGTTATCATACAGCAAACTTGTATGCAGCTTAAAGAGCTTGGCCTCAGGCTGATAACTGTTCAGAATCCTATTTTATATATTACAGTTGATAAGTGTATTCTACGTTGAAGAAATTATAGGAATCATGGTAAGATGTAGCTCAAAGAGCTGTTGCTTAGTGCTTCAAGCAGGTGCTTTGATTGGTCTGAATAAACTTGATGTTGCCTAATTTTAACGCTAACCATGGGTATTATTAGAACTTGGAGGGGTCACATTATGAGAATAACGGGTAGGTGTCAGGCTTTTCTCTATGATAGTAATAGCTGCTATCAAAGGGCTGTGATTTGTCAGATCTCATAAAGTAAACAAGATTTTGCTAGGGTAGTGCTTATATGGGAGACTTCTAGCAAAAATAGGAGGCAGTGGGACCTGTATCACTTGTGCAGCAAACGGCAGGTGCTATTTCGGTTAGTTCTTGTTAAACTTCTCCACCTTGCCATTATATTTCCTTATTCATTTCTCAGATTTGGGAGGGCTTGGAACCTGGGCACTGGGTCAGATTCAGGGGTTGCAGTTAGGAGGAGGCAGGGCACAGAACTGTGAGCACCAGGTTAAGGCAGGGTTAGCCTGGATATTTATCATTGTTTCTCTTCTTTTTTTCCTCTTTTTTACTTTTATTAAGACAAGGATATTTCACTTTGAAAATGCTTTTTAAATTCAAAGTTAAACTTGAGACTCTAACTGCAAAAAAGTCTCATAAGTACATTTCCTTCAAACTATATTGCCAATTTTCATGTCACATTGCCCATTGGTTGAATATCCAGGATATTGAATACTCAGATATTCACCGTTATGTATGTTAGCACATGCGGCATGTGTTTTTATTAGTTGTGGGGCTGCTTTATTTCTTTCCTGATAGCATCCATCTTAGGGGAGGTTATGCAGATTTGTGGGAGGATATGGTAAAACCATTCCACCGATATTGGTTCAATTTTTGAAATGCAGTTGCTTTGACTTTGTTTTGCATTGTCATTCTGCGACTCCGCTAGTATATGTCTGTCCTGGGCAGAAATGCTTGTGCAAACAATAAGTTTTGAATTTGTAAATGCAAGAAATTGTCTCAAACTTGACCGTAACCATTGATCCAAATGCATTGGAAGCTACAAACCAGGGATTATTCACAGACATTATTTGGTATCAAGTAATCAATATGTTCAAGGAAATCTTTATCTGCTCATGGGTAATTTTAAACAGAAAAACAGGCCAAATTGGTTAAGTAAATGATTTGTTAAGAATTATTTGCTTAGCTCCACTGTGCAGTTTTTCCCCTGCACTGCTAGCTGTAGAAGTTTCTTAGGGGAAATTCCATGGCTTTTCCACTGCAATAAGAGGTAATGATGCTTGGCCTCCTACTGCACATTTACAACACCTTAGAGATCTGTACTTCCACAGATACACTGTGTATTTGTGGTCACCGCAACTGAACATCCTCAGAACTGAGCTTAGTATCTCTTCAAGACAGGGGGCAGCACTAAATGAACCAGTGTTACAGAAAAAAAACACTTCTGGAGAATTTTTTGCAGTTTGTTTGTTTTTAGGGATATGCAAAGCTTTTATCTGCATCATACTGTAGCCAAACAGGTCCATCCATGTCCAAGTACAATAAATTTCCCATATACCAGCACAGCCTTCCTTTGGTGCATTTCAGGGACTGAGGCACTAAGCTTTGATTAAGATAAGCTCATTGTAAATATAGACAATGATACTGCAAGTGCTTAGTTTATGAGTAGACCCACTGGTAGTCCATGCATGTGTTTTGGGGATTAGAAGATTAGGTGGCATATATATCCTACCAAATATCACTGTAATTTGGTGTTGTATATTAAATTTTATAGGGGAGTACACAACAATGTAGTAGTGTAGTAAATTGTCATGTTAATGTGGCTTGCTGAGCACTTCCCATACATTACTTCTGTGGATTCTCACAGCAATGCTAGGCACTACATATGTGCAACTAGGGTTGTAGACATTTTTAAAAATATATATTGTATTTGAGAAATAGTCTGTGGTCATAAAGATCAAATCCTCTGCTGGAGTAGGGTTTTTTTCTTTTTCATTGTTATTAACATCAGGATCTGGCCTTACATCATAATGCATATGAACAAGGGTGTAGAGTTAAGTTTGCACATGCAACATGAACCATGGCTTTGGAATTTTGAATACCTACCCAGACAACCTTTAATAAATTTCCATATACATTTTCAAAAAAATATGGTGGAAAGAAATATAATTTAAAGCAACCACCCTTAAAAGGTAGGATATCAAGAGTCCAGGACTTTGAAACTCTGGTGGCTTGCAGCAAACTGACAATAATGTGCATAAACTCTATATCTGTAAGCCATTTTGCTAAGACATTGTTGAAGTATACTGTCCTGCACATACTAGGACATCTGTAAGTGGGTGCCTCCTACCGTATTTTAGCACTTTCACTTCTGATCCCAGACAGAGATCAGAAGGCAGTGAACGTGAAAAGAAATAATTAGTGGGAAAGAAAAAATGTGAAATTTTTTTAAAGAGCCTGATCTTCATTTACACTAAGACCCTTTACACAACTCTGACAGCATAAAGAGGCCAAATGTAATTTCACACACTTTAAGGCCCCTTATATGGCTAGATCAGTGTACTTTGTCAATATGCTAAATGGAAATAAGTGTGTGTGTGTGGGGTGGGAATTAATAAATATACACTGCCCTCCTCTTTATCTCCTTTTCCTGATCGGTATTTAAAATGTGGAGTTCTCTTAAATCCAGTGCATTGTCCTTATCCATTTTGCTCTGGATTTTGAGCCACAGGACTGTTCTCACAAAGCAATATCCTCCAGTTCAGGTGATATTATGTTACACTGCTGAGGTGTTTTTGTTAACAAGATAAGGACATTATACAAATTAATAATGTTAAAAAATAGCAAGTTCTAGCTGTGACTGTCATCAAAATAATAATACTTATTTCACAATAAATGTAATTAACTTGAGTTAGGCTCCACTGTAATATTCATGGAAAAAAGGGTCATAAGCTTTAGTTTTTCTCTACCTTTTATTGCCAGTGTAAATGTTTAACTATTTCAAAGTATAGGGCTAGATCTGGAATTGCACAAAGGAGCCATAGAGATGCCTCAGAAAGGAACCATTGGCTGCCACTGAATCAGCATAGCTACCCCAATATCAGCCCATTTTATCTGCCTCCTTCCCAACTTCTGGCAGTGTTAGAGGCAAGAGGGGGCATGCTGTCACTTCTCGGCTGGCAAAATGGTTCCTCGGGGGCTCTTACAAGCCACAGTAAATTTGGGCACCCCCCAACGTTGCTCTAAATTATTCCAGTGGCTGCATCAGAGAATGAGTGAACATAAAGATGCCTTAGAATCACCTTTGTCATCTCTCAAATGAAGATCTGACCATAAATAGGAAAACACAATCCCCTTTCCTCACAGGCTGGTGTTTAAGGTGAGCTTGTCAGAGATCAGGGTGTTAATAGATCGGGGTTGGTAGCAATTCAGGTGCACTTTTACAGCTACAGTGATGCCACTGCCAACAGTTAGCTAATTGCACCATTAACATGTACATCAACTATGATAAAAATGCCTCCAGAGCCATTGTTTCCATCTCTGGGAACATGCAGGACTCCTCTGCTGGCCATCACCTGAACTAATTTTAGGGAGCTGAGTATAACCCTTGACTCCAACCTTCCAAATATTCATCTGGAAAGCCCTGCATGTTATTTAATGAATTCTGAAACAGTGTCTCTGGTTAGTAACTGCCTTTTAAAACCAATATTCTACTCTACCCACACCAAGAAAATTAGACTGAACCACACAGAAGTGGTGAACCAATGTCCCATAGTCACAATACTCAATTAGGGTCAAATAAACACAGCATCGGGAGAGAGATTGAATCAAGGTAGACACTGAAAACAACCCATACTCTAGCTTGGGTTCTCCCCAAGGGGGTTCCAACCAGTATCGCTGGGGCCTTCATGATTGCCCTTTGTGCAGCTGTGGTGCAACACAGACGAGGATGCACATTGTTGAGGAATGCCTGCTGACTAGGTTCAGCGGTGGCCTAGAAAACTGCATCACGCCACTGAAGATGCCATCGCTTGGCTAGATGACTATGCACATGCTAAATAAATGGGGGTTCTCCCCATTTCTATGTTGCACAGAGTAATGCTTAGGCACTTGTGAAGATCTGAGCAATGGCTTCTACATGCCTCCATTATCCATCTGTAGAATGGGGTCAACAGTACTTCCCTAACTTGAAGGGGAGCGGGGTCGTGACACTGAGTACATAAAGACTGTGAAACCCTCAGATACTACAATACTATTCTGCTTCAGAGATCTGTGAACACATGAGTGTACAGAGGGTCAGAGTCCACGGTATGAACTGGCTGTTTTGCTATATTCTCATTATGAAAAGCTGCTGTAAATCTAGTTTAGTTAGTTGTTTACATAGGCTTTATGCCTGCTTTACATCACCTGAATAGTGAAAGCAGCTGGAATGTACTGCAGAATCTGGCCCCAAACAGCTAATGGTAGGTTAATGTGAGTAACAGAGACAAGAGGGAGGAACAGAGGGTACATCTCTGAACTCAACTGAAGCAAGTAGTTCGTGACTTCTTGATTACAGGGGCTGAACAAAGTTCGAATGAGACCTGATGCTTTGTGATAGAACTATTTCTTCTAACTTCTAAAGACCAGATACTTTCAGTCAGTGCCCTATTTTTTGTTGTTGTTTCATTATTTTATTCTGTATTTAAAAATAAAAGTAGTTTGCTTGTCTCCAAACTTTATTTAGATTCTCTCACTGACTAATGCCTTTGTTTGGTAATGGAGATCTCTAACCCTCTTTAGAAATGTGTGTGATATTTCAGAGCACCATTTGTAGGTGGCTTTTGTGCTTGTAAAAGGTACCAAAGTGATAGCTCTGGATCCTACAGTCAAGCTTTTTAAAATTGTTCCACACCATATTCTGGAAGGATCAACTTTGGGGATACAGTGGTAGTTAAATTTCCATGCCAATTTAGAACCTGATCCAAAGTCCATTGAAGTGTATGAGCATCTGTTCATTGACTTCACTGGACTTTGGATCAAGTCCTTAACCCTTAGTCTCCCTCCCGAGACTTCCACTAATGGAAATTGGAACATGGCCACCTTCCATCATGAAATGGTTTGAGACCACCAGTTGTTTCACATGAACGGCTAAGGAGATACCAAATCATGACAACTTTAAATCACTCCCAATGTGGGCTGGATTTGACCTAATGCACTGTCCTGTATCCCATTAAAAAATCTCTCCACAGTAACTTCACCAACTCAGAACTCAGTTTTTTGTAATCTGCTTGCTTGACCTCCCCAACACTTAATTGATTCTATTAATCCATAATTAATAATGATGTATTATAGAATATAGTGCAAACTGTGGGCTCACTAACTTTCACATACAGATGAAATGAAGACATATTGATAACTTACCACATACTTGATCCACTTATATTATACCCCTTCCTTTAATAAATCTAATCTTTAATTAAGACCAAAGCAGAAGAAAGATTGGCAGCTGTTCCAAAAGCTCAGTTGGTTAATAAGGAAAACCCACGTTGAACTACAGTAATGTCATTTAATAGAAAAATTATAAAGTATAATGCATTTCAATAAAACCCACATATTTCCCATTTCTTCTCTTTGGCATTTAGTCAGGCAAATAGCTACAGTGTTCGTTTCAAACAGAGCATACAGGGGTAATTACATTTATTCTAAACACCGTTGATTTTCTGATTACTAATGTGGTATTTGAGAGTCAGTGACTCTTAAATGTCAGCTTAAGGATCCATCTTTACCCATCTGAATCCAGTGACTGCAGATCTTGTTTTACCAGTGTTCTTAGTACACAATGTAATTCTTTACTAGATGGTAAGACAAACAACAATTTCCAAAGGCTGCATTTTTCTGCAACATGTTTAATCGGTGGGAGCACAGAGGCAGAGAGGAACATTTTCATTATTGCGTCATTATTAATCAGTGAAAGATGGATGCAATACTAGAGGGAGCTATTGAATTGTGAATGTGATAAACAATTTACTGTAGCTTTCTTCAAAAAAAGCAGCCCTTTGGAAAGATGGACTGCCCTATTAGTGCAACGGTAGCAAAACCACAATGACAGTGACTTTCTTCTCCAGTAACCATGATTTTCATAAAAAGCGCCGAGGGGAAATGCCCATAACTGAATGCCTCTGAAATATTTAGTAATCAAACAGTAACATTATTTTCTTTTTCTGTACTACAAGTTTTGCCAAGGTTTCTTAGGCATGATATTGATATGAATTGTATGTAATAATCCACACAGCTAGTAAATTCCATTTATTCCTGTACTACTTCTGTAAATATAATACAAATGAAACCTTATGTGTATGTTGGGGCACTTTAATACTGTAGTCTGAGAAGAGTGTCATTGAATACTACAGTGTAGGGCAGCGGTTCTCAAAGCCGGTCCGCTGCTTGTTCAGGGAAAGCCCCTGGCAGGCCAGACCGGTTTGTTTACCTGCTGCGTCCGCAGGTTCAGCCAATCGCGGCTCTCACTGGCTGTGGTTCACCGCTCCAGGCCAATGGGGGCTGCGGGAAGGGCGGCCAGCATGTCCCTTGGCCCGCGCCGCTTCCCGCAGCCCCCATTGGCCTGGAGCGGCGAACCGCAGACAGTGGGAGCCGCGATCAGCTGAACCTGCGGATGTGGCAGGTAAACAAACTGGCCCAGCCCGCCAGGGGCTTTCCCTGAACAAGCAGTGGACCGGCTTTGAGAACCACTGGTGTAGGGGTGTAGGGCCCATAGAGTCTTTCATTTACAAATATGCCACTTGGCTTTAAAAACTGAACAGTATGTGCCAGTTTTTCCAAAGAGCAACATGTTGAGTTCTTTAGAAAATCTGGCCTGAAAGGTCACAGTAGGAGCTGCTAGGTGATGAACTCTAGAAAATCTGGCCCTTACAGATGGCAGCTGAGCTCTTTGGAAAACCTGGCTCTGAGTGTGGGTGCTGAGCACCTGAAAACCTGGTTCTGAACTTTTAAAAGAAATCTGGCCCCCAGGTAGAAAGAGATCACTTTTCCATCCCTGCTACAGCGCTATCTTGTTGGAATGCAGCAGACAGTCAGGATGAGGGACTAAATTGAATACAAATGTCATTCAGATCTAAACATCAAAGTTCCTAATGTTTTAATACTATTCAGAAGTTACTCTGATTACATCAATGTTCCCTCTAATTTTTGACAGGCCATGTGCGCAAAAAAATTCTTCTGTGCAAATTTTTGACAGGCCGTGTGCGCAAAAAATTTCTTCTGTGCAAATTTTTGTGCTTCTGTGGAAATTTTTGTGCTCGCGGTGTTTCGCCGTGTGCGCGCGGTTTAGGATCTGTGTGCATGCGCACACACGCACAGCTTAGAGGGAACAGTTATCATTCCAATGTGAAAAGAAGCCTCTGACTTCCACCAGCTGTAATCCTGAGAACTGGCCAGTCCAGTCCAGACACAATTGCTTGCTCCTTTGCCCTGTTTTCTTCACACAGTGCCCCCACAATAGTAGCCAACTAATGAAATTACTCTTTGTGTGATGGATGAAGTGTGCTGGCTGGCACGAAGATGAAATAGTACTTTTTCATTACCCACTTTTCTATCTCAGAGGATTTATTATATCAGCATTGAAAATAAAACCGAAGGAAACCCATGAGACAGTTTACTGCTCCCCATTCAGCTTAACAGTGAAGGGGGAACAACTGGGTATTTGTTCTCCACATAATGATTGGAATAATAAGCAATTAGTTATTTACATGAAAACAAGTTTTGTTTATATTAGGGAGTGCATACTATACTAAATTTTAATGTACCATAAATCCATGGCTATAAGTTTTAACCTGTTAGCTGGAAATTTAAACCAATATATTTTTAACAAACATAAATAGACTGTTCAAAAGCCAAGCCGTTTCATAGAGAAGTCAGCTATTTTGCCCCCAAAGCATGTGTTTACAAATGTTTTAATGGCCTAATAAAAGTTATTAATGTATTCATCGCATCCATCAAGAACATCCATGGGTTCTTGTCTGATCCCTCCCTTTCTTGTTCATTCTTCACCTCTCCCTTGACTCAGTCATTGATCATCTCCACTCCACCCTCTCAATTACTTTAGATTCCTTTCCCCTCTCCCCATCTTGATATTTACCTAGTGAGCCCCAAGCTCTGCCTCACTCCAACATCCATTACTGTGCCATTGTTCTCATGCTTCTGACTGAGAAAGTTCCCCAGACAGGTTCCTTACCTAGCTGGTCCCAGTGTCTGCAGTCTCTTTGCCCGTCTCTGCCTCCAATCTGTCTTATGCCCACAATCATAGTAGCTTTCATCAGCAATAGCAGGAACAGCAATAGCAGGGAAAGTCCTGCTCAGCACCATCAGACCTGGGCAGGAGAAAGTTCAGGGCAGATGAAATCTTTGAAGAATTTACCTACCAAACTCTGAAAAGTCTCTACACACAATGTGCAAAGTTAAAGGTTTTTATGCCTTATCATTTGGCCAATTTGGGCATTTTTTCCCACAGGGATGGCAAAAGGGCATATTCCTGACACAAAAACCAAATTTCAAGTTCTTGCTCTAAAGCAGGGAGGTTTTGGAGTCTCTCAGTGAAACAGCTGTTAAAAACAACAACAAAACAATGAATTTTCCCTACGCTTATTCTTGGAAATGGCTGAACCATATTTGCTGAAACGTTAAAAACACCTAAGGCAAACACCTGTCATGGAAAATTTCAGCCCAAACTGTTAAAGTTTGACAAAGTTATAAGCAACTGAAAAAATAGGGTCTTATAATAGAAAGCATCAGGCAACCTTACCTCTAGGTGACACGGTCAGTTCCACCTATAATACCATATCCATCAGCATGCCTTTGAAGGTGAATCAGATCTATAGCCTGAATTAATCACTTCTGATTATTGTTACTGTAAATATGTATGATACTTTACCAACAAGTAAAAGATAGTAGGCTACGTTCCTCTCTAGTGTAAATCTGGACAAGAGAATTATTCTGGATTCACCTGGGTGAAGCGGAACCTGGCCCAATAGTCCAGACTAATAAGGCTCCCAATTTAAGGGTTTGATCCTGCAACACTTCTTTACATGGGTTATTTATGTGAGTAGCCTTATGAAAGTCAGTGGGATTACTCATGCAAAAAGGGTCATAGTGTGCTGCATAAACTATGGTAATTGACATATATGTCCACTTGAAACCCTTTCCATCTATTATCTGTGACTCTCCTTTTCTGTGTTCAGATATCTTTCCTAACAAGTCAAACAAGGCATTACAGGTATGTTAATCTTAGGAATTTTCATCTTTGAAGGAGTGGATGATGAAATTTAGCCAGTGATTTCCCATGAAACCATCAACTGAAAGCATTCTCTCATGGCTAGTATCCAAATGGATTTTACATGTTTATAAGATCTCAAGATTTCCATAATGTCAATTTGTTGTATGTTTTTTTAAATTTTTGTCCATTCGATGTAAACACAAACAGAAGGGGAATGCAACGGCTACATGAAGGAAGGAAACTAATGATTTTATAAAACATTTACATAGGGGAAAAAGGATGTTAAAGGTCTGTGGAAGTTACGTACTGTATGAGGGTTATATCATCATCATTCCTTCTGTGTGATAGTCAGGATCTGTTATTTTGCATTCCAGAAAAGCAATGGATGGCACGTAGCAATTTTGTCTCTGTTTCTTTAACATACATTTCATGACCACACACCATACAGCTGTAAAAAGATCTCAAAACCTTATAAAAATAATTTCTTCTCTTGTTTTGTTACCTGGGATCTGGGGGATGAGATCTTCTGTATACTGGAGGAACATAGATTCTGACAAATGCATTTAATACATATAGCTAAGTGGAGACTTATTGTAGTTGATTAGCTTTTTCTTTTAATTACCAAATTATTGGTGATGAACATCTTGTAAACCCTAATATATTTGAAATTAGCATTTCAGACCTGTAGGTATCATACTTAATTACATTTCAAATATCCAAAAAGAAAACTTCTTATTTAGTAGCCAACTCCAAATAATGCTTTTGACATGCAAAATTATTTTTCTAAGTTTTCTTCTCTTTTGATTCTGTGATTTGAACATGAGGCTGTGAATCTACTTGACACATTTTAAATTGCAAAGTAAAACAGTTCTTCACTGCTGTATATGATGGGAATCAATTAAAATATTAAAGCATATAAATACCTTTATTATGAATGATACAATGTGACAATCGGGGATTGCAGGCAGTCATAGCCTAGAACAGGGGTCGGCAACCGTTCAGAAGTGGTGTGCTGAGTCTTCATTTATTCACTCTAATTTAAGGTTTTGCGTGCCAGTAATACATTTTAACGTTTTTAGAAGGTTTCTTTCTAGAAGTCTATAATATATGACTAAACTATTGTTGTATGTAAAGTAAATAAGGTTTTTAAAACATTTAAGAAGCTTCATTTAAAATTCAATTAAAATGCAGAGCCCCCTGGACTGGTGGCCAGGATCTGGGTAGTGTGAGTGCCACTGAAAATCAGCTCGTGTGCCGCCTTTGGCACGTGTGCCATTAGGTTGCCTACCTCTGGCCTGGAAAAATCAAACACTATTCTCTCATTAATGAAGCTGACCTTAACATTTTATTGATCCTATATGTTTTTATTATTCTCTGTATAACAAACTAAGCATCTGTGGTGCTTTGCAAAGACAAAGGAAGACAAGATCTCTGCTTCAAGGAATTTACAAGCAAGGGGCCTGAGCCTGCGTGCATTCTGCTTACAGAGTTCCCATTCTCTTCAATGGCAGTTCTGGTTAAGGGGTGGTTTGGAACTTTTATGTAAGGTCGATTTACACCTCTTCCCTTAGTAAAAATCCCTGGAATAGGGGTAAAAGGAAGGAAAATTTAATGAGCTCTGTTCGTGGAGTTTCACTCATTGTGTTCTGTCAGGTGGGAGGGGTCCCCATCCTCTGCAGAATGAGTCATGGGCCTATCCTTAAAGCTCTGTGACTCAGTAGCTAGTATCAGGGCCCTGCATAAAAAGGCATGTCCACTGGCTTTACAGATCCAATGGTCCCCCCACGGCTCTCTGGTAGCATGACTCTCCAGGGATATGCTTAAGGGAGGAGAGGTTCTGTACCACAGAGGGCTGTTGGCTGAGTTACCTTCCTGAGGGTCAATATAGGGTCTATCTCTGTAGGGTCAATATAGAGGTAAGACGTGGTTGTCCACGATCCTGTGCCTTATATAAAATGCCTGTGCCATATAAAATGTGATTGCCCTGTCCCTTAGCCCCAACTTGCCCAGTCTTCACCACCCTTTCCCAAATGGGTCCAATCTCTGCAGTGAGTGCTCCGCGGCATCCAACATTCTGGGGAGGCAGCGGACTCCCCTTTTCAAACAAGAGGGGTGAGATACATGACTGGCTCAGGGGGTGCCATCAGGCTCCTTAAGTCTTACACAAACTAGTAAGGGTCAGCTACAACAGTGGTAGGAAAATAGGGCTAGTTCCACAAAGGGTTTTAGGCACCTAACTTCAAAATGTAGATCCCCAAACCCCCATTCAGCTGCCCCAGTGGTTGTTAGGGCACCTACCTCCTTGCTCTGAATGAGGCAGAGTAGGGATTTGAACCCCACTCTCCTACATCCTAGGTGAGTGATCTAACTACTGGAATGTAGGGTACAAGAGGGGAGGCATGTGATACCACTTCCTCCTTGGTGTTTTGTGAGGAAGGGCTGACCTGGCTTGGGGAGGGGGCTAACTCAGAGGAGGGTTCACAGCTATAAATTCCCTCAAGCCCAATCTCAGGCACCGAACTCCCTCTGAGGGGTAAGGCTTAGACCACAGCCCTCTCCTCAGGATTGCCTACTGCCTAGCTTAGGTGGCTTCCTGCTCATTTTTCTGGCTTTTGTTAATTCCATTCTTATGCACCTAACTGTACCCATGTATTGCACAGGGAGCCCGGGCACCTGTCTCAGGGCTGAAGATTCCAGTGGGTGGCAGAGCCCTTAAATGTCAGGCATCACAATGAGCCTAAGTTCCCTTTATGGATCTAGTCCATACAGTGCCAGAAGGGAACTAGTGCTAGAATACCTAGCTGAACTTCATTCAAGGAGAGATTTGTGGGAAAAGATGGAGATCACTTGTTTTATAGGGGGATAGAGACACTGTTTCAAGTCTAAAGGGAAGTGTGAACAAAATCATGAGGAGAAGATGAAAAAGGGGAGAGTGTGTCCAGTGACAACACTTCTGACTTGAGATAAGCAGTGACCTTTAGCATGCAGTTCTGTTTTAAATGAATCCCTGCTCAGTTATCTTCTTCAGCCTTGCCCCCAATGTGACATTGTCAGCAGCTCAGCAAAAGCTACATTATAGGGCTTTCAATCCTGCAGGTAGAAAGGAAATAATATTTTTGTCAATATTTTTTGTGTTCTGGTTTATGGGATCCCTTTATTTTATCTTGTCATGCATTCGCAGCAGCAATGTATATTTGAAATAACCATCTTCTGCAGTTATCAAATGCCTCAGCTTTGCTTCTTTGTTCAAGGAACCCTCAAAAGCCATTTATTGCTTTGTATGCTCTTCTGCTATGAACATTATTCCTTAATAATTTTCCAGGACCAAAACCAATCTTGCCTAAGTAATTTCCCCAACTGAAGTTTTTACTGAAAACTATTAGAAACATGGGAAATTAGTTGGGAAAGAACTACTGGTCCAGCTACTTATTCCCCAGCTGTCCTTTAGCACCAGTCTGTTTATCAGTAGTTATCGACAACTTCATATCCATATGGTATAAAGTCAGGCAGGACTTGGGTTTAAACTGTCTTTATCACTGTTAAATTACCTTATTTAAATGGTTAACCTGACACACTTAATTTAGCATTTCTGTTTTCCTTTGAGTATGGATTTGGTTGAGTTTATTGCAGTTCATCATGCACCCCAGCTGTCTGTAATTTTATCAATTTATATATATTTTACAGCAACTTAAATTAACTAATGTAATTTAACTAATTACAGAGAATTTATTTTTTATTATTATGTTCTGTAAATGAAACCTGAACAGGTAATGCTGTTAACCTCAGTCAGTTAAAAATAATCCTGTTAATTTACAGACAAATTACTGCAACTGGAATGTACAATCAAGCATAAAAAAATTAACTATTTCACTGTAAGTGGGTTATCTTTTCACCTTGTTTTACTTTTTTCTTTATTCGTGGCTAGAACAGGATCTCTCCATAGAGCTGTGAGCTACCACTGAGTGTACCACACAGTTATTTCAATTCTACGCTAGCCCATACATTTTAGATTGTCAAACGCACAGTACTTGTAACTGAGGATGGATTTTCAAGTGAGTTGAGGTGCCATTTAGGCACCTTAGGGCCCAGATTCTATCCTTAGAGTTACACCTTTTAATTCCCATTAATTTTATCTGCTTTCTCAGTTTGCCTTGGAAGGCAAAGCTTTTGCTACCAACTATCATTTGATGCTTTAAACGTGTCTAATTTTCAGGCTGGTTTTAATGATCTAGCCTATATCTGCTCTTCCAAAGTGCTTGTCTTTCAGTAACAAAGTTGAATTGGGAACCAGTTCAGACATTAACCAGTGTGAAGAAGTCCCATATGGAGATTTCCCTGAATATTTGTGCCTCCTATTAACCCAAGACAATTTCAGTTCTGGGCGAAATCACAATAAGCCGGTACATGTGAGTGAAAGTAATGAGTTCTCGGGCCTGACAATTGAGATTATACTTGCTACTCTAATTGGAAAGACTTGGAGTGATAACTAGTCCGCTGGGGGAACCAAGGTTTGTGAGTGATATAATCCAACTGTACTCTAAGCTCCAATGCTCCCTGCATAAACAGCAGAATGTATTCAGTGCCCTGAAACTGCATAACAAATGTGAGATAATTAGTCAAGAGATAGATATGCTTTGGTCAGTTGTTCCTCATTGGGGGGGACTACCCCACCCTCTACCACTGTAGGGCCTGCAGACTAGTTCAAGGGTGTGTGACTACAGGGAAGATTAGTGTGAGTGGAGAAAGCTGCAGGAGCCCAGATCCAGACCTCAAGTTCAGGTCTTTCACATGCACCCTGCGTTTATGCTTCCATATCTACAGGTAAAGTAGAAGATGGCTCCCTGGAAGCTACGTATCTACCATCCTTGCTCTCACTGGGACACACTACTGCAGCCAACTGCAGGAATATCTGACATATATGGGACTTCAGGTTCAGATCACTGTCTCTGAAGTGCTCAGCTCAGCCTGGGGCAGTACCAATAGCTGTCATTGCCCCCAAATGTGATCTGGCCATTTTCCCATTAAATCCACAAAACCCATATAATAAAAAAGAATATCTATAACATGTATGATACTATTGGTGTTGTTAGAGTTAAACTAGAATATTTGAGAACCTTATATGTACGCATATACTGTACTACACATGTGCATGCACACAAACCTTGTGTATGTGTTCATTTTATTTATATATTATAATCTCCTCTTCAGTCTGAATGGTAGGTTTCTGTCTCATATTCTGCACTTATTGTGGTATGTTTTTTCCCTGCACAGAACCAAGTGAAAAATGTGTGATACAGATTTGCATGAGGAAATTTATGTAAGTACATTCATCTACCATTACTGTGCAACTGCCCCCAAAATGGAACGCAACAACTATTTAACAATAAAGCAGAAAAATCTGAACAATGCTCATACTTTCAGAAGGAATCTAAAGGGCCCTCCAAATATCAGCACAGGGAACTGAGGAGTTAGCAGGCTTAAGGAATAGTTTCAATGTGTCTGAAAGTACTGTACCAACTTCTTTTTTTTTAAGTATAATGGCATTCTTTTAAAATATACCGGCTTGTCTGTTAAATAAATCCTTTCTTTCAGTGCTCTGAGCTAAATGTACAGAAGTGCAGCAAAACTTAGCTCATTTCAGAAACCATAAATCATGAACAATATTTCTGTATTATATAGTTTCCATCATGCCCACAATCATGTTATTGCAGCCTAAGCTCAGCATAATCATTACCCAACATCCGTCTTATCTTTCACTGTGCTGGGGGGAAAAAACACATACATACTTATATTCAGCAATGTCACTGCTACTGCATTTAAGTTGCACAGTCCTACTACTTCTGGGATACATAAAATTCTCATTTCCTTATGGTAGAAATTAGTGATATGGATAACCTTTGTAACCCTTCTGCCAGGTGGGAACCAGCAGCAGCCAGGGCTGGGTTAATATCTATGGCAGTGGTTGTCAAACTTTTGAGCTGGTGACCCCTTTCACATAACAAGCCTCTGAGTGCAACTCCCCACTATTAAATTAAAAACACCTTTTTATATATTTAACAGCATGATAAATGCTGGAGGCAAAGCAGGGTTTGGGGTGGAGGCTGATGGTTTGTGACCCCCCATGTAATAACCTCGCAACCCCCTGAGGGGTCCCAACATGACCTCCAGCACATCCCTCAGCCCACACCAGTTTCCGCAGCCCCCATTGGCCTGGAACAGTGAACCACGGCCAGTGGGAGCTGCGATCAGCCGAACCTGCGGACCCTGCAGGTAAACAAACCGTCCCAGCCCGCAAGCGGATTTTCCTGAGGGGCCGCGTGCCAAAGGTTGCTAATCCCTGCTCTATAGCCTAATTTCATATAGGCTCAGTGGCAATCTCTCTCAGATGTTATATATTAATGCCTTTATCCTTTAACATGATGTGCTATTCAAAGCTTTATACATCATACTGGTGTAAACTTCTGAAAAAAGCAAATTTTTTCAGTGGTTTGCTGGAAAGAGTCTCCATCAAAAGCAAATGCAAGATAAAAGTGAAATGGCTTAAAATCTGTCCTTGATTTCATTAAATACACGCAGTATCTATCTTCATGTTGCTTATATATGCTTCCTTACACAGTCACACACCATGTTTAATACATTAGCATGAACTGGAGATAAATTCCTATTCAGTACACTCAGCAAACTGAAAATTATTTAGGTTTCCACATGCCACGTGATTGAACACATTGAGAGTTATTCTGCTCATGTAATCAAAGTCTTGTCCCAATTTCCATTTTTCTTTCTGGATAAGAATTAAGAATGTGTGTGATATCTAACTGTATACTTGTATATAACATATGCATAATATGGGTATAAACCAGTATTCATTTTAATAGGGAGGAACTATATTCCCCTGATATTAAAATAATATGCACCCATTCCTCAAAACTCTCCTAGCAATCAGTTTTCTTCCAGAAAAGCTCTCACCTATATCCCTCTATTTCCAAGGGAATTGTGCCTAGTAGAAATGGTTTTAGTGGCTGCAGCTGGCCTAGAAGAAAGTGGAAAATGGGGAATTTATAGGGCATCAGTGCTTCTGTCTCTTTCAGCCACCATAATCAAAATGTTGCTCAATCTGACACAGGATAAGATTTTTGCTCTCTCTGTCATGTCCTCCACAGATTGAAGGAAAGATAATTCAGCCAATCATCATTATGCACTGCCAAAAACATACATAGAAAAAAATCTATGAGCATCAGATCCATACATCTCCAGGAAATTTGTAGAGGAAACAAATGACCCATAGTGAAAATGGATAATGCTTCACAAAATGGGTACCTTGGAACCATGTAGCTAAACTAATAGTAAAAATGATCCATTCTTTTCAACATGAAATTAGTTCTCTGCTGAAATAATAGAAAAAGATTTTTAGTCAGTTTTACCACCTGCTCCTCAACTCTAGGATCTGTTTATTCAGTTTTGATTTATGAGGAATGGGGGAATTTTAAAACACATATTTCAAGGATGAGAAGTTCTTGGCCTTTCTTACAGCCTTGGTTTTTATCCTTTTATTTTTTAATCCTAGCAAACATGTAAAAGTTTTGAGACGTCAAATGCTCTGCTCTTCTGAATTTTTATTACTGTCTCTCAATCAAGAGATTATTTGCTAAAACCGTGAAACTAAACTGTTAGTGTGAACAACACACAAATAAATTGGGCAAGATTTCAATTATTAGTAGAGACTTTTCTGCTTATTTATTTCAATGATTTTTGTGTAATTTTTAAAATGCTGATAAAAAGTGTTAGACTGACTTCTCTGAAGGCTGTATTTATTGCTCTGTTTATCCTCTGGTACAGGATGGGCAGTAGCAGGGCAATCTTCTCATCTGACCCCTTATATGCATGGAGGGACAATCTCTATAGTTATCTATATGCCTTCAGGGCCAGACTTTCAAAGGTATTTAGGCACCTAAACATGCAAATAGGCACTTGGTAGGATTTTCCAAAGCATCTATGAGCGTAACTCCCAGAGGCTTCTAGGTGCTTTTGAAAATCCCAATAGGCATCTGTCTGCAGCTTTAGATGCCTAAATATCTTTGCCTGTTTATAGTTAAGGGCCAAGGGCCAAATTTTCTGTGTAACCTAGTGGACATAGAACTGTGTTGGGACTCAGAAGGCGTGGTCCTAGCTCAGCCACTGGTTTGGTGGGTGACCTTCGGCAAGTCCCTCAATTTCCTCATCTGTAAAACAGGGCTAATGATGCTGACCTCCTTTGCAAAGCACTTTGAGAGGCATTTTAGGCTTGGTATGAGAACTAAGTATTATGAACAACTTGACGACTCCTGAGGCAGCCCAATAGAATACCAATTGTGATGTGGGCAGTGGGGCATTGGGGACTGGACTGAGGCCATCAAACCTACCTCATGCAGGCCCACTATTAAAAATGTTCCATTATGTTACTGCAGTCATTATCAGACTGAGCTGGGTTTTGATCTGTGACATAAAGGTGAAAAGCCCCAGATCCCATGAACAACCTGCTGAGTCATCCAGGCCATTTCCATTGCTTTTAATCTGATCAGAATAATAGTTTGTCTTGGATAGATGTGACCCTCATGGGAGTGTTAGAGCATTCAAAATGAAATCTCTGACTAATTCCCACCAGGTATTCCCGTGAGGTTTCCTATCTCCTCTATATTAACTCACTGGAGTGAAAGGCAAAATCCCCCAACCCGTTTCCAGATATCTGCATCACAGATGCATTAATAGCATTACAGTCAATCTGGCAATGTGGCCAGAAAGTAAAACACTTCAGGATATTTTAAATATGGGGAAAGTGAGTTGAAATACATGTCTGCATGTGACATGTCCACAAAGAACAATGTCCTAATGCTCTTTTTCAGTCTTTTGTATTAAGAAGACATTTGTTAAAACAGCCAACATATATGGAGTCCCTCTGTTGTGACCCCTATTAACATGTTCCACTGTGCTACTGTAACCCACACACCTTTTGGGTGTGGTGTTCTGTCTCATGTAGTGGCATGGAGACCACTGAGGACGGGGGACGGGGGGGGAGGTCTCCTCTACAGCCTCAGCCAACAGGCAGATGGCTTTTAGCTTATGCGGTAGAGGCTCATGCCCTAAGCTCCAAAGCCCCCAGGTTCGATCCCACCCGCTGATGATGGGGGTCTGTCTACGTTACACTACAACAAAATTATTTTTGTGCCTGAGGTGGGGTATCCTCAGAATCCCTTGGAAACCTTAGGAACTTCTTTGTTTACTCCCTACCCACCCCTTCCTTCAAAAGCTTCATGTAACGATAATTTCCCCTACTGTAGATGTTAGTCAGTCTCGGTTTCCTCCAGAGCCTACTAACATTGCTCCTTGCATAGACTAAAGGAGGATATCACCAGAGGATATCAGCAGGGATCTCAGGTCTTGTTGATGTAGGTACTTATAGTCAGGCTAACGGATCTAAATTCTGACTCACTGACTAGAAAAGCAGCAGCGTACTTAGTGCTTTATCTTAATTATATAAATCAAGATTGTGACTGTAGTACTCCCTTCAATCAGCGATCACACAAGGAGTTCCACTTAAGGCAACGGAACAGTTTGTGTGAGTAACTGCTGTCCAGTGCAAGCAAGCGGCTCACAATCTGGCTCATCATGTCTATCAAGAAGGAATAATGTAATCATAACACCACAGTGTCTGTAAAATAGCCATTTTCTCTCAAAAAGAGCTCTACCTTCTTACACCCTGACTTGTTCATGCAGGAAAACAAGTAGGTTTTCATGTTACATCTTTTTAATTGGCTGCTTTACTTTATTCAGATATTTATTTATACATTCAGTGATCCAGGAGTTTTGCCAGTTAAAAATATCAGAATTAAGAAGTGAAAATGCAATACAAATGAACAAAAATGTTTGTTTCTGGGAGATACAATCAAATGAACTAAAGTCATATGCCAATGGTAGTCATGAAACTTTAGACCTAATTAGATTGGAATCAAATGTTTACCTACATTTTTGGAAGTATTAAATAGTTGGTGCGGTGTAATAGACAGTTTTGAAAAATCTATTATTTTTAATAAAAATTCTGCTGAAATGTCATATTTGCCATATATTTTTTCTTCTTTATTACTCGAGATCATTTGCATGAAGTTCTTAGTTGAAAAGTTTATCTGCTCAATTTCCACCACATATGAGATTTGAAGGTAAATATCATCCACATACGAGTACGTGTGAATACAGATTTCAACTGAATCCAAATATTCTCATTATTCTCTTTATTCTCATCCCATACTTTTTAATATGAACTGTGCAGGATTTATAGTCTAACAGCAATATGATAAGCTCTGTCCAGAAATTCCATTGCCTGAGAATATTTCCCATGTTTCTTATTAAAACCACCTTGATAGTTAAAATTACCTTTCCAATCTAATGGTCAGTAAAAAAATACAATCTAACTGTATCAGCAGAGGATTCTTCAGGTCAGGAATTCTTCATTCTCTCACCAGAAGAATCCTCTGCTGATACAGTTAGCATTGCAGTCTTCAAGTATCCTTTGTGAGAAAAGTCAGCTTTTGAAGCTTCTTTCTGTAAGTCCTGGTGCAACATAAAAATGAATATTGATGTTGTTTGAGGCTGTGAACTTTGGGGCTTTTTTTCTTTTGGAGACGTTATGTTGAGTTTTCATCTTTCCATATCAAGAGAACATCAGATGCATGACAGATGTTCAGGTCTTCCAGTGGGAATATGTGAGAATGTGTTTTAGATTTCTTTTCTGGGGAATACTGGCCTTAACGTTGTTCTTTGTTTCTCTCAATATTGAAATATAGTATAGAACAATGGCTAGATTGTTTTCTCTTGAGAAACAGAAATTATATCACAAAATTCTGATTAAAAACATTTTGCACCCTGGGATAATTAACCTGAAGAAAAACAAAAACTTTAAAACAGATTCTGTACACATAGTCAGATTTTTAGTTTTACCAATGGCCTTTATTTGAACAATGAAAAAGAGTGCCATTCTTTTAAAAATTATGTGTGGTATATGAGTATAAATTTTAATATACATTAAAAACTGTATTATGAGCTCTGAGCTTTGCACTGTGACTCATATATGTCTATATCAAATGCACCGTCTGATCCTGAAGTTTTTACTTGGTCAAATGTTTCATTGAGTGGAAGAGGGAGAAATGATTAAATGGAAGAACTTCAAACTGGGCCCAATGATAAAAAGTTTAATGTAATTAAATACTATTTATTTAGTTTTGTTTGAGATTGTGACTATCTGAACTCTGGGCATGGCAGGGAAATGATCACAGGGTGGATTTTGGTCATGGAGCAGGGAATTTGAGCTCTCGTTACTAGATGGTCTCACCCAAAGATGGCTTCTCCAAAAACATAATGCTTAATAAAATGTGATGTTGACTGAATAGTGACTTGAGGACAAAATGACACCTACTGAATCATCAACATCAGTACATACAGTAGCTGAGGAACTGTCTTTTGTCCTGACAATGTTCCACCTGCATCAACCACCACTGAAGTCAAAAGGAAAGTCTTCAGTGAAAGTTGGATTATGTGCTTAATGACTAGTCTATTGTGTTTAGCTTGTGATATGTAGTAGAATCACAGTGTAAATTGGTACTGGCTAACCATACAAACTCCCAACCGCAGGCCAATTTGCTAATAATAAGAGTGGGCTCTACCCACATTCCAAGGTACTTAAGCTTGTTAACCTGCTCCATTGCCAGATGCTGTTTTAATCATTAATGTGGCAGTCAGTTTCTTTAATCTGAGAGTACTGAGCAGTGAGCACACTTGACCTGAGCATGAGTTATCACTTTTAGGAGAGGAAGTAAGTGTATAGCAGACTCCTGATTAATACATTATACCAATCTATTTTTACGTATGTACAATCCCTATCTATAGACTTTGCATAGAAATGGGTTGTACAGCCAAACAGCACAATTCAGACTTTCAGAGTTACAGCAAAAGTTTATCTTTTCTTTACACAAGCTCTTGGACATTGCCCATCCTAAAGCTGGATGCTCAGCATTGGAATGCCTGCCTTTTAGGCCCCGAGAATATTACAGGAACAACACTGCACTTCACAAAGCCTGACCAGGCCTAAATTACGCAACTTCAGCAACATGAATAACTTAGCTGAAGTCGATGTACTTAGATCTACTCACCGTGGTGTCTTCACTGTGATGAGTTGACTGCTGCCCCTCCCCCATTGACTCTGCCTGCACCTCTTGCGGCGGTGGAGTACAGGAGTTGACAGGAGAGCGCTCGGGGTCAATTTATCGCGTCTAGACTAGACACGATAAATCGACCCCCGCTGGATCAATCACTATAGACATACCCCCTTAATTTCTCCTATTGAATCTGTTCCACTGTGTATACATAATTAAAGAGTAATTGGGCATGAGAAAGAATAATGACTTTTCAGCCTAGTGGTTACAGCACCCACCTGAGAGGTGGGAGATCCAGCATCCAGTCCCACAGCATGTCAATGCTGTTTCATTTAAAAGTATAGAAAAACCCTTTAATATTTAATAAATATTATTAATAATATTTAATAACTTCAATAAGACAGAAAATATCATATTGCCTCTATATAAATCAATGGTATTCCCACACCTTGAATACTGCATGCAGATGTGGTCACACCATCTCAAAGAAGATATATTGAAATTGGAAAAGGTTCAGAAAAGGGCAACAAAAATGATTAGGGGTATAGAACAGCTTCCGTATGAGGAGAGATTAATAAGACTGGGACTTTTCAGCTTGGAAAAGAGGCAACTAAGGGGGGGCTATGATAGAGGTCTATAAAATCATGAATGGTATAGAGAAACTAAATAAGGAAGTATTATTTACTCCTTCTCATAATACAAGAACAAGGGGCCACCAAATGAAATTAATAGGCAGGAGGTTTAAAACAAACAAAAGAAAGTATTTTTTCATGCAATGCACTGCCAACCTCTAGAACTTCTTGCCAGAGGGTGTTGTGAAGGCCAATACTATAATGGGGTTCAAAAGGGAGCTAGACAGATTCATGGAAGGTAAGTCCATCAATGGCTATTAGCCAGGATGGGCAGGAATGGTGTCCCAAGCCTCTGTTTGCTAGAAGCTGGGATTGGGTGACAGGGCATGGATCACTTGATGATAACCTGTCTGTTCATTCCCTTTGGGTCACCTGCCATTGGCCACTGTCAGAGGACAGGATAATGGTCTTGATGGACCTTTGGTCTGACCCAGTATGGCCATTCTTATGTTCTTATTCAAATAGGCACTGAGGCAGAAAGAGTGATACCACCGAAATACAGAGTTTGAGGGTTTTATTTTGTTAGAAAAGTGCCTATTGACATTGAATCTGCTGTTTAATTCTTATTGTCCTCACAGCTTCCCTACTCTCTTTTTCTTGGATGAAAGAAAAACTGCTAGAGTCCTTAAAATATAAGGGGAAAACTGCTAGCAGAGCCACAAAAGGGTAATCACAAAAAAGAGGGGGAAAAAAAATCAGCCCTTTACATGACATGGGTCACTCACTGCTCAGTGGTGAGTTTTCTTGAGTGAAAAATAGTTACAAAATTAGATTAAATCATTTGGGATTGATACTCCTTCAATGATCCCAATGGAACTATTCACTGAAGGCCACATTCTGATTCAGACTACATGGCCAGGCAAGGGAATAAAATTTCTCCACCTCCCTCCTTAAATCGCTATGCCAATTACCTGGTCCTAGAATCTGGGCATGTCAAAGTACACAGAGCTGCTCACCCAGAGCAGGTGGAGGAGAGGGTGGGGAGGTATGGGGAATGGGCAGAGTTGTGGCTCCACCCCACTATCAGCTGCACAGTGTGGGTGGTGAGGTAACAAATTTACTGCTGATTTAGGCCAGCAATAGATTACTACCCCCTCAGGATGAAGGAAGACGCATGGGAAGTGAAAGGTGTATATTAGAGTCACAGGGCTACTCTTGTATTCATGTGGCTTTAAATCACCCCATACTCAGGACTGTCCCTAAAGTCAGACTCTAGTCCAGAGCAAGATATTACTTAATATGAATAAGGATGGCAGAATCAGGCCCTTGAGGCGGAGGGAAGGCTGAAGGAACCACCCTGGAATTATTAAATGAAATGGATGTTTTCTAAACTGTTGTATATTAGAATCTTGAAAAGAACTTGTTATTATCCATCTTATTTGGACATCTCTCATTTCCATTTTCTTGCGTGTATACCTCTGGTGAGGAATGCAGAAAATTCCAATGTTATCATTCTTTTTTTAATTCTTATATAAGTCACATGTATCTTGTACAACAGAGGTATAAATATTATCATTTTCTCTACCTTATTTAGTCCCAGTTCTTTCATTGAAAACACCATAGTTTGACATAAGGTTAGGTAAGAGAAACCCAATTAAGCAGAAAAATATCAACAACACTTTTAATATTTTCATTCACTCAGAAATGAGACTGAACTTTTCTAGTCACAGATGAAATGCCTAATATTTCACTGAGACAAGGTAGGTGAGGTAATATCTTTTATTGGACTAACGTGTGTTGGTGAGAGCAACAGGTTTTCTAAAGCTTGTCTTTCTTACCAACAGAAGTTGGACCAATAAAAGACATTACCTCACCCACCTTGTCTCTCTAGTATCCTGGGACTGACATGGCTAAAACACTGCATATAATATTTCACTTTAATAGACATGCCTGACTCTCAAAGGCTCAAACTATACACAAATCTTCATAGCTATTTGCATATTAAAAATAATATTCACTACCATTTCATTTAATCTGACTCTTTATTATGCTCTAGTGGACCCATGAAGATTCACTGAGAAGAAAGTGGAAGGAGCTTTCTTAAAAGTGTGATGCTGAGGGGAGGTAGTGTATGTAATTGCTTATTCGGAGGGCGTATTATCATGATCATTGATTTGTTTAGCTTAGGACAAAGCTTCTCAAGCTATGGGTTGCCATCCCTGCAACAGGTGTCAGGGGATTGCAGCTACTAACTCTACTCTTACTGCTAAATGAGAGAAGGTCTTTCATAAATGGGAGGTTGACCTGAATGGGGTTGATCCCAGTGTGGATGAGGAGATCCTACTATGAAAAAAGTTTGAGAACTAGTGGATTTGGGAATTATTTTTTGTAAATTCAGGAAAGCAGGAATAACTACAAAACACTATCCCTCAGGCCCTGATATACACCTCTTCTTGATGCTAATAAAATTCCAAATTAAGACCAGAATTATAGTGTGGTTGCCAGGAGAAGCCTTCTAGCATTAAGCCAAAACCAGGCTTATTAAGGAGGGAAATCACTACAGCGTAATCCATGTATCTAGATTTGAGTAAGATATGATTCTAGATACAATGTCCAATCTCAAAATATCTTACTCAAATCTCGCCTACCTGTGGGCAAGCCTACTAAAGTCAATGAAAGTCATTCTATTGACTTCAGTGGGCTTTGGATCAGCCCATGGTGAGCCTGTTTTCTATTGCTACTGTACTTGCATATCTAGTCAATGTTTGATCATCAAAACATACCGCAGAGGCTCACCACTTTATTCTCTCTAAAAAAGCTCTTCCCTGAGACTTAGGAATGAAACAAGTCAGTTTCTGAAGCAAGTTAGTAGTGTTCTATAGAAATCTATAGGGTTTTTTTTAACCATTTGATTCACTTGTATAGAACAGTTCAAAAACCGACAGAAAGGTTATTTTCTATTAAATTCTACAGGACTTTTCCATAAAGGTGTATAAAAATACCTAACTTGACAGTAGAGGCATGCATGCTCCTGCCATGAATAGATTATGGACTTAAAACTACTATTGCTCACATCCCTCAAAAATGCATTTTTAGCTTCCCAGATGTAGTAAACCTGTGGCTTGTTGGCAATGCAGCTGCTTATACTGGGCAGAATGCTACCAGGTTCAACATGCAATTTTCCCTGTCTGAGCTGTTTTTCATGACAAATGTGTGCTCTTATAGTCACAAATCCCACATTTCCCCCTTTTAAATATGTTACATACAAACAAAATAAAAGATGACATAACGGATTTGTAGAGACAGACCCACAGATATAGTGTTTGTCTCTTAAACCAAACCTATACAGCTGTGGTGATGGAAAAACCCAGCTTGAAAACCTAAATTTCTAGTAACCAGAGTTAACAGAGAATCCCCACTATTTATAATTGTAAAGTGGGTTTTTACAACATAGTGTGAAGGTTACAAGGAGTCCTGGTTACAGTGCTCTTGGGGGATATCTTATTACCTGGAGATAGCCCTGGGGAAGAAGTTTAAAAGCAATACATAATTGTGCTCTAGCATTATCTAGCAGACTCCCAGAGTAACTTGCATCACCCCAATGAAGAGGCAAGAACTCAACCTATTGGAATGGTCTGCAGAAAGATTTATTGAGCGTTCTCATTCCTATTTGCAAAAAGAAAAGGAGTACTTGTGGCACCTTAGAGACTAACAAATTTATTTGAGCATAAGCTTTCGTGAGCTACAGCTCACTTCATTCCTATTTGTTTTTCCTGTTGTCATGGCTGGTGGCTCAGTCACCCTTTAGAGAAATACAGTATGTATAGTATGGTGTGTGCAAGGCAGCAAGGAAGGCTGAAATCAGCATTCCAAGACTGAGCTGATTTAGATTGAAAAGCCTAATGTTTACCACACAGGACCTTTTGTTTAAAACTTTTATGAACGAATTAGATATTTCCAGTGCTATAATACATCTCAGAACCAAAAAAAAATTTCTTCAAATTAATTAAAAAATGTAATGAATTCAAGGGAGTTGTTTACAAGGTAGATGTTGACAATGAGTGCTGTAAATGTATTCTACATTATTGTTTGCTCACTAATGCCTAGAAGCCCCAACTAAGATTGGGGTCCCTTTTAGTTAGAGTCTGTATAGAGGCATACTTGGAAGCAGATGACCAATCCAGGGTCACATAGTGAATGCATGACAGCCAAAGATTGAACCTAGATCACCTGAATCCCAGTGTAGTTCCTTAAAACTGAATCCAGCCTCCCTCTCAGCAGTATGTGGTGGGGCACTTTGTACCCCAATTTCCCCAGTTCAGACTCTGTTTCCACTACATTTTGAATTTTCACTCCTCTGGAGTTGTTGCTGCAACTCATGCTTAGTCTTAGAAGTCTTTAAAATCCCACACTGCACTTATCAAGTCTTTGATGACATCTATTTAGGCTAATCTCTAAGGTAAGACTTACTCAAAGCTGCCAAATTATGAGTTTATTCAAATAGATTCCATTTTATTTTTGTCCTTGGATGAGTTAACAAAGAAAATCGTGTTAGAGAAGGCTTCTGATACAGCTTTTCTTTTTAAAAAATATTTCTCGCTCTCTTCCTCTCACTGCCTTTCACTCACTGAAAGAGAAAGGAATCACAAAAATGACATATGAGCCATTGAGCTGCTTTCAGTCCTAAAAATAAAGGCAGCTTTTATTTTCTATTTGGAAATGGCGTTTAGTTTTTTCTTTGCCTGTTTGCCTTTTCTTTTAAACAGCCATTTATTGTGTTTTAAATAATTGTTTCCGAACTATTACTGAGGGGCATTTAAAGCAGAATGCATTAGTTTGGCTTTGGTTAAGATATGCAAACCAAGGAAGCTGCAGGTTAATGCCCACAGCTCAACACAAAACACTGAGAAATAACTAAGGTCTTAGAGTGATCTACATGTGGGTATCCCCTGCACCCGAGAGCTCTAAAAAAAGTCAGTTCTACTCCAGGTGGGAGCTGGGGGTCTGCTCATGCAGAGATCTAAGAAGAAACTTCACTACTTGGAAAAGGAGAAAGTACAGCCCTTGAGCTAGATGGACTGTAGTTTAAGACTAAGTATTTTTATAGCAACTAAATTATGATTAATCAAACCCTAAGGAGTCAAGTCATCATGTACCTGGTCTTGGACACAAACTAAGAAAAGCAACAAAAAGAAATCATGTTTTGAAACTCACCAGGTTTACTCACACAGGAACACATTCTAGCATATAAGCAGAAGACAGACAAGCAATTTGCTCTACATGTAAACTATGAAAATATACAGCGCTCTCCCGTCGACTCCTGTACTTCAGCGCCCAGAGAGGTGCAGGCAGAGTCGATGGGGGAGCGGCAGCAGTCGATTCACCGTGGTGAAGACACCATGGTAAGTCGATCTAAGTACGTCGACTTCAGCTACACTATTCATACCACCACCACCCCTCCCCGGCAGTGTAGACCAGGGCTTAGCTGGAGCCAGAGCATACAACAAGCTGGGTACATTGAGAGGCTGTTGAACATTCAAAAATCAGTTGATGCCCATCCTCCATGTTGAAAATTGGTCCATTCCAGAGCAATCTAAAGGTAGGGCATGATTCTTCTGCTGTGAGTCCCAGCTGTTGCTTTTCAGAATTCAACTATAGGCCTCACAAATCTACTCTTTCTCATGGAGGAGGCTCAGGTTCTGACAAGGAAGGCTTTTTTCAAAAAAGATTAGTAGTTTTTCAAAGAAAGTATTCCACAGCACAAAACTGGTATCAATTCAGCAGCCTCCCTGACATATTTGTGTTGGGTCATATACATGCTATGTGCCATTTTCCCTCCATGAGACTTTGTAAATCCATCATCTCTCAGATAGCCTCTAAATACTTCCAGGAATGAATGCTTCTTGAAATACTTTATTTTTAACGGTAGGTTCCTCAAAAATGGAATATTGCACAAAACTCTGTCTTTAAAATATGCCTTCCATTTTCTCACTATCCCAAACCTGAGCTTGCTACTTTTCCCAGCCCTTCGTGGCATATGGGTGTTTGCAGTATACAGACAATATTTCTTTTTCATTCCTAAACCCTGGGTTTATTTTCCACACACCCTTCTTCATTCTAAACCTTGTTATTCTGGGCCTCTCGGGTCAACGCATTGTAAAAATTTGTCACCTTCATCACTTGAATTCTGCCATGGGAAAAGCTAGCTTCATGACTGTTTCATTCTCACATGGCTATTGATCTGGAAATGAAAAATATGTCTACTATATATTTGCTTTATTAACCACATAACTGTCCAGTGATAATCTCTTTTCTGCACAGATGGAAGGAATGATTGGTGATGGAGAGCTGATTGGGCTTCAATACACTCAAAAGGAATTGGAAAGATTCATTACCATTTTTTAAATAAACAAAATATGTTCCATATGAATCAGCACTCCTGGATGTTGCTTGGTATTAGAATATCAATTTCTTTGATAGCTATATTAAATAAACTCTTGAAATAAGCTGCTGGAAAAATGTTTTATCATGCCTTTAAGCCATTCAGCAAACATTCCAGAGCAAATGCTAAAAGCTCTGACTTGTTTCCCTAGTGGGAGATACCATTATTTTAGAAAACACAAGTTTACACGAGAGAGACAGTTTGGAGAGAGATGAAACAACAAGGGCTAATTCCACAGACAGCTCATAAAAATGGCAAAGAAATGCACTGTAGATATAGGTCTGCTTCTCTCTTCTTCTAAAGGACCTTTCCATTTCCAGCAGGCAAAGGGCTCTCCTTCTCTTCTGAGAATGAAAATTGCATGTGCTAGGCTGTGACTTCAGCAAAGCCCTGAACAAGGGTGTAAACTGCACCAACAGAAATGTCCCTGGGAGGCATAGTGACTCCGAATAGTGTCAACAGGAATGTCCCTGGGAGGCATAGTGACCCACTTCTGAGTCAAAATCCTCCCCTCCTTCCTTCTTGCTATCGGGGCAAGGATGCAGCGATTGAGCACTTCCCTATAGCAGCAGTTGATTACTAACCATCCATCTACTCTGAACAGCAAATACGGCCCTGCCCATTCCCCATTCACTCCTCACTCACTTGCTCCTGCAAGGTAAATAGCTTGCTCCTTCATATGCTGCCAGGCCCAAGGAACAGGTAGAGCAGAGTCTAAAAATTACTTACTCCCTCTTAGGGTATGTCTACACTGGGAGCTGGGGATGTAATTCCCAGCTCACAGAGATACGCTAGCATGCTAAAAGTAGTAGTGTAGCTGGGGTAGCGAAGGCAGCAGCACCACCTGCTCGCCATGCTGAGTACATTGCCCCAGGACTCGGGGGTGGGGGGTACTCAGGATGCAAGCTGGGAATCACACCCTTAGCTCCAAGTATAAATGTAGCCTTATTGTCTTGTGGAGGCATATAGTCCAGGGACAATATTTTCAAAAGCACCCAACTGACTTGGAGAAATTCCAGAAAAAACCTGTCATTATGCAAGGCACTGAAACCTGTCAGAAAATGGAAGAGTGCTAATCCTGGACCAATATTCAAGAAGGGCAAGTGAGATGATTCAGGTAACTATAGGCCAGTTAGCCTGCCCTCGATCCAAGGCACAATAATGGAAAAGCTGACATGGGATTCAATTGATAAAGAATTAAAGGACAGAATGATAATTAATGCCAGTCAACATGGTTTTATAGAAAATAGGTCTTGACTACAGCTGAGGGTTTCTCTACACTACGAAATTAGGTCGAATTTATAGAAGTCGGTTTTGTAGAAAGCGGTTTTATACAGTTGATTGTGTGTGTCCCCACACAAATGCTCTAAGTGGATGTAGTCGGCGGAGTGTCTCCACAGTACCGAGGCAACCGTCGACTTCCGGAGCGTTGCACTGTGGGTGGCTATCCCACAGTTCCCGCAGTCTCCACCGCCCATTTGAATTCTTGGTAGAAATCCCAGTGCCTGATGGGGCTAAAACATTGTTGCGGGTGGTTCTGGGTACATATCGTCAGGACCCCGTTCCCTCCCTCCCTCCGTGAAAGCAAGGGCAGACAATCGTTTTGCGCCTTTTTTCTTGAGTTACCTGTGCAGACGCCATACCATGGCAAGCATGGAGTCCGCTCAGCTAACCGTCACCGTATGTTTCCTGGGTGCTGGCAGACGTGGTACTGCATTGCTACACAGCAGCAGTTAATTGCCTTTTGGCAGCAGACAGTGCAGCATGACTGGTAGCCATCATTGACGTAGTCCAGGGTGCTCTTTTAATCGGGCGCCTGGGCAAACATGGGAGTGACTCAGCCAGGTCATTTCCCTTTTAAGTTTTGTCTCGTGGCGATTCAGTCCTACCGGCAGTGCCCTGTCTTTTAACCTCCAGCCAGCAGAAGATGATGGCTAGTCGTAATACTGCACTGTCTTCTGCCAAGCACCCAGGAGATGATGATGGCTAGCGGTCGTACTGCACAGTCTGCTGCCAGCAAGATGTATAAAGATAGATGAAGTGGCTCAAAACAAGAAATAGACCAGATTTGTTTTGTATTCATTTTCTCCTCCCTCCCTCCTTTCCTTCTGTGAAATCAAGGGCCTGCTAAACCCAGTTTTGAGTTCTATCCTTGAGGTTTTGAGTTCTATCCTTGAGGGGGCCATTCAGTTTCTCGCAAAGCCACCCCCTTTGTTGATTTTAATTCCCTGTAAGCCAACCCTGTAAGCCATGTCGTCAGTCCCCCCTCCCTCTGTCACGGCAACGGCAGACAATTGTTCCGCGCCTTTTTTCTGTGGAGATGCCATACCATGGCAAGCATGGAGCCTGCTCAGATCACTTTGGCAATTAGGAGCACATTAAACACCACACGCATTATCCAGCAGTATATGCAGCACCAGAACCTGGCAAAGTGATACCGGGTGAGTAGGCGACATCAGCGCGGTGACGTGAGTGATGAAGACATGGACACAGACTTCTCTCAAAGCATGGGCCCTGGTAATGCATCATGGTGCTAATGGGGCAGGTTCATGCAGTGGAATGCCGATTCTGGGCTCGGGAAACAAGCACAGACTGGTGGGACCCCATGGTGTTGCAGGTCTGGGACGATTCCCAGGGGTTGCAAAACTTTCGCATGTGTAAGGGCACTTTCATGGAACTTTGTGACTTGCTTTCCCCTGCCCTGAGGCGCAAGAATACCAAGATGAGAGCAGCCCTCACAGTTGAGAATCATAGAATCATAGAATAGCAGGGTTGGAAGGGACCTCAGGAGGTCATCTAGTCCAACCCCCTGCTCAAAGCAGGACCAATCCCCAATTAAATCATCCCAGCCAGGGCTTTGTCAAGCCTGACCTTAAAAACTTCTAAAGAAGGAGATTCTACCACCTCCCTAGGTAACGCATTCCAGTGTTTCACCATCCTCCTAGTGAAAAAGTTTTTCCTAATATCCAACCTAAACCTCCCCCACTGCAACTTGTGCCCATTACTCCTTGTCCTGTCCTCTTCTACCACTGAGAACAGTCTAGAACCATCCTCTCTGGAAGCACCTCTCAGGTAGTTGAAAGCAGCTATCAAATCCCCCCTCATTCTTCTCTTCTGCAGACTAAACAATCCCAGTTCCTTCAGCCTCTCCTCATAAGTCATGTGTTCCAGACCCCTAATCATTTTTGTTGCCCTTCTCTGGACTCTCTCCAATTTATCCACATCCTTCTTGTAGTGTGGGGCCCAAAACTGGACACGGTACTCCAGATGAGGCCTCACCAATGTTGAATAGAGGGGAACGATCACGTCCCTCGATCTGCTCGCTATGCCCCTACTTATACATCCCAAAATGCCATTGGCCTTCTTGGCAACAAGGGCACACTGCTGACTCATATCCAGCTTCTCGTCCACTGTCACCCCTAGGTCCTTTTCCGCAGAACTGCTGCCTAGCCATTCGGTCCCTAGTCTGTAGGTGTGCATTGGGTTCTTCCGTCCTAAGTGCAGGACCCTGCACTTGTCCTTATTGAACCTCATCAGATTTCTTTTGGCCCAATCCTCCAATTTGTCTAGGTCCCTCTGTATCCTAAGAGAAGTGAGTGGCAATAGCCCTGTGGAAGTTTGCAACACCAGACAGCTACCGGTCAGTCGGGAATCAATTTGGAGTGGGCAAATCTACTGTGGGGGCTGCTGTGATGCAAGTAGCCAACGCAATCAAAGATCTGCTGATATCAAGGGTAGTGACCCTGGGAAATGTGCAGTTCATAGTGGATGGCTTTGCTGCAATGGGATTCCCTAACTGTGGTGGGCCATAGATGGAACCCATATCCCTATCTTGGCACCAGAGCACCAAGCCGGCGAGTACATAAACTGCAAGGGGTACTTTTCAATAGTGCTGCAAACACAGGTAGATCACAAGAGACGTTTCACCAACATCAACGTGGGATGGCCGGGAAAGGTACATGACGCTCGCATCTTCAGGAACTCTGGTCTGTTTCAAAAGCTGCAAGAAGGGACTTTATTCCCAGACCAGAAAATAACCGTTGGGGACATTGAAATGCCTATATGTATCCTTGGGGACCCAGCCTACCCCTTAATGCCATGGCTCATGAAGCCATACACAGGCAGCCTGGACAGTAGTCAGGAGCTGTTCAACTACAGGCTGAGCAAGTGCAGAATGGTGGTAGAATGTGCATTTGGACGTTTAAAAGCGTGCTGGCGCAGTTTAGTGACTCGATTAGACCTCAGCGAAACCAATATTCCCATTGTTATCACTGCTTGCTGTGAGCTCCACAATATCTGTGAGAGTAAGGGGGAGACGTTTATGGTGGGGTGGGAGGTTGAGGCAAATCACCTGGCTGCTGGTTTTGCACAGCCAGACACCAGGGCGGTTAGAAGAGCACAGGAGGGCGCGGTGCGCATCAGAGAAGCTTTGAAAACCAGTTTTCATGACTGGCCAGGCTACGGTGTGAAAGTTCTGTTTGTTTCTCCTTGATGAAACCCACCGCCTCTTGGTTCACTCTACTTCCCTGTAAGCTAACCACCCTCCACTCCTCCCTTCGATCACTGCTTGCAGAGGCAATAAGGTCATTGTTGCTTCACATTCATGCATTCTTTATTCATTCGTCACACAAATAGGGGGATAACTACCAAGGTAGCCCAGGAGGGGTGGTGGAGGAGAGAAGCACCAGGAGGGGTGGTGGAGGAGAGAAGGACAAGGCCACACAGCACTTTAAAAGTTTAAAACTTTAAAACTTATTGAATGCCAGCCTTCTGTTGCTTGGGCAGTCCTCTGGGGTGGAGTGGCCGGGTGACCGGAGGCCCCCCCACCGCGTTCTTGGGTGTCTGGGTGAGGAGGCTATGGAACTTGGGGAGGAGGGCGGTTGGTTACACAGGGGCTGTAGCAGCAGTCTGTGCTCCTGCTGCCTTTCCTGCAGCTCAACCATACACTGGAGCATATTGGTTTGATCCTCCAGCAGCCTCAGCATTGAATCCTGCCTCCTCTCATCATGCTGCTGCCACCTTTCAGCTTCAGCCCTCTCTTCAGCCTGCCACTTACTCTCTTCAGCCCGCCACCTCTCCTCCCGGTCATATTGTGCTTTCCTGCACTCTGACATTGTCTGCCTCCACGCATTCGTCTGTGCTATGTCAGTGTGGGAGGACAGCATGAGCTCAGAGAACATTTCATCGCAAGTGCGTTTTTCTCGCCTTCTAATCTTCGCTAGCCTCTGGGAAGGAGAAGATCCTGTGATCCTTGAAACACATGCAGCTGGTGGAGGAAAAAAAAGGGACAGTGGTATTTAAAAAGACACATTTTATAGAACAATGAGTACACTGTTTCATAGTAAACCTTGCTGTTAACATTACATACATAGCACATGTGCTTTCATTCCAAGGTCGCATTTTGCCTCCCCCCACCGCATGGCTAGCCCCTCACCACCCCCCATGGCTAAAAGTGGGGAACATTTCTGTTCAGCCACAGGCAAACAGCCCAGCAGGAACGGGCACCTCTGAATGTCCCCTTAAGAAAAACACCCTATTTCAATCAGGTGACCATGAATGATATCACTCTCCTGAGGATAACACAGAGAGATAAAGAACAGATGTTGTTTGAATGCCAGCAAACATACACTGTAATGCTTTGTTCTACAATGATTCCCAAGTACGTGCTACTGGCCTGGTGTGGTAAAGTGTCCTACCATGGTGGGTGGAATAAGCCTGCCCTCCCCAGAAACCTTTTGCAAAAGCTTTGGGAGTACATCCAGGAGAGCCGCAAATGCCAGCGCAAATTAATCATTAAACATGCTTGCTTTTAAACTATGTATAGTATTTTAAAAGGTACACTCACCGGAGGTCCCTTCTCCACCTGGCGGGTCTGGGAGGCAGCCTTGGATGGGTTCGGGGGGGACTGCCTCCAGGTCTAGGGTGAGAAACAGTTCCTGGCTGTTGGGAAAACCGGTTTCTCCACTTGCTTGCTGTGAGCTATCTACAACTTCATCATCATCATCTTCTTCGTCCCCAAAACCTGCTTCTGTGTTGCCTCCATCTCCATTGAAGGAGTCAAACAACACAGCTGGGATAGTGGTGGCTGAACCCCCTAAAATGGCATGCAGCTCATCATAGAAGTGGCATGTTTGGGGCTCTGACCTGGAGCGGCCGTTTGCCTCTCTGGTTTTCTGGTAGGCTTGCCTCAGCTCCTTAAGTTTCATGCGGCATTGCTTCGGGTCCCTGTTATGGCCTCTGTCCTTCATGCCCTGGGAGATTTTGACAAAGGTTTTGGCATTTCGAAAACTGGAACGGAGTTCTGATAGCACGGATTCCTCTCCCCATACAGTGATCAGATCCTGTACCTCCCGTTCGGTCCATGCTGGAGCTCTTTTGCGATTCTGGGACTCCATCATGGTCACCTCTGCTGATGAGCTCTGGCCAGCGTGGCAAGCTGCAGGTGACCATGCAAACAGGAAACTGAAATTCAAAAGTTTGCAGGCCTTTTCCTGTCTACCTGGCCAGTGCATCTGAGTTGAGAGTGCTGTCCAGAGTGGTCACAATAGAGCACTCTGGGATAGCTCCCGGAGGCCAATACCGTCTAATTGCATCCCAGTACCCCAAATTTGACCCGGCAAGGCCGATTTAAGCGCTAATCCACTTGTCAGAGGTGGATTAAGGAAATCGATTTTAAGAGCCCTTTTAGTTGAAAAAAAGGGCTTCATCGTGTGGACAGGTGCAGGTTTACATCGATTTAACGCTGCTAAATTCGACCTAAACTCCTAGTGTAGACCAGGGCTGAGAGACTAATGGGTTTTTTGGGGGGGGTTTTTTGGGGGGGTGTCAAAACTAACAAAAACTAACAAAAATCATTTTTAACTGACTTTTTTTCATTTTTCTTGCTCAAACAAAACAAGAAAAAGAAAAGAAAAGAAAAGAAAAGAAAAGAAAAGAAAAGAAAAGAAGAAAAATGGTTTTGGTTTAATGAAACATTTCATTTTTAATGAGCATTTTAATTAGTTTTGGCTATTTTGAACTGAAACATTTCAACTTTTTGTTTCAGAATGTTTTATTTTGACTATTTGGGATCAAAACATTTTGACTTCTCTTTCACAAAGCTATTTAAGAAATTTATCTAACCATTATGACTTTTCAAAAAAATTTCACTTTCAAAAGTGTTTTATGCATTTCTGAGCCTAAGCCCCATTGATTCTCTAAGGGTATGTCTACACTACGAAATTAGGTCAATTTTATAGAAGTCAATTTTTAGAAATCGATTTCATACAGTCGATTGTGTATGTCTCCACTAAGCACATTAAGTCGGCCGAGTGTGTCCTCAATACCGTGGCTAGCATTGACTTACGGAGTGGTGCACTGTGGGTAGGTATCCCACAGTTCCCTCAGTCTCCGCTGCCCATTGGAATTCTGGGTTAATCTCCCAATGCCTGATGGGGAAAAAACATTGTTGAGGGTGATTTTGGGTACATGTCGTCAGTCGCCCTTCCCTTCCTCCCTCTGTGAAAGCAATGGTAGACAATGGTTTCGTGCCTTTTTTCCTGGGTTGCCTGTGCAGACGCCATACCACAGCAAGCATGGAGCCCGCTCTGCTCACCACTGCTGTTGTGAGCATTGTAAACACCTCGCACATTATCCTGCAGTATGTGCAGAACCGGGCTAAGAGATGCCAGCACAAGGACGATTGTGATGAGGACATGGACACAGACATTCCTGAAAGCACGGGCTGTGGGAATTGGGACATCATGATGGCAGTGGTGCTAGTTGATACAGTGGAACACCGAATCTGGGCAAACAAGCACAGACTGGTGGGACCACATAGTGTTGCAGGTATGGGATGATTCACAGTGGCTGCAAAACTTTTGTATGCATAAAGCCACTTTCCTTGAACTTTGTGAGTTGCTTTCCCCCGCCCTGCAGCACAGGAATACCAAGATGAGAGCTGGTTGAGAAGTGAGTGGCAATAGCCCTGTGGAAGCTTGCAATGCCTGACTGATACCGGTCAGTTGGGAATCAATTTGGAGTGGTCAAGTCTCCTGAGGGTCTGCTGTGATCCAAGTAGCCAATGCAATCACTGATGTTCTGTTATCAAGGGTAGTGACTCTGGGAAATGTGCAGGTCACAGCGGATGGCTTTGCTGCAATGGGGTTCCCTAACTGTGGTGGGGTGATAGACGGAACGCATGTCCCTATCTTGGCACTGGAGCACATTGCCAACCATGACATAAACCCTGAGGGGTACTTCTCAATGGTGCTGCAAACACTGGTCGATCACAAGGGACGTTTCACCGACATCAACGTGGGATGGCTGGGAAAGGTGCATGATGCTCGCATCTTCAGGAACTCCAGGCTCTTCGACCAGTTGCAGGAAGGGACTTACTTCCCAGACCAGAAAATAACTGTTGGGGATGTTGAAATGCCTATAGTTATCCTTGGGGACCCAGCCTACCCCTTGCTTCCACGGCTCATGAAGCCGTACACAGGCAGCCTGGACAGTAGTAAGGAGCAGTTCAACTATAGGCTGAGCAAGTGCAGAATGGTGGTAGAATGTGCCTTTGGACGTTTAAAAGCTCGCTGGCAGTGTTTGCTGACTAGGTTAGATCTCAGCGAATCAACATTCCCATTGTTATTGCTGCTTGCTGTGTGAGTAAGGGGGAGACATTTATGGCGGGGTGGGAGGTTGAGGCAAATCACCTGGCAGTCGATTTTGAGCAGCCAGACTCCAGGGCGATTAGATGAGCACAGCTAGGCCTGCTGTACATCAGAGAGGTTTCATGACTGGCCAGGCTACGGTGACAGTTGTGTGTTTCTCCTTGCTGCAAACCTGGCCCCTTTGTTGATTTTAATTCCCTGTAAGCCAACCACGCTCCCCACTTCAATCACAGCTGGCAAAGAAAAATAAAGTAACTATTGTTTTGAAACCATTCATTCTTTCTTTATTAATTAAAAAAAAAGTGAGATAACTGACAAGGTAGCCCAGGGTGGGGTGGGGTGTGGGAGGAGGGAAGGACAAGGCCCCATTGCTTATTGTAGCCACACTACAAATCAAAACTGTTTGAATGACAGCCTTCTGTTGCTTGGGCCATCCTCTGGAGTGGAGTGGCTGGGTGCCCGGAGCCTCCCCCCACCCGTGTTCTTGGGCGTCTGAGTGAGGAGGATATGGAACTTGGGGAGGAGGGCAGGCGGTTATACAATGGATCCAGCGGGGGTCTGTGCTCTTGTTGGCTTTCCTGCAGCTCCAACAGATGCTTCATCATATCCGTTTGCTCCCCCATTAGCCTCATCATCGCCTCCTGCCTCTGCTACTCATGCTCACTTAATGCTTTCCTGGCCTCTGCCACTGAATTCCTCCATGCATTAAGCTGAGCCCTATCTGTGTGGCAGGACTGCATGAGCTCAGAAAACATGTCATCGCGAGTAAGTTTTTTTTGCCTTCTAGTCTGTGATAACCTCAGGGATGTAGATGATAGGGGGAGCATATAAACATTTGCACCTGGTGGGAGATAAAAAGGGAGAGTAACATTTAAGATGATATATTTCTGAGAACAAAAGGGAGACTCACAGTGAATCAAACAATTCACAGCAGACAGCACATGTGGTTTAGGTACAAGATCGCATTTTGCCTTTTATATTGAGCGCCTGCTGGTATGGTGACACATCACAAATGGCTGGGCAACAGAATTCGGTTTCCAGGCAGCCATGGTAAGCCTTTTGGTATGCAGGGTTGGCTTCTTATGCATTCATAACATGTGGGAATGGTTTCAAACTGCAGTGCCATCCTTTCCCATAGCAAGCAATGCCGGTTGGGTTTCACATTTAAAAGGAGGGTCTGCGGCTTTTGGGTGGATGTGCAGCACACACCTCCCCACACCCCACCATGTGGCTATTTTCTGGAATGATCCCTTCACCCCTCCCCCCGCCGCATGGCTATTTTCTGGGATGATCCCTTTTAGCCAAGCACAAATAACCCAGCATGAACGGGGTCCTTTTACTGTTCCCTTACAAAAATTCCCCTATGTCAACCAGGTGACCATGAATGATATCACTCTCCTGAGGCAAACACAGAAAGATATAGATCAAATGTTGCTTGAATGCGACCAAAACCCAGGACCATTCGCTGCCAAGCTTTGTGCTGCAATGATTCCAGACTACTTGCTACTGGCTTGGCGTGGTAAAGTGTCCTACCGTGGAGGACGAAATAAGGCAGCCCTCCCCAGAAACCTTCTGCAAAGGCTTTCACAGTACCTCCAGGAAAGCTTCATGGAGCTGTCCCTGGAGAATTCCTGCTCCATCCCCAGACACGTTAACAGACTTTTCCAGTAGCTATACTGGCCGCGAATGCATCCCAATTCTTCAGGGAAAATGAAACATTAAACACTATTGCTTTTAAACCCTGTACTGTAGTTACAAATGTGCACTCACCAGAGCTGCCTTCTCCGGCTTCAGGGTTGGGGATCCTGCCTTGGGAGGGTATTGGCTCCAGGGGGATGAAAAGGTCCTGGCTGCCGGGGAGAATGGATTCACCGCTTGCCTGCTGCACATTCTCCTCCTCCTCCTCTTCCTCATCCACAAAATCCTCCTCCCTGTTGTGCGAGACTCCCCCCTTACAGGTGTCCATGGACAGTGGTGGGGTAGTGGTAGGGTCCCTCCCTAGAATGCCATGCAGCTGATCATAGAAGTGGCATGTATGGAGCTCTGACCCGGAGCGACCGTTTGCCTCCTTTGTCTTTTGATATGCTTGCCTGAGCTACTTAACTTTCATGCAGCACTGTTGTAGCCTCTCTCCACCATGCCCTGTGCGATTTTGGCATATATACACCGAACCCTTGCTAGAACTCGCATCAATATAGCGTGAGTTCACATATAATGTGGTCACGGCCATGAATCCCAAATTTAATTACTTTAATTGGAATTCATTTTAACATGGTCCCTGCTATAATGAGGTCCCCGTGTTAATGCAATACCGTGCATGGATCCCAAATCCCAAGTTCTAGCGAGGGTCTGGTGTATTAGCATTTCTTCTTTTTGATCGGAGTTCGGCCTGCACAGATTCTTCTCCCTATAGAGCAATCAGATCCAGTGTCTCCCTTTCGGTCCTTGCTGGAGCTCGTTTGCAATTCTGGGGGGGGACTGCGTGGTCACCTGTGCTGCTGAGCTCACCACACTGACCAAACAGGAAATGAAATTCAAAATTGCCCAGGGCTTTTCCTGTGTACCTGGCTAGTGCATCAGAGTTCAAAGTGCTGTCCAGAGGGGTCACACTGGAGCACTCTGGGATAGCTCCCGGAGGCCAATACTGTCAAATTGCGTCTGCACTACCCCAAATTCGACCCAGCAAGGTCGATTTTAGGGCTACTCCTCTCACTGGGGAGGAGTACAGAAGTCGATTTTAAGAGCCATTTAGGTCGATGGAACAGGGTTGGTTGTGAAGACGCATTCATTTTAAAATTGACCTTACATGGCTAAATTTGACCTAACCTTGTAGTGTAGACCAGGGATAAGTAACTTGTCGAAATCAGACTTAGGTACTTTTGAAAAATTTACTCCAAATCACAGTCTAGTTCTTATTCTTTTTCCTGAGTTAATAGATCCCTCATTAGAGTTATATCAGAGATAGTTGTCTGTAATTATTTAATGAGTAAATTAATAAGATAAATTCAAAATGCAAGAGAGTGCATATTGGGCAATTCAAGGGATGAAAGTCTGTATTCAAACACATCTGGTCGTAATTAAGATTTACTGTACAATTCCATTTAGCCAAACTTAATTACTGGCAACTAAAAGAATCTCATCATGGGTGATTGACGTATATACCATGAACTCTTCCATTTAGGAAGCAAGAATTAGGCGTTGCAAAAAGGAAGGAAGAATACACTTGTCTTCTATGTTTTATGGTAACCTTGGACAACTTTTTGTTACAGCCAATAGAATTCAAACAGAATCCAGGACCTAGTTGTTTAAGTGAACTCCTGTCACAATGCAGAATATTCTGTTTTCTTCTATGCTCTCTTTTTTCAGGTTTTATGCAAATATAATATAACTGCACTAAGTACAGTTTTGACCTTACTCTTTGTTAGCCATTTGTATTGATGGAGGCAGCTGTTGAAAGGGAAAGAGGCTGATGTTTATGATGAGTGCACAATGATAATGAATGAGTGACTATGAGAGGACATATAGCAGTGAATGGTTTGCCAACGTTAGTCAAATAATGATGATTATTTATTTGTCTTGAGGTACTCATGGACCCATTGTGATAGCCTGTGTACAAACAAAAGAGGAAAAATATAGTCCCTACTCCAAAAAGCTTCCTTTCTGAACTGTGGACTCTCAAGCACAATAATGTTTGTAACTACTAATGTTACCATGTTAACACATCAGATGCACAGCTGCCATTTTTAAGGCAAGTTATTTTGGAAAAAAAAATACATCCTGTACTCCAGACTCAATTTTTACTAAAGATTAACTTCAGGCTTACAGTGTCTGCACTGCAACTGGAGGTGTCACTGCAGCATGTGTAGGCATACCTGAGCTAGCTTTAATCTCAATAGCACAAATACAAATAGTAGTGAAGTTGTAGAAGCATAGACTTCAGCTTGGGTATGTCTGCACTTGCTGCAATCATCCACTCTGATTGTAACATAGACATACCCTGAGAGATTAGACTGGGTGATGACACTGGCAATTCTCAGACAGGATTTGTTTTCCATTTAGTGCTTTCCCTTGCAGAAGGTTTTACTTCTTGCTAAAAACATACCTCTCCAGGGATACTGTGAGAAAGCCAGTTACACTTCAGCTCTGTTTTATTACTGAAGAGGGTCCAGGTGACTTGGCATAACGTATGGATAAGCATCCAAAATTGTGCTTATCTAAAGAAAACGAAACCTCTAAACATTTTGAGATTTGCCCTTTACTATTAAGAACAAACTTAAAAGTATCATCATTTAGTATTATTCTATAAACTATAGTTTGCAATAACAAGATACACACAAACCCCACTTGTTATGCAGATTCATTAGGGAAGTGAAATGAAAGAAGAGGAGATAGGAGTCCAGAAAGTTATGTAGCATGGTCACACTGCTGGGGATATATTTCAAGGATATATATATCCTTGTGTATATATATATATATATATATATAAATTGAGCCTCTTAAATTCTTGTTTACAGCACCTCTCAACAAGAGGTGCCAGATGGCAGTAGATGATGTAGGTGCTAATAAGAACACTTAGGGGACAATTGTGCTCTCTGGATATCCCTTTTCCAGTCACTCTGGAATCATTCAGGCCTGTGGAGAGGTTAGGGTTGCTATAGAATGTTCCTGGTAACACAGATGCATGGGTGGCTATCTGGCATATGAATAAATATTAATCCTACGCAAAGTATGTGCCGGCTAGAGCAATATATTACAAGGAAGCTTTATGATACTGATAATTAAAGATAGGCCTCAGAGCATGTAGGATCCTGAGTTCTCTTCTAATCTCAATGAATCACTAAGTAACCTTGCACAAGTTACTTCACCTCCAAGAGTCTTAAACAGCTCATTAAAAAACCACATGCCTCAAAGACTTGTGAAGGGGATGGGAAGGGATGGGACAATGGCTCTTGTCCAAAGGTGGATAGAAAGTTGGCTAGATTGTCGGGCTCAGCGGTTAGTGATCAATGGCTCCATGTCTAGTTGGCAGCCGATATCAAGCGGAGTGCCCCAAGGGTCGGTCCTCGGGCCAGTTTTGTTCAATATCTTCATAAATGATCTGGAGGATGGCGTGGATTGCACCCTCAGCAAGTTTGCAGATTACACTAAACTGGGAGGAGAGGTAGATATGCTGGAGGGTAGGGTAGGTATAGGATATAGAGGGACCTAGACAAATTAGAGGATTGGGCCAAAAGAAATCTGATGAGGTTCAACAAGGACAAGTGCAGAGTCCTGCACTTAGGACAGAAGAATCCCATGCACCCCTACAGATTAGGGACCGAATGGCTAGGCAGCAGTTCTGCAGAAAAGGACCTAGGGGTTACAGTGGACGAGAAGCTGGATATGAGTCAACAGTGTGCCCTTGTTGCCAAGAAGGCCAATGGCATTTTGGGATGTATAAGTAGGGGCATGGCCAGCAGATCGAGGGACATGATCATTCCCCTCTATTCAACATTGGTGAGGCCTCATCTGGAGTACTGTGTCCAGTTTTGGGCCCCACACTACAAGAAGGATTTGGAAAAACTGGAAAACATCCAGCGGAGGGTAACAAAAATGATTAGGGGACTGGAACACATGACTTATTAGGAGAGGCTGAGGGAACTGGGATTGTTTAGTCTGCGGAAGAGAAGAATGAGGGGGGATTTGATAGCTGCTTTCAACTACCTGAAAGGGGGTTCCAAAGAGGATGAATCTAGACTGTTCTCAGTGGTAGCAGATGACAGAACAAGGAGTAATGGGCACAAGTTGCAGTGGGGGAGGTTTAGGTTGGATATTAGGAAAAACTTTTTCACTAGGAGGATGGTGAAACACTGGAATGCGTTACCTAGAGAGGTGGTGGAATCTCCTTCCTTAGACATTTTTAAGGTCAGGCTTGACAAAGCCCTGGCTGGGATGATTTAATTGGGGATTGGTCCTGCTTTGAGCAGGGGGTTGGACTAGATGACCTCCTGAGGTCCCTTCCAACCCTGATATTCTATGATTCTCTTTGATTTTAGTCTTGGATAAGTGAACTATAAACTATGCTGCAAGTGTAACCTAGTCCTTTCTCAATTCCTTGCAACCCTGTAGGCATTGCATAGGTACTGCCCACATAGTTGAATATATGCTGTAAGGATAGCTCCTTCTGGATAACTCTGAAGTGGACAAGGTTTTTCTGGTCTTCTTTACTTTGCAATGGTTCAAACCATCATTTAGGTTAGGATGCTGATGTGTCTGAAAGCTTTACCAGGGATATTTACCTCGCACACCATCCTTAATCATTTTCACGAAAGTATGGCCCTAAAAAGGAGATAAATCGGTATCCACTACATAGCCCTATGGAATGAACTCTTTCAGTTCAATAACTAGCTTTGGGAAGAAAACCATTGTTCATCTTGAACAAACAGGGTTCAATAAATCTTAATCTTGATAGAAAATAATTGTGAGAGGAGCAGGGAAAGATTACAGTTCATTCTGTCTCAGCACCAAGTATTCTTCCACTTTCTTTCTCTTTTACTATAACCTATCTCCTGTCGATTGTTCTGGATTTATTTTTAATGCAAAATTGTTTATCTATCAAATTAGTGTGAGACTAACTTAATCCCTGTTTATACCTGAAATGTTGATTTCATAATCCCTCCAATCCACTTGGTCTGTCTTTTCAAAGGAGTGGTACACTTCCCAGTATATTACACCTTTCTCTTTGTCATGACTATTCACCTTTGAGGAGAATAGCTCCTGGAAAAAATGGCATTGGGCTTGCTCACTGGTGCTAGATGAATGATCTGGGAGTCTGGACACCTGGGTTCTATTTCTAGATATGTCAGATTTCCTATATGAGCATAGACAAGTCATTGAATCTCGCTGTGCCTCAGGTTCCATACCTGTAATATGGGGATAATAATATGTCCCAACCTCACAGGGATATTGTGGGGCTAAATTGATGAGTATTTATAGAGTACTTAGAGCTCCTTAAATAGAAGTTCTTACAAAAATGCAAAGTAATATTACAATAGTCTATTATTCAGCCTGACTTTAGAGGACTAAAAATATCAACATCCAGCAGTTTGGAGCTTCAGTTATGATTAAAAAACTAGTCAGTGACACAAATTTTGAAAACTTTTTGTAACCTTTGCTTTACTTTGACTCTACTTTTCAATGAACCTTTGTACAGTTTTTTCCTCACACAAATATTCATAGAAAGCCAATTTCAAACTTCCCTTTGTGAGTACTCATGTTGGAAATGCTCCCACACTCATCCAATCAGTGAACAGAAACAAAATCATGTGACTTGTGTGATCAATCACAGCTAACCAACATGACTACAACAGAGAACAGTGAATATCAAATATTACTCTTTGTGTTGCAATAATGCCTAGACCTCCATTGTGCTAGGCACCATACAACACACGAGAAAAAGATGATCTATGCCCCAATACGTTTATAGTCTAAATAACACAGAAGAATCAAAGCGTAAAAGGAGAAAATATTTGCAGAGAACTGTTTGCAATCAGTTTATTGTGTTAAAATATACATATAAAATTAATTGAATTATTTTGAATAATGAATACACGTGGGGAAATTGCAATCTGTTCACAGATACAATGTGATGAGGAATTAAGGAAAAATGTGTTGAATTTTTTTTTTACTCATTAAAATAAATGTGCTAGAAACCTCATCAAGTATCAATGCTTTCTTGTGATAATACTTAATACGGTAAAACTCCCTCAGTATCAGGATTGGGGCACATTTTCCTGCCGAGCATAGCACTGGTTGCTCAACACAATGTTAACCAAGTAGCCACCAAAGCAGCTATAATTCAATGCATGCACTTTTATGTATCTAATCACAAAATAGGAGAAAATTCATAGCAAAAGGATCAGATACTTTGTTTTAGCCTGTGAGTTGAAACAGACAAAATTTGTACTTTGTATCACTCTAATATGCACTTCTGACAAGCTGTATAGCACAAATAAAATGAGCAAATGAACTATGGATGACACGCTGCTCAATGCACCTTTACAGACGACAGTGCACAATGCACTTGTGCAGATCCCACAGGGAAATGTACCAGAGCCGGCAAACTGGAAGATAAAGAGGTTGACACAAGAGAACGCACATTCCATTGCTTTTGTTATCCCCAGATTTGTCTATTGTAACTTACACTGTGTGGGGTGTGGACATGACCACTACCAAAAGACTGAAGCTGGGACAGCTCACAGCAGCATGCCTCATTAGCCATACAGACTGATGGGAATGCATCACACCTGTGGGTTGCAAATTTCACTTTCTCCCCATTTGCTTCAGCACAAAGTTCAAAGTCCTGGTCCTAATCTACAAGGCACTTAATGGATTGGAACCTATCCACTTCTGAAATCACCTTACCCTCCATGATCCCTCAGGACTACACTCCACAGGGGTGGTGCAGCTGCATAGGTCCAGTTCCAGCTATCGGGCACTGAGCACAAAGTATTTTCAGCAGCAGGAGAAGCCTGGCTCTTCAAAGTCTTGCTGGAAGAGATCAGACTGAGCATGAATGAAGGTGTTCAAAACACAACTTTTCAATAAAGCCTTTACACAGAATTACTGATGTAAGTAAAAACAAAACTCAACCAAAAAAAAAAAACAAAAACAAAAAAACCAACCAAACCCCACACCAAAAAACCCAACAAATCTATACATGACGTTACACTCCTCTACTTCAGGGGAACAAAGAAATAGAAAGAACACCTCTCTTCTCTGATTTTTTTTTCTCTGAAGCATTTAGGACACACAGTGATGGGCCTTCAATTAAAAGATTAAACATAGCTATACAAAATACTCATTCAAGAAGCAAAGCCCAGGTAAAAGGGAACTGCAGAAACTACAAACTGGATCAGAGAGATGAGAACCTGTGAGCACCAAGGAACATACAAATCTATATATGACACTTGTCCAAAACTCTGAAGTTTGGGTTCAGGTTCAAGGAGCCAGAATTTACCAATGTACATTGCCAAAGAGCCACAGTAATATGTCAGCAGCCCCCCATCAGCTCCCCCCACCCCAGCACCTCCCACCCACCGTCAGCCCCACTGATCAGCGTCTCTGCCTCCTTCCCCCCACCTCCTGATCAGCTATTTCGTGGTGTGCAGGAGGCTCTGGGGGGAGGGGGAGGAGCGAGGACATGACAGGCTCAAGGGAGGGGGTGGGAAGGGGTGGAGTGGAGTGGGGACAGGGCCTGTGGCAGAGCTAGGGGTTGAGCAGTGAGCACCCCCTGGCACATGGGAAAGTTGGCACTTATAGCTCTAGCCCCGGAGTCGGTGCCTAGACAAGGAGCCGCATATTAACTTCTGAAGAGCCACATGTGGCTCCGGAGCCACGGGTTGGCCACCCCGATTTACATTAATACTTAAACATTGCATTGCTTCTTCTTTTATCAAAACAATTTTGCCAATCATTAGAATGTTGGTACTAGTTACTATACTTCATCTTTCCCAGGCAATACAATGCAATGTCCTGGATCAGAACAAATCCAGTAAAACTATTAAACTATTAAACAATTAGAGAAATTCCGGTGTCACATCTGTCTGTGCTTATCTCAAAAACAAACAATCAATGGCTTAAGTGTGGCTGAAATACTTAACTGAGGATGAAAATCTGTGAACGTCTGCCATACCCCCCAAATTGCATAGCTCTGGGGATATTCATGTCTCCTGCAAATCTCAGGAGATTCAGGCTGTCTTTTCTGTGTACAGGGAAAAGACACAGCCAAGCTGGACACATGTTTTTGCCTCTGTACCCTCCCCAAACCCACAACTGTTGACCTATTCTGCAAAAAACATTTGCAATTTAGTACCTATCCTCCCCCAGGGCTCTCCCTGCTAAGATTGTGTGTGTTCATGGCATGAGCAATTGCACTGGCAGCTATTAGAGTGTTGGAAGGGCACTGCTAAGATGGGCAAAATATGGCTTCTTTTGCAGCATTATTTTGTACCTGTTTTGAGACTTATGCATGACAGAACATAGGAATTACTAGGTCAGATTAAACCAGTGGTCTATCTAGATTAGTGTCTTTTCTCTGCCATTAGTCATTTCTAAATACTTCAAATGAAGGCACAAGTAAGCCTTAATGGACAGTCATGGAATGGCCACTATAGGTTATGTTTCTCTCTATATATAATTACCTCCAATGTAACTGGGAATGTTCTCACTATCCATACACATGTCCAATCTTTTTCTGAATCATAGTAAGCCTTTAGCCTCAGTGATATCACTTATTTTGAGTCCCACAGGTTAAATATTCATTGTGTAAAAAAAGAATTCACTTTTTTCAATATTAAATGTGTTTCCCTTTAAATGAATTGAATCTCATAATGTTTTTTTATCTTATAAGATACATTATTTATACCATTCATTATTCTGTATAACTCTATCATGTTTAGTCTGACTCAGCTACTCTATACTAAACAGTCCCAGTCTTCTCAATCTCGCTTCATATTTAAGATTCTTCATGCCAACAATCATTTTGTCTCCCATCTCTGAACTTCTATTTCTGCCATTTCTTTTTTGAGATAGAGTGAGCAGAACTGAACATGGTATTCCAGATGGAGGCATAACATTGATTTATATAAGGGCATTATACTCTTTTGATTATTAATGCCTATTCCATTCATATACATATTAACATATTGTTTGCCTTTTTGACCACAGCTGCACACTGAGCAGAGATCTCTCTTGGGATGTCCATAGTGACTCACAGGTCTATTCCGTGAGTGATTGCAGTTAATTTAGAATCCAGTAATGTGTATGAGCAGTTTAAATCATTCCTTACATAGTGAATTACTTTATATTCATTTCTGCTGAGTTTCATCTGCCATCATCTAGGTTATTTTTTAAAATATCAATCTTAAGTTCCCCACAGCCTACTCTAGACTTGGCTAACCTACCATAAATATTTTTGTGTCACTTGCAAATTTTGCCACTTCACTGTTTTGCCCTTTTTTAAGATCTTCAATAAATATATTAAACCACACTGGTCACTAGAACTTGCTTCTTAATTAAGAAGTCATTTTAACTGGACCAGGACTGTGTTCAGATTCTCCCTCCAGGATTTAAGTGGGTGTACATTTAGAATACCCTGCCATGTTAAAAGAAGACCTGGCCTTCCATATTCCCGTTCTCTACTAAAAGAGCATTGAGATGAATAAGGCAGCTGTAGTAGAAGACATCAATGTTGTTGTTCCATAACCACCTGGAAGTTGTTGAGAGAATCCATTTTCATGACAGGCACCAGGATTCTTTAAATACACTGGGAGAAATAGAAAGATGAAGGAAAATGTAGGCCCTCCACTTAGTGGGGAAGGAGAACTAATAAGTGATTACATCAAGAAGGCTGAGGTGTTCAATACCTATTTTGTTTCAGTCTTCACTAAAGAGATTAATGGTGACCAGAAACTCAACACAATCAATTTTAACAACAAGGGAGAAGAAACAAGCGAAAATAGGGAAAGAACAGATTAAAGAATATCTAGATAAATTATATGTATTCAAATTGACAGGGCCTGATGAAATTAACCTGAGTATTTAAAGAATTAGCTGAAGCAATCCTGGAACCACTAGCAATTATCTTTCAGAACTCATGGAGGATGGGTGAGCTCTCAGAGGACTGGGGAAGGGCAAACATGGTACCTCTTTTTAAAAAGGGGAACAGCAAGCCCAACTTCTAACCCTGGAAAGATACTGGAATATATTATTAAACAATCAATTTGTAAGCACCTAGAGGATAACAGGTTGGTAAGGAATAGCCAGCATGGATTTGTCAAGAACAAATTATGCCAATCCAATCTAATTTCCTACTTTGACAAGGTTACTGGCCTAATTGATGGACGGAGGCAGTAGATGTGATAAATCTTGATTTTAGGAATGCTTTTGACACTGTCCCACATGACATTCTCATAAGCAAACTAGGGAAATGTTGTCTAGATGAAATTACCATGAGGAGGGTGCACAACTGGTTGATAAACCATACTCAAAAAGTAGTTATCAATGGTTTTCTGTCAAACTGGGAGGATGTATCTAGTGGGTTCCTACAGGGGTCAGTCCTGGGTCCAGTACTATTCAATATTTTCATTAATGACTTTGATAATAGAGTGGACAGTATGCTTTGTGGATGGCACCAAGCTCAGCGAGGTTGCAAGCACTTTGGAGACAGGATTAGAATTCAAAATGTCTTTGACAAATTGGAGAACGTGTCTGCAATCAACAAGATGAAACTCAATAAGACAAGTACAACATACTTCACTTACAAAGGAAAAATCAAATGCACAGCTACAAAATGGGGAATAACTGGCTATGTGGCAGCACTGCTGAAAAACTTCTGTGGCTTATACTGAATGACAAACTGAATATGAGTCAACAATGTGATACAGCTGCAAAAAAGGATAATATCATTCTGAGTTGTTTTAACAGGAGTGTTGTATGTAAGACATAGAAAGTAATTGTCCCACTTGGCACTGCAGGCTTTAGTTGGAGTACTGTGTCCAATTCTGGGTTTCACACGTCAGGAAAGAAACTGTAGAAAGTCCTGACAAGAATAACAGTGATAAAAGGCTTAGCAACCCTGACCTATTAGGAAGGCTAAAAAAACTGGGCATGTGTAGTCCAGAGAAACGAAGACTGAGATGGGATCTAATAACAGTCTTTAAAGATGTTAAGGGATGCTATAAAAATGATGGTGGTCAATTGTTCTTGATGTCCATTGAAGACAGGACAAGGAGTAATGGGCTTAAATCTGCAGCAAAGGAGATATAGTTAGGAAAAACTTTCTAATATCTAACCTAAAAGAGTAGTTAAACTCTGAAATTGACTTCTAAGGGAGGTTGTGGAATCTCCATCCCTGGAGATTTTTAAGACCAGACTGGACAAACACCTGTCAGGGATGGTCTTGGTTTACGAAGTCCCGCCTCAGCACAGGTGGCTGGATGTGATCATCTCTCAAGGTTCCTTCTAGCCCTACATTTCTATGCTTCTAAGATGTTGAGGGGAAGGGAGGTGTCTGTCCACTGGTTCGGCATCAAGGGAGCTTGGATGGCCAGGGGAATGCAGGGAATGACTTCAAAGAGGTTTTTATTAAACTGAATTTCAACGGCAGTCATGTGCTACAAAGCCTTGTTGGTGAAGTTCATGTCCCTGTGTCCTGAACATTACCTTTCCAAGAACCAGACCTCAGAGACTGATCTGACCCAACATTAAATTAAATGGAAAGACTCCCTTGGACTTAATGATGCAGGGATCACACTCTGTCTAACTATTTTTTGCTCCCTTTCACACACATAGGTCTTATGAATCAAGTCAACACTTTTACAAATGAAGGCTGATTTTGTGGTTAAGTCATTGGACTTGGTCTAAGGAAATCTTTCTTTTCCTTCACCATAGATTTCCTTTGTGACTAGCAACATGTCACTCAGTCTCTGTAAAATGGATAATATTCTTCCTTACTTCACAGGGGTATTGTCTGGATAAGTTCCTTAATGTCTCTGAGATGCTGAAGAATTAGTAATAGGAGACACAGAAAAACTTAAATAAAACAGGTCAAATTCCCATCTGATTTACATATTGTACATTGATGTATGTCAGTGGTGTTGCATGGAGTTTGAATACAAAACCTCTTGAAAAAGAAATGAACACATTGACTGACCTAGATTAAAAGAATGCTTTTATTTTCACTACTTTTTATGCTCAGTCAAAACTCTGACCTTCAAAGCTGAACAAAAGCTAATCCATGATTTCACACTAGACTAAGTGTCCTAAATGACTCCTCTGCATCCCCAAACACCCACTCTCCATTAAAGAAGCCTACCTGGAAGATGGGGAAGTGGGTACAAAATATTTGGCAGTTTTCTATGCTCTGCAATTCAGGTTGTAGACCTGTTTCTTCACAGCTCAGTATTACTATCAGCTACAATGCTGATGGACATAAACATAAACATTGTTTCCAGCGCTGTTCAATGAAACCATCTAATGGGTTGATTGTCTGAAAATTAGCTTGACTCATATCTGAAAATTGCCAGTGATTAGCTAATTATAGTTTGAATTGAGCTCAGATTGCCACAAAAAGCTACACAAGTCACACTACATGATGCCTCAGTTTTCTGCCAGCACTCACATTAGGAATAAAATAAAATTCTATGCTCACATCACACTCATGGATCTCTTTTTTTAAAAAAAAAACATACTTTCCACCTGGAGAGCTGTCACTTTTACTTTCGAACTTACTCACCAGGTTACACTTTAGCCAAGAATCCAAAACATCATTAAACAATGGAGATGGCATGCTAAGTACCCTTTCTATAAGAGAAATGGTTTCCTGCCTCTAAGTACAACGTTATCATAACTACAGAAGAAGCTAAACAGTTGAGTTTTTCTGCAGTTTTAGGAATCTTCCCTACTTAGAAATTATATTTGACTTTTAAAATAAATAGCTTTAAATATATAAGACCCCAGAGCCAAAAATACAGATGAAATTTTATTCAATGGATGAATAACTATCTAAAGTCAAGCATGCAGTGCTTTATCATACAGATAAAAATGTGGGGAGGAAGATTAACTCAGTAGGGTTTCTCCAAGAGGCGAAGTTCTTCATACAAACAATAGAAGCACTTATAGTTTCTTTTATTGTTACATTTAAACAATGTCAGGATATGCACTGCATTTGATTGTTGGATTGTTTTAAAGTAAACCATGCATTTGTTCAGACATGTAGAGGTAGATTCTGAGCCTTGAAATGGGATGAGCACTGTCCCGTAACCTTGTAGAATTAGCTACAGCTAGTAATTTTTAGGCCCCAATTGTGCAAGCGAAACTAATGGGACTCCACATATCATAAAAGTTAAACAAGTGCCTAAGTTTTTGTAGGACTCGGTCATGAATCTGCTTTCCTAATATAACAAAGAGGGTATTTATAGTGTTGCCAATTCTCATGCTTTTACTACAAGCTTTGCAATATTTGGAATGTCCCTAAAGGTCCAATAATCAGGAGGCTGATAAAGAGAACGCCAAATAACCCCAAATATATTATTTTAAACAAACATGAATTTTAAGCCAATCTCTCAATTTTTGTGCCCTGACTCATGAGTTTTGAAAGTACAGGATAGGAAATACTGAACTGAATAATCCAAAATTTTCTACTGTATTATCTCTTTAATGAAGATGATATGACTTTACATGACTTCTAAGAGCTTTTAGCTCTTAATCCAGCAACTCATATACATTTGGTCATAACTACCCACATTTAATTTAAGCACGTGCTTAAGTGCTTTGCTACAATTAGAGTAACATCAAGGATCAGAAACAGACCCCTAGAAGTCAAGGAATTAATATTATCATGACTAACTTCCCTGCCTAATGTTCCTTCACTGTTATTATTAAATAATAGGAAACAGATAGAAGAACATCAGGTAGCCTGTCCAGGTTATTGACTTTGACTTTTATGATGAGTCAGCAGCACACTACTTTTCTTTCCGATTAATGGTCTAGCTCCTTTTGAAACTATTTATATACATTGGTCTGATTTCTGCCTTTTCAAAAGAGTATTTTGCAGCTTAAGTTCTCTGTGTGAAAATGAATGTTGCCTGAATTCCTTTAAAGTTTTACCCTCTCTTTGCTTTAGTTTATGCCTTGACACAAGCTCAAATCGTCTTGTATCATCTCTGTGTTCTAATCCCTTTGGAATGTTACATACCTCTAAGAGTTCAGCTCTCAGTCTTCTCTTTCCACCAAAATAGAGGCCTAGAGTCTCAAGTCTTTTTGTGTAGCAAAGGTCCCTGAATCAGTCTGCTTGCCTTCCACTGTATCTCTCCTGTCACATCCCTTGTATAAACAGGCAATAAAAACAGAACACAATATTCCAAATGTGAGTTCGCCCAGCTCTTAGAATAACTTCCTTTGATTTGCATTCACTAGTTTTATTCATTCATCTTAACATTGTCCTTGTTTCTCCTCATGCTAACAAGCACTGGGACAACCCTTTCAGTTCTTCATTTACAATAACCCACTAGCCCCTTGGTGTTCATCCACTCAAGGGCCTTCCCTCCCCATTTGTGGCTCATATTCTTCCCTGAGATACAGATGTATGTGAGTTGGTCCCATTGACTTCATGTAGAGCTTTCTTTGTGTGTTTAAGAACAGAACTTTACCATACACTATTAACTAACCCTTTCCTTTAAATATTGCCCGTAATGCATTTCAGAGATCACACATGCAGGAACAATTGGCCCTTTTCACTGTGTTTCTTAAGTCAGTGTCTTTTATAGACAATAAAAATATCAAAACATTTTCAGGGCAAAATAGGTTCAAACAAGTTGGACTAGACGCTCAGCTGTTTCAAATCTGCATGTATTTATTTACATCAAGTGAAGATCTGGTCCTTTAGTTGGAAAGGTGTATAAAAGAAGTTGGGCATTATAATTCTTTTATCCTGATTGTAGTTCAACCACAAGTTATTGGGATCCATTTAAAAAAATCACTGGGTGAAACTCTATGGCCTGTTACGCAAAGCATCTGACTAAGTAATGATAATATTCCATTCCGCCCTTAAAATATGTGAATCTAACTAATACATATCTCTGATACCTCAGAGTTTAGCTCTACCTTCTTTCATGACACAGTGCAGATCAATAAAAGCAGAGGAAATTGACTCAATTAGACCAACTCTCCCAGCCCTAAAATGATCTGAACAGCACAAACTAGAAAGGTCAGATTTTCATAATTATCACCAGATGCAGTAATTCCTAAACACAATATCATCCTGGGGAAAAAAACATATGCCCACTGTTGTCCACACTGAAAACTGAAATAAGAAAACTTAGACAAAGAGGCATATTTAAAGGACTAATTGCCAGATATCATGCAGCTCTTTTTTGGCGTCAAAACAGTCACAGTGCATAAGAGAAACCCGGGAATTAGAATGCCAACATCTCTGTAAAGGAAGAGTTTTGGAGAGAAGTCTTCCAAATGTCTCACACATCACCTCCCCCTCACCAGCTTGGAGGCAATTCCAATGGAAAATAAACATTTTTTCCCCAATACACCAGCTATCACTGGTAAAATCAACTCAGACACTGCAAATCTCTGTATTGTATTCTGAAAATACAATTTTCCCACAATTGCTAAAACCAGTGCAGCTCTACCGGGGGTAGTAATTAATGTAGTCAACACTCCAGGCAGCTACTGCCATTTTAACCATTATACAGCCTAAACCTGCCAAGAGTCAGTCTGTATAACATGATAGCTAACATGGTATAGTTGCTGGTGCCTTATCTACACTGGTGCTCACCTCCAGTGTTACCACCAGGGGAACTGAACCACTCTTAGCAACGATGGGACATTTTAAAGAAAACAAACAATCTAGTGTTGAAAAGGCTGAGGAGATAACCCACTATTAGTCTCCAACTTCAGGCTAGACAATATCAAGTATGATACTCTAACCACTGGGCCAGAAGGGCAGCCATTTAGCAACCTTAAATGTTTAATTTTGAAACAATAACAGGTCATTTAAATAATTTAGTTCCAGGGAAAGCTCAAACGCATCACACCACCATAATTTTTTTCCATTTGGTTTGACATCAGTGGGTACATTAGCTAGAAAACGAATTATATAAGTGAAAGAGTTGAATGAGTCAAACTGTGGTTCTAGTTTTTAGTGAATTACATTGTCCTTTTTACCTGGACTATGTGCCTATCTTGTATAGTGGACTGCTACTTAGATAACTCAGCATTACCAATGTCAATATGCTTGGAATGAAAAAGAAATCTAAGGGCAGAATCTCCACTGCCTTGCACCTGGTGGAGTTAATTTACACCATTGCGGCATAACACACTATTATTTTGATTTGGTGTCAGTGTGATCTCATTTTGCACAGGTATAAATGACTCCACAAAGTGGAAGGCAGTGATTTCTAGCCTCTCCATTTTTTAAAATGAGTGAACTCTGAATAGAGGATTTTATTTTTAAATTGCAAATTAATGTAATTAGGAACTAAAATCTTAACTGAAGTGTAGGATTACATGTATTTGGCATCTACTCCATTAATGCCTGGCATCTAAAAAGCTTTCTATGCACATTGTTAATCGTATGCATACTGTTAATTATCTCAACGTGTTTAATTACTGTTTTCTTAAATAACTGCTAGGTCGTATGTAAATGATCTTAAAAGCATTAATATTTCCTTGTGTGAAAAAAGTAGAACACACAACAGATTGCATGATGGATTACACAGATTTAATAACTTTCTTGAAGTTTAGACATTGAGATGGAGTTGAAATATTAGCAACAACCTATAACTCATCAAGTTGAATTTTTAACTACTTAAATGTAAACTGGTAACTGCTAGCCAACCAGAGGGCGTGGGTTAAGGGCTAGGGGAAATAAGAGCTAACCAAAATAAAAGTCCTTCCATGAAAATAAGTTAAAAAAAAAAGTATTTTGTGCTGTAAGAAGTCAGTCCATTTACATATAATCTAGACTTCACACCACTTTTAGACACTTGGCCAGATTGTGAGCCTAAAGTGTCAGTTAGGCGCCTAACTCCTCCTTTTGAATATAGCCCCAATAGCCTGTTCCTTTAAATCTCTAATCTTTTTTTTTTTTGAAAGCTCCTAATTTCTTGACCTCAGTGATACTCTGTGGCAATGAATTCCACATGGAAATTTGGCATTGTATAATACATATTTCTTGTGATTAGTTTTAAGTTTGTTCAGTTTCAGTCTTGTTGAATAGGCCTTTATTCTTGTCATTGCCTCTTGGGATGGTCTCTCGAGGGGCCTCAGCTTCTTCTGACTGACCCTCCTTAGTTTGCTCTCAGTCATATCAATTCTTGGACCCTCACCTTCAATTAAGCCTGTTAGCCCTTCACTTTCTGGGCTTGCAGTCTCCTGGCTGTTTCCTTGGAAGCAGCCTGGTATGAGGCTATCACCCCATTTGCTGTCCCAGGCCTTTCTGCCTTCCTTTCCTTCTCTGCGCTCTCCCCTCTATAGCAGGCTTTGTTTCCTCTATTGGTTGCAGTTGTGGGTTCCTGCGTCTGTGAGTGGAAGCTCTGACAGCTGCATGGGATGGTGATTAAGCCGCTTGCTTGTAAACAGGAGGCACTCTCTCCCCCTTCCCGTCTCTGTTCAGTATGGGGTTTGTAGACCCTATTACACTTGTATTATGAGAAAGGTTAAAAAGGAGCATCCTGTTTACACCATTTGTGTCTGGTTCGGAAGACCACAGCACTCTAAAACATCCCCTGTGGTGTTCTAACAAGTGGAGGAGCTTCTATTGATCAGCAAACTAGCTGATCAATAGCATTGCCCAAATTCCAGCTTCTTTTTTTACCTCCATCTTTATACAGCAGTGTCAGGATTCATATAACAGCATCCTTCCAGGACTACACTGTAATGTGTACATTGATTAGAGGCCTGCAATGGAATTTGACCTTCTAACTCACAATGAGAGGTCTGTCACTTGAGTCATACTGACATTGTAAGGAGTTTTACAGCCCTGCATTTTTACATTAGTTTAACTCCACTTTCATTCATTTCTCGTTCATGTACCTAGAGTTCTAATCTTAACAGAATATATTTGATCCAATTCAGAATTTGGGCCCTGGGCCAGAAGAAAAGGAATCTGATATAGTTCAGAGATAGACAGAAGCTACATACTGTTCGCATTCAGTATATATGGCATTACTCAGAGTACAGTCTGGACGGTTGAACAGTTGTGTTCTCTCAATTCCCCAAACTGGGATCCATTTACAATGCTTTGCTATGAGAACAAGCCCTACTGGCCTGTTCACATAGAGCTCTAGCATGCAAAATCACTCCCAGCTGAATGATATGAGTGCTCTAGCCAGTCACTCCTGAAGTATATTGCAGAGTGATACCAACAAATTCTCAGTCTTTCTGTAGTTAATAAACTTGTTTTACTGTTTTATCTAAACAAGCGTTTTTGGATTTAAGTGATTACAAGTAATGAGCCATAAAAGTCAGAACTGGTCACTTATACTCTTCTCCCTTTTTGAGGATTATCTCTAGTAGGGGGTTCAGGTGACAGCCAATCTGTTTATATGGGAACCGCCAGCTATTCTATTGCCAAGATGTAACTTTCACATCATTCTTCCTGCCAAAGAATGGCCGCTTACCCAGTGATAGTGCATTTGATTTTGTTGACACTAGGCTGAGGTGTCACTTTGCCTCGTGTCTCTGAGGAACTGGTCTGTGCCTGCTTTTCTAAACTTGGAGCATGTCTTAGTAAAGTCATACAAAAGAATCTTATAACTTTACATACAATGTTACCACACATATTTTACCCGGACAATAATGATCAGTGAATTATGAGTTTTCAAATGGTACCTCTCAAAGCATGACATTTATCATAGTTTCGTAAAAGTGGGAGGATACAGTCTATCACAGGCAGATTGAACAAGAAGGATCACATCTTAAAAACAAAGACACTGTAATTTGGATCTCCTTTGCTATTCAAAGAACTACTTTGTCAAGGGCCTATATTATTGTCTAAATATATTTTTTATGAGTGATCTTTGCTTTTTGTTTGTTTTTTTAAAGAAAGCCATTGGGCTAGATTCACCCAGGCAGCTATGCCAGAGGTAGGAGTACAACTTTACTCTCCCTCCCAGGCTCCTGCCCTCGTACGGCAGCTTTACTTTCTGGTGGGAAATTACCTAACTCAGTGCATGTTCTGGGCACCCTCACTCCATTCTGAGCAAGCTTTCTACTATCAGAGACAGGTAGCTTGGGTTTTTAGGGGGCCCATTGAATATCTGTTTCAGTCCCATTAGTTAAGGCCATCAGTGGCAGGTAACAAATAATACTCCACCCTGAGCGATGACAGAGTCCACAACCCTCTTTGTAAGGCTAGTTTTAGGATTATTGTTCTTTTTTCATTGCAAAATCATTTTGTCCTGATCAACCACACAACCAATTTGCAATTTTACTTCTAGCTCAGTGGTGTTTCAGGAGAAAGGCTGAGTTATGAAAGTGCCTTTTGGACTTACATCAAGTGCATTTCTTGATGAATTGCAACCTGACAAATTATTTGGAAGCTTTCGGAAGGCAAAGCCTATTACACTTTTCAATAAAATAATGTAACGTAGAGTATTCTCTTTACTCCCAGGACACTAAATATAATGGAGCGATATGTATGATTTCCTGGAAAATGTTGCATTTGCCCCTCAGTGTTTTTTGTTTTTCCAATATTGTTTTCCCTGTGATCTCAAAACCCTAATTAAATGATCATGGGCAATCACCGAGACAAATGTTCAAGTTCTTCCTCTTTCTGCCAAAGAACATTTGTAAAAATGGCTTTGTAGCATCCATAAATCTAGAGTCAAGATGGCCAAAGTACTTTCCATGGGCCAAATATGAATAATGGAGTTCTATAATACAGCCCAACAACCAATTGATCTTTAATATGGAGTTGAAGTCTAGAGAGACTACAGATCCCAGCATCTTATGTTCTATCTTGAGCAAACTGGCCCCTATATAAAGATATAACATTACACAATTCATAGATATTAATGCTAGAAGTTGTGATCCTCTGTTCTGTCCTCCTGTGTAATACAAGCCATAGAATTTCACCCAGTAATTTCTGCATCAAACCCATAACTTCTGGCTGAGCTAGAGTATGTATTTTAGAAAGAACTCTTATCTTGTGTTAAGAGAGCACAATGGGATCTATAATTAGATCTGGACAACCCCTATAGGGTTCTGCGTGTGCATTATATATTTGCAAGATTTCATACCAGACCAACTCTGCAGGTTAACTCAGTGTTGCAAGTTAGAACTTGAACCTCTAAGAATACTTTCCATATACACATTCACACAAAACTTCAGCAAGCTCTCTTAGGAATAGGGAGAAAAGACACATCTGTTTCCCTCTCAGCACTTTACAGACCCATTTTGGTTTCTATACATAGCTAGATAGATAGATAGATAGGCATTTTTCATCTTCAGGTGAAGTTAGTGAGAAACTGATGTAAGCAGTGTCAGGGTGAGCTCCACCCTGACATCTGGTGGTGAGGTGTGGCAAGTTGTGGAAAAAAAAAACTTTAGGGGCTGATCTCATTTGCATAGGCACACCCACCCCGCCTAGACTGAGGCCATAGCTGCCCAAATGGTCACTTCGGCTGCTGTGGGATCCCCAGTGTCTCTGTTATTGGGGCAGGAAGAATAAATTGTTATTACCCTGATTATGGGAACTGTACTTGGCCTTTTGCTATGATGGAGGGACTCACCATCAACTAAGTAGCACTCGCTAGGCAAGGGTCATGGGTTCCAAAACTGTGTGAATTGAGAGAGACTTGAGACAGGTATTAGTACCTGGTGGTGTGGGCCCCTTTGTGAGGGCCTGAAGCACCAATTGCACCTCTGTCTCTCTCCACTGTGGAATGTCAGAGCTAATTTTGGGTCTATTAAGAGTCTTGCTACAGGTACTGTGCTGCATTCACTTTGGCCTTAAGGTGCACCAGCACTAAGGCCCCCACTACTATGAGCTGAAATCACTGCGAGCTGAAATCACTGAGCACTGTGTCAAGTAGTGGGGAGCCAGAAGATCTAGAGTGCAGCGGTGTGTTTGTGAGACGGCGAGCTGTGCGGAGTGGAGCCGGTCGTGGTGGAGCGGAGCCGTCTGTGAGACAGCGGTGTGTTCGTGAGACGGCGAGCTGAGCAGAGCTGTTCGTGAGACGGCGAGCTGTGCAGAGCGGAGCCATTCATGAGACAGCGAGCTGAGCAGAGCTGTTCTTGAGACAGCGAGCGGTGCAGAGCAGAGCCGGTCGTGGTGGAGTGGAGCCGTTCGTGAGACAGCGGTGTGTTCGTGAGACGGCGAGCTGAGCAGAGCTGTTCGTGAGACGGCGAGCGGTGCAGAGCGGAGCCGGTCGTGGTGGAGCAGAGCCCTGTGGGGCAGTCAGCTTCAGGACACGTAAGGTGCCCCTTACCCCTTTCCCCCCACACAGGCACATTTTAGCCAGACTGGGGAGTAACACTATGCAGATGAACTTTTGAACTCTGGGGCTGGACTTTTTGGACTTTGGGTGATTTGTGGATTGCTGGACTCAAGAGACGTTGGGTGCTGGGACTCAAGAACCCGAGGGAAAGGGGCATGCCCCAATTTGCTTGGGGTGGTTTTTTTTGCTCATGGGTTGTGTTATGAATCCTGTTGGTGGTGTTTCCCCAACATAATGCCACATTGTTTCTCTCTGTTATTAAAAGGCTTTTTTGCTACACTCAGACTATGTGCTTGCGAGAGGGGAAGTATTGCCTCTTGGAGGCGCCCAGCGGGGGTGGTATATATTTGTCCCAGGTCACTGGGTGGGGGCTCGAGCCGGTTTGCATTGTGTTATTGGAATGGATCCCCTAGATATTGAACCCGGCCCTTGTTGCTGCCAACTCTGATGGGCAGAAGGGTTACACTGAATTGATGGATTTATTGTTGGAAAACATTTGAATCACAGTACCAACTACAGACTGCAATCAAGATGGGACCTCATTCTCTTAGACATTGTTCATACACATAGTATGAGACAGTCCCTGCCACAAACAACTTAAATAGCTAAGATAGAAAATACATGTCTGCCTGTGATTTGAGTCCCTCAAATCCCTCAAAGAAACTCAGAATGAAATAACACAAAGTCCAGTTTGTCACCTAGCCTTGACAGCTCCCAGGGTTCCTCCCTGAGGATTACTCAGCCTACACTTTATATCCTTTCTATAGAGAGCCACTCCCATTTCCTTGTGTGAGTAATGGGTAATGAGTCAGCTGCAAGAGTGAGTTAGCAAAAAGCATTTAACTTTTTTCCAGCAGGACTGCCACCTGCTAACAAGGTGGAATTTTCAAGCAAACACAGTCAGCCTGGTGCAAACCTCTTCCTGGCTCAGTCTTTACGAGACTTGGCTGTCCTGTGTTATGCAGAAATCTACAGGAGAAATCACTTGGCTACTCCGTCAATCAAAACTTTTATTCTAACAGATTAAGTCCTTTGAGACAAAGCTTTCATGTACAATGGATACACAATCAGAATGGCTCACAAACTGCAGTAGGTAAAAAAGAATCATATAGACAGGGTCATATATCACTGAATAAGCTCCCTCAATATATTATTACACGGGGATGGGTGGGGGCGGAAATCAATTCTATAAACATAGGCATACTTCAAACAAAACAATACAAAAGAAAAGGTCATAAGAAAATCAAACAATCTCACAAATAATTATAGTATAATTTTCACATAAGAATGCTGCCCAGAAAGTTGTTGCTTTGTGAGCAACATTAATTTAATGTCATCTAATAGCATATTAATTTTTATTCTGCTTGCACAGTGGAATAATCAAGCCAAATAGCAGAAAACCAAAGAGGTTTTTTTTTTATGGTAAATCATAGATTTTTCTCCTTGAAGTGTCATACCTCATTTATCATAATCTTGAAAGAATTCATATATATCTTTAGACCTTAAATGGAACCCCTAGGTTAAGTCACTAAAAGACCCGCCTCTTTTGAAGCAACTGAGCTGTGATCCCCTGGAGACTCCAGACAGATTCTGTGTCCTCCCTCCCACTTAAAACACACAACTGCAGCATGCTGTGATGTCATGTTTGCAAACCTGATCTAAACTGTCATACATCAACAAAACAGTTACAGGATGATTAAATAAAAAAACACTCTACAAGACTACAGGCCAGATTCTCAGCGAGTGCAACTAAATGCAGCTCAATTGAAGTCAATGGAGCTAGACCAATTTACCAGCTGAAGATATGGCCCCACAAGGTTAAAGATAGCCAGGGAAGCAAAATAACAAAACTGTGCCTTGAGGCTCTAGTGGCTAGGGAGCTCTCTGCTGTTGATGAATAGGGGAAAGAACAGGGAAGGGGCTCTCTTTCACCATCTATTATTATTGAAAAGGGAATGTACTGCTATAGAAAGAGTTTATTTTCTACCCATCAATCATCCAAGTGACACCTTGGGGAGTTACCAGAACTGAACACAACTGGCTAGGTAGTAGGACAGAACTGAGAAGGAAAGAGAAGCAGGGGGAAAGGGTCACTTTCATGGTGGGAGGCAGCACGGAGGTGGCTCTTCAATGAAGCTGTAGAGGGCAGCAACGGAGCTGGATGATCTCCGGTGTTGACACCCCTACCTAGCACCAGTAAATCTGAAATCTCTACAGCTGGGTTAGGTGATAGAACCTCAGGACAGGTCCAGGCTGGAGGGGCTGGATACAGAACTGCCCGAGTGCACTCTTGGGCTCTGAGACTAGGCTACCCTCTGACATCAAACCATGGGGTGTGGCGGAAGGAGACATGGTGTACTAAGGGGACATTTGCCTATTGGACATTCACACTAGTGGGTGGAGAATTGAGGTGAAAGATGACTGCCAAAGATACCACGGAAGCAGTGGGTGTTTTACTTATTATTCATATAGATATATTGTACATTTTTTGCTGCTGTGTTTTCCCAAGTTGATGCTGTGTTCCCTTGTCCCCTGATAAAGCTTCCCCTTTTTTCATACACAGACTGAGCACATGCAAGTTGGGAATTATTGCCTGTGAAAGCTGGCCAGGGCACGGGTTGAGTTTTCCCAGGTGTCTGGATAGAGGCTCAAGTCAGGGTGTTTCGTAATTTTAACAGGAACACCTAGACATTTGAATCCAGCCCTGTTGCTGCTGACAACACCTGGCAGAAGTGTTACTCAAGGATTAGCTCTGGCTTCCATGTATATAACTCTTCTAATGGGATGTAATTTACTCCAGTTTTTTAACTGCTATGATACAAAATGAACCATGCCCAGCTATTTAATTATGTGTTCATCTTCTCCTGTCAATGCATAGGGACAAATTCTTGAAGTCGCTCTTGTGATGCTAACTTACAGCAGCTGATGATCTGGCCTTTGCAGTCCATAGGTAATATTTCCAAGGTACTGTAAAGTATAGCAAGGCAGTTGGAGAAAGCAGGGAAATCTTTGGGAGCTATTACGAATTCTGACAGGAGCAGTAGCTAACAGTACTAGCAACAAAAGGATTTTGATGGACATCTACATACAGGCAATATTGGAGGACTGTTAAAACATGGATAGGTAGGAGAGAGGTCTGGTAATAAAGGAAGAAAGTGGTATGAAAGAGATTAACCCTTTCTCTAAAATAGCTGACTGACCTTTCTGTCCACCAGTCAATCGCTGCCTCCTCAGATTTTATTTAGTATTTGCTTTCAAGCAATTCAGGAAGAACTGCTAATATTTGCATAGTGGCAGCTTGCTTAACTAAACTCCAAAAAAATTCCTATGATCTCCATCTCCTGCACTTGTTAAATATCTTTGAACCTGAAAGAATCATAAATATCAAAATAGAACTGAATAAATGTACAGTCCTGGAGATGAAAAGTGACAGGCATTGCTTTTATTCTCAACAAGAAATGACTGGTGCTAAGTTTGCTAATGCTGAACACTTAAAAGAAACGAAAAAAACAGTTACAGGATCTCTAGTGAGTACCTTCAGGAAAAAAGAATTGATGGTTCAAGTAAATATACTGTCAATACCTACAAAATTCCAAAAGCTGAATGTTCCATATACCTATCAGTTGGGAAATTCAAATGCTAAACACCTTAACAAAGGTTACATGTCACCAGGAGGCAGAACTCTTAATGAAACCACACATTCAGTATGTACTAATGTCAAAAAATTACTGCCTGTATTTTGCCTCTCTGTGTTCTTGCAATTTCCATGTACTTTTACTTACTTTGGCTTGCTTTTTACACACACACACACACACACACCCCTTTTGAAGTAGTGGCAAACTTATATGGTATTATATTGTGTTATGAGAAGCAGTATACAAAAATATAATTAAAGGTGCCAGCCTGAGGTCTGACCCATACCTCCACTGAAATAACCGGCAAGACTTTGGGTCAGGCTCCTAGTAAATGCACATGAGGGGGACAGAATTAAGGTTGTGCGGGCAACATTAACATTGGCAGATCCTGACTTTTGAATGCTTAACTATGAATGTTAACATACAGTGCCATTTGTATGATGATTGTGTAATCTACAAAATTTAAGCAGCAATTAATATTGTTTCTAATTACATGTGGTCCAGCCTGGCAGTCCTTTACTGGTACACTTCCCATAGACTACAGTTAAGGCCAGGAAATGAAGTTACGTATTATTGGCCAAGTAAACTATATAGGACTCATGTATATAAAAAAATCCAGCCATAATAATGTTTTGAAATAAAACACTATCTCATAACAACCACTTAACTATAAATCCATGAGGAATATTCAAGCATGCTGTAGGTTGTTTTTTTTCTTTACAGAAGGAAGTTACAAGTCTTCAGATGATTAATAAAGCATTTTTTCCTCTTGTCCTTCTGAAATGCAGAATTTCAAAAATGATTCTGTTTAGATATCAAATTGCTTTTTATGTCCATGTGAAAAATCAAATGTAAGTGACCATCACCACAGCTTGTGGTATTAAGGGCAGGGGCAACAGATTCTTCCTAAAAGCGTGGGTGTGTGGGTGGGTGGGTAGGAATGAGGCCCCACCCCCTCTGTGACCCTGCCCCACCTCTCAGCCAAGCCAGAGGCTGAAGCCGGAGCTCTTACACCCACCCAGCTCTGGCTTCTGGCCTGGCATGGGGGTGGGGCCTCAGGGGCTGAAGAGCCACAGCCAGGCCATGGTAAGAGTTGTGTGGGCAGCTGTGGGGAGCCATGGACCCTCCACCTGCCCTGGGCACGGGGCCTGAGGGGTGGGGACATGGGCCAGGGGCTGCTCTCAGGTCCCCCCATGCCGGGCAGGTGGAAAGCTTGCAGCGCCTCCCCACAGCTGCCCGGGTTCCTCAGGCAGCTCTTACCAGGGCTGGGCTCCAGTTTCCTGCCTGGCTGAGGGGCAGGGCTTCAGGGGAAGAGGAGGGGCAGGGGCCAGGCCTGTGGTGAAAAGTGGACAGACCAGGCCAATCCACTTTCAAAATTGGGAGGGCCATAAACCCTTGCTTCCCTCCCCCCCGGCCCCATTATGGTGCCCATGACTAATGGTATGTCTGCTCTACAATGTAAACCCAGGTTTGTGGGACGGGCTTGTAGACACAGTGTTTCCAAGCCTGTGCTAGAGTGTCCAGACTGCATTGTAAATCTGGGTTTACAGTTGCTGGACCCAGTTCTCACAGCTCTGCTAACTAATCCATAATGCACCACACAGACCTTCTGACTCACGTTTGTGACCTGAGCTGCATCCACACTGCAAAATGACAGGGCTTGGACCCAAGTCACAGTGGGAGTCAGGCCTTGGCCTACCCCCTGTCTGCCCCCCCCAGGGTGCTGAGTACTGGCTGACTTGAGTCAGGCTGATCTGGGTGTGGACAGAAACGGGCGCTTGGGCTCAGACCTCAATCACAGTCCATGATTAGTGTGCAGTGTAGACATACCCTAGAACTCCTCATATAGCTCCAAAACATTTTGACCAAATACTCAGGGTACTTAAATACACCCTATTAGGTTCATACAAAAATTCAAGCTTCTTTGTTTAAAGATCACTCAATAAATAAATATTGCCTGGAACAGAAATAAGATGATGCCATTCCGAAGGTGTGTAAGGTTGGATATCAGCAAGTAGGTCTGATATCAGCATGAGGCAGTTTAGGGTCTAAAAAAGAACATAAATACAGTTGCAGAAATCCATGTCCTTTATTGTATTATACAGCTCTTCAGTGATTGTAAAATATATATATTATTATGTGCTACATTGTGCATGATCCCTTTGCCTTGGAGTGTCCATGTCCACTTTGTGGGCTAACCTGTGCAACCAGTGAGATCCCGGCTATCCCATTCACATGTGCACAAAGCCAGAAGGCCTGCTGTAAACTCTCCCCCACATTGCTCACCTTCAGTATCTGGCCATATATATAATAAATAAAAACAATTTAAAAAAGACTTTTAAATTGAACACATCAGTTAAGGTTAAACTCAAGCATCTTCCTAGCATGCACTTCATTATGTGTAGTCAAAAGATTATGTAATTTGTTCATGAATCTGTTATGACTAGTCAATTCATTTTTGATATAAGTTATCCCTTGTACATTAGATACTATGAAGTTATCTGCTCCTTTCCCTAGTGGTTGTTTTGGGGAGTCCTGTAGTCTCTGCATATATTTGATTAAGCAAATTATGTGACAATGAAGGGATCATTATAATAATTAAGATCACTGTAATAAAAATAACTTGAGCTGTATAACAGCGCTCCTTATAGTATAAAGATTTATAGTGAGAATTATTAACTCTAGCAGCTATTTTATCTCAAAACCAGGTGCATGAAATAGGGTGACCTTTTATCTATTACCTGTTGGGTTTACAGTGTCTATGAGTTCCAGATTAATGAGTTCCAGACCACGACCAATTTCATTATGTATTCTATTTATACCACATTCATTTTTTCTGTAGGATGGTTTGCATAGAAGGTTGGAATGACACATTTATAGCATGCAAATATTGGGGATTCTTGGAACAGTCTCAACCAATCAATCAACTCCATGGAGATCCAGAGCGCTAGGAGGACAGGAAGTGAAAACATTTTCTGGCAGGAAACACAGGAGTTTAATGTTTGTAAATATTTCATTCTTTGTAGTAGGAAGTTCACTTACATATGGACGAGATGAGATCCAAGTGACCCAGAGGGTCCCTCAGTGCCAATTGGGAGAAGGCAAACCATAAGACCTGACACACTCATTGCTCACACACTGTTGTCATAATCTTTATCTAAAAGGTCTCCTGGGCAATATCATACACAAACTGGTAACACATTGGTCATTAATATTATTGTGTGGTGTATATGTGGGTGGTGTATAAAGTATTATAGTTGAGTGCTGGAAATATGTTCTTAAAAGGTGTTTTGCAAACTCTGCATAAGCTTAGCCTGTTCTCAGCAGAGGAATGTTGTTTCATCTCTGTTTCCGATATAAACTGAACAAAGTAACACCTCAGAGAACAATGAAAAGTACATCTACACAGAAGGTAAACAAAGCTATCAAGCTAAATGAGCTGGGGGAAGACCCCTAATGATCACAATGGGAGATGGAACCTTCACTTCCAAGAAGCCTTCCTGGCTCTTGAAACAGAGACAATAGATTTTGGGAAATATAAACAAAGGCAGAAAGCCTTATTGGCATTATCACCTGGCTAGAGCTCTTATAATCTTAGAAAGATGGATCCTTGAGCCAATGGGGTTGAAATTGCTGGCAACTGACTGTAGGTGAAAAACTTGCTTAGACAAAGACCAGAACTTGCTCAAGTTAAGTTTTAGTCACGAGAAAGCATGTTTTGTTATGTTTTACTTGGAACCGTATCTATTCTTACTTATTACTTAAATCTCTGCTCTTTATTAATAAACTTACTATTGCTTTATTACAAAACCATCTCTGTGCTGCGTATTAAACTGAAGTCTGGCTCTGCAGCTAACCTAATAAGCTGGTGAGTGCTCTGTGTCTTTGGAGGCAGCAAACAATCGTTTTTGTGAGTATTTAGTGAGAGAGACTGGATGCTGCAAGAAGATGTCTCTAGGGGAACTCAGGACTTGGGGTTCACTGATTGTTACCTGCAAGGCAAGGTTTGGACTGGCAGAGTCCTGAGAAGTTTGCTGGCAAGGCTGACCAGCTGGTGTCACAGGGAGCTGACACACAGCTTAGCAGCAGCAAAGCTCACTCTTGCTGAGGCAGAACAGTAGCAGAGTGGCTCACAGTACTGGGTAACCTGAGCAAGACATCACAGACTGAAGCTAAATGTCTCAGGAACAGTTTAATAAGCTTGGGACAGCATGAGCCTAATAGGATGATTTTAGCTCATTAAGATTACAGCAGTGGGAGTTTTGAAAAAATCTGCCTGCGGAACAAGCTGTCAGGGTTTTCAAAAAGCTGGATAACCCTGGTAGCTGACTTTCAATGGGTCTTCCATTCCCATATTTGTCAGAGTCTGGATTATTACATGCCATCACTGAAGTGAAGTGGCAAGATTTCCAAAAGTGCGCAGCCCATGGCACATCCAATGAGCTCTTTGGAAAATCTGGCTGATTATGGGCACATACAGAGTCATGTATGGAGGGCAAGAATTTGTCATAATATTTTACTCATATAAATACACTGGTGCCAGTACATTTCAGAACACTAGAATGTAATCTAGAAAGTCTGTTGGGAATTTGAGAAAAATACTATAATGACATCAATAGAAAGCACAACAATAGTGTGTGTGTGTGTGTGTTTAGTGATAGTGGCATGCTACAATGGCCACAGAACAACCCATTAAATGTCTATTACAATGTATTATGCAGTCTATCCCGCCAGCTGGCCTAATTGTATGTTGTTTCGGAGAGATCTTTTAATTTCTGAATGGTCAGAGTGTTTGGGGAGCCAGATTAATTGACTATTGTAAATTATACCTCCATACTTAGGAGCTGAGCCTGCTTCCATTGGAACAGGGTTGAGCCTTTACAGGCAAGCGTATTGATTGGAATCAGTGAGAGGAGTCTTAGAATCAGAGAGTTTAAGGACATTGGGGATCACCAGATGGTCTCTTTCATGTTACAGACTATTGACACCACCCAGCACCTGCATACTAAATCCAACAACCAAAATTAGACCAAAGTATTATAGCCCAAAGGAGACTAAACCATTATGTGCACAGGCAGAGAATAGGTGGGACCAAGGTGCACCAGTGTCTGCAGCCCCTGAGATATAATCCCAACAAGTGACCTGCACCCCACACTGCAGTGGAAAGGAAAACCCCCCAATGCACTGCCTAGGCAAACATTCCTTCCCCAAAGGAACATTGGCAGTCGGACCCTGAGCATTTGAGCAAGAATCAGCCATTATGCACATGGGAGTGATAATGCTTGGGGTCACCTGAGAGCACTGTCCCACCTAGTGCAATGTTCCATCCCCAGCCATGGACAGCTCTGATGCCTCAGAGGAAAGAGACCAGAAGCAGAATACATTACAGGAGGGGGGAAGGAATCCCTCCCTGACTCTTTCAGGTGACCTGCTGAAGTCCTAAGGCATGGGGCTTTTAAGAACTTAAGACAAACTGGAAGAGACCCCAAGGCTGCTGAGCCCTCCCCCCGCCCCATCACAAAGAAACCCATCCATCGTACAATCTCACAAATACATTTGTCCAGCTCTCTCTTAAAACTATATACATTGTTTGCTCCCACAACTCCTATTGAGGGCTGTTCCAGAACCTCACTCGGTACAATATTTTACTAGGTACAAAACTTTAATATTTACATACATCAATATTTTTTACAAATGGGTGTCTAAACATAGACTCCTAAACCCTTATTTTTGTGTGTGACTTAGTGGCTTGGATTTGCAGAAGTTCTGCACACCTGGCAGCTCCCACTGACTTTATGCTGTGTGATTATACTAATTCCAACAATATTTCTGCTGTTCTCTTGTAACAGAACATGCCTTTTTTTTTTAAACCATCCACACTGGTGGTTATGATTTTGTACACTGATGAGCATTTTCCCCGAAGGAACATTGCCAGGCCTTAAATATTTCTCTCTTTAAAGAAAAGTAAAGTCTGCACAATTTGCACTCCGTAACAACACAACTGCACACATGCTTTGCTGAGCTATTAGTGTTACACACTGACGCTTGTCAACAATGGCAGCGCAGTCCTAGCTGGTTATTTAAAAAGAAACTAATTTATAGCTGTCAGTCATGTAGGCTCAATTTGCTTAGATTGTGAAATTTATTGACAAGCTATAATAAGTGGCATTTAAATTGTCTGTTCTCATTGAAGCAAACACGTAAGCATGAGAGCTAAAATATGACATTTAATTCTAATCCCTGTTGGAAATATGAAAAAAGCATTTATTACCCTTTGTAAAATTTCAGTTATAAAGGGGCATTCTCAAATGGATAGCCACAAAATATAATATTTGAAGTTTTTAAAGTAACCTTCTTCTGAAATGGTTATATCTATTTTTCAAATTCCCTGAATGCTTCCCCACCCAGCATATAGGTAGAAAAAGAATACCTAGCTCAGTCTCTAGATGCCCCACCTGATCATTAAAAACACAGTCAATGTGAGAGGCAGTGTGGTTCAATGGACATAACACAGCTCTGAGATTCAGGTATCCTGGGTTTGGTCCATTCCCCTCTCTGCTACTGATCTGCTGTTGACCTTGAGCAAGTCAGTTCACCTCTTTGGGTCTCTCTTTCCTCTCCCACTCTTTGTTTGTCTGGTTCCTTTAGCTTGCAAGGTATTTGGGGCACTGACTGCCAGGAATTTGTACAGCACTTAGCAAAATGGGGCCCTGATGCTGATTAGGTCTTCTAGATAAACTGTAATGTAAATAATAGTGATAATAAAATAGCAGTACCAAACCAACAACCTTTTTACATAAAAAACACAGTCTATCCACAAAAACCAAATGCTCTTCCCTCCACTCTAGTGTGAAATGATAACAGCAAGAGACACCAAATGAACTGGTTACCTCTTACTCTATCAGCTTCAGTTTCTGGCTTGATTTAATGTGTGGCACCATAAAAAGTACATAACAACAATGTAATTCTGCACTGACAAAGGCACAGTAAGGCCAACATCTGAGAGGAAGGGGCATATATGTATTTTCTATTTTTCAAATAAGTGCTTCAGTATTTTTTAAAAATTACCAGTACTCCAGCACTCCAGGCTAACTCTACAATAAATAACCCAGTGTGGAGATAAACAGTGATGGGATGTCATAAATATAAAGGGAAGGGTAAACACCTTTAAAATCCCTTCTGGCCAGAGGAAAAACCCTTTCACCTGTAAAGGTTTAAGAAGCTAGTATAACCTCGCTGGCACCTGACCAAAATGACCAATGAGGAGACAAGATACTTTCAAAGGTGGAGGGGGGGAGAAACAAAGGCTCTCTCTGTCTGTGTGTTGTTTTTGCCAGGAACAGAACAGGAATGGAGTCTTAGAACTTAGTAAGTAATCTAGCTAGATATGTGTTAGATTCTGTTTTGTTTAAATGGCTGATAAAATAAGTTGTGCTGAATGGAATGTATATTCCTGTTTTTGTGTCTTTTTGCAACTTAAGGTTTTGCCTAGAGGGATTCTCTATGTTTTGAGTCTGATTACCCTGTAAGGTATTTACCATCCTGATTTTACAGAGGTGATTCTTTTACTTTTTCTTCAATTAAAATTCTTCTTTTAAGAACCCAATTGCTTTTTCATTGTTCTTAAGATCCAAGGGTTTGGGTCTGTGTTCACCTATGGAAATTGGTGAGGATTTTTATCAAGCCTTCCCCAGGAAAGGGGGTCTAGGGTTTGGGGAGGATTTTGGTGGGAAAGGCGTTTCCAAGTGGGCTCTTTCCCTGTTATATATTTGTTAGACCACTTGGTAGTGGCAGCAATAAAGTCCAAGGGCTAAAGGTAAAATAGTTTGTACCTTGGGGAAGTTTTAACCTAAGCTGGTAAAAATAAGCTTAGGGGGTTTTCATGCGGGTCCTCACATCTATACCCTAGAGTTCAGAGTAGGGAAGGAACCCTGACATGGGCCAAGTCTGAGATTTAGCATTCAGGTTTGATTCAGTCACAGGCTCAAGTTCAGATGCTCTTCCAAACCCTAGCTCTTGGGTCCACAAAAGACAGCGAGAAATCTCACAGGAACAGGATGTCTTACAGAGTTTCGGGCACTTATGGACAGGAACCCAGCAATGTGCATGTGACTGTGTGGGCACTGGACTTGAATTAAAATTAGCTAGAAAAAAGAAATCCAACCAAACTTTTTTCATATTTCAAGAATTCTCCAGGAAGTCGCATGTGGGCCCTCATAGTTTTAAATGGAGCTCTTGAGCAATCAGCACCTCCCAGTTCTGGGTTGGAAATTTACCTGATTAAAAACAAGAAATGAATCCATGAACATATAATTATAAATGCTGGTATATATATTTATCTACTATATTATTACCCAGAAAGACAAAATATGTCTTGTCCAGTGGAGGAATACATAAGTGCAGGAGGACAAGGACAGAGGAAGGACACACACAGGTTTTGATCCAGCAAAGCACACGGGTAATCCCATAATCAAGGCCCTAAAACACCTGAGCAGAAGGTGAAGGGATGAACCAAGGCCAGAAACTGTGACATCGCCCCTCCCCGCAAAAACAAAACAAAATAACAACTTTCAAACATCTATACACTAAAATCAGAACTGGAAAAAAGTCTTATGTCTTGCCCTCCTTTTTGGGATGGTTGACTGTTTCAATTTCAGTGATTGCAGCTGCCATCAATATCAAAATCAGTTCCTCAAAAATCAAAAAAGTAGATTGCTTTTATATGATTAGAGTAAAGAGGCTCTCCCCTTCAAATAAAAGGTTAAATTCTCCTTACATGATACTGCTTTTCTCCTGAGTTGCCTGATTGGTCTGGTGCTCACATACTTTGAATGCGGGGAAAGGACTGGAGAAGTGATTGCAAAAATCAGAATTAAACCTGCTGCATCTCCCTTGGACCCACTGCATTGTCAAAGTTTAAAGAACAAAAATGACTACTCATTGCCTTAAAAAAACAACAGTAACATTTTATTTTTAAAAATAGTGGACACATTTTAGAAAAGCAACAACACCTGATGTTATAAGTCCTTCACTAGTCCCTTAATGATGACCTACTGGAACATGAAAGTATTCTTGGCTTCCTTTCAGGCCTTTAACTACTCCAGCTGGTCACTAACTACTCAGTAAAAGGACCTCTGCAGGAGCCATTTCTACACAATATGGATCCTGCAGTTTCCCAAGCCCTGCAGCACCATGAAGCTTCTTGTGATGGCTGTACCCTGCCTTTCGTGCAGTTTCTTATTTTTATTATATTTTATTTTTGCTAGTTTCTTTGACTTCTGTTTTTAATATTCAGTTAACTCTGTAGAAAGTAATTATATTCTGCTCATTCTACACCAGCTGGTATTTACTTCATCCTCCATCAGGCATCAACAGAGCATGGGGCTGCAAGACAGAAATATTACTCTGGCAAGCATAAATATTTCATTTTTCACACCACAAAGGCGTTGATGATTTATTAATTAGCCTGAAGGCCTGCTGCTTCTGCATAGCTGAGTAGCAAAATCATTCAGCTACGATGACTGAGAAAGTCTAGGGCTCAGATCCCATTGGAAAGGCTTTGGCCAGCAGCAAGTCTGAAGGCTAGAAAACATTTCCAATGGGCCAAGACCAAAATTACCAGGATAAATCTTGGCCGTTACTACCTTTGGACCAGCTTTGGAGAAATGCCTTTCAGTATTTCAAACAGCAGCAGGAGCTTTGATACAAGGCTTTTGTAGGTACTGTAATGAGCGCTGATCTAACTGCTGTCAAATATGTTCTCAGTAGAAAAGATACTCTACAACAGCTGGAATAGTCACACCAGCCGACAAGCAGAAAACCTGAGTCACAGTGTATCATTTCTAGGCAGTTACTACTCCAGTTCCAGGCTAGCAGTCACATGCTGGGTTTCTCTGAAGAAGTAAATCTGCACATGTCTTTCACAAGATATGAAAGAAGCTTTGTAATCAAAACTCATAGGAATGCTCCTGTTTCTTTATATTGCTACACACACACACAAACTGTACCTCCTTGAGAAAGGGTCAGCTGCATTCTTGAGTTAAAAATATTGCTATTTTCCCATCCTTTCCAATGCGGGGTTGGGAAGAAGGAATATTCAGTGTGGTGTTTCTAGACACCTCCTTTTATTTATTCATTCTGGGGAAATTCCCCTTTCTTTTATTTACATCACACACTCTTTTGAAGAAAAAAATAATGACTAAAAAGGGTCTTGACCCAAACTCTCTCTAAGGTAAAAGAAAATATGAACCCACTGTTGGGCTCAATGGTTATTTGTAAGGTTATTCCCCCTCTCTAGCTGATCATTGCATATTCATAAGGGGATGTGAAAGGAAATGTTCTGTTTCAGTTACCTTTGCCTCATTCACATGCTGCAGGCAGAATACTGTGCACAGACAGGTCAGTCATATACAGGAGCACTTTAACTTCTGGGTTCAGTACTTTGCCAGGTCTGGAATGACATCTGGCTGGAGTGTTCTGGTCTTCTCCCAACGGTCCTCCTTCATGCTGGGATGAGATTACTCATTGTGATATAGCCTGTCATTCTGGTTTTGGCAATGATCTCATGGAGTTTAGTTAATTTCAAAGCTACTCAACCTTGGAATCAATTAGACAGAAACCAAAAAGAAAAATAGGCAAGAAAAAAATAGTAGGAGATTAAATGATACTTTAGGGAGAAGAGGGTTCTGTAATTTTACAGAGCAGAGGCTGCTTAAGATTCAGCATCAATTTCCTGCTGTCTTTGTTAAGTCTGTTTGTAACCTGAATGTACTGGTGTACTCCCCAGGGTGTTGCCCTTTAACTGGGATCTCTCTCTATGAGAACTTTCCAGATTCAAAAGGATCCTTCAAACACATACCCTGGGTTTCTCTAAAATGCCCCAAAGGCTCATTGTCATTATCACCACCCTACCAACACAATGCCCAATCAAAACTGTTCAAATAAACAATATTTTGGTTTTGTGAACTGAAAAAGTAACAAACAATTGTTTCAGTTTGCATTATACTTTTCATTCAACCTGAAACTAAACACTTTGTTTCATTTTTGAGGGTTTGTGTTTTGTTTTGTTTTGGGGTTTTTTGCATTTTAAAAAGAACTAACAGAATTGAAACAAAGTTCTAAACAAAACTATTTTTTTAAATGAAAAGTTGAAATGAAACATTTTGACTTTTTGTGTGTGTTTGTTTTTGATCCAAACAATTTAGCAAATTCAAAATAAGTTTGCAAAATCATTTGGCCGTCCTGAAATTGCATTTTTCTGCCAAAACCAACTTTCATCTGAAAATTTTTGCGCAGCTCTATTTCTTATTCTTCAAACATAGGCATTTCCTTCTATTACAGAGAATTTCTAGCTCATTATAATGAAAAGTTGTGACCTCATTATATCCATAGAGGCAGAATTTTCCTAAGGAGGGGACCCAGGATTACCTGACTAGCAGCAAAGATCACTACATTCCTAATTTCCTCATCATTGTGATCTTGCTTTATGCAGGTATTGCATTCCAAAATGCATGCATGGATATGCATGGGGTTCTTCCTCTTCACTTTGCCTTACGGCACATGTATATCACCATTGAGCTCGATGTCTCATTCCAGATCAAGCCTGGAAGCTTAAGAGGTAGAGGAGGCAGCATGAGGAGATGGTGGCTTGGGCTTCTGGGAAGCGGAGAGCTGGATCTAGGTGGTGCTGGGAACCAGAGCCCCAAGAGGAGCTGCTATACCCTCTATGCCTGGGGAATGGGGCCAGGGAGGGAGTCTGGCCCCTTGAGCCCTCCCCACCCACTTTGTTGTGTACTTGTTTAGAGATCACATCTTCATAACAGCCTAAACAAACTTAGTTTATGCAAATGCTTGGATTCCATTTTGTTCTTGTTTTTATTGTCTTTACGTGACTTTACGAGTTAAAATGGTCTTTTGTCACTTTTAACCCTTTAACTTTGGCTCAGCAAAGCTTTTCCAAATCCGATAAGACTTAAAAGATCCCCTAAAATTATGTTTCAGCACAAACAGGGGTTAGGAGCCAGGTCTGTACTTAGTTGCCCTTAAATGTTGCGATCAACAGCTTTCAACGTAATCCACTAAGTAATATCACAGGAATGTTGCGCAGATCTGCTTTTTTCCCTTTTAAAATACAATAGGAGATATCAGCATGAACAGCCACGTTCATGTACCTGCAACATGCAAAGTTGCCAGTTAGCTTCTTAAACAACTGCACTAGCCAATTAACCTTTACATGGAGAGACAAAAGGTTCCGTTCTTGAGGCAGCAATGTTTTTAATGATTTGTACAGTTCTTTGAATGTTAATAGGCGATACCGTGCTGATGCACAATAAAAGCAATTATTTCAAGAGAATATTTTGCTCAGTATCTTTTTTCATTGCAAAAAGACAAATATTCTTGACAGGTTTCAGAAAATTAGCCCAAAAGCTTTCTGAGCTTTCGGAAGTTTAAAGATGGCCACATTTTGCCACTCCTGTAGCATAAGGAAAACTGCATAGGGCTTAAGTGCCCTTTGTGAATCTAGCCCTAGGCGCTTTCACCCACTGAAATCAATAGAAAATCACATTCCAGCTGAATAACACTGCAATTCCAGCAGGCACTTTCCAGCTGAATAACACAACAATTCTCCATATTGAAATTTCTAGACAAACAGTCCACATTTTTCACAGATTCCCTTACAATGTATTTTTTAAAATAATTTCTTATGTACTAGAATTTTTTTTCCCTGTGGCTTGTGAGATTTACCATGAAGTCTGTCCTGAACAGGCTCATGTGCTGCCACTGTGTTTATATGAAAAACAAGATAAAATCTTTCAAAAAGAATAAAACAACAGACACATGGCTGAGTTCTGTATCAGCCATGTCATGGATCAACAGGTCTAATCTATGCCCCAGACTATGTCCAGGCCCCTGAGAGTGACCCCTTTAGTGTGCCAAGACACACATAGTTCCATAGGGGTAGGTCCATAGCCTCCAAGATTATGAAAATTGGCCTTCAGACTCCAGCAATCTGTGGCTTCCTGCAGTGAATCCAGCTGAGCCATACTCCTGTTGGATGCTTGTACTGCTGAGCCATACTCCTGCTGGATGCTTGTACTGAACCCTTCAGGGTGAAATGCTCTTAGTGACAGCAGGCAGTCATTTCAAAATGAGGTAACAATTTATTAGTCACCTGGCATGCAGAATCTGAAAGTCCTTAGGTTTGCAAAGAAAAGCAAAGTTTAAGCCATCCTGGCCAAGCCAGTGCACTGTAATAGACTCTATTTCTGTCTCTATCTTCCTCCTATTTTTGTCTCTGTCTTCCTCCTTTGTTCGTAGACCCAGATGAGAGCTGCTGACTCCCTCCTAAGGGCAGCCCTTTTGGCCTAGTTCCACCTGCTTGGGTTTTCTGCTGTGATGTGTCAGCTGATCAGTCATTGGGGCGTCTCATTGTTTTTTCAGATCCTCTGTTGATAGGCCTCAGTTTCAACCAGTTCTTTAATGACCCATTCATTCCACCCGACAGGGGTGACACACACATCTCCTGTCTCCTGTGCTAGTCCAGCAGTAGTCTTAACCCCTTTGTAACCACTGGGTAGCAATGAAAAATACAGAGGGAAAACAAAGTACAGAGCCTAGAATATGGGAATCCAGGGAAAATGTGCAGATGATAAACTATAATCCCACCATTTTCTTCTTGCAGAGTGTGGGACAGTGATGCTGTGGCCTTGTGCTAAGAAAAGAATTGAAATACACCCTATAATGCAATCTGTGGCAAGGTGAACTTTCATCCTCTTAAATTAATGCTATAGCACTGACAAATTCCAAAATCAAGATTCTATTTCTACCACACAAGGGGTTGAACATGTAGGACTTTTTCATGTGTCACAAAATCCCCTAAAAAGCAGCCCTTAAAGCTGGAAATCTTTTTATGTTGTTAATCTTTTCAGATGATGTTGGTGTCTAAGAACTTGAGGTACAGAAATCACCGGTGTAAGATTTCCCTAAGCAACAAACCCTCATGGTCCTCACAAAAAACTGGACTGGATGTTAGGCAGAGGTGTCGGAGTGGAAGGCTTTGGAACTTCTCTGGATTGGCTCCATGGAGGCTACCAGTATTTCAGCTGATTGGCTGAAGTGGCCTTCAAACCATGACACAGCAAACTCAAGAATCCGGCCCCATTCCCACCTAATACCTGTGTACAGGGAGTTATTGTGGAACAGGGCTGAATGCCATGCAGGGTGCACATTCCCTGTGTGCCCACTACAATACCACACCGGTTCTATTGCCAGGGCAGGGCATCTCTTTGGCCACTGACTGACACTGGACACTGAGTGAAAACAGCTGCTGTGAATGCACTGTGTACAGCTATTTTTTTTCAACCTTTCTCATTGGCCACAGTGCTCTTCCATTCTGATCAGTAACATCACCTGTTCACTGCCCCAGCCTTACTAATTATGCCAAACTGCAGAAGAGTTTTATGATATGGATAAAGAGGGATGAGGAAGAGAATCAATAAACTGAATTCCACATGAGGCCTAAATCAGTATCTGAATGCAGGTCTCCATGTGTTAAAGAATAGGAGTCGACTGTAATCCACTGCACCACCAAACCCATAAGAACATCTGTAATGGTGCTATCCTATATAAGATGGATATAGATTTTATAGATTTATAAGTGTTGGATAGAGTTAAATTTAGTTGCACAGCACTGGTTGAGTTTAGCATGCAGAAACAGTTAACATCATCTCTCTACCTCCTTACCCTGTCTTCCCACTCCCCAAAATAAACCAATAATATTTTGGCAACTATCCCTTTTAAAGATCAGTTATCAATATCTTCAAAATTGGAAACATACATTTTCATGGAACACACCCGCATTTCTAAATAATCCTACTCTATTACTTTTGCACTATCTGGAAGATCCAATATCTGAATCCCTAAACTGAAGAGATTCACAGAGATAACATTCCTGTTGGATTATGAAAGTGGTTAAATTCACAAATATTCCTCTGGGAAAGATCAGCATGAGCCAAAGTTACTGACTGCTCGAGCTGGTAATGGAGGTTTTTGGAGGAGTAAACTGTAACACCATATGTTGATGAAGGGCAGACTGTTGTATGAAGTATTTTTATTTAATCATTCCTTTGCCTCCTTGTTCTTAAGGCCTTGTTAATGCCATCTTTTTATCATTACTATTTTAATACAATGGACTCAAGTCTCAGCCCCTGGGGTCTAGCTGCTATGGATTTCTGAGAAAGCAACCAGAGAACTTCCTTACAGGGGCAAATTAGGATCATTTAGCGAATAATTTAGTGTCTTGAAAGCTGGTATAAGTAGTTGGATGCCACCTACTGTCCCTTCTTTGTAGGGGGACGTACTGGGGGTAGATCGGGACATGGCTGGGGCTGGGATTGGGTGGGGGAACAAGTGAAAGAGGCAGGTGTGGGATCCTTTGCTAGTGCAACAATCCCTGTTAATCAATCATAATGTAGAGCAGCCCTTATATCCACTGAAGCCTAGTATATCTACACAAATGCATCCTACTTCTGAAGAGCCTTTCCTCGAGAATCGAAGGAGATTACTGTATTCTAGCCTGATAAAGTTAAAACCATAGGCTATAACCAGTGACCAGGGGCTTTCTATAAGAAGAGATGGAAAAAGTTGGGATGTTACATGGAAAGAGAGGAATATACTAAAGATTTTAGACTTGGACGCTAGATGCCTGCATGCGTTACAGGGTTGGTAAGTCTGTCCGTGGTTAGTACCAATTATGAATATTGAGGGAGGTCAATACTTGCATTTCCTTTCAAATTTTTGAGTAAAAAAATAAACTTATGATTTGTGGCTTTCACTTCTCCTTCTGGAAACATAGATCATAATTGTTCCAATGGATCTCACATTCACAGTGCTTGCAAAGTTATTCACTGTTCCTTATAGATCTTTTTTGACTGTTCATTATTCATATCATGTTTACATGTCTTCTATTATTAATTTATATTTTATTGAAGCAAATCTCAGTAAAAACTAAACAAAACACTTCATATGTCTACATCCAAATATAAATATGAATATTCATGCTCATGATTTTGCCATGAACTTTCCAGGCCTATCTAGTGCAGTCTGTACTGAATAAAAGGAAAATAAAAAGAAGCTAAATGTCACAGGGTTATGTGTACTGGGGTATAGAAGATGGGGAGTGGGGGAGGGGAGGGGAGGGAAGGAGAGTCCACTTCATCCCCCTGTCTTGTCTTGCTTTTGGAGACTCCAAACATCCTGGGGTATCTTCTACTGCCTTACAAACCGAGAAGCCACCATCTCACCTTCTAATTACTTAAACTCTCTACATTTCCACTTGTAAGATGACTCTGATCCTTCCTTGCCAGGGATGCTCACCAGCATTTCTGTGTGACTTAATGCAACATTGAGTAAAAGCCCTGTAGTACATAGTTATGAGGAAGGAATTACTGTATAACCAGGCAGTTACTCACTGAGTTTCAGTTCATTAAACTACTGTGTGAACACTTTTTTGAAATTTAGTTAGCAGAGGATAGGGCAGTCCGCTGGGGAGGTCATCAGTTCCTGAATAGGAGATTGAAGAAATGACTCTGTATGGTGAGAGGTTTCACAGACAGCGTTTCCCCCCTTCTTTGGCAGTTTAGTGGGTATGAATTTGAACCTGTAAAGTCTTCCAGGCTTACTAAGCTTACAAGTTAACCCACTAAGACTCAAGTATTTATTTGGTCCCGCTGTCTGGTAGAGAAAACTGCCTTTCTCCTCTAGCTAAAAATTGACTCTGGAACATGTCCAAGAATCCCAGTCTCTTGGCATTTCTTCTGATTCATAGTCCCCTTTGAGCTCAAATTATTTTCGTACTGTCTACTGAATATAAATTGGATACATTAGCTATAGCCAAAAACGAGTTAAATTCAGGCTGATTATATTTGTATGTGATGCATGGCACTTGTAGCAAGTACTTCTTTGCTAATCATCCCAATGCTGCTTCTAGAGCTGGTTGAAATTTTACACTCAAAACTTTGCATTCCTTTTTACAACCAACAATGGCCTTTTAAAAAAAAAAACTTTCACAAAAAAATTTTCTTTGAATTTTGTAATTTTTCATTGAAATAGAAAATTTAGAAATTTCAGTGTTATTCCTCTCTGAATGCAATACAATAGCTCTTTCTCTCTTTCACTTTTACATTTTGCTTTTTGCCCCTCTAACGTTTCAAAACTTCCTCAACTTTGGAAAAGTCATAATGGAAAAAGAAAAACAAATCTGTAACGATTCATAAGCCAGAGTAGTTTTTGAAAGTAACAGAGTTTCATTTTGTTTTTTGCCCCAGGTAACTTTTTTCAAACAAATTGCCACTATGCAACAAATGCAAAAGTTACAAAGTAGCAAAAAGAAAACGGATAAACGGAAAAGTGAACAAAATATAATTTTATTGCATTGAGTCACAAAAAGACATGAACATTCAAATGAACGTTCAAATTTCTGAACATTCAATTTGTTTGAAATATGAAAAATTGAAAAAAAATTAAAAACCAAAAAATTGAAAAATAAAAACAAAGAAAGTTCCATTTTGAACCCTGCAAAATGGAAACAACTTACATAATTCAAAGTTTTGAGATAAAATCTTTTGATCAGCTGTAGCTGGTTCCATAGATTGTCTCCAGCTTGCAAGGCAAATGCCTATCCACATGCCCTCCTTTGGGTATAGTGATTACGGATGCGCTAACTATTAAATTTATATAGTGAACTACTTTACAGTATTCAAATGTTACCAATTACGTAGATGGATGCTTTTTTTGTGAAAATGAGAGTGATTTTGCTTTATAGGCGCAGTCATGGGCAGCGGGTAGTATAGGCAGGGGGCATCTGTGCTTCCCCAAACAGCCTGTTATGGCCTTGTCCATGCTCCACCCCCAGGCTCCCTCCTGCCTGCTTCCAGTTCCCTTCTAGCTCTTCTGTGGCCAAGAGGCTGGGCAGGCAGGAAGGCTTGGGCCAGTGCACACAAGGCCTGGGGCTGGGGGCACTGGGGCTGAGGCCAAGCTGCGTCACCCATCCATCCACCCAGTGCTGGGGCGCTGGGATTGTGTCACTCACCTAGCACTCTGGGACCGGGGGCACTCCAGGGCTGGGGATGCTCCAGCAGCTCCACCCGCCTGGCGCCCTGGGGCTGAGGGCGCTACGGCCGCCTGCCCACCCACCCAGTACTGTGGCTGGAGGCGCACTGGCTGCACCGCCTACCTGGCACATTGGGGCTGGGGCTGTGCGGGGAGGTGTGTGTACGTGCTCCGGGCTTTGGTGGGGTGAGAGGCCAGAAGAGGAGAAGCGGGGCCTCAGGCGTTGCGGGGGGGCAGGGGCTAGCCTCCCCAATGGCGCTTTCACCTGCTGCCCATGGGCGCAGTCCATGAACACCTATGTTTAACATACCTCCACTGAATTTGGTCTGTCTTCCTCTCTCTCATGTGGTCCTTTCTGACACCTCCCCATCTACCTCCTGTCCTCTGTCTCTCCCTCAGCTTTTCATTGGATCTCCAAATCAACTGTACTGCATGGCACCAGCCCAGCAAGATGGTCCATCCAGCTTTTCCCAGCTTGAGAAAGAGCAATGAAGGAGGTGGACCTGACCAGACCAACCAGATGATGTCCCTGATGGGGACGGTGAGCCCAGGGCTAAAGCAACAATTTTCGTGGCCGACTTGCCAGCCCAAAGCTTCTGTCCAAGACTGACCAACCTCCCTATATACTGAGAATATCAACAAAAGCTATATTTCCCTCATCTTTGCTATCCTCTTTCATCTCTCCCTTCAGGGTCTGTCTGTTTTGTTTAAGGCAGGAAAGTGTCTTTCATTCTCATCTCAGAATTGAACAACAGAACTAACTCCTGTCTTCCCCCACTAAGGAGGACTCTTTGGCTGATTAAAGGTCTTTAACCAATAATCAATGTCTCTAGGAGGACTTTGATGGGTTTTGATTATTTGTTTTGCATAAACAATCAATTTCAAATGGTCTTTACCTAATTTTTATTCTTTTCCTTTTGTGTCTTTCAATCAATAAATTTCTAACCTTTGGACTGAGTTTTATAGTGTGTTTGCCATGCTATTAAGCAGGCTGTAGGTTCTGTGCATCAAATACCGGATTTTAACACTGTTTAATGGTGGGCAGTGACAGGGTCAATTTAATGCCTTTAGACCATATATTACATTTAAATTAACACAACAGGAGTCTTTCAGAGTCTCACTTAGTCAAGAAGACTCCCCACCCCGCAACACAGCGTGGTACCTCCCTGCTAGAAAACCCAGTTCAGCCTGCAGTGCGCATTAGTTCATGCTCTTAATGTGTATCAAAAAGAAGGGCTTTCCCCTCTATCCCTCAGACCAGTGTCATAGGGGGAAGAAGTTAAACATTCTCTCTCGCTCTCTCTCTCTCATAAGAGATAGGTAGGTAGGTAGATTAGATATAAACTTACATAACATGGAAACTGTGAAATGTTAATCAGCCAATATTAGGGAGCAAAAATACTTAGGTGAATGTAGTGCTCATAAAAAGGCAGTGGTGATCTGGAACAGGACAGAAAATTACTGACCTACATCAGTCCCACTGCACTCTTTAGAGTAGTGGCTCTCAACCTTTCCAGCCTACTGTACCCCTTTCAGGAACCTGATTTGTCTTGCTTTCCCCAAGTAACACCTCACTTAAAAAGTACTTGCTTACCAAATCAGACATACAAATAAAAAAGTGCCACAGCACACTATTATTGCAAAAAATGCTTTGTTGTCTCACTTTTATGCTATATATAGAAAATCAATCAATTGGAATATAAATATTGTACTTTCATTTCAGTGTAGTATACAGAGCTGTATAAACAAGTCATTGTCTGTATAACATTTTAGTCTGTACTGACTTCACTAGTGCTTTTTATGTAGCCTGTTGTGAAAGTAGGCAAATAGCTAGATGAGTTGATATATCCCCTGGAAGACCTCTGTGTACCCCTGGTTGAGAACCACTGCTCTAGAACTCCTGTCCTGGACCACTCCCATGTCTTAGTGCTACTCAATCCTCACATGCAAACCCCACTGTGACTGCAATACTGGGCTCTACATAGCTCTTCAATGCATCTCAGTCCTGACTTCTAAATAACACGTTCACCTCCAGCCCTCAGTTCACCTAGAACAGAAAATTACTAGAGCTAATAGGTGTGTGTGTGAAGGGGATAGAGGGGGTCGTCCCAGATTTCTAAATTTCAACATTTGCAAACAAAATTCAGGAAAACTGTCACTCTTGAAAGTCCACTGTTTTCCACTTTCCATCTTTATAGTTGGACAAAAACATTTAACCTGATGAATTCCAAAGAGCAAATAAAATCACTTTCTTATTATAGCAGAAGGATTACAATACTGGCTTTTCATTGCAGCTGATCTAGTCTGGGGCTATTAACTTTATAGACGGGAAAACCCAGCTGTTTAAAATAAAAACACAATGATTTTGTTCTGTCTGTTCTGCTTTAGCAGCATTGTGAATCCTCCCAGATCAGAAGAAGAGAGAGACTTCTAGGTCTCAGGAAATTTGGAATTATAGTTCTAATGTTTGAGTGTAAAAAGGTGTGAGATTGAAAGGACAGGACTGAGATGAGAAATGGTAGGTTGGCATAGGGGAATAGACCATTTTCAAGAAGGTTATTGATAGTGTCATATGGTTTTCAAATTAAACCCTTTTGACAAGTGCAGAAATCAAATGGAAATACATTTAAGAATGTAATCCTTGCTCTCCTCTAAAGAGAGAGGGAAAGCATGTATCTTAGAGATGGATGAATAATTTGTAGTTAATAGTGGAGTTGATGAATTTCACCTCTTTGTGTGTATTGTCTATGAATACATCATGAGTTTTCTATCATTTATTCATTATTCAAACATAATTTTCCAAACAGTTTCTGTGAGTAATTTGTGTTCAGATATACCTAGTTGTGGGTACAAATTAACAATGAGGACAAAGTGTCTTGACCAAATTCAGTTCGGCTATGTTACATCTCATGTGTAAATTGGTCTGAACACACGATAAACTATTAATACCTGTCTCAAACTGGCATTCAGTGAATGAACAAAATGAGTGAGACTTGCAGATGGGGACTGACTTACATACTGAGAGATTTCAGAGTAACAGCCGTGTTAGTCTGTATTCGCAAAAAGAAAAGGAGTACTTGTGGCACCTTAGAGACTAACCAATTTATTTGAGCATGAGCTTTCGTGAGCTACAGCTCACTTCATCGGATGCAAGATGCTGAGAGAGGTGTACTAAGAAAAGCTATTGAGAACTCAACATTGCAATGTGCTGAGCTCTCTGGCTCCACTCAACAATATTGACTTCAGTGGGATCGCTCACATGCTTAAAGTTAAGCATATGCTTAAGTGATTTTCTGGATCAGCACCAAAGTGTTTAGCACTTAGCAGGATTGACTCCCTAAGAACAGACAAGTTAAGTGACTTACCCAAGGTCACACCTTGGTAAGTAGCCTGTAGCAGAGCATAGAATGGCAACAGCAGGCTATGTAGGAGGTGAGGGGCAAGGAGATTTAGTCTGATTGTCTTCGCTTTATATTATGACATTTAAAAATTCCACAGCGGCATTATTATTAGCTCCATCCAGAAAGGACTTTCATGCTAAATTGTTGATTGTTTCAGAAAATTAGCACATTGGTTGACTTAGTTCAGGTGAGGCCCAGTATTGCAGTACCGCAGGATTCTGTGATTCAGTACTGAAAACAATTGGAAGAGCTTTGTGAGGCCCAGGACTGGAATAGAAAGAGGAGTTGAGGGCCTGGACTGAGGTGCATTGGTAAAGCCATGGAGGGGAATCTGGCCCAAAGACTTGCTCTTCTTTGTGCCTGATTCAGTGCTACTATTACCCTTCACATCTATGAAGACCCTGTCTACTCTAAAGGAGGGAGGGCATCTAGTTTAAGGGAGCAGGGCTGGAAAGAATCAGATAACCCAGAATCTATTTCTACCATTGACTCATTGTATGACCTCAGGTAACTCACCAAGGGCCAGGTTTTGAGGCCCACTTTTATAAACCATGGTCCAGATTTTAGAGGTGCTGATCCTTCCCTGTCCAAAATGATGTTAATTGGAGCTGCAAGTGCACAGCAACTCTGCAAAAACTTAACCATCCCTAATGGCTATAGCTACTACAAAGACATAGGTCCTCGACCTGATTGGTCCTGGATACCTACTGATTACCCAGGATCCTTTGGGTTCGGATGGGACTCAGGACTCATCCTGGGTTGGTGGAGAGAGGCAGATATAAATTCTGCAAGGGGATCCTTAGGTAGATTTCTTCCTCAGACCCCTGGGTGTGATCTTACTCAGTATTTTGTAGAAACCTTTTGCTTGTGCCAGTTTCCTTAATAGACTATTTCTTTTACTTCTTTCTCTCTTGTTTTTGGTTAAGCTGATGTCCTTTGCTCAGCCAGGGAAAGCTGTTGTAGAGCTGACAGTAGCTTTCCCAGTTGAAAAGTAAGTTACATGCCAGCTTAAATTTCCCGAGTGGAGTTTCATCAAGCAGCTGCAGTGTACATTACTTTTTAAATGATAGACTGCAGCACAGGATCTCCCAGAGGCCAGGCTTTCCTTGGCCTCACACTGTGTTTTCCTGCCCTTAACATATTCTGCCCTGAGTGCAAATTGTTGTTCAAGAAAGCTTCTCTGGAGTGTCTTGTCATTCTTACATGTAATAATCTTTGGATTTGGATATTCTCCTTTTCATCTCCTGCTTTTGGCATCAGATAGTTATGAATGCTCATCCAGACATCTTTATGAGAACTTCTTTATCTGTATCTGTCAGATCACAGGACTGTCTTAGTCCCAGTGGAATTAGTCTTGCTCCTTTATGGAAATGGTATTGGTAGAATACTGGGGACTGTTTGTCTGGCTTTGCAGAAAATTAGAAATGTATCTTAATCTGCTTTAAACTCTGCGAGTTTGATGTTTTCAGACATGGAGGCCAACATAAAGAGCCACATTTAACATATATAGATATAAATATGGTGTAAGGTACACACTGGGGATGAGGAGGAATTTTCAAGTGTTCTATTAGGAGTTAGGCTTCTAAGACCCATTGACTTTCAGTGGGAGTTGGGCACTTTGTGCTTTCAAAAATCTTCCCCTGGGTGTAAATTGGCCAGGAAATGGGTGTATATTGTGAAATAGAGGAAGCAGCCCTGATTTGGCATTCCGAGATTGTGCAAAATGTGTAAAGTTATGCAACTCCGAATAAAACTTCTGTGAGTGAAACCCAGAGCCAGGCCTGAATTTGGCTCTAAGAGTGTTAAAGAGGTGCAGATAGAGTTAATGCCATCTCTTTTCTCCATTGTTTGACACCCTCTTGCTAGATGGTTTCCTGCTCAACTCCCACCTCTTGCCATGCGAATAATACTAGTTTTGTGCATCCAAATTGATTCAAGTTATGTTATTTTGTCACTTTGATCCATTTTCACCAGTTTTCTGACAGATGTGTACCTGCCATTTAACTGACACTTTTATACATGTCTCTGCTGATATTGGCCTACCATAGAGACATTTAATAAAGTTATAGTCACTTTTTCTAGATTTTATTTGCCTGAATTTGGCTCAGTGACAGCATCTTCTTTCTACAACCATCAAAATAGTTGAACTTCTTATGCTTTAAAATCACAATACTATGAGAGTTCATATTTAATACAATTTTTAAAGCTATAAACATTCTAGAGGCTGACCAGACTCCAAGCTGTGCCTATCTTGGCATATAGGGCCCACAGAATGGTTGAAGGGTGTCAATTCTGGGAATTACATTTACATTTTAAATGCTCAACTTGCCTAGAACTTCTGCTTATCAGCCACACTGGGATAATTTCCAATTTAAAACATAGTTTTTCCTGAATTCTTCAGTTATTTAAGAAGAATGGGAATACTGAGGAATCAATTCCTTTATTGATAAGAAGTCAGATAACCAGGCTCAATCAGTTTATTAGACAAGATGAAACAGCACAGTATGGAAAAGTTAATACTTTGCCAATTTGGGACACAGTTTTTCATTAGTTACAGCTCACATGCTCCTAATGTCCCACAGCAGTCACAGCACTGTTCAGTTTTACACCCTACATGTATGCAACATGTCTACCTACCGATTTCTGCTTTGGTTCAGTTTTACACAACTTGTTCTTCCAGTAAGAGAACCAATCACATTTTGGCTAACAATTGTACTCCTTATTTGCTATATTTGATAGCACATGTATCACACCAGTAACTTTTCATGCTGCAAAGCTTCATGGGACTCTGGTCACATGTGGTACCTAACTCAGTTCTGCCAGTTTATATTATAACACTTGATTATGTGGTTAAACTACCCTATACATCTGCAAAAACAGGTCATGCTGTAGATACAAAAAATTGGTCAAGACCTAGGCACATTTCCATTCCTTTTGTGGGCATGTCTTACATGAGTTCAATACTCTTAAAATCACGTAACACTTTTTAGTTCCCCTGGGCATAACCATAAGGGATTCTGGGCAATTTAGGCCTATATGGCAACAGGAATTAAATCTGCATTGGCTCTTGTTCTTGTTTTATCATTCTGGTTCTGCCTTCTTAGCTTAGTCTGCAAGTCCTTCAAAGTAACAGTGCTTAATATGCTTTTAATGGCTCTCTCTCTCTCCTTAGTTTGTCTGGTCAGATAGGAAATCATGCATGCAGCCACGGAACAACATCACAATGAAATTAACTTCCTGGATTTCCATAGGGTTCCACTTACACACAACACTAGCCTTTCCCAGTAAGCCCCGCTTGCTCAGATAACATATTTACAAACCCTTAGTCTCATTGATTTCTGCATCTTTTCTTTTCCTCGTTAAATGAGACAGATTCCCAATTTAAAGCAACTAGCTAATAGTTAAAAGCAACTTGCAGGGGCTCTGTAGCAACTGAAAGTGACAAAAACTCCTCTCCCAGAACTTTGTCTATGTCAGTAAAACATATCATGGTGAACCATCCATTACTTGTACAATGGGTAAAGGCTTGAATAACATGTATGGTATGTTTATACTGCAGAGTTAATCTGGGCTTTTACATGGGTTTCGGCCTTAACCCATCTACCATCCACACAGAACAAATCTGACCTTGGTTTGGAAGTGCTTTAACTGACTTAGCTGCGGGTGTGGGTTAGAGCCTGGGCTTCACTGTCACTCTGCAGTGAGGATTCAGGTTAAGTCATTGGCGTGCTGACAGTCTTCCAATGCCCTTCCCACAGCTTCCCCCCAAAGGAATGACAAGTTCTCCCACAACTGATACAATTGACTAGGAAAGACTCCTAGAGCTTTTCAGTGAAAACAGCCTTGGAGTATGTCCCAGAGACATGTGGCTGAGTGCAGAAACAGTGAAGAAACAATAACAGCACTGGAGTGGGGATGCTCAAAACTGAGCTACACAAATCTGGGTGCTCAAACGTGGTACCAATCACCCGAGTTAACTGTGCAGTGTAGACCTAGCTTAATTTAAATATTGCAATCTCAGTCATGATAGCAACCACATTTTCAGAGCTTCTTCTGGCTGAGTCTGAGAGGAATTTCCATCAGCTCCTATATATGAACTTCTCTCCTTTCCAGCTCTGTCAGCCTCAATATAAAGTATGAGGAATATAAAGAATACTGTACTCTTAATGGTAGCATTGGACCTTTGGGATTTTTCACACTACTTGTAACTATGCTCTCTGCTCTGCTTTCTGTATATGGGCAGAAACACAGATGATTACAATAAATCCTAGCTTCCTCCCAAATGCTGCTCTCCCTTTTCTTGAGACTTAAAATATAAAATGCTGTCATATTTAAAAGGTACAGATTGCATTAGAATTTATCACAGAGAGGTTTTTCATTTGCTGTCCCTACAAGATTTAATAGAGAAAACATAATATAATTTTTAAAAAATCACTCTTAAAATAGCATTGTGTTTAAACCAACCAAATACATAAACCATCTTCAGCTTAATTTAGACACAGTTGACTAATCTTCTATTTAGGCAGAAAAAAATAGTCTCCTGAGGCATGACGGATAAAAGCTGAAGCATCAGCATCAATATCTCTTTGTTATTTCCATGATTATCTCCCTAGATGATAGTTAGTGTTCAACATTTTAGATGTGGTACTTTTAACTAAGACTTAGCTTTTTTTGAGTTTTTCCACTTCATTTGAATGTGAAATTCAAAGTAAATCTGAGGAGTGGTTAACCCATGTAGAGAAAAGAAACAACATCTTTGCACAGATCTTTGCAAAGGGAATTTGTAGTGTGTATTACTTTTAATTTGTGTGTGTGTGCATGCACGTGTGTACTACATCTTAAAATCTCTAAGCAACTGGAGGCAGTTGATGTTATATGTTCAGTTCAGTTGTAGCTTGGTAAAGAGAACACACATACTTTTTATCTCTCAGGGAGACATTACTTTTGTTCTTTCTTCTTTTGTTATTTTTTTCTTGCTCTAAATTAAAAGTAATTTAAAAACAGAGTATGTGTTTGATCTTTGTATATGTAAAAACATAACAGGAACCATAAAATTTTGCAAAGCTCCCACTGGAAGTTGTTGTCAGAAATCTGGCAGAGCTATTTGGGACTAAAATATCAAGAGAGTTTTCAGGAGTGAGGTACACAGAAAGAGTGGGCAGAGACTGGAATAGCATATTTCAACAAAATGCCTGGTAATAGATTTTAACTCTTCACTTTTGTGAGAACTCAGTTCTGCCAGAAAGTGTAAATAAATACTTTAATTAAAAATATTTTAAAGGTTTCATTAAATATACAGGAGTAAATGAGAGTAAATGAAGATAAGGTCCTGACTTAAATTGATAAATGTGAAGTCATTCAAAGTCCTTTACATTCAATGTTTTGCTTTGGTGTTTACAAGGATCTTCACAAACCAAAGCAGCTTCAACACTTAGACATCATGGAGTGGACTATCTATGGATCAGATTTGTCTAAACTCTGAGGGACAGATCCTCCATTCATATGAATGGGCTATGACAATGGGCTGTACTTTAAGGCAGAATCACACAGAAGGGGGCTGTAGTGATGGAGGTGCATGAACCAGGAGGGAGCTCCCAGAGATTTTGTGTTTGAAGAAGCACAGGTAGAGCTTTCAAATGTCTCCATCCTGCTGTTTGGTGTAGGGGAAAGGTCACACACTGATCCCTCTTCTATAGCAAACCCCCACGCATTCAAAAATCACGAAAAAAGCCTCAAAATCAAGATTTTTTTTTGTAAATAGATTTTGGGATTCTTTTTCATTGTCTTCTTGTTTCTGAGCCTTTAGTATGAACTCTGATAGCATTTTCAGGCTTTTATTTTCAGACCCAAGGGCTAGAAATTTAGCTTTTTTAGTGAAAGCTGAGATTTTCACATAATCAAAGGAGTCCAGGAGCTGGAGCTTTAAGAAAAACACCAAGTATTATGAGAATAGTTATACAATCATGAGGAATAACATAAATAGTGCCTGCGTAACCACAACCCTCATGACTCCTTATAGTGAGGATCCTACTGTTGTTTGCCTTATCCTTGTGCTCGGGGAGTGCAAAAACTGAGATCATGATTAGTTCCTGCCCAGGGCACAAAGTGGGCATTGATGGGAAAATAGCTTCTTCTATTCTCCTCCTTTCCTTTTCACAATATGCTTATTCCAGGCTTGTCACAGTCTCCCAAGCTAATTAACCAATCCATCTACATCCCAGGAAACATCTTCTACAGTATTTTTTTAGGAAAGAGGGTCTCTCCAAGTATCTGTTATGTTCTAGTGTATTATTTGTGATGCATTATGTTGTATTTCACTGTGGGATACAATGCTATGTGGTATTGTATTCTCTTTCTTTTCTATTGTTTTGTGTCCTATTGGATTATACCATACCATGTGGCACTCAGCATTTAAAAGAGTGAGACATTTTTCAGTAAATAGTGAAGAAAGAGACTGCTGCTTCAGTGGAATTGTTTTGGAAAGTGTTCTGCCAGTGATAAAATTGGCCTGTCAGCTGCCATGATTCATATTCCTGTGTTCTGTTCTCACTTTGCAAAAGAAGGTGTTTTACCCAGACACACTTGGGCAGGCTTGTCCCTCTCAGGAGCTATTTCTACTGTGCTTTCATTTAGATCCAGGACCTTCCATCACTGGTGTCTCAGGAGAGACACTACATTTAAGCTGACAAAACGTTCCTTTTAGACACGTAGGGGGAACCATCCCACTGTTCGAGGGACAATGTGCCAGTTTCTATGAATAATAAAAATGGACTCACTTTCAATAATTAACTAGTAAACCTGCTCCAGGCTAGGAAGGGGCTGTTTCTTTTCAACACTTGCCTAGCCCAGTCAAAGAATCATAATCCTAGAAAATAACCATTTTGCCCAGGGTCAGAGCTCCACATGTGGGAAATACCTTCCACTCTAAATAGGCTTAATTCATATCCAATATGAAGCGGTGGCTGGTCGGGTAATTATAGCCATGGATCCTTTGTACGGATGCTAAACCAATAACCAATAATTTTATTAATTCCTATTGCCAAGACTATTTGCTCACTCTACAAAGACGTGATGTGATGGCCCACTAATAATGGCATTGTCTTAGATGTATCTCAAGGGGAGATTCAGGAGCCCCATAATACTGATATAGATTCCAGTTTAAAACATTCAAATCCCAAAGTTCTAGCTGTGGTGTTCAGGATTAGAACTTGCTTCCTGGTTTGTTTTCTTGACTAACCCAATATGGCCATGGCCATGTTGCTTGTTTGAGGTTTCTCTAGTGTCTGCATATCTATTAGAGATCTTAGTGCTACTATTCGTGATACACATATATAAGGAATATTGTGGCTCAGTCCTACGAAGTCCTCAGATCATGCTGAATTAATAGAAATGCTCATGGGATTAGGCCCTTAGTGATAAATACAATTCTCAAAGGGTTCCAAAATTTGGTTTAGTTCAGATTGTTGTTAGTTGACTTGCATGTGTATGTTCTCTCTGTGGGCTGTCCCAGCCCTGCGCAGCTAGCTGGCTCAGCAGACCTTGATGGAACTGCCATAAAGACCACAGGCTCTGTTCAGTGCTGAAGGCACTTGGCCAGGTTTCTTATTAACGAATCACAGTGCTAATGCCCCATAGACGCTACAGGTATACATGTATGCTCATTACAATGGACCAGCTCAGTCAGCCACAGGACTCTCTGCTGCCCTCTAGGCTGGATAAAGGGTTAAGGCAAGGTAACCTGACATTTATAGACTGGGACAAACAACGTATGTACCACCTTACAAGTTTCATGACATCTGCTTGTTACCTCCATTTGTATCTTGCTTGATAGCTTGGGGAAAAAACATCCCTATTCATCACTTTGGTCAAACCCTCTTATCTGGTGTTAGGTCAGGATGTACCTGAGCTAATCTTTTGGAATGTGTTCACATACGTACCCAGTATCTGTTGCTTCTTAGGAGTGCCTGTGTTTTAGCAACACTAGCAGTGCCCTTGCCAAATTCATGTATCAAACAGTGAACTTGTAAGCATCCACTTTAATCCGTGGTCTGACTTTGATTCATGACATGGCTGACTATGGTTCAGGCTCAGCTCTTACACCAGGTCCAGTGCTTTAGGCTCTCTCACTTTCCTACCCAGCCAAGACCCCAGTTGTTAAGAGTATCATCTGAACTGCTACACAAATGGACTGGGAACATTTAGTGAGAACAAAACAGCCCTGCCCAGCATAGACAGGAATTTAATGCCTCTAAATCAAGTATTCAAGAAATATGTGAAGTCATCCTATTATTATACACAAAATTTTTCACACAAAATAGGATTGCTTTAATTTTAACCGTAGTAAATATAAATCCCCTGGATGTGTATGGGTTACTCTGCAAATACTGAGTGTTTTTCTGATTTCATGCAATAAGTGCCCCCTTACCACAAACACACAACCTACTTTTGGCCTAGTTGATTGACTGAAATATCTTTTAATGGAATGAGATGATCTGCGACTGCTCACCCCTCCTTTAAGTTACATTAGCTTTCTTTCCATTCACATTTGTCCACATTTGCTGAACTTGTCCATCTATGCCCAACACATGTTATCTGGGGTGGGCTGTCCTTATGCGCTAAATTAATGTTGACTTCTGCTTAGTTTCATCAATTGTCCCCTCCTTTCTTTGGGCTCAATGGAAAAAAATGCAGATATAACGGTCATATCCAAGCCACAGTTTCCTCCTCACTTCCTAAATTTAGGAAACCTGCCTTTTTGAACCCTGATAACATATGTATTCTACGTGGCTTTATCCTAGTTGTAACAAACACTGATTAGTGTCTGTATTCTTTCTAACCCCAAACGCTGTTTGTTTCATAATCTGTTTTCTTTATTTTATGCATCCTCTGCTTGATTTCTTTCATTCCTTTTTGATTCCCCAAAAAGAGGAAGAAAATTGTCTGAAACTCTCCCTGAACTAAGTTTGTGCTTTACATAAGTGTCAGGTGCATGCACAGACTTTGACGTAAATGTGCATTTTATGTAATGTGCCAAGAGCCAAGGAGGTTTGACAACAGACTGATGTCTCAGCCACTGTCACTGCTGCCAGTTCTTTTAGTATTCATATGTAACTTTGACGCTCATCTTGAATGCCCTGACCCTCAGTGGAGTTTGTAGGCTGCACACCTGTGGTGTTTGCAAAGTAAAACAACTGTAAGGAGACGCAGATGCAGCTTTGGTGATCTCATCTTGGAACCCACTGATTCAGCATGAACTGCTGCAGGAGTAAGGTTTTTTTTTTGTTTACCCACTGTCCTGCTACTTCCACCTTCTCTTCTCTTGGAAGTGAATTAATCGCATTATTTTTACCTAATTCTGCCCAACGTCAACTCTTATTTCTATCTTTGTTGTGTTCTTTCTGTAGATTTCCATCTGTCTGCCACATTGCTAAATGAACCCTTCATTAATGTATGTAATTATTTAGAATTAATAAAAAATGTGTGTTTTTAAATTGCCTCCTGCTGCTACCATGGCGCTCAGAGAATTAATTAAAAATATTCCAAATAAATATAATGATGTAAAAAATAATAATGAAATTAGGATGTTACTATATATTATCGAACATAAAGGCTTGATCCCCATTTATACTTAGGCCGCTCTCTTGTGTTGTCATTTACACCTGCTTTAAGGACCCTTTTCAATGCCAGAGTGATGAAAAGGAGTCTCAAAATAAATGACACTCAAGCTGTTGAACTGGAATCAACCTCATGTCTTGCATTCAAACTGGCACCAAACTCTACCTAAGCTCAGGCTCAAAACCACCCCTGAAACCAACCATAGAATGGGGCCCATATTACTGCCACTCCTAGCCTCAGCCAGGACCCACAAACCAGCCCCAAATCTCTCATTTACTTCGGCCAGAGAAACAGCCCAATCTTCAGTACTTGTTTGGGCTCACAAGCTAGACCATTCAACAGACTCCATTACTGATCCTGGCACAAGCCAAGGAACTGGTATCAATCCTAACCCTAACCCGGGTTCACAAACCAGTCCCCAATTAACTTTAGCATACACCCTTCACCTGGCACTGAAACTAACCATAGTTCATATAAAGGATTTTAGCTGTAAGCTTAACTTGCCCCTACAAAATTACCTCAAGCTTGACCCCTATCTAGAACCCACCCCAAATCTACTCTGAGCTAGAGCCTACAGTCAGGCCCCAAGGCTTATTTTGTTTGTGTATTATTAGTCCAAGCCTTCAAACTCACCCCTGTCCTAACCCGATTCACAAAACCAGCCTGAATCCTAACTTAAAACTCAACCTGTGAATTGACATCAACTCTAACTTACACCCATGAATGAACAATTATGTTATCAAAGTCGATATTTCAGATTGTCTTATGAGAGACTTCTAATGGCTGAGGGACCTTAACAGTGACAGTCATAGTCCTTTAATAATGCCATCTAAGAAGTGATTTATTGATGTTTTAAAACTGAAACCACAGGAAAAAAAGCCAACAGTATAATCCAGATGAGGCATTTCTGAAATTGCTATGATATCACTGAGAGAATCTCAGAATCTTCCATTTGTGTGAACAGTTGCAAGGCCATTTCTGAAGTGATGAACATGAAGGACCGGCTCCAAAGAAGGGCTTTAATGGGATCTGCAAATGTTCAAAAATCCTTCGAAATGAAGCCTTAAACGAGGGAATCTGTATTGCTAATTATGTTCTTAGGGAAGATTGATTTTTCCTTTTAAAAAAATAATGATTGCTGAAAAATCTAAACAGACAAGAACAAGCACAGAAAAGAGAAATTAAAAACAAAGGTCATATACCTGAACTGATCTCATAAAACCTGTCATAATACCAATAATATGTATTCCGGAGCCTGTTAGTTATATGGCAGGTATTTGATTGTGCAGATATGTGAGCAGGAATATGTATAGATATGAGTACCAGTGGACACAGAGGCAAGGATCATTTGGAGTTGATAGAGTATGGAAAGTGGCTGTATATAAACTGCTGGAAAGCCTCACCTGAGCTGTTTTCTGTCTTAGCTGATATTTTTGGACATATTTTGTTTAAGGAAATTTGCTTGGCTAGAAACATGACTTTTTTTGTAAGACTATGTCTTAAATAAATCAGACAGTAGCATGAGCCAGTGTCCAGTTTAGACTGTTTGTTAGCACAATAAAACAAATAGTTCATGGAATGCTTAAATTTAGCCAATATTTTCCCTGGCTTGTAAAACCCCAGTCCCAATTAAAAAGCTGTTTGTTAGAGCCACCTTTGGTATAGGCATTCCAATATCTGTAGGGGTGTTGGATGTGCTCACTTGTGTACCCTTACTAGAGTTGTGTGAATAACTGATGTTTTGGTTTGCTGGAAGTGCTGAAAAATGGTGGTGGTGGTGGTGGGGGGGGGCATTTGTTTCAGGTTGATCCAAAAATGATTTTTTTCTGCCCCTCTACTCCCCATTTTGTTGGATTTTTCTGGACTCTAATGAAGCACACCACTTTTCAAATGTTAGCAGCCTCTATCATGTCTAAAAGCAACTACTGTGCTATCCATTTCTCCTCACTTTGCAAGCTGAATTGGTGAATGATAATGTGAGTGACTTAATATGCTCGGAGATTTGGTGCCTAGCTTTTTATAGTTAGGCAAATACTTAAGAATTCTGCTTCTTAAGCATCAGCCATTCTTCTCCCTAGATACAGAGTGGATCAGAGAGTTAAACATAAGCCCTGAACCACCTAAGCATCTGCTCTGGAGTTCTTACCACAACACAAAACAGGCCTTTATCTCACTTTGTGGTTACCTGTCTTCTGGCAGTATAAAACCTTGAAATCTCTTCAAAAATGTATGGGCTTTTTGTGTTCTTCTTGTTTTCTTGTCCCATAATTAATAATTATGTAAACATCTGGTTCTGCTCAGCACAGACTCAGCAACTTTACAGCAGTGCCCAAAATGTCTACAAAATAAAGGGCAGGGGAAAAGCCTAACAAAATTTGCTCCTCCAGCCACAGTTCTTCTTTGTTAACATATTGGTTTATTGGCATTTTGCTGCTTTCAACAAACTGCTCCATTTGAGTGTTACATTCACGAAATTACAAAAAGGGTTTTGTTTATTAATTTTATTTATTTATTTGCTTTGAAGACAAGCATTTTTCTCTCAGGGAATTAATTAAATTAATTTCTGAATTCATGAAAAGTTGAAAAAGCCTCAGCATTAGAAACACCATGAGAACTGTTATAAGGCTGATAATGTTCATTAAATATTTAGAGTTATTTCAAAAGTCTAAATGAGTGCTAAAAGCTGTTTAAAGTGTTGAGTCCTGCAGTCCTTATTCAAGCAAAAAACTCACTGAAGCTGATGGAAGTTTATGTAGCAAAGACTGCAGGATCAGACGCAAAGCCTTAAAGCCAGATGCTCAGCTGACAGGAGCGGATTTACCATGAAACGAACCGTGCGGTGGCATGGGGCCCCCTGTGACGGGGGACCCCCAAAATGCAAGCTGGCGGCGCAGCAGGGCTCAGGCAGACAGGCTGCCTGCATGCTATGGCCGGTGGCTCCACGCCACTCCCAGAAGTGGCTGGCTGCTGCCACACTTCTGCATGCCCCTGGCCGGGGTGGGGCTGCTCCCCTCCCACCAAGGGGTGCACAGAGACATGCCAGCAACAGGCCTAAGGTGCCTCCCTGCCCACTCTGCCTTCCTCCCTCCCTCCACACCGCTTCGCTCCTGGAAGTGGCTGGCATGTTCCTGCGGCCCTGGGGGGTGAGGGTGGGGTGTCTCTGTGCACTGCCCCCGCCCTGAGTGCCGACTCCGCAGCTCCCATTGGCCGGCAACTGTGGCCAATGGAAGCAGCGGGGGTGGCACCAGCGGGCAGTGGCATGCGGAGACCCCCTTGCCCCTACCCCTGCCTAAGAGCTACTGCTGGAGGGGTGTGTGTGTGTCGGTCACTTTGGGAGCCATGCCGCCCGAGGTAAGCACTGCCCCCCTACCTCCCCACACACTTCAACACCCTACCCCAGCCCAGAGCCTGCACCGAAACTTCCTCTCAGAGCCCGACCCCTCCCCCACATCCCTGCCCCAGCCCAGAGCCCGCACCCAAGACTCTAACTTCCTCCCAGAGCCCACATCCCCTCCTGCACCCCAACTCCCTGCCCCAATCAAGGTACCTCACTTTATTTTCATTTACTTCCCATTACTTATAATATAGGAGGAGGCTGAAGAAAAAAAGAATGAAAACCGGACGTGTGTGTGTGAATAAGAGAGAATGTTCTTTTTCTTGGTTGGGTCCCGAGGTGGGGGGGAGGGGTGAAAATGAAGCTGCGCACAGGACCCCACTAACTCTAAATCCGCCACTGTCAGCGGATGTAATACAGCTGAAAGATTATTCAATTACTGGCTGTAGCTTTCATGTAGCTTTCATGTATATCTCTATCTGCTCATTCTAATCATCCTCCATCATTCATATACTGTATATATAAACTAATATTAATTGACAAGTCATCAGAGACATCATTAATTTCTCCCATTTGCAGACTGTGATTTTGATCTCTCTTTTACTGGCGTAAATATGGATTAACTCAACTGAAATCAATGCAGTTACATCTAAGGGGGTGGGGATCCCATAAAAAGTGTGAAAGATTTCAGCAAAGATTTCAGTTTTCTTGAGTTTTTTCATGCATGGTATTCTATGGATCTCCACAAATGGGGAATTTAGATTTGGGGTTTTTTTAGTCATCTTGGGCTCAAGATGATTATTGTTTTCAGATCCATTCAGTAGTGTAGGGGTTTTCAGTATGGTTTCTAGGCAGATACTCTTTAATTTTCTCTGAGTTACTTTTTTCAAAGAACTGTTGATCTTCCTCAAAATATTCACATCTCATACGTCTTATATTCATTATTTTTGACATCTCAGTGTTCATGAAAAGTACAGAATAATTATGCTGGCTCGGAGCAGAGAGAATTTAGGTAGGTACTGCCTTGTGAGCTTTGAGCCTCTTCACCCATCAGTTCTTCCAGTGACTCTCGAACCTCATTTGTAATGCCCAGGATCTCCTCTTCCTGGGACTCTACATTGCTATGTCATGAGTCACTCCTCACCGGCAAACCCAAAGCTGCAGTTTTCACGAGCAAAGTCTGACCTATGCCAATTTATTTCAGTATGAAGTGAAACAATTAAATATACCCAATAGAGATCACCAAATTTATTTCAATTGCAATTCAAGTAATTTTTAACCCTGTCAGAGCTGGAAATCAGATCAGTCAACTCAATTGCACCCCATACAGTACAATTAGTAAAAAGTACATTGTACGTACAACGAAGTGTGATTAGTAAAAAGAGCCAAATAAGAATGCTGGGTAGAACTGGTTGGAACATTTTTGATTAAACATTTTTTCATCAGAAAATGCTATTTTTGTCTAAATCAAAATGTACATACATTTTGCAGAGATGTATTGAGTCTGACAGTATTTTCAATGGAAGTGTTTCTGGTGTCCAGGGTGAACTCACTGTCCAACTCCAGAGAGAAAGAAAAGAGAGACACAGAGAAAACCTGACCTTTTTTTTTTTTAAATCTGAAAACAGACATTTTGACAAGTTTTTGTTGGTTTCATTCTGATAGGGAATTTTTTTTAAAACTCAGAAGTCATCATGAAACAGAATTAGAGAGACAAGGTGAGTGAGGTAATATCTTTCATTGGACCAATTTCTGTTGGTGAAAGAGACAAGCTTTTGAGTTACCCAGAGCTCTTCTTCAGATGTCAGTCTCTGGCCATGTCTAGTGCTGAGTGAGATAAAATTACATTCTTAGAGAGAAATCCACTTACAGACCACCATATAATTTCCATGTCAGTCCTCAAAATAAGTTTTAAATGATTTAAGTACTGGACCTCTTTACTGGGTGAATTTTTCCCTAAAGTCCTGACCCTTTAAATACTTAAGCACATGAACAAGTCTGAGAGTATGAATAATCCTATTGAGTTAAACAAGTACTAAAGTGTTACCAGGACTGGGGCCTTAGTTATGAACAAGGTCTATGCATTTTGCTTTTAAATGCTTCTCAATTATCCAGGCTTCTGAAGCAAAGAACAAGTTTAACCAAATCCAGTAAAGGGTTTAGAGGGAGAGGGAATAAAATAAGAACAAAACAAAAAAAGAGAGCGAAAATGTTATTTCTTAATTTAAATAATTAACAAAAGTTGATGTTAATAAGAAAATAAAGGAATATGTAAATAAACCCTTAAACTGTCTCTACAAGCTCTCTCAGTCAATCAAACTATCCATATATCCACAGAGATCTGGTGAATATTTAGAATATATATAGAATATATTAAGAATTACATGTGCCAAGAGACACTCATATTAACAGCACCTAGTTCTTATAGGTTTGAATCCCATAATACTCAAATAACTTTACAAGGGAGGTCAGTATCGTTATTGCCATTTTACAGATATGGAAAATGAGGCACAGAAAAGGAAGTGACCTTACAAAGATCACCCAGCAAACCAGTGGCAGAGCCAGGAATATAACTCATGTCTCCTGAGTCCCAATCCAATACCCGATAAGCATAATCCCAACTATACATATAAAATGATGGGGTCTAAATTAGCTGTTACCACTCAAGAAAGAGATCTTGGAGTCATTGTGGATAGTTCTCTGAAAATGTCCACTCAATGTTCAGCGACAGTCAAAAAAGTGAACAGAATGCTGGGAATAATTAAGAAAGGGATAGATAATAGGACAGAAAATATCATGTTGCCTCTATATAAATCCATGGTGCACCCACAGCTTGAATACTGTGTGTGTAGATGTGGTTGCCCCATCTCAAAAAAGCTATATTAGAATTGCAAAAGGTTCAGAAAAGCGAAACAAAAATGATTAAGGGTATGAAATGGCTTCCGTATGAGGAGAGATTAATAAAACTGGGACTTTTCAGCTTGGAAAAGAGACGGTTAAGGGGAGATATGATTGAGGCCTATAAAATCATGACTGGTATGGAGAAAGTAGATGAGGAAGAGTTGTTTACTACTTCTCATAACACAAGAACAAGGGGTCACCGAATGAAATTAATAGGAAGCAGGATTAAAACAAATAAAAGGAAGTATTTCTTCACACAACGCACAGTCAACCTATGGAACTCCTTGCCAGAGGATGTTGTGAAGGCCAAGACCATAACAGGGTTCAAAAAAGAACTAGATAAATTCACAGAGGATAGGTCCATCAATGGTTATTAGCCAGAATGGGGAGGAATGGTGTCCCTAGCCTCTGTTTGCCAGAAGTTGGGAATGAGCAACAGGGAATGGATCACTTTATGATTGATTACCTGTTCTGTTCATTCCCTCTGGGGCACCTGGCACTGACCACTGTCGGAGGACAGGATACTGGGCTAGATGGACCTTTGGTCTGACCCAGTAGGGCCATTCTTATGTTCTTATACACTAGATCCTGTACACTAGACCATGCCAAATCAGAAGTCATAGTGGCATTAGAATTAGAGCTGGTTGAAAAAAAACAGGGAAATTATTTTGTGAAAAAATTCAAAATCCTCAAGTAGATTCTATTTTGCTGGGTTTCAGATGTACCCATGTGCTGGCTTTGCATATTTTGTTGTGCAATTTTAAATTTTAGTTTTAATTGAAACCATTTTAAAACTAGTTACTACTGTTTTCCATGGAAAATTTTGCAAAATTTGAAAGTGTTGATGTTGATAATGTTTTGCCATTTTTAAAGGTCATTTATTTATTTATGGGGGAGGGAAAATATTTTGTGTGAAAAATTTTGGCAACTTTAATAAGAACCTAAATAGAACATAATAGGACAGAACTTGATGTGAGGTGATTGGCACACACCAAGCAAAGAATAAGCCATTGTAGTAAACTCTGCTCATCATCAGTTTCCATTTCAGCCTGCTTTTAAGACCCCAAGGGCCACACACAGCTCATTCGGAAATAGGAGTCAATAATATTCCTGTGAATAAGTGTTCTAAATATGGGGAGGAATTATGGAAATTAGAGCTTATCAAAAATGTTAATCGATACAAATTTTTAACCAAAACAAAATAGAATTTTCATTTTCCAACCAGATGTATTGTAAATACAAATTGTAATTCTGCTGCAGGTGCCTTTTAATATCTGATTTTTATGGATTCATGCCAGCATAAAACTGAAATAATGCACTATAGAATCAGAATTTAATCAGCCTCCAGTTTTTAGGGCCTGATCCAAAGATGACTGAAGTAAGTGGGAATCTTATAATTAATTTCAATGCCTTTGAATCAGGCTCATACTGCCTGAAGATATGATTGAGTCAAATAGCTTTGTATAGATTTTTTAAAAGTAAAGAAACAGATATGAATAAGAATGCCATTTGATCACAACAAAGCTAGACTATCCTTTGTTCTTATTCAAATAAGTTTCTTATCCTTCTAAAATCTATACTAACCTATTTGCCTCAATAGTATCTTGAGGCCAAACATTTTGGAGGCTAATTATATGATACATAAAAATGAGCAAATTTAAATGTGCTGAGGTTTTATTTGGATGTCTCCTTTTATTATAGGACAGGGTAAATAGGAACACAGAGCAGATCTTCTCTATGATGTGCATTAAATTGCAGGCCTCTTATAACTTCTTACCATTTAGAATGCATAGATTTTAAGGCCATTAAGATGAACTAGATGACCTCTTGCATGACACACGGCATAGAATTTCACCACAGTGAGTCCTGCAACTAGTCTAAAAATTTGTGCTTGAAATAGGGAATATATTTTAGAAAGCCTTGGACCATACCCCTTGTTAAGTTGTTCCAGTGGGTAATAACCGTCACTAAAAATAGGAATCTTATTGTCTCCCTTTCTAGAATAAATAGTCTAAATAAATAAACCTAAAGCACAATCTTTTAACTGAAAATCAGACCATTCATCTTGCTGTCAAAATATGGGGTTTAGTTTCGAACTTTAAGTACCCAAATCTGTATTTACCCACTAACAGACGCTAATTTTCTAAGGTTCTCAGCACCTGTACTCCTCCTTGAAGTAAATAGAAGCTTCAGTCGCTCAGCATGTATGAAAATTACACATCTAACTTTGAGAAGTCATACCCAAGTCCTTTAAATCTTGGGGGGGAAGTTGTTTTCGTCTCCTTGGTGCCTTACAGGTTTCATGACACCTTATATTCTTCCACACTGAGTTTGACCTATCATCACATTTCCTAACACCCAGGCTAAGTCTACACTAAAGGTGTGGCACAGTTATGATGCTGTAGCTATCCCCCGATAGTGTTATTGTGTAGACTTTTCCTACAGCAATGGAAGTTTTTTTCTTGTTGGTTTTTTCCCCCATTGCTGTAGCTAATCCTCCTTCCTAAATGGTGGTAGCTAGATAGCTGTATCTACCCCAGGGTTCAGCTGGTATAGATACATCTCTCAGTGGTGTGAATTTTTCACTCCCCTGAATGGTTCAGCTGCCAATCAAAACGTTAAGAGTAGACCAGGCCTTAGAATTCTTTCTGAGATTCTTCACAAGCCTTCTTAGACATAACTAATCTAAATAATTGTCTATCTTTGACACATTTGCCACATGACTCTACTGTGTATATAAAGGCAGAATTTGAATTTGCCATGCCAGGACCATGCTATCCTGAATAAAAGAATGCTGTGCAACTACACCGGTAATACAGCTTCAAAGACAACTCAGGTCAGCTGTGGTGAAGAGCTCAGGACACCTTTTTTTGACATCTTCCTGGAAAGGCCAATTTTTGAGCAGCTTTGGAGACTGTTTCATGTCAGAGTTGACTGTACAAAAACAGTGTTCAAAAAATAACTACCACAAAGTCTATTTTGAAAGAAATAAATTAAAGAGAGAGAGAGCGAGAGAGAGAGAGAATGCCATTGCATTTCAAAATACGTGACAGATGTATGAAAGTAAGAAAATGATACATCAACTTATTTATCAACATTTGTCTGGGACAAGGTACATCGGCTGTGAAAAAAGGGATACACAACAGGTGATCCACCTACATAGATCAAATTAACTGAAAATAAAAAAAAAATCACTGGATGTTGCTACTTCTCTGCAGAAAGCCAACAGAGGTAGTGTTTTGCGCCATCTGGTACTAAAATAGACAGACCCACAAATACAGAATTTTACTGTGATCACTTGAGAGAGGTTGAGACACACAGCTCTAAATGTTTTTTGCATTCCTATCCCCATTTATTATATTTCTCTTTCCTTTGGGGGCAATTTCCTTCCCCATTTTTTGGGAGGGCGGGAGGAGTCTGAAGACAGTGATATATCCTGACCTTGTAAGTTTTATCTTTAAGGGTCACCCCATATCAATATTCACTTTATTATCCAGCTATGTAATTTCAATGTAATTTTTTGGTTGTAATTGAAGTGTTCAGTGGCATCTCATTTTCCTTGTCTCTAAAATATTCTTGTACAACCCTGTGATATCTTAAATGTTTCCCATCTTTTATTTCATTTTCTCTTCTTCCTTCTCGCACTGCAGAATAAGAATTGGAGAACATAACATCCTTCCCTAAGACACTTTGCTCATTTTTTTTTCTTTGATATATTCTGAGTGTGGCCTGTCCTTTGTCATATTCAGCGTGCCTTCTTGCAGCAACTTTTAACAATTGTGATAGATTTCTTGGCTTTTCATGTTTTTACAGTGAAAAACTTCTCTGTTTTTCCTGCTGCTACAGTCCTTCACTTTCCATATCTTGAAATCTTTCCTGTGAGCTGACTCAATGATTCTTCATGACCCGTGGTTGGAAAAAAATCTTCCAAGTCTTGCCTTCTCCACAATCAAAAATAATTAAATATATGGACAAGGATTAATTACTCACATCAATATTTGCTATAAGTCCCGATGTGAATTTAGGTAATTCTGTCCAATATTGTGCTCAAGACAAATAGAGCTATCATAAACACATTGAAAAAAGCTTCCAGCTGTTGTTTTCCATGTCTCACTTCAACTGAAATAAAGGCTAAAACCTGTTATCCTTAATCAGGTCATATGCTACCTTCCTGCACAAAAACTAGGGGACAAGAACAAACTAATGCCAAAACATAGGGGTTCCCATGGAACTATGGAGTCTATACAATCTCCTCCTACCTGCAGCATCAGTGGAGAGGTGCAGCAGCCAGAGGGTGGAAGCAGAAAGGCCCTCAACCAAGCAGATCTCAGTTATCTTTGTGAAGGGACTTCTTCCTGCACTCCCTTGCAGGCCTCTAGGAGGTAAGCCTTCCATCCATCCAGGGTACTTTTATGTCCCACATTGAGTATCTGAATGTCTTACTGACTCTAATGTATTTATCATCACAACAATCTTGTGAGTTAGAGAATTATTATTATCCCCATTTCACAGACGGGAAAATGGAACAGAAAGGCTGTGCCCATCACGTAGGAAGTTTCGGGTGAAGCAAGAGATTGAATGCAGGCCTCCCAAGATTAGATCTCAGGCTAGCACCCTAACCTCTGGACCAGCTTCCTTTCTGAGCATGGGAAGACCAATCGCTAGGCAGCGGTTGGCTCACTGACCCAGTTGTCCTCTGTTGCTCCATAGAAGGGAATAGGTAGCTTTCTGCAACATTTTCTCAGGAGCACCCCACAGATTTTTTGGGAGACAGCATATAACTTAATACAGCTCCTCCTACCAACCATAGGCCTTTCCCCCTTAAAGAGGCCACATGGATATTTGCAAAAGAGGTTAGCTAGCTACACAGAACTATGATGAATATTCTGCCTAGCTCCTTTCTCCAACTTCAAGTACTTACCACATCTGCCCCAGCAGATTTGTTCACCTCCACACTGTGCAGTAGATTAATCTCAATCCTTTCTCAAGTAAAACTCACGCTGATTCAGTTGGAATCCTGCCAGAATAAGAACACCCATAGTTCCTGCTTTAAGAACTTCAGGACTGGCTCCCAGTCAGCACCAGCTGAGCCAATATCTTTTGTTACTGCTGAGGGGTGCTAGCTCCAGAACCATCAAATCAGCTTGGCCAAAATGAGCAATATTTCAACAGATTCTCAGTCAGGATACCTGACTGTTGAGCTACAGTTTGTGAGTTTAAGCTTTGGCAGGAAAGTAAAATGTTGAGGACAGACAGGGATTACAGGGAATTCCCTCAGTCTCTCAGAGGCCAACCGGTGCCACCATGCATTAGGCATCCCCTGAATCAGCTTGCCTACTTTACCGCAGAACTCTTACACCAGAATAAATTCGAAAGGGAAAATGTTGATGTGGTCAATCACCATTTGTTTTTGTTGGTGGCCTTGAAGACATATATTTGAAGAGTCTGTCATTCACAAACAGCAGCTTCTCCATCTTGTGGGGGGAAGACACTGCCTTCTTTCTGTGGTATCACAGCTAGTGGCCTTAGAAATGACTGTGCTATTTTGTAATTAAAAACAAGCACTCAAGACGCTGGTCACTAAGGAGAGAGGGCAGAGAACATCTTATTTACTGCATAACTGATCTTTTATCGTATGGCAACTGATCTCAGGATCAGGCCCATAGTTTGTGCCAGTGTGAGTTGCCATATGGAAAAGAAAGTGTTTAAGATGCTTTTGATTGTTTTTTAAAAAATTCTTTAATAAAAATAAAATTTTATGTAATAGAGGGATTTATGATGAAATTAAAATCCTGTTTCTGAATCAGTTTGCTGTGGATTTACTTGCATTTTGTGATATTTCACACACAATGGAATATTGATTTATTTTAACGCAAGATTGAAAAAGGGCAAGAGAAGGGGACAAAGAGAAAAATTAATAATATAAGATAACCCAACCGTGATACGTGGCTATTTGGAACCGAATAAAATGCCCAGGTGCTATTGCTCCTTCCTACAATAGGATATAGCACTCTGAAATTAAATAAAGGTTTAAGTAAAGAATGAAAGGGAAAGTGCCTTTGCCAACCATACACATATCAACTGAGCAAGCAGAATCTCTTTAATGAAAAAGTATTAGGTCCAGGAGAGATATTTAAGTTGGTTTTGGTTGACTGAAGAAGAAACGCACAAGAATTGTTTCATTTAAAAATATCAGGTTGGATCCTCACCTGGTAGAAATATGCTTAAATCTGCTGAAGTCTGTAGAGTAGGGCCCATTTAAACCAACTGAGGAATCTGTCCCATAGCATCAAGACTGTAAAGGAAAAAGACAATTAACTGCAGTTGATCCTGATATGCAGTGATCAAAATTTGCAGTGTCCCACTCCCCTTACCAGTGTATAAATCTTCATAATGGCCAGGCTATACCAGAACATCTGTTTCCCACTGGCCTGGGGGCATGGCACCCTGTCACTGGACTCTTTATTGTCCTTACAGTAATTCCTTGTATCTCATATGGAAAATAGTCGTCAGTATAATCAGATCCTTTAAAAGTTTTTTCTAAAAGTTGCAAACTCTTAATTAAAAAAAATAGTTTCCTTAGCAAATCTCCTTTGAAAATGAAAATGCCTTTTTGTTGGGCGAAATCCTGAGGTCCTAATTAAATTACAATAGTCCCTAGGACCCCTGTTATTTATATAAAAGACCAAAAGTGGAAGAAAAAGCATTATTATCCCTATTTTACAGATGGGGATGAGGTACAAAAAGTGATGTGACTTGTCCAGCATCACACAGGAAGCCTGTGGCAAAGCTAGGAAGTGAACCAAGATCTCCAGAATGCCAGTCTAGTGCTTTAATCACAAAAACATCCTTTCTCTTGCTCCTTATTTTTTATTCAGTCCTTAACTCAGACAAACTCCCATTGAAAGCAAGGACTGAGGAAAGAGGGTTTTAGGATAGGAGTAAAGAATGTGCAAGGACCAAATCTGCTTGGTCCAAAAATTTTTTCCTGATCATATAGAGCATTTGATCAGTGCTAGACAGGCCCCATGCAAACCTCAAAGAAGAGGTTTCAGTTCAGGCTGGGCTTAAGCTTTGAACAAAGATCAGAGTAGTTTCTTCTTTTATGTGAATGATTTGCCAGTCTATAATTGTGACTGACAGACTTGATTCTTCTAATCATCCAGCAGTTCAGGAGAGGTGAAGGAGAGCGACACAAGTGCTTTCCTCACCCTGGCCAGAAATACTACAGGTAATGTGTAGTTTTCAAGTGCCTTATAATCCACACACCACATCCCAACTACTTTAATCAGATTTGTTAAATTGCTCTGCTTCCAGCATATCAAGGGGACCTGGCAAGAGAAATCTCTTTTCCTAGGAGGGAAAGGCAAGAGGATGACTTGTATGTATATCCCTTCAATCCCTCAACACTTGTGAAGGCAACGCTGCCAGGAAACCCAGATTGCTTGGGGATTGGTGGTGTTATTATGAGGAGGAAGGACCAAGTATCTACTAGGAGTCAAACAGAGAACACTACACTTTCCATCACCACCATAACTTCAATTCTCTTCTAAGCTGAGCCTTCAGCACTGATAGGATAATATATTCAATATATTCAGTCATTGGGGATTTCTATTTAAATGGTGTAAAAAAAGCCTATTCCTATAGTAACTAAGAACAAGAAGGAAAAATCACAGTGTGAACAACAAACAACCTCCTGCAAATCACTGAACTCAGTTCTGCCATCCTCACTCACACTGAGTAGTACATTATTTCATGAGTATTCCCAATGAAACCATTAGATGTGTGACACACACTCGCACTCATCATAGCGAATGGAAATTATAGATGGTATGCACAGAGCAACACATATTCTGTAGCAGGGTTACATTCTTCCCTTTATAGTCCTGACTACATTTAAGCTTACATACTTATAATCTATATATATTATATATAGAATAAACTATATTCTAGCTTTTAAAAACACATCATAGTATCTAGTTCTCATACAACTCTTTCCATCCAGAGATCTCAATGCACTTTACAAAAGAACTCATGCAATCATTGTGACATCCTGGCACCCCAATATTCACCTCTGTCATGTAATTAGGATATGTTTTGTGCAAAGTATGCCTTGTGAGGTATCATTCTAAAAGTCTTGATCTGCTAGACATTAATATCTTGTTGGATTGTATGTTGTATGAAGTTATGAAGTTTGGCTAAGTATGTGTTATTGAAACATGTTGTGAGGTTGAAAATAGCCACAAGCAGCCTTTCAGGTACAACAGTAAAAATGTCAAACAATGTTAATGGCTTATTGAGGAAATGCACGCAAGCACAAAGATTACCCCAAGAACTGTGTACAATAGAAACCTCTCAGAGATTGCATTACACAATGGAAACTCTTTGACCCAGGTCACAGCAAAAGAGCTTTCCAGCAAGTGGGAAGAAGGTATAAAAGGGGGAAAATGACATCATGGGGATACCTCACTCTCCCTACAGTAACACACCTGGAAACACTTGAGGAATAAAGACAGAACCAGGGGGAAGTGATGGTCCAAGGCTAAAGTGATTTCTAGCCTGTGTATGAAAACCTGGGAAAGCCAAGCTGCAAAGCCAAGGCAGATTGTGCCTTAAAAATCTGCCAGCCTGTTTATCACTTAGGGTGGGAATTTGCTAATTCATATCCTACCTATCTAGTGTGTTAAGCTCAGTTTGCAGTTTTGTTTATTTACTAGGTTATTTCCTTTGATCTGTTTGCTATCACTTATAATCACTTAAAATCTATCAATTTGTAGTTAATAAACTCATTTTATGTTTTAATCCAAACCAGTGTGTGTTTGACTAAGATGTATAGGGAAAATCTCAGCTTGGTTACCACAAACATGCATGATCCTCTTCACATTGTGGGAGAGGAGGACCAAGTGTTAAACCCATATACTGGCCCTATTTGGCCAGGGCAGGATGGTTCTGCTCTGGGGTCCTAGGCTAGGAAGCCGGTGGTTAGAGAGCCTGCATGTGACTGCAGCTGGGTATGTCCCTACCTGTGTGAATGCTGGGGAAAGTGCAAGCTTGGAGGGCTTTGCATTTTGTCACAGCAGCACAGTGTGAGAGGGAGCCTAGGCTGATGGGTCAGAGGGCTCAATGTGCAGGTGGCAGCATTCCAGATGGCATCCCGGAGGGAAACCATCACAATCGTCATCCCCATTTTATGGATGAGGAAACTGATGCACAAGAGTTGAACCAATTTGCACCCAAGGGAACACAGCAATTTAGTGGCTGAGTTGGGAATAGAATCATGACTCTTTACCCAGAGCACTATCCACTGGACCAGTCTGATTCTGCCACCTTTACTCATGATGACTGGTACCTTCCTACTGAGATGCTCATCTGCCAACTGACCAACTCCCATTACATATATATCCAATTGTTGGAAATGTGATGAGAAAAAACTTGAATGCAAAGACTGACAATACCTAATAATTATGGTTTATATCTTTTCCCCTTAGTCAGGAAGGAATCCAGCTCTTAAAAAATAATTAGGTGTCATGTACACAGTCACATATAAAAAAGAGGACAGAAAATAGTTCAAACGACCTCTTGTAATTCCTTGGGTCTGCTTACCTCTGTGACATTCTCCTAGAGGCTCCCCACTTATTCCCTGAAAGATTCAATGCTCCTATAGCACTGCTCCTATTTATAAAAATGAAATTATCCAGTCAGGGAACAGAAACCATACTGCATGACATAATGGCACAAACTGAGTACAGAATTCTGAATATCAAATACAGTGTTTAAGGGGCACTTTCACTAGACAATTTTGCCAAAAATGCAAGGCTCAGTTATGATGGTAAAACCTCATTGTCAACATATTTTGAATAACAAATAAATACACAAAAACTGTAATTGGTTTGTTGAGAAATCACAAGCAGGAAAAAGGCTCAGATCTGACAACTGCACTGTGCACAGCTTTAATCATGGTTTCTAACTAGGCCAAGTGCTCTCCCAAGTATGTCTGGGTCTGCCATTCTTTTCTATAGAGAGAGGCAGGAAAGAGTTTTTTCATCCTGTGAGTCTTTTCAAGACTTCATTTTTATTTCCATTCTGAGTCAGGGCAAAAAGTCCACATCTTGAAAATGTTCATGAACTGAAAATCTATTTAAAAAATCAGATCAGGTCAATCACAACATTTCCATCTGATACTTCAAAAAAAAAGTTTTAATTTTGAACTTTTAAATTTCTTTGCATTTTTTTTACTATAAAATAAGTTTAATTTCTTATAAAAACTTGTTTAAAACTGAAAAACAGAACTTTTACACTTAGAAAATGTCAAAATGGGACATTTCAACCATTTTGGAAGTTTTTTCCAAAAAAGTTTTCAAAGAAGAGGAAATTAGTCAGGATGCATCCTTTCCTTGAAAAAAGTTTTAGTTCTCACAAATCTGCATTTTTCAACAAAAAATATTTAATCAAAAAATTCCTGAACAACTGTACTTTCAGGAAGCATTTCCCACAAATTAGTTCCCTCTCTGCTCTGCTAAAAGACACGTTCCCAATCTCTCAGCAGTGTAGGAAGAAGGAAAGAAGAACAACCGTGGGCCTTGCATACAGGAATAGAGAAAGAAAACAAGTATGGGCCTCCTTCAATTCCCTTCTGTAGAGAGGGAGAAGAAAAAGTCTACTTCCACCACCGGCTTTTCCTTCCCCTCTCCACAGTGGAGGGGCAGATGTAGAATAACCCTTATGGGGAGGATAAAGAGAAAAGATCTTTCAGGAAGGAAACAGGAAGACCTAGCTGTGAAGAGATAAAGCCCAAACTTGAATCCTCAGGAATATGATGGACCCCAGATCTAGATCCTCCAATCACTAGGAATACATCAGAAAGAACATTCCAGGAATTGGGTCTGAAAGAGTTGGTATGAAGGGGCTCAGTGTGGCTCAATCATTAGATCTCTTAATAAATGATGGAGTTCTCTTACACTGTACACAGAAATAAGAAACTGTCTGCTGTTTATCCACACACTGCTGAGAGAAAAACATGCTCATGTGGACAGTGTTTGCCACTTAGAAAGAAGAAAACCTAGGTTTTAGGCTAACAAATGAAATGCCATTATTCTAATTTGGCTGAAGTAGCACTGATCAATCATTGAGTTCCTGGCACTAATGGGTGAAGTTTTAGATATTGACTATGTTTGCTATTTTCAGCCAGTGGGATCAATAGAACCCCACACCAAAGTTTTTCCATCTGTCTAGAAAGAAAGGAATGCTATATAATCCAATATCATAAAGATATTTGTTTTGGAATGTCACCATTTCTTTTCCTGATTTGGTTCAGTCTCAAATTCACATATTCCTTGTTCTTTGCAGTTCTCTAGTTTGTATTTTAAGCTCCAGTAAACAAAGACTTGCACCAAGGCTCCAGTGTGGGGTTATAGAAAGAGAACAAGCTTTTAGCATTACCTGGGGGACAATGGAAGGGTGGGAAAGTTAGTTTTGTTCATTAAACTCCATAAAAAGCATGTTCTGAGAATATCACTTCTTTTGATACTAAAGTTAATGATGCATATGTATCTCTTTCCCTTGAGCACATCCATTATGATACAGTCTTTATATTACAATATCTAAACATTATCAGTCACTACGATATTGGTAATATTAGATTTTTCATCTTTTTAAACTTATACTAATTTCATTGACAAAATGGTCCAGTATATCTTAATTGACTTGGACTTCCTGGATAAAATCCTGGCTCTTTTGAATAGCTAAACTTCCATTGACAGTCAATAGGGCTGAGATTTCACCTCTTAAGTTCTCATCTGTCTAAATTTTGTATTTTAGTACTTTCACCAGTAGCTATGTCCCATACATTTTCTTTTCCTCATGTGGGTAGCCTTCTTAGGTGCAGTTAACAATAAAGCAAACTGAGGCCATGATCCCACAGTGAGCTCCATCTGGGCAGACACTGTCATCAGTGGGAGGCTCCACTGCTTACACAGAGCTCATGAAAAAAATCAGAGACCTCTCTGCGAACTTATATGGGCTAAGTATACAAGGATATGTTCACTATTATTCTCAGAATGCATATGCAAAAGAAGCCTTTGCATTTTCTGAGTTTTGAATGATTACTATTCTCTTCATGTTTGTATAGAATTTCCTTTATTTTTAATGAGAAAAAAAAAGATGTTTTTAAAAAAGGAAAGTTCAACTGCATTGAAATGTGAAGGTCTGCTGGCTTGCAACCAATAGGCAATATCTCAAGGAAATTCCATCCTCTGGAGCTAGACACCATCAGATCAACCTGTCTCATGATCTTTATGAGGTCCACAGGCAAGACCCCCAACTCCTGCAAACACTGGGGCCTGTTTAATTTTAATTTGTTGTGATATGTTATTAGAATACATAGTTTAAGTTTATTCATAGACAACAACCAATTTCCTTCACTGTGGCTAAATAAAGCTACCATATACATAACAATGAATAAAGAGCTTAGTCCTACAGGGTGTGGAGCACTGTGGTCCAATCCAAAATATTTAATCATATGCTTAACTTTAAGCATGATTAGTCCCATTGAATTGGGACTACTCATGAACTACGTGAATTCAGTGGGACTACTTGTGCTTAAAATTAAGCATGCACTCCAGTGTTTTGCTGGATTGGGCCAGTGAGCTAATGCCTAGTCAATAAGGGGTGCTACATACATTGAATTCAAGGATAAAGAATCCAGTCATGTCACAGAGATTACATACATTTTTCTTCTATTCATCTTTACAGGTACTTGGAATAGTGGGAATGATTTACAAGAGTGTTGCAGGCCATGTTGGAGGGTGGGGTTCTTTATGCAAAATTATTTGATTATTTATGGAAACAAAACACTTACTAAATTCTACAGTATTGAACTTTTTCACGTACAGCTGCTCTTAAGAACCTAAACAAGTGGCTTATCCTGGAACAATGGCTTTAATTTACTTCAGAAATGAGACACAGCCACCCTGGAGGTAACAGGAATATGGGGCTATGTTGTGGGGAGGATTTCATGTAATTAGTTGTGCTCAATGTACTTTCAACTTCAGTGCAGGGTTCAGCTCTTGCAATACACCTTTAAAAGATAATGGACACTATTTAAACCTCATTCAAGGCTTTTGGAGCTGAAAGAAAACATTTGGCTCAGGTATTCAGGGCCCCCCGGTGTAAATTTACTTGTATCATTAGAAAAACCTCTCTCTCTTGATGTGAACCTAATGAAACCACACTTAATTTGTATTTTGTGTAATTATAGCTCTTGATCAGGCAGATGAATGTGAATTCAGAATCACCTAGTGGGTTCATCATTCCCTGTATCATCCATTTCTCAGTGATCTCTAATGGTTAACTTTAGGAGGTTTATACCTCATCATTTTGCTGCTAATACATGAGAAATTCCACCAGGTCTGTGCCAATGAATTGTCCTAAGGAGGCAGATTTGGGATAATCAAGGTCATGTGACTACTCAAGATACCATCTGAATTTCTCAAGGTTAGGTGCTGCTGAAGTACTGAGCCTTCCAAGTTGTATTAAGATGAGATAGCTGGGGAAACATTTCCTTTCTATCTAATGGGATTCCAGCTGCTTTTGGGTTTCCAGACAATGGCTCCAGCATTATATGACTCTAAGTCTCTGATAACTTCTCATCCTCCCTTCCTTCCCCCTGCCTCTCTCTAGCCCTCACCAGTTATGTCTTAGATCTTTGTGATCCATCTCTTATCTATCTAAATATACAACTAGGGAACTAAGGGTGCTGAGACTGCTTCCACAACCCCTGGCTTGAAGTAGTAATAACAAACACCAAATACTTCATCAGCATCCCCACTATAAAAATTGTTCCAGCACTCCTGAAAATATGTAGAGTCTTTTCTTGACTTTATCCATAACTACAGTTTCCAGTTTGTGGTCTGATTTCCAGTACCTCCTCTCCCCTCCCTTCCCTTCCTCACAGAAATGTTCCAGATCTCTCTCCACTCACTTCTTGCTTTGAGATATTTATCTCTGTCTTACAATCACAGGAGCGGTGTCCACCCACTCTTTCTTTAGCCATTCCTCATCCTTTACCCTCTCATCCTCTGCTCCAGAAAACATAACTTTGGCTTCAATGCATGAAAAGTTCTTTTAAATAGTTCTTAAAAAGTTCTTTTAAACAGACCTGGTCATTGTCTGCAAAATTCAGATCCAGATACTGAACACTGGTTCTGACCCTACCATTTTCCCATACACAGATCATCAATATTATATTTAAAGAACAACAAAACTAGAAAGGATAAAAATGAAGTATCCATAAGCAGATACTCGGTAGGTGTCTCCTATGACATTTGGCTCAGAATCATGGTCCAAAAAGGATCCCTCTGGTTCATCCTTCTGAACACAGGGTCGGCATGCACAAATTTAAAAGTGTGCTACACAGAAGACAAAAGCTACATATGCAATAAACCCATATTAAAGATAGGTGCCGGTTGCATAATTCAGATCCAGATCAAATTTTCATATCGGACCTTTCCTCATCCCCAAAAATTCAGGGCTGGTTGATCTGGATTTTGGCTCAGGGCCCATTTTAAAGGGTGGGAAAGGTGAGATTGATTGCTAGATTGTTTTTACTATCGTCACTCATCTTGCTTGTGAAAGCTCTCAAATTAAAGCTCAGCAAAAACTGCCATACCAAGGTGACATATGTGATCAGTGCTGGTTGAAAGAAATCCTCTTACATCAGAATGGGGAGGGTTTCTAATGCAGAACTGTTTATCATCTACGAACTAAGAAATGTCACAGCTGCTGTGCCTGCCACTTAATGTTCATAATTATTTATACGTTACCACTGCACACAACACCTATTGTATTCGCGTGACAGGGAAAGTATTTTTGCACAATCATTCCTCCTGTGATACACATTGTTACCAAGATCATTGTTAGTTCTGCAACATATGCAACATCTGAGCTCCCTTCTTTTCAGTAAATGTTCTGTATATTACTAAAGCCCTATGAATTGTCATTCACTTTGTGTTCCTGTTTACCATCATGCTGGCTGCTTGCAAATAGAATTTTTTAAAAAAAAGTTTAATAAGCATAGTTTTATGAAGCTCATGAATAAACAGAAAGAAATATAGTAAAAAATATACCTACTGTAGAGATACAAGAATACAGGAATATACAAGATACAAGAATACAGGTTGAGAAGGGATTAAATAAATGTCTAGAAGACTCCAGTTGTGATCGGCAGCCTCCATCTTATTATGCATATGTAGATACAGGCACCTCACCATCACCTGCTGACTAGTGCAAACTATAAGTCATGCCCTCAAGTCTGTTCTTCAGCATTATGGAGAGCATAAACTGCTGCATACTGGGCTCTCAGAGATCCTGTGGAAGGCTGTCCATTACCCATTCAGCAGGCAGGAGCTGCAGAGGTTCTTAGAGATACTGGTAACTCACATAAATGAGTTCTCTGCCTCCTTCTCAAAACAGCTATGTTTGATGCAGGAGTTATTCCAGTGCAAGGACTCTCCATGCACCTGATTGCCACTTATGGCTCCCAGCCTGGGCAGAGCGTATGACTACACTACTTCTGAAAAGGAGTAGGAGTTGGGTGGCCATGAAATGATTCTTCAGCAAAGACTTCCCCCCCAGTGCTGGCAGGCTGTTGAGGTTCTGTGGGCTTTATCCTCCATGCTAATGAGCCCAGGATTGGACCCCACCAAAGAAAATAAATCAGTCATATAAAGCTCTCCCCATTCTAAAGTTTCCTTCTTTCATTTCAGCCTGACTCATGGCTTAATTGTGAAAAAACCCATAGCTTGCAACATCATACTTATCATCATAGAAGAGATTGTAACACCACATACACTGGAATGTTGCATGCTTTGGACAGTTAGAGCACACAGACTAGGAAGAAGGTTAAAACATATACATGCATTTTGTTGACTCAACACTGGCAGGAAACAAAACACAGTGTAAAGGCATAAGATAACCTTATTAGGTTTAGATAAAATATTATGCTTTGCAGCAATTCTTGAAGACACTTGGCTCACTATAATTACTGAAAATCATCTTCATAAACATAATGATCATAACAGAGAACCAGATCTTACAGTATAAGAAATGTATCAGATCTTACAGTATCAGAAAGGGACTGCAAGAGGTTATCCATTCCATTCCCCTGCACTGAGGCAAGATAAAACATCTATATCTTCAGCTAGTGTAAGTCAGCACAGCTCAAATGAAGACAACAAAGCTATGCCAATTTATTCCAGCTGAAGGTCTGACCCTTTATTATTATACGAATTGCTAAATAGAAACATGGGTGACTTTTTTTCTTCTGGGATAACAAAAGTTAGTATGTCTATTGTAGGACATGTTATAACCTCTTCTAGTCTTCTAGCAAGTGTAGCACAGCATTAGACTGGCTTTTGCAGCAGATAAAAACTCAGCCTCCTTAAGCAAGATTATTGCTAAAGAGACGAGATAACTTCTGGAATAAAAGTACTTCCCTATCTGGAGGGTTGATACGTGGAAATGAATTTTCTTTAAATAAAAACATCAAAATGTCTGAACAAAATAAAGAATCCAGAAGAGTTTCCATTAGTCAGAATTCACTCTGATTTTTCTTCTTTTAATTTAATGGATGAAAATCAGAAGCATGAAGATTGCCTCCCGGTCCAATGTTTCATTTTGCAGGTTTGTGGGGAGAAGTTGGTAGAAGCAAAATATGAGTCTGTGGCTAATCTTCTCATCACTTCTTTCTATCATGTTGCAGAATGGAAGATTTAAAAGACAGTAAGACATGAACTGTATGAAAATTTGTGAAGCATAGATTGGTATCCTATGTGAAAATTATGCTCTTGAAGATTTGTCAGTTGCTAAGAAGTTAAGGTTCTTGTGTGGTTCTATATCTCTTTGAAAAGGGAGATTATGCTAAGAAGGTTTTTCAAATTTTCTCAGCCCTGGCTATCCCTGGAAAATACAGAATATTATTTACTAAAAACATAGATAAATGTAATATGTATGTAAAACATGTAATTTGCGTGGCATGGGAGTTTTTTCCCTGTATACTGCAAGGTTCTTGTAGAACTATTTGGATACTTTGCTAAGCTGTGAATTTCAGTAATTTTTTATAGTTTTGCTTCAGTATTATGCTCTGTATGCTTGATACATTCGACACCCATCATAGAATCAGAATATGATAAGGCATTAACTTTTTCTCTTTTCAGTTCCTCTTGCAATCTTTGTTGGGGATAATTATTTTCAAGACTCTTGTTCTATTTTTTGGTAGGGGAAGGAATTCTCAGAATGTTAATGTCTCCTTTATTCTTCTCTACTGTTCTGACTTGGTGTTTTGATGGATTGGCTGATCCATTCCTTTACTGCACAGAGAATGTGGGTGGAAGGTTGAATGACATTTATTTCAACAGTGCAGGGAGGGAGGAAGGGAGGGAGTGGAGCTTGGAACTGTGCTGCTAGACAATTTATGATTCTTCCTGTGGTATGGACAACAAGGCCTTCCACTACTTCTTTGATCAGTCAAAGACATATGGCGATTGTGTGAGGCATCAATAGCCACTGCTGACTGAATTTAGTTGTTATGGAAGTTAAGGAAATGAAGAGAACAACCAGGTGAGGTCTGTGCCCAGCAGCTTCAATCAGTAAACCCCTTTACCATCAAGTTCTGTCTCTTTACTGCAAAAGGCAATAGCATTCCCTAATCCCTTTTCTCCTTTCAGTATGTAATCCCTAACTTTTCTTTTCAAGAAATTAACAAAAACTTGAGATAAGCATAAAAATTGTGTTGAAAATGAGAGAGCAGTTCCTAAGGTGGTAAGAGATGACACAGACACATATTACCATTTACTAACATGGGGCCTGATCAAAAGTCCATTGAACTCAATGAGAATCTTTCCATTGACCACAATGGGGGCTTTATATAAACTTTTGTTAATTTTCTTCTCCCCTTTCTAATTTCTTGTAATCTCCGAGCACTCCCTTTGCATGCACCCTGAACCAACTCTTGTGCAGTATTTACTGCTAGTGAATAATTATTTGGTAGACAACTGCCTTCAAGGTAGTGTTGCTCATGATGATCCTGTTCACCTCTGGCAAAAGCAAGGGACAATTAATTTGGGGATAGATTTGATCTCCAAGGATATCGTTTTCCATCTATCAGCTCTTCTGACACATCAGGAAGCATAGGCTCCAGCCAAAGCTTGCCTTTTTTAAAGAAATGGATCCTGCTACCATATTTCTTCTGCACGAAGGAAGCTTCTGTGGGATGCACTTCAAAAAATTAGTGACTCTCACTCAAATGAGACATTTGTTAGGCCTGATTCCCTCTCTACTCCTTGATACAGGTGCAAAAAGCATTCAACTAGAGCTAAGCTATTCTCCTGACTGGCAAACACTGGCAACAGAACTAGAGATGAGCTCAAGTTGCAACATTTGCATCTGGATTATGAACACTCAGTGACTGAATCCAAAGATTTTGTATGGCCCATTGTAAAGGAATGGTTCACTTGCAAAACTCCGATCTGGCTCTGCGTTGAGTTCTAGGTTTTTGGTTAAAGTCCATCTCTATAAGGAACCCACACCAGAATGGCAGCTGTTATATTTAGGCGAGAATGCTTCGTGGATTGCAAACATAATTAGCAGAGATGGCCTTATTAATAAACAGCACTTGAACTTTATTAAGGAACATTCAGATCTAATCCATCCAACCTCCTGAATGGCAGCAGACAATCTCCTCTCACAGACTCTCCCAAAATCTCTTTCAGTAAACCAGAAAAATACCATTTGGGTTGACACAACTACTCACTCCAGCAAGGAAGCATCCTAACAAAAGTCTTCCAATAATGGTAATGACTTACGTTTAGCACTTTTCATCTCAATAAATAACAAAGAAATTTACAATCTATTCTGTATTATATACAATACATACAAATCACACTACTTGCCACTGAGCTACAGTCACTCTTTGAAGGCTGAATGTATCAGTTGTTTAACAGCACTAATAATTGCAATACTTTGCTCTTCTGTAGCACCTTTTATCCAAAATTCTTGATGAATTTTGCAATCACTAATTAATCCCCACACAACCCTTATGAATCAAACAGATCTCTTTATTCTCATTGTATGGATGAGTAATATGATGACAGAGAAATTAAGTGATTTACCCAAAGTCACCCATTGAGAAATAGATCCCAAGTTTTCTAGCTCATAGTCCCATACTCTAACCTCTAAATTATGTTGCCTTTCCAACCACAACAACAGTTAAGGGCAGGAAATGAAGAAAAATGTCAAATACATTTGAAATGACATGGGTGAATGTAAGGTAGGCAGAATACAATTATTCATACTGAAATTTGGCGAGGAAAATGAGATAGGCAATTCTATGTCTGTGTTATAATTTTTATTTTCTCAAATGCCTCTTCCAATGTAGCAGTAAGGAATAACACGGTGTGCACAAGTAGTCTAATTAGTTCATAAGCAAGGTTAATTACTGCATTAGTATGTTACCATTGCCTTGTGCACTCATCTGCCCAAGAAATACACCAAAAGTCTGCTAATTCATATTTTGGGTGGATTATTGCTATTAGAGTAGAGCTACATGATTTTACATTTAATTTAAAAATATAATTAAGGGTCTGGGGCAGGTGGCTTTAAGGCCACATGATATGAATCCATTCCCTCTTAATATGGTAGTAGGATAAGAGATCATAGCTGGGACAAGGTTATAAACATCTTTCCTCTGCTCTTGTGAATTATTTTAAGTTATGTTTTTCTAACTTTTTCTTACAATTTTACCTAAAAGAATGTAGACACCTGTTTCTACTCACTTCCAACTGCAGTTTGTGGTTCTGTGATCATTCTCAACTCTCTCTTTCTCCTCCTCCCTTTTCTCTTTCCATTAAACATTTTAATTTAAAAGTAAATTTCTTCTCTCTTATCCACAAGCTGGTGCTCAGCTTTACTACTCTACTATTCTTACACATGTACATCACCCACTGGCAGATCTTGACTGGAATCGGAGGATCAGCAGCATTGCAGCATCAATGCCTGTTATTGTTATTTTTTACAAAATAAAGACTTGATTCTCAGTTAGGTCATCTCCGTGTCAAACTTCCTTTATAATCTTTCTAATCTAGGTCTTAATTTTGGATAGGTTATAGAATTTTTGTTCTTTCATTTTGTTCTCTTAGCTGGCTCTTTCCGTCCTCAATAGAAAAATCTTCAAGGGTTCGGTGCTAGGGAAATGTAGAGTATGATTATAGCCATCATTGTCATTATTATTATGTACACCAGATGAAATAACTTCTCATCTAGTGGATTGTGCCTCTTAGGATAGAGGATAAAAGCCCATGGCATTTGATCAATATATTGAACTTTATAGAAGATTTTATGAGGGAATATCATTGCAAATGGGGAGATGATGGATCGGAAAAGAACAGGATGTAACAATGGTGCCATAACATTGACACTTTTTTTTTAAATTAAAATAAAATCACAGTTGAATTTCATGCTGGGACCCCAGCTCATTCTGGCAAATAGAGCACTTGGTTCAGTTTCTCCTATAGAAAAGGGGAGCTGATCCCTGGCATGGCACTTTATTAAAATGCTGATTTTGACTTTAAGTGAGCTGTAGCTCACGAAAGCTCATGCTCAAATAAATTGGTTAGTCTCTAAGGTGCCACAAGTACTCCTTTTCTTTTTGCCAGTGACAGGGCTATCTGTAAGAAAAAGAATAATAAGGCCACGAGGCTTAGCATTTTAACTCCTTTATTCTCTTTCTTTCCCTACATTTTCTTCTTTTCTTTGCTGGCCAGAGTATGTCTGTATGATGGTGACTTTAATATGTTACGTGAAAAGGCAAATCCCCTGCGCTCATCTTTGTTCTCCTACATCACTATTTGTGTAAACTGTGATGGTTCCAGAGATAAATTATAAACTGATCTGTGGGGACTGATGATACAATGAAGGAACCAGGAAATTGACTGACACTGGGGCTGTCAGATCACAGGAAAAAAAAACAGATTGGTTTCAAATCCAGTCTATTCTACTGGGTAAAATGTCCTGATCCTTCCCTCTTGCTTTGTATACTATTGGTATGAGCTGCTGCAGTGTTGCCTAATGAATTTAGAATGCATGATTACAACAGTTAAGCAAATTCTCCCATTACTTCCATCCCCTAAATTATTTAAGCAAGTGATATTGAGTTATTTTTTCCAGTCAAATGTGGAGCTGAAAGCAGAACTAAGGAAAACAAAAATCCTTGAGGGTCTTTTTCAGAAAGGACTTTATCAATATCAATAGTAGTGCACACTTTTAAGATCATTGTCGTGGGACTTCAGCCCAGCATGTCAGCCATGTGGTCTTCAAGAGGAAGTGATGTGGCTTAAAGTAGGCAAAGCTAAGGCTTGTGAAACGGAAGCATCTTTGAAGTTTATAATCTTGGCTGAGCCAATAACTCACTTTGTAAACTTAGGTAAATCAGTTGCCTACTTGCAACTCAGGAATTTAGCTGGAAAACTAAGTGAAAAGAATGCCCTTGATGTCAAGCTGACATTCCCTCTTGTGACATCCCTGTATTGATGCATGCTTATTTAGATACAATGTCACCTTATGTAAGGGGGAGAAGGAAGCAGATGACTACATGTGGCAGATGAGAGATCTGCTGATAAATATGGGGTTACAGTCCCCGTTCAGTTGAAAGAACATTAGTTACAAAGGACTGGTTGGGCAGGGGCTGGTAACAAATAGAGTGATGCTTTCCAACATTTTTTTTTCCCACAAAAAGTTTAAATTCAAGGGTTGGGCAAAGTTTCAAGTTTGTTCTAATTTTATCCCCAGCAGTGTGTCCCTGCCAAATATTTATCTTGTATCAGGATGGACAACCACACCAGTAATGGGCAAGACTGGCCAGTTCAATATTTCATCCAAAGGACAGAACGTTGCACCATGCTGCATCTGACTTAATAATCTCATTACACACACATACTCACACTGTGAATGCATCATCGTGTCCCTAGAATTTCTCTTCCCTTCTTTGTTTTCTTCTGAATTAAATATTAAGTTTTCTACAGTGGTGGATTTCAATGAGAACATTTGTAAACCCATAGTTTACACCAGCTTCTTGGTCTCTTCTTAAACATTGGCTTTCTATACATTTTAGGCTCTGCATCTCAGAACAAGCATATGTATGTGATTTGGCAGTTGCTAAGGTTACAACCATTTGGGGGAAATAGCAGAGTAAAATGGGCCCATAAAACCTACAGAAAATAGACACTAAATGGCAAAGTCTAGCCAAGGGTTGCAGTAACTTATTCCTTTAAGAGAAATCTATTTTTAAGAATACACATATTTAACACAAATTCTTGGACTTCACATTTCTCATCAGATTCTGTCTCTGTAAGTTGCAGATGAGCTTCAAAGCTTCTTATATTTAAAAAAGAAAACCTACAAATATTCCTAGTCTGTAATGGAAATATACCGTAGTCTTTAAACATTGTGCATAAATGCTTTGACACAAAGAATATGTTATCCACTCTCTAGCTTGTAAGCACATTGGATTTTCCTCACTTTGGCCTCTTGCTGCTTTTTTATTTCCCACAGCTTTCCTCAGCAGAAGATGATTGCATCGGTGGTATTCAGCATGTTTATTCTGCCCATAGTTCAGAAGAGCAGTGGCATTAAGTGCTGCATTGTAACTTCTTCATGTGGATGCTGTGAGCACAAACAAAAAGGTTCCTAGTTTGCATTAATATAGTCCTCTTCATATAGGACTACATTCATGCAGAGTAGTAACCTTTTAGTTTGTGCCTGCAGCATCCAGACAGGGGTGTTACAATGCAGGACTTTGGTGCACATGGCTGTTTATGCTCTTATGGTCCAAACTGTGCGGAAGTATAGACAAGCCTTCAGTGTGAACTGAACTCTAGAATCTATGATGTTGAGGTGAAATATATTGACTCCTCCCCATGCTGTACTTACTCCTTGTCTACATGACAAAGTTTCACCAGTTTAGTTGAAGGTGTGATTTTTAAACCAATGTAATTAAATATGTACAAAAATCTGTGTGGACGCTCTTATTTTGATTTAAATTGGGTTCATTTCAGTTTAGCTAAAGTCGGTTAGGAATTGGTTTAAACTAAACTGAAACAAGCCATTCCGACTGAAATATGTGTTCAACCATGGATTTGCACTGGTTTAATTAAAATCTGATTAAAAACTGATTTAAGTTAAACTGATGCAATTTTTATGTGTACATGGGGCCTTAGGATATGTCATTATTGTAATTAAACACTCAGGACTGGCCAGTGTCAGCAGACTTGGGCTCATGGGGCTTGGACGATGGGGCTGTTTAGCTGCAGTGTAGATGTTTGGGCTTGGGATGGAACTCAGGCTCTGGGACCCCACGAGTGGGGAGAAACCCAGAAATTGGATGCTCCAGTCTGAGCTCAGATGTCTACACTGCAATTAAATAGCCCCATAGCCCAAGCCCGCAAGTCTGTGTCTGCTGACACAGGTCAGCCACAGGTGTTTAATTGCAGGGTAGACATGACCATAGAGGCCTGTCATATCCCTTGTAGGTATAATGCGGAACACTGAACTCAGGACTGGTCCTGTAGTGCTTTGCCTAGACAAAGCTCTTACTGAAGAGGTGGGTGCATTGCCGGCACAAGGAAAACAGAATTGGATGATAAATGTATATTGTTCTGAAAATACAAAAGCCAGTCACAGATCACCTTTTGGTACTCTAAACCCCTGTAATGGGAAAACCAGAGGTTATCAGCTAGGTTAAAAGTCCAAACCAGGAAGAAGCACTGACATTAACAGCAAATAGTATGCAGGAAATATTCTATCTGTGCTTTTCAGCATCCTTCAGACTGCTGCACTTCAGTTGCCAGCTGACAATGATTTTAGCATTAGTGAAAGATTACTTGCATTGCAATGTTCTATTTCATTCTTAAGACAAATGTGTAAAAATCCAAGTCTTCAGGGTAAATACAGCCATACTAAAAGCATGTGCTTGCCCATTATAATAGGGACGAAGTTTGCTATATTGTATTTTGTAATTGTCTTTGAATCTGTTTGTTTACCTGCAGGCTGGTAAAGAGATATAGAACAAGACAGCCTTTCAGCATTGAAAGATGGCCAAAGCTAAATAAAGTCATTCAGAATTCAACTTGCACTCTGCATATCCCAGAGGAATTAAGTTGTCTCTGCTGTTATCTATCTTGATTCCCTCACTGCCCATATATGACTCTTTTGAATAGTGGTTTATAAAATGTTCTCCATCCTGGTGTAGGCTGGCTAAACCTTCTAAGGATGAGAGAGATGAGTTCAGCTCCTCTGATTGCTTGTAACAAAGCAGAATATTTTGCTGGGTGTTCTGAGCGAGTGAAAGGAAATCAAGGTTTAGCCTGAGGTCTAGTCAGTGAATGAACTGATGCATTCTTTCACTCCAGGAAAGCAGACTGGAAGACTGAGCTTACTGCAGCATCTTGCCCCCCTGACAATCAGAAAAGCCATGCTATAGTTACTGGAGGAGAGACCTAGTGGATCCCTGTTAGCAGGTACCCCCTCCAACTTGTGATATGGTAGATAAAGTACTGGATATGCAGCTGGTATGGGAGATATAAGAAAAATGGTTAAATTTCTCTCCCTCTTCCCCTTCTACTCTCTCTAGCGTATGTGTACTCCTAGTTTTGTTTTTCTTTACAGCAATATTAATGAAAATGAAGTCAATAGAGGTTTTCACATCTGTGGATTGAAAACACAGGGACTGTCAACACAAAGCAAGTTTTCTTCTTAAATAAAAGAATCTCACACTTGTAATTTCCTTCCTTGACAGAATTGTTTGTCTTTACCCAGTGTTCTCTCTAAGGCATTTACTCTTAAGAAGAAAACGTACAGAGTACTGAACAAGGCACTTGATTTCATGCTTCACAGTGGCATTTTATCCAGGTAATTTACAGCTGTTCCCCATGACAGGTAACTGTCATACGTCTAAAGGTGAGCCTCTTCCTGGGGCTTTGGCTGGATATATGGAAAATATTCTGTTATAATAAACTTTTATAAGTTTGTAACTGTGCTGTAAATCTAAGATCAAACAAAAACTGCCAGACATTACTCTCTTTTCTGTATAAACTCCTCCATTACATTTTAATGCAATGTCTGTCTCCAAAAATGAAAAAAAAAAAGTGGACCATCTATGTTCATTCTTCTCTGTCAGCAGAACAAAGGAGAATCTAGGACACAGCCACTGCTCCAAATGGGTTTAATTATAATAATTGACATATATGCAAAGGAAAAACCTTATGAAAGGTATTTGATACTGATGTAGTGGAATGGTGCTATACCATGCAAGCCCAACATGTCTGTTGTGGAAAGTCTTAATGGCTCTCTCTTATTTCCAGCTTCAGTAGTTATATAACATATAACGAGAAGTCTTTGTCCCAGAAGAACTTGGTCCAGAGAGAAATTGCACCGATTTAATTAGTCAGTTTCCAAATCGAGTTAGCTAAATGGGTGCCACCTCATTGGATAGACACACTGAAATCAGTTTCAGAATGGCTAACATCAGCTGAGCCGAATTTGGTAGCAGATTAAATTAAGATAAATCGATACAATGCTCTTGCTCAGCACTTTCTGAAAATCAGGCTCTTCAAGAGGTCTCAAGTTGGATCCCAAATGTTTGGGGGCACAGACTCACCAGGCACTTTTGAAAACTCTTGGACCTTTTTTTTTTTTTTTTTTTTTTTTTTAGTGGTTTGGGCTTGGGAAGAAATTAATGAAATGGCACTCTTTGAATATGTCTACACTCTTTGGGTTTGTCTCCTGTGCTTGTAGCTATTCCATCTCCCAGAGAGGAGGTAGCTACCTAGACAGAAGGATTCTTCTGTTGACCTAGCATTGTCTGTTCTGGGCTAGATCTCTTGGGGGTGTGCGTGTGAGATAGAGATGTAGCTATGCCGACGCAAGTTTTCAGTGTTAAGAGAGTTAAACCCAATGATTTTTATTGTACTTTAAAGTAATAGAGTTATTTTTACTAATTCCAGGGTATAGTGAGACACTCCAGGCCAAATCTTCCTTACTGTCATTATTTCTTTAAACCTCCTCTTGATTTAAATGGTAGTTCTGCTGAAGTAGGACAAGCAGGGTTTGGTATATTTGGGAAGAAGAAAATCTCTCTCTCTCTTAATCAATTCTGTGAATTTCCACACATCCTGAAAGGAGCAGAAAGCCACATGTTTAGCAATAGCAGGGTGACTGGGGATTCTGCATGATGGGAGAACAATGGTTTTCATAGTCTTACTCTTAAAACATTTTTGTTTGCAGTGTTGTTGCAGCCATGCTGCTCTCAGGATATTAGAGAAACAAGGTGGGAGAGGTAATAGCTTTTATTGGACCAACTTCTTACACAGAGCTCAAAAGTTAGTTTCTTCCACCAACAGAAGTTGGTCCAATAAAAGCTATTACCTCATCCACCTTGTCTCTTTAAACATTTTGGCAGTTTGATCTGAATTTAGCTGGGAGGAAAAAAACTAACAAAATACAATATGTCATATATCAGTTGTATTGTCAGTAGGCAAAGAAGGCAGGATCAGGCATGCAAAAGAAATGGACACTGCACTGATTTAGACCTGCTCTCTGGCAAGTGAGTCTAGCCATCTTGACATTTCTGAACTCACTAATGTGCTCCACCTCTCCTGAGAGGAAGGAGATAAATTTCCCTACCATTTATCACAAGCAGATTATATTAAACATTGAAAGGGGACATTAAAGGGGACACTCAAGCTAATGCACCTACAACAACGAGCTGTTAGAGAACACATTAACAATCCAGATTGCTAAACCCTGAATCTAATAGTACTAACTGCAGCATCGCAGGGCTTTCTGAACATCATTTGCCTAAGGCCTTGGTGCTGTAGTTCGAATGTGTTACATTACAGCAAAAGCAGCCAGACAGGAACAAAGCAAACTGATATTCAGGAGCACGGTATGTGAAAGCACAATTCCTTAGCACAGTCACTATGTTGTGGGATCTTTCTTATTTTAGAGGCTGTAAGAGGCTTTTTCTTCTCCCTCTCAACTTGATGACAGTTAATTAAAGACAAACCTTTCCTTGGTTCCCACTACATATTTTCTGTGACAAACTGGTTCAAAGGAAACTCTTTTTGAATGGTTGGGGGCAGGGGAAGCCCTTATATAAATGATCACGTCAAATTTTGATTCATTATTTAATATTGCATCCCTTTTTTCCTCTCTTCCCCTCTTGTTTCTGATATTCCATTTTTTAAAAGTCTGCTCTGTTTGTTTTGCTAAACTGACATCCTAGCAAATCAACCTATCTGGTATTGCAGGTGGCAGAGCCTGTGCATTCTACTCTTTGAAACCTAAAGAGAAAAAAAACGTGGACAGAGAAGAAGTCTGACTGAATTAATAGGATTTGTTCTTCGGAGGAGTAATTCACTATGGCAGTGACTATGACTTGGTGGGGAGTGGTGGGGAGGGGGAAGACCAGGCTTTAAGGGCAGATTGTTCCATTAAGTCACAGGTTCACATTGCTGAGCAGAGTCATACCACGCTTGGGTGGGCCCCGGGATTGTATCACGCCTCATGGAGGCACAATCCCTCCTCAACTTCATAGAGGGTGTGCTCTCACTGCACCACCACTTATTAGGGTTACAGGGTGCGGCGGCTGGTGTGAAGGATGGGAGGAGAGAAAGACTGATGCCTCTATATCCCCGTTATGGTGGCTAGCACTCTAACAGGAGTTGCAGGGGCTGCTATGGTGCCTGCTTGCTTTGCAAGGACTGGAAAAGATACCCTGCAACCTTCTCTCTCCTCACTCCCCTGCACAGTGGCCAACTGCAACGCAGGCCTGGGAGATTATAAAACCTCCAGTCATACAGTTATTGCCTAGAAGAGCAGGAAGAAAATAATTATTTAAAATTAGAGCAACAGATAACTACCCCAGTTGAATAGTAGCCCTTCCTGTGTGTCAGTTTTATCAACTTCACCTGTTACCAGCTTTGGTGTATGGAACCAGCCAGTCTTCTAATTTGGAGATAAATTGGTGAATAGGCATCTCCTTTGGCTGATCATCGATGGGTGGTTTCCTGTGATGAGAAGGAGTACATAGGAAATTCGATGATATGCTTACTGTTGCAAGTGGTTCCTATGGAATATCATGGATAGGGAGTAGGAAAAAACGGAAAATATTGGTGAGGAGGAGGTAGCTGAAGTGGTGATTTCAGCTGTGCGGTAAATAGAAATAGCATCTTCATAAGTGCATAGATTGTAAAGGCCTGAATGATCACCTACATCTGACCTGCAAAACACAGGCCATCAAATGTCACCCAGTGATTCCTGCACTGAGCCCCGTAATATATGGCTGAACTAAAGCATCTCTTTAGAAACAAGTCCAGTCTTGCTTTAAAGTCTCCACGTGATAGGGGATTACCACATCTCTAGGAAAGCTGCTTCAGCAGTTGCTTACCCTCCCTGTTAAAAACATGCTTCTTAGTATTATGTCAGATGTCCAGAAGTAATTCACACTTATTTTTTGGCTGGTTTGTTATAAAATGGAAACAAACAAACAACTCCCAACCCCCCAAAACAGCATGAACCTCTCTGCCCCAACATTTTGTAATTGTTTTTATGTTGACAAAATTAAGTAATATTTTTCTTTCTTCTTTATTTAGCACCTTGTTGGAATTATTAATAATATTTGAAATTATTAATATGGGAAACCAAACTCTAGTTTAACCATAAATCCCTTTATTAACTCCAAAGGCCAAATGGTATTTTATACAGTTGCTCTACACATGCCTAAGAAAAGCCTTGATCATAAGTAATTTACCCTGTCCAAACAGTAACAAAACATTTATAGGCATTTGAGCAAGATATTTACAAACAGGCTAAACTCAGGGGCACTTAGACCCATATTGATTGTCTCTTGTGTGGTCACACAGGTATTACCAATGAATCCTTCGGGGACAGTTTACTTTTTATAGCCTTTAACAAAGAAGTGGTGTCATTGCCTGTCATAAATATAAAGGGAAGGGTAAACCCCTTTAAAATTCCTCCTGGCCAGAGGAAATCTCCTCTCACCTGTAAAGGGTTAAGAAGCTAAAGGTAACCTCGCTGGCACCTGACCAAAATGACCAATGAGAAGACAAGATACTTTCAAAAGCTGGGAGGAGGGAGAGAAACAAAGGGTCTGGGTGTCTGTCTATATTCTGTCTTTGCCGGGGATAGACCAGGAATGAAGCCTTAGAACTTTTAGTAAGTAATCTAGCTAGGTACGTGTTAGATTATGATTTCTTTAAATGGCTGAGAAAAGAATTGTGCTGAATAGAATAACTATTTCTGTCTGTGTATCTTTTTTGTAACTTAAGGTTTTTGCCTAGAGGGGTTCTCTATGTTTTGAATCTAATTACCCTGTAAGGTATCTACCATCCTGACTTTACAGGGGGGATTTTTTTTTTATTATTTCTATTTACTTCTATTTCTATTAAAAGTCTTTTTGTAAGAAAACTGAATGCTTTTTCATTGTTCTCAGATCCAAGGGTTTGGGTCTGTGGTCACCTATGCAAATTGGTGAGGCTTTTTATCCAACATTTCCCTGGAAAGGGGGGGTGCAAGTGTTGGGAGGATTGTTCATTGCTCTTAAGATCCAAGGGTCTGGGTCTGTAGTCATCTAGGCAAATTGGTGAGGCTTTTTACCAAACCTTGTCCAGGAAGTGGGGTGCAAGGTTTTGGGAAGTATTTTGGGGGGAAAGACGTGTCCAAACAGCTCTTCCCCAGTAACCAGTATTTGTTTGGTGGTGGTAGCGGCCAATCCAAGGACAAAAGGGTGGAATATTTTGTACCTTGGGGAAGTTTTGACCTAAGCTGGTAAAGATAAGCTTAGGAGGTTTTTCATGCAGGTCCCCACATCTGTACCCTAGAGTTCAGAGTGGGGGAGGAACCTTGACATTGCCAATTACTGACTTTAGCTAAAAACCAACCTGAGACAATTCACCTTTATTTCCAGTCTTAATCCAGATAAGATTGACAATCTCCTTTCTTCCCCAAGGTCTTTCCTCCCCATCTCTTCCCTTCTTTCTTGCTTCTCAGCAGAACTATGGGAAGGTTTGTGCTTGTTTCTTTTAAGGCAGTTTTTCTTTGTTTTGTTACTACAGCTGTTTATTTTATTTGTTACTTTTTTAACCATACATCTCCTTTCTACACTACAAGTAATAAGTAATTCTTACGGACTTCCTTTACTTGCTGATTAGGATTTTTTCCTTACTAGCCACAAACCATAAAGCAAATATATTGTCGTCTTAATCATACTTATGTGAACTTTAATTCTTCTTTTTAATTTCATAATCATCCTACACACTCCTTGTCCTAACTGGACACAGAAATGCAGCAACTGCAAGAAAGATCGCAATCCAAACAGAAGCAACTACTGGAAATCTCAGAAGAAATCCCTCTCGTTCTCCCAGGGTACCCTGATTCAAAGCCTACTGAGGACTATGAGAGTCTTTCCATTAGTCTTTGGAACAAACCCAAGATACTCACCCTTGTTTTTAGAACAAAAGATTCAATCTTTCAGGTGCTCATTTGAAACACAACATGACTATTAATTTTAGAAGTGGGGAGGAGGAGGCATTTCAACTTCAAGAAGGAGGCATTTCAACTTCAGTTCACATTAGGTTTCAGGGTTTGTGTTCAGGGCATGGCAAAGTCGGAAGGAACTGGAAATGTGTTGGCAAATGTTATCTTCTCCTGTCATGGAGGAGAGATTCACAAAATTCATGACAGTACCTGTTTTTTGTGAAGAATTTATACTCAGCTTGCAGTTTTGCCTTCCCCAAATGTTCACCGTAGCCAGTTTTGTTTGTGAACTCACTTTCCATACTGGCAAAAATGGAAGTAGAGCGTTAACTCAGAATTAAAAAGCAGGTTTTGCCCCTGAGCACGTTGTCCAAAAGAAACTGAGGCAAAACCACCATTTTGTTTTACTTAATACAGCTCTGGGTTAGAGTAAAGAGATATTTCAGCAGCTTAGGAAGCCTTGACATTTTTTTTCTTTCTCTCTCCATACCCATTACTGTGATTCCTGGATGCTAGTGGATACTAATTATTGGCAGTTTTCCAGCTGGCATGTGCTATCCCATGAAAAACTCTGCTTTGACCTTTATAAGCCCTAGACATCAACAATAAAATTAAAATCCTGAAAGCTGTTCTCAAAATGTCCAACTAGAAGGACTTATATTGAAAGGTGGGGCTACAGGAGCCTTCTGATCCCAAAGTCATAGAATCATAGAATACCAGGGTTGGAAGGGACCTCAGGAGGTCATCTAGTCCAACCCCCTGCTCAAAGAAGGACCGATCCCCAATTAAATCATCCTAGCCAGGGCTTTGTCAAGCCTGACCTTAAAAACTTCTAAGGAAGGAGATTCCACCACCTCCCTAGGTAACGCATTCCAGTGTTTCACCACCCTCCTAGTGAAAAAGTTTTTCCTAATATCCAACCTAAATCTCCCCCACTGCAACTTGTGCCCATTACTCCTTGTCCTGTCATCTGCTACCACTGAGAACAGTCTAGATCCATCCTCTTTGGAACCCCCTTTCAGGTAGTTGAAAGCAGCTATCAAATCCCCCCTCATTCTTCTCTTCCGTAGACTAAACATCCCCAGTTCCCTCAGCCTCTCCTCATAAGTCATGTGTTCCAGTCCCCTAATCATTTTTGTTGCCCTCCGCTGGACTCTTTCCAATTTTTCCACATCCTTCTTGTAGATTGGGGCCCAAAATTGGACACAGTACTCCAGATGAGGCCTCACCAGTGTCGAATAGAGGGGAACGATCACATCCCTCGATCTGCTGGCAATGCCCCTACTTATACATCCCAAAATGCCATTGGCCTTCTTGGCAACAAGGGCACACTGTTGACTCATATCCAGCTTCTCGTCCACTGTAACCCCTAGGTCCTTTTCTGCAGAACTGCTGCCAAGCCATTTGGTCCCTAATCTGTAGGGGTGCATGGGATTCTTCTGTCCTAAGTGCAGGACTCTGCACTTGTCCTTGTTGAACCTCATCAGATTTCTTTTGGCCCAATCCTCCAATTTGTCTAGGACCCTCTGTATCCTATCCCTACCCTCCAGCATATCTACCTCTCCTCCCAGGTTAGTGTCATCTGCAAACTTGCTGAGGGTGCAATCCACACCATCCTCCTGATCATTTATGAAGATATTGAACAAAACCGGCCCCAGGACCAACCCTTGGGGCACTCCACTTGATACTGGCTGCCAACTAGACATGAAGCCATTGATAACTACCCGAATATATCATCTGAATATACGAGTCACATCCATATATGTAACCCATAGTAGGTTTTTCAGCCAGCTGCAACAGAATCAAAGTGTCTCACTGTGAAACATAGAAATACAAAGAGGAACCAGATATATTTCCATTGTGTGCTGCATGTAGTTTTTTGTGGATTTTAGTAACTCAGGATCTTCTTAAGCAACATGATGTGAAGATGTAACTAGGCTTGCTGTCATCTCCTAGGGGGAATGGTTTCTTTTCAGTACACAATTCATCTCCTAGGGTTGCTTTATGTTATTATGGAGTTTCTCTGATTAATAAGTGTAAATAAATTCCTCTGGTTTTCTCAGATCATCAGAAACTGCTACTTTGTGACAGAAATTTGCAACTGAGAAAATCCACCTTCAGAATCATTCTCTGTTTGATGTTGTTTATATGTGCTGAAATAATGAAGCACTAGAAGAGATGCTTGTAAGAAAACTGTCACAAATACGTTGCAGCTCTTTGTACAGCAAGTCTCTGGCTCTGATGCACACTTCAAGATTAGGTTGGAAATGTTCACTATAATCCAATGGGAAGAGGGGAGAAGAGTTAGGGTTTTATTGAGTTCTCAGAGAAGAGAGGTTCTGGAAATCTTATCACTGGGAGAATGTCCATCTATCCTTTTACGACAGGTCTGCATGAGTCAGGCATGCTTGAGTCTCATGCTGAGTACCTGAGACCTAACTTGTGTCTCGTTTTACTTTGGATCCTGACTAGATTTGTACTCTTGAGCATGGCAAGTCCAGTAGTTGATATTTCACTCTTCATATCCAAGGGGCTAAAGTATTTGTTTATACTTAACAGATACATAGCTGGGGTGCATAGCAACATTACCTGGTCTCTACAAATGTAAATGAAGAAACATCTGCCTCACTGGAAGAACATATAAAGAGAGCATCTGGGTTAGTGTCATTATCTGTGACAATTGTCACAATCAACACATGTCACTTTTCTATAACTTCTAGTGTTATATATTTAGCTTGATTATCATTTGCACTGATGCTTATGCCAAATGTTCTTTTGCCATTCTTCAAGGAATGTGTTTATTATACCATAGGGCAATCATCAGAAAGTAAATGCAAATTATATATATTTATTCCTATTTGCATGAAATAGTACTGGTAGTGATTCCTTTAGGTATCTATGACCATTGAAAATATGCTTCAATATGATTTTTAAAAATCATAACATGGTTGGAGATGCAAACCTAACATTGCAGTTCTTCAACATATTATCATTTGAACAGATGTCATAAAGTAGATGAACTGGTCCACGGTCCTCAAATTCTTGCTGTATTGGGGCCCTAGTCCATCTGTTTTAGGATGGGCTCTACAAGGATTTTAAAAAGAATGCTAAAGTTGTCCTTCTCCATTTTGAATTTAATTTTGTGGATAACCCTGCTCTGCATATATTAAATGATGTATCTGATTTGAAGACAACAATCTACTTGCAAAAATCAGTCTGTTGGTTCTGAAAGAAGATTAAATTAAGGCACTAAACAGGAAATATCCATCAGCACAGGTCAGAGCTGGCTTTAAGATTTTTGAGAAGACGAGTTTGGTAAGATGAACACAGACTTCACTCTAAGACTTAACTGACATTTTTAGATAAAAGGGTGATTTTCATGCTAAAATCAGCCTTTTCTGCTAAAACAGCAAGGTATCCAGCATATTGTCTGGATTCCATCCAACCACAGGATTAGACAATTTTTCAATGGATGGTTCTACAAATAAGATGGATTCTGGGGAGCATAGGGCCCTCAGATACCACAGAGGTTTTTGTGTTATTACATTGTAACAAATGTTATTATATATTTATCTGGTGCCCATCACCATCATATTTGGGTACTTAATAAAGGCTGAGGCACACCAAACATCATGCCTTCCTGTCAGCTAGAAAAAAAGGTTTAATCAATTGGGAAGAATTTGACAAAGACTGTCTCTTTCCAGGAGAGGCCGTGAGCAACAGCTAATTGAGTACAAGAACTATCCGCAACATATGAGCTGCATATGTGCAACATGTGAGACAGGAAGGAGAGATAGCAGCTCTTTGATACCACACTGATGACCGTATTAATGATAGGTAGATGAAGACAGAAAGTCTGCCAATAGAAAAATACTATTGTGGTAAAAAAAGTAATCTGTCTGAATGTATCAAGGAATTTTTTTTCACATGAAGGGAGTTCTAGGAACTTTTTCTGACAAAAAAGGAGTTATTCTTTTGAAAAATCAATGACAATATATATGTCATTTTCACTTACTATGCACAATACAGTTTTTCAGAGCTCTACAATTTTTAGCAGGCGCAAAGCCACCTTAACAGATGGGCAAGAGTATAAGCATGCCAGGGAAACAGTTTGTGCCCGAAGTTTCAATGCTGGTAGCCAAACTGCATCCCAAAATGTTTAAAAAGCATTCAGTGCAGACCAGCATGTGTGGCAAGAGGGGATATGTCATTCTGGAGCTCTTGGATTCTGGATTCACTTTAAAAATCCCCAATATACTGAATGAAATATGTAGTCTGTGCTCTAAATGCAACAGGATTAGTGTTCTGCATGTGAGAAAGAAGGAAAGATATGCAGTACATAGGATTATATGGTACTCTTTACCTGCATGCAGAACTTACAGAGGTCACCAAGAATTATGCATATAGGTGATGGGCACAACTGCATACTTTAATAAGTAAATCTCAGTTCCTGAACAACTCTCCACAGGAAGCACTCTTGGATTTTCTTGGCCATCTGTAGAGGTTGGCTCCATGACCTTTTGTTGTTCCACATATGCATTTCACTCAATAGTACCTTACAGAAACAGAAACAGGTTAATGGAAGCTCTGCTTCGTGAAAACACAAGACGTGCCAAGTCAGCACAAATCAAGTTTCAAATCCATTATTGCCTAATTGTTTCCAGTTTGGCCAATAAAAAAACTGTCCAATTGTCTCTGTGCCTTTGCTCTGAAAGAACACAGCCTGGAATTCCAGATATCACACACTGCTACCAGCTTATTTCTTTTCAATAATGTTCTATATTAAATACAGTAGTTAAGAGACCCCATACAAATTGTTCATTGGATGCTAAATATTTTTTGTCTTCCCTCTGCTTTCTCCTTTATTTCAGGGCACAGTTTGCTGCCTAGTAAATTACCACATATATGGACTAAATACATCATTAAGTAAGCAGCTTGAGCTGAAAATAGGATGTATTTTTTAAAGTGCTGATGTATGTGTTTTGGAGATGTTACCTTATATAACAGATGGGAGCAGAAAACAGTCACACAGCAGCTCCTTTGCTCTAAACTTGGATGCTTTGTTAAATAAGACTAAGCCAATTTAACGAATATTGATTTAACACTGACTGTCCTTGCAAAATATTGCCCTTTGACACTTCTTTCAAAGATGCACAAGCTGCAGAAAGCAAAAATAAAAAAATAAATTCAAATCCATTTGCAGCCCTTATAGGCTAATAAATTTAGAAACAATATTTGGGTTTAGGTATCTCATAAGATCACCCCAATTGTCATGCTGGGTGAGGTGCAGCCAAGAATTTGCCTTAATGATGGCTTTAAGTGGGAGGGAAACAAGTGATGGAAGGTTCTTGTTAGGATGCTGACATGGTGTCAGGTTTCATAAGTAAGATCTGGAGATTGTCACATTATCGCTGAGGGAGAAAAAGCCTAGGGTGCACTAATAAAATTAGACTTTTCATATCAGAGCACTAGTGAACACAAAGATGTAGAAGAAAGACCATAACCAAAGTTCAACTAGCCTAAGGTTCGTTAGGTCTCAGTTCAGTTGCATACAACTGTTTTGTTGACAGCTGAAGAATATTTGCTGTGTACTTTTTTGCTAGTTGATGCATTTCCCCAACGGAAGAATTCAGCTTCTTCATCTGGCTATTGATAAAGTCTCAGGACTACATCATTCTTAAAGCATTGCTATGTTTTCTCAGCTTTCAGGACCAAGGCCAATCCTTCTTTACCTGACATAAATTGGCATAGCTCCAGTGAAGTCAATGGAATTATGTTAATTTACACCAGCTGAAGATTTGGTCCATTGTGCTTAAACCTTTCAAAAGAGTCTCAACTGAAGTAACAAGTTTTGAAATTTTATGCAGTGCAAATAAATATTTATGGTTCACAGGACTGGCATGTCCCAGGTTAGGAATATCTTCAATAAGGCAGGGAGTGCTGACCTGAGTCCTCTCAGTCCTTTATGATCAAACAATTAGAAATTGAGTAGCCAAGCTTTTTAGCAAACACTTGCCAGTAAACCACAGCAGTTATTTTGGTTTCCTTGTCCTTGCTTGCAAATTATCTCCTTCTCCCAAATATCCTCCAGGTTCTTGTTTACCAGATGTCCAACAAGGGAAAAATTCTAAAAGTTTATGATGTGTCCAAATGGGTGATGGGTCAGTTTTCCTGCTTGTGATTTGAGAGTTGCACAGTGGCAGCGCCAGTCACTAGGAAATATAAAAGAGTGTAGCTGTCCATCAAGAATGGATGCCATTCTCTCCTTCTTCCTTCACCTCAATGTAGGCCCTATTAAAAGTTCTAATGCTTTAGGTCAAGTCACTATAATTTGGTGGGTTAAATAAATATTGTTTTCATTTTTAAAAGTGATCTGTATAAAGAGTACATCTTCAAATATCTCCAGCTCTCCAGTTTGAATATAAATCCCATTTCCTTTTAGATCAGATTAATTATTTTGTGTTATGAGCACTGTTAAAGTAAATGGTTTTTAAACAAGTGCTGGTCTTGAAATACAGTCTGTTTGAACTGCCACCTTGTACTGACACCATAACAGTGAATTTATGAAATCACAATCATTTGAGATCAGAATGTAATGTCAAATACAGAATTATGACTTCGCTGTAGGAGCAAGTAGGAGAATGTGGGCTACAAAAGAGAATGGGAATAATCACATGTTATTTTCTGTTTGTAAAGAGGCTTTTTTTTGTTTGTTTTGTTTTTAAATGCTTTAAAAAAATGCTTCAAGAAATCCACAGCCTATAAATTCAGACATCTTACATTTTGAGAAAGCACTATCCTTGCATGAATTTGGGTCAAGTTTAAAAAATATGAACAACAGATCATTAATTTTATGAACAGCTTCAGGCTTAATGTACTCTAATTTAATGATATGGGCCCAGGAAGTTTATTTTTCTAAGTATAGATACAACGGCACTGTATTTGAACACAAATTATATCATTAATGGAACATAAAATCTTGGTTTGACCAGTAGAGAATAATGCCTTCAGTGTATCATTTGTGTAATCAGGAACTGAGAAAGCAAGTCTTTCTGTGGCGTGTGAGTAACCATAAATAAAGACAGACTCGGGTTAACTATTTAAGGATTAAGAGTAGGGACTTTGAATTATTTAATTAGAGGTGAGATAAGACTTTGTTATGGAGCATGCCAGTAGAGAGGGTTAAGTCTCAGAATTTCTACTTGTTCTTGTTTACAGATTTCAGCATTCACCAGCAATTCAATTACATACTGCGGGTACATGGTGGGCTTGTATTAGGGGTGGCCAGCTCACTGAAGCCTGTGCCACTCCATCTTTACTACTATAGTTACCTGTGCTAGCTAGATTAAACCTAGCATGGGTATGTCTACCTGCACTACAATCACACCTCAATTTTCAGAAAAGACATATACTTAGGGTGTCACTGCTAGGACAGAGTTAAGGATGTTTGGGTGTCCTTAAATATGAATTTCATTGCTATCAAATGGTTGGGGGTTTTCACCTTTAATATATGGAATGTGTTTTTAGAACAAAACTAGAATGTTTTTGTAGGGTTTACAACAAATTTCAATCTTAGTTGCAGTGTAAGTAATTTTTTTGTCTGAGATAAATATGTTTACAGACCTAGCTTCTTCTCCTTTGCTATAAAATCTGGACCAATAAAGTTATTTGTCCCTCCAATTAGAAATGCTTCAATTTGGATTCCTCACTTAAACCAATGCCAGATTTCTACTGAATTACCTGCATTAATGTGGGCTTTATTAGAGAAAACAGGTGTGTTTCTATGATACTCAACAGGCCAGAAATTGTTTTGTATGATACAAATAATACCTTATTATGCCCGGTCTATTCATTGTTTAAAAAGTATTTTATCATTTTATTGACTTTCAAAAGACATAATAAAAACGTAGTAAGAATTAAAATAACCTGTGGGAAATTTTACTCCCATCATAAAAACAAAACACCTATATAATGGATATACAATTTAGTTTAATACCGTATGGAAGAATTCCTAAACATAAAAATAACCTTACATAGGCTCTGCTCAGGACACAGCACAATGACCTCAACCCCCCTCAATCCTTTTGAACCCCCTCAGTTAATTTGAAATTAAGTAGGCAACTATCATAGGTAAATGCAAAGGAAAGTTCTTAAGTCCTATTGAAATTGGTGAGAGTTAAGAACATGTTTAAAGTTAAGCACATGTTAAGTACTGGCTTAAGTACTTTCCTAAATTGGGGCCAAAAGTCCTGAGCAAATGCCCATTGAAATCAATGGGACTACACATGTAATTAGGCTTGTAGTCAAGTATGTTGCTAAATCAGAGCCTCAACCACTCTAAACCTAGAACTGCTGGATGTTATATGGTTATCAGTATGCATACACATAATGAGATCTCTTTTTCTTCTTCTGATGCTTCTTCTATGAATCTTTGGGAATGAGCCTTCACTGATCTCATAAATATTTTGAAGGTATTACTAATATTTAACATTGAGTATTCAAAAATGTGACCTAAAACAAAGCAAAACCAAAATCAAAACAAAAAACACAACAGCAACAAACAAACCCAGAGTTGAGTCATGATACAAAGATAGGACAGACTGGGGGGCTTGAGGGCTGGGGAGTAGGGGAAAAAGTTTTAAATGGTAGCAATTTAAATAGTTATTTGAACTAGGGACATTGGGAGGGCTTCTCCCTACTACTACAGCCCTCTATGCCACTGTGCTAGAATACGGGGCTATAAAAGCCCCAGGACTGGCTGGGGGATATGCTCCTCTGGCGCAGACCCTCTGTGGATAAGTAGCTGTCTGCAGGACATCTTTCTAGCCTCAGTATAGAAGGGGGCCAGAGACAGGAGAGGAGTAACTAACCCCTATATAAATGCCTCTGAAGTTTCTCTGGGTATATTTATCGACCCAATGGTATTGATGAAAGCCAGTTAACATGGTAGCACTGCTACAGATTTTCAATGATGTCAACTGGTTGGTGCATTCCATGTAATAGGTAGAGGAAAATTGGACTCATCTTAACAAATGAGGATATCTGTGCCAGCCAACCAGGTATAAATATGGCACCTTCTGAGCAAAGCAGGTATTGTACTGTATGGGCTTGTTTTTTCTTGCCTGGCATTACCCCTTCTAAAGCTATGAACTTGAAGTCTTGAATGAATCACTTTAATAGGCTTAGTAAACTGCAGCTCTAAGGTTAGTTTATGTTTTCTGGAATTCAGAATAATAAATGTTCATTCTGAAAGAGTTCAGCCCTGAACGCCTCAGAGCATTGCACAAAAAAATGTTATAAACAGGCTATAAATGATTTTTATTTTTATTTGGGTGTATGTCTACACCCTATTTAGGATTATGTTGTAATAATTCTTCAGTTCCTTTTTTAACCTCACTGCTATAACATCTTCATTCATTTGGAGCCTCCGGACTCATCTTTTTTCTGGAATTATTGTTTTCAGTTGCCAACATGGCAAACCCCTTCTCTGCTGTTGAGAATTCCAACACTAAGGAATCATGACAGGTGAAGAAAGTAGCATGCAAACAGGGAAGCAACTGTGAGGTGAAATTGGGATTTTTCAAGGGCATTGGACAGCTGACAACCCTCCTTGTTTTTTAACTGTTAAAATTTTGTATCGTATAGATGGACGCTCAAAATATTGTTATATTTGTCTTCTTCCCTTGCAACAGTTCACAGCTGCACTCATGGAGCCTGATCCTGATGGGAATCTTTGATACCTAACATTATTTACATAGAGCACTGACATCTTTCCCCTTGTGTTGCTCTATTGTAAATTAATTACCATCAACCACCTCTGAGTCCTGTGTGTTGTGTGTTTCTGTATTGCTATGAATTTCAGAGACAATATAAGATCTCATATCTCACGAGTTACAGTTACGTTTTATGTAATAAGGGTGAACTTCACCCTTTGTGGAGGGCAAGCACCATTTAAGTTCAGTTTAAGTCTTTTTTGAGTATTTACGAAGAATATAGATGAGGCATAACCCTTCTGCTGGAACTTCACATTTGGGTGAATTTCACCCACATGTGCTGTGTACTACTATTTATGTAAAACAGATTCCATCTTTCACTGAATTCAGCCCCAGGTAGATAGTAATATGGGGTGCTTGATGAGCATCGTTATTGTGATTCATAGGCTTATAGTTTTTAAATGTAGAGGTCCCCCTGAGTGCTCGGAAACGCGCTCAGAATCTCATGCCTACACTTGTGCATACAGTTGCCACAGCTGCAAATGTGTATTGGACAATGGCACACACCGTTGGGTATTTCTTGTGTCCAAGTGCATCCCAACAAACAGGTATGTGGAGTCAATGAATATGACTGCTGGGCTCATGCTTTCACTAAACAGCATAACAGTAGTGAGATCTGGCAAATTGCTGAGGTATTGCTTCTACTGATACAAAGAGAATCCAGAACAGAACGACAAGGGAGGGATAGCTCAGTGGTTTGAGCATTGGCCTGCTAAACCCAGGGTTGTGAGCTCAATCCATGAGGGGGCCATTTAGGGGTCTGGGGCAAAAATTGGGGATTGGTCCTGCTTTGAGCAGGGGGTTGGGCTAAATGTCCTCCTGATGTCCCTTCCAACCCTGGTATTCTATTTATATTACAGCTGCTGAAACCAGAAAACTGGGATCCATTCTACAGTTCTGCCCACACCTTCTCCAGGGATATGCAACATCCACTGTGTGCTATTGGGTATTTTTGCTCATGGTTTTTTTTCCCCTTTTCATTTATCTTAAATGTCAGCAGCACGGAGATGGGGATGCAGCACACGTGCTGCTGTATAACTGACCAAAGCAAGCAGAAATAGGAGGAGGAGGAGTGTAGCTAAAAGGGTGTTGTCCTCCCAAATCCAGTTCAGCAGAAGTGGAGGAAAAGAGAAGGAAACCTGCTGTGTTGTTTCCTCTCCCACTGTCCCTTCCCTCCTGCACCAGAATCTAGCACAGCATCTACTATAATTTACTATCAGAGGGGTAGCCATGTTAGTCTGGATCTGTAAAAGAGGCAAAGAGTCCCCTGGCACCTTATAGACTAACAGACGTATTGGAGCATGAGCTTTCGTGGGTGAATACCCACTCGTCAGATGCATGTAGTAGAAATTTCCAGAGGCAGGTATAAATATGCACGCAAGAATCAGGCTAGAGATAACGAGGTTAGTTCAATCAGGGAGGATGAGGCCCTCTTCTAGCAGTTGAGGTGTGAACACCAAGGGAGGACAAACTGCTTTTGTAGTTGGCTAGCCATTCACAGTCTTTGTTTAATCCTGAGCTGATGGTGTCAACTTTGCAAATGAACTGAAGCTCAGCATTTTCTCTTTGAAGTCTTTTTTGCTGCAGGATGGCTACCTTTAAATCTGCTATTGTGTGTCCAGGGAGGTTGAAGTGTTCTCCTACAGGTTTTTGTATATTGCCATTCCTAATATCTGATTTGTGTCCATTTATCCTTTTACGTAGGGACTGTCCAGTTTGGCCGATGTACATAGCAGAGGGGCATTGATGGCACATGATGGCGTATATTACATTGGTGGACATGCAGGTGAATGAACTGGTGATGGTGTGGCTGATCTGGTTAGGTCCTGTGATGGTGTCGCTGGTGTAGATATGTGGGCAGGGTGGGCATCAAGGTTTGTTGCATGGATTGGTTCCTGAGTTAGAGTTACTGTGGTGCGGTGTGTAGCTGCTGGTGAGAATATGCTTCAGGTTGGCGGGTTGTCTGTGGGCGAGGACTGGCCTGCCTCCCAAGACCTGTGAAAGTGAGGGATCGTTGTCCAGGATGGGTTGTAGATCACTGATGATGCATTAGAGAGGTTTTAGCTGAGGACTGTGTGTGATGGCCAGTGGAATTCTGTTGGTTTCTTTCTTGGGCTTGTCTTGCAGCGGGAGGCTTCTGGGTACACATCTGACTCTGTTGATCTGTTTCCTTATTTCCTCGTGTGGGTATCGTAGTTTTACTATTTGCTATATTTTTTTCTCTTGTAAGCTGCTTTTTGATGACACTGCCCTCTTCTGGCTTCTCAGCATATAAATTAAACCAAACTAAAGTCCCTCAGATTCATTTTTGGATCTGATATGAAGGGGCCCATACATTACATATCAGAAAGCAGGAGAGTCAAAGAGTGTTGAGGGTTAAGTAACTTACATGCTGCAAGTGTTAAGTTATACCAGTTTTGACTCACCTCTGGATTTGGCCCATTAGCTTTATTTGAGTTATTCTGGAATCATGCCGGTCATAATTAGAACATAATTTGCCCCCCTCCCACACCTTGCATTCTTCCCTGCTCACCTGCAATACTTTGAGTTTAATTAACATTTTAAAATAGTATATTTAGACCTGCAGTATCAAACTTGCATTTATCAATTCACCGTCACAAATCTTGTTATGCCTGTGTGCTAGAGAAACAGAGATAAAGAATCACTGTCATCCAGTTAATATCCTAACCTTATGACATACAATACTAGAATGCTAAAACACAGTGCTGCCTTGTCTCTCATATGGCCCTAAGGCCTGATGCTGTGGAAACACTCCCACACCTGGTGTTATGAAATTCTATGGAACTAGACATGGGAGAAGGCCAACACATGTATGTGTTTGCCCTTGGAAGAAATGGTGGGGGTCAAAATCACCAGTAAGCATGCTGTGAATAGCAAATACAAATGTAGTTCATACATTTAAATAGTCAGAAGCTGAATAATCCACATGTTCCTAATACAGCATTTTAAAAAAATGGTTAAAAACAAACCAAAACTGCCAGAATTTTGGGGCTCTGATCATTCTTAATGTCTAACTACATGTACATAGCACAGTGTTGCAATTGTTGTAATATTGCATTTTATGTAAATATTCTTAATGTAAGAAAATGTAACTCACAGAATAGGAGTATGGGTCTCAGGATTAATGGGTCTGCTACACCTGCCAGCATGTGATTAATTTTAAGCATATGATCAGATACCTAAATGACTTGCAGAACAGGAGCCTTAGTCCTTTAGCTCAAGTAGCGGTGGCTCATGCTTTTATCACTAACGGACAAGGGTTTCATACCCCACTGTTGGCCTAACCAAGGTGTGTTACTTAAATATTATTTCAGAACTATAAAAGCACCAGGATTGTCAGGTTGCTTATGATCTACAAGCTATGTGGCAACTGTGGCAACAAACTTACTGCCTGCAATTTAAAACAAAATGCAAATGCAAGGGCTTATCTTTCACGTAACTGCACCTTGGAGGGTAGATATGCAAATGAAACTGGGACAAATGTTCCTTTTGTTCCTGCCAGATCATTTTGTATGTTGCCAGTCATGCTACAATTGTGAGGCAATATGTGATCTGACATGTGGAATAGCCCAATTTTTTGCCAATTTATTACCAAGACAATAACCATGAAAGTTCTGGTTACCTACTAAAATCATGGCTATATTCGTGTCATTTTACAAACATATCAACTGTAGAAAGAAAAATATCTGTTCTATGTAATGTTTCTTAAAAAAATACTGCTATAGGTTGGACTAAACAAGCCTGGGGAGTTGAGAGCTAAGAAACTACCTCCAGTTGTTTGATTCCTCCTATGTTCAAGGAAACAGGATTTCATATATTCTATATACATAAACAGGTTTCCATCAAAGAAAGAACTATCATCAATTTCTCCTTGTAATAAAAACTCCCGGAGTACCCTGGATTTCTGGCTTACTGTTAAGTGGCAACAGTATATTTCTTCCACTTCTTAAATGTATTGAACAGAAAGTTACAAAATAAACTAATTCAACTGGCTGTTTAATTTAAATCACAGGTTAAGTTAGACATTGTTTCATAACTAGTTTCATGAAAACTGAGTGGTGAATAGGCCCTGTTGATCAGCTTTTACTGTAGTCCTGTTATTGTATAGTTTGTTTTATTGATTTTAAAGCAATTCCTACCATAGCAGTTTTAGTTCTCTGCATTTTTTTCTATAATGACCCAAAGAAAATGCAATCACAGGCAATACCATAGCCAATACAAAAACAGCCAAAATTATCAAAAGTGATGAGCAGAGCTGGTAAAAAAAGATATATTCCTTTTTTCTTCAGTGGTAAATGGCATTTTTTCAAAACGAAACACTCTCCAAAGGCTTTAATTAAGAAAAAACAACCTGTTTTCTTTTCAAAACACGCACACAAAATTTGATTTTTTCGCCCTCTCCCTGTTTTTGATTTTATTTCATTCTGCCAGTGAATGCAATCAAATAATGATGTGTAGAGTGTTCTTGTTTTTCTTTTGCCAATCTATAACTTTGCCAAAGCTGAGAAAGTTTAGAAAAGTTTAAGTGTCAAAATGAAAAATGAAAAGAAAAAATCCTTAATTTTCATATATCACTTATTTGTGGAGTTGGTCAGAAAATGAGGTTCTCCCCTCATGGAAAATTTTTACTTTTTGGCAAAAAAAATCAAAAGTCAGAAATAGCTCCACACAAATATTTGGTTTAGAAGAGAAAAACTTGATTTGGAAATGTTGCCATGGTGTCTCATGGGAATTATAGTTCATGTGCCCCTTGTCCTCATTCTTCTTTATGGGCCAGGCTCCATCTCCCAGGTGACCCTAAGGTCTCCACTCTTGCTGAACTGCCCAATTGGGTCATGGAATTCCCTGGACATTTCCAAATTTTTTAAAGAATCATCAGAAACTTTTCTTTTCTTTTCTTTTCTTTTCTTTTCTTTTCTTTTCAAGAAAAGTCAAAATTTTCCACACAAAGGATACCCTTTTCACAGAAATTGGCATTTTGTCAAAACTCTAATTTTCAGTCATCAAACAGTTTTGACTGTAAATTTTCCTGTCCTACCCATTGGCCAAAAAAAAAAAAAAGGAATAAAGGGCGAGGAAAAAACCCCTTGATTTTTTTAAAAAAACCCACATTTTTAAAAAATAAATTATTCCACTAAAACACTGAAAAATGGAAGTAACCTTCTAGAAACTAATTTACAGCTTAATTTTCAGAGCATGTGTGGTCAGCACTTTCTGATAAACAGCCACTTGTAGGAAGTCTCAAATCTGGCATTCAAATATTGAGGTATTCAAAATCACTGGTCACTTTTGAAAATCATAGGGTGTTTACTAGTCTGATATTCAGATTCTAACAGTATCCAATGGTAGTTGTGTCCAATACACCAGATTTGTAATAGCATGGAATGTAGGAGGCATGGGGGTTATGTTTCTTCTTAACCTAATGTTTCTATTTTGTTGATATTCAGAAATGTTAATGTAGCTAACACAACACCAATTATGGTCTCTCCTGCTCTACACTGGCCTTGCTAAACTGTGTCCAGAATCGTGCAAGTTAATTCAATTGTTCACAACTATGTTCAGATGCAGTAAAAATTTGGTATGTAGATGAGATCTATGTGACCCACTTATGACCTGAAACACTAGGGACCAAAAGCCATTTCCTCAGCTGGAGTAAATCGATGTAGCTCCAATTACCTCAGTGCAGCTAGCCGATTTATATTAGCTAAACATATAGCCCTAATTTTAGATTTCAGTGTAAAGTGGAGTTACTTTAGTGAAATGTAATTCAGCTCAGAATTTGATCCCTAATTTTAAATGGTAAAACATGAAATTGTTTCTAGAGCTATAGATAGGACAATAATTAGGAAGTGATTGAAATTCCAGATGTCGATGTGTTATTTATTTATTTAATTAATACATTTGACACTTTTGACTAATAAGAAGAGAGATTTGTAACATGATGCAAAAAAAACTGGACGTCTTTCAGTAAATGTTATCTTTAGTGTAAACATTCGAACTCTGTAACTTTTCATTCTTCCCATATATTGTCAGTGTAATAAAAATAATGGCCAGGAAGAGATGAATTTCGAAATCCTTCCATGTGGCCTGATTCTGCCAATGGGCCTTCTCCTAAGCCATTTTATTAATCACCACTGTTCCTTGATTGATGAATAGCTCTGAAGTCCATCTCTTCTCAAATAGTCTAGACATAATCATATCCATCTGATTGGCCACAGCTTCTCCATGCAGGTTGCTGCTGCTCAGATCTGATTGGTCTGCCACCTGGACATCAAAATTTTGCAGATGTCAATTTTGCATTATTTTCAACAAAAAATAACATCAGAAGTAGAGCTAGTTGAAATAGCATTCAGTGAATATTTAGTTACTCAGTTTCATGATTTTGTTGTCACTAATTTAAATGCTTTTCTTGTGTGTTAAGCAGCTCCACAACTGACCAAATACCAAATCAGATCCTCAGCAGGTTTAAATTGTCTTAGATCCTTTGAGGTCACACTGATTCATAGAAGTTCAGAATATGACCCACTATTGTCCTGCTATTCAACCAACTCTGGCTGAACAGAGGATGAGAAGAGCATATGAGACACTTAGGAGATTTCTTGTACCCTCAGGTTTACTAAGCCATCTCAGATAAATAACTCTCTCCAATCTGTAACATGGAACATGAAGAGAGCATGAGTCAGAGCCACGTTGTTTGTGTTTATGGATATGAATTCTATACTGTGGGCAGCACACAATCGGGTCTAAATCCACAGACTCACCATCAAGCCTGAGTAAAAGGCTTTGCTGGGAAACTTTCCAGTGGTACTATGGAGTAGCTATATGAAACTCAGTCCCAGTTCCGAAATAATTTAAATATGGACAATGCCTGTGAGGGGTAGCTCATTTTGCTTCAGTTTTCTAATAGCACAACATTCCTTTACATTTTCATTGTATAAAACTTCAGGAAATGCTCTGTTTGTAATGTAAAGTCTTAACCTGAGAGAAAGTGCTTGTTCAAAGACAATGCTGAAAAGAACCCTCATTGTAAAAGTGTCTTCTTTTGTATTTATGCTCACAGAAAGCTATTTCAATCAGATTTCCTACTGACTGTCACCATTTTGCTTACCCTTATATCCCACTCCCAACAAACGTAGTTACCTGAGAAATGATGACCAGATGTAATAATTCTCTGATGGTTATCTGTCATCTCAGAGGCTCTGGTTTCTCCTGCAGTGACAAACCTGTGCATTTCTTGATAACCCAGTGGTGCAGTTTTGTACCGGCATTTTTTCTTTATGGGCTCATGAGGTTAGCCAGGAAATGTGTAAGGTGGGTAAGAAGGGGTGTTAAACCTTAAAATGTAGGAGAGAGTCTACTGGGCATTATAACATGTAGCTTGTGAGGTTGGACGAGCACTGTTCACCAGTGCTCTCCAACCAAATACATTCCTTGTTTTAGCCATTGCTTTCTTTGTCCTACATTCCGCCTTACTTGCCTTGAGCAGTGCCTTACAACCCAAGTAGCCCCATTAAAATGGATGGGATTACTAGGTTAGGAAGGTACTATTCAGAATGAGTAAGGGGGGCACAACCTGGCCCTATAATAGCAGGTCATTACTATTGGAAAAGCAGTTGGTCATTCTATCCAGGCCCATTTGAAAGAGGTAGAATGGAAATTATGTACCCAGCCCACATCTAATCCAGGGATAGATTGCTAGTAGTTTTTCCCCAGAAAATGCTCCAGCTCAAATAAAGCTGATCTATGAGCCTCACAGCTCAGACAGTTTTACACTGCAGTCAGCAATTTCTCCTCTGTTTTCTTGATAGAGAAGTCATAGATTTAAAAATGAGAGGTTGAACTGGGCAGCGTCGGAAGGAATACAAAAAAGATGGTTTTGGTATTCAGGATGTCACGGCAGCACTACCTGATGTTCTATGGACCTGATCCAAAGACATTTCCTAAACAAGGTATAGAAGGGCAGGAAGTAATAGCAGCAGCCCCTACTCTAGTCAAACAACTCTGGGTATCATAACTACCCAACCTGCCACCGCAGATGTATTGTCATATATATGACAAATGTGTCACTCTTGTCTATAGGCACATGACTCATGATGGCAGTGGACCTGTATTAATAAACCACCACATTGCATCCTTCTAATCTTGTCATTACTCAGAGTTAAAGTGACTTTAGTTGGGATGCACAGATAGAACTGAGGGCAGAACCCGGTCCGGTGATTTTAGAGAGATACCTCTACCTATTGGCAGATATCCACAAAGCCATATTAAAAAACAGACGCTAATAAAAAAGGTATCCATTTTCTCATAGCTGAAATCGCTTTCCTTTCAAGTGCATATGGTAATTTAATGGTTGCAGTTTTACTAATAGTGTTAAAACATGACAAATTAGAACAAACTGGAGCCAGCTAAGAAGGTGTCTTTTTAAGTCATAATAAATCTCATGGCTAGGCAAACTGAGTTGGATAAAATAATAATCTACCTGAACCTTTGCTCAGAACTAAAAGGGAACTATTTCTGATGTTTAAATAGATCAGCCTTTAACATCTAGAGATGTGATGTAATATTCCAATTCAGATCACCAGTGAAAATGAATTTGGTGGCAATAATCACTGTCTATATCACAAAACTACTTCACCCATGACAACTTCTGTTCAAGAAAGGGGCAGGACTGCAAAAGCAAGGGTACATTTCAGGTCAAGAGTGAAGTTCATTAGGTAGTGATCTAGGAGTACTTCTGCACTGTAGCTGGGAGAAAGTGTCCCAGGGTGGGCAGACAGATTTGTGCCATTGGGGCTCAAGCTAGTGCACTAAACAATAGTGACATGGAGCTTCAGAGCCTGAGCTCCTGCACTAGCTGAAGCGTCCACATTGTAATATTTTTTAGCACACTAGCTCGAGCCCCATTAGTGAGAGTCTGTCTCCCTGTGCTGGGTGGATCACTCCCAGCTCAAGTGTAGACATATCTATTGGGCTAAGAACTAGAATATCAACAGTTGGAGATCATTGATCAAAATGAAGGGGCACTGGCAGTCCTGCATGAAAGAAACATGAGCAGCTCCTGCCTTCACTGAAGAGCTGAGTTAGGCTTGTATTATTCTGGTTCATACCTATTCTTTTATATCCCTATCTCCTGGTTTGGCTGGCTTTTGTTAGTATTACCAACCCTTCACTTTCAAGAGCACTGAGTTCACTCAAAACTTAAAATAAAATAAAATAAAATAAAATAAAAAGGTCCTGTAAATATATCCGAGCTATTTCTTACATCAATATAGCTGGTGAACTTTTGTTTTTATATTGGTTTCTATGAATATATTTCAAAGTTGTCATATATTTTTACTTCTCTGTATAACTTATGATGCATGCTCTTTCTCTACCACATTCCTCATAAACTTATCCAGTCTCTTTCTGCTACCCCAGGAAGCCATTAGATGCCAAGCACATAGAGTATATTTTATCTTTACCAGTCTCCCAGAGAAACAGAAATCATAGAATTCACCAAAGCTTTAAAAATTGTATGTACTCTGATGTCCAGCTTTTATTAGTGGAAACTTATTTTGGGTCCAGGACAAGTCTCCTTGTGCCATTCTAAACAAGCAGTGATTCCTTTGACAGAGGTGGGGATCATGGAAGGCATAAAGACAACATAGCTGGCTCACTTCCATCTACTTCCCTTCTTTTTCCTGAATATCTTTGCAGACATAGTGGGCATTCCTGGGTGGGGCTGGAAGCATGGCTGGGGTGTATCTGGCCCAGTCATTGTGCTCTGCTGATCCCACCTGTCAGGTGGTCGTTAGGGGCCCTCTGTAGCTGACATAACTTACATCTGCTTTAAGCTGCTCTAAGTTATACCAGGGACCAACTCAGTCCCTAGTCACGGCAAAAATGTGGGAAGCCTTTCCTCACCACTAGCCCCAGTCCTGTAGCAACTGCAAGTGCATGAGAATTACTTCACAGATTCATAGATTCTCAGGCCAGAAGGGACCACTGTAATTGTCTAGTGTGCTGTCCTATGTAACACAGGCCACAAAAATTCCCAAAATAATTCCGAGAGCAGATCTTTTAGAACAACATCCAATCCTGATTTAAAAATTGTCTGTGATGGAGAATCCACCATCAGCCTTGAAAAATTGTTCCAATGGCTAGTTACTCTCATTGTTAAAAATGTACACCTTATTTCCAGTCTGAATTTGTCCAGCTTCAACGTCCAGCCATTGGATCATGTTATACCTTTGTCTGCTAGATTGAAGAAACCATTATTAAATATTTGTTCTTCACCTGGGTATTTATAGTCTCTAATTAAGTCACTTCTTCACCTTGTTTTTGTTAAGCTACACAGATTGCACTTCTTGAGTCTCTCACTATAAGGCATGTTTTATAATCTTTTAATCATTCTCCTAGTTCTTCTCTGAATCCTCTCTAATTTATCAACAGCCTTCTTGGACTGTGAGCACTGGAACTGGACATAATAGCCGAGCAGTGGTTGCACCAGTGCCAAATACAGAAGTAAAATAACCTCTTGTCAATTTTCTACAATTCCTAACTTATTATTCATATTCATGACTATCAACTTCCCCTTTCTCCCATTCATTACATATTTTACAGCTGCCCTCACTTTTCCTCTAAACCACTTTGTTTTTTTAACCAACACAGCCTTCTTCCACAATTGTGGTTTTTGGGGCATCTAATAAGGTGTTCTTAAAATGATTCCCAATTATCGTTCACACTTTTCTGATGAAATACTTCCTCCCAGCTGATTTTGCACATAATTATTTTCAGCTTTGTGAAATTGGCCCTACTAGTCTGGACTTTATTTTGCTTGCACATAATAAAAGTAATCAAGTCATGATCACCTATACCTAGGCTGCTGTTAACTTTTAGTTCTGTAATCAGTTCCTCTTTATCTGTTAGGACAAGGTCTAATATTGAATTCCCCCATATGGGCTGCAATGTTTTTGAGTTAGGAGATTGTCATCTATAATATTTAGAAATTCCAAAGATGTTTTAGCGGCAAAGAGTCCTGTGGCACCTTATAGACTAACAGACGTATTGGAGCATAAGCTTTTGTGGGTGAATACCCACTTCATCGGATGCAAAGATGTTTTAGTACTGGCAGAATGAGACTCCAGCATATGTGACTCAAATTGAAGTCTCCCATAATCATACAGTTCTCCCCCCGCCCACACACACGTTACAGATAGGTGCATAAGGAGATATAGTCATCCTGTTTCCTAATGCAATTTGGTGGTCTATAGCAGACACCAACTAGTACTCCATCTTGCACTTTATCTGTTAGGACATTGATCTACAAGCATTCAAGATCATTTTCTTCCAAGTTATCTGTTGCTTGGAAACAGATAACGCCATTTTTGACATACAGTGTCACTCCTCCTCCCCCTATGCCTACTCAATCCTGCCTAAAGAGGTTATAACCATTGATTTTAAGTTTTGTTAACATTCCAGTTGTGTGAATTATCCCACCAGGTTTCAGTAATACCAGCAAGATTGAATTTATGCTCATAAATGAGCTATTTTAATTTCTCTTGTTTGTTACCCAGCATTAGTTGTTACCTAGCATTAGTGTATAAGCAATTTCAACTGACTAGATAAAGTCAAGTACATACTGAGCAAGGAAAAGATCTTCTCCTTTCAGTGCTTCTGAGGCTAATGTTCACCAGTGTCCACAGCTTGGACATAAATTATCATAGAATCATAGAACTGGAAGGGACCTCGAGAGGTCATCTAGTCCAGTCCCCTGAACTCAAGGCAGGACTAAGTATTATCTAAACCATCCCTGACAGGTGTTTGGCCAACCTGCTCTTAAAAATCCCCAATAATGGAGATTCCACAACTTCCCTAGGTAATTTATTCCAGTGCTTAACCACTCTGACAGTTAGGAAGTTTTTCCTAATGTCCAACCTAAACCACCCTTGCTGCAATTTAAGCCCATTGCTTCTTGTCCTATCCTCAGAGGTTAAGAAGAACAATTTTTCTTGAAAACTGTTATCATGTCCCCTCTCAGTCTTCTCTTCTCCGGACTAAACAAACCCAGTTTTTTCAATCTTCCCTCATAAGTCATGTTTTCTAGACCTTTTTGTTTCTCTTCTCTGGACTTTCTCCAATTTGTCCACACCTTTCCTGAAATATGGCGCCCAGAACTGGACACAATACACCAGTTGAGACCTAATCAGTGTGGAGTAGAGTGGAAGAATTACTAATCATGTCTTGCTTACAAGACTCCTGCTCATACATCCCAGAATGATGTTTGCTTCTTTTGCAACAGTGTTACACTGTTGACTCATATTTAGCTTGTGAACCACTATGAACCCCAGATCCCTTTCAGCAGTACTCCTTCTAGGTGGTCATTTCCCATTTCGTATGTGTGCAACTGATTGTTCCTTCCTGAATGAAGTACTTAGCATTTGTCCTTATTGAATTTCATCCTATTTACTTCAGACCATTTCTCCAGTTTGTCCAGATCATTTTGAATTATAATCCAACCCTCCAAAGCACTTGCTACCCCTCCCAGCTTGGTATCGTTCGCAAACTTTATAAGTGTACTCTCTATGCCATTATCTAAATCATTGATGAAGATATTGAACAGAAGTGGACCCTGAGCCGATCCCTGCGGGACCCCACTCATTATGCCCTTCCAGCATGACTGTGAACCACAGATAACCAGTGATGAGCTGCCAAAATCTTAACAGTGGGTTCCCGTCTCACACCACGAGGAGGTCGTTGCCCACCCCTGCCCCCTGGGACTCCTGCCCCATCCAACGCCCCCCGTGTTCCTTGATGCCCCCCCCAGGACCCCTGCCCCATCCACCCCCCTCCCCTGTCCTCTGACTGCCCCCAGAACCAGGCAGGAGGGTCTCGTGGGCCACTGTAGTGGGAGCCCACCCCACCCCTAAGAGCCAGAGGCACCTGCCGGGGGGCGAGGTGGGGAGTCCCGGAGTTGCTTACCTGGGGCAGCTCCCAGGAAGCATCTGGCAGGTCCCTCTGGGTCCTGGGGGGGGAGCGTAGCTGGGGGGAGAGCAGGGGGAGCGGCCACTCCTGCACTGATCACATCAACAGTGGTGCCTTAGGCACCACTCCCTGGGTGCTCCGGGGCTGGAGCACCCACGGGGAAAATTTGGTGGGTGCAGAGCACCCACTGGCAGCTCCCCGCCCCACACCCGGCCTCAGCTCACCTCACCTCCGCACCGCCTCCTCCTCTGAACGCCCCGCCCCGCTCTGCTTCCCCACCCCCCACCCCGGCTTCCCGCGAATCAGCTGTTTGGAGGGAAGCCGGGGAGGGCTGAGAAGCAGGCAGTGGCTTCCCACTCAGGCCGAGGGTGGCAGAGGTGAGCTGGGGCGGGGAGCAGTTCCCCTGCGGTCCCCCCCCAGGTTACCTGCTGCAGCGCGGGTGGCCCTCCTTGCGCGCCCCCGCTCCAGCTCACCTCCGCCTCCCTGGGCCTGAGCGGGAAGCCGCGGCCTGCTTCTCAGCCTGCCCCAGCTTCTCGCGCGAACAGCTGATTCGCAGGAAGCCTGGGGAGGGGGGTGGAGAAGCAGAGCGGGGAGGGGCGTTCAGGGGAAGAGGCGGAGGCGGAGTGGAGGTGAGCCGGGGGTGGGGCAGGGAGCTGTCGATGGGTGCTCTACACCCACCAAATTTTCCCCTTGGGTGCTCCAGGGCTGGAGCACCCATGGAGTCAGTGCCTAAGGCGCCACTTTTGGACGGTTAAATTTAGAAGCCCTTTTAGAACTCGTGGAACAACCGGTTTTAAAAGGGCTTCTAAATTTAACAACCGGTTCTAGCGAACCAGTGCGAACCGGCTCCAGCTCACCACTGCAGATAACTATTCTCTGGGAATGATTTTCCAACCAGTTATGCACCCACCTTATAGTAGCTCCATCTAGGTTGTATTATCATCCCTTGAAAGCTGTGACTGACTCTGGATACAAAGTGCAGGTCATGGCGGTGCTCTGTGGGGCCAAGAGTTGCTGTTGGAAGAGTCACTGAAGCCATGTTGGGAGCTTTAACTGCTTACATTACCTATGGCAATGTAATTCTCTACTCACTAGACACCTGTCCATTGATGGGACCAGAGGCACAGTGTTAAGGACCACAAACAGTGTTAGTTCCCCAAAGTTGTGTCCTGTGTATTATTAAATAGCTGGGGGCTCCATTTGAGAAGCTGTAACCTTCTTTCGCTCACTGTATGTCTGTGACACTGGGCTACCTGGAATCTGAACTACCTATGTGTTTATAACGGGCTTGCTCTCAGGAGGCTCGTCTAAAAAGATGAAAAATCCTGCCACTTCCCATGGGTAACAGAGGTTCTCTTTTAGGCTTGTGGTTTTAGAACTGAAAGTTGTGATCACTGTTCTCCATGTTGTATACACGTATACTAGCAGAGGTCTGGTGCCAGGTACCAGTATTACATCCTTTTTTAGATTTAGTAGTCACACACTCTAAAATGCTGAGGTCACATCTTAAGATGGTCTTTTTCATCTGAGAAGATATATTAATAAGCATGGGCACGGTAGGAAAGATGGCTCAAATGGACCAAATTGACTTAAGTGGGCTTACACCAGGGATGAATTTTGCTCAATCAGTTTTCAGTTTAGTTTTGAAAATAGGTGGAGAATCAATGAGCCAGGGAGATATAGAATGGCAATTATGGCAATTATGGCAATTATGGAATGGAATTATGGCTCTTACAATGGTGAGTTTATGAGAAATGGCAGAAAGGATACTGAGGCTAAACAAGGGGAAGGAGTGAGGTGTGGGGCAGAGACAGACAAGATCCATGATGGGAACATCAAGCCCATGTGGACAGGATTTAGATTTTGCATCTTGTCCACAGGAGGCACTGAAACTATACAGTGCCCCATAACATCATGCAACAACATTGGGTTAATAATAATTCAGAGCTAAGTGTGTCAGTTACTTTATTAGCAACAATACTGCCTGCAACATCCTGTACTTCGCTTGGAGGCCTCCCATCCAAGAACTGACCAGATCTTTTAAGATATGTTGAGAACCCTGTATTAGATGGTAGGGCAGCAGGCACAGCGATTATACATTTTGCTTCCCAGAAGAAGGTCTGTTGAGATGGAGGGTTATTGTAATAAGCGATTATTGTGAAATTCTGCTTCCTCCTACTCGACATTTCCTTGCTGAATTAACCTAGTCACTCTTCAGGTAGGAGGCCTTGCTATGGGGAAAATTGGATTTATTTGGAAAGGATCCAGTTATCTTTCCAGGTGACACAACAGCATCTCTTTGTATCAGCTTGGACAGCTCTGATTTATCTATCCATAAAGAACTAAAGTATTAGACAGAGCTGATTTTGTATTAGCTTTTGTAATCCTTGAACAGAAATAGTACAAAGATGGGAGATTAATTTTAGTGAGTTGGATAATAGCAAAGCAGGTAGAGAGCTGCAAGAAATTGTCAGTGTGGCAAGGGGAGGGAAGAGTTACAGAACTCAAAAACCTATTTAATAGTTGGCCCTGATATAATAAGAACCTCCAGGTACAGAAATTAAAGTTCATAGGAGAGGATAGTAAAACTGCATGAAAAGAAGGCTAAGCTGATTCTGTGCAGAAACCTGATAGATTAATCATCTACCATTTCTCATTACGATGCAATCCTGATTTAAGCAGAGACAACTCTGAGAAAGACAAATTCCAAGTGGGATATGATTTGATTGTTTAACTGATTACGATGAGATCCTAAAGAACATTTCCTTTTTGCCTTTCCTTACCTCAGCTTCTCTCCCTTTGTCACAGAATCTGACACAGGTCTTTACCAAATGGGGAATAAGCAGCCGAATCAAATACACTCTAATGCAACAAGAAACCTGTCTTTATGCAACTGTCCTTTGTAAAAGGAAACCTGTTTTCATGCAACTGTACAGGGAATCCTTCAGAAGCACAACCATTTAGATACATGGTAATAGGCCAGATTCTCCTTTACCTGCATTGTTTTTTCACTGGTATACTTGATACTTAGTCCTAATTTACTCCAATGCTAGTGGGAGAAGAATGAGGCCCAATATTTATTTGTTCGATGTGATCTGCACAATGGCTGGTGGAGCATGAAAGGTGATATTACAACCTTCCCATGGCCTCTGCTCTGTTGCTATATTTAACTGGACTATATCCTCAGCACTTTAAAAGTATACAGGGGATATTTTGATGTTTATTTTATCTTGATGATCAGAATTGCAAGGAAGCTAATACCAAAGCATTCACTGCAGCAATTTTACCCATCACTCTGGTCTTAGTAAACAGCTACTAATCAATTTAAAACAAAAGGGGAGGTGGGGGGACCAGGAGCTAGATTATTAATGAGTAATTAAATAGAGATTACAGATCTATTAACCTGCAGTTCGGTCATGGAGATTTAGCTGTCAGATGATGTGGGGGCTGGCTGTTTTAAAGGGTCCTGATGAATGCAGGCTCATGGGAAGCTGTCACAATGATGAAACAAGCTGAGCCTGGGATAATAGATTTATCTATTTCTACCTGGCAGATTATAATAGGATATGGAGTCATCCTGCTGATCAGCGGATATCTGCAGAAAGCTCATCACACAAAGCCTATCGTTAGGACAGAAGGGATATAGGTTTTGAGCTAGACAGGGTCTTAAAGAAGGGGGGAAAGATTGCAGATAGGGATGTAACTTGCAACAGCTTGACAAGATTTCTAAGATTTCTAAGATTTCTATTTCTAAGATTTCTCTCTCAAGTTATCAAATTATTAATAATATTTTCTAGTTGTACTGTGGAAATGCCAGAGGTTTTCACCCTACTGTTAGGGCCCTACCAAATTTACAGCAATGAAAAATGCATCATGCACAGTGAAATCTGGTCTCCCCACTGTGAAATGTGGTCTTTTGTGCGCTTTTACCCTGTACTGTTTTCATGGGGGAGACCAGAGTTATTCAAGTTGGGGGTCCTGACCCAAAAAGGAGTTACAGGGGGTCACAAGGTTATTTTAGAGGGGGGTGGTCACAGTATTGCCATGGTCACGGAACTATCAAAGTATTTACATCTACCTTGAAACCCTTCCTTCTGCGCTGCCTTCAGAGTTGAGTGGCCGGAGAGCTCTGAAGGCAGCGCCCCGCCAGCAGCAGCGCAGAAGTAAGGGTTTCAAGGTAGATGTAAATAATTTGATTGTTCCCTAAGCATCAGACAAATTCATGGAAAAATCAGTTGCCTATTTTTTGCACAGTGAAAAATATGTGATATCTACACTAATGTCTCCCAGGCCTGTCGGGTATCTTCCTACCATACAACAGCTAGATGGTGGGGTGGAGATAGGTGGCAGTGGCTGCTTACACGATTCCCAACTGAAGGAATTAGATTGCTCAACACCGTCATTGGCTGGTACACTAGGAACATGATTGGTAGAATTCCAGACCAGGGAGGGTTTGAGCTTATGTCAGCCAGTGAAAAACCATACCAATATTGTGTTATATAGCTACCCTTCTCCCATTAATGCTAGTGCAGTCTGCATACCTACTGCCATTAAAGAACTATCTGGAAAACTGATAACTGTGTAGTTCGTTCCTTAACATGAAGTTTCAGAATACGAATGCTTTATAAACAAATTAGATTAATAGACGTTAGGGCCCGAAGGCACCATCAGTTCATCTAGTCTGAACTCCTGGATATCACAAGCCATAGAATTTCATCCAGCTACTCCTGTAGGAGTTGCACTGGTGCTAAAACTGAAGGCAAGCCAGGCTCTGATGGCATTTAATCATATCTCTCCTAGTATGTTGAAGGTGAGAATCAGAATAAAATTCAGTGCAGTTACAAGAGTAAAAATATTTCAACCTCAGCAGTGCGCAAGGAGGCAACAGACAAATTTGATAACAATCCACAGAAAACAATACAAGAAGTTTCAAGACAAGACATGTTATTGCTGATGGGAAATTTTAGTGCAAAAGTAGGATTGAACTGGAATTCCTGGGCTGGAGCAATAGGTACACTTGGACTAGGTGTGAAAACAAAGAGGGGAAAGTCTACTAAATTTCTGCCTAAGCAAGAACCTAATGATAATGAACTTGCTATTTCAACAAAGAAAGCTGCAGAGGAAGTGGTTGTGGATATCACCTCATGGGCAAACAAAGAACACAACAGGCTTTGTACTTGTGAATTTCAGATGGAAATCAAATACGTTCTTGTACAGATCATTTGTGGCTGATATCAGATCGGATCATAAAGTAATGATAGCACCAATGAGGTTGAGGCTGAAAGAAATTGAAAAAATGACAAGAACTAAGATCTATGACATACACAAATTGAAAGAGCATCCCAGCACAAATGAGGGAGAGCAAATGCCAGAATTCTTAGGAGTAGTAAAGATTTTGATAGAAAGCTTGGAAAAGAAAAAAGCACTGGGAAGTGACAACATAACCTCAGAGCTGCTGCAAGAAGTGAGGAATACATGGTAAGTGATGAACAAGCTATCCAACAAGATTTACAGACAAGACCAAGTGCTGAGCGAATGAGGGAAAGCAATAATAGCACTGATCTATAAAAAAGCAGAGAGAGTGAGTACAAGTAGTACAGAGGAATTATCAGCTTATTGAGTGCACCAGGAAAGCGTTCACTGAGATGCTGTAGAGGAGAACAAAACGGCATGTGGAAGGAGAGCTTGCAGAGGAACAGGATGGATTTAGATCAGGACTAAATACAATAGATCAGCTACTTGCGATAAGACAGATATCAGAGAAGAACACAACCAAAACCTCTTACAAATGTATAGACTTCAAACAGACTTTTGATAGCATTTGGCAGAAAGGGCTATGACAAGTTATTAGCATGTATGGCATCCACAAAAAATGATCAAGTTGATAGAAAACATCTACAGCAAATTGATGAGTGGTGAGAGTAGGCAAGAAACTGACAGAATGGTTCAGGATGACTGTAGGAGTGGAACAAGGGTGCTCGCTATCACCAGATTTGTTCAACTTGATACTGGAAGGAACAGCTGAAATGGGAGGAGTCATGTTAGGGGGTAGCACAGAGCATAACCTTAGATTCACAGATGATATTGACCTCACATCACAGACCAAGGCGGATTTACAGGGAATAACTGACAAGATAGACAAGGAAAACAGAAAATTCAGATTGAAGATGGAAAAGCTAAAAAAATAGGGCATTTGGAAGACAAGAGACAGAGGTAACCATCAACGTTGGAGACAAAGAACCAGAACAAGTGTAAAACCCTTGTGAACCTTGGAGGACTGGTAAAGAACAGTGGGAATTGTGAATATGACTAGCTGCTGTATTTGGAAAACTCTGCAAGGTCTGGAAGACTAAAAATATTTCACCAACAATAAAAATCAATGTATATGGGAAACTGCCATGCTGAAATTGCTGTACAGGTCAGAATGTTGGAGTATGAGAAAAAAACAATGAATGAAAGATTTTGACTGCAGAAATGAACTGGATGAGGGGAATACTGAGAATTTCAAGATTGCAGAAAATAAACGAGATAAGAAAATGGCTAGGGCAAGAAACAAAGCTGTTACAGCAAATTCAAGAAAGACAACTTCAATGGTTTGGACACTTTATGAATGGATCTGGAAAGGATACCATACATGGCATCACATGCCAGAGTGCAAGGAATGAGAAACAGAGGAAGACTGAGGATTTGTTGGATAAACACAGTGAAGAATAACATGAAAAAATAAGATGAATGAAACCAGGAAGCTGGTATAAGATAGAAAGGGATAAAAAGACTTCTCTTGGCCCCATCATCACTGTTGAACTGAGGGAGGGAATCAAGGAAGACAACTCCCATGATGATCCCAATAACTTGTGTTGCATTAAAGCATATCTTCCACAAAGGCATCCAGTCTTGATTTGAAAACTTCAAGAGCTGGAGAATCCACCTCCTACTGTGGAAGTTTGCTCCAGTGGTTAATTGCCCTGACTATTAAAAATGTGTGACTTATTTCTTTTTTGAATTAGAAATTAGAATTAGACTTTAATTAGAATTAGTTAGAATTAGGCTTTAACTTCCAGCCATTGAAAGACCAAAACATCATTTTACCACCTCAGGGGTGGCAGACAATTTAAAATGCAAATCTATTACTAGCCATTAAGCAAGGCCTCTGCTGAGGGTGAGGAATTCATATACTTAATGCTGATGTTGAGATTATACAATAATATAGAAACATTTTTCTTGGAAATTTCCTCTTGTCAAAACAGGATCAACTTATAAAACTCTCAGTGCAGTCAAAGCCACAGTGCAATGTTTATAAAGGGGCTGGTACCCAACATCTTCCTAGTTTGCTCACTTCACTCTTCAGCCTTGATTATTATTATTTGTTGAGCAGTTTCATACAAAAATAACAGAAGAAAACACAATCCCTGATTTGTACAATAAAATTTTATAATCTACACAGACTGATAACACTGCTCGGACTCAGAATACAATGGGTGATCTTGAGGAAGATTCTGTCTTGGAGGATTTTTATTTTTCCCTCTCATCTCTTTCTAGATTGGGTCACTCTTTTTTGAGTTGTGCTCCATTTAGTTGGACCTCTTAGCCTACTCCCTCACCTTTGAGTCACTTGCTTTGTTCAAAGCTTGCCTTTTCTCTTTTGCCTGTGACTTTCTGTCTTTGATCTTGTCTGTGAAGATCACTATCTAGAAATGTATTGTATTATAATATATGCTACAGGTACAGGGAGTTTATTCCTCAAAGTAATATCACTTCAGTGACATACAGTGCCTGTGCTTCTAGGGCAGAATTCCTTATCTCACCATTAGATTGCATTGCCTACCAAGCCACTATCCCGTTGATGCTTTCATGGACTTTTCCCCTTTAAAGTAGGATCTGCTTCAAGGCTGAGTGTGATACACTTTCATTATTGATTCTGCTTCCACATTGTGTTTCACAGCGTTGCACTCTTATTGTGTTCAATAGACTGTGTCTTGCAAAAGGTGTTGGCTGGTTAGGGATGAGGAGGAGATCTTATGAGTTAGAAACAACAGGCCTGCCTCCTACCTGAAGCACAGGCTACCTTAAATTACTGTTAGGAATCTTGACATACCTGGTGTGGGAAATGGGTTCAGGAGTGAATGGTGGTATATGAACACTTAGGTGCTGGCTTAAGAAAATTTTAAATGCTCTTTACACTTCAGGAACTGTGCAAACTTGACTCCCCTCAAATCAGGACTATGTTGCAAGGGAGCCTAGACTCCCTTTCTATGGATAACACATGCAATTTGGTGATTTGTGTGATACAGACTGAAACTACAGCAGACAACAATTTCTAGTGAATTTCACTCCATTTTTGTATTAAGTTTGTTTCACTGAGAATGATCCCTGTGAACTGGCACCCAACAAAAGTTTGCACAAGCCCCTGCTATCCAACTCAACTGACTTCCACACAGGTTAAGCAATACGTTTCTTGTAAGTAGGCCAAATAAAAGCTCTTTATAAAAAATCAGGATGTCACCCATAAATATTATAGACTGCAAGGTGACCAGGATAATTTTGACTGTGTTCTAATGGAACTCATAGCAATATGGCATTATGGGAATATTATGTTTTAGCCAGGTCAGAATGAGATCAGTGACTTGAAATTTTCCTCTTTAGGAATAACACCTGGTAATTCCCATGGACTTCAAGTGACTTTTATAACCAGATACTCTATTCAATTACAGAGTACTTTCCTCTGGGAAATTGTTCCCCTCTGATCTATCATAGATCATAGAATATCAGGGTTGGAAGGGACCTCAGGAGATCATCTAGTCCAACCCCCCTGCTCAAAGCAGGACCAATCCCCAATTTTTGCCCCGATCCCTAAATGGCCCCCTCAAGGATTGAACTCACAACCCTGGGTTTAGCAGGCCAATGCTCAAACCACTGAGCTATCCCCTCCCCCTCAGCTATGATGTGCCCTTCAGTGCTCTGCAGCCTCCCAACATCCACCTGTAAAGATGAACTCTTGTGAAAATGACCGTTACCTTATGTTGGGACTGGAGAAAGCCTCAGATCAACCACACAGAATTGGGAGAAATAATTCCAAAGGCATGTAACAAATTGTACTTTCAGACCAAATAGCAGTTACAAAAGTGACATGCATAGATTACATTTTCTCTACCCCTGAAATATGACTTTTTGTTGAAGTGATTAATGTATAGTAAAAAGGGGATTGCTTCTCACTTGCACTGTTATCCGGTTTCCAGATAAAATCCAGTGGGCCATTGCTCCCCATTGTGCATCATCTAATCCTCCATTTCAACACATTCATCAGTCCTGCACTGACCTTTATAAAAACCATCTATAGAATTTTCTTTGCAGGCCTCCTGAAGCTCAGAAAAATTTGCATGTCTACCTCCAAGGGTAGTTTATATGATTAACTCCTACAAAGTTGTTCTGAACAGACTCTGATATCATCTTGAATCATACCACCATAGGAATTAGGAAACACCACCTTTTGTATAATAATGTAGCCATGTCAGGTAGTCCAAATTGGTTGATCTGGTGACCAATCATGGGATCATGTTTTGAGAAGACTGGAAAGGGAAAATGTAAGTTCCCTTGGGAAAAAAATCCTCTAACTAATAAACCTAGGCACACTGAACAATACTGCTTGTTGGGAGACACCGGATAGGGCACTGGACTGGGAGCCAGGAAAACTGGGTTCTGCTTGCCTCATGCCCACTTACCAGCTGTGTGACCTTACACAAGTCACTTCCCTTCTCTGTGGCTCTGTCTCCCCTACCATTATTTTTCTGTCTTTCTTGTCTATTTAGATTGTGTCTTTCTGAGTTTGTACAGTGCCCTGAACAATGGAACCTAGATCTCTGCCATCAGATCCTACCATAATACAAATAAAGAACAATTGAGAGGGGCACATTTGGTTTTGCCTTAGAGTCAGGGTGCAGAAATTTATTTCTCTCAAGTCACCTCCCTCTCTGGGCTTTACTTTCCGCATCTGTCAAACAGGGATATAATACTGACCTCCTTTGAAATCTATGGATGAAAAGTGCTATATAAGCCCCTGACCGCAGCTGAGAACCACTGGCCTAGATTCCCTCAGACCTACATACACCCACTTACCAAGATGTCTAAGCTGCTGTTACCTTCGAACATTGTACAGGTTTCTGGCTTTGTCATTTTGGTTTTAAAACCACAGTCACAGAGAAATGTTTATCTAGCATCTCACATAAAAGCCTAATGGAAATATGAAGTCTAAAAGGTACAGCAGTAAAGAATGACTTATAAAGAAAATCCTTGAATGGTTCAGATTGCTCTGTACAAAGCAGTAACGCTGGAAATGTGAGTGCCTTCACGTTTTCAAAAACCTAGACAAGGTAAAATCTCTGCTTGTTACCAAATATTTCTCTCAAAGGTGCAGCTGTTTTTCAGTAAAGACACATAGAAGGTCCCCTATGTATATTTGGTTTGTTTATACCTTTAGCATGTTGCAGGATGGTCCTTTGCATATTTCTCTGGAGTATGAAGCCAAACAATTGAGATTAAGCAACAATACACTTCACAACACAAAAGCTGTTCTGAAATATTATTTCTACTGCTGAATGTCACATTCTCAAGCAAATTCCAAATACAAAATGGGGGGTGGGAGGGAGAAGTAAAATGGGGCTACTATTTTTTGAAGATTTATGGGAAATGGGGGAAAGACCATTGCTGATCTGCATCGTCCATCACCACCTTAGTCATAGAGTAGAAGTACTGAAAACCTAACAGAGTATGCAGGCAGAGTTTTGATTGACACCACATGGGAGGTGTCATAAATATAAAGGGAAGGGTAAGCACCTTTCTGTATATAGTGTTATAAAATCCCTCCTGGCCAGAGGCAACATCCTGTTACCTGTAAAGGGTTAAGAAGCTCAACTAACCTGGCTGGTACCTGACCCAAAGGACCAATAAGGGGACAAGATACTTTCAGATCTTGGCGCGTGGGGAGGGAGGCTTTTGTGTGTGCTCTTTGTTTACATGTTGTTCTCTCTTGGGACTGAGGGGGCCAGACAGAAATCCATCTTCTCCAACCCATCCTAATCCAAGTCTCCAATATTGCAACCAGTATAGGTAAGCCAGGCAAGGCGGATTAGTTTATCTTTTGTTTTATGTGAATTTTCCCTGTGTTAAGAGGGAGGTTTATTCCTGTTTTCTGTAACTTTAAGGTTTTGCCCAGAGGGGGATCCTCTGTGTTTTGAATCTTTAAAGTATTTTCCATCCCGATTTTACAGAGATCATTTTTAGCTTTCTTTTTTCTTAATAAAATCCTTCTTTTAAGAACCTGACTGATTTTTCCATTGTTCCAAGATCCAGGGCTTTGGGTCTTTGATGATTTTGTAGCCAGTTGGTTAGGATATTATTCTCAAGCCTCCCCAGGAAAGGGGGTGTAGAGGTTGGAGGGTTATTTTGGAGGAAGACATCTCCAAGTGGGCTCTTTCCCTGTTCTTTGTTTAAAAAGCTTGGTGGTGGCAGCATACTGTTCAAGGACAAGGCAAAGTTTGTACCTTGGGGAAGTTTTTAACCTAAGCTGGTAAGAATAGGCTTAGGGGGTTTTTCATGCGGGTCCCCACATCTGTACCCTAGAGTTCAGAGTGGGGAAGGAACCCTGACAGGAGGTATTACACTTTGGCTAAAATGGCCATTTGTATATGCTGTAATGTGGCAGCTGTAAGCAGACAGTAGCACTGACAAGCCACAGCTGCATGCTGACAAGCTTTTAGGTTTAATTGTACACTGTTCCCATTGCCTTTATGGGAGCCACATGTGTGCAAGGGTAGAATATGGTGTTTAAACATGGACCATTTTATCAAAACTCATTAGAGTTCTGACTTTTTAAATTGTATTTCCTTCCCATCTCTACAGACTGTGGAAGGGTTTTGTGTGCACACAGGATCTTTCTCCTTCATAACCATTCCTCTCTTGCAGCCATTCAGTGCTACACTTCAGCATATATGGCACACAATTAGAACTGGCACTCACATATATGGCACTCACATTTCCAAACGGCAAAAAAATGATCCACAAAGTGGTTGGCAGCCTGTGAGTTAGAATAAGCCATTCTATGCACTTTTCACAAGCGTTCCCATGAACAGAGTGTTGAAGAGATGAGTGTTTGCAGAAAGCAAATTTCCAGCCCATGGCCAAGATTCATTTAATCACAAAACCATAATTGTGGAGGGGAAAATCCAGACGCCAGAAACTGGCCTGAGTTTCTGGTCAGGACCCTGACAAAATGGTTAGTAGATGGGAGAAACGCTCTCCCTTAGATTTTGGAAATGATCTATTGAGGCTACCTCAGACGCATCACTGAAATCACTTATGGGGGAATACATACACCCTTGCCCTGCAGAAGACAAATTTGAAGGATCTTTCCATCCCCAGCACCTCCCTACATTGATTGTGGTTCTACACAGCACGTGGGTAATGCATAGTCCCCCTAATGCAGACCAACCAATTAGGCAACAGAAAATATATTTTATGACTTAGGGCATCCAATCACAATTCTCATATATAAAATGCTCAAAAAATTGTCATAGCAAATAGTTTGAGAGCAGCCAGGGGCTGAAATTTGTTCACAAAAAATATTTAGACAATTGTTATTAGTGAACCAGGCCCCAATGAGCTCTGCATAGGTGGAGGGATCATCAGCCTCAGTGAGGCTGCGTGTGGCTCAAGGGTCCATCTGCACAAAGCAGGATCAGGGTCCAAATTTACAGTCAATCACTAGCACTTCCATGATAATGAGTCATCATGTCATAGACACCAGCATATGGAGACATCATAAATAGATAAGGCTGGAGACAGATGCTCATTACAAAGGATAGAGCTGCATTTAACCATGGCAGATGGATGAAAAATTAGCAGAGTAGGGCTAGCCCACTAGTCTTGATTTATTTACATACCTTTCTTTTGCGTGCATGCTGTGTTTGCTCCATAAAAAACAGGTATGTTTTCAATAACATAAAGATCATCGGTTCATTCAAACATATCTGGATAATTAATAACGATGGTGTAACAAATTGGAAAATATATAAATAGTTTTTTATGAGTATGTTGCATGCCCCTGTGTGTTTGCTTATGAAGGGTTACTTGCATGGAGTTAGTTCACAAGGAATTGTTAGAAGAACCAAGCAGGAATTGTAAACAATGGCCTAGATAAGGAACATCCCAGTAAAACACTCAAACAGGCAGGTTTATAGCAGTAAAGAGGCTACTCCTTGGCCCCAACCTTAGTGGCATAGCTGTTTTGCCAAGGCTCAGAAGAGAAAGAGCAAGGAGAACACTAAAACATTAAAGGACCCTAGGCCTAAAAAAGGGTGGTTGTTGAGTGACTTTCCAGAGACTGCCCAGGTAGGGTCAGCAAACACTGACAGGCCGGCAACAGGACACATAGAAACAGAGAAAGCACGATGTGGGCAGGACAGTCCTTTTCTCCTAGCCAGAGATGGGGGTTAGCTGGGCTGAGGAGAACTTACAAAACCCTCCAAGGAAAGATTATGGAGTAAGGAAGACCCAGATGTATTGGCCTTTTCTTGTTTTTCCCCCTTTTCTCTGTGTGCTTTGTACCTTTGAGTGAATAAATAAAGAATGCCTTATTTTGAAGATGCTGTTTTTGAATCACTTCAATGAACTCCCTATTTACAGGTCCACAGAGGGAAAGGGCTGACTTGTGCCAGACACAGTTGGGCCTGTCTCATTAACATGGTTAGGAAACAGTGGGGCTGCAGCTCAGATATCCAGTCCCAGAATGTTCAGATTACTTGGTTCCATCAGAGTGAGGTGCAGGAAGCCAGGCCTGTCACCTAAGAGGAGTACTAACGTGGGTCTAAGGTGCAGTTCACTCAGTAACCATGACAAATGGAAAAATAAATACATTTTTAAAAAATTGTATGAAGTTTTTCAAGATCCCCAAATGCTTCATCTACCTGGGATAGGATTTTCACATATTTAAGCATCTTCTAGAGCTGGATTTACCTTAACAGAGTTGATGTCGCTGTTGGTGATGATTTACAGGCTTTACTTCTTAAACTAAAGCTACTGGCTCTGACATCCGTGTGCATTGTGTGGGTAAATCATGATATGCTACACTAAACCTTCGTCCTTCACAACTCCCCCATAAAGAATTAGAATCTTCTTACTTATGACCCCCATCCAACATCCATGGGACGGAGGTGATCACCCTACCAGGGATAGCTTTCTAATTAGGCACTCCATAACTAGAGACTCACAAAGTCATTAGCAGATGAAGCTCCACTCAAGGTCCAGGTTAGTCAGCAAATCATTCTATTTCACTCTACTTCACTCCTCCTGGCACAAGAGTGCATTGGGGAATCATGCACTCTGAAATACTCTTGTTAATTTCTTTGCCAGATACAGTAATACTAGCCAAAAAAATGAAGCAGCTCTCGAAAAACTGAGTGCTTTCCCAGAACTGTCTCCCCCTTATGATAATATGATTTCCAGCTCTGTCTAAGACGCAGAACACTACATTAGTGATACTGCAAGTATAACCCTGAGCAGATTGGAAGTGACTAGAGGGCTCTGGGAATCAGGGGGAAGGAGTTGGGGCACATATGGTGTTCTCATCAATCCTTCTGGTCAAGGGTAGGGGCCCTGGCAGAGGGAAAAATATCTGGGTATGGCTGCATTGATGGTGTCACCAGGAGGGCTTTGGCTTCCTCAACCATGGAATGATGTTTTGAGAAGAAGTTAGATGTCTTCAAGTTGTCAGGGCCTGAAAAAATATATCCTAGAGTATCACGGCATCAACAATTATCTCTGAGAAATCGTGGCGGATGGGAGAGATCCCAGATGACTGGAAAAGGGCAAATATAGGCCTATCTATAAAAAGGGGAATAAGGGTAACCCAGGGAATTATAGACCAGTCAGTTTAATTTCAGTACCGGGGAAGATAATTGAGTAAATAATGAAACAATCAATTTGTAAGCACCTAGAAGATAATACAGTAATAAGTAACAATTGACATGGATTTGTCAAGAACGAATGCTGTCAAACCAACCTAATATTATTCTTTGACAGGGTAACAAGCCCTGTGGATGAGGGGAAGCAGTAGATGGGACATATCTCTACTTTACGAAGGGTTTTCAAACTGTCTCACATGACCTTCTCATAAACAAACTAGAGAAATACAGCCTAAATTAATCGGTGTAAAACTGGTTGGAAAACTGTATTCTGAGAGTAATTATCAATGGCTCACAATCAAGTTGGAAGGACATATCACGTGGGGATCACTCAGGAATCTGTCCTGGGTCCAGTTCTATTCAGCATCTTCATAAATTATTTGGATAATGACAAAGAGTACACTTATAAAGTTTACAGACCAGAACAAGCTGGGGAAGGAGTTTTGAACACTTTGGAGGATTAGAATTCAAAATGATCTTGAGAAATTTAAGTAAATAAGATGAAATTCAATAAGTCCAAATTGAAAGTACTACACTTAGGGAGGAACAATCAGTTTCACAAAGCTAATTGCTGGAACAGATTTCCTAGGAAGGTTGTGGAATCTCTGTTATTGGAGGTTTTAAAGAAAGGGTTAGACGAACACCTGTCAGAGATGGTCTAAACAATACTGAGTCCTTCCTCAGTTCAGGGGACTGGACTGGATGACTCAATTACAATCTTGTAATCATCATATGCCTTGGTTGGTTTATAAGGTTACAGTACAATTCCTAATGATTTGATGAAAGCAGCAGTCTCTACTCAGGAGTGACAGAAGAGCAGGGAATTTTGTTAGTTAAGTTTGAGGTGTTTTTATAGACCTCAGTGGGAAATACTTTCTAAAACAGGTTTGTATTATGCCTGGCTGAAACCAATGTCATTAGTCACTTTACTAAGCACTAAATGCACTCTTTTCCCCCCCAAAATGAAATTGTAGTTAATGTACAAAATACATATGAATAGCACTCTCTCACACATTCTCAAAAGAATTCCCCGCCCCTTCTCCCGCCCCTGCATTGTATTTGTTAAATGCTGTGTTAAAAAAAACAAGAAACCCCACAATGGCTTTGTTATAGTTGTATGCTTGAGTGCAGGGTGTACTGGTATTCAGAGCTATTTTAGGGCTTTTCGGGTTTAGCAAGTGCCCAAGATGTCATCAGGAAATGAACATCAAAACCGCTCAAGTTGCTGAGAGAATGGTCACTTCTTTTAAAAGAAGAGCTTTGGTCTTTTTCTTCTTGATATCCTTACCTTTACCACACTGCAGTACCACAAACTGCCTCTAGGAGAGCTGGAAAGGGGATATTATAGTACAGACAGAAAATATCATTTGCCCTATTCAGATGAAGAGTTCTGCTCTTCTCTTCCATGTCTAAATCTATTTGACACTGGCTAGCAATCTAGTTACCCCAATTGTGACTCTTTTTTAAAGGACCTACTCGAAACAGGATACATTCTTTCTTTTCTTTTGGTGTGTGTCCTTTTGAACCTTTAAAGCAGACACACAGAGGTACTTTCCTCTAAATATTGAGCAAGAAATGTTATTAAAATAAGGAAAACGCACAATTCATATAGTTATTGAGACTGATTCTCTTTGTGTTTTCTCTGCATTAAGTCTAGTTTTCCTACCTATACAATTTTTCTACAGGATAGTTCACCAAAAACATTATTTTAAAGCCTAATTATGAGTGTGTCAGATCTCTAGCATTTATTTATGTCTTGTTTATGTCCTGGCACCTTGTGTAAGAGAAGGATTTCTCTCCCCCACCCCATACCCCAGGAAGCTTCCATTACACAGAATAACTCTGAAGTCTGCCATCACCAGAGCAGGGGGTGAGGAATGCTAGACTTCAGCCATTCCTCCATTGTCAGCCCTGTCATTATAATCCAAACTGGGAGTGGGTGAGAGTTGAACATGAACATCTCTTTTGCATTAAAGTTCTCTTTGGGATTTCACTGTCTCCATTAGCTTTACTCCCTTTCCAGCTTACCAAGGCAATAGGAAAAAGGACTTACATAATTAACCAGCTTACTGTAGATGATGGGGATGTTAGTGTAAGTAAAGGCCTTCCCAATAGTAAACTCAGACTGAAGTTTTGTTTTAAAAGTAAAACCCTCAGGCTTATCTAGGTCACCACAGGTTTAAACGTGAACGTGTGTGGAGAGTGAGCCATCACCCTCTGACCACTGTTTAGTGGCCTTATAACACACGTGTCCATCCAGGTTCTGTCAGATGGCTGCACATGACAAAGGAATCATCATAACAACTAACACTGTAAGCCTGCCCACATAGCACCCTAGATAGCAGCTTGTGAATGGCAAGGCACTCAGAGCATGTAACCCAAAATGACACCAAAATATTCACGTGCAATTCCTCCACATGAGTAATGGTGGCAGGAATCATAGCACTGGACCACACACTAGCAGTATAACTAGAATACTTAGACAGCCCCTGGATATATCCAAGGGCTGCCAATATGGTCATGATATCCTGTAACACACACACTTTGGCTAATGTTGAATACAAACTTTAAGGTCTGACCTACAGCCAGCTACGTAGGGAACAATGAAGATGGTGCAGAAGTAAATTCAAAATTGATGCATTGGCAGATAATCAGAAAGGCAAGTTGGAATTGGGAGAGAAGCAATTGGATATGGCAGCCAAGTTGAGGACACTTTCCCAGTCCAAGTTTGACTAGTTCTCTCTATGAATTGCATTTATAATAAAATAGAGAAAAATGCTTAAGACTTAACTGGACCTTGAAACTTTCAAAGTGGGGACTTTAAGGATACCAAAGATAATCAGGCCTAAAGAATGATAGGACATTGTAAATTATTTTCCTGTCCCTTTTTGCACAAGAACATGTATTATATATGGCTACATACATGGACCCCCAAATTAAAAATTGTCTGATTTCCTTCCTGAGAAGGAGAAAGTCTCTCCAATGACATTCCTCAGGAATGATGACACTGTCACTCTCCAAGGTGAAGCTCACAGTCAGTGCTTCATTAGTAAGAGGGCCAAATATTTGGAACAACAAATTAGATTGCCCTCAGGGTGAAGTGTAAAACCTCCTTCTTTTGTTTAGATAGACATCAACTCAAAAGAAGAAGAAGAAGAGGGAAGGACAAGTGGAAGAAAAAGAGTTAGTGGCAAGAACTAGTCAGAGAAGAGGAGGGAGAATGAGGAAATAATTTTGGAACAATACCATGTGATATGAAACAGGAGTCAGACCTGTGACTTCCTTGGAAGGGAAGAAACAGACCAGGGATCAGTTGTGACTTAATATAGATTGACTTTCTTGGAAGGCACTCAGACAGTATTATATTGAGTGCCATTATAAGAGCCTGAATAGATACAGTTAAAGACACATGACAGATATATTGCCCGTCAATCACTTTTCTCTTGTCATCAAGTAATCACTCATTTATAAGGCGAGCCCTTTTGGCACAAGTATGCTTTGGCATACATGAGCACGATCATCTGTATAGGAATTACCATATTTGCAGAAATCAAAGCCCCTCCCCAAACATTCATACAAATGATACCCAATGGCACCATCATCCATGAAAGAACAAATAAAGCACTGGACTCAGTCAGAGCAAAACTCAAATCTAATAGATTTGCAAACAATTTCCTTCTTTTATTTGCCCAGTTCCAGACAGGCCCAAACTAGTCCATTATTTCTGTCATTTACATCATGAATGCATCAGATTCATACACGTGCTTACAAATACATTATAAGTTGTGGTTAAATGTAATTATGTAAATGATAGTCATTTGTTTGCTATATAGAGTAATGTTCCGCTGCTTTGGGGTCCAATATGAAGTGGTGTAAGTTTGAGCTTTGCAACTGTGCCTCTGTATGGTGTTGTCTCTCACCTCAAATTTAAAAAGAAATGGATCTTGCATTTATTGTGTTTTAATACCTGCATTACATAATTGGTTGTCCATTAATAATTCATGGAACATCTATTTTTATATCACAGTTAGGTGTAATAAGAGGAATGTATTTCTCTGCTCTGGAATATGTGTTAACTGAAATCCCAGCAGTGTATTTCCTTTCCTTTTTAAAACACTTACATTTTTTACATTTAAAGCCAGCATAGTCATGCCTCCCATTGGCCCTATGGAAGACCTTATTTATTGAACAAACTTATGAAATTGGGACTGCTAAGGGAGAGTGACGAGTGAAGCTCTATTAAAATGCCAATAAAATTAGGTAGCCTGCTTGTACCTGGGCCGGCTGTCCCTCATAGCTTAGGAGCACAGCAGTCTGTCTCAATTTCCCCTCTTGGACTGTTCAAGAAACACTTGCATTCTTTCCCATCCCTCCTCACCTTGTACTTTATTAAATTAACATTCAAACGAAAGTTCAAGTCCACCCAAAAGTCCACACAAATAAAAGGTTTCTCTTCCTCTTACCAGGCCTTCCTGCCTGGGGCTTTTCCTGCTTTGGCAGGCCACTTGCAGGCCCTAACTGGGTGGAGTCTCAGTCCTGACTCTCTGAAAGTACCTGCTCGCTCTGAGCAGTCTATAATCCTGGAATTTTTTCCCTTCATTGTGGCCTCCTGCTGCTCTTCACGGGGTAATCACCCTGGTTTCTCTCCCAGGTGTGGCTCACTCTGTAGGCTAGCTAGGGTTGGCTAGCCTCAGTCCTCCAGCCCCTAAGCCCTCTACCCAGTCACACTGCTTTAAAAAAAAAAAAAAAAGAGAGCGCAATATCATATGCATACTAAACAAAGTTTCATGTCACTATGGCAACAGATCTATGCCTATAATGTAGTTATCCCAAAGTACATGTATTCAGTTTTCTAAGGGTGTGAATTATACACATCTCTACCTAATATAGAACATATTACAAGTCACTAACGGGAGACGCCATGGAAAATTGAGAAGGATAGAATGTCATGTTCACATCATAAGTAAAAGCTCTGAGACTTAGATAGACAATGTACATAAATAATGGCTAGAACTGCTAAAAGATGTGTTCTCCTTCCCAGATTTCAGACGAGATGCCCACCTGGTCTAACATCTTCATGGTCAAACAGAATTTTCCTGCTTTCTAGATTATTACATGTACCTTTGTACTATGTACCATGAATAAAAAAATTCTCTACAGAGTAGGCAAATCAGAGCTATCGTTCACTTTAGCATATAATCAGTATGGCAGGCTGACAGAAACAGGAATAAGATGATCTGATTTTGTATTAATAAAAAATACAATATCCAGTACAAAGGAATTGCCCCTTGGGGCTTTCTGACAGCATATAACTCAGCTACTCTGGCACTCAGATACTATGGTGATGAGAGCCATATAAGTACATAAAATAAGATTATAAATTATTGTCCCCATTGGGATAGTGTGTATGCACACCACTGCCATTTACTAGATGGAGCGAGAACTGCTCAATGGTGTGTCATAGGCCTTATACAGCTAATAAAGATTCTTCTTTTGCTCACTTGCTAGGGGCCTTTTCTTCTTGAACAAGAGAATCTGAATTCTGTCCCTACTTGTGCCCTCATGTTCAGAATAGCTCTGATGTGCAGCATAGTGACAATCACATAGATGCAGGTGGCCACTGACTTGTTAAAATATACTGTAACAAGGCAGTCTGGATAGTCTAGCTGTTAATGCAGGATACTGAGAATCAGGGTTCCTCGTTTCTTTTCCTAATTCTGCCATTGACTCACTGAACATCCTTGGGTAAGCCACTTAAGGTGGGATTTTCAAAAGTGCCTGAGTGATATAAGAAGCCAAGTTCCATTTAAAATCACCCTGACCCTCTGCCTCAGTGTCTCCTTCTACAAAATGAGTAAACAGACCTGGCCCTAAGTGCAATGGTACTGGAGGCAACATAGGGTTGGACACTGTCTGCACAATTGTTCCCAACTCCTGTCTAGCTCAGCAACCCTGTATTCATCTCCTACTCCAAAAATGGTATCCCTCTTTCTGCTTGCTTGTGTGCTGTCCCAAAGGGGAGCCAGAATCTCCACAGAAAGAACAGAGTGGTTCAAGACCAGCTTTTTAGCAAATGACCATCATGGTCCCACTGCTATTAGGAATCCTTGTTAGACACTGAGCCATAGACAACAACCTGCAGCCTGTGGCTACCACTGAAAACTGAACATTGTCCACTTACAGTAATTAAATTTGTTATGGCATTAGTGATATTTTCCATTCTAATTGCAGATAATATTGGTAAAGGTTAAAATCTATTTTTAATGGCAGCCACTGTAGGTAGTCTATGCCTAAAACTGCTCCACTGGGTATAACAGTACTTTCTTACCTCAACCGGGGTATTGTGAGGCTGAGCTAGTTCATGTTTGTAAAATGCTTGGAGGTTTTCAGATGAAAGATTTTTAATTACTGTAAAATGAAAATATCTTTTTTTATAGTCTGGAGTTAATGGGTGATCCACTGTACTTTCTTCTCAGAAGGAAACAAAACTCCAAAGTTATTTTGGAAGCTTGAAAAGATTCATCTTCAGTGCAAAGAAATTAATTGATCATTGCTTAAATATAATAGTTCTGATTGGCCCAATATCCCACTATTAATCCTTTGAATCAACAAGTTATACAGAGATCTATAGATACATTTAAAGTGAAAGTTACATAAAGGCAGTTTATGCTGAATATTCTTTCCTTTATAATTGAACAGGGAACTTCTTAATCCTCATTTAGATCCACTTCCATGTGTAGAATGATAATCAGAAATCAATACATTCAAAAGCTTTCTTCACCAGGCCCAGTTCCATTTTTCACAATACTGCAGTCTCCCAGAGCAGCATCATTTTTTAGGCTAGGTGACACCAACAGCTGAGCTGACCCAACAGGGTGCTCCATGAGTGTAATCAACTAAAATATTCATTGAGTTATTCATTTATTCTGACTGTGTTGCGCCAGTCAGTTTTCTCATGGACTGTATGCATATTCCCAAGACTGGAAACTACTCCTGCAATGTGGAATGTAGGAATTTCATTGGTGGCCCCCGGAGGTCAGGGGGAGGGGAGAGGAGAGGGCTGCGATGTTGGGGGACACAGTGATTTTTTTTAAAACTTATCCTAACTAAAACATTTGTCTTTGTCTTATATCATTAATTACAAATTGAATAAGTAATTAATATAATTAAATATTTATTTTTAATGCAATGACTTTTTTCATCACATTTTATTTTTGTGAAATTAATTATGTTATTCAAAAATATTTACTTGGTGATATTATTCTTTGCAAGATATCTGTCATAGGCCCAGGCTTATTTTTTAGCTGTAATATAACAAAGTAATGGAGTAATTTTTAAGACATTTGTACCTCCTGCTAATTTGTTTTAAATGTAAAGTTAAAATTAATCTGTTTTCTTCATCAGAGTGAAGCAAAACAATGATAAATGACAGGATAAAACCGTGAGGACTGAATGGCTGATAAGACCTATAGTGGGATACAGTCTTTATATTCTTAGGTTGCTGGTTTGGAGTCATTTAAAAAATGTACAGTAAAACCTGTCTTAAAAACCACCTCTGAAGAGAGACCACCTGTCATGAGCGACTACTTGGAGGCCATGGAACACCACTGTTCTCTGAAGTGAGCTGTAGCTCACGAAAGCTTATGCTCAAATAAATTGGTTAGTCTCTAAGGTGCCACTAGTACTCCTTTTCTTTTTACTGTTCTCTGATGTGCAAACCTTTGAATAAAGACCACCTCTCACAAGCGACCACTTTTGCTAACTGCCATGAGTGGTCACTCTCGACAGGTTGACTGTATGTCTAAGGGCTCATCCTTAGGTCATTAGTTCACATCCATTCCAGGTCAGTGAAAGTACAGTAGATATGGTTGTGGGTGTATTGGGTGTAATGATTTAATGGTTTTAATCCTGCTCTAATGAACTAGCATTCACAGCACCCAAGGAAGCACCATTGCTGGCTCTACTAAGCAGCCTCATAGAGTCCTAATTATGCAATGGGCATGGCCAACACACAGGGCACAAGCCAAGTTCTGCAGCTGCAGGTCAGACTTCTCCACAGTCTCTTGCCAACATGCCTCAGCCGATGTGGATAGCAATTCATCTCCATGCCCACTCAGTCCTTCGGTACTCTGCTGAGATATCAATTTGTTTCAGTCAAAGGAACATTGTGGTGAGATCTTTGGTTCCATATGATCCAGGACCCATGGTTAGAATGGTCCCAGCTCAGTATTGGTTCTGTGGCAGAGCAGCTGGCAGGATAAGTGTTCAGCAGATTGCTTCTGGCTTAGTGTCACATCTGGGATCCAAGTTCCCAGGGGTAGAAGACAAGAGCCAGAACAGAGGGCTGGGAGGAAAAGTCTGTCTGGAGCAGGAGGGGTACACCAAAATGAGGTATCTATCCTTGGAATGTAACAAAGTTTATGGAAAGTCTTAACATTTTGGTGGATCTGGGCTATATAAACTTTAATCTACCCTTTGTTCTGCTTGAGATGATAGTTTCTGTGACAGAGATACCTGCCCACTATATCAATTGGAATCAAATTTTCAACACCATTTAAATAGGCTACCAAGAAGCTGTCAGTTGGTAAATGACTTTTGGTCATTAGCAAGTTGGCATTGATCTAAACTAGTCATTTACAGTTGAAAGGCCCCATATCCTATTATTAATTGTATCTGCCTTTCAATTCTTCAAATAGAGCCATTCATGTGCTATTATGAAGATTGCCAATACAGTTACATCCTTTCCTACAGTGTCTATAACCAGTTTCTATTACCATGTTTGCCATGTCACTTGACAAACTAATTAACTTCCCCTGGTGGGAGAATGACAGTGATATAAGTAAATATTTGTACAGCTACCTGAGTATAAAACAAATGCACAAGTGGAATGAATACAACATGAATACAGAAAAATCCCTCTTTCCCTCTAGGTCCAGGACTGAGGACAACTGTTGAGAATCTGTGGGGGTGGTTTCCATTACCATGTATACCACACCTGTTCTGTGGAAACTTCAGTATGGTGTCTTTCTCAGGCACTTATCTGAAAAAAAGAAAGATTCTACTTTCAAAGGTATGTTTGCAGGTGAGCATCCTTCTCTCAGAGACCAGGTACAGGGAAAAGGTATCGAGAATTTGAAATGTCACAGCAGGAGAGCTCATTATGAGTAAGGACAGTAAGAATTGTTGGCCATCAGGACAGACTCAGAGCTTGTCTACAGAAACACTTAGCTCGTGGCAAGCTGGGTGTAAATCTAACCTGTATTAGCCCGCTGTGCACTGACTGACTGCATGGACCCTGGTGCCATGCACTGACTGTTCCCTACTATGCATTGAAATTGGAGTAGCTCAAAATGCACTAGAGAACTGTTTGTGCACCGCAGCAGAGTCCACATAGTCACTCTCTTCTCCTCAGGTTAGTGTGGGGTAGATTTATGCCTCAGCTTGCCACAAAATAAGTGTTCATGTAAAATAAGCTCCCAGAACCTACAGATCAAAACATATTTTAGCTGCGAGGGGCCTCTTTCTCTTCCTTATGACTCTTCCCCCATCCCTCTCCCTGCTTGAGCACACTACTTACAACATAACCATTCATCTACACCATTAACCAGACACTCCCAATGTCTGCTCAACATTTCCATTTTCCTTTTAGCTAACTTTCAAGTCTCCCTGTTGCTGGTGAGATGAGTGTGAGGGAACTGTCACTCAAAATCCTTTCCTCTCCCTGCAGCCAGTCTTCGTGAGAGCGAACAGAATTCCAGCCTCAAAAGGTTCCTGCTGTTCTTATTAAACAGTGTCTTCCGCTGTTTTTTTAACTGAAAAATAGATTATACTAGAATTTGTGTGTGTGTGTGTGTGTGGGGGGGTTGGTTTCCATGTCTGTAGACAAATGAGAATGCGTGAGAGAGGCAAGGGAGGGGGACAAGATGGGTCTTTCAAATGAAAACTGTCTATGGTGAAGCAACTAAATTTTCATTTTATCTATCAGGCTATTAATAAATATTCATAATCCTATTAACTGAAGCCACATGAGCTAAGACATTTCTGAGTCCTCATAATTCAAGCTTTGTATCTACTCTTCACCCACTACTTCTTGAATCTATTCCTAATCAAAGAGTCTGCTTTCCCAGACATCACCACTTAGAGAACATTATTACAGCCCAAATAAAATCAGACAAACACTGATAAATGTAGCCAGCTTGTGACTGGGATTTTTTTCTTCTGTAAACAAGTATTTTGCCATGCAGTGGCATTGTGCAGATTACAGGTGTAAAGGTCTCGCAGTGTTTGTTATTGTACCATGGATTTACATCTGAACTCATAAAAGCTGAAATCATTGCACTCAATTTATACAATAATTTCAGTCTAAATAGAAGGGACTTTAAACCTGAAGAGGCTGCGCTCTATAGCAACAGCAGGCTTTTTACTGTGACAACTGGGGTAGAAGAGATTCTCTCCATCCAATGAAGGAGTGATTTCTTTGTCAATATGTACCTAATAGAGAAGTATTTAGGGGCTGGACAGTACATAGATGGGACCTCCAGGGAATGCTCAAGAGATTCCACAGGATGTATTACTGAGTAAGCACAGACCTGAGCCAGGGCTCCAGCATTGGGAGCTAAACTGAAGGTACGATACAAAATGTGATCCTGAACATTCATGGTTAGAAAAGATAACAGGACTCCTTTTGTAAAAATAGGGTGTAAAACAGTTCTAGTGTCCCTGGAGAAAGGCACATGGGGGCTGTTAGGATTAGATATTCAGGCCTGTCGGTAAAGGCCTGTACTCTAAGAATTTAGGTGTATTCTTATCACTTGGCTAGTTATAGAGGTATAAAAGAAAGAATCAAAATCACTGTCTGCCAGTGTAAAGGTCCTTCTCTTACTGTCCTGATAATGCCTATCACCTCCAGAGAAAGGGAAGTGCCTAGAAAATGTAAAAGGAAACTTAGTTTGATAGCATCCTGTCTGGCAACAACTCACTTATCAATACTGGGATATGAAATCCTCACTTCTGTATTGTTTTGTCATTATAGTTCCCACTTTGCTATTGTTTGTCTGTATAATCTCTGTCTGGTTCTGTGATTGTTCCTGTCTGCTGTATAATTAATTTTGCTGGGTGTAAACTAATTAAGGTGGTGGGATATAATTGGTTATATAATCATGTTACAATATGTTAGGATTTGGTTAGTTAAATTTCAGGAAAATGATTGGTTAAGGTATAGTAAGCCCAACTCAACTTTTACTATATAGTTTGCAGTCAATCAGGAAGTGGGTGGGTGGGGGAAAAGGGAACAGGGAATGGGGGTGGGGAAATTGTAATCATGTTTGACTAAGGGCAGGAATGGGAACAGGGACACAGGCCCTGTGGTGTCAGAGCTGGGAAGGGGGACACTAAGGAAGGAAACTGGAATCATGCTTGCTGGAAGTTCACCCCAATAAACATCGAATTGTTTGCACCTTTGGACTTCGGGTATTGTTGCTCTCTGTTCATGCGAGAAGGACCAGGGAAGTAAGTGGATGAAGGAATAAGCCCCCTAACAGGGGCAACATTTGGTTTACCTAAAATCATCCTTGTGGTTTATTGACTTTCAGTGCACATTGCAAGGTGCATCTATTGATGAGGGGTGCTGCTGAGGTGGACTTTAGAGAACATTCAGATTTGCGGGATGGCAGGGGAAGAGTTGTGTATCCCATCAGCAGTTTATGTAGATTATGCCTACAACCTTTGATAGGTGCTCCTTTTAATTTTTTATAAATCTAAATCAATCAGTGAAATAAAAAAGTTTGAAATAGAGACGTTCACTAACAGCTGTATAGTTGCTGGCTCCGAATGACTGCTGCGTTGCCCTCCAGCAGCAGTCGGTGTGGGTGAGTATTCCCATTTTAGAGATTGCGTTCTTCAATCCTTCATAGATGCGCAAAATTAGGGGACTAGGGGGAACACAAGACATTCATAAAATGCTATTAAAGGACTTAAAAAAACAGTATATACTATTTAAAGGGAAATTTGAATTTCTGGAGAATAGTAATTAAAAAATCAAGTGGACAGTGTCCTTTTAATTGTCAGACCTCTTGATGTGCTGCTGTGACATAATTCATTGCTTTACATCCAAAAAGTACCAAAACATTATATTCCTCAGCCAAGCATTCATTCAACATGTTTTCTTACTACAGACATCAAGGAACATAATTTTCTATTATTCACCAATTGCTACTACCCACATATTTAATCATCCTAATAAATTTTCGCTAAAATCACTTGTGATATGTTGAGCAAAACTTCAAGTTTCACCTGTTGCTTTTAGTTTTTGTACATGCACATTCTCATTTGAAAGTCAGGCTACAGTTGGTACTGATTGTGTGAAGACCTTTTTGAAAAGGTCTTAAAAATATTTAAGGGTCTAAAAGAGAAATATGTTCTTGTGTTAAAGGCCTAGGACTGTTAAGGAAAGCAGGCTGGATTGAGTAAACTGTGCCAGTACATTCCCAGGAGAACTACTGAGTTCATTTGAATTACAGCTGGTGCTGACTGTGTGCACCAACAGCAGGAGGTTTGCTGCAGGATTGGCTGCCCTCACCCTGGATAACATTTTTGTTATCTTCCATTTCAGCATTTTTGTGCAGGTTATTGTGAGTCTGAGGAATTAACTACTTAGCACAGAGGAAAATCCTGGGATTTGCAAGCACTGAAAGGTATGATGCTTTGTGGCTGAAGTCATGGAAGGGAAAGACATGTTGCATGAGCTTTGTTAACACCTTGAGAACAGCGTTATGACTTGGCACTCAACACAGCGTTCAGAAGAATAAAAAGTTTCATGGAAGAAGCATTTGGAGAAACAGTCTGCTGTGGTATGCGCTAACAATGGAAAGCATTAGATGGTCTAAAAAAATAGTGCAGAACAGGGCTGTGAGGAAACAGTGTTGCATAGTACATTCCCACAGACCATATGACCATGTTTAGAGCCACAAGTATGACGCACAAATCCAGTGACCCCCCAGAAATTCAATAAGTGCTCTTAGCCAGGCGAAGGATGGAGAAGCTGTCTGTAAAAAAATACAAACAAACAAAGTACAATGAGAAAAAGTAGTAAAACGCCTGGCTGGTAAAGGCACATAAACAACTGCTTGCTGGAAAAGCAGGAACTTAGAGTCCATGCGGACAGCGCTGCCACTAGAAACAGGAAGTCCATAAAAGGTAACCAATCTCAGACAGACCACAGGCCACAAGGGAAGCATGCAGGACAAAACACTGGGTCCTGGGCCCAGAAGCCTCATGCAGACAGCCCAAGGGGAGCAATAGACTCTAACAGAGGGGTATGTATTTAGAACAATGGACAGAAAAAACCAGCTACAATCTGTGATATGATGAAAAGTATTCACATTTCCAGGCCTAGGCAGTTGCACACATTTTCTGACGGCATGCTTTTCCTTCTGGATAGTGTGCCGCCTCCACAGAGCCTCACACAGTTCCAGTCATTTCTCAGTTGCAATTTAGACATGCCCAAATGGCTTTTTCCAGCTCCTTGTTTATGTGGGTCTTCGAAGGCATGATGCTGTGCTTCTTTGTTGTTCTCTGTTGATCTTACCTGCCTCCCCAGATCTGTTACTTACATGTTTTTCTCTCCTTGACAGTATGATATGACCATAAAAGAGAAGAGAGGTGGGAGTTGGGTTACTGTTTGCACAATTGTTTTTGTTTTTTTTTAAATAATGCAAGACATGGCCAAGGAGGTGAGATTTTTTTTTACGCATTCAATTCATGTTATTAACCCTGTGATATCCAGAGAATGACAAAAAATACAATAGAATTGAATAAAGAAGTCCAGTGCCAAGGCTCCAGGAAACACATTTCATTCCCTTAAGCAACTGAGAGCTGATCACAGCTCCACTAACTCAGTCACAGATATACACAGGAGCAGCCCAGACATTTTCCTTTTGGTACAGGGTCTGACACACACAAAGAAGCTACACCATCAATCTTCTTATTCCCTCTTCCCACCATCCTACAGGTCAGGTCCCTGCCCTTCATGTATATATTATTCCATAAAACAACAAAGAATCCCTTTTCTTCTTTGCAGCACTTTTTCAGGATATTAAGGAAGATAAATAAGGCTAAGAAGACTGAATAAGAGGATTAAAAAAGTAACTGCATTTCTGATGACAATGGATTAGAAACATCCAGCGTTTTGGTGAGCAGATGGTACCTGCCCACGTGATCTGCTCTTCAGCTCTACTTAGGTAGGAGGAAAACACAGAAAAGAAGATCTGAGTCAACAGTTCTCCTTTGAGGGTCTCTTTTTAGCCTCTCTCTGCTTATGAGTAAGTCAAGATATTTCCAAAAGGAAAGCCATCAATAAGAGAGGCATTCTATGCATTTTCCACTTAACTATAGCTTTTGTGAAACATACCATAAAATGATGTGCTAAATTAAACTTTTATTTATAATGCACCATCATTGCTGACTTGGGCTGGACCCTGCTTGTTTCCAAAAGCAAACAAGACTGGTTGTGTTGTGCCTTCAGGGTCTTCAGTACTCAGTTGTCTTTACTTTAAGTGTCATTCTGTACCAGTCAAGCATATACTTCTACTGCCCTTTTTGCAGATGCGAAATCATTTTGTGTTGTACAAGTGTTTTACATCAGAGAACTCTCTGGGTTGGCTGGATTTCGGTTAGCTCCATCCTTCCATGGTCTCTCAGTCACAGCTACAACTGAATCATCCCTGAAAGCCAGCGTGCACTTAGCCATCAATAACTCTGACTTCCACCCACCCAGAGGTTTCAAGAAAAGCTAATGTCGCTCTCTAAGGACAAGTATAATACTATAAGGTGAGAAGAAAGCCCTGTGCTACTGAACTTCCATGCAGCTCCCCGGAATACCAAGGAACATATTAATATAAAACTGTTTCATTCATGTTACACTAGACATAAGTGTCTGTGAGAGAGTGGGAAACACACAAAACTGTCTCTTCCCAAACACTTTAACCTTCCAGGAAGGAAATGCAAAATAATTAAGAGTTAATGAAAGATAATTAAGAGTTAACAATGCAAATTGCAATACAAGGAGAAAGTAGAAACAGCACAGCACTGTACTCTGTCACTCTGACAGCAACAGGACAGAATTATGATGAAGAAATAATTATGATGTGTAAAGAATCTGAAAGGAAAAAACGAACATTATTTAATGAACTGAGGAAACTACATGTGAAAGGGAGAGAAAAAGACAAATTTAAAATGAACTGTGCTGGGTACCACTTTCTTTCACTTACTTTACATTGCTTACAGTAGGCAACATTTACTACAAGCAAGGAAAAATAAAAATGTGATTTTTTTTTATACAAAATAATGTGTGGGATTCAGAGTTCTAGGGGCTTATTGACCTTAAAAATCAAGGACCAAATTATCAGCTGACCATCCAGCCCAGAAATCCACAGAGATCTTTTTCCTACTCCATACATGCCAAACCACTGTCTGGAAGATGTGGGCACTGAAAAGTAACCAATGGAAGGCTGTTTCATCAAAGTGATTGCATGCACTTGCAGTCAACACACAGGCCTAGAAACATTGTATGAGTTCTAATACCCAATGAGCCACTGAATCATTCTTTGATTTCAGGCAAATCATTTGATCTTTCTGCGCCTAAGTAAACTCAGCTAGCAAAAAATTAGGTACAAAAAATCACTGATAATAACCAGCTGTTGTATCTGAACTGCTTCAGCTTTCCATGCATACGTAAATTAACATCCACAATGTCTAATAAAATATAAACAGAAAGGAAGACAGAAAGAAATGAAAATTGTCTGGATTGAAGGCAATCTACCAAAGTAGTGAAATGAATTAGGGTTGGGCAGGTTGTAAATTACTGATCATTCTGAAGCGTCTTGCATAATAATGCAACAGTACTACAATACCCAATGGGAAAAATAATACTGTTATATGATTTTGGGGAGCTGGTAGTGGAGCTGGTGACGTACAGTTCGAGGAGGACATGTGTCCAGGTTTTAATGTTGCTTATACTAGTATAAACACAGAGTAACTCCATATATTTTAACGGTGTAACAGATACAAAATAAACCTGATTCATGTAGTTTCCTATTAAGTTTGATTCCAGTCCTGCAAACACTTGCGTGTGCTGAAGTATTCTGTTGGATCAGGCCTTAGTCTATAGGCAGATTTGTGCAGAAAAGCAGATTGGGAGGCTGCCAAAGAACTGCTTTAGAGCTGGTTAACCTGCTGTTTTGAACCTCATAATTTCTCAGGCATCCTTTGTTTGTGGTGTTTGTTTTATAAAAAAGTTGGATTCTCCACAGAGGAGACAGCCAACTACTGGGACTGCACAACAAGATACCAGCATTGGCCACGTTGCTCAGAGCTGGATTCCACTAAAGATTGAGGCTGGGTTGGCTCAGCACCAAAAGAATCTGAGGTAAAACCCTTTCTGCTCTCACTCCTAAAAAACCAAAGATGTTGTCACAGATCCTAGCAAGTGCCCCCTGGGGCAGATGGGAGGGCAATCCAAGCTTCTGCTGCTCTGGATCCTGTGGGGGTACCTTAAGCTCTGAAGGCTCAGCAGGCTGCAGCAGTGGTTCCTCCCTTCACCTCTGGGCGCTGACTCTCCGTCCGCTATCCCGTCTTGGAAATGGGGTCCTCAACTGACCTGCCTAGGCCCCCAGTTACTTAAACACAGCCCTTCTCCCAGAACTCCAACCCAGAAAGTGTGAACGTTTGATTTAGAGTTTAACATAGGGGCACATAGCTGTTATAAAGCAATCAATGCACAGACACTTTGCACACTCTAAAACCTTTATACTTTATTATACGTAAATCACACAAAACAGTAAAAACTACATGCATGTCCCTTTCTAGCTCACCCTTTCCTTGGGACTCCTTAGAGACTATTAGTGTCTCAGAAAACAGGCAGAGAGGATATCCCCGGCCTCATTCAGACTGTTACATGGTGAGAGGTCTCTCCCTTATGGCATGGAGAAAGTTGTTTCCAAGCAGAACAACTTCTGCCCTCTGTAAAGCCTTCAGCCGCCTGTGACAGCAGCCACCACTGCCAGCTTCCCCACAGGAACACAAACTTCTGCCAGTTATGGTGCCAAAGTGATTATTTCTCCTCTGCTAAACCAGTTCTTCTGGGCAGGGACTAGTCTTTTGTCTAGAGTGAATAGATTCTCAATGATTGGTACTAAAAGTCAGCTACCCTCTATTGTTATTCATTTCCCACTGGCTTTTGGAATCTCAGCCCAATAAGGAGACAAACAGACCATAGAGAAGGGAAACGGCTGCACATTCAAATGTATCCTGCAGCTTGAGAGAGGCACATAGCATTCATAATCTCCCACAGCATTCATTTTCACAGACATAGTCCCAATCATCATAGATGTCAACATAGTCAGTTTTATCAAAATGTAATGGCTTTAGAAGATTCCAGTGAAATAATCTTGCGGAAAAAGTGTATCAAGATGTCGTGAAAAGTGTTGGAGAGAGATTAGTACTTTATTCTAATGCAAATGTGAGATGTCAAATATAGTCATATAGCTACTGTGCTTTATTAATATCAGTTGACTTTATTTTTTCAGCTGTATTTTTGTAGCAGTGCAGCTACAAAGTGATCTCTTGTAAAATCATGAGCTAACCAGAAGCTAATTCATGACTGCTGTACAGCATGGGGATTCCTGCTCCAGTAAACAATCTGTATGAATGGCTGGAGCCTCAGGAAAATTAAATGGATAAGAGAGGTGCAATAGAGTGTGAGGGGTTAATGGGAAATCCATGTGGCATTTTAAAATGCCAGACAGCAAAAAAGGTGATTGAGTGCGTTAAACCAGAAATAATACATTGTCCTGTTTATTGATGATGGCTGGATACAGTGTTATAGTCCTTAATACAATGATGACCTTGACATGTCACATCTGTATAGCAAGGCATTCCTTATTGTATCTTCTTGAGATAAGACCATCTGTCAGTTCATTGCAGCAGTTGTAGAGGAAAATATGTACCAGGGCTTATTATTTGACATACTGTTGACAAAGAATTCTTGACTGGAGGGAATTTCCTGACTGTAGAAAAAACAGGATACTGCACAACTTAAGAGACACACAGCCCCCTAATGAGCACTATGCCCAGCTGTGGAGGAACTTGCTCAGAAAACCTGCTTTTGGCCGAGAGGAAACCCCAAAAGGCTAAAAAGGAGGAGTAGATGAAGAGAGAGAATTCAAAGTACAGGCATCCATATTGATTTAGGCAGATGTGACAGAGACAAACAGGGCTTCCCAGGAACAAAGTAAATGTTAACTTGTGATATGTGTGTCAGCCTGATCTAGGAGAAAGGTGTCATACCTGAGCCAAAAAAAAAAGGTATGTAAATTGACTTTCTCAGATATGTAGATAGCAGTAAGTGAGAGTTGTTCCTTGAAGTGGGTTAGACTGGAAGAATCTAGGTATGAGGAAAGCAGTTCAAAGAAAATAGAAACCATCCCACATATTCATCAAAATCTCAATGTGAATCTATAAAGTTTAACACTTTTATCTATTTTTCACTTTCACAGTCCTCTAAACTTCTGAGTTCATCCTCACACCAGAAGCTGAAATGCTGAAATGTTAGAAGGGACTGTTCTTGCAGCATCCTTTGTCTGCCCGGAAGGAAGCAGCTGGACATCTTATAGGAACGCCTGTTTCTGTGAGATTTCCAACCAAAGATTGCAGCCTCAAGGAATTTGGATAGTTCATATGAGCATCAGAAATATTGGAAGTGATTATCCAAGCCAAAGCTCTGAAGCTCATCCATCACGACTTGTTATGCACAATTTTGTATTCTCAAACACGTTCAGTTCTTTCCTGGTTCTTCAGACTGTGATGATTAAGTAGATCTTTGGCTGCTAAAGGTTGAGTGCCACTGGTCTAAATAATAGCTAATAATAGAAATGTGATCGAGATGTGTGAGGAACAACTTGCTAAAATTAATTTCAGAGCACTTGATTTCTTGTGGATTCAGCAGCCTCCTTTTCCTTAAAGGAGAGTATTCCTTTAAGTAGAATAGTTTGAGTCTGCTTATGCTGCTGTAGTCATAAAAACAGCCTTTGAAACACTGTGTGTGTGTTGGGGTGGGGGGGTAGTAGGGAGACTTGAATATTAATTTTTTGTTCGTTTTTGAAGCAAAAATACAGAGTAGAATATCTTGAATATTATTTTTGCATCATGTAAGAATCTTATGATTTTCACTCCTGGATGATGATGATGATGATGATAATAGATTATATATGGAATCATAGGACTGGAAGGGACCTCAAGAGGTCATCTAGTCCAGTCCCCTACACTCATGGCAGGACTAAGTATTTTCTAGATCATTCCTGACAGGTGTTTGTCTAACCTCCTTTTAAAAATCTCCAGTGGTGGAGATTCCACAACCTCCCTAGGCAATTTATTCCAGTGCTTAAACCACCCTGACAGTTAGGAAATTTTTCCTAATGTCCAACCTAAACATCCCTTGCTGCAATTTATGCCCGTTGATTCTTGCCCTATTGTCAGAGGTTAAGAAGAACAATTTTTCTCTTTCTCTGCTCTTTGTAACAACCTTTTACATATAGATTACATACTAAAAGGTACGCTTTTTTTAACAGTGAGCGTGAACAAACTACCAAGGGAACTGGTGGATTCTACATCTCTTGATGTCTTCAAATCAAGAGGTGATGGGAAGATATGCTTTAGTCAAACAAAATATTGGTCTCAATATAGGAGTAACTGGAAAAAAATCGATGGCCTATATTATACAGGATGTCAGAACAAATTATATAATGGTCTTAAATGTATTAATTTTGGGTGCCTTGCTATTGGATGCCCAACTTGAGACATGTTAAGACATGGCTGCATAATATAGAATCAAATGGTGAGAAACAGCGGGATCCATTGGAAATCAATTTTAGAACACAAGAAGAAATAGCTTTAGCTATGAACTAAAATCTTTAGTTTATTGCACAACTAAATGAGGGAGAGGTGAACTCTGTTCACAATTCTTTCAACCTTTCTTCCTCTCTCTTTCCAATCCTCCTCTCCCTTGATCAAAAACTGCCACAATTGAAGACAATTACCAAATCTATTGACTTCAAAATGGGGGCAAGTTTGGATTCTCTATTCACAAACCCTTCCCTCTCTCACAGTTTTTCCTACCAAAAGGTTGTATAGACTTTTTCTTTAAAAACTGAAGTTGAGCATCTTAATGAATATGCACTGCTTCAAAATAATTGCTAACCCACTGTAATGCAATATCTAGGGATAGGTGTAATAAATCTTATATGATCATATATCATATAGCTGAACGTGCTGCATATGTAACCTATTTTAAATTATTTGTAATTGTTTTTTTTAATAAAAAAAAGATATACATAGACTGGCATCCAAAGGGAAAATATACGCCTCTACTTCATAGAATCAGTGAACTTAGACCTGGGCAGAATCTATGAGGTTATCTGATCCATCTCCCTGGAAGTGCAGGCTTGTTCCCTAGAGTATATTCTTAATGTTTGTCCAGTCTCCCTTCCCATGCAATAGAGCTTCTAACCTTTCTCTCAACAGACTAATACACCACTCTGTCAGGAAGTTTTTCTTCATATACAGCCTCTCAATGCCAGCTCATTATTTCCAGTAACTAGGTTTGCCAATTTTGGTTGGATGTATTCCTGGAGGTTTCATCACATTACATAATCTTTAATTAAAGAGTAATCCTTAATTCCTTGAGACTCCAGGACAATCCTGGAGGGTTGGCAACTCCACAAGTAACACTTTTCTTTAAATACTAAAACTACTTCTACATGTTTGGTGTTTACATTCTTTGAATATCTGTGCTCCCACTGTTGGTGTAAACCACACAACAACTATAATCATCTTGTATCTAGTTACAGACACAGGGACCACTTTAACAGGTTAGAAGTAACAGTTCAGTGTGTACGTGTGGCTTATCTGTCATCACAACCAAGTTTGCATTCCCATGCCTATCATACTGTCTGTGTGGCAGGAAAATCTGGGTAGTTATTCCATCAGGTCTCATCATGGATCAGAGCAGCCAGAGAACATGCAGCACATAGAACAGAACATAAGGCAATGTACTCTGAGCTCAGAAAAAAAAAAGAGCTTGCCAATATACATTGCTGAGGATCCTGCACACACTGGCAAAATATAGTGCACTAAATCGATTGCAGGAGTGCAATGTGCTAGCCTAGGCCTGTGATAAGGACAAAACACTCTCAGGGTTGCAAACAATATTTTAAGTAGAGTATTCTTATGGCAGGAGTCACCAGATGCTGCTATAACACAGTCTTTTCCTTACATCTGAGCAGAGTTCACTCTGAAGAAATACTGCATTGTTTGTTTTTATGATGCAGATTTTTGTGGGGACCAGTAAGGAGCAGCAAGACAGTTTGCTCTTTGCCTTCATATCTCTATTTCAGGTCATCTCTTGGAGCAGAGTTGCTCACTATGAACTAAGCACTGGTATTTGGACTGAGATTTCTGAAAGAGGAGTTTGCCTGTGTGCTGTTTGTGATCACCTCTGTTCAAGGACTGATATATAGAGTAAAACAAACAAGTTACACTAAGACATACCCAAGATTCCTCATCACTGATTTCTCCTTCAATGAGAAGCCAACCTGCAAGGCCCTGAAATTTGCTACCACTTGGTAGAAGGGTGACAGTATGTTGTATGAAGACACCTTTCCAGGCCACTGCTAACTGGATATAAATGCCATTAAAAATGTACTGTAGATAATCTATCATAATAATCTTTTACACAAGCTAAATATGTAGAAAAGATTATAAAAGCTTCTCTTCCACCCTATGTTCTGACCTTCTCCACTGCTCTTCTGTTAATTCCCTCCAATTTGTCAATATCTTTCTAGCAGTGAGGAACCCACTGATAAATACAATACAATGTGGTTGAACAATAACTCTCAGGAGGGAGACAATTACTTCTCTACTATACTTGCAGCCTTTAATTACATAGACATTTTTGCTACCATATCACTTGTCATATCTATTGTGCTGTCCACTATTAACTTCAATAGGACTAACTCAGATGTGTAAAGTCAAGCACACATATGAGTGTTTGCAGGAATGGACCAAAGTTTTTTTTCAGCAGCAGAGTTTACCAGATTTCTCCACCCACTGCATGTGTGTGTGTGCTTCATATCTTCCCCTCCCCTCCACGACCAAGGCATTTGCTTGCATTTTCCCCTCATCTGAATCTCATTGTTTTCTGAATACATTTCTAGTCTCCTCAAGCCCCTCTGTATTGTTTCATTGCCCTGACAAATATTTCCAATGCCTCACACAATTAAGAATCATTTGCAAATTTCATTAACATACTTGTAAGCTGATGGAACTACAGCTATGAAATGAAGCCGCTGATAGGAATAGGCTTTTCTCCCAAGCCTTTATTCTCAGATTTCAGGGTTCACTAGTTGCAGCAACAGTAACAAATAACTTTTTAATAAACAGGAAAAAAAGGAAAGCAAAGTCTAACTCAGACTGCAGCTCAGGCCCTCAGCTAGTATGGGGACATTCTCTCTCCTTAGAATCATAGAAATGTAGGGCTGGAAGGGACCTTCAGAGGCCAGCTAGTCCACCTCCTGCACTGAGGGAGGAGGAAGTAGTGGCTACAAATAGGGCTGTTTTATAAACTTCCCTGCCTTTCCTTTGAATTGCGGATTGGGCCTTCAGGCCTCACCTCTTCTTTAGTTCTTTATTTTCTACACCTGCAGGAGATCTGAATCAGGATTAACGCCTTGCCTGCTGATCAGAGAGAGCCTCTGCACCTGCTCTTTGTTATTGTGTCCAAAAAAATAGCAATCAAATTTGTCTGGCAAGATTTTGTCTTGGTTAAATTATAGTTTTTGAATGTCACAGTTCTTCCACGCATTTGGGCACTGATTCTCCAGTGATTTAGGATTTCTTTGTGCTGCTCCTGTGGCACAAAGCAGCACTGAAACCAGTGGATTTAATAAGTAGCATTTGGAAATGTTCCGGGCAAACTGTGCAATGTTTCATTATAACTAGACCTCTTTGGGTCTTTTAGCTCTTCCTGTGTCCAAAGCCAGGCTCTTTACAGCACCACTCTCATCCCTCCCTTTACCTTTGACTGTAGCTCAAGCCTATTTCTAGAGCAGGGTAAGTAACTGATGCTTTGGTTTGGCCAGCAAACTGAAAAATCTGGGAAAGTATTTGCTTTGGTTCTAAAAACATTTGGAATCTGTCAGCAAATTGGAACATTTTTTTTCCATGACACATGGTTTTGAATCCCCACTCTACAGCAGGGACTTGAAAGCAAGGTACTCCCCTCCCCCGAAGTGAACAGCCTGGTTAGAGGCTTTTCTGGAACAGGTTGCTCTCTACTAGAGGTCTCCTATTAGTGCTGCTCCATTTTGTATACATACTTAAATATTCTTTGGGCCAGTGAGCAAACAGTGGAGAATGACTCTCTGGCCTGGAGATTAAGGCGCTCAGCTGGGAGATCTAGATTCAATCCCCCTTCTCAGTCAGGCAGAGAGAAGATTTCCATACCTTCCTCTCTCCTTGACATCGAGCAGCATTAGAAATCCTGTTTAAGAATGATGTGTAGAAAGTTTGAGAGGCGGGTTATGCCCAGTGCCTCTCTCTCCTCTTTTATTTTTTTTAATCATGAGACTGAGTCACGGGCACTCAAAGTTACATAAATCCCAAGAGGCAGCCAGCTTGGTCTATTTTCAGCTGTGGTGGCCCACATAAAAAAAAATATGAATTTTTTGAGATATGGAAATGGGATTTATTCTTATTATATATAAACATTCCTTCTGACAGAGGGAAAAACGTTCATAGCAAAGGGGAATGTTTCCTAAAATATCAAATCCTTCCCTCTGGAGAAGATTATGGCATCACTGGATTCTTTTCCTGTTCACACAATTTATTGCCAGGTTTCTCAGAGAAACAGTATTATAGTTGCCTCTCCTTGACAGCAAGTGTCAGCATAGTTATCCTTTGTGTCAAGACAAAATGTTGGAAATAGATTAAGCTGAAGTGCTGCTGTCCCCAAAGGGCTATGACAGGAGAACTCCCCCTTTCCTTGAATTGAGACATTTTATTAAGGTCTTCAAGAAGAGCATGAGTTGAAAATGCCTCTGTCCTAGGAAGAGGCCTACTATGGCCAAGAGAAAAAATCTTCTTAGAAGGAAGGGTGTTTTTAGGTGCATTTGGAATCACTGTTGTATTGGTTTTTTACTCAATAGTTAGTGCCCTGCACGAATACAAAAATATGGATCCTCATCTGATCCGCATCCACTGGGATCAACTCACAATCCGACCTGTGGATCCACTAGCCGTCTGCTACCTGTATGCGCATCCACACCCACAGCAGCAAGCCGTCTCCCAAGGCCTAGCGATGGGGGGGAGCAAGTGTGTGCGTGGGGGTAGGGTCTTGCAGGGAAAAAGCAACACAAGGGTGGAGACTGGGGATGAGGGGTAGCATGGAGGAAAGGTCTCAAAGAGAAGGGGCAGCACGGGGGAGGGGGCTGGGGGGAAGGGCGTCACATCATGTGTTGCTCCCGGGAGGCTTGTGAGTGATGCACATGGCAGCAGCAGTGCGTGTTGCATCATGGTGGGGCGGCGGGGTGAAGCTCCGGGGGCTTGCCTTCTCCAATCCCTGTGGCAGGGGCGGGCCCTGCTGCCCAGGAGCCAGTGGGTGGGGCCCGGGAGCACGGTGAGGATCCTGGCGCTGCCTGGCCAGGAAGCGGCAAAACTAGTGGGTGCTGGACAGCTGTGACTCCGACCTGCCACCCAGCTCCAGCCACTGGCTGCTGCCACCGGCCCCAAGCGTGCTGTGCTGCCAGAGCTGGACGCCACGGGCCAGGCACCGCCTAGAGACCTGCATGGTTGTACCTGCATCCAATCCACTGTCCGCAAAAATGATCCACGGATAGCCGCAGATTTGCAGGGCTCTACCAATAGTGGTCTTTCAGTATTAAAATTATGATATCATGATTTGCTGGCCAAGTATGCTGATATCTAGTAGTAAGGGAATAAAGAAGCAACACAATTAAATAGGGCAGATTAACTATAAATCTGTCACATTCCTGTCATTCGGTTTGCAGAAGGCTCCTGTAAAAATGCCACTCTGGGATTGTTTTTGCCTATTTCACATTTTTCCAGTCTTGCTTTTTACTACTTATTTGTTTAATTTATGACTCTGTAGAACAAATTCAGATTTTCAGACTACAGATTTTGTATTAGAGATATGGAAATAGAACCAGCTGAAAAAAGATAATTATATTTTGTCAAAAACAGTTTTTTTCATTCTTGAAGAAAAATATGAAAACAATTTGTTTAAATTAAAAAAAAAATCAAAGAATTCATTTCACTGAGGGTAGAGGTGGCACTCACTTTCACTTTTTTGCTTTCTTCCCATTTCTCCAGGGGCCAACCCTGCCAAAATTTTCATTTGGAAATTTTGTCATAAAAATGATGAAAAAAATCGACTAGCTTGATATAATAAAAGGCTAGCAGCAAATCATTCCCTTTAACTGACAAGTGTACTAGAAGAGTGGCCAAAAAGTTGTATGTATACTGGCTAAGAGTATATTAGAAATGGTTTGCCTATTTTCTACTCTTTTCTACTCTTCTTCAGTTTCTACCCAGTTATGAGATTTTGCTAAACTGATCATTCCACTTTGGGAGGGATGTTCAAAACTCCTAAATGACTTATGAACGGAAGTCCCAATGACTTTCAACAATACTTGTGTTCCTAAGCCACTTAAGCACTTTTGAAAATCCCACTCATTGCTCATAAGGATTTATACCTTGTTTGACCTTGACTTGCCCATCTAATTCTTCATGCAAGAGTTTGAAAATATAATAAAGAGCCTAAACATTGTTTCTTACACCAACCTACAAGCTTTTGAATATCTAAACATTTAAGCTACATACATGGAGAAAAGTATCAGAGGGGTAGACGTGTTAGTCTGGATCTGTAAAAGCGGCAAAGCGTCCTGTGGCATCTTATAGACTAACAGACGTATTGGAGCATAAGCTTTCGTGGGTGAGTACACACCACACGATCCATAGTTTACAGCCAACCGCTGAGGTACAACCGCATTTGCTCCAACCCCTCAGACAGAGATCAACACCTACAAGATCTTCACCAAGCATTCTCAAAACTACGATACCCACATGAGGAAATAAGGAAACAGAGCCAGACATGTACCCAGAAGTCTCCTGCTGCAAGACAAGCCCAAGAAAGAAACCAACAGAACTCCACTGGCCATCACATACTGTCCTCAACTAAAACCTCTCCAATACATCATCAGTGATCTACAACCCATCCTGGACAACGATCCCCCACTTTCACAGGCCTTGGGAGGCAGGCCAGTCCTCGCCCACAGACAACCCGCCAACCTGAAGCATATTCTCACCAGCAACTACACACCGCACCACAGTAACTCTAACTCAGGAACCAATCCATGCAACAAACCTCAATGCCCACCCTGCCCACATATCTACACCAGCGACACCATCACAGGACCTAACCAGATCAGCCACACCATCACCAGTTCATTCACCTGCATGTCCACCAATGTAATATACGCCATCATGCGCCAGCAATGCCCCTCTGCTATGTACATCGGCCAAACTGGACAGTCCCTACATAAAAGGATAAATGGACACAAATCAGATATTAGGAATGGCAATATACTAAAACCTATAGGAGGACACTTCGACCTCCCTGGACACACAATAGCAGATTTAAAGGTAGCCATCCTGCAGCAAAAAAACTTCAGGACCAGACTTCAAAGAGAAACTGTTGAGCTTCAAGAAAAGGAGTACTTGTGGCACCTTAGAGACTAACCAATTTATTTGAGCATAAGCTGTAGCTCACGAAAGCTTATGCTCAAATAAATTGGGTAGTCTCTAAGGTGCCACAAGTACTCCTTTTCTTTTTGCGAATACAGACTAACACGGCTGTTACTCTGAAACCTGTTGAGCTTCAGTTCATTTGCAAAGTTGACACCATCAGCTCAGGATTAAACAAAGACTGTGAATGGTTAGCCAACTACAAAAGCAGTTTCTCCTCCCTTGGTGTTCACACCTCAACTGCTAGAAAAGGGCCTCATCCTCCCTGATTGAACTAACCTCGTTATCCCTAGCCTGATTCTTGAGTGCATAGTTATACCTGCCTCTGGAAATTTCAACTACATGCATTTGACGAAGTGGGTATTCACCCACGAAAGCTTATGCTCCAATACGTCTGCTAGTCTATAAGGTGCCACAGGACTCTTTGCCGCTTATACATGGAGAAGAATAACAATTTGTGGTGAAAGCACTGATATAGTGCTCAGGAAAGAAGACATGTGTTCAATTCCCTGTTCTTCCATGGTCTTCCTTGGCTGGTCTAGCCAAGTCACTTCATCTCTCTGTTTCTCAGTTCCCTCTCTGTAAAAAGGAGATGAGGATAATACTTCCTTTCTCTGCTTTGTCTGTTTAGATTATAAATTCCTAGGAACAGCACTGTCTCTTGCTGTATGTGTGTACAGCACTTAGTGCAGTGGGTCTCTCATCTTGGTAGGGTACTCCAGGTGCATAATACAAATGATAAATAATAATCTCTCACTTTATTGTGTGTATCTCTCCGTCCCACTACACACACACATACAACGTTGAAAGATATTAGACTGAATAGTCAAAACCTTCTGTGCTCCAGGCCACTTACTTTTCTAAGAGACAGCATTTAGGTACATAATTGTATTTCAAATTTACTGTACAAAACACCATTACCTCAACTTTGAACTTCTCAAACAGAATGCCTTTTGATATATACCTCAGTTCATTTGTGGTGAATGAGGAGGCTGCAGACAGAATACGGAAGGAAAGAAAGTGAGAGATGCTGTTGAGAATGGCTGGCAGATTTGTGATAGCTTTGTAATTGCACCATGCACTCTGAAATATTTAGAGAATACAGCCAAAACTTTTTAAGCCTTGCTTAGAAAAAATCCATGTCCTCCCAAGAACAGTCTGGAGTGGGCACTCAGTCAGACACAGAGAGTCTGTCTGCAGACCTATTCAGCAGACAGTAAAAGGTGAAATGGCAGCAATCATGTACTTGAGGAACACTCTGAGCAATTGGCTGGCTTAGCTGTGCACAGAAAGAGGGCCCTCACTGCAGGGCTGACAGATACACTGAAACCAAAGCAAAACTAGCTTTTCATAAAAGTTAAAGACCAAGAATAAAGTTGTCATGATTCTCAAACTGAGCTTAGCTGGATTCAGACGCACTGCACAATATCATTCTTTCTCTTTTCTTTTCTTCCTGCCTTTTCTCCCTCTTTTAGAGAGAGAACAGATATAGAAAGCCCTAAATAAGTTACACTCTATCTCTTTCTTCCACTTCACTGTCAATTCTGACTCAGTTGGGTCACTTTCTCCTTTTTTCTACCGAAATGCTCCTCCACCTCTTTCCAAGTGATAATTTCTCAAATGAGATTAAGTGTCACTTTATACATGCTCCATTTTTGGTAGGAAAGCTAAAGCAATGTGAAGCCTTACATCAGCATCCTGTGGCATGTCCTGTTCTGCTCTTCTTCTTGAGGGTAGACATTTTGTTCTCCATATTGTTAATACTGAAGCTTATTCTATACAAAGCTATTTCTCACACATGTTGAAATCTATATGTGCAATTGCCTATTGTGCAGGTTACAGTGTCAGGACATTTTTTTTTAATGTTGGGAAACTATAGCAATATCAAAATACAAACTTTCATCACTGAAAATCTACAATACTGGTAAGAACTCATACATTGTCTCTGGAATTCCAAGACACAATGTACTACAAATATATAATAATAATTAATAATAACAACAAATGCAAATATAAAGAAAAAAGAAGTTGATTTCTAAAAAAAAACCACAATAGGGTTTTTTTTTTTGGGTCATTTTATCATGCCCATCAGTATATTTCAGTGCTTTACAATTTGTCACCAAATATACACAATATACAAATACAATGAAATGAGTATGCAAGGAATGGCATAGAAATTCTATTAAGACTTCAGTTTTACAAACATAGCGCCTAATTCTGCAAAATGTATACACTTGTGTAACTTACCCAAAGATTCCTATTTAATTCAATGGGACTACTTTTAGGAGTAAAGTAACATTCATAAATGTAGAGAATACACTAAAAGGAACAATCTATTTTACACCAATGTATTCAGATCAGGATTGGATTTAGTAGTGTCTTGCTATTATTTCTGAAGCCCTGATTCTACACTTTGCACATGGGTAAATAACTACACCAGGGATCTGATGATTTGTACGATGGCTCCTTTGTACTTCTTTGAAATACATGTAACTCTAAGGCCCCTTTGCACTACAAGAGTAGTATTAAAGGGCTCTAGTATAATGGAGAATCATGGCCAAGATGCATGGCAGTGGAGAATGAGGTCACATACGAATTTTTAAGTATCGGTTCAGACATTTTTGAGTTCTGGGTATGCAAAACTTCTTTCTTTCTTAAGTTGAAAAGTTGTATGTATTTCTCTCTCTCATAACTCAAACACAATTGAGAGGATCTCTCTATAATTTCTCCAATACATTCACCTCTGGAGGAGATCAGAGATAACCAAGGTAACAAGTGTCTGCACCCAAATGTTTTTTTCCCCATAAGGTTATTAAGTTTCATAAGAAGTGAATAAAGTGGTTTATATGGGAATTCCATTTATAACTCTAACTCTGCTTCTCCGGTCATTCTCAACCTGAAGATCATAATCATCTTGCTTTTCCTATCTTGATAAATGGGAGGGGAATCCTGGCTAGATGGGAGGATATCACGGGATGGCCCCAGTATGGAAATGGGGGTTGCAGTGTGGAAAGGATTGAGAATCACTGTATTATTGTAAATATTGTAATATACTGTAGCATATATAAAATAATGCAGAAAAGTTGTTTGTTGTACTTATGTCCATGTCACTGGACTGGGAGTAAAAAGACGTCTCAGCTAGTAACTCCCTCTGTGATGTTAGTTAAGTCACTTCCCTCCTCTGTTTTTTCCATTTCACCAACTGTTAACTGAGGATACTGATGCTTACCTGCGTTTGTGACGTTTTGAGATCTATGTATGAAAAATGCCACAGGAGTGTTAATAACAATAATAAGATCTGGAGAGCCATGTAGGTTGGATTGTACGGGCAACGATGCTAGGGAATTTTTAATTCTAAATTGTGGTAACATAAAGCAGGGTCTAGACTGAGTAGTGGAGAGGGGATTCTGAAAAGAGAAGTACTGTTGACTGCATAAATAAATAAATCCCCCCCTCCCGAAACAAACCAACCACCACACTACCCAGGCAACTGTGTTTTCTTTTGTTAAATGTTCTGTCTTGCCAAGAGATAATTTATACTGGGGCAAAACTCCCTAGTTTACAGTGAATTTATGGTGCTGCTTAAAGAACAATCATACGTGTGAAAGGAAATGTTTGCTGTATAACTGTGGCTGAATACAGCAAGAGAGCACTTACCGTGCAGCTCCATCTCAATTCCTCTTACATACATCCACACAATCCTCATTTACTGCCCATGGCTTTTGGGAATACAGGTGGTGAATGATCAAACAGTGACTAACATTATTTATTATTCTGGAGTCCTGTTTGCCATCAAGGCCTGTGCTTGTTGTTTGTTTCCTTGACTCTTGAAGATTTTAAACCACCTGTTGGAATTTCCCCTCTGCCCCTGCCAATTTTAATGGACAATATACCTTCAAAAATTCCACTACCCACGGTTGTTACTATTGATTTATGCTCATTGTGCAACAATGGATTTTCAGGACAAAATAAATGATGGCAGCTTGTCATTGCCCTAGAAGTCAGATACATCTGAATATTACTACTTCTGTCAGAATATTTCTGTCATAAGCTCAGCTGGGCCTGTATGGCAGCATGCCAGTTAAATATCTGATGGCTATTAGAGGATACACTTGTGAAATTTTTGAGGTTTTATAGGCTATTTAATAATTAGCTCTATCTTTGTCCTTGCTAAGTGGCAGTGGCCTTTTTAGCTTCCTCCAAAGCTTCTCATACCCTTGCATGTTTATGAGGGGACCTAACTCTTCCTGACCTCCTGCAGGTGTTAAAAAAAATACTTGCTAGGTGTCACGGGTACCTAGAATGGGTCACATCTGAGGGTGCCAATCTCAGGTTAGACTATCATAAAACAGAGCAGACATACCCAAACTGGTGGTATGGTCTATAGTAGATTTAACCAAACTGACAACAAATATGCGCTCCTGGATCACTATACTAGCTTACGATGGAGCCACAGCCATAGACACCCCAGCATATACTGCCACCCAGACAAACTCGACTTAATGATGAAAGGTTATTAAAACGAAAAATCATCACACATTAGGTTACTTCCAGCCCTAAAGGGCTAGTCACTTACCCCAGATGAAGGGATATTTCAGATCTCACCAAAGTCAGAGCTGAAGCCAATTTCTTTAGTAAACTAAATTAAAGATTTAAGAAAAGGAAATGCAAGTTATTGAGAGGTTAAAGCAGGTAAAATACTTTACAGCATTCTTTGTTCTTATTTTATCCACACAAATTCATTAATCTCTATGGACTATTGCCTGTCAATATTTTGTGCTTCCTACGATATCTAGACAGGTCAAATATTTCAGTCCTGGTTCATATATTGGCTTAATATTACTAGCATATTGTGTTTATAAATTAGATGGAGGTGATAAAATTACCATATTGATTATTAGCTGTAAACTCAACTATTAAATGCAATTTATTCAGCATGTTTGGCACCTGGGATTCTGGAAACTGATAACCTCATTAATTTTCTGGATGTCCCTATCAAGGCTCTATACTCAGACAAGGATGAAAGAGAATTAATTCACCAAAAGATTATAAATGTCCATATCAATTAGTCTTTTGTCAAAATGCTTTGTATGTTCTATGTTCACATTCACCACAGTCATTCCAATCCAGAATGTGTGTGTGTGTTGGGCTGGGGGAGGGTCCTATGGGAGGTTTGATGTCATCATACATATCTGGTACTTCAGTGAACTTCACTGAGTTCTATAGGAATTGCTGCAGTGGGTTGTGAGGGGTGGGGGAGTTCTGTGTACTGACAGGATTATAATCGGTGAATGCATATTGCATTAGTCAACATAATCTTGGGGAGCGATTAAAGGAAGAATATTGCAGCCTTCAGACTCTGATTCCTAGATAAGCACTTAAAAGCAAAAAAAGAGGGGGCATCATTCATTCAAAAGCCCTCTTGTAATCAGTTTACAGGAAGTCCATGCACTCTTTGGGAGAGATTGTGGTCAGTAATGGCCCTGAAGTGCTTTTTGTTTTTATAGCATTTCTGAAAAGCTTCAGTGAGGAGGAAAAAATAAACAAAGGTATAAAAATGGAGACTTGGTAAAGGCTTTCAGAGCTCTTAGAAAGGGAACTGTACCACACAGCTAAACATCTAGTGCAGGTGGAAATGAATAAGTGTCAGAAGTTCAAGCCTACGGGATCAGTCCTTCAAAATGTACTATGAGGAAGCACACCTTCTATCACCACTTTCCAGCTTCCTGAAAATCCTAAGAGATCTTGTTATGCTTCAGGTGTGAAGAGTATAACATCAAGCATGCATCGTTCAAGATACAGGGCATTTGTCATGTTTCGTTCAATTTCTGTCTCTTCTAGTGTTCTTTTATTTTTTTGTCAATTGAATTTAGTGCTGGTTAACAATGCCAGACTGACAACACTAGAGAATGAACTGAATACAAATAACATGGGCAGTGGGAATGGATGCTTCAGTGTCCACAACCAATGTGCCTCATCCTAGAGCCGTGAGGAGATGAGAATGGAATTCAGGCATAATCCATACACTAGTGATAATTTAGTCTCCACAATTACTTCATGCTCCTTTCCATCTTGAGCCCTTGGCTTCTGCTGAGACCATCAACAAGGGTGCCAAACATGAAGATACTGTCTTTCCTGAAATGTGATCTTCTGTTCACTGGGAATTGGTTTGATACCATAAACCATTCTTTCACAGAGTATCAAATAACTTTCAGTTGTTTGCAAATCTCAGCATGGTTAAATCTGAACCACCAAGAAGAAGGTGGAGATCTTCATATGCATTAAATTTAAGATGATTCTTCCACTCCCGCTTTTGCAGCCAGTTTTTCAAAAATGTGTCTCTAATTTTGTGTCTGCAATCAACTGCGTGGAAATCACACATTCTGGACATCTAATTACACAAGGTGCAGACAGTGGAGAAGCAGACCCATAACTAATTTATAACCGTCTCTTCATTTATTATCTATTACTATGCTTTATATGTAATCATTGGAGATGGACTGAGGTGACAGTGATCAGACACAGTTTATAATTCTGGGTTTGGATTATATTTAAAACCCTGACAGTGGTTTTGATTTGAACTCAGATTCAACTGCAGAAACAAACTGACAGCTACCTCAAACGAAGAACCCTTCTTTCAAGAATTTACATTTACACATTCACCCAGGTGCATCCTCCATCCCCTACAACAGTCACTAGCCACTAGACATCATCAGTGATGGGATGCTGCAGGTGTCCACCTCTTCTTCTTAAGGGAGAACTGAGGGTTCCTAGTGTGGGATCTGCCCCAAACCTGGTTGTGGTCTTTAGGAACTTTTGCTTTGCTGGGGACTGCTGGAGCACTTTGCACTCTAGCAACTACACCAGTTTCCCCCTCTGTCTTGACACACACCCCTGTATTGGGGTGCAAGGAAAGGTGGGTGTACTAATCAGTGAGGCTGATTCTATGCCTTTTTGTGGCATGCTGTGCTGGGGAGTAATCAGCAAGCAATGTAGGGGACAATTCTGCTTCCTTTGAACAGCTTGAGTGGTGTAAAGGGAGTACAGTGGGCCAGAGAATCTTAAGTTTTGCATATCCTGACATTTTGTGATGGATGAGTGCAATCTTAAAGTTGAACTAAAGTATTGATGTGTTTCCATGTTTTATATACAGTGAAGAAAGCAATAAACAGGATGTACAGTTAGCCATCTTACAAATATGGTTTGTCCTGCATAATGAACATTTTAGATGAAAAAAATACATGCCATGACTACAGTTGCAAACTGAGCACCTTTATCCGGCAGTCCTTTGCAGCCAGACTATTACAGAAACCTCAGTAAATGCACTAATATAACCTTAATGCTGCCCCATAGCTACACCAAACTTTACTCTTCCTTCCTTCCTATCGGGAAAGAAGAAGGTTTTCAGGTACTGTCACCCTATTTAGCAAAGCAGCCATGGAATGAAGTGGGTGAGAAAAGCCCACAGAAGATGGAGGAGAGGAGATGAAGATCTTTACCAAGGGAAATAAAAATCACACTGTGGGGAGGGCATGGGGAGTGGAAGAATGATGTTGTGGTCTGCAGAGCTTCGTGCATAAGAGCTTCATGCATAAGAGCTTCGTTCTAGTCATCTGCAGTACACAGTTTTCTATGACTGCACTACCTGGGAAGGGAGCCAAACCTAAACATATTTTCTACTTTCCAGTCATCCTTTATGTAGTTTGTGGACTGCAGTGAGTACATTTTCCTTTTGTGTTTCTCTTGTTTTCTTTTTTATTCAAGCTTCATTTTAAGAGCTATGTGGCGGTCTAGGGGCCATAGCATACCACTGTAGGCTGAGGAGAGGAATACACACATGGAAATGTGTCAAACTGAACAGAGACCATGGGGCTGTGGTTGGGATAGCTAGCTGTGAGGTAATAAAAACCCTCCGAAGTTCATGCAGTATGGGAAGTGGTGGTTGCTCGGTTGAAGGAAGGAATCCTCTTTGGTAACCCAGTTAGTAACCCAGGTTGGGCTTGTGTCAGCTGACCTGGATTTGCAGAGCTCAAGCTGCAGGGCTGTAAAATTGTGCTGTAGACATTTGGAGGGCTGGGTTGGCCCTCCTCACTCACTGGGTCCCAGAGCTCAGACTCCAACCCAAGCCCTAACGTCTACACTACAATTTTAGAGCTCTGCAGCCTGAGCCCTGCGAGCTGGTGTCAGCTGACATGGGCCAGCCCTGGCATTTCATTGCAGTGGTCATATACCTTACATGGAAAAATTTAAGTAGATGCATGTTGTGTTATTCCGAACAGCAACCTTCTAGAAGCAGAAGAGAGAACATTTCTTCTGTTCATTATAGGACTCCAAAACTGCGTCTGTGCTGAAAGTGCAGCTTGATTTAATGGTTTATTGAAATGAATCTAGTATCCAATGTGACATAGTTCTCCAGTACTTTACATTAAGCACACGTGTTTTGCAGTTAATGCAGCTGTCGTGATACAAGCATGCACTGGAAACAAAAATCCGTGCTTCATGCACTGAACTTTGACAACATAACAGCAACTAGAAAATAAAATCCTTTCATTTTTCTTCTTCCTTTTGCTTTAAGGATCTGAACGGACTTTGTAGAAATGCTGCAGCAGGTTGTGAATGAGGGTATATGAGATGAGCAAAGTGTGCCCTTCTGTCCAGAGGACAGAGTGAATGAGCAAAAGCGGACAGCACTGCGATGTTGAGCTGTTTGTTCTCTGCTGAATACTCGGGTGCAATCATAGAAGGCTAGGAAGCCTGATATTAAAACAAAATATGCATCAATATGTTTGTCTGCTGCAAAACACTAATCACTAGGAGAATGACTCAATTAGGCAGTCAGACCTTATCCAAAAATCAATGAAGTCTATGAGAATCTTTCCACTGACTTCAGTGAACTTTCGATCAAATATACCATAGTCTAGATCAGGGATCGGCAACCTTTGGCATGTGGCCTGCCAGGGTAAGCTCCCTGGTGGGCCGGGCTGGTTTGTTTACCTGCTGTGTCCACAGGTTCGGACGATCACAGCTCCCACTGGCCGCGGTTCACTGTCCCAGGCCAATGGGGGCTGCAGGAAGCGGCGGCCAGCCCATCCCTCGGCCTGCGCCACTTCCCGCAGCCCCCCTTGGCCTGGAGCAGTGAACCTGCAGCTGAACCTGCGGACACAGCAGGTAAACAAACTGGCCTGGCCTGCCAGGCAGCTTACCCTGGCGGGCCACATGCCAAACGTTGCTGATCCCTGGTCTAGATTTTTAAAACCCACCCTTATTTTATGTGCTTATAATAATCATTGCATGCTGTTTTGCAACTGGAGCTATTTGTATGCTCTTTTGATGTCATTTAACAGTCTAATTGCATAGTGTGCAGATACAATCTCTTTAGTATATTTTGAACTTATGTCATGTTTTCTTAAAATCCTACCTCCTCAACTTTCTGGTTAAGGCAGGAGTCAGGTGAACCTTGGTCTAATGCTGAAGTAGGACTCATTAGAGTAACATCTACTGAGTGGATTGGCAGGGTCCCAGCCTCAGCTCCCATTTTGCCTGAGTGAAAGAGGGGTGTTCCTGCTTCCCTAATATAACTTCCTTTAAGCCTATAGGATGGGGGAAATGGAGGCAGCCACAGAATTCAAGGGATGAATGGTGAAAATAAATTGGGGTTTCTGGAGGCCTGTGAGCCACCAGCAAGGTGAGGAGGATAGCCATTGATGGCTAACTTGCCTGCTTCCAGGTGAATCTGCAAAGACAGTGATGGAATAGGTGAAATGGATTTTCACTCCTTGAATTCCCACTCCTTATGCTCATTTAACTGTCCACTGACTAGCTAATTCTCCTATCTGTCACAGAGGAACCTTCATGACACCAGCATTTTTTCTCCACTGTGAATGTTTTCAGCCAAAGGTACAATAGCAAGCCAGGAAACAATAGGGCTGGGGTGTGTTGAAGATTCCCATGTAAAGGTAAGCACTCTGCCGGAAAGCAAATCCCTTGCTTTGCAGTTGAAGTATCTTTCTGCAACATAAATGATTATTGACTCTGCTAAATAGCAAATAAAGTCACATTACCAAATCAGCCTCTCCTTATGCAATAATGAAAACCTATCACTGATCTCCTTGATCATCCATGAGTCATTTTCAATGAGAAATGGAAGTGGCAAGAGCCATCTCTTGCAGCCTCTGCCTCAGAAGCCTCTTTCTTTCTTTCTTTCTTTTTTTAATTGAACTTGTTATGTATTAAAATGCTCTGGATACAGGTTGACTTGCTTTATTCAATATTCATTATTGTTTCACCTGCCTTGAAATGGGAATAGCTAAACTTTGATAAATGAATTCAAAGGCAGTCAAAATCCATTGTTCTTGCTATAATTGCCTTTGTGCCCTTTGCTGGAATTTTATTTGTTAACTCCTGGTGACACTCTGCTGGGAATGAAATAGATATGCCTCCTGATACAACAGAACATCAACAGCACACATACTTCACTAATCCCGGCATTTCTTAATTCACAAATGCCCAGTTGTCTTTTCTCACGTCTCAGCAATGATGTGAAGTCTACTATTACTAAGAGCCAGATTCTCCTACCCTCCCTCATGTTTTCCTACCCTCCCTATCTGAATCTACCTAACGTCACTGGGCTCACTTGTGGAATCAGGTGCTACTCACTAGGACTAAGAATCTGGCACTATGACTTCAATACTCTTACAAAATATACCAGAGAACATTCATAACTATAGTATGAAGTATCATAAATAATTTAGCATTGAACTACACATACCAAATACATGATCAGCATGATTATATATTCAAGTATCAGAGGGGTAGCCATGTTAGTCTGGATCTGTAAAAGCGGCAAAGAGTCCTGTGGCACCTTATAGACTAACAGACGTATGTGTCAACCCGCCCACAGACAACCCGCAAACCTGAAGCATATTCTCACCAGCAACTACACACCACACCTCAGTAACTCTAACTCAGGAACCAATCCATGCAACAAACCTCAATGCCAAATTTGCCCACATATCTACACCAGCGACACCATCAGAGGACCTAACCAGATCAGCCACACCATCACCGGTGTGAATGGCTAGCCAACTAGAAAAGCAGTTTCTCCTCCCTTGGTGTTCACACCTCAACTGCTAGAAGATGGCCTCATCCTCCCTGATTGAGCTAACCTCGTTATCCCTAGCCTGATTCTTGCTTGCATATTTATACCTGCCTCTGGAAATTTCCACTACATGCATCCGACGAAGTGGGCATTCACCCACAAAAGCTTATGCTCCAATACGTCTGCTAGTCTATAAGGTGCCACAGGACTCTTTGCCATGATTATATATTGTGATCAGCTAATCTTTCAATTTTATTATTGTGCTTGTTTGTGTGCTTACTAATTTGCAATATCCAGCCATTTACAATGGGTCTCCCAATTAGCAAGGTTTCCTGAGGACTTTCTCTCTTTTATTCTCTAAAGCACCATGCAAACTTATTGCATTATGTAAATATTAAATAATAACACAATCTCTATCTCATTCAGCAACAAGACACTAAGGGGACTATTTTATCTTTTTTGATTTTGTGTAGGTACATGATTATCACAAATTACTGGAAAAAATGAAGGCAATAGTCTTCTTTGGGCTGATATGACAAAGACATACTTTAAAAGGTGTAAAGTTTAAAGATGGACAAGGATAAAGGCTTGTGCCACTCTCTCTTGTTTCTATTCATGGCACACACAAAAAAGTTTTTATAAAATAAAGGGGATGTGTGGAAAAACCCAGGTGATTTAAATTAATATTTTCTCTTTCACTGAGAGCAGCTTAAAAAAAAACCCACCCAGATGTAAATATCCCTTTAAATTTCATTCTGAGATATTCTCTGTCAACATAACATGAGATGCAATTGAAAAATGAAATGGGGGCAGCAACAGTTTAAAGTGACTGTTGTTGTTTCCATTATTAAGTCCTGACTCATGGTGCTACAAGGAAACACGACATGACACAACTAAGTGGTGAAATGGATGCAATGAAAATTTAAAGCAAGGCACACACAGAGACACATACAACAGCTGCACATTAACAATCCAAAGCACTTCAAAAACAAACAAAAAAAGCCAGCCAGCCCAACCCTGCTTTATTTTTCCTATCTTCTTCCCGTCAACCGGTTTCTACAGTATTCTTCCCAATCCTTTGCTTCTTTAAAATCAAAGCTAGATGTTTCTTTCCTGAACTCTTTTAGTTACTTAAAGCCTTTCAGTTAAATTAGCCCTGGCAAAAGACAGCTCAGCAAACTAAGGTCCTCTGTTTATCCACAGGTTTCAGAGTTAGTCTGTATTCGCAAAAAGAAAAGGAGGACTTGTGGCACCTTAGAGACTAACCAATTTATTTGAGCATAAGCTTTCGTGAGCTACAGCTCACTTCATCGCTGAGCCGGGGGCGGGGGGGTCTTGTAGTGATAATCAAGGGCCATTTCCAGCAGTTGACAAGAACATCTGAGGAACAGCGGGGGGGGGTGTGTGTGGAGGGGGGGGGAATAAACATGGGGAAATAGTTTTACTTTGTGTAATGAACCATCCACTCCCAGTCTCTATTCAAGCCTAAGTTAATTGTATCCAGTTTGCAAATTAATTCCAATTCAGCAGTCTCTCGTTGGAGTCTGTTTTTGAAATTTTTTTGTTGAAGAATTGCAACTTTTAGGTCTGTAATCAAGTGACTAGGGAGATTGAAGTGTTCTCCAACTGGTTTTTGAATGTTATAATTCTTGACGCCTGATTTGTGTTCATTTATTCTTTTACGTAGAGACTGTCCAGTGGCAGAGGGGCATTGCTGGCACATGATGGCATATATCACATTGGTAGATGTGCAGGTGAACGAGCCTCTGCACATCTACCAATGTGATATATGCCATCATGTGCCAGCAATGCCCCTCTGCCATGTACATTGGTCAAACTGGACAGAGACTGGGAGTGGATGGGTCATTACACAAAGTAAAACTATTTCCCCATGTTTATTTCCCTCCACACCCTCCACTGTTCCTCAGACTTTCTTGTCAACTGCTGGAAATGGCCCACCTTGATTATCACTACAAAAGGCTTCCCACCCGCTCTCCTGCTGGTAATAGCTCACCTTAAGTGATCACTCTGGTTACAGTGTGTATGGTAACACCCATTGTTTCATGTTCTCTATGTATGTAAATCTCCCCACTGTATTTTCCACTGAATGCATCCGATGAAGTGAGCTGTAGCTCACAAAAGCTTATGCTCAAATAAATGTGTTAGTCTCTAAGGTGCCACAAGTCCTCCTTTTCTTTTTGTTTATCCACAGAAATTGTGATACTGTCAAGCAACACAGCTCATTATCTTGCCAATGTGATTACAAGCACAGCCAAAGTGTGTGAATACTGGACAGAGATGCTGGAACTAGGGGTGCTGGGGGTGCAGCAGCACCCCTGTCTTGAAGCGGTTTCCATCATATACAGGATTGACAGTTTTGTTCAATGGCTTTCAACACCTCAACTGTACAAATTGTTTCAACACCACTGACACTGGATGATAATCAAAACAAGCTGTTGTGTTATTGCCAACGTAATCTATATACAGACATGGGACAGGTTTAGACCCAGACTGTGAGAAGAGCTGATCAGAAATGTTCTGTCTATATGCTTTTTTTTCTACCAGAATATGCTGATTTGTCAAAACCAAAATGTGAAGGGGGCAATGGTGAGTTTCGCTGACTCTCCACATGTCAAAAAAAAATATGAAAAGAAGTTTTGAAAATTGTAAAAAAATCCCATTTTGACATTTTTCAATGAAAAGTTGTTTTTATCATTTCAAAACAACTTTTCATTATGTTTTAGTTCATTTATATTTTAAGAGGGAAAACATTTTTTAAAAGGTCAAAATCAAAACAAAATCTTTTGATTGACCCAATCCAATTTTGGGGGGATTATTGGACTCATTAACATTTTTGTGAGTTCAACTTTTCAGTCTGATTTGGCATAGGAAAACTTTCCAAAATCTTGGGAAAATTTTCACAGGGAGAACAATTTGCCACCTGGCTTTGTGGCCACTTGGAGAAGGATGGGCAGCAGCAGGATTATCAGTTTCACAGAAGCTACTCATAACAACAGTCCCTGAGCTTCTAGGACTCTGAACAGTACAGAAATTGCTCATGCCTTGTCCAGGATATTGAAAAGGGGGAGAGGATGATTGTGGCCATGTTGACCCCTCTACATTGGCCCACCCCAGCATGACTGGGCAACCATGTAACAATTGGTTCCATGCAGTTGGAAGGATTAGGTAGTGCTGGCCGCATTGCCACACAAGCGGCAGCAAAGGAGAAAGAGGTATAGAAGTATGGGCAGGCCTATGGCTTTAGAACCACAATCAGACCCTTAGTAAATTACATGGATATTTGGAGCCAGATCGTGCCTGGCCTTTAAATGGGTGAGCATGGGAAGGGAGATTGTAAGGAGCTTTTATCCTCTCCATCCTCATTCTAGAGCCACATACAGTTGCAGTCTTTGCACTTGGAAGACTGATTCCTCCATACCCCTCCCCAGTGAGACAAGGTGCCCCAAAATAAGCATGGAGGAGTTTGAAGGAGGTGTGGGCAGCAGAGCAAAGAAAGGCTTTAACCTGCCACTGAGCAGCAGGTGTCCTGAGATGTATTTCTGCTTACAACTGTGAAATCCATGTTGCTTTGGTATGTAGAAGAGTTGAAGACTGATGTCCCGACCAGCTATGGAATCATGTGTTTTGGATCCAAATACATCAGCTAGGAACTGCTGATTCAGTTGGTGCAGAGGTTCTGACATTTACTATAATCTCATTCTGTACAACCCATATACAAATAGACTGAAATTTTATGCTGTCACTGTGATCCTACAAGTCTAGACTGTGTCATGTACAGGAATTTATGGGAGAGAGAAATTGTTTTCCTGTTTGGCAATTCATTTCAGTAGATTCTGCAGCCACTTGATTTTCTCAGTTTAAAATCATTGGTTTATTATTCACAAGAGAAAATAGAGCCTAGGTATTGGTCCTTTTGCCCTCAGAAAGACCTCAAGCAAGTTCCCTTCCTTTACTTCAGCTGGCCATGGCAGCTTCCATTTTCTTCTCACTCCTAGCGACTTAGTACAATATAGAGAAACCAAATGAAAATATGTTCCAAGATTACAGGTGTTGCAGATCAGAGCAAGCCACAGAGCAGCCCTGTGTACTTGATGAATGCCAAAGCCAATGCTTCTTTGAATTCCAATCCAGCTTTTCAGATTATCAGGGAGCAATAGTCAAAATGAAACAAAGCTGTTTCCTCTTCAAAACTATCACACTTGGCTTCAACCTGCTCCATCCATGTCAGTAGTAATAAGTCATTTCACAGTTAGTCTGGAATCCCATGGGCTTCACTTGGCACATACTCATCCTCTTCTACTGCTACCAGAGCTATTCCCTCTTAACTTTCCTTAGGATGGCAGGAGATCCAAAGTGGGATAGGACGACAGGACTGGAGTGCAGGAAAACTGGGTCCATATCCCAGTTCAGCCATAGACTGCCTTTGCAACCTTGGATAGTCCCTTAATTTTGTTTTTCAGTTCCTTGCTTGTAAAAACGGGGGTTCCACAATCATAGGGGAGCTGTGAAGATAAAATCCATTTGTGATTGTGAGGCTCCCAACTATCATGATGGTGAGGGCTATCAAAGTATCTAGAGAGATCTGAGCAAAAAATGAAGGGAAAAACTGCAGGAGACCTGATTTCATGGTCTTGTCACTGACTGCAGGCCCTCAACTCCCATTCGGGGGGGCTCGTTACCCATTTATTACTAACTAGCTCAGCATCAGTTTACTCAGGTTTTCCATGTGTGGTTGACTGGTAGAATGACACACCAGAGAATGACCATCCCCCTGGCTGTGCACTCAGATTGCAAATGCATTCTCTCTCCTTGCCACTCACAAAACTCAGGACTATGGAGAATGATCTTTACAAACATCCACATATGGAAGGGAAGTGCATACCCCTGAGCCAGCCCTCTTCTCTTCCTTATTTTACTCCCTAACCGCTGCTTTTCATCTGCTCCCAGATGCAGAGGGGATCATTTAGCTATAGCCAAATGAGGCAGCTGCCTGGGGCTACAAATTCTGCCTAGAGCGACAAACCTGAGTGCTGCTGTGGCCCATGTTCAGGCTGCAATGTTACTCACTAATATTTGGCCCAGCTGGCAGCCAGTCAAATCGGAGTGAGTGACCCTGACCGTGCCCTCTCCCTTCTACCATAGCCATCAAATCCTCAGAAGGCATGTTGCACCATCCCAAACAAGTCCAGGCACCCCCTCTAAGAACCTCTGCTCTGGGAGTTGTGTGTGTGTGTGTGTGTGTGTGTTGCGGGGGGGGGGGGGGGTCCACTGAAGTTTTTCTTAGGATGACAGATTGTCTTGAGTGATCTCTGTTGAGTGTTAATCCTTAGTAAATCAGAGCAAGTGATCTCTAACTGTTGGATTTCTTTTATAGCTTTTCTTTCACTCTCTTTATCTTTCATAATAAAGCTGCTAGAAAAGGGGTGGGGAGTTCATGGCCATTTTTTCTCCCCATTTTTCACCCCCAATTTGGAATTCTTGAATATTTCCAACTAGTTACAGAGCTCATTTTAAAAAAAATACAGAAAATAAAATCCTCCTTAAAATGTTGTGGGGAATATGTTCCATTGCTTTAAGTGACATTTCAAACCATTCGTAGTTTTCTGAGAAGATCTGTCTTTGTACAGATCTCTGAAAATGCTGAGGAGGGGGTGGCATAATGTCATCCTGTTGACACTGCGTGTATCTAACAAGAGGCACAGAGGCAATAGAAAGTGGGCTAGGGTGAGACATGGATACAATTTAATGTTCCCTGAATCAGATACTGAATCCAGTTTGATCCATTATACTGCTGATACAACTGTTAAATAAAAACACTTCATTGAAACCTGAGACTCCTTGTTTCCTCGAGATTACTACAAATGACCTGATTCAGTTTCCATTGAAGTCAATGGAATTTTTTCATTGACTTCAGTGGGAGTTAAATCAGGGCCTAAAATGTGTGTTAGGATTATTTTATCAGTGTGGTCTAGTTAGCTGTTTGAATGTTAAACATGGAGTCAGGAGAATTGAGTTATATTCTCAGTTCTGCTGATGACTTGCTGCCATTTCATACATCTATTTCTCTTTATCCTCTCCTACCCTTGTCTTATCTACATAGATGGCAAGCTCTTTGGGGTAGAGACTGTCTCCTAAAATGTGTTTGTACAGCACCTAGCACACTGGAGCTTCACTTTCAGCTGGGGCTTCTAAGTGCTACTGTCATAAATATAATTAATAATAAATAATAATAATAATAAAGTTTAACAAACTTTTTTAAGAGTTTTGGTAACCACACATTCCAGAAGAATATATATTTTACAGGTAAAAAAGGATGAAAGTTAAGTATACAATCTGGTAGACAGAAATTTTTCAGTATGACATAGCAATGAACCTGTTTACACTAGCAAAAAATGTGCACAAAAAACCCGTTTACACTAGCAACACCATAACAAATCTAGAATCCGCATCAGCTTCTAGGATACATTTTAGAATTGCAACAGGTACGGCTTTAACTGACACTGACTACTATGTATTCATATATATTATTTAAAACCAAAAATATAGGGAGCATACATGGTATGATGTGGCATAAATGTTTTACCAACTTGAGTCTGGTATGGCTGCATGGTCATGGCATGAATGACAAATGCCATATGCAAGTCAGACAGGTCTTTATTTAGATTGTAAACCCTGTGCAGCACGGACCGTTTTGTGTTCTGTATTTATACAGAGCCTGGGACAGTGGAGTCCTGGTCCAGAAGAGGGCTCTTAAGAACTATAGTAATAGAAATAAATAATAATCCCAGAGAAGACTGATAAATCCTTGATAGCACATCACAGTTTCATGTAATCTCTCTCTGCCACACGTTACAAACAGGGGTTGAATTGGAGTTTAAAGAAAAGGAAATGGCACTCTATCAAACTCCACCTGTGAAATGAGGTCATCCTGAGACTCCAAAATGAGACATCATTCACAGTCGATGGTGCAAATGTTCAGAATATTGTCATGTGTGTTTTCTGGGATCCACTGGGCTCCTTAGACTTGGCTTTACCTTGATGAGGCTGCACTGCTTAGCCTTAGCTCATTCTTGAACGGGAAAAAGAAAAAAAAGTGGTGGTATCTCCCAAGCACATCCAGTCATGGCATCCAGAGCAGAGCGTGTAAATCTTCATAACATGGTTCTTCCCCATTCTTCCATGCAGTGGAATAGTTCACAATATTGCTATCATCACTGGGCATCTGAGTTAGCGTCCACTGAGTTGGACAGGGCAGTTTGTGTCTCTGAGCCATTGTTTCAGGCTGCAAATCTAGGCCAAACAGTTTGCACTCAGTTAATGTTTTCAAGGCTTTCACTCAATGAAAACGGAGACGCAGTTAAACCTGTTGGGCAGGCTGGAAGAAGGCTTGGCCACACCCCCTGGTAATAGCCCAGTTCCAGCCCTGCTTACAGCACAACTGTTCTGAAATGGTTGAGAGTTTAATTGAATATATATTGAAGTCAAGAGCCAGGGCTTGAACCTGAGTGTACAAATCCCAGGTGAGTGCTATCCACTGGACTATTAGCTATTCTAGAGTGGATCTTTTTTAAAAAAAAAAAAAAAAAAAAAATTGAAAGGTCTCATTTTTTTTCTTCGTTGCTTGAAACCAATTTGAAACCTCAAAACAGAATTATTGTTTTCCGGGCAACCCTATAACTAATACATCTGAGATTGTTACAAACAACACAGACCATCTGCAAACAAAAAAGAGGCTAAGTTAATCAAACAGTAAGGTTTGTTGTTTCTTTTTCCAGCCAAACAGCATTTTTCCTTTCAAGACAGATCCTCATCTGAGGATCGACTCATTCATTCAGGAGCCCAGGGAATATTTATTGACTACATCCCTGGATATAGCAAGATGCTCAACCAGCTGTCCCTGAAGTGAGACCCATCAATCTACTCAATCTCATGCCCAGGTGAAAAGTCAACACCCTAAACCATGTAGACAGGGAAACAGCTACAGTAAGCACATTTATTATTTAAGGAAAGGAATGGTAAAGTGAAGAGTGTGTCCTCCAGCAGGCACTTGGGAGGAAGCAATGTGTTTTACTGTCCTCCAGCTCCAAGTCTTCCCTTTATCTCAGCAAATATACTGCTTCATTTGACCAGCACAAGTATGTAGTCTGGAAGAGCAATCCACTGTACTACTTCCTTGCGGGACACCTTAAATATTTTATTTTAGTCCCAGACTAAAGCACATGTAATGAACAAAATAAAGCAACCTTGCTGATAGTCTGTTTAATCTTTTTGACAGAGGAATCGCTGACTTGTATCACATAGAAGAGGATAATGGGAGCTTCCCAAAATGCCTGGCCTTTTTTTTTTTTTTTTAAAAAGGTCTTCATCAACATGATTTTTGTAAAAACTCATTTCTAAGTTTCCTATCTGGCTCCTTCCTACTGATTTTTATTTTGCAATTCTATTTTTTAAGTCTTATGTTTTATTTTTTGGCAGGGGAATTCTACACCACTTCAGTCTTTCACTGTGATTTCATTACTTCTTGGCCTGATGCAGGCATCTGGGGAGGAAAGAATGGGGCTCCCAACTTCTGCTCTGGATCCATTGTTCACTGGTCCGATGCTGGTGTAAAGGGAGGGCTGAAGGCGATTCCTTGGCTGTCCCTAAAGCCTCCCTGGACTCATGCAGGAGTCTGGGATAAAAAAATAAGTCTCAGTAACTCAGGAATCCCGTGGTCAGATACTATAGTAATGGGAAGCAGTACAAAACCCTAAGACAGACAGCCCCATGTAGAGATCTAACAAGTGAAGGGTTTTTCATCTCTCAGGTTTTTCAGACCCACCTTGCATCTATCTTGAAAAAAAAAATCTGGCTTCCTCCTGTTGTATCCTAACACCATGTGGGGTCCTGAGAAAAAGAGACAAACTCTACCCCGAAATTCAGAGGCAGACACAGCTCTGATACACTCTCTGACCTGGGACAATGCAGGCACAAGAGCACCAGAGTCAGACTTGAGAATGAAGTCACCATCTTATTGCAAGAGTCAGGAAGTGCAATTGTCCATTAACCAAACAGTGAGGATTACTAGACACAAAAGGAAAGTCTATATTGCAATGTAAGCCCAGGGTTAGTGAGACTCGAGTCTGCTGATCTGTGTTAGGGAACCCTGGGCTTGAGTGTCTACATTATATTTTAACCCCAGAATTTTAAGAATTTTCTGACACATGCTCAAACCTAGGTCTCTGGCATCCACACGGCAATGCACAGACCCACATCAAAGTAACCATCTCCCAGAGTCCCTAGTGCTCCTCTCCCGAAATGTGGCCACTCTAGCCCAAGGAACATGGTGCAATGTGTGAAAACTTTACTGTTCGCCCTGCCTGTAACCAGGAAGCAGTTCACTTTGCAAAAGGCTTGATTGGTTCGGTCTCCATGGCAAACCCAGGAGGCTCTCTGATAGCGTGCTTGCAGGTCGGTGATCAGAAGAGAATGGATTAACACTGCCCTGAGCTGCTGCCATTTTCCAAGGTGGGGGTGGGTGGGCTTCCATTTTCAATAGTGTGGATTACAGATTGTTGGGAGAGAAGACTAAAAAAGTTGTCCCAGGGAATTGTGAGATACTTCTGGATGACTCCCAGGACCTCAGCAAGCAGGGCTGCAGCTACACTGCAAAGCAATATGGCTCAGATCCTAAATCCAGGCTTGACTTGAACTTGGACCCTTCAGCCCTGCAAGGTCCTGGGACCAAGCCCTGGGTTAGCGGAATTGCAGTGAAGGTGCAATGGGGGTTAGCTCTTGAGTTTGGGCTAAAGCATGGACTTACACTGCAATGTAGACATAACCTCCAGAGCTGTCAAATACCCAAATACATCAACTAAACAGGTTTTTTTTCCATGTACTCTCTTTCAGTTATAGTCATCTTAGGTGTTACTTTCAACTATAGTAGATAAATACATTTTAAAGAAGTCCCCTGGACATGTGATTTTCAAGTTGATGTTGTCCCTTTAAATGTACATTTTTGTATACTGTACACTTTTTGTCCCTTTCCTAAACACTAAACAGACAGAAAGATCATAGGCTGACGTTTTTTAAGAGTATTTCAATTATATACTTCTCCTAAACCTGCTACATACCTCTCAAATGTTTATAGAATTTCCTACTGAATAGTGCTCCACAGGAATGTAAAAACACTCTCTAATATCCTGTTCTGGGGATATAAATAGAGGTCTTCGGTCTCCAGTAATGAAAACATGGAAATTTTAATCAACTAAAATTCACTGGAAGGAAGGAAGAAAGAAAGGAAGGAAGAAATGCTTGTACAGAATTAGGCAGTTAGGAGCCAATATATTAACCTGTCTTTCAGATGAGGTATAAAGCTCGGGTCCTGACCAGTAAAGAACAAAAACAGGGCTACTCTTGCACTATCCTGGACAAATTCTATATGAATCCAGTAACTACATTACCTAAATTCCTCTGTTTCTATGTTGTCTTCTTCACTTCTGTGTTTAGAATTGCAGGTACCACTCTAATGGCTGTTAGATTTTTCCCTTAAAGGGGCTGCATTTCAGTGATAGTTGAAGTGAAAGGATATGTATAATATAGATTCTCATCTCCCTGGCATGAGTACAATCACCTGTGCTGGAGTTGCTCATCTGTTACAGTGAAAGGAGAATCAAGCCCATAATCTGAATGAAAGCCTCTTTCTTTCTCGCTCTTGCTCTTTTAAAATCTCGCTTTCTAAAATTTAGTGTCGTCTTGCTACTTCTGGTGCAACCCTGCTCCTCAGCATGTTGAACCTAATTTTACCATGGCCACTATTAATGTTTCAACTATAGTTACTTCTTGAACTAACTTCTGGGTTACTTAGATTTCAGATTAAAACAGCCTTTCATCTTCTATGTGCTATAGAACCAGCTGTTACAAAAAGCGGTAGATGAAGATGTTGAGAAATTAACTTCACTAAGCCTTGTGCAGTTCTGATATTTGACCTGTTTATTTGAAAGTACCTGAAGTCACCTATTATAACAAATTTTACTGGACTCTATTACCTCCCTCAGTCTACTTTCTCACCTCTGTGACCTGACCCACACTTCCTATATAGTTTATAGACAGGTATTTGCTCCTTGCACAAATGCCTATTAATAACATTCATGGAGAGGCAGTGACCTCTGCCTTAGGAGTCTTTATGTTCCTGTTCCTTCAGGCCCAAGAAAGAGAACAACAACCACCATAGCTGCTATAGACGAGAGAGGGTATGTCTTACAGTAAAAAGGGACAATGCTACAAGCATAGCTGCCAGGTAAGAGAAAGACAATATGTTACAACAGAAAGGAACTAGAATTATGGTTCTTGTCAAAGAAGGGGTGAGGCTCAGAAGAACCCCATATTGTTTGACCTCAATGGGATTGTACAGAAGTGTGGAGAGGAAGACCCCAAGCTCAGATGGCTAAAGGGGGCCAATCAATCAAAACAGTGACCCCATCCAGAAAAAATAAAACCGATGTCCCAGAAGCCAGAAAATGTTTAAAGAGTATGAATTACCAAACAGAAGAAAAAAGTCAGAAACCTGAATTTGGTTCAGGCTTAGTTCAACATGTCTCACCTCATTTGTTTGGTTTTTATTATTATCATCATTCAAATGAGCCTTACTTCAAAAAATAAGTCACCGTGCTAAGAAAAGTCATTGGTCCTTCAGCTTTGATCATGGAATGTGACATGATAGTATTCCTGTAGAAGTTCAGTCAGCTTGTGTTTGCCTCAGTCATCTTTTCCTTTGGTGGTAACATCCTGCGTGATGCTGTTTTGTGTGATGTTCCAAGACACCGTCATTTCAGATGCTGTAAAATCCTAGAAGCAAAAAAAAAAGGAGCCAGGGGATGTGGGGAGGAAATTAAAAGGAAATTTTATTAAATACTAACGGACTTCAGATATTCATCCAGTGTTTCCAAATCATCGCAAGCCTTTATGACTTGTTAATAGAGCCATAGCAAGATCACAAAGTGTGTTAACAGCTGGCATTGGAAAGGCACTGATCCCTATAAAGTGTAGCTTTAGGGTTTTCACAAATCACATATAATGGAAGGCATTTTTTTAAAAGATATGGTTGGGTTCTTTATTAATTGATAGATTAATAAGATAGATAGCCTGAGTAGATAAGCCTGAGAAGAACTATAATAAACTAGGAAAGAAGTGTACATGTTACACACAGAAGTACCAGGAGGAGCAAGAAAAAATAATTAATAGAAAACAAAGGAAGAAATAACCCAAAATGTTGAAGTTGCTTGAGCCCTTTTTTAGGTAGGGCTAACACTCCTAAATTGCCATGCCTTTTATATACACTACTAGGCTGCTGATCCTTTTGATGTGCATCACTCTCTGACTCTTTAATACCCATTTTCTGTAAAAAGTACCAAGATGACATTTTATGGCTCCCTGTATGGTTAATAAGGCCCAGGGCCTGATTTTTAAACTCTTGGGGCTCACAGTTGCATACTTAATTTTCATACACAATTACTGTCATGTGAAGCTGTGTGAGCAAATATTATCTTAGACATTTGAGCATGCAGTGCACAATTTTGACATGGAATCATGGTAAATTAGTGCACAAATTAGGTGTGCAATTGCCTGCGTGGATTTTTTTTAAAAATCACACCCACAGTCTTTGTCTGTGTGTGTGTGTAGATAGATCAATTTGAATTTTCAAAAGTAACTAGTGAGTTGGGTTGCATCAAATTTTGAGTACCCAAATTGAAGCATCTTACAGGTGCTTGATTTTTCAAAAGTGTTCAGTATCTGCATTCTGAAACTCTGGACCCATGAAGATTTATCAGGTTGGGTGCCCACAGATGGAGGTACCCCAAAATGGAGGCACTAGTTACTTTTAAAATAACAGTCACAAGAGTGAAATGCCTCCAAGCTGCATGGTAACTTTTTAAAAATCCTATGATGGAGGCTCAAATTAAATATATACCTCAAATTTAAAAAAAAATTAGAAAGAGGACCAAAAAATGCCATGATGGTGAAACAACAGAGTGGCAGCCTCTAAAAACTGGATATCAAATCCAGCTGAGGAAAATAGAAAGGAGCAAGTCAAGTCTAAAAGTATAATAAGGGAAGCCAAAAAAGAATGTGAAGAGCAACTAGCAACAGACTCAAAAACCATCAGCAAAAGTTTTTTTTTAGTACATTAGAAGCAGGAAGTCACCAAACAACCAGTGGGGCCACTGGATAATCAAAGGGCTAAAGGAGCACTCAAGGAAGACAAAGCCATTGCAGGAAAGCTAAATGAATTCTTTGCATCAGTCGTCACTGCAGATGATGGGAGGGAGATTCCCACACTTGAGTCATTCTTTTTGGGTGACAAATCTCAGGAACTGTCTAAGACTGAGGTGTCAATAGAGGATATTTTGGAACAAATTGGTAAATTAAACAGTCATAAAACACCAGAACCAAATGGTATTCACCCACAAGTTCTGAAGGAATTCAGATATGAAATTGCAGACCTCCTAACTGTGGTGTGTAACCTATCACTTAAATCAGCCTCTGTATTTGATGATTGATGGATAGCTAATGTGATGCCAATTTTTAAAAAAAGTTCCAGAGGCAATCCTGACAATTACAGTCAGGTATGTGTAACTTCTGTACAAGGCAAATTGGTTGAAACTATAATAAAGAACAGAATTATCAGACACATAGATGAACGTGATATATTGGGGAAGAGTCAACATGTCTTTTGTAAGGCGAAATCATGCCTCACCAATCTATTCAAATTCTTTGAGGTTAACAAGATGTGGACAACGGTGATCCAGTGGATATAGTGTACTTGGACTTTCAGAAAACCTTTGACAAGCTCCCTCACCAAAGTCTCTTAAGCAAAGTAAGGAGTCATGGGATAAGTGGGAAGATCCTTTCATGGATCAGTAACTGCGTAAAAGATAGGAAACAAAGGGAAGGAATAAACACTCAGTTTTCTCAGTGGGAGAGATGTAAATAGCGGTACCCCACAAGGATCTACACTGAAATCATTCATAAATGATCTGGAAAAAGAGGTAAACAGTGAGGTGGCAAATGTTGCAGACAATACAAAATTTCTCAAGATAGTTAAATCCAAAGGAGACTGGGAAGAGTTACAAAGGGATTTCACAGAACTGGGTGAATGAGAAGCAAAATGGCTGATGAAATTCAATGTTGATAAATGCAAAGTAATACATATTGGAAAACAATCCCAACTATACATACAAAATGATGGGGTCTAAATTAGCTGTTACCACTCAAGAAAAAGATCTTGGAGTCATTGTGGATAGTTCTCTGAAAACATCCACTCAATGTGCAGCAGCAGTCAAAAAAGCGAACAGACTGTTAGGCACCATTAGGAAAGGGAGAGATAATAAGATAGCATATATCATAATGCCACTATATAAATCCATCATATACCCACACCTTCAATACTGAGTGAAGTTGTGGTCTCAAAAAAGATATATTGGAAATGGAAAAGATACAGAGAAGGGCAACAAAAATTATTAGGGGCATAGAACAACTTCCATATGAAGAGAGATTAAAATGATGGGGACTGTTCATCTTGGAAAATATGACTAATGTGGCTGATGTGATTAGGCCCTATGATGGTGTCCCCTGAATAGATATGTGAACACAGTTGGCAATGGGCTTTGTTGCAAGGATAGGTTCCTGGGTTAGTGGTTCTGTTGTGTGGTGTGTGGTTGCTGGTGAGTATTTGCTTCAGGTTGGGGGGCTGTCTGTAAGCAAGGACTGGCCTGTCTCCCAAGATCTGTGAGAGTGATGGGTCGTCCTTCAGGATAGGTTGTAGATCCTTGATGATGCAGCCGCACTATCAGAGGCTCGTTCACCTGCACATCTACCAATGTGATATATGCCATCATGTGCCAGCAATGCCCCTCTGCCATGTACATTGGCCAAACTGGACAATCTCTACGTAAAAGAATAAACGGACACAAATCAGACGTCAAGAATTATAACATTCAAAAACCAGTTGGAGAACACTTCAATCTGTTTGGTCACTCGATTACAGACCTAAAAGTGGCAATTCTTCAACAAAAAAAACTTCAAAACAGACTCCAACGAGAGACTGCTGAATTGGAATTAATTTGCAAACTGGATACAATTAACTGAGGCTTGAATAAAGACTGGGAGTGGATGGGTCATTACACAAAGTAAAACTATTTCCCCATGTTTATTCCCCCCCACCCCCCACTGTTCCTCAGACGTTTTTATCAACTGCTGGAAATGGCCCACCTTGATTATCACTACAAAAGGTTCCCCCCCACCTCCCGTTCTCCTGCTGGTAACAGCTCACCTTACCTGATCACTCTCCTTACAGTGTGTGTGGTAACACCCATTGTTTCATGTTCTCTGTGTATATAAATCTCCCCACTGTATTTTCCACTGAATGCATCCAATGAAGTGAGCTGTAGCTCACAAAAGCTTATGCTCAAATAAATGTGTTAGTCTCTAAGGTGCCACAAGTACTCCTTTTCTTTTTTGCGGGTACAGACTAACACGGCTGCTACTCTGAAACAGAAGGAAGTACTTCATCACATAATGCTCAGTCAACCTTTGGAACTCATTGCCAGGGGATGTTGTGAAGTCTAAGAATACAAGTGGGTTCAAAAAAGAATTAGATTAACTCATGGAAGATAAGTCTATCAACGGTTATTAGCCAAGATGATAAGGGATACAACCCCATGCTCTAGGTGACCCTAAACCTCTGCCTCCCAGATGCTGGGACTGGATGATAGGGATGGATCACTTGATAATTGCTCTGTTCTGTTCAGTCCCTTTGAAAGATCTGGCACTGTTCCACTGTTGAAAGACAGCATACTGGGCTAGATGTACCATTGGTCTTACTCAGTATGGCCACAGTTTCCTATGTTCTTATGTTATGTTTGAAAATTCAGATCATATACAACAAGTTTAATCTTTTCTCATGAGTCCTGAATTTAGATAACATTTTGTGTGCTGAAAATTGCTCAGTATAACCCAGGTGATTCTAACTTTGAGAAATAATATGAATTATGATTGCTACCATTCAGTAATAGTAGTCCATTCATTTCTGTTTGATTTGTGTTCCTAAGAGAGTTATACTTTAGCTGAGGGAATAGAGCTGAATCATTTTATGAATGGTATTTTCTGATACTTAATGTATTCATTATGAGTTAACTATTAAAACAAATTCACTCATTAAAATAAGAGAAGACCTACTTTGCATATTGCAGACAAACTAAGAATACAGATCCTGATTTAGATGTCACATCAGTTTTATATCATTGTGACTCCATTGCCTTAAATGTAGTTGCTTCTGAGTTACATCAGTAGGAGATCAAAATCAGGCCCATACTTCAAAGCACTTCCTATTTCATTCCAAGACAGCCATGGATGCTAAACTTCATAATAATCAGACCAGTTTACTCTACTGGCATTTGCTTCAAGTCTGGTACCTAGTTCCAATCTTACACTAGCAGTATTGCCAGCCACAAACATTCAAAAATCACGAGTCAGGTTTCCCCAAAATCATAAGATATGATTTTTAAGCCAAAGATTTTGAAAAATAATAAATGTTAGGTTCTTTTTACTGGCCTTTTGGTTGTTGAAAATTTAGAACTTATATTTTCAAACTGTTCTCTGCAGCCATACAGGCTAGAAACTTGCTCTTGGAGGGAAAGAATGAAAGCTGAGATTCTAATGAAATCACCTGACGTCTGGTTTGGGGGTTTTAAGAGAAGCAGCAAACACTGAGAAATTGGTGATAATATCATGACAGCTGCCACCACTGTGATCTCACACTGATGAAATTACATTAACTTAATCAGAGTACACCAGTGTAAGGAAATCAGAATCAGGGTATGTCTATATGTACCGTGCTGCAGTGTCACAGCTGTTCTAATACAGTGCATCTGGAGAAGACGCTCTATGCCAATGGGAGAGAGCACTCATGTTAGCATAAAAAACCCACCTCCACGGGAGGCATAAGCTATATCAATGGGAGAAGCTCGCCTGTCGACAGCTCTGTGCAAATGAACACTTATGTTAGTGTAACTTATGTCACTCATAGCAGTGGAATATTCACACCCCTGAGCGACATAAGTTTTGCAAACATGGGCTGTAGTATAGACATAGCCTCAGGTTCTCAGAGTTTTCTCTCAACAGTAAAAGAAGTGCAAAGACAACTTTTCCTATATTTAATTCTACATTTCTCCATAACTAGGTCACTCATTTAAATATTTTTTTAATATGATGTTAGAGTGGCTACCTCAGTACAGTGATATGAAAAGAATAAATGACAGTAATTGATATTTTTATAGCAATATACCAGATTGTCTCATTAAATTCAATCCTGAACAGACAAATCTTAGAGTTCCCTTTTATAAGCCGGGGCTTTGAGTCATTCAACCCCTTGTTTTTCCTTCTGTTCCTTTGCAAACCTGAAAAATAAAATGCAAATAAAAATAGCCCTCTTTTAATCTGAGTATTAGTGTACTGCCTGGAGACCTTGCTTTAGAACTTGCCGGAACAAAAAGATATTTCATGGACTCATCCCAATTCCAAATGTCCACAGTGTATGCCAGTGTCATGCTGTCTGGAGTGGTTCATGATTGTGAGTGCCTACCTCAGGGCAAACCATCAAAAACAGGGCCAACACCTCAAACCGGTGGTATGTCCTGTAATTAGATTTCACTAACTGCAGTTAGTACCTAGTCATGTGCACACAAACTAACTTCTTGGTTTCTCCTCCAAACTCATCCTACTGTAACGTGTGCTTCTCCCTCCAAGTTCCATTCTTCACATACGATAAGATTGCCAGAGGCTAGATTGTGACTTGGATTGCATGCCTGTGCAGGGGGTAATCCTGACAACCCTTAAACCCTACACAGACTACCTGGAACTTGGATTCAGGTGCACATGTATAAGCATGCAACATATTCACTTCCAACAAAACAGACGAGTATGGAGAGCAGGGGAAGAGAGGAAAATGGGCAGGGCTTTGGCTTCCCCTACTATGCCCGCCATTTCAGTTATGTCAGATGGGGAGTAGCATAATTTGCTGCTGGCACAAGCAGCAGTGAGGAAGCAAGGTGGAAATTATGCCTCTAAAACTCAAAACCTCTGTGGACTATGCTTAGGGCTGGGCTTCAAAGCATAAACTACTCCCATGAAATTTAGCTCAGTTGTCACTCTCTGAGGAGACTCTCAGTCAAGACTGCAGTAGCAGGATATTTCACATTAGGATCGAGGTTCAGTGTGTGAGGATTTGAGGAAAGAGATTTTCGGCCCTGCATTTTCACTGGATGTGCTGAGTTTTTTATTTATCCCAACAAAAAAAGTGTATTGAAACAAAGTTTCATCTGTATTTCTTAGTTTGTCAGTGGTAGTTTGTTTTTCATCAGAGCTCACCACATGAACCATCAAAAGCCAGCTAAATAATTCACTAATATATCCAGTCTGCAAAAGTCACTGGAAACATTAATGAACTTCACCATGTTATTTAGAGAGAACTATCTTCCTGCTGGAGGCTTCATTCAGTCCTAACCCCTTCTGGATATTCTTGCCTTACAAAGCAGTAGAAGGCAGGATTCACTATGCTAATTTATTAGTAATTTATTTTTATTATTATTTTATTATTACAATAATGCCTAGGAGCTATTGGAGAGTGAAAATATTTAGAATCATGTAGAAGTAGTAATGGTCAGTCTTGAGCCTGCTGAAGGTCAAAGTGTGATCTGACATTTGATGGGTATTGCTAAATTAACTTTGTGATGCTCGAGGATGGAAAATTTCTGCTAAAACTGCAAAATGTACCCAAAGTAAAATGCTGTGTAAGTTGCTTGCTAAAGAACTGATAATAGCATGTCCCCACCAGTAGTGCAAGTAGAATTCATTTCTTACTGGTATGCTGCATTCATGGGAGGGACACAAATGGCGTCCTCATGTTCTGCTCCTCCTTGTGTCTTTCCAGTACGGCATACCGGCTACAAATATCTTACTAGTACGGCATACCAAATCATACCGCCCTACTTGCACCACTGGTCCCCACCCGGGCCAATGACCACAAGAACAGGGAAGTTGAGGTAAATAGGAAAGTACAGTTGAAGAAAACACCCCTGAGGTTAAGTAGCCAATAGATGGCCTGGTCACCATATATGGTTTATGTATGATTAATAACAATTAATCAATGAAATGGCTAATATTGCATGTGTTTGATATTAATTGCAAGATGTATAATTCCTCATGCTGATTGGAAGTAAACTACTGAATATGTAATTTAGATATGAATATATATACTAGAGTGTAATGGGATAGTTGGAGATCATAGGAGCAATCCATCATTACCCACCTATACCCCGGGAGAAGGTAACTGGTCATTATCTTTTTCTGTATATCTGTCACTGCTTTAATAATAGTTGTTAATCATATAAATAGTTTGGTTCGAATAAAAGTTTGAATTAATAAACCTGAGTTTCTTGACCTGAATCCATTAAATTACACCCAACAGAGCCCCAGTCATGGCCGAGGACCCCATTGTGCTAGGCACTGAACAAACAGAAAAAAAGATGTAATAAGAGGCAAAAGCTCCCCCTTAAAGTAATACATACACAGAATGAACTCATTATAACTGGCAGAGCTATGTGCATCAGAAGCTGAGGTAGATGAACTTTACTTTCCTCTAACGAGGGCCATCAGTCCTCTCTCTTTCGCAACCTGAATAGGTCCACAAAATATTAAATATAAACAAAACCATCCCATTTCTTCTCATGGCCTCAGCCTAGTGCGCTTTGATAACCTCTGACTTATAAAGCCTTCAATAATATGCATTACAAATGAAGTACTGATGCAGTCTTAACTACAGCAAGAGTGCTTTAACGTTATCTCTTATAACATTATGTTCTCTAATAACTGTTCTTATAGGATGGGCAGGGAAGGTGTCCCTAGCCTCCATTTGCCAGAAGTTGGGAATGGGTGACAGGGGATGGATCACTTGATGATTACCTGTTCTGTTCATTCCCTCTGGGGCACCTGGCACTGGCCACTGTCGGAAGACAGGATACTGGGCTAGATGGACCTTTGGTCTGACCCAGTATGTCCGTTCTCATAAAAATAGGTCGGGAGGGGCCATGATTTGTTGATAGTTTACATTACACTGTGAATATTTTCCCTTTTTCTTGTCCTGTAAGCTATGTTGAGCTTGGCTGTACAGCTGTATCAAAAACAAATGTTCCAGAGTAAGAGGGCTGTTTGTCAGTTTCTTGCATTGATCGTGCCCTGAGCTACTGGTGCCTCTGGTAAATGACTGCCAGCTTTAGAGTCATTAGAGAGCTATGAATCTCTTAATTTATATTCCTAATCAGTGAGCAAACTGATAAAAAGAGGACTATTTTCAAGGATTTAGTCTACCCAGTCTCAAACTCACAAGATCTTCTTTACTCCATGCACGATGTACTTGTTTCCTTGGAAACCATCATACTATGCCTTGCACATACAAATTTGATTCAGACTACATTTGCAGAACTGGATCCCAAGTATCTGATGAGAGAAAAATATAAGTTTTTATTCTTATTGGGAACTGAAGATAACTGAATTGAACCAGGAAAAGTCATTAATGTATATATATATTGTGTGTGTGTGTGTGTGTGATATTTCTAAATGAGATTTAGTGATAGGGGAGTGGGTGTGAAACTCAAGAAAGTTTTCTTTTCTCCCAGTTCATGGATCTTTCATGATCCATTACACTGGAGTTGTGAGTATTGTTTTATTGATAATTTGGGGACACCATAATTATAATATAACAGTATCTGTTTCTTAGGGAGTACCTGATTACCCAGTGTGTCAAAATCAGATTATACTCAAATTTGCCTCCATTTCATTCAAATCTTTCTACAAACTGGCATTTGAAAGCCAAATCATTAAAGGAAAGTAACAGAAAATCTTATGCTTTATGAAATGAGCTCTTGCATTTAAACCAACTCCATCTCCTGCTATAGTAATCATTCTTAAAAAGTCAGTTTGCTAATAGTTAATACACAGTTGTGGCTGAGATACTAAGGGTTGCTCTATGTTTGAAATAGGAAATAGTTGTGGAGTCTTTGAATGTTGGTAAATGGTGACTTTTTAATGTCACCATACTTCATTTGTTTTATCCCTTAGTCTGTGTCTTTGTTGCACATTATAAAGGACTGTGGCACACATTTGGGATTTGGGCAGGAATGGAGCCACTGTTGATAAGAAGATAAAAACCACTGCCTTTAGCTTTGGTGCTGAAGTAATAGAAAGGGAATGGGGACTGACTGTGTGTAGGAAAGCAGCCATGCCATTTTAAGGGGACAGGATGTCACTTTCACAAATGCCTCCATATGGTGCCATTTCTACCTTATTACTGAGGATGACATAAGAGTTTGTCATCCTGACTTTCATAAAAGGAAAAAAAAATGTCCCGTCATTTGTTGTTTGTAGGGATGCCCCCCATCCACATGGGCACCTCCGTGTCCAGGCAAAGCCAATAATTGCCTCTCCTTTAGGCCACTTTAGGCACTAGCAGCAGGACTCTGACAAAAGAGAATGGCATTCTATTCATTGCAGAGACTGTGAAGCAGAAAATTCACATGCCATGCACCTTCTGATATTGTGGTATAATTCAATCCTGGGCCAGAAACGTATGGGTTTAGGCCCCCTTGGATTCAAAGCAAGAGTCCTATGTATTTCATTAATAGCTCATGACAAGGGGTCTGAATTCTGTTTCACTCTACAGCAGCACACCAGATTCTCTGTGGCAGCTTCAGGCAGTAATTCTTGTGTCACTTAACATTAAACTTATTTTATACAATCTATAATTGATAATTTTCAGTTTTCTGCAGAATTTTTTACTGAAATGCCCAACTATACCATTGAAGTTGTTGGAGGGAAAGCATCGGGAGATAAATTGTGGCAAGGGTTGGAATCTTCCAGTTGCCTTCTCTCTTCTTCCTTCTCTTCCTGCCTCCCCAGTTATTTCACTCTCACTTATCTTGCTTCCTCTACTCACACAAATCTTACAAACAAAACTCTTACACAGAAGTTGTGAAGTGGCTGTTTCCCATAAAAACAATTGGTTTAATCAGAAAAAGAAAATATTTATGGCCTGAAAGTGGTTCTCAATTAACATTGATGTGGACAAACCTTTGCGCACATGAATTTTTGGAAACACCCTTATCCCCCTCCCCCAATTCCAAGTACTGTATGAAAGGTATGTGCTATGAGGCGCTAATATTCCATTTCTAAAGTGCTTCATGTTTTTGAATAACTTCACCCTACTACAAATAACAGTATGCATTTCCAATTCCACTAGCTGTCAGGCCACTGGAGGGCAAATCCTCAAGTCTAAGCAATTAACAAAAAAATAATTTACTTGTTTCTCAGGTCAAGTTGGAATCATGATCTTCTGAACATCTCATGGTACTTCGTCAGCACTGAGAGCTCAGGGAAGCAAATTTAGCACTATCCAACCTTCAAATATCTTAATCTTTAAAGAAAGGGTGTGCAAGAAAAATACTTCAAACTAGTTAGCTTGACCTTGCATGAGAATAAAGGTTAGAGAGGTAAGATATAAGAAGAACATAAGAACAGCCATACTGGATCAGACCAATGGTCCACCTAGCCCAGTATCCGGTCTTCCGACAGTGGCCAATGCCAGGTGCTTCAGAGAGAATGAACAGAGGAGGCAGTCACTGAATGATCCATCCCCTGTCATCCACTCCCAGCTTCTGGCAAACAGAGGCTAGGGACTCCTAGAGCATGATAATTTAAGAGATATTTTTCCTCACATGGACTGTGTGCTCTTAGATAGGTCTGTATTTATTAATAAGGCTCATAGATCACTCAGGGTGCAATATGCAGTGCAGAATTTACTATAGCAGTTACTTCTTTTATTTTAAAGGTGAATTCAATGCTTACAAAAGATCCTAGATGGATAGCACTAGCAAATGATATCCTCTATTTATCCATAGTAGAGAAAGTGCCTGGATAGTGAGACTTTATGTTTTCCATTATATCATTTCACTAACTTACTTCAGCCTTGACCTGGAGGGAACTGTTCTAAGGGTAAGAGATTAGTTCTGTCTTCACATCCATTCAATACTTAATTTCTGTGATGACACTGCCAGCAAGGATGTAGAGTGGAGTAGTGGTTTATATGAGGCGGTTACTTACCCACTAAGAGATGGACTTGTGTCATCAATTCATTCCAGAGTTGTCACTAAACAGCTGTCAGATGGAAATGACTTTTGATTGCTCTGAGTAGGCCAAATTCCTATCATTGACATAGAGGTAAAAGGTTCTTTATCCCACAGATTTCCTGGTCTATTCAGTCTCCTTGCTTTAGCAATCATAAATATTATCTACACATTTACTTCTTCATTCATTTTAGATATTGCTGACAAAATCAGCTGGCCTAAAATATTAGGTTGGTGGGAAAAGCAGATGTCAAAAAATTCAAAAATGTAATTTTTGATTTTTAATAACTTTACCACAAATGTTAGAGGGTAGAGGTAGAGGATTTTTTTTACCTTTCCAAAACTGTTCTTCCAATATAGTCATAAAAATATTATTTTGTAATATTTATATTGCCCCAGTAACTGCTTATATCACTTGATAACAAGTAAAATGTACTTTAACACAGAGATTATCCATAAGATTACTCTATAGAGTTGCTCTGTACAAACACAGTGTACTCCTATATAAACAAGATATCTGATGTACAATATGATTTCTTTTTGCATCCAGGAAAAGTTTGAACAGTATGTCATATTTTTGCTATCTATCTTCCTTATATGCAGAGTTCTAATTACATGAACAAAACCAAAGTACTATCTTTTGATTCTTAGGAAGACATTGAAATCAGAATCCTCTCTGACACCATAATAATTTTGATTGTGAAATCAACTGTGGTGGCAATGACAAGATTTTTATTTCAGGTGAGGAATGAGTATGAGCAGATGAAATATTAGGACCTGCTCTTGCATCCACTGAAGACAGTCTGTACTTGTGCGTACGCAAAACTGTATGCTCATACATATGCCCACATTCTGTAGATTCAAACAACCATGTGGACCTTAAAAGTTTTTTTATTGGTTGTATTTTATTTATTTATTTAATGGAGTTTGCGCTTTCTGGTGGTTTACTCTGACAGCAGTACCCAACAAAAGAAATATTAGTGGGGCAGAATGAATATGAAGAGGTGGTCAGAAGATGAGAATTACAAATTCAACCGCTGTACTTCTAATTATATATCTTTAAAGAGTAGAAGATAGAAAATATATATCTATAGCTCTGTGTGTGTGTGTGTGTATAAACAGCTTGTGACTTTGAATATCTCTTCTGGGTCAGAGTTAAGGTTGTTGAGGGAATAAAGAAGGTGAAATATCTATATTGATGGTAAGTTTATATATGAACTGCAAATGTAATAGAATGAATATGCAAATTACTTTAGCTAGTCACTTCCATACATTTTAATGCCTAGAGTTGTTTTTAATTTATTTTTGTATAAGGGTTATATTATTCACTGAATAGTCCTATTTTTTTGTTATTGAATTTTTTTAAAATTTTGTATGTGTATATTATTCACACACATACACAAAGACCTATTAAGTATATTAATTATATGGCCCCGATTGTCAGCTGATGTAAATCAGCTCCATTAGTCCACAGGATTTTGCTATCCTAGTGTCTTGTGATATAGCAGTGCTAAGAAATTAAACCCATGTGAATATACCAAGCTTTCAAAACTACACTAACAATCTTATTTCTCTTCCTCTTATTTTTTGTATGGAGGCCCTGAGATGACTGTGTGGAATCACTCTGGCAGGTTGGAAATAATGATGTACAAGGTCAGAAACCCCTGCCTAGAGGACCGAGCAAGTGAGAGAATACAGACAGGGCTATGTGATCAGTACGCTGTTTGCGGTCTGCAAGGTTCACAGATACACAAGATGCAGCTCAGACAGCAATGACTATTAAGCCCAGTGGTTTCAAGAGAGATAAAGAGCAGAAACTAGAAGTACAAAGTAAAATGAGAGTGTATGGTCTTAGTGGGCTACCATGGTGGAGAGAGAAAGAAAATGGAATTGTTAATGTAGATTGGGTTACAATGGGTTACAAGCCCTTACTAGTGAGTGACTATATCAGCCATAGGCATATGCAGGTAATTATCAGTGTATATAAGGGTAAGGATTTTAATTCAGGTAGGTGTCACCAATGCAATTGTCTCCCTCTCTCTCAATATATTTGATTAATTCAACTGTTTAATTTTTTTAAATAAGGGTTTATAAGCCTGTGAGCCAAATTCAAAAGCCTGATCAAGACCCCCAGTGGCAAATCCTTCCAGAGTGAGTTTGTGGCAGCACGAGATGGTGTTGATCTCCTTTTGGGAGAGGGCTCGCAGTTAGGGAGAACAGCCAAAAATCTGGCAGTGTTGGTCACAGCATGGATGTGGCCCGAGCAGTGGTGGGATGCAGAGTTTCAGTGCACGCCCTAGACAACCTCTGATGACTGGACTTTGATGGAGACCCCAACAAAGATAAATGCTCCCACTCCCTCTGTAAACTCTGTGCTGTATCCTGCCTCCTGTGCACAGTGGCCAACCTTAGTACAGAGAGGTGCAATTTGCATCTCCTGACAGCAGCAGGGTGAATGTAGCCCTGTGACCTTTATCCTCCCTCTTCCCATTGACTCTCAGGGTCCAGGTTTTTCATAAATAGTTTCGTGAAAAATTCATCCCACTTTTCAACCAGCTCTAGTAATAATTAACGCGTATTATACAACTGCCCTGCATCATTTTTTCAGTGAGAGATAATGTAAATGCCTTGAGAGGAAAGAAGGCTCTATGATAAAAGAAAGGTCTGGAAAACTGGAGGAACTAGGATTTTCCTAGGGCTGGGTAACCTGGATACCTTTTCATGGCAACACTGAAGAACTCCAATCTACATTTTCAGCCCTACTTGGTCTCTGTGGATTCAAACTACATGGCAAGTTTAGATTTGTTTTCTATAGAGTGACGCTCCCTGGAAAGGAGGAACGTGAGTGGCAGTTTGACTCATCTGTCTTCTCCCAGTGGATTCATAGAGTTTAAGGCCAGACGGAACCATCTGATCATCTAATCTGACCTCCTTTATAACACAGGCCACTGAATTTCATCCAGTTACTCCTGTACTGAGCTTGAATTAGCCATCTAATCAGAATGTAAATAGCAGTAAGGGAAGGAAGAGAAGGCCAAGATGGGGAAATTGAGTGAGCAACAACCTGTGAGGAAAACAGAAGCATGAGAGTCAGAAAGTTGTGTGAAAAAGGTTGCAGTGGCATTGAAGGGCATAGGTGAGCAATCACAGAAGATAGTATGGTCTCTTTCATGGTATTGTAGTGGCTAGGGCTTCACATGAAGAAGTTTCCTTTCATGATTTTCTCCAGTGCTAAATTTGTAGTCACTGTGAAAGCAGGAGCATTTGTCAGAGTTTGGTTCTTTGTGTCCAGCCACTCCTGATCAATTTTGGTTTCTCCATTGCTGAAGGTGGATTTTTTTTGTTTTTTTTTTAAACCTACCTCCCCTCTGTTCTTGATTTCTTTCTACAGAAGGGAATTCATTTTTTATTCTCTTTAAAAATCTTTCATGTTTAGGTGCTCATATTATTAGGAAATCCACCATGGGTGACTCAGAAAACATTTTGCCTAGAAAACAGAGGGGGGGGGAGTTTGATTGGCTCCAAGAGCAGAAAAAAAATATTCCTGGGAGAAAAATATAGTTCCTGAGACAGTAGTATGTTGCCTAAAAGTGACTGAGGAAGGTACAAAACTAAATGATTTTATTTTTTTTACCAAAGACTATTTTCTTTTTACTAATATTACAGAATTGTCTAATTAAATATTAGGGATACTTCTCCCCAGTTTCCTCCTTTCCCTATTGGAAGGAGCAACCTTAGGGAAAGGGTAGCTCCAGGAAGAGACTTTAGGGAGGGGGACAAACTGCAGGCTCCAAACTCTGAATATAGAGCTCCTCCACATCCATCCCCTTGAAAGTGCTGGTGCTAAATGTGGGAGACAGATAATCCAGCCATCTTTCCTGTTGACAGTGGGTGTCAAGTGGAAAACGGCAATGTAGACTATTGCTCTCCCTCCACGAACAAGCATCTGGTTGCTGAGAAAATAAACAGGAATCTACCTTTAGCAAATGGGATTTTAAGAAAACAATCCAAAGGTTAAAAGAAAGACAGAATTAATAAGAAAGGGAGATACTGTTAATGGATAGTCAGCCCGATAAATACAGTGATCTATCTATAAGTTACCATGTTACCCAGTCATAGTTATACAGTGTAATAATGAAGCCCTATAGTCTAGATTTAGTTCTCTGGTCATTGTATCCATCAGTGTCTTGCTGGATTAAATTTTAATAAGGTCTCATGTCTAAAAAAGAAAAGCCTGAATAATAAAGAAGCAGGCTGAGGGAGATATTTCTTTATCCTTGGATGAGATGTAGATTGCCAGGAGTGAGAGAATATTGGATGAGGGCTGCCAACCTGAGGGCAGCTAGAAAGTGTGCACTCCTCTGTGTGAATAAATGAAGGATTTTTATAGCGGAGATTTTCAAAGCCACCTGTGAGGATTCAAAAGGAAAATGTTCATTAATTTAGGCTGGAATTGTGCCTCCCATGTGAGGCTTTGGAATTCATAGCCTACCTGTATAAAGAGGGAAAGTCATTTTCCACCGAGAGCAAGCTTGTGCACCATGAATAGAACTGGAATATCTTTTGGGGTTAAATTTTGTTTTGCCAAAATATGCAAATTTGGTCTTGACTGAAACATTTTGCAAATTTGTGTTGAATTCATAGAATTGTTTCAGTCAAAAAAATCTGAAAAACTGAAACATTTCATTTTGGCTTTGTCTAAATGAAACAATTCTTTTTTTTTATTTCAAACAACTTTGTTTAGAAATTTACTTCAATTCCATTAAAAAAAAAGTCAGAACCAAAATGAAATCTTTTGTTTTGGATTAAAGGAAAATGTTTCATTGACTATTCATTTCAGCCAGCAAACCAAAACCAAAACCAAAACAAAACCAAAACAAAAACAAAAAAAAACAGTTATTTGTACCGCTCTATGGAGGAGCATGTAGAATTTGACACCTGGTACTCCAAAAAGGTAGGGGGCATTGTCTTGCACTGCAAGCTTTAAATTGAAGGCTGTTTTTGAGCCAGTGTTAAATGTATGAAAACTCCATCTCACTGAAGTCATGAAAATATTTCCATGGAAACAGAAATTAGGTTGGGCAAAGTTATTTTTTTTTGTTAGGTACATATTTTCTTTGTATTTTTTTTGCCTTGTGTCCCTCCTTTCTTCTTCAAAGGCTTCCATTGAGATCTTACATCCAGGTGACCAGCTTAATCTCTGGCTGTTGGCTAACTTAACAGGTCTATAGGAACAAAGGAATTTCCACACTGGATCAAACAGACTCTTGGTCCATCTGGACCCCATATCTTGCCTCCAGCAGTGACTGGCACTTAATGCTTCAATTGTGCAATATACATGGTTGGGATGGAGGGGGAATCATTTAAATCTTGACCCTACAGGCAATCAGCTGAAGCATGAGATTTTATTGCCCTCATTATCTTAGTTTGTATAGCTGACAATGTTATTAATAGACATAACATTATCAAGACCTTTTTAAAATCCAGTCACAGGATTTGTTTCTATGCTCTCCTGTGGCGGTGAATTACAGTATGAATATACAATGTGTTAAAGAGGTTTTTTCGGTGTAATACATCTGATTTTATTGCCCTTCATTTAATTAAGTATATCTTTGATCTTGTGTTACGGACAGAGATGGGTTTGAGCCCCAAAATTCAGATCTTAGGCTTGTTCTACACTACAGAGTGAGGTTGATGTAAGGCAGCTTACACGTATGGTCAATGTACATGCTACAGCCTTGCTTCTGCCAATATAAGTGCCCTACTACACCCACATAATAATTCCACCTCCATGAGAGGTGTAGGGCATATGTTGGTGTAGTTAGAGCAATGCAGGGTCCATGTAGACACTGAGTTACTTACATCAGCTGTCTGTTGTCATTCTTGTCAATATCCTGGCTCCATGCTGGAACCATGAAATTGACAAGAAAGTTACTAGATCAGTGGGGGACTCCAGCTAGAGCCTGGTTTTTCCAGGCTCCCCACTCCCGGCCAGGCTGCATTTGCCCTGCTCAGATCAGAGCTGCCCTCCAGCTTCCCACTCTCAACCCAGTTGCTGCCTGGGCTCCCCGCTCTGAGCTGAGCTGCGCCTGCCTGGCTCCCCATCTCAGCTGGGCTGTGCCCACCCAGCTCCCCACTCTGCTGCCAGCTGAATTGCTGCCCAGAGGCTGCTGGCTCCCTGGAGAGAGTCCAGCTGCCCTCCCCCAAGGCTTTTGGCTCTCAACTGCCAGGAGACTGGCTGCCCCTCAGGGCTCCTTGGGGGAGCTGGGAGCCTCTGGGCAGCCTCTAGGCTCCCCATGGGGAGCAGGGAGCCCAGGACTCAGCCTGGCTGGGACCAGGTAGCAGGCTGGGCACAGCTTGGCGGATGCCCAGAGTCTCCCGGCTCACCTTCCTGTGGGAGCTGAGAGCTGGGGTGGCAGCCAGGCTCCTGGCAGAGAACTGTGTGTGGGCTGAGCACCTGGGTGCTCCGCCTCCCCCCCTCACTACCACTCTTAAGTTGGTGGAAGCACTCCTGGTGAGTAGAAGGAGGGTAGTGTGGACATGAACCACCTCAATGATTACTGCAGTGGTTGTAAGTCGACCTTACATAGGTCGATTTACCTTTCTAGTGTAGACATGCCCTTAAAGTTGGGCATTGAGATCTGAGGTTTTCTTCATTTGAACCATTATAGAGAGAAAAAACATTCAAAAATCAGACCTGAATTAGGGGTTAAATTTTGAAATCCCCAGTTGGATTGTTCAGATCGGAAGTTTCAGTTCAGACCCATCTCTAACTTAGTGGCAAAAGAGAAGAAATAGATCAATGTATGTGCCTTTAATTCTTTTTACAGTATGAACGAGCACAAATCCTTTTAATTTTTAGTCTCATCATGCACAAATTCCACTCTGCTCTGGGAATCTGCAGGTCACTTATCACACATATCACAGTGCAATTGGCAGTTTTGACTCCAGAGACACCCAGAGCTGAAAGAGCAGGTAGCATGGAAGGGCATGATTTAGGTTCGTTGGGAGCACAGTGGTTACAGAGAGGCAGGCAGGACTTGAGAAACACCGGCCTCTGATTCTGCTAAAAGCAACTGGTCCTGTAGTATTGAAGTTAATTGGAGCATTACTATGGATTTCAGTGGGAGCAGGATCAGAGCCTTTGTCTCTAACTCAATCACATTAATAGGTGCCCAGTTCACACCAAAAAAACAAGCATTCTAAACTTTCAAAGCAGAAAAATAATTTAGAAAAAAAAATTGATTGAGTGCTTCTGGAGAATTCCCCCTTTCACAAATGGGAGCAATGAGTTTTAGTGCATGGCTTAATGCAGCAAACATGTCTTTGTGCTGGGTTTCATAGCCCTTCATGATCACATTTGCCGCCATCTCTGCGTACCAGAAAGGTTACCTTTCATCCCTTGCAGCAAATCCTGCTGCTGAGCTCACCCAGAAAGCTTGTACAAGTCTCCACATGACCTTCCTTCCGATTCATGTACCAGCAAAGCCAGTCATGTAAAAACTTTACAAATGTCTTCCCCCCACTCCTCCAAAGGCTCCTCACTGTTTGTTGAAGTATCCAAAGGCCTGAGGGAAATTTTGCTGACAAGCATGATCAAGGGACCTAGAGGGGAAGCAGCTCTTGTGTAACCAATTTTTTCTACGACTTGTAGTTTATATCTTTCTTTTTCCCCATGCCAATTCCTGGCAAAGCCTGTGAAGCTAGAGATACAAAGATGGTTGCTCAATGAAACAATGAATGAGGAGAAGCCAGTTCCAGATTTTAAAATGTGCAGGTAGGAAGCCTGCTTTTAGTGCCAATCCTGCAAAGAGCTCTCTGGAACCAGAGGAGTTCATTGGTGTAGAGTTCATTGCAGGATAGGGGCCTTAATTGTTTTCTACTGTGTTTCCTGGGAAGGAAATGCCCTCAAGGTAGTGACTTTTGTATGATGACCTTTATAATATTACCCTTGGGGTTGAACTCCTGGACACAAAAGGGCTGGTTGATTCTGAAATGATTAATAGGGAGAGTGGATCTGGGCTATGGGAGAGGTGGGGGCCAGCTGTTGAAGGCCTATGGAGTAATATAATATGGGGAAAACATGTATTATAATAACCATATGGTGGGTTTTAAAGAACAAAATTTGCCTACTTGTGCTCATTCACAACAGAAAAATCCATTGTTCTCTTTCATGTTGCAGTTTTCAGAGACTGGGCATTCTCTTTGTGTTTACTTGCATTTTTAATTAGCTTAAATGCAATAAATAAGGCTGTTCTATAATGAGTTTTATTGTATGCTCAGTAGATAGAATCACTTCTTAATTAAATATTCCACAATTATGTTAAACACAATTCAACATTACTTCTATTAAAAGTAATATCAATGTTTACAATATAGGCAGTGTGTTTTAATCAGTGATAATGTTAATCATACTAGCTATATTAGATATACACTCTCTATACATAAATATTGTAATATCTTACAAGGGATTTGTAAACATTTGTCTTTAAGTGACTAGGAATTTTGTCACTTATGTATATCCAATTCTTGATATTTACTCCATATTATTTTGCTTAATGAATAAAAATACTTGATTTAAGTGATCACATGATTTTAATTATGTTGAGGTTTGGCTAGATATCTTCTGCATATAAAGTAAAATCTATAGCTTCTAGAACCAATAAAAAGTTAACGATGCTTAAAATCCTTCAGCTGTTCCTTAGTGTGTCAGCTATATAGCTAAAGAAAAGCAATTATAGGCTAGTTCTCCTTAGAATAGTGTAGAGTACTGTATTGGCTTAGTGTGTGTGTGTGTGTGTGTGTGTGTGTGTGTGTGTGTGTGTGTGTGTGTGTGTGTGTGTGTGTGTGTGTGTGTGTGTGTGTGTTATGCTCTACTGACTGGCACATACATATGCTAAGGCAAAGATTTTGCAACAACCAGTTGATTTCAGTGGGAGTTAAGCTTTACAATTTACTATGAAACCTAAATCAGGAATTAGGAGCCTAAAGTTAATTTCCTGTTTTTGAAATACTTCAAAATAATGACCAAACTAGTGGAAGTTGCTCAGCTACTGGAATAATGAGGGAACATATATAGATTAGAATTTAATTACTACCATCACCAACTAAGAGAAGTGGGAAAGGCTTGCCTTTCTGTAGCAAATTTATCAGGTTTCTAATCCCAGCTCCCCAGGAGTGAGTGTATAATTTATCTGATAATTCTCTGTCATCTGCAGCCCATTATAACATTTCTAAATTATTCATGAGTGGGAGAAGCCTGTTGTATAAATGTTAGAGCTCATGCAAATTGCACCTTTTCAGTTAAATTCTGCCTTTGACGGATCATTTTTTTCTTCACAGAGATTCAGACTAGTCTCCTTACCTTATGTTTATCTTAAATTGTGCTTCTATGAAGTCCAGGAAGCAAATTGCTACTAACATTCTATCATCTCTGAAAGAATTTGGTTGTGTGCAGGCATGTGTCTCAGGAGGGTTTTATGCATGTGTTCTAGTGCACAAGGTTCTGAAAATACAGTGGAATGTATGCCCCTTACATTTGTTCTTTGCATAACCCCAGATAACTCTGACATTACCCAAAGTACAATCTGATTCTGGACTGATGAACAGCTGCATCCCCTCAGTTCTCCACCCTAGGGTGCCTTTTACACTCATTTGCTGTGTCAGCTACCACTCCTGGTCTGTTCACACACAGCCTCTGGCATGTAAGTTACCCCAGTTATAGTACGAGTGCTATAGCCAGTCACTCTTGAATTACACTGCACAGCAACACCTGCAATTTCCCAGTCCCAGACTTCCCCCAGAAATGTTTTGTTCTGCCCAGCTCTCTTCTGGAGAAAATAAGCTCATATAAAGTCTGTCATTTTGTTAATAGAAATGATATGCACAAATCCAGTTATCCCAAATGGAGTTTCCCAAACACTTTAATCCATCCACATTGGTTTAGATAAATCAGTAACAAAGTTAAAAACTATCTTTCTGTAGTTAATAAAGGTGACTACAAGTAAGAGGCATAAAAAAAATTCAGAATTGATTACATGAAAATAATAAAACACAACTAATGCCTAACTTAACAAGCTAAAGTAATTCAAAATGAATGTCTCTTTCACCACATGCTTCAGCAATCTTACTAGCTGCATTCTTTTCTGTCAGGATCCCTCCCCAAGTCCAAAGCGGTTTCTTTTGCTCATCAAGTGTTGTGGATGCCATGAGTAGAGCAAAAGGGAGGAATAATTTGGGGCATCTCTTCTTTCTTCTTATAGTTCTCTTGAGAATCATCTCTAGCTGAGGTTCAGGAGATACAAAGTCTGTTTAGATGGGAACCCCCAGCTGTTTCTTTGTCAAGATGTCAGGAAAGAGGATAAGAGTTAAAATCTACAAGGAATACCCACTTAATCAGGTGATGGTGCATTTGATTTTTTGACACTTGGCTGAGGCATTGGCAAGCCTTTTGTTTCTGTGGAACTGGTTTGTGGCTGATGACCCAGACTTGGAACATGTCTTAATACCATACAGAGGACTCTTATAACTTTACATGCAATGTTGCCACACATATTTTACCAAGACAATAATGATCAGCAAATTATGAGTTTTCAAATGATCCCTCACAATGCATACTTTGTGAAAAATCAGACTATTTAAAGGGGGTGGACATAAGGGTACAGACTGTCACAAACTGCCATCCTCAGAGGTAGAGCAATATGTGAAAAGCAACGTGTGATGTGGAAAATCTAAAAAGTCCACTCTGACACAAAGGAGATAAGGAGATAAAAAACAAACACCCAATCCACTCGGCAAAGAAAACAAATATTAAGTTCTGGGAGCATTGTGGACAAGGGGGAGCTGTGTGACATACAGTTTAAGTACTGGAACTTGGAATATTTTATCCAGGGAGGTTCTGGAATCTACATCCTTGGAATTTAAGAACACATTAAAAACACCTGTCAGGGATGGTATAGGTATACTTAAGCCTATAGTGCATGGGGATGTCCTCGATGTCCTCTTGAGGTTCCTTCCAGTCCTACATTTCTATTAGTTAAACTATTTTTGCATAGCTATTTCCACAGTATACATGACTGAAAAATGAGATGTCATTGGAAGACTGCAGGGAGAAGAATTCTGTCAAAACTTTTCCAAACCTAGCAACAAATGAATTTGTTTATTTATTTTGTGGGGGAAGGTATTGGAGGAGATGTCCATTTTTAAAAAGTGTGCGCTAATTGCTTGGGGGAGGAAGGGCAAAAATCTACCACTCACCTTTGTAAAATGTGCCTTATTAAAAGCAAGTTACATCCCAATAGCTCAGAGGAAGTAACATGAAAGACTTTGACTCTGGGAACCCCGAGTTCAGATGAGGTTTTCATGAGTCACAAAAAGCCCTTGGTGCTCTCCTCTTCCCCCACACCTGAACAACAGACAAAATCGGACCCTTAAGGAATACTTAGCTATTCTTCTCAGAAGGCTGCTACTAGCAGCCTAGTTATGCATCTATGTTACTGCAGATTCCTGACAGAATGGGGAAGGAATGCTGGGCAGAGGGACCCCTCTTTAGATTTTTACTTGGGGCCCAGGTGAACATTGTAATGGCACAAACTATTTTCATACATCAACCAAAATGAACACTAACATCAGCAAAGCTAAACCAGAACACTGTCTTTTTTCCCTTTGGTCAGTTCCACTGTTACTGAAAGTATAACTGGAGTGCAACACACTTCACACTGGTATCTATATCTCAGCAGTAAACATCTTTGTCTTCGAAACAAAGCTCAGTGCAAAGCTAGTCTGCAAAGGGAAAAATCTTCCTTGAATTGGTGCGTGCGCGCACACACACAGTTACAATGCTTAAATGTTACTGGAAGGAAAACCCTCACTGAGAAGCACAAAGTCTAGTCTTGATTGAAGTAGCAACCACAGATACGGCTTTTGCTTCTTTGGTTCTATTGCTCTGTGATTCTTTCACTAAAGATGCAAAAAGGTGGAGATAATGTGGCTATATCCCTCAGACATTCTGTGGTGCAATCCAGACCAGTGTGGGGCTGTGTCACCTCCACCCTACAACCTGAGTGCCTCACAATGCTTTGCTGTTGCAGCTCTGAACCTGTGCTCCTGACAAACAGCACACAGGCTACACTAAGAGTATCTGAGGACGGCCACAGCCCTGGTCCAGTAACTGACCCTAGCAGCCTGTCAGCAAACACCAGCCACACTGTCTTTCAGAAGTTTTCATTACTACTTGCAGGATGAGCCATACACACTCGCAGTCCAGTATTTCCGCCCCCCAAAAACCCATATTCTGCCTGTTGAGCCCTCTCCTGGACAGTCTAGATATATTAGGTCTGATGCCCCTTTAAGTAGATCTATATATAACTGTGCTACTTAATTGGAGTTACCCACACTGTTCACAACACTGGATTAGTTTTGATTAAAGAATAAAACAAGTGTATTTAGCTACAAGGAGATAGGTTTTAAGTGAGTGCAAACGTAAGGCATTACAGTCAGAAATGGTTCCAAGAGAAACAGATAAAAAGCTTCCTAGTACTAAACTTAAACTAGACTTGGTTCAAAGCAAAGACCCCTTATGTGTTTCTGTTATCATTGATGACCAACTCTCAGGCCAAGATCTGCTCCCAAAGTCCAATGATAGTTTCTTTTGTCTTCTTAGGTGAAAAGGAGAGAGTGATAACTTGGGTGTTTTTGCTCCTCACTTTTATAGTTCAGTCACTCTTTGAAATGCATTTTCCTGGGTTACCCCTAGATAAAATTCCTTCCAGCTGTGAGTATGGAGACATTGGGTCTTGTTGTGAAAGAGGTTTCATGCTGTTTGCTAAAATGCAGATTTGCCTTGTCTCCCTTTTGCTATTTCAGGGACCTAATTTACTAATTATATGTAGATTGCAGTAAACACACATTCCTTTGTTTAAGACCTTGCCCAGTTCTGCCTAGTCAGGACCATGTGGGTTTGAACATGTGACACCAACATCATTCAGGGGGCATTCATAGCTTTACATATACTGTTGTTACATACATTCTACCATATTATTAACCAGCAAGTTAATAGTTTTCATCTGATACCTCACAAGGCATATTTTGTACAAAGATTATTACAATGGTGTGTAGGATGTGAACACAGGACTGCATTTGGTCACAATCCCCCAAATGGAAGGTGTTTGAGGTGGTCTTTCTGGAGACTGAAGTTCAAGTGCAAGAGGATATGTAGCATATCAGACAAGCAGATCCTATCAACTGTCTTATGTGATTTCACTTGTACTCCTGAAATCTTGTGAGACTTGAGTAACAGGGAAAGACTTGTAGGGAAGAAGGTAACTCTAAAACAGACAAGTTAATGGTTAGAAGGAACTCAAGTGGGAAACTTCTGGCAAGCGACTCTAGAGGTGTAAGCAATCCTGGGAAGGGAGCCATTTGTATAAACAGAATGGGGACCCTAGCTGGCAGGAAGGCCATATTTCTGGCTAGAGGCAGGTAAAAATAGAAAACCAAAATTTGAAAAAAATTGTGAAAAATTCTAAGTCTTTTATTTATTTGAACTCCCCCCCCCCCACAAAACTTGAAAATTTGAGGCTTAGAAAATTTTGGCTTTGTGGTTATTCTTTTTCCTTCCGGTCTCTCCATTACCTTCAACCCTTTATATCTTTCTTCTCCTTTTCCCATTTTGCCACTGCAAAAAGAAAGGTGAAGAAATGCGAAAGGAAGAATAAACTGTAACGACAAAAAACAAAAACAAAAGAACTGAAGAAAATAACTTAAATGCAGTACTCAGCTTGCAGCTGGATAGCATTATATATAATTTGTGGGTGTATTCAGTGCTTATGAAATAAAGAGGCTGACAGCACTGAGAGCCATGCAGAGGACAAGAACTTCATGGATTTTGCAGGCCCCACACACCCATCCGCCCTCCTATATGTGCACTTCCATCCTGATGTTCACCACCCTCTTTTATTCTAGTCTTGGAACTCAATAGAGCTCTCAGTGCATTTTCTTTCTGTTTTGCAGTACCCACTACTAGTCAAGACATGAGCCCACACACAACTTTTCCTAGTGCACCTTAACTGGGTCCACAACATCCACTGTTATTCTGGGGCCTCTTTTGAGCCCAGAATGCCATTCATGCCAAATTGCACATTAGTCTTAATAAGGTTACCAAATTCATTTTCACTTGTGTTCTATGCTGAATCGTAGTGACTTCACTTGTCTGAATAGGAAAGATGAGAAGACAAACAAGAGTACTAATGTGCTTGAAGTTAGCTATGTGATTTGAAGGATTGGGGCCTTATCTGTTCAGTTGCACAGATTTACTGTCTATTAGAGCTGACTGAACAATATTATGACTTTTCCACTATAATTCTGAGGAAAAATTCATCCCATTTCTCTTGGTTTAATATTGTATTTTTTTTAAACCCACCCTGTCATTGGTTGAAAAATAAAATGAAATTTTCATTTCATTTTGAAATGTTCTGAGCAGCTACAACACAAAACACAATGCATATATGGGCACACACACTTTCTTCCATGGATTTTAGTAACTTCAACACAGAAAGCGTATGACATCAGAATTTTACAACTCCTAGGCCCAGAGACAATCAAGGTTAGAAGGATAACTTTCATCACTGCAGCTCCATTCTCTTGTGTATTTAAACTTGAGTTTTAACATCATTTCTTCAACTTAGTTTTTGTATTTAATTATAGAGTAAGGGCACCCTGTGTTCCAAGAGCAATCATCTTACTGCCATGTTATTCTGAAGCCTGCCTTTTTTCAGTATGACACATGCTGGTTATGAAATATGCTATCAAATAGAGTTATAATGAAGTGAGACTGGGGAAAGATTAAATTGGAATCTGAAGTAATGCCAGCTAAGAAAGCCTACCTCCATTTTATTACTATAATATTTAATAAACAATTCTTCATTCCTACCAAAGAAACAAATGAAAGCTTTCTGGTATGGATATAAAAAGTAGCTTAAGACAGGCGTAAAAAATATGTTTACTGGTTTACAATTGCTGAACTTTTCATTCTAAATGGAAAAAATAAAAGCAAACTGAAAGATTTTCAATGAAGATATAAAGAACAAAATGCACTTAAGAAAAAAAGATAAATGAATTTTCTATGTCATGCCACATGAGTTCCTTTATACAAAGGCCTTGCAAATGCTGTATCCATGCAGAATAGCAGTATTGGGTTTTAAGCTTGATAGTAAGGAAACTGGGAAATATATCTGCTTACATTTTTATTTATTTGTTTTGTATTACTCCTTTGCAGTCCATCTGATCTGGTTGCTTTTTCGCTACCTAAACTCACAATCCTGTTTGGGGCAAAGTAATCAAGGTTAGCATGATTTTGCATTGGGGATCTTGGATCCTGTGATGTTTCTGCTTTAGTCTGGGAAGCGACCACCAAGAATAAAACTGGCTGCCCCTCAGTCTGTTTCAATAGCCAAGGCTTCAAGTATTAGAGAGGAATTGCCTGATGGAGTTTTTCCCCCACTTGAGTGAAATGGGAATCAAGTATCTGAGTATTTCCTTTTGTACATGTGTGTTATACATGCATACATACAACCATCTTACATAGGGCCCAATTCTGTGAGGTATTGTTATTACAGTGAGTTGTGGGAACACAGCTCCCCACAACACAGTACCATCATGTGAAGTATGTACTACTATTATTAAATATGAAAAAATGATCTAAAGGATTAAATCCTGACCCCAGAAGGACCAGGATTTCGCCCACAGACTTTACACTAAACATACTGAAGTTAAATACTTTGTATTGACAGTGTGTCCTCAAAGAGCTAAGGCTTGGGTACATGACTGAATATTTAAGCAGGAGCCACTACATCTTCTTTAGACAATCAGCTTTCTCAGTTGCAAAATAATAGCCCAAACGTGCATATCAGGGATCACCCTTAGCTCCCATCCTTCTAATGGAGCCTAGGATTCATGGCACCTCACATGATCAAACATAGGCATTATGACTTCAAATAGTGCCTATTTGGTACTTGTTAAGCAAGTGGTGACCTGTGATTTCTGCCTTTCTACCGAACACTGTTCGTTTAGTTACTAGTTCACCACTCCACCCCAACATCACCCCATTTGTCTTTATCTACTTGGTGCATCCTGATTGACAGGGGGATTCTCCATTACATGTCTGTACAGTGTCTAGCACAATGGGGCTCTGATCCTTGATTTGGGATTACTACACAATACAATATAAATAAGTAAAAAGTGTTCTAGAATGCTGGAGACTCCAGAATACAAACTGGAGAGCAAAGAGATAATTTGTAGTCTATATAAATGGTTTCATTTTCTACCTTTTCTATCTCTCCCTCTTTCTTTCCACTTTTCTCTGGGGGGTGGGGAAACAAATCACAGGTATCAAGAAGACCCTAGACCAGGGGTTCTCAACCCTTTTTCTTTCTGAGGCCCATCCCAACATGCTATAAAAATTCCATGGCCACCTGTGTCATAATAACTGGTTTTTTGCATGTAAAAGCAAGAGCTAGCATTAGGGGGTGTGTTAGGATATAGATATTCAGGCCTGTCTGTAAAGGCCTATACTCTAAGAATTTAGGTGTATTTTTATCACTTAGCTAGTTATAGAGGTACAAAAGAGAATCAAAATCACTGACTATATAAGGCCTTTTCTCACTGACAGACTGAGGCCCTGTTCTTAGGCTAAGGCCTTTGGCTAAGCAGCAGAGGCAGCCATGAGCTGGGAAGCCAACTGTCATATCCTTACATACCAAACTAGTCACATTGAAATAAGGTGCTATTGGGCTGTTAGGAATACATTCCTGTCCTGATAATGCCTCTCGCCTCCAGAGAAAGGGAAGTGCCTAGAAAATGTAAAAGGAAAATTAGTTTGATAGCATCCTGTCTGGCAAGAATTCGCTTATCAATAGACACAGCTGGGAAACCCTTATGTCTTTATAGATGTAGTTGTGAAATCCTCATTTCTGTGTTGTTCTATCATTGTAGTCCCCATTTCCCTATTGTTTGTCTGTATAATCTCTGTCTGGTTCTGTGATTGTTTCTGTCTGCTGTATAATTAATTTTGCGGGGTGGAAACTAATTAAGGTGGTGGGATATAATTAGTTAAATAATCATGTTACAATATGTTAGGATTGGTTAGTTAAATTTCAGGAAAACGATTGGTTAAGGTATACATAAGCAGAACTCAGGTTTTACTATATAGTCTGCAGTCAATCAGGAAGTAAGGGGGGGAATGGGAACAGGGAATGGAGGTGGGGAAATTGGAATCATGTTTTGCTAAGGGGGGGAAATGGGAACAGGGATACAGGTAAGGCTCTGTGGTGTCAGAGTTGGGAAGGGGGACACTAAGGAAGGAAACTGGAATCATGCTTGTTGGAAGTTCACCACAATAAACATCAAATTGTTTGCATCTTTGGACTTCGGGTATTGTTGCTCTCTGTTTAGGTGAGAAGGACCAGGGAAGTAAGTGGGTGAAGGAATAAGCCCCTAACAGGTAGCAATCCTGGGGCAATTGCCTGGGGCCTGATGTCACGGGAGCCCCCGCAAAGCTACATTGCTCAGGCTTCGGCTTTAACCTCAGGTGGCGGAGCTCAGGGCCTGGGCTTTGAACCCATGTGGCAGGGCTTCGGCTTTCTGCCCTGGGTCCAGCGAGTCTAGTACTGGCCCTGCTTGATGGCTGTCCTGAACCCCTCCCCTCTCAGGGAGCCTCAGACCCCTGGTTGAGAACCACTGCCCTAGACAGTGAAGTCTTTTTTATCCCCTACCAAAGGGTTAATGAATGCTGTAAAAGAGAAATCCAAGTGTTCAACTGTTGAAATCAGAGCTCTGAAAATTTCAAAGCTTGATTGCTCTTTCATATATATTTTCAGGGTACTTGCTTCATTGTATTTCAGGATGAAAGCTGTCACCAAAGATTGAATCACTTCTTTGGAATAAGTAAATAAGTGGAGTTTGATTGTTTCACTTTCCAGTTTACATAGGCATCTCTTCTGAGAAGTTGTTTGGGGGGGTAGGGGGGAGGAGAAGAGGGTGGGGGAAAGGGGGATGGAAGGAGGTTTGACTTGCTTTTTGTAGAGTTATGGTTTTTCTCTCTCTGCATTTCAAAGCAAATAGATAATGCACATCCTATTTCTGACCAGTCACAGTGAAATGTATTAAGAAAGAAGCTTCATGGAGTTTCCCTCCATTTATTAGCAGAAAGATTTAAGATTATTAAATGGGCTAGGTTGCTTTGTGAGCTGTAGGATGCACATTGCTTTCCCCACAGTTTTATTCCCTGTCTCACATTTCAGGACAAAGTTGTAATCCTGAAGTGGTTTCAGCTATAAGAAGGTCTGACATATGCAGAATGTATTGTACATTGTGTCTGTGTTCATAAGACCATCACTAATTATTAATTACAATGTACTGTATATCTCACCACATTGCTTACCCCCAAAATTTGGCTTGTTAAGATGAACTTCCAAGAACATTAAATCATGAGAGATCAAGCTCATCTTGAGTAATGTAGAGAAAAGTGACTAAGCTGTACTATTGCATACAGTGCCTGGGAAAACAGATTACAGATGCAGAAGATGCATCCCTCTAACTACAACTGGTTTAAAGGCCAATTTAGTTAGCCATTGCAAGCCCCTGTGCCGATACATTTATATTGCTTTAAAACTGGTACAACAGTTTAGCTTGCAATGCAAGCTAAACCAATGAGATTGGCACAAAGCCCTGTGTGGACAGTTTAACTAAATTAGTTTTGAAGCATAGCTTTAGTTAATCTGTCACAACTTTTTGTTTAGACCAAGTCCAAGGAACATTTATATCTGTGACGCATGGCTAGAAAAGGTTAAACAGCTTGCAGGCTGAATGATGCAAAGTCCACCTTTAAAGTTATGTTAGTAAGGTATGCAAATGATAATTAGGGCCATTCTTGCTAAATAGGCTAGAACTTTGAAATGCAAACCTATATTGCTGGAAGTAATACTAATTGTGTGCATCTTAGATGCTACCCATAACAGACAGTTCCTGTCTGTCACTATAACTATTGATTCAGAGATCAAAAGGGAATATTAACATTTGGATGAATCTTGGGTAAAATAATGACATTGTCTATATGTCTTTGAAGTTTGTACTAGACTGCCTAATGGATAAATTGCCCTATGTTAATTTGGGTAACTAATGACTTGTGGAGTTTAGAAAGCAAAAGGTTACATCAAAAGCCTATTTACCAGGACTGTGTGGTCAAGTGGATGCTAGAACAATGTATAAAAAGACCTTTGGGTCCTGATCATCTCACATCTGCTTAGGCTTCATCAGGGGAAGGCTGAGTCACAAGACTGAGGTCCCAGTTATGCTGGTATGCCCTGAATAAGATATTTGGACATTGGACTATAACCTATGAACAATTCTAAAATAATTCTTTCCAACTACAAAGCTCACCATCTCTGCTATGAATCTGCACCTAAATGAATGGAACTCACGACTGTATGTACATTGATCTTTTAACCATACTCTTTTGTTTAATACAGTTTAGTTACTAAGAATTGGAAGTAACATGCATCTGGATAAGATCTGGAATATTCAATAACCTGGGAGGTAATGTCTCTGATCCTTTGCGATTGGTAGAACCTTTTCTTTTATATGATGAAATAAGATTTTCAGTAATCTTCATCATATTTGATTTAGGTACTGAGATGGAGGCCTAGGGCTGGATCACTTTAAGGGAACTGTGTGGTTTGGACTTCTGAGTTACCAGTAAGGTAATAAAGAAGCTGTTTCATGCTGGCTTGGTAAATATAAGTATTGGAATATCCACCAGCTTGTTGGAGATTGTCTGCCCTATTCTTTGCAGTTCACCCTAATTGAGTGACCACAGCTGGCTCCCCACTAGGACCCTGGTCACAATATCACATACTGAATTTCATCTGGCTGTGCTCTACAGGTGTTACACCATTTAGTTACCAATGCACTATTATTCTCTTTCACCTCTGGCAACACAAGATGTTTGTTTAAGTCCTACAATCAAATCTAGGCAGTGCCTTCATTATATAACAATGTGTTCCTTGGTAAGAGTGTGTGATATTCATACAGCTGGTCAATATTTATGTGCAATGCTTCATCCAAATTTTGAATTTCAAAAACAGGGAGAACTGTACAGTAAGAAATAGACTAAAACCACCAGTGCAAGTACTTTTAAATAGTAATTCACTAATTTGAATTTGGTCCTGTTTATTTACTACGTACCAAGACCAAATTCAAACCAGTGAACTGACATTTAAAAAAAAATAGTATAGTGTTCTGCAGTAATAGTGCAAGACACTATGGTTTGTAGTAATGAGGTTGCAATTTTAGGGCTATTACCTTGCAATATTGTCGTATTTTTATAAGGCTAGTGTAGCACTTAAAGGCTTTGTGCCACATTATCAATTTCCTTAGCTAAAAATTCCCTTGGCAGTCTATTATCAAACTCTGAACGATGCTTGATTTTCCTATTCTGTGTTTCCCCTGATGGGGCAAAAGATCATCATCCTAATCAGTGAACCTGGATTCTACTATTCAAAGCTCCTTTATAAGACCAGATCGTACTCCATCTGCAGACAAAAACATTTTGGATCATTGATAATACCTTGGATATTCCTTTTGCATTTTGCCTCAACATAATAATCCACGCAATTGTCACCTCAGGGATGGACAGCAGAAATACACCATCATACAAATATGGCTCACATTACAAGTAGTGTAGACCAGCTTCCATTGACTTCTGTACTCTCTATTGGCTGCCATATGACATTCAGGTGAAATTTAAGGTACTAGTCATAATAATCTACAAACCCCTAAATAGTTGGAGCCCAGTTCTTTCAGAGGGCAATTTGATCTCTATGTTCCACTACCACATATATGCTCTGAAACAATACTTTAGCTAGATATCCCTAGTGCAGGCTCTCATCTCTGGAATTCAATCCTACGAAAAATTGTCTAAGCCTCAACTTGGCCACATTCACAAAGATGCAGATTTCTCTCTTCATCCAGGCTTTACAGGAATGGCAGGCATTGGCTTTCCCTAATATTTATCTGCTGTCTCAGGTCTGTTCAAGACACTGAATGCACCTAAGATATCACATGGATGGATGGCTGACAAATACTTGTTTCAATAGTAATAGTAATTTATAAATATAGTATTTTATTAATAAGAACACAAGCAGACACTTTTCCCAGGTCACATAAAATGGCTTGGTAAAGAAAATCTCTTTTCTGGTCATGAATTGTCCCCTCTTGCTGTATATTTTAATCAGTGCATGCAAGCACTGCTTTACTTTGTTGGATTGCTTGCTTGCTTCCTTGTATGGTTGGTTAAACATGACTGGCAACTGCAAATTGAGTTGTTACCAACTGCCATATTGAAGAAATGAAATGAGGAATTCTTACTAATTTCAGTGACTTATATGCCACTGCACAATATAAAAGAAACAATGCAGGAACAATTTATATGAACAGTAGAATTGCTTATCCTTTTTTAGTTTCCAGGCCACAGACAATGCTATGAATAAAAAAAGGGCCTCTCTGGAAATGGGATATTCATGCACTTGGAATTCCTTAAGCCCTCTATGGTAAAATAAGAGCATTCAAAATTTTGTTGTTGTAAATACAGAGAAGTAAAACACACAGGACATCTATAGTCTATTCTAATCATAAATCTGTGCCGGAGGGGAGAGGGGAAGACTCTTCTCTTCCATAATGAGCAGTTTCCTTTTTGAAACAAAACTCCAGCACAAGGAATAGTTTTGAGGTTTTTATTTTTAAGAAAGGGCTCACTCATTATCTTCCCAAGTTTTCATAGAAATGTTAACCCCTCAAAACAGCTGTTTCTGACTTTTACATCATACAGGCAAGATTGGGTTCCTTTGAAAATGACATGAAAAATGGCCAGTCTTAAACAATACACAGTAGCATCTATATAGCACTTTATATGTGCTATGTACAAACAATAATTAATTGATCCTTGCAACACACATGTGGTAGTGGGATAAGTATTTCCTCCATATTACAGCTGGGAAAACTGATATAAAAAGTGACCTGTGCTCAAGACAATACTGGGATGAAGTGGCAGAGCTGGGATTAGAATTTAGGGCTCGCCTGACCATATGCTCATTCTGTCAGATCACGTTGCCAAAGAAAATAAAAGCATCGGGAAAGGATCAAAACACATTTGGAGGATAGAGTGAACATCAAGTGAAGAACAAAAGAAATATCACTTCCACCTTTCTCTGTCCAGTGGACCAGGGCTGTATTTTCAAAAGTTAGGAGAAGTTTCAGAGTAGCAGCCGTGTTAGTCTGTATCCACAAAAAGAACAGGAGGACTTGTGGCACCTTAGAGGCTAACATTTATCTGAGCATAATCTGTCGTGGGCTACAGCCCACTTCATCGGATGCATAGAATGGAACATATAGTAAGAAGATTATTATACACACACACACACACACAAACACACAGTGGAAGTTGCCATACAAATGGTAAGAGGCTAAGTAATTAAGATGAGTTATTATCAGCAGGAGAAAAAAAAACTTTAATGATAATCAAGATGGCCCATTTAGTTGACAAGAAGGAGTGTAAGATTTGAGCACCAAATTTTCTTGGGAACATCTAAATTTCCATATTAGGCAAATTACACTCAATGGTCACTTGCCTGTTTTATTTTTATAGGCATATCCATATATTATGTGAATCAGTTGTTTGCCAATCTTTGAAATATTTGCCCACCCTAATTTTCCATTTATGGTCAGGTTCTGCCTGGGTTTTAGGAGCTTAAGTGACTTGTGTGTTTTTAAAAATTTTACCCACATAAATAATTTTCATTAAGATAGCACCTTTCATGCAGGGGTCTCAGTTAGTTGTAAATATTTAATTAAACTTCAGAACCCCTCTGAGGAGATAAAGAAAACCACCTCTTGTTTCAGTAGGCATGCAGATGACATTGATTGGCCTAACATTGATTTTACATTTTTCTCATTCTTTACGTAGCCAGAAAATACAACCAGTGCAAAGTTAAAAACCAGCAAGTTTCCAAAGCCTGCTGCTTCTGTGCCACAGAAGAGCAAATTAAAACAGTTTGTGACTGGAAAGTTGTGCTTTGATGGCTTGGGATCTCACTTTACATTCTACCTGATGGGTCTCTGTCAATATATGCAGTACTGTTTTGCCTAATTAGCCCTGATTTTTCTTCTCCAAAATGTATCTAACAAAAAACAAAGCTCAAAAGAAACGACTGCCAGTCTCTGGGAATCATGTTTAATTCAGAATAGCTATTATTACTTTGATAAATGGTGAACAGATTTAAAAGTGGGCACATAAAGTCAGGAGGCACAACAAAGGAATAAAGTAAATCTGTTCATGCTCTAGCTGCACAGCCCCATCCCTGAGTTTTTATGAGATTCTGAAGGAGAACATTCTCCTAGTGATAGTAGCTAATATGAGGGGTGGACTGGAATCCCTGCATCTCTCACAAAGTGTAAAGATAATTAACACCTCAGATCTTAAGAACATGTCTGACCCTGGGCCTTTGGCATGTTAAAGTGCTCACCTTCAGTTACTCCACTTGTGCAATGAAAATTATTCTCTCCTGTCTCACAAAAATGTAAGGGCTCAGAATGGGTAGCTATATGAAAGGCACTTGCATCCTGCTGTATAATAGATCTGGTTGAAGTTTCTGTGGAAAGTTTTCTGATCGAAAAAAATTCCATTGAGATGAGAATGTATTTTTAAGCAGGAAAATATCAGTTTCCCCCTACAGGGAATTTTGAAGTGAACATTTGTGTTTCAAACCAATGTTTTGGGACTTAATGTTGTGGTGTTTCAGTTTTTTAAAACTGAAAAAAAATAATTTCAAAACAAAGTGACATTGTAAGTTGGTTTGAAACAAAAGCAAGAAAATTCCCCATGGGAAAACCAAAATTTTTCAACTGAAAAATTTCAACTGAAGAATTTTCATTTGAAATTCCTCATGGGAAAAATACCAGTTGTCTGATCAGTTCTAGTATATATCAGCTTTTTTTCCTTTGACAGTTCCTGTTGTGGAGTCAGGCACCATTCATGTACAGCTGGCTATTTATATGGCCCCTATCACTTTTGTAAAGGAACTTCACAATAAGTGTATTTATCCCTACTTCAGAGGGCTGTTGTGAGAAAGTACTGTTCTCCTCAGTTTACTGATGGGAATTTCAGTTTGATTATGGCTAGCGTAAAGCAGCTTCATTGATTTATTATTATTATAGTAGTGTCTAGGAGTCCCAGTCACAGACAGGGACTGCCTTGTGCTAATCACTGTACAAACACAGAATTAAAAGATGTTCCTTGCCCCAAAGATCTTACAGTCCAGGACAAAAGAATACAGGTGGATGCAGGAAGACAGACAAGGAGCACAAGGAAACAGTGAGACAATGTTCAGTACGATAGACAGTCATCACAGCATACCAGCGTACCTAACCATTGTTAAGTTTTTGTAGGCTTCATGAAAAAACCCGGAGTTTTAAGGAGGACAATGAGGTTTAAACTCAGACTTTAAGGTCAGAAAGGACCATCATGATCATCTAGTCTGACCTCTTGCATATTGCAGAGCACAGAATTTTACTCACCCAGTCCTGCAATAGACCCCTAACCTCTGGTTGAGTTACTGAAGTCCTCAAATCATGATTTAAAAAACTTCAAGTTAGAGAATCCACCATTTACAGTACTTTAAACCTGCAAGTGACTCATGCCCCATGCTGCAGAGGAAGGCGAAAACCCCCAGAGTCTGCCAATTTGACCCCAGGGAAAATTGCTTTCCCAACCCCAAATATGGTGATCAGTTAGCCTGAACATGTGGGCAAGACCCAGCAGCCAGGCACCTGGGAAAGAATTCCCTGAAGTAACTCAGAGCCCTTCCCATCGAGTGTCCCACCACCAGCCATTGCAGATATTTGCTGCTAGCAGTTGCTGATTGCCTACAATGGCATGTAGCCTGACTCAGACCATCCACTCCATACATTTATCAAGCTCAGTCTTGAAGCCAGTTAAGTTTTTGGCCCCTACTACTCCCCTTGGGAGGCAGTCCCAGAACTTCACTCCTCTGATGGTTAGAAACGTTCATCTAATTTCAAGCCTAAACTTGGACAGTTTATATCCATTTGTTCTTGTGTTCACATTGGTGCTTAACTTAAATAAGTCCTCTCCCTCCCTGGTATTTATCCCTCTGATGTTTTTATATAGAGCAATCATATCTCCCCTCAGCCTTCTTTTGATTAGGTTAACCAAGCCAAGCTCTTTGAGTCTCCTCTGATAAGGTAGGTTTTCCATTCCTCAGATCATCCTAGTAGCCCTTCTCTGTACCTGTTCCAGTTTGAATTCATCCTTCTTAAACGTGGGAGATCAGAATTGCACACAGTATTCCAAATGGGGTCTCACCGGTGCCTGGTATAATGGTACTAACACTTCCCTGTCCCTATTGGAAATACCTTGCCTGATGCATCCTAGGACTGCATTAGCCTTTTTCACAGCTGCGTCACAGGATGACTATGAGCCATCAATGTGATCAACCAATACATCCAGGTCTTTCTCCCTCTCTGTCACTTCCCACTGATATATCCCCATCTTATAGCCTAATTTAGTCCCTAAATTAGTCCTAAGTGTATGCACGATTAAATTTCATCCCCTTTTTCTATTACTCCAGTTTACAAGGTTGTCCAGATTTTCTATGATATTCCAGACCTCCTCCTGCATATTGGCAATACCTCCCAACTTTGGGTCATCTGCAAATTTTATTAGCACTTTCCCACTTTTTGTGCCATTGAAATAAAAATGGCAATTAAGATAGCTCCCAAGACCAATCCCTGGGCAACTCCACTAGTAAACTTTTTCCAGCCTGACAGTTAGTCTTTCAGTATGACCCATCGTAGTCTCCTCTTTAACCAGTTCCTTATCCACTTTTGAGATCTCATATTAATTCCTTCTCCAATTTAGCTAATTATTTCCCCCATGTGGAACTGTATCAGATGCCTTATTTAAATCCAGGTAGATTAGATCTACTGCATTTCCTGTGTCTAAAAAATAAAATCAGTTACCTTCTCAAAGAAGGAGGTCTGGTTGGTCTGGCATGATCTATCTTGTGTAAAATTACATTGTATTTTATCCCAATTACCATTCACCTCTATGTCCCTAACTACTTTCTCTTTCAAAATTTGTTTCAAGACCTTGTACGCAATTGAGATTGACCAAAGAGGCCTATAGTTTCCCAGTGTGACACTGCACCCCATGTTCACCATGGTGATAAAATGATGATATGTTTTGTACAAAGTACGCCTTGTGAGGTATCATTTTAAAAGTCTTAATCTGTTGACCATTAATATCCTGTTAAGTTGCATGGGCTATCATTGTATAAGAAGTTATGAAGTTTTGTTATGTATGTGCCACTGAAACATGTTGCGAACACCCAGAAGCAGCCTTTCAGGTACAACAATAAAAAGGCCAAACAATGTTGATGGCCCATTGAGGAGAATACAAAATACTCAGGAGGATTACCCAGGAACTGTGTACAATGGAAACCTCTCAGAGGTAGCACATACCCATTGGAGACTGTGACTCATGTCACAGCACAAGATCTTTCCAGCAAGCTGGAAAAAGATATAAAGGGGGAAGTGACAATCAACCGGCCTCACTTCCCCTACAATACATCAACTGGAAACTCCTTAGGAACAAAGACTGAAGAGGGAAGGGATGTCCCAGGCAGGAAAGAAGAAAGCCTGCCTGTGTATGAAAGCTTGGTGGACTGTTTGTTCTCTGACAGGGTGAGACACTGCTTGATTCAAATCCTATCCAGTTTAGAGAACTTAAATTGTATTTTTGTTTTATTAGGTAATCTACTTTGATCTATGCTATAGATTTTAAGTGATTATAACTAACCTTTCTGTAGTTAAGACATTTGTTTTATAGTTTTTTTACCTAAAACAGTGTGTTTTTCTAGAATTGCCTAGGGAATCTGCACAGGAACAAAAACTGGTGCACTGTCCACTCTACTTTGAGGGCGGGGTGGGCTGGTAATAGACTTATACTGGTCAGCCTTTTCACCAGGGCAAGACAGTACAGTTCTGGGATCCTAGGCTGTGGAGAAGCCTTCATGTAACTGCAGCTGGGTGTGTCCCTACCCACATAAATGTTTGTGTGAGTGCAAGACCAGGAGCAGTCCACAGCTTGTCACAGCAGCACAGTGTGAGATGGAGCCCAGGCTGGTGAGACAGAGGGCTCAGTGGTACCTCAGTTCCTGTTTGCATCCCAGGGGGAAGGCATCATACCCGTATCACTTGTCTTTTTCTTAAAAATAGGAACTATATTAGCAATTCCCCAGTCATAGGGTATGCCCCCAACTTTACAGATTCCTTAAAAACCACACTATCTCTTGTGCACCCCAGATGTGTTGTGGTATACTTGCTGCAACCTAGTAAGCTTTCTACCATAACTCAGAGATGGCTCAACTTTCATACTAGCCTCAAGCTTGGGCTAGAGCTATACCTTCCCCAAGATTTGCAAGTGAGCCATATAGTTTTATTTCAAGTCCTACTAGTGAGCAATAAGAGGCTGCACCATCCTCCATACCTGCCACAACCAACAAGCTTAACTCATTTATGAAGGGTAGGCTGAAGCCAGAAAGAGAAATTAGAAATTATTTCTTTTTAAATGCAAAGAAAAAAAAGTTTAGTTAAAAACTATGAACAGGTTTTTTTTGGAGGCAAAGAATTATGGGAAATGATTTTTGAAATATTTTAAACAGTTGAAAATGGAAATAAAGGAGGATAACAGACAGGACAATGGTGTAACAAGACAGGGATTCTCCCCAGCTTCCAAAGGGTCCACACCCACTCTCTTTTATAAAGTTATATTTAGGTTCAAATTCAGGTCAAATCAACAAAAAGAACATTTTCTCAACTCACCTCAAGCTGCAGCTCCCAGAGTTTTTCCCCAATTATTTCTCAGGTCCTTTCTGCCTCCCCTCCCACGGGAGACAGGCAATTCTAGCTCTCCAGAGCTCCCTAGTCACAGCAAAGTCTCACAGTCCACTTTCTCTGACTCTTCCTGACTCAGCCAGGGTCCTCCTCACCAGCTGTCTCCCTCTCTAAGCTCAGGTACCCTATTTTAAAGCTAAACTGAGGTCAGCTGACCAGTCACAGATGCACTGGCCCTGCTCCCTCTAATAGAGCCAGTCTCACCCAGTGAAAAACAGATTGTCTGGAAGAAGCATTGTAGGTTGAAAGAGTATACACAAACCCATCACTGGTGGTTGGATTTAGAGAGCACTCCAGCCCATTTTGTTGTTGGTAGTCAACCACCCAGTTCAGCTAGTGCATGATGCTTTGAGGATTAGCTATTGTTTGTAAATCACTATTTAAGAGCTAATTAGAGTGTTGAAGTTTTTTGGTATCTCTCCTTTTAAATTACTTATACCAAATTTTTTGTGCATTAAGTCCTTTATTATAGCCCTTTTTACACCACATTGTCCTCCTATTATTGTTCATGGATTCCCTTCTAATGCTGATTGCTTCCTTTGGTGTTTTAAATGTACACTAAGTCTTAAAGGTTTCAGAGTAGCAGCCGTGTTAGTCTGTATCCGCAAAAAGAAAAGGAGTACTTGTGGCACCTTAGAGACTAACAAATTTATTTGAGCATAAGCTTTCGTGAGCTACAGCTCACTTCATCGGATGCATTTAGTGGAAAATACAGTGGGGAGATTTATATACACAGAGAACATGAAACAATGGGTGTTACCATACACACTGTAAGGAGAGTGATCAGGTAAGGTGAGCTATTACCAGCAGGAGAGCGGGGAGGTGGGGGGGAACCTTCTGTAGTGATAATCAAGGTGGGCCATTTCCAGCAGTTGACAATAACGTCTGGGGAACAGCGGGGGCAAGGGGAGGAATAAATGTGGGGAAATAGTTTTACTTTGTGTAATGACCCATCCACTCCCAGTCTTTATTCAAGCCTCAGTTAATTGTATCCAGTTTGCAAATTAATTCCAATTCAGCAGTCTCTCGTTGAAGTCTGTTTTTGAAGTTTTTTTGTTGAAGAATTGCCACTTTTAAGTCTGTAATCGAGTGACCAAAGAGACTGAAGTGTTCTCCAACTGGTTTTTGAACGTTATAATTCTTGACTTCTGATTTGTGTCCATTTATTCTTTTACATAAAGACTGTACAATTTGGCCAATGTACATGGCAGAGGGGCATTGCTGGCACATGATGGCATATATCACATTGGTAGATGTGCAGGTGAACGAGCCTCTGATAGTGTGGCTGATGTGCCACACACTCTCAAAGAAACTGAGGAACCACCTGATCAACATCTTCTGTAGCAAACTGGGAAAGATTAAGAATGAGCTCTCAAAACTGGATACTCTCATAAAAAAACAACCTTCCACACAAGCTTCCTCGTGGCTGGACTTTACAAAAACTAGACAAGCCATTTACAACACACACTTTGCTTCTCTACAAAAGAAAAAGGACACTAAACTATATAAACTACTACATGTCACAAAGGGCCACAAGAGTGGTTCCCTTAACTCACCCAGCAATATTGTTAATCTATCCAACTATACTCTTAGCCCAGCAGAAGAATCTGTCCCATCTTGGGGCCTCTCCTTCTGCCCCTCCACCCCCACGAACATGATACAGTTCTGTGGTAACAAAGAATCCTATTTTCGACGTCTCCGACTCAAGGAATATTTCCAAAACACCTCTGAACAACATACTAACCCACAGAGACCTTCCTTCCAAGACTACAAAAAGAAGGATTCTGGGTGGACTTCTCCTGAAGGTCGAAACAACAGACTGGACTTCTACATAGAGTGCTTCCGCCTACGTGCACGGGCTGAAATTGTGGAAAAGCAGCATCACTTGCCCCACAACCTCAGCCGTGCAGAACACAATGTGCAAAACACAAAAGATGTCAGAAACAACTCTGACATCTTAATCAAAAAGGCTGACAAAGGAGGTGTTGTCATCATCATGAATAGGTCGGAATATGAACAAGAGGCTGCTAGGCGGCTCTCCAACACCACTTTCTACCAGCCATTACCCTCTGATCCCACTGAGGGTTACCAAAAGAAACTACACCATCTGCTCAAGAAACTCCCTGAAAAAGCACAAAAACAAATCCTCACAGACACACCCCTAGAACACCGACCGGGGTATTCTATCTGCTACCCAAAATCCATAAACCTGGAAATCCTGGATGCCCCATCATCTCAGGCATTGGCACCCTGATAGCAGGATTGTCTGGCTATGTAGACTCCCTCCTCAGGCCCTACGCTACCAGCACTCCCAACTATCTTTGAGACACCACTGACTTCCTGAGGAAACTACAGTCCATCGGTGATCTTCCTGAAAACACCATCCTGGCCACTATGGATGTAGAAGCCCCCTACACCAACATTCCACACAAAGATGGACTACAAGATGTCAGGAACAGTATCCCCGATAATGTCAGGGCAAACCTGGTGGCTGAACGTTGTGACTTTGTCCTCACCCATCACTATTTCATATTTGGGGTCAATGTATACCTTCAAATCAGCGGCACTGCTATGGGTACCCGCATGGCCCCACAGTATGCCAACATTTTTATGGCTGACTTAGAATAACACTTCCTCAGCTCTCATCCCCTAATGCCCCTACTCTACTTGTGCTACACTGATGACATCTTTATCATCTGGACTCATGGAAAAGAAGCCCTTGAGGAATTCCACCATGATTTCAACAATTTCCATCCCACCATCAACCTCAGCCTGGATCAGTCCACACAAGAGATCCACTTCCTGGACACTACAGTGCTAATAAGCGATGGTCACATAAACACAACCCTATACTGGAAACCTACTGACCGCTATACTTACCTACATGCCTCCAGCTTTCATCCAGACCACACTACACGATCCATTGTCTACAGCCAAGCTCTACGATACAACCGCATTTGCTCCAACCCCTCAGACAGAGACAAACACCTACAAGATCTCTATCAAGCATTCTTACAACTACAATACCCACCTGCTGAAGTGAAGAAACAGATTGACAGAGCCAGAAGAGTACCCAGAAGTTACCTACTACAGGGCAGGCCCAACAAGGGAAATAACAGAACGCTACTAGCCATCACCTTCAGCCCCCAACTAACACCTCTCCAACGCATCATCAAGGATCTACAACCTATCCTGAAGGACGACCCATCACTCTCACAGATCTTGGGAGACGGGCCAGTCCTTGCTTACAGACAGCCCCCCAACCTGAAGCAAATACTCACCAGCAACCACACACCACACAGCAGAACCACTAACCCAGAAACCTATCCTTGCAATAAAGCCCGTTGCCAACTGTGTCCACATATCTATTCAGGGGACACCATCATAGGGCCTAATTACATCAGCCATACTATCAGAGGCTCGTTCACTTGCACATCTACCAATGTGATATATGCCATCATGTGCCAGCAATGCCTCTCCGCCATGTACATTGGTCAAACTGGACAATCTCTACGTAAAAGAATAAATGGACACAAATCAGACATCAAGAATTATAACATTCAAAAACCAGTCGGAGAACACTTCAATCTCTTTGGTCACTCGATTACAGACCTAAAAGTGGCAATTCTTCAACAAAAAAACTTCAAAAACAGACTCCAATGAGAGACTGCTGAATTGGAATTAATTTGCAAACTGGATGCAAACTTGGATACAATTTACTGGATGGGCCATTATACAAAGTAAAACTATTTCCCCATGTTTATTCCCCTCCCCACCCCCACTATTCCTCAGAAGTTCTTGTCAACTGCTGGAAATGGTCTACATTGATTATCACTACAGAAGGTTCGCCACCCACCCCCCCACTCTCGTGCTGGTAATAGCTCTCCTTACCTGATCACTCTCCTTACAGTGTGTATGGTAACACCCATTGTTTCATGTTGTCTGTGTACATAAATCTCCCCACTGTATTTTCCACTGAATGCATCCGATGAAGTGAGCTGTAGCTCATGAAAGCTTATGCTCAAATAAATCTGTTAGTCTCTAAGTTGCCACAAGTCCTCCTTTTCTTTTTACTAAGTCTTAAAGTGTCCAAAGTTTGAGAACACCCACTGTGTCTTTTAGGTTGGAAATACTGCAGCATGAAGTTTGGCATTTCTGTTTTCCTGTCAATAATTTCACCCTTTCTTGTGATAATAAATCTGTTTGATCCAGCAAACACTTGCTACCACATTAGAGATTAGTACAGTGAATACTGCCATTTCCTGCAAAATACAAATAGATCCCAATCATTTAAGACCAAGTATAAGATTGTCTCCAATGGGACTAGTCATGGCAATAAGCTCATGAGTGGTAGTGTTTGCAAGGTCAGGCCCTTAGTGTGTGTTCGTAGTTCCCTGGGTCTCCCTTTGGTGCTTGATGTTGAATTCCTTGTCAACAAAACTTTGTTTGAAATCATTGGGTGTTTTGGGTGTGCCTGAATAACAGAACTGGAATTTAGGTGTCAGGTGTAAGAAAATGTGTTTCCTTCTTACTGCAACTTCTATTTGTATATGAAAATATGGCAGCTGTTTTCTTAAAGTCCAACCATGGGAAGTATGGCTCCACGGTCCACAGAAAAGAGACTCCTCCGGAAATATTTGTAAGGCTTGAAATGGAAATTAACCAACAAGGCAACACCACATTTAATTGGATTGTAATTATAACATGGCAATTTATATTATGGGGCTTGTGCAGCCTTACAGTCCTCATCTAAACCTAGCTCAAGGAGTCTGGGGTAGATAAATAATTGGTTCTGAAACAAAGTTATCAGTAAGTGGCTGGTCATTTAATATAATAATTTACCTAAAGGGAGCTCCTCTATGTGAGATCTGATAGACTAGAGAGCAACAAAGGAGAGTTTGAGTAAGTGACGGCATTTGTTAATAACAAGGCAGAGATAAGGCTGGCACTGTGCTGTATTCTCAGGAGACTACAGGCATACCAATTGAATTCACTCCATGCCCTCAGACACATTATGTTGGGATTCTAAACACAGCAAGAAATTGTCTAAGAATCCCATTAGAATCCACACAGGGACTTCCTCCCCTGAACCATTACAAGCTTCATCTAAAACCATCTTCAGTCTACATAAACTTTCAATTAGATGAGAGACAAAGCAAAATAAAGTTGCGGCTATAATTAGAGGTAGCTCTGACAGAAGCTCGTCATCCTATGCAAGGTTTAGGTATTCGGTTATGGCAGAATACACATTGGAGCATTGTCTTGACTGCAATGTTAGTAGCACCTCTGCAGCGCATTATCACTTATAATGATAGGAAAAGGACCGTATGGTGGAGAATGGAGAAATCTCATATGATTCAGAGGCTGGGTTAGCATATATGCCCAAGGGATCAGATGCTTAATTCAAAGTTTTCTGACTATCCAAAGCTTATTGTCTGCATTATGGAGCTTTCCATAAGATCCTGGTATTTCCTGCTTCTAGCTCAGCTGGAAATACCACAAGAGCAGATTTTCTTGGACTGTAGTGGACATGATTAAAAATGTAACTTTTACTGCTTTGACTCTTGTTTGTAGTATTTTCAGTAGTCTCTATGCATAGGATGACCATATTTCCTTATGCTGAATACGGGACACCTGTTAAAATTACTCATATTCAAATGAGTTCAACGGCAATCAATCAAAACTATGCTGTGCAAACTTTCAAATTAACATCAAGTTTATTGAGCCCCGTTAAAAAGAAATACCACGTAGTTGGATTCTTTTTATTTACCTTCTTATCTTTAAGGCTTTAGGGTTCACAAGGGGAGGGGTGACACCCCCCCACCTCCTACACACACACAGGGAGAGGTCACACACACACACGCATAGTCCTGTACACCTCTCTCACATGGGGGGGAGGAGGGGTGACCAACCAACCTGACCCTCCCTGCCCTGAGCTCTCCACCCTCCAAGCCTGGTTGGGCCCCTGGGATGGACCCACCTCTCCTGGTACCTGGCATCTTCCTGAGGCAACACATGGGGTGGGGGCATGCAGGGTCACATGACCCTCCCCCATATTCCTGCCAGGATTCACATCAGAATGTGGCCAGCAGCAGCCTTTTGGGACTGTGCAGGAGGGAAGGGACGGGAGCTGCTTCCAGCCGCAGGGGAGGAGGACAGGGTGAAGGGATGACCTGGCCCATGTGTTTGCAGAGCTCATCTCTTCCACCCTCCCCTCCCCCACTGACCCCGTGGCTGGAAGCAGCTTGTCTCTTCCTGCCCACAGAATGTGGACAGGCAGCTAACACCTCCAGGCTGCTGCTGGCCACTGACATAACCCAGGCAGGAAAGGGTTAAGCCCTAAGAATGCATTGTGCACCAGGGCCCAGGAGACCTGACTGCAGGGCTTTAGCGTGGCTCAGCAGGGGAGGGTGCCTAGGGGACGTAGCAGTCCCGCTATATCTGGGGGCAGGACCCAGAGTGGGGGGGGGCAGGTGAAGAAAGTGCCTGGGAAGTTGCTGTGAAGCCTGCAGGTTTGGGGCGTGAACAAGCTGGAAATCACTTCCCCAACACCATTCCAGAGCTTAGCTGAGGGGTGGAGAGGCTTCCCCATACCAGTGCTGTGCAGGGCTTTGGCACACGCAGGGCTCGGCATCTGCTGGCCAGTGCCCCAGGCTGGAAGGTCTTGGGCTTTCCTGGGGTGTCGGCCCAGCCAGAGGCAGTAGGGGAAGGAAGGAGCCTGCCTGCCAGGCTGTTGATAAGCTGAGCGCTCCGACCAGGGGCAGGTTCTTCACACAACGCTGAGACAGCCCACCAGAGGGTGGCGGGGGAATATGGAGGAGAAGCAGGATTGGGGGTGGAGGGGAGGGGCAAAGCAGGGAGAGGACAGCGAGAGGGGGTGCACGTAGAGGGCCAGTGGGTGGCCAGCAGAAGCAACACGTAACCAGCCACTACCCACACTTACCAACCATTGCAGCTCACAGTGTGCAGCCAGTGCCGGCTGGAAACGGGACAGAGGGGGCGGGGCCCTGCTGGCCGATACCTGGCATGCAGCAGGATCTGTGCTGACAGACCAGTGGGGGAGCTGTCCGCCCTGCATGCTGCATCTTTGCCCTGCCTCCAGCCTTGCATACCTACCCCCACTCACTGCTGGTGGGCAGGTGACTGGCGAGCAGGGATCTGGCCAGCAGCAGGACTCACCAATACTGATGGGGGGGACAGAAAATACAGGACAATTTGCCCATTTTTAAGAAAAAGTCAGGACATCTGCAGGAGGCTTAAATACAGGACTGTCCCTTTAAAAACAGGACATCTGGTCACCCTATCTATACAGAGACTGTGGAATCTTCTCAAAGAATGATGGTATGTAGGAGTAATGTAGAGAGTCCATCAGTTGGGCAGTGCAAGAGCCAGAAATATGCCATTCTTCAGTGAAGGTACAAAAAAACAACCTTTCTACAAGTAAAATAAAAAGCCAAAGACTCAGAAAAAGGTCAACACTCCCAGGCTAAGTTCCCAAGGTCATAACACCCAGCCCTCTCTAGGCCACTATCAGGCCTCTCCTCTCCCATTCCCTGGGCTTTCAAATATCTTGCAACCTTAACTTAGAGGGGGCAAAATGCAAGGAGTGGGTGCCCAGTCTTTTCCTTACCTCAGGGAAACATGGTCAGTTACCCCTCGGCTGAACAGTTTGTAGCCTACATTTTAGATCGAGCCATCAATATTCATCAGAACCTGAAAGTTTTCAGCTCTAGGTTGCCAATAATAAAAATTTAAAAAAAATACAAATTTTCAACGAAAAATTTGGAAAATAACCCCAAACAATGTGTTTTTGTTGTAATTCTACATGGGGCGGAAGGGTGGGAATCCTGACCTGCTCTATTGAATTTCCCTTTCACTCAAAAAGGTCAAAGTGTTCCTCCTTTCTTTCCCACATGTAGTACTCAGCCTTCTGTAATCCACTTCATTCCAAGCCTAAAAGAGTGCTCCTGCTTCTGACAGGTTTCAGAGTAGCAGCCGTGTTAGTCTGTATTCGCAAAAGGAAAAGGAGTACTTGTGGCACCTTAGAGACTAACCAATTTATTTGCGCATAAGCTTTTGTGAGCTACAGCTCACTTCCGATGAAGTGGGCCGTAGCTCACGAAAGCTTATGATCAAATAAATGTGTTAGTCTCTAAGGTGCCACAAGTACTCCTTTTCTCCTGCTTCTGAGCAGCAGCTAGCCCTTTGAATCCTGCTTCACTAACTATTGCCCTCCTCACTATTCATTCCAGTGGAAGGGCCTCCTTCCTAGTTTCTGGTTTTACAGGGTTGAGCTGACTGCTGAACCTGAGAGCAGGCTAGACTATTAACCCCTTCCTGCCCTGTCCCACTGTGCAGTTCATACATTCCATCATGAGCAGTTACACCCTGAAACTGAAAGATTTAAGGTTTCTCAGTATATTTTAGTACTTCTGCTTCCAGGCCCAGTCAGAGACAAGGAAGTGCTGAATTGCAGAAATGAAAACTTGTTTAAAAAATGAATAAACCAATTATCCAGCCATTTACTTACCTCAAACAAAAGTTAATTTCAGCTGTGGTTTGAGCTCAGCATGAAAATTTGGGTCAGTTCTTATATTATATGAGGAGTATGAGCCAACCCAAGGATGCAGAGTATGCCTAAAAAGTTAGCATTTTTTAGCTACAGTATGTTAGTATGTTTTAGTATGTTATTTCCAGTAGGTCTGCTGAGTAGAGGAAGAAAAAAGACTTTATTATAGGTCACATTTTAATCATAAAAATATTGAATTCATATGCCTTAAAGCTGTTAATCTCATCATATAAATATCCATAGTAAATAGATTTACTTCCATTTAAGAATGAGTTCTTTGAATATCCTAGAAATAGTTGCAAAGTACTAACAATAACACAAAGAGCAGAATATACTAGCAGACTTATAAAGCATTTTTATCTGCCTGGTGGAAATAAGACTGTGATAGATCTGCTGTTGTTTACAAACATGTGATTACCAGTGGAGCTACCAAATGTAGAAACATAGAAATTGCCATATTGATTCAGATCAATGGTTCATGTAGTTCAATGGTCAGTCCAGCTGCTTCAAAAGAAAGCCAGCAGTAGGAACTTATGGAATAACCTACCCACAGGGAAAGTTTCAGCTTACCCCCCAAGCTAAGGAGTGGTCATATGCAGTAGGTATAAATTCATTTAGAAATGAATACATTCTTCACTATAGGGTACGTGTTTCTAAATTAATGAATTTCTAGTAAATGTATTAAATAATTGTTTGTATGTTTCCCTATATTGTGTGTTTCCCTATACTGTGAAGGACATTACTATCATATGCCACTGAACTCCTGTGGATTTGAATCCTAGAAGGTGCTTAGCATCTTTCAGGACTGGGCCCATAGCAGATCTAATTCAAACTCTGATTACAATTCATAGAGAAGCTAACTTTCTAGTGATACAACCTTACAAGTCCAGTAGCCTAATGGTCCATTTCTGACCATTCATAATTCAGATTGTTCAAATATTACATTATTTATGAGATTGCACTCTCCAGTTTTAACTGAGAAAGCCCATAAAAAGCAAAGGGGAATAACACCCAACATAATAGTAGGGCAACCTAATAATTTATGTCCCCCACCTGTAAGCTCCTCTACGTGGGCACAGGGATCCAGCCATGTGCATTATTTTACAGGATCTGGACTAGCTTTGTAACTAATACAAACTAAAAACTTATTCCTGGAATCTATAGCTTTTGCTCTGGCTTCATTTTCCAATACAGTTTGTGCCAGCTTCCTGCCAAGAACAATACACCACCAGTGAGTTAACAAAAAGATCAGCAGCTCACAGTCTCTCAGAGCCTGAAAACAGCAGAGGAACATGGGGTGGATAACAGATATTTCATTACAGAAGAGAGACACTGTAAGAAACATATGATCTGTAAAAATGTACAGGGTGATTATACCACTTATTACAAGAAAGATTAAAAAAACAATTTGTCAAACACCTTTTGTCCAAGTGCACGTTGACTTAAGAGAGTTAGTGCTCAAAAATAAAACTGGTGCCTTCCAGATGTCACATGTAGCTATTATCACTTGCTTCAGATGCAAATGGGAAGATGAGAGGTAGGACATGAACTTGCAAGAGCCATGCATCAATCAGCAGTCAGTCTGTAGGAGACCGATGCCCCTTTTGTTGCACTTTTGCATACTGAACACTCCCCATATTGAGCTTGCTGGAGATTCTGAGACTGACAATACATTATTGATCTAGTTCAATGTACTGAGATACTGGTAACAATAGATTAAATGCTTGAGAAGTGTGGGGATCATGCTGTGACAGTTCTTTTTTGCCTTTGCATACAGAACATATGCTTGGGACAGATGCACATGTCAGCTGACGGAGGTCATGGAATCCTGCAACGCTGTTTCAGTTGCACCACAGAAAGGATAAGATAAATATGGCAACACTTTAAACAGGAGAATTTTAGCAATTTTAATCTTTTAAATTCATTTTTAAACTCAGCCATTATGATGATTTGATATGGTCTGTGGTAACAAAACCAGCTGATGTGTTATCGTCGGTGAGAAGGCCAAGCAAGCAGGTATTTATTGTGAAATAACTAAACTTCCTTAAGGTTTGTATTCTCATACTTTAATTTTTGCACGTACAAACAAGGCCAGATTCTGATTCATAGAATAGAATCATAGAATATCAGGGTTGGAAGGGACCCCAGAAGGTCATCTAGTCCAACCCCCTGCTTGAAGCAGGACCAATTCCCAGTTAAATCATCCCAGCCAGGGCTTTGTCAAGCCTGACCTTAAAAACCTCTAAGGAAGGAGATTCTACCACCTCCCTAGGTAACGCATTCCAGTGTTTCACCACCCTCTTAGTGAAAAAGTTTTTCCTAATATCCAATCTAAACCTCCCCCATTGCAACTTGAGACCATTACTCCTCGTTCTGTCATCTGCTACCATTGAGAACAGTCTAGAGCCATCCTCTTTGGAACCCCCTTTCAGGTAGTTGAAAGCAGCTATCAAATCCCCCCTCATTCTTCTCTTCTGCAGACTAAACAATCCCAGCTCCCTCAGCCTCTCCTCATAAGTCATGTGCTCTAGACCCCTAATCATTTTTGTTGCCCTTCGCTGGACTCTCTCCAATTTATCCACATCCTTCTTGTAGTGTGGGGCCCAAAACTGGACACAGTACTCCAGATGAGGCCTCACCAGTGTCGAATAGAGGGGAACGATCACGTCCCTCGATCTGCTCGCTATGCCCCTACTTATACATCCCAAAATGCCATTGGCCTTCTTGGCAACAAGGGCACACTGTTGACTCATATCCAGCTTCTCGTCCACTGTCACCCCTAGGTCCTTTTCCGCAGAACTGCTGCCTAGCCATTCGGTCCCTAGTCTGTAGCGGTGCATTGGATTCTTCCATCCTAAGTGCAGGACCCTGCACTTATCCTTATTGAACCTCATCAGATTTCTTTTGGCCCAATCCTCCAATTTGTCTAGGTCCTTCTGTATCCTATCCCTCCCCTCCAGCGTATCTACCACTCCTCCCAGTTTAGTATCATCTGCAAATTTGCTGAGAGTGCAATCCACACCATCCTCCAGATCATTTATGAAGATATTGAACAAAACCGGCCCCAGGACCGACCCCTGGGGCACTCCACTTGACACCGGCTGCCAACTAGACATGGAGCCATTGACCACTACCCGTTGAGCCCGACAATCTAGCCAGCTTTCTACCCACCTTATAGTGCATTCATCCAGCCCATACTTCCTTAACTTGCTGACAAGAATACTGTGGGAGACCGTGTCAAAAGCTTTGCTAAAGTCAAGAAACAATACATCCACTGCTTTCCCTTCATCCACAGAACCAGTAATCTCATCATAAAAGGCGATTAGATTAGTCAGGCATGACCTTCCCTATCCTGCTTGCTTCATGGTGGAAAGCCAGCTTGATCTACTGATTTGGGACTCTTCTGGTTTAACAGCATCTCGATGTGGTACAGAGCTGATATAAACGGCATGGCTGGGACATGGCTGGAGCACCTCTGTGTAACAGCCCTGTGAGGCAACTCTCAATCAGGCCTAGGATCCTTGATGCCACCTTTCACCCACCCTGTCAGCTGGGCCAAGCAGAGCTGGAGCAAAGCCGAGGAACTGGCCGAAAATGAGGCCTTCTGTCAGGTCTACTACATGCTGTGCTGCAACAAAGGATGCTTGGAGATCAGTTTTAGGAGCCTCGTTCCTGAGGTGTATGTGGGGCTTAGTGTGGCAAGGTGAAATTGTTAGGACCATCGGAGTAAAGCTAGGTAACATTTTTCATCTGATTTTTTTTTTTATACAAAAAATGCAGATTCAGGTCAACTCAACCATTTCATGAATTTGTGTCAGTTTCTCAGAAAGGCCATTAAATGAGCACCCCCCCACCCCCCCAAAAAATCTAACCGTACCAGTCACTTATATGTACAGTTACTTTGTGTGTATGTCAGTACATTTACAGAAGTCTATTTGTTAAGACCCAGAAAAGGAAAAGTTCAACATTTTCTAAAATTCCCTTATGCTGCTTATTTCTCTTTGAATCAAAGCTTCTGTGGCTTCTTCAGGATGTTTTTGTTATCAGAGTAATGTGTATCCAAATGATATCATGTTACTCATTATTTGGCCACTCAAAAGTAAGGAATAAGCTTATATTTCAAGTACTTATGAGTCGGAGTGTGATGCCCCGTTGGAATGAGACTATAGAGCGTGGAAAAATATGAAAAAATGCCAACAAATTAATAATGAGCAAATCAGATGTATGGATACAGTGATGGGTAACAATATTATAACCTGGATAGATACACAGAGAGATCTATAGATTCATCAATTGTAAAGAAATCATGATCTGCTGATGGACACTCCATTCCACAAGCAGATAAAGAGGCTAAATTAATCAAATAAATTACTGAAAATAATTTACTCAGCTCTCTTCTTCCTTGATTCCGATCTGTTAGATTAACAATAAGAACATAAGAACGGCCATACTGGGTCAGATCAAAGGTCCATCCAGCCCAGTATCCTGACTTCCAACAGTGGCCACTGCCAGGTGCCCCAGAGGGAATGAATAGAACAGGTAATCACCAAGTGATCCATCCCCTGTTGCTCATTCCCAAACAGAGGCTAGGGACACTATCCCTGCCCATCCTGGCTAATAGCAATTGATGGACCAATCCTCCATGAATTTATCTAATTATTTTTTGAATCCTGTTGGCCTTCACAGCATCCTCTGGTAAAGAGTTCCACAGGTTGACTGTGTGTTGTGTGAAGAAATACTTCCTTTTGTTTGTTTTAAACCTGCTGCCTATTAATTTCATTTGGTGACCCCTAGTTCTTTTGTTATGAGAAGGAGTGAAGAGCACTTCCTTATTTACTTTCTCCACACCAGTCATGATTTTATAGACCTCTATCATATCCCCCCTTAGTAATTTCTTTTCTAGTCTGAAAAATCCTAGTCTTATTAATCTCTCCTCATACAGAAGCCATTCCATACCCCTAATCATTTTTGTTGCCCTTTTCTGAACCTTTTCCAATTCCAATATATCTTTTTTGAGATGGGATGACCCACAGCTGCACACAGAATTCAAGATGTGGGCATACCATGGATTTATATAGAGGTAATATAATATTATCTGTTTTATTATCTCTCTCTTTTTGAATGATTCCCAGTATTCTGTTTGGTTTTTTTGGCTGCCACTGCACATTGGGTCGATGCTTTTGGAGACCTGTCCACAATGACTCCAAGTTCTCTTTCTTGAGTAACAGCTAATTTAGACCCCATCATTTTATATGTATAGTTGGGATTATGTTTATGGGATTGGGATTATGTTTTTCAATGTGCATTACTTTGCATTTATCAACATTGAATTTCAACTGCCATTTTGTTGCCCAGTTACTCATTCTGGAATCTGACCATTTATCCTTACCCTTTGTTTCCTATCTTTTAACCAGTTACCCATCCATGAGAGGACCTTCCGTCTTATCCCATGACATCTTACTTTGTTTAAGAGTCTTTTGTGACGGACCTTGTCAAAGGCTTTCTAAAAATCTAAGTACACTGGATCTCCCTTGTCCAAGTGCTTTTTGACCCCCTCAAAGAATTCTAGTAGGTTGATGAGGAATGATTTCACTTTACAAAAAACATGTTGCTTTTCCCCAATATATTATATTCATCTATGTGTCTGACAATTTTGTTCTTTACTGTAGTTTCAACCAACTTGCCCGGAACTGAAGTCAGGCTTACCAGCCTGTAATTGCCAGGATCATCTCTGGAGCCCTTTTTAACAATTGGCATCACATTAGCTATCCTCCAGTCATTTGGTACAGAAGCTGATTTAAATGATGGGTTACAGACTACAGTTGGTAGTTCTGCAATTTCACATTTTTTTTCAGAAATCTTGGGTGAATACCCATCTGATCCTGGTGACTTATTACTGTTTAGTTTATCAATTTGTTCCAAAACCTCCTCTAATGACACCTCAATCTGGGACAGTTCCTCAGATTTGTCACCTAAAAACAATGAGACTGAATGAAGCATTTTCCATTCTTCGTTCAGTTTCTATGGTCTAATATTCGCAAAGCATTTAACTCCTCCTCTTTGGCAGGCACCTGGCAACCCTTCACCAGAAGTTGCCTCTGCTAGCTACCTTCACAAGGTTTAACATGCCCAACAAGGCAAGGTTCTGGGATTCGGCACTGCTTTGTGCACGCAGCTACTCAGAGCCACTAATGAGAACTGAGGTGGTTTTACCAAGGTCCCTCTCTCCCACAGCAGTGGGTCTTGGAGCTGACAACCTATTGAGGTTAGTAGAGCAGTTCACACTGCAAAGCTATTTGTTTCAGGCTGGCTGCAGACTCAGGGAGGCATCTCTCCATTAATTACACTCAGGTCACATTTTCAAGCTTTTCTTCACAAGCTTGAAGGCTAGAAACTCACTTTTTCCTTTAAATGAAAGCTGATACTCTGTTATAAATCACATCATTCCAGAATCTTGGGCCATCAACATGGTTGTAGAGTGCTTATCCCTTAATCATGCCCTGTATGATGATTGAAACCCTGGGCAGGTCTACACGACTGCTTATGTCGATATAACATATGTCACTCAAGGGTGTGCAAAAGTTGCCACCCCTTGAGTGATGCAAATTAGAGCAACTTAAGGGCTTCCCCCACGTGTGCTATGTCATCAGGAGATGGTGTCCCACTGACATAGTGGAGAAAAACTTGAATTGACGTAGTGGAGTAATTATGCAGATGAGAGAGTTCTCTCCCATCAGCATAGAGTGTCTTCACCAGACATGCTACAGCAGCACAGCTGCATCGGTACTGATGTAGCACTTTAGTTTAGACTAGCCTATTATCACCTATAGACTGGAACAGTGGACTATTCATTGCACCTTTCTGAGCTCCTGTATTTGCATCCACATTTTCCCTGTTTCATATGCGGAATTCATTTACAAGTTGGCATTACCTTATACATTCTCTGTTTTACTGCTGAGACTCTTTGTGATGGGTGTTGAGGTTAAGGGACAACTGCATCATCTACTGTCTTAGGGCAGTGGCTCTCAACCTTTCCAGACTACTGTACCACTTTCAGGAGGCTGATTTGTCTTGCGTATCCCCAAGTTTCACCTCACTTAAAACCTACTTGTTTACAAAATCAGACATAAAAATACAAAAGTGTCACAGCACACTATGATGGATAAATTGCTTACTTTTACCATATAATTATAAACTAAAATCAATTGGAATCTAAATATTGTACTTATATTTCTGTGTATAGTATATAGAGCAGTATAAACAAGTCCTTGTCTGTATGAAATTTTAGTTTGTACTGACTTTGCTAGTGCTTTTTATGTAGCCTGTTGTAAAACTAGAAACATATCTAGATAAGTTGATGTACCCCTGGAAGACCTCTGCATACTCCCAGTTGAGAACCACTGTCTTAGGGTATGTTTCCAAGCCTGGAAATATTTTTTGGTCAGCAAGAAAAAGACTTAAACATCCTGTTTTTCATATTTGTCAGGATGCAAGATAAATATCAATTTGAAATCTATCTGGATTAGAAATAACTCTGGCCCTTATAGAGTTTGTGTTGGCTAATACTGCAAGCATAGACTGTGCTATATCTATACCACTGCATGATATCTTCACAAAAGTTCTTATTTTGTCAAGAACACATTCAAATGCCCATCTATCAAATGTGCTATGATATAAATTCCTTAATTTTATTTCCAAGCTCTTGTGCAGACTGGTTTGCTGAATCTTATTTGTAACACTATTAAACACGATGGTGAATCATTAATAAGTACTGATGTTTTACAGCATGACGTCTGACAGGACACCATGTTCTTACTCATGATGCAAATCAGAAAATTAAAAAAACAGAATTTCAGAAAGCCCTTTAACCTGCTATTTCTAACCCAGTTATCTGGGGAGAAGAAGGAATCTGGAGGCAGCAGAATTCAGGTGCAAAATCTGACAGGTACTCTGACCACTAATTTTCTAACAGTGAAATCTTCAAGGAACTATTTGGGTAGCCACGAACCAGAAACCAGTGAATCCATTACGGTTACTTTTCTTTAACTGAATGAATGTGCATGATGGGACACAATGCTGGAAATCTGGACAAGAGAACACTTTTTGTAGAAACTTGCCATAACCTCAAACTAAAGCTCCTTCCACTTCCCCTACAGATTCATTAACAGCAAATTCCCTTCTTCCGATAATTACTGAAAGCATCACTTATGTGAATGAAGCTCATGTCAGCTGAGAACATAGAAAACATTCTCATTGCCTTTGCTGTTGAGACTTTTGCTGTTTTCATGGAGGGAGTTTCTATGTTTGGGAGATTATCCAGATTCTTTTCCTGCTGTGGATCATTCTGTAGCTTACCACTGCAAGAGAAGAAAGCAGCATGGTAGGTTTGGTTGAAAATGATCACGTGGCTTTGTTTCTAAACCTCCCCCTTCACTCCGGTGACTCAGGATTCTGAGGATTTATTAGTATTAAAGTAAGAATAGATGGGGAAATAGTCATAGAAAATACAGGAGAAGCTAGGATAAGTAAAATGAGTTACAGAATGCTACTTATGATATATTTAGCTCACGGCCTTCTACCTTAAATAAGATTTCCCTGTTCTCTTCTCCATTAGATGACATAAATCTCCCTTAGCCGAACAGAATTTTACACACCATTGCTTCAGGGAAATGTCCAGGAGAATTAAATAGAACACAATAGCATGGTAGCTTCATATCAGAGATTGCTAGAGGCCACAATATTATAAACCTTTAAAAAGGGAGGGGAAAATGGGGGATGAAGACAAGAAAAGGAAGCAGTGAAAAATGAGTGAAGGAAAAAGGAGATCAAGGAAGGAGAAAGTGATTGAGAAGAGAACACACATAACAAAACAAAAATAAAAAGAGATAGGAAAAGAGAAAGGAGGCTTGGAGCACTATAGCTAGAGCAGAGTCTTAGTCGGGGCCACTGGAGCTGGATTAGATGCTTTGAGAAAACTAATAAGTCCTCAGATTCTTGAAGACAAAGATTTGGTGACCTCTATAGCAGGGGTTTTCAAACTGGGGGTCAGGACCCCTCAGGAGGTTGCAAGGTTATTACATGGGGGGTTGCGAGCTGTCAGCCTCCACCCCAAACCCTGCTTTGCCTTCAGCATTTATAATGGTGTTAAATATATTAAAAAGTGTTTATAATTTATATGGAGGGTCACACTCAGAGGCTTACTATGTGAAAGGAGTCACCAGTACAAAAGTTTGAGAACCACTGCCCTATAGGCTGTTAGGATACTGTGTAGTACACTGAAGACTTCTCTCACATTGGCTTTTGTAACGATGGTGTGGAAGCAGAAAAAGTGAAAAAGGAGGATGTCATAAATATAAAGGGAAGGGTAACCACTTTTCTGTATAAGGTGCTATAAAATCCTTCCTAGCCAGAGGCAAAACCCTGTCACCTGTAAAGGGTTAAGAAGCTAAGGTAACTTAGCTGGCACCTGACCCAAAATGACCAATGAGGGGACAAGATACTTTCAAATCTGGAGGGGGGAGAACAAAGGGTCTGCCTGTGTGATGCTTTTGCCGGGAACAGATCAGGAATTCAGCCTTACAACTCCTGTAAAGTTAGTAAGTAATCTAGCTAGAACGTGCATTAAATTTTCTTTTGTTTAATGGCTGGTAAAATAAGCTGTGTCTTTTTGTAACTTAAGGTTTTGCCTAGAGGGATTCTCTGTGTTTTGAATCTGATTACCCTGTAAGGTATTTACCATCCTGATTTTACAGAGGTGATTCTTTTACCTTTTCTTTAATTAAAATTCTTCCTTTAAGAACCCGATTGATTTTTCATTGTTCTTAAGATCCAAGGGTTGGCTCTGTGTTCACCTATGCAAATTGGTGAGGATTTTTATCAAGCCTTCCCCAGGAAAGGGGGTGTAGGGCTTGGGGGGATATTTTGGGGGAAGACATCTCCAAGTGGGATCTTTCCCTGTTCTTTGTTTAAAACGCTTGGTGGTGGCAGCATATGGTTCAAGGACAAGGCAAAGTTTGTACCTTGGGGAAGTTTTTAACCTAAGCTGGTAAGAATAAGCTTAGGGGGTCTTTCATGTGGGTCCCCACATCTGTACCCTAGGGTTCAGAGTGGGGAAGGAACCTTGACAGAGGATCTGGGGGTAGATGTCTTAGTCAATTTAAGGATAGAGTGAAAGGAAACCCTAATCCTAACCCTTACCCTAATAACGCGAGAGTTGTAAGAGATGCTGTTTTCGCCTTGCTTTTAGTTTTTTAAGATGGAATGCTGACTTAAGCAGAAACCTTGAGATAAGGTAGCGTCTGGAGGGAATTTGAATAAACAAAGGCTAACTGTTAGCTGTTGATGTATGTAAGGGGAAAGTATAGATACTTGTCTTACACTGCTTGTAGGGGGAAGATCTGCCTAAGGTCAGGGAACCCCCTGTCCGACCTCAGTCTTCCCTTGCAATTGCTCATAATAAACTGTCTCTGACTTGTTGCTAACAAACACAGAGTGAGGATTTGTTTTCTTCCACAATTTGGTGCCGTGACTCGGATGGCAACACCCGGATAAGACAGCGGCAATCACTATGGATCATTCCCCTTTGAACCCCAAGGTGCCAGACAAGAGGTAAGAGACCTTTTGAAATCTCTAATGGGGTTCGGAGGAGGACTGCCCGAGGGGCCTTCTGTCCCTCTTGGGCTCATGCCATGCGAACTTATTGATTTTGCAACAAGGTCAGATGCAAAGCAGTGCTGAGGAGATTGCCGCCTCAAATAAGGGACAGGTTGCAGCTGCATATCGGTGCTGAGGAGACTGCTGCTTCACATAAGGAAAAGGTTGTGATAAATCTGGAAGTAAGGAATTAAGATTATGGTTAAGCGAGATGCATCCAGGTATGCGGGGAATGAATAAGACTGAGTGAATGACTGAGGAGTGAATGCCACTGACCAGGTCTGAAGACTTACGCTGACTCCAGCCGCCCCAGGACTACCCCATGTGGGAGTTCTGAAAGCAAGGGGAGTCAGCCAAACCTTCTGACCCAGTGAAAGATTTCCCTTGCCAAGTCTGCTGACCATGTCTGGGACTTAAGCCGCTGAATGGTGGAACCCCGTGACCCAGTAGACCCTTTCCCCGGAGTGCGAGAGAACAAAAGTCTTCCCTTACTTATTTGCTGACCAGGTCTGGGACTTAAGCTGACTTCATCCGCCCCAGGACTACCCCATGCAGGAGTTCTGAAAGCAAGGGGAGTCAGCCAAACCTCGTGGCCCAGTGAACTTTCCCTGAGTGTCTGAAAAATGGGTAATGATCAATCTAAGAACATTCCTGCACACCAAAAGGCACCCCTGAATACTACATGTACATGCATTATAGTCCTAGGACTTGTAAGTATCTAAATAACTGGAATTTTTACACGCGTGATAATCCATCTAAACAGTTTCCGCTAGATGGTACCTTCGATTTACATAAGATCATACATCTCAGAGGAGCTCTTGAATCACCAAAAATCCCTGACCTAAAGTGGGAACAATTTGTCTATTCGTGGGAGGAAGCCACAAAGACTCCATGAGTCTCGAGTGTGGAGTCTAAAGGACTCCCAGGAAAAGTTAAAAACCCAAGTGCAGGATTTAAAAACTAAATGCAAGGCATTCGGATGTCCCCCTACCCAAACTACCTCATCGACCCCCTCGGCTCCTTTATATCCCCAATTAGTAAAGACTGAGAGTGAGGAGGAGACAGCTGAGGACATTGTGGATTTTTTCAACAGTGCTTCTCAGCAGGCTGTGCCTCTGGCAGGACATGGGCAGTGGCCGCTGCCATCTTCCCACCAGCCCCTTGGGGCCGCACAGACTATGCCTTCTGAGGGCTTCCAAATGGTAGCGCCATCATCACCACCACATGTATCGACTACACAGGCCGTTCATTCCAGAGAGGAACCTCTCCCTCCACCGCCTCACCCACATCAGCAGCTGAGGGCTGTTCCTGATCTATCCAACATCTTGCTTAGCTCTGATACTTGCACTCCAGTCTCCAAACACACTAGGAGCCAACAAGACCAGGCAGTAGTGATCCAGGCCCCCTTAAGGCAATTGCCTGGTGAAGGAGATCACTTGGTTACAGTACATGACCCCTGGACACCAGGGGACCTTAGAAATTTAGTTAAGGAATTTCCTACTATTAGAGAGGAACCAGAAAAATTTAGAGAGGAACTCCAGACAGTGATTCAGTGTTACAATCCATCATGAGCAGACGTTAACAAACTCTTGCGAGTAGTTCTGCCATCCAAAGTTCAACAACGGCTACTCACTCAAGCCCAGTGGCCCAATGCTGACCCCGGAATTGAAGATGCCCTGGCTCAGGCTAGGAATCACCCCATGATCGCCATTCTGGAAATTTGCCCTAGAAAAATGGATTGGACAAAGATCAACAACTGTAAACAGAACAAAGGCGAGTCCCCTGCCGATTATTTAGATAAATTGACAAAAGTGTTTGAACAATATTCAGGGATTGCCCAGCCAGCTAACAATGCCAGAGAGGCAGTGAGGGCTGCTTTCATTCAAGGACTCTTGCCAAAGGTTCAACAGCAGTTAAAGGTGATCTGCATCGGCTGGCAAACTAAGCCCCTTTCTGAATTGGTGACAGTTGCCAACCATTGTATAGCTTGCATAGAGCAGAAGAAAGAAAGTTCTGAAACAAAACTACTGGCCTTGCAGTTGCAGACTTATCAACATAGAGGCCGTAGGGTACTGAGGGGTGGGAGAGGACGAAGGTGGGGAAGAGAGAGAGGTCCCTCATGCCTTGACTTGACAGGGAACAATACGTGCCACTACTGTGGCCAGGAAGGGCATTGGAAAAATGAATGCCCAAACCAACCTCATCAAAACCCTCCATCCCCATTCCCAAACCCTGATGCGGCTGCTTTTTCTCCACAAAATAATTCTTATTAGGACAGCCTGAGGGAACGTAACTGTATCATGCATCCTTTAACTCCTCTTGATCAAAAAGGCCCATATGTAAAATGTGAAATCAAAGGACAACCTTTAGCTTGTCTTGTAGATACTGGTGCTAGCAGATCAGCTTTAAGGTCCTTTGAGTTTCCATCCGTTCCCTTGTCATCCTCGTACACTAATGCCATCGGTATTTCAAACCAGCCTGTACCCCATCCTATTACTAAACCCCTTTCTGTTTCCTTGGGACCCATTTCAGATCAACATGCCTTTTTACTCAGCCCGTCCTCTCCTGTTAACATGCTGAGATGAGATCTTTTGTGCAAATTGGGCTGCGCTATCTATTGCACGCCAGACGGCGTGTTCTTAGAAGTCCCTGATGAGAATACCAACCTAGTGCTGGCCATCCTTCAAACAAAGGAGCCAGCCCAATCAAATGCAGCTCTCAGTAATGATCTTGTTAAGCTGTTGTCACAAGTACCCTCTTATCTTTGGTCTCAGCATGCAAATGAAGTTGGAGAGATTCAAACAGCTGAACCAGTTAAAATTCTTGTTGACCCTTTCAAACCACTTCCAAGGGTACCACAATATCCACTACGTCCTGAAGTGGAAGAAGGAATAGCTCCAGGGATAGATTCTTTGTTACAGAAAGGTATTATCATCCCTACTACCAGTTTTTGTAACACACCTATTCTCCCTATAAAGAAACAGGGAAAGAAGACCTATCACTTCATTCAGGATCTCCGCTCAGTTAATGCTGTTGTCTTGCCATCTTTTCCAGTGGTCCCAAACACAGCTACCATACTTCCTTGTATGCCCCCTACAGCCACTTATTTTACTGTTGTAGACCTTTGTTCAGCCTTCTTTTTGATTCCTATTCATCCTGATAGCTAATATTTGTTTGCCTTCACCTATAGAGGTCTCCAATATACCTGGACCTGCTTACCCCAAGGATACCCCGAATCTCCATCCCTGTTTTCCCAGATCCTAAAGAAGGATCTGGATGATGTGGTTTTCCCAGGAAAATCCATACTCATACAATACGTGGATGATCTTTTGTTGGCATCCCCTTCCTTTGAATCCTGTAAAACTGTTACTTTAGTTCTTTTTACTGCTCTTGCTGCCAAGGGGCACAAGGCATCTCAGGAAAAGCTCCAGTTTTGCCGACTGAGAGTCCATTACCTTGGTCATGATATTTCATCCGGCACCCGTCATTTGTCAGATTCCTGCATTACAACCATCTTAAAAATGCCCAGGCCTGTCACTATCTCTCAAATGCGAACCTTCCTTGTCATGACTGGGTACTGCAGACAGTGGATTTTGGGTTATGCAACAATAATTAAGCCATTACAAAATCTGACTAAGACAGACACTCCTGAGCCATTTCCATGGTCCCAGGAGGCTGAACAAGCTTTTGTGGACATTAAACAAGCCCTTTCTAGTGCCCCGGCACTTGGACTTCCTGATTACACTAAACCATTTGTTCTTTTCTGCCATGAGCGCAACGGGTTTGCCTTAGCTGTGTTAACGCAAAACAAGGAGATAAACACCGCCCACTTGCTTATTATAGCACTGCCCTGGACACTGTGGCAGCTGGCTTTCCTCCTTGTGTGCAGACTACAGCTGCAGCTGCTCTGCCTGTGCAGTTGTCTGAATCCATAGTCCTAGGGTCACCCTTGAGTGTTGCAGTACCTCTTACTGTGGCGGCTCTTCTGTTAAAATACAAGACTCAACATCTATCTACTTCTCGCCTCACCAAATATGAACTTGTGCTGCTATCTTTGTCTCATAGTACCCTGACTCCCTGTCCCATTTTAAATCCTGCTTCCTTATTGCCTGGGCCAGAGGACGGAGAGCCCCATGATTGTGCGTCTGTGACTTCTATTCTTACCCGTCCAAGGGAAGACCTCATGGATGTGCCTTTACAGATCCCTGACCTCATTTATTTTGTAGATGGCTCATGTTTGCGAAATTCTAAGGGAAATCTGGTTGCTGGCTATGCTGTATGCTCTTTGTATTCTGTCGTTGAAAGTGCCCTCCTTCCCTCTGTATTTTCAGCCCAGGTTGCCAAACTCATTGCCTGGAACCGAGCCTGTATTTTGGTACAGGATCAAGCTGTTACTATTTATACTGATTCCCGCTACACTTTTGGAGTAGAACATGACTATGGTCAACTGTGGGAACACAGAGGCTTCCTTAAATCCTCTGGTTCGCCTATTAAAAATGGCACGTATGTGGCTGCTCTTTTGGATGCCCTTCTGTTGCCCAAAGCTGTAGCTGTTGTAAAATGTATTGCTCATCAAACCCCTCATGTTGAAGTTACACATGGAAATGTTTTGGCTGATTCAGCAGCCAAAACCACGGCACCTTCTGCCCCTCAGACTGTGTACACTCTTGCCATGATTGAGCAACCTCTGCTGACCTCCCTTGAGAACCTTGCCAAGATCCAGGACGCGGCACCGAAAGCCGAAAAATGTTCTTGGAGTGTTGCTGGGTGCACTTTGCATCCTGATCACCTATGGCACTCCCCGGACGGCCGCCTGGTTGCGCCTAAGGTGCTTTTGCCCTACTTTGCTCCTGTGCACCACGGGATGGCACACATGAGCAAAGGGGGGATGATTGCTGCAGTTAAATAAGACTGGTATGCACCAAATTTTTCTCCTGTAGCCCAACATTACTGTCAACAGTGTTCAATCTGCCAGCACCATAATGTTGGAAAAGCAGTCAAAGCTAGAAAGGCAGCACATCCCCCTCCCTGGGGACCTTTTGTAAATATTCAGATTGATTTTATTCAAATGTCTAAATGATGTAATTATAAGTATGTGCTAGTATTAGTTGATGTTTTTTCATTCATTTGATGGATGATACAATGCTTAGTTACTGCCAGGCATTAATGAAATGTGTTAGGTCTCTTTATTCAGAGGTGAAAGCAGCATTACCTAAGGATCCTGAGCAACCCTGTCATTCGTTGGAACCAGGAGACTGGGTCTACATAAAGGTCCATCAATGAAGGACCGCTCTAACCCCACACTGGAAAGGCCCTTATCAAGTTCTGTTGACTACCAACACCACCGTGAAGTGCCAAGGACTGACTGGACCCATGCTTCTCACTGAAAAAGGGCCCAACCTCCTTGAAATGATTCTACTCCGACTGCTGGTTAGCCTCTCTCTCCTTCTGGTACTTCTTTCCCTCCTGCTGGGCAGCAGGAAACAAAGACAAGTTGAAGGGCTAGTAACCTCTCCCTCGTCCACTAACGGAACCACCATATATCCAGCATCTGTTAAAGGAACCAAACCACTACAGGGTGACGTGCTGGTAACCTCTCCCCTGCATGATCCTCCACCACAACTACTCCAAGAAAGAAGAAGGAACTCTCGCTCTGCCGAAACCACCAAAGGCCAGGGATTCCTGACTACAAAAGACATTAAGAATTTGCCCTGGTGGAGGAAATGGAGTATTGTACATTGGCAGGGAGGGACTTGCAGGGACCTTTATACGCAAATTGCTCCAAGGGGGCTGCCATTTGTTGATCAGAGCAAAGGGCATGGGTCTTCTCTAGAAGGAAAAGGGACTTGGAAAATGCCTATGGGATGGTGCCAATAGCTCAGTGGCAATTTGGAATATTTACAAGGGCCAACAACATGAGGAAAAACTAGGGCAGTTGGAGAAAGCCACGGGACTTATTAGTGGAGCACAGTTAACCCAGCTACAGGCTGGAATTGGTGAATTACATGTTATCTCCACCCTCAGCTCAGTAACCCAGGAACTCATGACAAGGATGGTATTCAAGTTTTTCTTCCACTGAAGATGAAACAAGTCATGGGTCCAGGAGGCAAGGTCTTAGTAGGATCAGGTTTCTCGATATTCTCAGCTAGACAAGTTGACCTGAATTTCTGAGTATGTTGCTTGTTTTTGACTCCCTCAGCTCTGTTTTCAAGAAAGGAGGTTTTATTCTCAAGTATCTGTAAATATTATGATATGGTCATTTGTAGAGTCTCAGTTATAGAAAATTATATCTCATCCTTCTTAAACTGGTTTCAGAGTAGCAGCTGTGTTAGTCTGTATCCGCAAAAAGAAAAGGAGTACTTGTGGCACCTTAGAGACTAACAAATTTATTTGAGCAAAAATTTATTTTGTAGTGTTGGTAGGAAGGTCTCTGTGGGTTAGTATGTTGTTCAGAGGTAACCTAGAATCCTATTTTTGACGTCTCCGACTCAAGAAATATTTCCAACACACCTCTGAACAACATACTATCCCATAGAGACCTTCCTACCAAGACTACAAAAAGAAGGATTCTGGGTGGACTCCTCCTGAAGGTCGAAACAACAGACTGGACTTCTACATAGAGTGCTTCCGCCTACGTGCACGGGCTGAAATTGTAGAAAAGCAGCATCACTTGCCCCATAACCTCAGCCATGCAGAACACAATGCCATCCACAGCCTCAGAAACAACTCTGACATCATAATCAAAAAGGCTGATAAAGGAGGTGCTGTCGTCATCATGAATAGGTCGGAATATGAACAAGAGGCTGCTAGGTGGCTCTCCAACACCACTTTCTACCAGCCATTACCCTCTGATCCCACTGAGGGTTACCAAAAGAAACTACACCATCTGCTCAAGAAACTCCCTAAAAAAGCACAAAAACAAATCCGCACAGACACACCCCTAGAACACCGACCGGGGTATTCTATCTGCTACCCAAGATCCATAAACCTGGAAATCCTGGACGCCCCATCATCTCAGGCATTGGCACCCTAATAGCAGGATTGTCTGGCTATGTAGACTCCCTCCTCAGGCCCTATGCTACCAGCACTCCCAACTATCTTTGAGACACCACTGACTTCCTGAGGAAACTACAATCCATCGGTGATCTCCCTGAAAACACCATCCTAGCCACTATGGATGTAGAAGCCCCCTACACCAACATTCCACACAAAGATGGACTGCAAGATGTCAGGAACAGTATCCCCGATAATGTCATGGCAAACCTGGTGGCTGAACGTTGTGAATTTGTCCTCACCCATAACTATTTCACATTCGGGGTCAATGTATACCTTCAAATCAGCGGCACTGCTATGGGTACCCGCATGGCCCCACAGTATGCCAAAATTTTTATGGCTGACTTAGAACAACACTTCCTCAGCTCTCGTCCCCTAACGCCCCTACTCTACTTGCGCTACATTGATGACATCTTCATCATCTGGACCCATGGAAAAGAAGCCCTTGAGGAATTCCACCATGATTTCAACAACTTCCATCCCACCATCAACCTCAGCCTGGATCAGTCCACACAAGAGATCCACTTCCTGGACACTACAGTGCTAATAAGCGATGGTCACATAAACACAACCCTATACTGGAAACCTACTGACCGCTATACTTACCTACATGCCTCCAGCTTTCATCCAGACCACACTACACGATCCATTGTCTACAGCCAAGCTCTACGATACAACTGCATTTGCTCCAACCCCTCAGACAGAGACAAACACCTACAAGATCACTATCAAGTGTTCTTACAACTACAATATCCACCTGCTGAAGTGAAGAAACAGATTGACAGAGCCAGAAGAGTACCCAGAAGTTACCTGCTAGAGGACAGGCCCAACAAAGAAAATAACAGAACGCCACTAGCCATCACCTTCAGCCCCCAACTAAAATCTCTCCAGTGCATCATCAAGGATCTACAACCTATCCTGAAGGACGACCCATCACTCTCACAGATCTTGGGAGACAGGCCAGTCCTTGCTTACAGACAGCCCCCCAACCTGAAGCAAATACTCACCAGCAACCACACACCACACAACAAAAACACTAACCCAGGAACCTCTCCTTGCAACAAAGCCCGTTGCCAACTGTGTCCACATATCTATTCAGGGGACACCATCATAGGGCCTAATCACATCAGCCACACTATCAGAGGCTCATTCACCTGTGCATCTACCAATGTGATATATGCCATCATGTGCCAGCAATGCCCCTCTGCCATGTACATTGGCCAAACTGGAAAGTCTAAGAATAAATGGACACAAATCAGACATCAAGAATTATAACATTAAAAACCAGTTGGAGAACACTTCAATCTCTTTGGTCACTTGATTACAGACCTAAAAGTGGCAATTCTTCAACAAAAAAACTTCAAAAATGTACTCCAACAAGAGACTGCTGAATTGGAATTAATTTGCAAACTGGATACAATTAACTTAGGCTTGAATAAAGACTGGGAGTGGATGTTTCATTACACAAAGTAAAACTATTTCCCCTTGTTTATTCTCCCCCCCCACACACACACACTGTTCTTGTCAACTGCTGGAAATGGCCCACCTTGATTATCACTACAGAAGTTTTGCCCCCCGCCACTCCCGCTCTCCTGCTGGTAATAGCTCACCTTACCTGATCACTCTCCTTACAGTGTGTATGGTAACACCCATTGTTTCATGTTCTCTGTGTATATAAATCTCCCCACTGTAGTTTCCACTGAATGCATCCGATGAAGTGAGCTGTAGCTAACGAAAGCTTATGCTCAAATAAATGTGTTAGTCTCTAACGTGCCACAGGTACTCCTTTTCTTCTTAAACTGGAAGTTTCAATTACCACTCTCACAAAGTGAAATTCATCCATGTGCAGAAGGCCAGCACAAGATCTATGCACCACATATGTATGTCGTGTTTAAGGGCTGTTTACAAATATGGCAAGCTGAGGCAGTGTGATTCTCAGATGACCTTCTTAGGGCTCCTGGTTTTAATGCCAGATCTTGGAGCAAAGTCCTTGTGGGACTTAATAACTAGCTAGTTATATCACATCACAAAAGCTGTGATTGTCAGTTTAGTTGAAAACTAGCTACAGTTTACTTACAAGTTGCAGGATTCAGACATAGGCTGGATGAACTGAGCCAGAGGCATCCTATCTGCTGCACTATATCATGGGATGCCACTTATCTAGAATATTCTTTTAAGGGCAAAGTCTGTATTTGAAGCTTTTTGCTTCTGCTGCTGGAAAGAAAGAGACACCAGTTCTCACTCCTTTCTTCCTACTGGCCTTGGATACTGTTCTGCTTTATGGGCATATGATAAAATTCATGTTACGGGGCTTTCCAAACATCAGAAAGACTGATGAATACATCTCACTCTAGGAGTTTTCCCTACTATTCAATATATTCTCTTTCTTAATTCCACTCCTTTCTTTCTAGACATGCTTGTACCTTGCTAGATAAATCCTCTCTCTCCTTGGTGTTTACACTCTCCAGATATGTGTACACTATCACACCATCACCCCTTCGTAATCAATTACCCCTGCTACTGCACACAGATCTTTTAATCTTTCCTTATAAGGCTCTCTCCAACCACATAATCATTTTTTGTTGCTCTTCTCTGAACTCCCTGCAATTTTATTTATTTTTGTGGTAATAACATACCTGGAACTGAATGAAATATTCCATATACAGTCATTTCAGGGCTCTAAAGAAAGGAGTTATTACATACCTGCTATATATTGAAAGACGTCTGCATATGAAGCAGAACAGTCCATTGGCCTTTTTTCCTGTCATCTCATTTTACAGATTCAGGTCTGACTACTGTCATTCTCCTCCAGCGTTACTGACTTCCAGGCTTGTCTCTCCCATTGAATATCAATGTTTCAGATGATTTCTCCCCATATATATTCAGATTTCAAGGTACTGGCATTTCCTATGGGAATACCATCTGCTGGCCAGAAAGGAACATATCACAGATTAGTACTGTATTTCAGTCCTAAAGAAATCTGTAAAATACAGTTCTCTGAAGATTTTTTTGTTCTTAATTTAACAGATGAATTCAGTGCTTGTGAAAAGTTCTAGCTACAAAAATTTGGAAATTAAAAATGAGCTAGATCAAATCCCCAGATCTGAACACCACCCAACTTTTAGTGACGTTCAAATTGAATCTGTACTACACAGCTGGCCTCATTAATGTACTTGATCAGATACCTCGGTGACTGGTGTGGTGTAAACTAAATAGAATAGACTATCTCTATTATGGGCTAAAAGAAAATCCTGGATATAAACATCCCCCACAGTTTGGGTCAGTTTGGATCTGAACCCAGGCTCTCTGAGTCAAGCATATTGCTATTGGAAAATGAATTTTTCATTCATAGTTACCTGGAGTGTGTTACACTAATAAAATAATACCAATAGGATCTTATAAGAGGGATATGGCAAAATGCCTCATTTATTGTAATTACAACAGTTAGCATATGCTTTTCAGTCTCTCTCACACACACATAAATAGTGTACACAGGCCTGCCGGTTGATGTTTCTTGTTACTAGTCCAGAGTCTTGATCAATCTAGTGGCCAGCCAGATTGGTCGCAGAGGGGAGCAGGGCTCTGTCGGTCATGATCCGATGCTCCTGGAGTATGGCAAGATGAACCCAAAGTCTCATGGCCAAGCACCCTGTTCTTATAGTCTTTTTTCTCTGTTGAAGTCTATGGATTTTGCTGTGTCAGTTTTTGACCGGTTACTCCTTGATTGGTGTTAACATTTCAAAACACCTTTAGGAGGGTCATCCTGTCCTGGTTTCGATTTAATCAATTGTCTTTAGGGGTGCCAGCTTTCCCCTCAGGGTCGGCAATCTGCCCTTCCTTCATTATAGATGCGCATTGATGATTTTCTGGTGTCCTTAAGTCTCTTCACTCCTCCTTCCTTGACCATCTGGCTATAACAATGGCCTTCACACCTTATCTTTTTCTTATGCATGCATTCTTCATTCATACAGACTCTCACAGAGAAGACAGAAATTAAACTTCACTAAAACTTGTGGTCAAAAACAGTTTACATTGTGCTCAGGCCTTCAACATTCCTTTAATCTAATTAACATAGACACAATACAAAATCCTGTCTCTTATTAACTAAACTTTATAACAGGTCCTAATTGTATTGCATATGGGAAAACAGAATCTCATAGTCCCAGAGGGTCATTCCTTTCTGCTATTCAAATGGGGAGAGCTAGCAGGATGAAATCAAGACATACATTAATTCTTATAGTACAAATATAAAATCCTGCTCCTACAAGTGTAGCTACCACACTGTTCCATTTATGTGCTGGAGCATTTCTGAGAGGGACTACCTTTATGGGTGACATCAACTTCCATATTCAGTCACTGTCTGGCTTCACTGCGGAGAAGGTTCGCAAAGGTACCAGCTGGGATTATAGCTTCTGTGATGTTAGTCCTTATGTACTGGGAACTGGACTAACTAGCCCTTAATTGCCAACTGCATTTTAAGTGGTCTCCTACCTACAGCATGTGTGAAAGTATTTTGCTTAACAACCTGTCCCACTTTGTATTTAGCTCGGACACTCTGGTTACTTTCTCCAGATCTGAGGAAGAGGTACGTGAAGCTTGAAAGTTTGTGCTTTCCACCAACAGAAGTTGGTTCAATAAAAGATTTTATCTCACCCACCTTGTCTCTTTAAAATCACATATCTATTTCATAGAGAGCAATGAAAAGCCATCAAGACAGTAACACCATTCAGGCACTGCTTCTCTCAGTTACCTTTGAGCTAGAAGAGAAACCATTAACACTTCAGTTTCTTGCTTATGATTTTTCTAGTCTTGACTAAGATGGCAACAGACATGGCATGCTATGGTTTTTGTTTAATATTTTCTGTTTATCATGCAGGACACCTGTGACTGTATGCATGTGTAAACTGAGATCAAAGCCAAATAAGTGTATGCAGCACTTTAATTTTATCACTGCACTAAAGCCATTTTCTGATGTAATAAAACCAGCGGTAAGTGACCTGGGAGAGAGCAGTGCTGCATTTCCATCAGTGCAGTACACCCATTTTTATGCAATATCTTTCAAAGTCTTTAGTGAAAACGGCAGCATGCTTATTGATGCAGCTTTTCTCATTGATGCAGCTTGTCTCAGAGTGATAATATGCAATTTTCACATTAGTTAAAGTGTGGTTATTGACATGGATCAAACTGTTTTCCTAGTGACCAATCTATATATCTGCAATGATATGAACCTTATTGTTTTTCTATTCTTTTAAGCTTTGGAACTATGATTCAAGAACAACTTCACGGAGGTGTTGAATAGCCTCTATGGAAGAATATTTTGCAATCAATAATTTATTAGTGGAAGAGTGGTACATGATCTATGGTACATGATCTACAATGATCTAACTGATGGATATGTTTCCTCAGTTTGGGCTGTTATCTTATTGTAATTTTCTATAGTTCTTGCATCTTAAGGTCTTTTGAGATGAGAATAAGCTACTGATTTTGAAAGAGTCTTTTTTTAACCACATGAGACAAAATGAGAGCTGCTCCACGTGCTTGCTTTCTTGCAATAGTGCAGGCTGACACACAAGTCTCCAGGCCTGACTCAGCTGCCAGGCATGTCTTTGTCTTGACCAAGTCAAAGATCGAGAATAGGGTTGGCATTTCAAAGGAAGTTCAAAAGTGGTAGAAATAAAGGCTTACATTTTCAGAAGTTACTAGTGACTTTTTTGGGTGCTTCCATATCAGGCACCTTAAATGGACCTGGTTTTCAAAATCTGGATGTTGAAAATTTTCTGAATGTCTGGCCCCTTATAAGGTGTCCCAAGTTGAACACCTAGAAACTGAGCCAACCGAGTCACTTTTGAAAATTTAGGCCAAGAGTGACTGATCTTGAGACTGAAGCTCTATGTTGTGTCCATCTATTTTCTGCTTTGATTAAGGATAATAAAATCATTTCTACCAGATAATGCTATTATAAATAATATTCTATAAAAAGTAAGTTTGAGTCAGGAATCGCAATCAGTAGGAACACCCAAAAAGAACAGTCTGGTGAGCTAACTTTGCCTTTGCTCAAGTAGTTCATAACTGCATTACTTGAAATGAAAGACTGCACTGGTACTGTCTTTTCTTTTGAGGCTAGATGACCATCCAAAAAGATTTCTCCTGCAATCTTACTCCTTTTATCCTCTTTCCACATGACATCTGTTTCATGAGTGGCAGGGAAAGAGATAAAACAAATTCAATGGGATCTTGTAAAGGAGTCCACTGAGGTTTGTCTCCCAGATGGTGGAAGAACCTGGCCACACCCAGTCAGAGGTGGATTACCATTTTATAGGGCCCTGGGCCAGAGCAAGTGGGGGCTCCTCCCCACCCCTTCCACCTGCAGTTCCCCCTCCCCAACCCGCAGTCCTACTGCTGGGGAGAAGGGTTGGGGCATGGAGGCTTCCCCCACCCACTAAGTGCTTCTGCCAGGGGTGGAGTGGGGTCAGGGCATGGCGGCTTCCCCTGCTCCCCAGCAGGAGTACTGGATGGGTGGGTGGAGCAGGGCAAGCCCCGCACCCCGACCCTGCTCCCTAGCAGGAGCCCTGGGTGGGTGGAGCGGGTCGGAGCGTGGGGGTGCCTATTTTTCCAGGGCCCCCTAATTGGCCATGGCCCCAGGGCATGGACCCCATTGGCTCAGTATCTAATCCACCACTGCACCCAGTAACTGGCACTGGGAGGTTCCTCCACAGGGCCTAGTTCCTTGCTTATTACCCAGGACCTTTATCCCTTGCAGACCTTCTTAAGTCTCTCCCTGGGAATTCACTGCAGTGCCCATATGGTCAGGGTGAAGATCTTCTGGATGGGAGCTCCTCCTGCGGCTCTAGGAGTCACACCAGCAGTCTCCTGCTTGGCAATCGTGCTCCTTCCCACCTCTGATTTGACTGAAGTTTCCTCTCTTTTAAAGACTTCCTGCCTATCATTCATGACTGGCAAGGCCAGAGGTCCAGGGCTAGCCCTGTCCTCAGGGCCCCTCTGGCACATTCCTCATCAGTGTGTGGTCTATACACCCCATCACAGATCTGCTTAGAGTTTTTTCCAGATTACAAACAATTTTTTTTTAATTTGTCCAACATTTTGGAGTCATTTGGGTAACACTCGCTCACGAAAGCTTATGCTCAAATAAATTTGTTGGTCTCTAAGGTGCCACAAGTCCTCCTTTTCTTTTTTCAGGAAGGAGAGCACTTATCCAAGCAGACACACTGAAAGTAATGGGACTGCTTGCATGAACAAGTCCTGACCACTGTGAGTATGGGTTGCACAATTAAGCCTTGTGTGGGATATTTTCAAAGGCATGGAAGGGGTAGTTAGGCACCCATCCACTATGGAAAGTCACTGGGTGCCTAATTCCCATTTGTATCTTTGCAAATTTTCCCCTGTATGTTTTGTTATTTCAAATATGCTATTGAAGATTCAACATTTTGCATAGGCCATTTGGGCTGCATCTTGACCTCTGAAAATACAGAAGTAACCACAAACTAAAAACCCCTAAGCAAAAGTGAGTCAAGAAAGCACCCTGAAATATCTATTCAGAAAGAATTAATACAGAATGTAATTTGTGTGCTAACTCAAAAGATTTTTGGATGGTCTTATTTCCCATTGGATTGGATAGCTGTGCCCTTTTTATACACTGTATTAAATTTTAATGCATTACATCAAGCATACTCTACTATATAGAAACTACTGAACATCTCAGCATAAAAGATTCTGCAACAGATATAATGCAATCACCTTCCCATTAATGGTACAATACTAAAACCAGAGTGAAAATAAAACAGAGCAAGAAGCCATTCTCCACATTTCTATGAAAACAGATTCCTAAATTAAAATTAAAAAAGAGTATAATTTTCCTGTGGGGAAAAAAAGGAGATGAAAAAACCCAGAAGACCTGTTTTACAGTGTCCTAATATTTAAAATTCATCTTACAATTTTCTGTATGTATAAGAAATTCAACAGGAGATCTGAAATGATGGCGGCTACAAAAAGTAGACCGATTTTCTCCTAATAGATGAATTCAGCAAATAATTTGCAATAGTGAATACATCTGAAGAAATCAGAAGGTGTGTGAAGATGATTCATAAACAACAACAAAAAAACCACCTCTGTCAAGCTACTGTACAGAAAGAGTACAGCTGTCAAAGGGCTACATCTATGTTAATGTACAAAAACTTTGTTGCAAGGCAGGTATGGTTTCTACACACATAACCTACCTGACACAAACACAAGAGAACATGGAAATGAAAAATTAAGTCTAATAGTACATACCCTCTACTCCTTAACCCACATCTTACCATTACCACAACCTTAGTATGCCACAGACCATGCATCACAGCCTTACCTTTGCCCCCTCAAAACATCCTTCTACCAAAACTACCTTTTCTCAATAGGAACAGCTGTGGCTGTTTGCCGTAGTGCTGTGTTGCAGTGGAAGACGACAGTTTGGTAAAGGGGGCAATGGAAGGCTGGGACCCCTCAGGGTTCAGCATTCCAGCTGTAGTACGTAGTCTGGGGTGTGTGGTGGCTGTAGTACTGCTGACGTATAAATGTTCAGTTATGACAAATGATGGCTACAATTATACTAAATTCATTTTTTTTTATTTAAAAGACCTACATGTTACACCAGATCTACTCAGGATACACACCCCTCCCAAATTTGGTCAGTCAACAATGAGAGGTTGGACGAACAAGGACAAATTTCAGTCACAAATCAACTTCAAAGACTTCCTATTACAAAAATTATGAAGAGAAACCAAAATGAAGATGACACAGGAAATTCAAAGGCATAAAACTAACACTATGAAATTTCATTCTAAGGATACGAACTTTTAGAGAAAAACAAGTGTTTATGCCCCATTTCAGAACACAACTCTAATTAGGGGATTGCTATCAGGTGCCTCCATAGTATATGCCTCAATGTAGCCTTATGCGGGCAGCAGAAGCCACACAGAAGATTATGGGGAGCCACAAGCTATAGAAGCTTCAAAGTCTGAGTGGATAAACTGTAATAGAGAGAGGCAGTATCATTCTTTGGTTCTCATGGTATAAACATGGCCCTATGTACCTATTCTGTGTCAACTGGGACCTAATTTATACAGCAGGGTCACTGAATTCTGCAGCACTAGTGTGGAAGACAGGACATTTTGTAACAGCTTCATTAATGAGGTATTTAATTAAATATGAAAATTCACTCAGGATGGTATTCCTTATTATGTTTTAGATTGTTTTTATATTAAATTTAAATGTATGCTGTCCCCACATTTTTGGTGTTTCATATGCAGTATTGTTGCATTCCCATTGCATGACTGCATTGTAGAAGTTGTTAGGGGAAGCTGAAGATTTTGGCAGCTGGGTAAGGAACAGTTGGGAAAGTAATGCCTGGAGCCTGATCCAGGCTTGTTATATATATATATATATATATATATATATATATATATATATATATATATATATATATATATATATTGGAAGCTCTTCAGGGAAGAGACCACTTCTTACTGTGACTATGCCTACCGCAAAGAGGCACCAATCTTGGTTGGTTTCTCCAAGCACTAGTTTAATAGAAATAACAACAATAAATCAAGGGCCAGATTCTTCTGCACTTCCTTATTTTGATCATCTCTTTTACTTGGAGTTTATATGTACAACACTGCCCACCTGTCCCACATCATTAGGTTTCTACACTGCACACCACTGGTGATGCTGTTTAGGGTATGTGTAGAGGCATGCTCAGGGGAAAGGCAGTGGGGAGTTGCCAGGGCCCTTCCCCGCTGCCTGCCACAGCCTTTTCCTGAAAGCAGAGCCTTTCCCTGCAGACACTATACTGCTAAAAATAGCAGTATGGTACATACCCTAAGGGTTCAGGTATGTCTTTACTCACCTAGGCAATTCCCCCATGTCTACACAGCTATTTATACCCATGCTAGAAGAACATGTGGTGTATGTACTCTACACATCACCGTAAGGAGTGGGCAGTGTAGACATACCGTTAGAGGCCATAGGATGTATAACTCAGGAGTATTCATTGTTACAGGAACTCAGCTTCATGTGGCTGAGTAGGCATGTTTATGAAGAGGAATATGCAGAACAAGCTGATCAATGCACCATAATCTCTGGAAATTCACTGCAATATGATGCAGACAGTGAGCTGTATAGGAATCCCTGTAAAAATAAACTATATAAAGAAATGCGGATGGAAATTTCATCATGTCACTAGTTCTCTGTTCAGTGGTAATTTCCCCTTTGTTAGTTTCAAACATGGTAGAGAGGATTTGGTCATAGCACTTGTGAGAATCATGATGCCATGGACAGGGCAGTGACATGGCAATATGGGACTCTGTACATAGCATTTTGATCCATCATGTTTTCCCCATGTATTCCCACAGAGCTTCACACTATGTGAGAAATCCTGGCCACACCCACTCTTCTAGTCTATGCAGCAGCTACCACATCATTCCAAAGGGGACTATACAGTGAAATAATGAATCCAAATCAGTTGTAGAGGTGAGAGTGGGTGGGTGCTCCCATTATGCATGGATTTTGAGTATGTATCATTGAACTGCTAAATCTGCTGCAGAGCTTGCTAGGAATTTTTCAATAAAAGGTTTCTTTTATCAGAAAATACCAATTAGTAAAACCTGGAAATGTTCACAGGAAAGGAGCGGTTTTGCCAATTTTCTATTTTAAAAAATTGGAAAAAGAGATTTGGACTTGTCTAAATGTCCTGTTTTGACATCTGCAAGACGTTCAATGTTTGGGTCAAAACAACTTTTATTTTGAAACTTAAGTTAATTTATAGTAATATTTTTTACCATTTTACAGAATGAGAAACGAAGACACCACTTTCAACCTGCCTGATCTGAGATCTTTGATAGTTTTGCCGCATTTATTAATTGCTTTGCCTTTCACTTTTAGCCAAAGTAAAATCCATAAGCACCTTTAGAGAACTATTTGTAATGAACACTCCATATTTCTAAGCTTTCCATATTAACAATAAATCCACCACCAACAAACTTTAAGAGGAAAGTTCTTAAAGTGGTGAATGGTAGGGGATTTGGGCCTCTTAGCTGCTACATCCTGCTGAAAATCTATGCCCCTAAACATTAATATCATTCATTGAAGTAATTCTGCTTTTCCTTTCCACAAAGTTATTCTTTATTCTTTTTTGCGTGGGCAGGGAGGGGCAATGTCTAAATTCATGTAGGAGAAGTAACTAAAAATAAAGCAGCTAAACTTAACTTCAGCGCTATCCTTCCACAGAAATATTTTAAATGGATAATATTAGGCTGCTGCCAGAAAGTGACAAGTGTCTGTTTTCATTAAAATCTTCTTATGTTCATCTAATTGACAAGCTGTGCGAGATGCTGAGAAACTGTACACAGCTTTTGGGTTACCATGGCAACTTAGCTCCCACTGCCTGAGCAAGGATGTCCTCAGATCAGTAAAGTGACTGAACTTTAGAAGGATAGCAAGATTGCCAGAATTTCAACATCTTGCAGGTTAAAGAATGCTGTCCTTTTCAAATTTATCAACACTGGGGTTTGTTCGGGTGTGCAGTTTTAAACCATTTGTTTCTTGGTGTTTTATTTTGTTTAAACAAATGGGCTCATTGAACCACAGCTTTCAAAATTCAAGTTTGTACTAGATTTTGACAGGTTGTTTGTTTAAGTTTTCTCCAAATTTAGAGCAAATTGTTAAGAAATCTCCTAATCAGGGCAGGACATAGTGAAATCTTAGTGCTTTCTAATCCCAACAGAGGCTTGCCTTCACAGCTCCAAATGTTAGTGTTCACATAAAACCCCAGTGGTAAATTTACCTACTATCCCTTTTAAAGTGTCACTTTTGTTCTATAAAACCGACGCAAAGGGAGGAATGCAAGGTGCAGGAAGGGTCAAGGCTCTTGAATCAAATTGAGGAATAGTTCACAGATTATTGCTTATGGCTTTTGAAATGTGGGCTCCTTTGGCATTTACAAAAATAAGGTCCTTTCCCACCTTATGTCACCAGCTCCTGGTACTCACTCAGATCTGATATAAAGATAAATCTAGGTCTGATATGGAAATGACCGATGTACATCTGACTATTTGTTCATCATGCTATTTACCCTGAGTAGATTGTTTGGCATAGTGGTCATAGATTTTATCATTTAATTGAATCAGTCACTGTCCATTTACCTTTGAATACCCCTGATAGGATCAGCAAATACTTCCCAACAATCAGACTCCTTCCAGAAATTAGACAAAACACTAAAATGTAATGTTTGCTCCCTTGCATTCCACAGGTGATCACAAAGAAGGAATTTTCAAGTGCAGATGTTCAATTACTCTGCAGTACAGCCTCATTTGAAAGACTGAGATACTTGAAAGGACAAGGAAATGTAATTTCTTTAAATCAAAAACTGCTTACTTTTTGCACCATGGCAGCAAGATGAGAGGTATCTCAATGTATGCTCAGCTAAAAATTCAGCTGGGACAGGGGCTCTCTATCATTTTATGTTTATACAGCATCCAGTATAGAGGTTCTTCATCATGAACGGGGTACCTGGGCACTATTGTAACACAAATAAATTGATAGTTAATACAACTGATATAAATATCCTTAGATCTTCTATGCACAGACTGCAACATTGTTTAGCAATCATAAAATCATGTGGGCTAGAAGGAAGAACCAGTAAAATACCTATTACATCCTCATAGTTTCTGTAGCATTGATTGAACTACCCCTAAACTGGCCTGATAGGTGATATATATATAGCTTATAATATCTCCAGTGACAGAAAGGTGGCTGGCTATGAGCAGGTGCCCTTCAGAGCTGGATTTAAAACAACATCCACACCCTAGATATTCACTCTAGAAAGGGAGACTCCAATTTCCCTTATGCTGAAGTGGGGTAATGAGCCAAGTGCCTCACTGAGTCAGCAGAATCTAACCTTTACCCCCAGGATCAACACCTGTTAAGCTGTGGGGTATTGCAAGCAAATACTGCCAAACTGTTACAATGGTAGTTCCACAGTCTCCTTGGGTAGCTGGTTCCATTTCCTAGCAACAGTTAAAAGTAATAATGCTCTCTCTAATAGATTTAACTGAAATTTCCCCTATTGTATCTTCACTCTGTCACCTCCTGTTCTTTTCTCCTTGACAAAGAAGAACAACTGATCTCTCTACATCCCTTTGTGTTTGTAGATAAGTATAATGTTATCACATCAATTTTCTTGTCTTTAGACTGAGCATATCCGGGTCTAGTACCCTTTTCTCATAGTTGTGCCCTGACTTTGGAATCCTTTAAAAGAAGAAAAAGCAACTGCATTTCTGCTTTTTAAAATGCCTTATTCTGCTGACTTTTTCTTTTTTTTTTTTTTTTTAAGATGGGAGGAGAGTTTGTTCTGTCGCAGGCTTTGTCAGAGGTTTCAATCTATATTGCACAAAACAACAAAAGAACATTGTGGATGATACTCCAAAAATAGCCTAAAGATGGATATTTGCAGTTTTCATTTTGTTATAAGCAGCGAAACAATCCCTGACTAAAATCAATGCCTGGAGAAATGGTGTGCTCTTAAACATATGTTCTTATAAGCAGTGCCAGCTGTAGTGTTTTGTGCAACCAATCACTGTGTTAATTGAGGTAATGAAAGCATAATCCCCACAGTTAGATAAACTTCTAAGCTATTTAAAGCTAACTTGCACAGGATAGTCTAACTATTTGGACTTGTGCCCTTTTTTTGCTTCTTAATGATATATAAAGGACTGAATTTTGTTTTAAAAATTTTTCTACTTTTTTTTTTAAACTTAGAAATCTCAGGAATGTCAAGTCTGATCATTTCTGCTTTAACTGAAAAACTCCTAGGAGGCTGCAGGGATGTTTATCGTGAGCCCAAACCCCTTAACTCCAGCGGTGTTGAATCTTTGACAGAGGTTTCCTTTCTCCAAAAAGTTCAGTGGTCATTTACATTTTAATAGCTACTAACAAAAAACAAACAAATAAAACCCAAAGAACTTTGAACTGTATCACTAAAAATCCCTTCTCCACTCAGTTGTTCACTTTCCACAGATTTTAGTCACATTGCTTAATGCACTACTGGAAGGTGCCAAATGCTATGATGATAGCAGCAGTATGAGAAAGGATACAGAATAGAATAGAAGTTTCACCCTCTTAGCTCTTTGGATGCCACCTTTGCACAAGTTTATCTAATGACCATAGTGTCTTCCAGCCTAGAAAAGCCCTACATTTCTAATATAAAAATCAAGTTCATTTAAAAAACAAACACACACAACCCTTGCGAGGTGATTTTATATACCACAATAAAATAAAATAATAATAACAATTAATAATAAAAGAACAAACATTCCCCTTTGCAGGCCATTTTTAAGAATAAGAGCATTGCTCATCTCTTTCAAGGTTGCAGTGAAGCTTCTAGTTCCCGGAGAACAGTTCATGTATACTACCAGAGCAATACTTGCGAGAGAGCGTGTAGTCCTCTATCTTGGAACTTGTCATGTATTCCCCTATTTGTTACAACCTCTGAGGAGCCATGCAGTTTTGGACTCCAGCCTCTCCAGGTGTGAGTTATTCCCTTGATGAGGGAGAAATGAATGGACCCGACACTGAACGATTTGTCCTACTCAGGTTTTATTTACAGCATGTACAGTTCCTAAAGAATATGGTTTTAAACAGGGATATTTGACAGCAAAAGCCGAGCACAGTTTACAACTCCCAAAGCTACAGAAATCAGCTATATCTGAGCATAAATCCAGACAGCTTGTGTCTTAAACTGTTCCAGGACACTGTTGGCCCATTTCTCAGATGTAATATGGCCCCTGTTGTGCCACTTCACCAGTGCACACAGGCTATAAAGTCAGTTTACCTGGCTCTCCAGGAATTCTTCCAATTCTTCTGAATGGTGTAAAGCTGGCATAGTTGCCCACTGCTACCTTCTCACATGGGTATGGGGCAAGGAAAGTGCTCAGCCAGGCCACTCCTGCACATGTCTAGTCCTAGCTGCTGGAATGGTCTCTTGGTGCCATGGGCAACCACATGGAAGTTAGAGCAGCCCTCCAGTAGCTTGAACATGTAACGGGAACCAGACTGGCTGCTAGGCTCAGAATGCAGAAAGCACAAAGATGGCATAAAACCACACTTGCCGCTCCCAGCTCACCCTATCACATGCCATGTGGAGCTAATCTGGAAGAAAGAATTGAGCCCAGTGTGTTTCCTCCACCCAACACAGTAAACCCATTATTCTGTAACTGTAACTGAAAATGATTCCAGGTCAGGTGACAGAGATGGCTATTAAAACCCACTGGAACTTAAAGATTTTCCTCAGTGAAATATGCATCTCACAAGAAAAGCCAATCTAGATTTTTAAAATAAAAATCACAGGCAAGTCATTGTCTGGACAGTATGTGCAAGGCATCCACAGAGAATCATTATCATGTCATAGATTACACTGGTCAGGAAATGAATTATGAAAATCTTTGGATGCACATACTTGTAGGAGCAGCTGTGGTTGCATTCAGAGAGTGTACGGATGGGCTGGTGGCTAAAGAAATGGAGTGGGACTTCGGAGTAGAACTAATCAGAAAATTGCAAGGGGGGGGCATTTGTTAAAAAAATTCAACGTTATGTTTTATTTTCCCATGAAAATGGTGATTTTTTTGATGAAATAACAGAAACCAAAATATTGTGTGTCCAAAACCTGAAATACTTCTTATGAAAATGCTGGGGGGTTGGGCATTCATTTTGTTTTGTTTTGATACCGTATCAAAGTTAACATGGAAAGGAGAATTTTTTGTGCGTTGTTTTGTTTTTAAACTAGGAAATTCAACTTTCCAATGAAAAACATTCAGTGGAAAAATGTTGACCAGCCTTACTCAGGAGACCTGCATTCAATTCCCAGCTCCGCCTCACATTTCCTTAGAGACTTTGGACAAGCTGCACATCTGAAAATGGACACACTAATACTTCTTAGCTCCCAGCTTTTATCTGTCTTGTCTATGTAATCAATGAGATATTCAGAGCAGGGGATCTCTCTTATTATTTGTACAGAGCATAGAGCAAAGGAGGCTCTAGAGGCTACCATAATACATATAATAGATGATAATAATTCAGATAACATGTGCATTTTAATTCAAATGTACTTGTGATTTTCCAAAATTATAACCACATTCTTGCAGGGATTAGTTGCCTGTTCCTTAAATCGAATCCATTGGCTCAGCATAAACACTCCCTTCTCATAGAATTTTTCTAGTGTGTTCTCGCTACTTGTTATTGTTTAGTTACTTTGGAAGGTAAATAAACCTATGTGAGAAAAAATAATTAGCGCACCTATATAACAGGAATAATTTTTTTATGTGATGCATTGTAAAGCTTTTGTGCATCATTTAGAAACATATTTGTTCAGCTTCTCTGATGTCAGAAGAAGTCCAAAATAATAGTTTACTGTGGCTGATAGATCAGAGGGATGCAGCTCACGTGCTCGACCATCTTTGCTTCATTTCTGGATAATGAAATGCTGTTCGTATTTTGACATCAGTTATCATTATGCAGTTGAATCAATTATCCATTAGGTCTTGGTGAAGTCAGAGTGATTTGTCTGTTACTCACATAGCTTGTCTAACCCAAACTTCTATTTCCAGGGCTCTATTAAAGCATCAACACCATAAGCCTGGACCTAGATTCCAGCTCCTGGAGTCATGTGATCATGTCAGAATAGCAGATTTCATTTAAAATCTTAATAATGTTTCTAATGCATATTGCTACAAAGAAAAGCTTGACAATGTGAGTGAAGTATAACTACTGATGCAGTGATGTCTGCACACAGCCTGAAACAATAGCTCTAAGATGTGTGAACTGTCCCATTCTGAGCTCCAAACCTGCTGACACCATCCCAGAAAAGGTCTCTGCATGTGAGGACCTTGCTGTCATGGCAGTGGCCCCCACACAAAGGGCAGGTTTATGCTTGAGCTGGGGGTGTAATTTCCAGTTTGGTTAGCTGCATGCATGCTAGCACAGTAAAAATGGAACTTCAGCCATGGTGGTATGGGCTAGCTGCCTGAGTGCAAGCATGCCTGGGACCCTAGGTACTTACTCGGGTGGCTAAGCCCTCCCACTGCCCACACCATGACAGCTACCCTTCTATTTTTAGCACACTAGCTCTCTATCAAAGCTTGTGTGCATATGTCTTCCTGAGCTGGAAATTACACCATCAGTTTGACTGTAGATGTACCCATAGAGTCCTCTACTCAGATGGATGAGGCCAAGTCCTCCCCTTCTCACCTGCATCCCTCCCTTCCAGACACACTCACTGAAGCCAGGGTCAGTAGTGGGAGGAGGCCCTAGCGTTCCCCAAAGGGAGTGCTGGTCAGCTCCTAACCTTCTCAGCCACCACCAGCCCAAATGCATAGAGGGCCACAGCATGGTGACAGAGACCTAGGAGACCTGTGTGTAGGGCCCTGAATTACCCTACTCTGTCCTTGTCTGTCCCTGGCTGGAAGAATGGATTCTTAGACCGCCAAGCTCTTTTGCATCAGCTACTTCTCCCCATGCTCCATGCACAGTGTACAAAGAACAAAATAGATGTATTTGAATCCAATGTAACTAGAGCTGGGCCTAGACTGCTTGCCATGGAAGCAATGAAATGGTGAGTAACGATAATTTTCACTTGATTCAGGCCAACACTAAAAACTGAAAAAAAATTCTCTCAAGCGTAAAATAAAGCGAATGCCTTACTACTCTGAAAACTTGTCATAATAGACAAGATGAAATCTGAGAACTATAGAATTTAACTGAAGGGCTGGTGTAATGATCCATGACAGCATGGAAACCATGAGCAACAGCTAACTGCATGCATAATCAGCAGCAGAACTCCTGACCTTAACTCTAGAAACACAGCGAGCTAAGAAAAGTGAAACTAGCTCATCCGGCAAAGGGAACCAGCATACATGCAGGGCCTGATATATTTTTTCCTCTGGAGGGCAATATATTAAAAGTCAATATATTACAACAGCACCTCTCTCAGATTCCATTTCTTCATTATTTGAGGTTATATTCAATTCACCATTTGGAATATCAATAGCACAGGATCATTCATTTGAAAGGCCCAAAATGTAAGTGGAGGCAGGGACATATCACTGCCTACGTTTTAAAAGGCCTTGTCCCAAATCTCCCCTTTTGGGCCCACAAAAACCTGCTGGTCTAAATAATTGCAGACACAGATGATATCACTTAGCTCATTTAGGCCTTCAACTATCTGATTTGCAGGCAACAAAAGTGAGTCCAGTTTGGTGCATGGCCTGGAGTTGATAAACTACTGGCCAGACTAACATTAAGCCATTGGCTATATTAGTGGGAAGCAGCGGAAATTTCTTTCCATCAGCTTGAATTCCTCTTGGGGCTCAGCAAGCCCCTTTTTGCTGAACCAGCCCAGCAGCAAAGAGTAGGGTTATGGTCCCAACCTCACCTCGCTCCACCCCACTAATATAGCACAGGGCCTATGCTCCCCCACCTGCTGAGTGTCGAAGGTGAATGAGAGGGCACTACCAAATCACGGCCATGAAAAGCACATCACAAGCCATGAAACCTGGTCTCCCTCTGTGAAATCTGGTCTTTTGCGTGCTTTTACCCTATGCTATACAGATTTAAATAGCTGAAATCATGAAATTTATGATTTTATTATTTTTTTTTTTTTAAATCCTATGACTGTGAAATTTACCAAAACAGACTGTGAATTTGGTAGGGCCCTTTCAATGATGCAGAGAGCACTGCGAGAGACAGAACTGGTGGCTGCTAAAGAGCCATGCTGGAAACCAGTAGGGTTGGCACACCCATCATCCACTAGCACAAGTTGCCGCCTTCTTCTGCTGGTGGAGTAGCTATAGGTTGGTTCCATTCATTTCTCTTCTACCCTGGCAAGGGGCAGTCAGAGCCTGCTCACCCAGTCCTTTACATTCCAGTGTGGTTCTCAACAGCATCCACTTAGCTGGTCCTGTCCCCAAGTAGTTGCATAATTGCCTCACAGGCTCCCTTCCTATTGACCTCCTTGGTGTATGAGAGAGAGCCACTGAGAGTCACATGATGCTGCATTTGCTGGAGTGCAAACAGATTAGCTTCCCCCCCCCCCGCCATCATCCCCAATGTGAATCTTTAGCAGCACAGCACAGCTCTGCACTCTGCCCAGCACCCCTGTCCCTGCCAGTGGATTTTTGGCTCTCCTGCCTAAAAAGCTACCCCAGGTGTATAGAAAGCCTCTTCCTTTCCCTTCTCTAACTCTGCAGTTCTAGATGGCTTTTCAAATAACAGCCTTTCTGTGTTGTCCTTGTGATTTCTTTCAACCCTGACTGTATTAAAAATAGCTACAGAGCAATTATGTACCACATAAGAGTAAACCTGCCTGCTAGTGCATCTTTCCCTGTCACTTCTAAAATAGTAGCCCTTACTGTTTCTAAATTTCAGTCATTTTCTGCAAAGATCAACAACTTCTGCAGTAAAAGGATATGGTATAATCAGGAGATTGTTTGTCTAAAATAGGTATGAATCTTGCAAAAATTATACTCTGTTGAGAATCCTGCTACTGTGTTTAGCACCAAGGACACTTACTCTAGGGCATATACAAATCTATTAATTTAAATGGAATTGTACCTACCAATGCCAGGATAAATTTTGCTGATAAAGTCAGATTCATAAATAAACTACAGCTTTTTTGATTCAGAGGATACAAAGCAGCTATTAAATCGGGCACAGCTAAACAATTAAATTAGGATTATGGCTGATTTGTTTATGGAGCAGTGCAGTGCAGCTGGAGTATACTGGGGAATGTGGTTCCAAGTGTCTATAATAAGTTTTATACTGGTCTGAAGTTCAAAAAAGTGATGCTATGTAACTAGAGATAGGAGTGACTGATGCATGCCTTTGATTTTTCAGCCATCTGTATATTTTGCCATCTTTTTAGTATCCTAGAGATTTAGTTTGGGTTTTGAAGAGATGATTCCTTTAAAATGATTCCACTGACATTTCAGAGTGACATTATGATAATCACACACAATAGTGTTACTCTAATATTCCCTTGTAGTTTCACTCAAACTCTCATCAATACCACTGAAGTGTTACATAAAAGTGGTTTTTCTTTCAAAATCTCAAAGCAATTGTTTTCCAACCCTGAAGTCACATCTTCTAATAATGATCACACATAATATTGTTTTTCATCCTGAGAAATTCCAAAATACCATAAAAATCAGTTTTGCACTGCCCACTTTGCACTGTTCTTGTGATGTAAAGCGGCCTTTACCCACTGCTTTCTAAAAGTGTTTCTGTCTTCTGAAACTAAAATTTCAAGTAAGCCTCTATGAGCATATCCAGCTTTTGTATTTCAGCTTCATCATTCAAAACATACTAAAAATGTCTCTGGATGGAACCACAAACATATAGATACAGCATCACTACCATCCTTTGTGGAACAATGAATGAAACTGTTGATACATACAACTTGGACAATAACTAAAGCCAAATAGACCAAATAGATCAAAGAAGGACCATCCAAGAGATAAGCAGCTTTGTCCCAGAGGCAGTAGCTTGTAGTTCCAAAATATTCATTTAGTGAATAGTTGAAAGCGGACTATGCACTGGTGAATATCTCTCTTGAGCCAAAAAGGTGATGAATCTTTCTCCACAGCCTCCTCAACAGCTGCAAATCTAATCCACAGCCCCACTGCCACCCCAGTGCAGACAGAAAGCCACCTGCACTGCACTGCAGGTGCAACAATTTAACCAGGCTTCCTAACTGTATCCCACAATGCAGTACCTTAAATTTAGGGGCTTCCATCAGCTGGCATAGGTGGATAGCCTGGACAGAGCTTCTCTGTCTGTCTAACTGCACAGATGACTCAAGAAGCTATTGAACAAACCGAGCAGGGAATGTCTTTAAGTAATTCCTTTAATCACTACAACAAGCCTCAAAACCACAGCTCTCATCTGGTCCTGAAAGCCAAAAGAGATGGAGTCAAAATGACCTCTGAATGCCAAAGGGGACAACTGAGAAACCTATTGTTCAGGAAACGAAGGAGTGAAAAAGCTTTAGTGGAACTGAAGTCAGCGGCACTTAGATGAAGGTGATTTGACAGGAATTATGGCAGCCTGGCCTTATCCCTGAAGCTGGCTCAATGTTAGCAAGATTTTCTTGAGACTTCTGTCAGAACGATAAGTCCAATAACTTCACAGGATGTTGAGATAATAAAGAAAAACAATGTCACAGAAGAACCCTCCTGGGAACTGAACTCAAGATCTTATTTTTGTAATTCCATTATTAGTGGTTAGTTTTTCAGTACCTTGAAACAATAAAAACTCTTCCATTTATAGATTATACAAGTAGACTAATTTACTGCATGCAAGGCCTGTGGGACCCCGGTGTCAGGCTTCTTTTGCTAGGGTAGAGTGGGTTTTATTGTTTTTAAAGGAAACAGTACCAATGGAATATACAGAGTGGTTCAAGAAGACGTACAATTACATTTCCTACAGAGCACATTATGTCTGGTGGTGCATAAGAGCCTTTTAACATTTAGATTTTAATCACCTCTCTGAGATAGCCTGAAATAAACACACATACAACAGTAGAACAAGATTTTGCTTGTAGTGTGTGTGTGTGTGGGGGGTGACCTTATGACCTTGAGCTCCTCAGAGGCTGTTGTTGGCGTTCTGGCATCCCTACAGGTGATGGAGGCTGCATAAGTACCTAGATAAATGGATGAACAGATAGGCACACATATAGAAAATTGACTTCATTGGATCTACACTGATTTACAGCAACACAGGATCTGGCCCTTTTATCAGATTGCTGGCCTCAAGCTATTATTTTGCAAATCTAACTTGCTACCAGTGAAGTATTTGTAAAGCACCAGGGGGTTGCTTGTTGTTTCTACAAACAGAGATGAAAAAGAAAAGGAAGTCCTGGGTTGCCCTAACCTGCCAAATCAGAAACATTCCTTCTTAGCTGCACAAGAAAGCATCAATTACTGTAGATCCAAATTACTGTGGCAAACACTGCAACAAAGGTTGTTCTTTAAATAAAAACAAACATGAACCGAAGGGGCATTATTGATCACTGTTATTAACATTTCATTCCATGGTGGGTCAACATAATTTAAACCTCTCCATTAAGACATAAAGATGTTTTTTCAAGACGGGGCATCCATGCAATTATTGCACTGAGTAGGAGGTAGAAATGTAATTATGTAAACTAACTAAATTAAGAGGATTGCACGGTTCATTATAGTTCATTTTTTTTGTCAGAATTTTGGATCACCAGCTGGCATGGAATTTCATTTCCATTAAAATGCATTGATTGCATCTCTTCTGTGAAAATGGATCATTCTGCTCACATGAGTGGCTCAGGCTTGGAGCATTCCTTCTGCCTATCATTGTCATTATAACTCAGGTCTCTAAGTACCTTTTGTCTTCTCTGACTGCAGCCAACTGGACTTTTATCCCCTGCTGGAAAGAAGTCTTTGAGAAGGCAACAAACTGTGTGCAAGCAGTTATAGAATCATATGTATTAGAAGGAACCACTCATGATGCATGTTTTGTTCTTATTTATATTACAATGGCACTGAGATCAGGGCCCCATTGTACCAAGCACTGTACGAATACATGCCCTGCCCCAAAGAGTTTACAATCTTCATGGAGAAAAGAAGGGAGAGAAGGAAGGAGTATTATGCCTGTGTTACAGCTGGTGAATTGAAGCATAAGGCTAGGATTTTTAAAGTCATCTAAGGGAGTTATGCATGCATCGCCCATTCTATTTCAGTCAGCTGTGGCACCTGATTCCCACAGGCTCTTTTGAAAATCCCGGCCTAAATGGCTGTCCAAAGTCACATGGGAAGTTTGTAACAGAATCAGATACTGAACCCATTCTGAGTCACATGCCCATGCCTTAGTCACAAGACCATCCTTCACTTCCTCAGGCCACTTCAAAGTAGGAATAAACAAGCCTCTATTGCTGGGTACAAGCATTAGAGGCTCACCAACATAGCAGGCAATGACCTGCTCCATTAAACTGTTTGGGGTTTTTACTTACTGTTCGTGTATGATGGTCCCTGCTCTCTTCATATGGTCATTGTCACTTGTTCACTAAAACCCAGACTAATCAATCTCAAGCTGATCTTTCTGCCCCCTGAACAAGTGTCCTATCTGTAACAGGTAAATCATGCTAGAATTCCTGCCAGAATGGTTTGTGCTGTCAAAGAATTGCTTGAGCCCAAAGGCTTTCCAGTCCAAAGGCTATTACCCCATAAAATTGGGCTTGCATGGGTTTTCTGTTTGGTTATACATGTCAATCTCTGACCTAAAAAAATCTTCCAAAGGAAGGATGTACTTTTAAGTATTTCTTATTCAAATGGTTAGCATGTGACATTTGATTCTGCCATCCTTTATAAACAGAAAAATATCCTACAAATATAAAGATTGTAAAAGGACACATTTCATCATGAGAACTATCTTCATTATTTTATTTGTTGAACATTAAAAAAGAGAGAAAGAAAGAACCCATTGAAATACAGACACAAAGATGTCTGCAGTGAGAAAAATGGCTCCTCACTCAGAAACTTGCTTAAGTAATATTTTCCCTAAATACACAGGAAAAGAGACCCAATTTGGGTGTCTGAGTAAAGTGATGGATGTCTACGCTGTGTGAATTTCGTATGGATGCTCATTTGATTTTTTTCATCTTATAGCATTTGAAAAGGTTTTTCCTGACATAAGCACCTTACTCTGTGCAATAAATGAGCATTCTTGTGAGTGCCTAAGCAACAGGAACCTATGAGAATCTCCCCCTATAGTGTGTAAATTACAGATGAAACATTTTCTTGTTCCCTTCCAAATGTATTAACATTCTGGTTTTGCAGATAAATTAAGGACCAGAGAGCACTACATCCTACAGTCCTCAGTATAGCACAAAGACACACAGTGTTCATCTACACATGGGACACATTGGTACACTAACTGGTCAGGTATCAGAGGTCTGCCCCAAGTTTGCATGCAGCATAGATTATTGTGGTCACTCCTGTTTTTAATAGGAAGGTATGGCACATCGAAGCTACATATCCCAATGCACATCCCAACAGAACTTGTGCTCTTTATGGACTGTATCTCCAGGCTGAGGAAACTGCATACTAGAACATTTCAGTTAGGCTCTTAAATCCATATTTCAGCACCTAAATAAGACATTTGTGAAAGTGTGTGGCACCCAACAGCTCCCATTATGGTCATTGGGAGCTTCTGTAATCTCAGCACTTTCAAAATATGACTATTTAGATGGGTAAATATGAATTCAATTGACACAGTAGTTTTTTTCAATGGATACATGATTAGTCACATTTTTGCCACACATTTTCATGTAGTGTTCCTCAGCAAGAATGAGGAGACAGGTACTGCGTCAGATTTTGAGTCCTAGTCCTGTTTTGACAAATCAGCTTGAACCTGTCCTAATGGGGCTGAATCCATCAAACCTGAACTTTAACTATAGGCTCATAACAGGGTTCAACAGTGGGAAAACTGGGTTTCCTGAAATACAAAACTTCTTAAACTGCATAGGTAGGGTGACCATATTACCCAAAGGGAAAATGGGACCCTGAACGGGGCTGGCATGGGCGGCAGGTATAATAGGTTGGGGGAGGCTCTGTCTCCCCCGGCGCTGCCATGGCCATGGCCGCCAGACCCTGGGTTGCAGGGTTTGGCAGTGAAGGTTTTGCTTTATTATGCAGGTTCCAGGGCAGCTGAGGAGGGACATAAGGCCTTCTCAGCTGCCCTGGAACCTGCATGGGGCATATCAAAAGCGTCTTTTAACAGACACTTTTCCCCTGGGCGGGTTGGGTCCAAGGAGGGGGAGGCGTGGCTCAGCTTTGGCCTCCTCAGGGTTTCAGCCAGCTTGAGGCTCCTCCAGCCGAGGTGGGGGGTGCTCCAGGCTGCAGCTGGCCCGTGGATCCTCCGGGCACGTGTGTGTGTGTAGGGGGATGGGGGGCTAGGGCCTTGGGCCAGCCAGGGCTCCTGCAGCCAAGAGGGCTCTCCGGACGGGGGGGGGGGGCAGGGGGTCTTGGGACTCCGGCTGTGGGGAGGGCCCGGGCAGAAGGGGCAGAGCCAGGCGCTCCACCTACCACCCCGGGGCCTGGCCTGAACAGCTCGCCTCAGTCCTGTCCCCCCATCTCTCTGCGCATGGGGCTGGCCCATGCCCTGCCCCCTCTCCCCTCCCTATGTGGGGGGCTGTCCCAAGCCACTGGCCTGAGCCCTGCCTCTTGTCTGAGCCCTGCGCAGGGCTGGGGTTGCTGCTCACCCAAATCCTGCCTGCACCCCTTGCGGCTGGCGTCGCTGCTCACCCATACGCTGCCTGCCGCCCGTGTGGCTGGCATTGCTGCTCACTGGAGTTCTGCTCTTTCCCCTACCCCTCCCTGCAGGGCTGGCACTTCACCCCACTAGGGGTGCATGCCCCACTTTTTTGCAGCCATTGGCATCCGATGAAGTGAGCTCTAGCTCACAAAAGCTTATGCTCAAATAAATGTGTTAGTCTCTAAGGTGCCACAAGTCCTCCTTTTCTTTTTGCGAATACAGACTAACACAGCTGCTACTCTGAAACCTGTGATTAGGTTCTCTTATCTGATCACTAGTTCCCCTGGCAGAGGAGAATGGTCTGTGATTAGGTGATGATGTGTTTGCAGGCACGAAAGTTTCTGTTTCTAACCTTCATTTGCACTTCTGTACATCTGTAGGCAGTTCTGTTCCTTTTTAACTTTCATTTATTTGGGGTGATTCTTTTCCATCACTGTAAACTTCCCTTGAATCTTCTTATCACTTATTGCAATTCAAATGTATCAATATAACTCTCTCAACCTGTGAGAAAAATACCAAAGTAGCTTCTACATTTTAAGTAGTGGGATTGCTAAAAGAACAGTATCAAAATGAAGTAAAGTTCACTGTAAAAAGATTGACTGATATTATTTCCCATCAACCAAGAATGAGCTGTTCGTAAGTTTCTTGAAATCCAGATGTAAATTGAAAACATTTTGAAAAGTGCTCTGTTTTCCCCCTTTTGTTAATCACCAATCTCTCTCTCTCTCTAACTTACTGTACTTCATGGAAAGACAAAGAGTCAGCTCCTTATTTGGTAAATCACTGTAGCTTCATTGACATTAGTGGATCAGATGAAGATTTGGCATCAGATCTAGAACAGCGTCATCTGCTGCTTCCTGGACTGAAAAACAAAACAAAACAAAACAAAAACCCAGCACCAGGATATAATGACCAAAGATTCAGGCATTATTTTTTGAGTCAGCAACATGCAATTCAAAGAAATGCCCCATGTGTTTATTTCACACAGGTGGATACACATATCTATATACATGAATACCAGAGCTCTGCATGAATATGTTGTTAATAATATTTTGGAAAGCCAGCCACGGCATATGCACAGTGTGAGGTTCTCAAACACAAACTTTGCTGTTTCGGAGACAAAGTTCTTCAAATATATCAAAGCTACTTGTCCTCTTTGAGGACCAAGTTCATGGTGAGTTTGAAGTTTTAAAAGAATCTATTTCTGAGTTATCCGAGTGCAATATATAGTCCCTGAAGATTTTCCAAAAGGATGGAAAGAATTGTAGGCTTGGGTAACTGAAAAATAGCTCAGAACAATGTTAAGAAATGTTAAGAAAGAAGTCCTTTGGGTTGGGAAAAAGAATGATAAAGTTCAGGTGAAAAGATCAGGAAGTCCATTGACTATGGTTGGTGCCATTGAGTTTCATGGGAGTTTCGCAAGATGTGTTTACAGATTGGGATCACTGTGTATTAAGTTACTATGTAACATGGGATCACCAAAGCATTTAAAAGAAAAGAGCTCCAGAGGTTTTTTTTTTAAAACAAAACAACATATTTTCCCCTTCCCTAATTCTCAGAAACAGCTAAGCATTTTCGGCTGATATTTTCAAATAAAAACTTCCAGTTCAGGCAGAAACCCAACATGGAAGATTTCATCCCAAACAGGTAAAGTTTAGAAAAATTATAAGCAACTGAAAAAAAGAGTCTCATAGTGGGAAGTGTCTGGCAACTTTAACTAGAGGTGCCAACCACACCTATAATCATGTTTAGTAACGTACTTCTGTATATATACAGTAAAATGCTTTGTGCGGCCAGATTCTCATTTACACTAAGATCCCCATTCACCAGTCTGGCAGTATAAAGGAGCCTTAACATGGGTGTAAATATATGCCCTTATTATAAATAAGATTCAGGTCTTGAATGTTTATATTTCATTAAAAGTTTAGATGTATTCTAGAGACCACTGTATTCAGAATTATGCCAACAAGCTGTCTCCACCCCCACCTAAACTACCAAACGAGTCCCCTCTACCATGAATGGCAGCCATAACTACAGAAAAGCATCCTACTTTCTCTTTTCTGAAATGTACTTTTCCCACTGGAGTCTCTAGAGCATAAAGGCACCAAATCACTCCCGCCTGACAACAAGGAAAGGTCATTCCCCAGTGGAAATACTTACTGTCAGGTATGTCAGATATGTACTCAAAAGTTACAAAGAATTCTCTGAAAGGGACCCAAGAGGAGGCAGTGCTGTCCAAGTCAGGGCAGGAGCACTACTTCCCAGTGTGTCTGCAATCCTAAATCTAGTGTGTGTCTGTTGTGTTGCAGTGCAGGTGGGGTACTTGACAATAAAAGAAGACAAGGTGCTATTATCTGCATGTTCAATCGGATTCACTCAGGGTTTTTGCTATCATTGCACTTTTATTGAATACACCACTTAATGTAGAGATTAAATATTCAATAACTACATTTGGACACTGGAAGTGGGGGCTTAGAGTAAAAAAGCTTGTCCATAATGTAATACTTGCACATTTTATCTTTCCCCTTAAGAGCTAGTTTGTCCTATCATAACTCACGGTGAAAAGTGCTTTAGTCTTCAAATAGTAGATATAAGTCTTTACTTACCAATGTTGTCAGTTATGGACCTTTTTACAGCACTAAATTCATGTAAGCAAATACAGTCTGCTTCTCTATGCACCATGCCTATAAAATACACAGCTTGTCTATATTACTAAACCAAGTGATTTCATTTTCTCAGACCTCAGGAATTAAGTTTCAGTAACCCATACCAGATTTAGCTCTCTACTGGAGAGGCAGCTCAGCTGACTGTTTATTTAGTGTAGCCCTGCTACCAGGCATTATTAATTTTCCACTCTTAATAACCACTTCCCTAATATTAACATGAATTCACATTAACAGAATTAACATGAATCAACACTACCTGTAAATCTGTAATGTATTTGGCACCAATTAAGTTTTAAGTGCTGATTGCATGTGTGGATTTAGTCTGATGGACAATATCAAAACCAAATCATGCAACAGATTAGGGATAGATCACACAGATAAGCCAGTAAGCACTGAAATCTCACTTAGCAGCTGCAGAAGTCAACCTGGACTTTACCATCTCAGTTCTGAAAGGCAAAGAAAGATAGAAGAGAGTTTATTACACTAGCAATTTCGTGTATTTCTGCAATTCACACGTGTCTTCATTCCTTACTAGAAAAAAGAAAAAACCACCTGTGAAAAATGTGGGAAATATCTGTATTATTTTTATAACAATGATGTATACCTCTGCTTAGTTGATTATTGTCATGTGGCTGGCTCTATGGAATACTAAGGGTTAATTTCTGCTGGAGCTCTCCACACATTCATAATCAAGAACAGTACCTCACCTGTACTCAAATGGACAATGCAGGTGTTAATTCCTTTGAAGTTTACCTCCACCAGGGAGGGATCAGGAGTCTCAGAGAGGGGGGAGATCACAGCATGTAACCCTAGGGGTGCTATAGACAGGAACTGAGAACAAAGGACTTGAGAACTGTTGGAAGGGCAGCCCTTAGACACAGAGATAGGGTCTGCAGAGAAGCAGACTATAACTTGGTCCTCAGAGAGTTAGGGATACCAGAGCTAAATTGGGTTTATCTAAATCTTGAAGAAAATTCTTTGCTAAGACAATGTGTGTAGACCTAATGGGTATCTCTACACAGCCACTGGCAACAAGCTAAAATTAGCGTGTAGACGGTGCTTTTAAGTTACTATTCGGACTGGAGTTTGGGCTCTGAAGCCCAGGAAGGGGAGTAGGCTTCAGAGCCTGAGCTCCAGTCCAAGCCACAATATCTACATAGCTAATTTTATCTAAGTTTACCTTGGGTTTGGAGGCTTTCTGCCACCAGCTGTCTAGATATACCTTTTTTTGTTTATACCCTTTTCTCTCAGATTTCTTTGTTCCTATGGATAGATAGATGATATTTTGTTTTGAAGAGACTGTTCTGTGTCACTGTTCACAGCTGTTCACTGTTCCTTCTATTCACAGCTCCCAGAGGGAAGTCCATAGCAGAACCAAACCCAGCTGAATCTGCTGAGGTAACATGGTTGGTAAGCGGGTTTCTGAAACAGGGAAACATAAAGGAGACGGGCCTATCATTTGGATGGCTGCCCACGGAGGGACTGAGAGAGAGGTCAGAAGTACCTTGGAACTGTGATAGCAATGAAGACAGTGGCATTTATTTTATAAATAGTCTCATTAGATCTAGATGAAAAATCAGTATATATATTCTATATATAAAGGTAGAAATTTCTGTGGATAAATGTGGATATTTAATCATCAAAAAATTCAACTAGTTCTAAAGCTGGTCAAAACACAAAAAAACAAAGATAACAGAAATTTCAGAAAATGTTGACCAGATTTATTGGCTATCAGCTATGGAGGTCAATTACAATAGAGAAATAGAGAGCTCAATATGTAATGACAAACAAGTTGTTTCTCAAATACCTCCTTTCATTCAGTTGCTTAATTTGCTTCCTAGTGGTTGTTTGTGTCACCATTGCCAGCCAGACATCATCAACAGGACATCTCACACTAAAAACATGAGCATCGACTCTTTGATCTTTATTAAGTTCATTAGATGGCATTAAGGTCATGTAGCAGACTCACGAAGGCCCCAATTCAGCAGTTAAGGATAGGTTAAGAAAGTACTGAAAGTTAAGCATACGCTTAATAGCATTTTTGAATTTGGGCTTAACCTATTATATAGACCAGCCCATAGGGGGGAACAAAGACTCACATGGCGGTAATGTGGGTTACATTTGTGTTAACACTTGCCACATGCTATGCACTTAATCTAAGCACGGTTTCACATGGCATTTAACACAAAAAATAAATATGAATATTTAGCAAATGTGAGAACTCGTTTATTCTGCGTTCGAACGAACAGGCTGAAGCATTCTTGGTTCCATTCAATTCCTCAATAACAAAAAAACAAACCAAATAAAAAAGGGTGTCTGAAGCTATCTATGATCCTCAAACTAAGAGGATCTAAGACAGTGTAGAGTCCTTAAAACGGATCATTTGTTGTTTAAACCATTATAAAAGATGTAGAGGGAGTCTTGCCCACGGGAAGGTAGAATGGATTTTTGTAGGCCATGCTCTATGAACATATGTTTTGCAATACCCCTGTTGCCCTCCAAATTTATCATGGGAAATTCAGAGTATTAGCAGGATTTCTGTTTGCAGATCCTGGGAAATAGCTAAAGAACTGCATCAGTCCCATTATTGTCTTCATTGCCAACAGCTGCTTTCCCCAAGATTTGTCAATAATTGTGTCCAGCGCTGTTGACCGACTGAAGACACACAAACAAAAAATAGTGTTCTTGGGATATTTCCATGACAATACATTTCAAAGGCTGCTGTTTTCTAATGACAGGTATATAGACTTTAGACCAGAAATACTGTATTGTTGTACCGATGCCTTTTTTCTAATATGCAATCTACAATGACATTTAACACACTTGTACTGCCCATGTTTTTCATGCAGAATGGAGGAGAGCAGAAATACATGCACCCCCAAAGCCCCAATAAAGAAACATTAAATAATTCTCATCCTTAAATACTCAGAAACGAGGAAAAAATAAAAATTTAAGTTCCCACAGCAATGTTAACTTATCCACATCAAACGTTTAACTATCTGGAATACTATCTGTGATGCTGAAATGATGCCTTAAGGTAAGCAAATGGGGCAGAGTCGCTGCACTGCTCTACTGACCTCCGCAGACCCACACCAGTTTTCACCAAGAGAAAAATCTGGCTCTTGATCTGTAAAATGTCTGCGTGATCATGCTTTCCACAAAATACATTGGCTCATGTGGTTATTCGAATAATGGTTATGAGTGCATAATCGAATAAAAGACCCTTGGAATGTGAGATCAAGAGTGGGATTTTCAAAAGTGCTCAGTGTTAACCTAAGTCTACTCCTATAGCAGTCAATATTTTAACCAGAGCAGAGTTAGGCCAATGTAAAATGCTTTTTAAATCCCACCCATAACGTTCACACATACTTAAAAGTTCCTTGTTGCTTCCAGAAGGCCCTAACTGTGCTAGTGATAGATCCTATATACAGATAAATGCCGTTCTTTGGAGCAAGGAACTTGTGTTATCTACATTCTGGAAAGCATGCAAATTTATGACACTATATATAACTTGTTGACTGACACATGAAAGTGGGTAGCCACAATTACCCAGCCACCCAGGCCATATTTATCACTGGGTACATGCACAAAAAGGTGTAGTAGGAGCCAATGTACAGCACTGGGTTAAAGACCAAACTGTATCTGATTTGAAGTTGTGTAGACAAAGCCTATCCTGAGCAATGTTCATTACATATATTTGAAATATCCCACTCAGCTTATTTCATTAAAAATTTAAGCTTCGCAATGAGCACATTCTTCATTGAGCACTATCTGGATGAATCAGAAGAGGAAGAACAATGTGGAGAACGAAAAGGAGTACTTGTGGCACCTTAGAGACTAAGCAATTTATTTGAGCATAAGCTTTCGTGAGCTACAGCTCGCTTCATCGGATGCATCCGATGAAGTAAGCTGTAGCTCATGAAAGCTTATGCTCAAATAAATTGCTTAGTCTCTAAGGTGCCACAAGTACTCCTTTTCTTTCTGCAAATACAGACTAACACGGCTGCTTCTATGAAATGTGGAGAACGAGACAGAAGATTCAGTCAGGTGAGAAGAGATGGCAGAGTCAAGTTGTTAATTATTAATAATTATTATTATTATTTAGAATGTTTATAGTGCCTAGGGATCAGCTGAATATGGAACCCCAATGTGCTAGGCACTAAAAAACAAGGAGTAAGAGACAGAGCCTGCCCTGATGAACTTACAATCTAAATAGACAAAAGAAACAAAGAGCAGGGGTAAGGCACAGAACACACATGCAGAGTGATGGTGCCAAATGTCATCCTAAAGCCATTTTTAAATTAGATTTGTTGGCTTGCTTTGTGTTTAATATTTTGGGTGAGATTCTGTTGGGAGAGGACTAACTAAATGGAAAGATCAAGGATAGGAGAGGATAGAGAAGGGAGGAGGGGAAGGAGGACAAGGCAAGGTAGGAAGGAGAAGGGTATGAAGGGCAAATCGAGTGAGGATGTGCTGAAGACAATGTGAATGAGGGGGTTGGAGCAAATAGCCAATCAGCACTGGGGAGAGAACTCCCAGTGTGAAAACTATGGTTAGCAGTCTGATGACTTCCTGCTGAGGTTGTTTCTGTGACTGGTCTGCTGGCTTGAGAGTTTCTCTGGCTTGGCAGGCAGGCCTCTTTCTCCCAAGCCATGGGGGAACATTTCTCTTACCCCATGAGTGGGGCACCATCTGCACAGTTCTGGGTCCAAGGGGCACAGGTTGGAATGACTGGTTCCAGCTGAACCCAATCTTCACCCTTCCCCACTGAATGCTGCATTACCTTCTGAAGAGTTTTCTGTGCATGAGGGAAGGTATTGGAGGAAATGCGCACTAAGATGTAGACAAAGGTGGCCCTGCACAGACCCTTGAAAGGGAGGGCATGGAGTATGAACTGGATACAGAAACAAACAGGAAGATATTTGCCAGAATATTCACAGAAAATATGAGAAAAGGGGATACAAAGCTAGTGAAAGTGTCTTGTGGATAACCACTAAAATGCTTATACAAGACATTTTCTACTGCATTCTCCCAGTTTTTATACTAACCAACCCCACTACTGAGCTTCCCTCTTCACTCCTATGTATTTTTCCTACATCATTAATTCACCTAGAAAATCCTTACAAAAATGTGAGAGTATTCTACTGTCATGGTCCCAGAAATGTCAGCTGAGGGAGACTTATACTGCAGTGTTACAGATTATTGTTGTAAGATACCCTAGTATCTGTTTTATAAGGGAACTGACCAGGGCTTGCTTTTGAGCTCGGAGGTATTCCTTTCACTAAGGTGCTCTGTAAAACACAAAAAGAAAAGGAGTACTTGTGGCACCATAGAGACTAACCAATGTATTTGAGCATGAGCTTTCGTGAGCTACAGCTCACTTCATCGGATGCGATGAAGCTTATGCTCAAATAAATGTGTTAGTCTCTAAGGTGCCACAAGTACTCCTTTTCTTTTTGCGAATACAGACTAACACGGCTGCTACTCTGAAACCTGTAAAACACAGAAACTAGTGTTATAAACCATTTAGATATTTCATGCTAAATATTGCTGAAAACCAGTTAACTAACACTATGCATTCTCATTAACCCCTGTCAAACTGATATAATTAAGGCACAGGGATGGATCCCAAGCCCTTGACAGATCAGTATGAGCTGCATCAGTGAAAAACTTGTGGTCCATGCCCAAAGCTAAGTCATTATGTGCTAAAGAAGAAGCTGCTGCAATACCATGTTTTTCTTCCAACGCCAAACTGCAGTGAGGATATTATAGCATGAATGTTTCAATGGTTTAGGAGCTGTCTCTCAACTGTACATGGCAATAAACCTGAAACAATGGGCAATAAAGTGAAAGGTATATAATTGCTCGGGTTTTAGGGGGAAGTGGAATTAGTTTTGCACATGTCCAAATTTCTCATATTTTGCCAAGTCTCAGAGACAACCTGGAAAACAAACAAGTTGCTTGTTTATGCCAAAGAAAAAGAAGAGCAAGAAAAGATAGAGAGAATCAGCTTCACCACAAATACCGTCACTCCCCAAAGCATCAAAATCAAAGTACAGAATCATGTTGTTTCTGTTACATTGAAGACATGGCCCTACATGCCATTATCAAGGTGACAGATGGTTTGCCCAAGCTGCAGACTTAAATACCCTCTTGCCTGGCTTGAGAACATTTGCTTGCACTACCGCAAAATCAGGGCCTGATCCTTGTATGATGCTTAGAACCCGCTTTTCCTATGTGTTCCCATATACAAAGAACAGCCATGTAATGTACTTTCAATCTAAATGCCTGTTATTACTAGGTGAAAGAAAACAACAGGAAAGAACAAATATTGGGTCTGATTTTCCACTGCCCTGCAGTGTACACATTTACACTTGCGTAAAGTAGGCGTAAAATGCTATCATTTTTTATTCAAAAGAGTTTTATATCCAGAGGTGCAAATGACTACACAAGGTACAATGCAGGTCCAAAGTCTCTAGGAGAACAAAATGTATTATTTCCTCTGTACAAGCTGCAGCAATTCTGAGAACAAAATGGTGGCTGTATTTACACATGAGAAGAGTTCTGGAAAAGGTAACGATTCAGTAAAGAGAAAACAAAGACAATGGAAGCTGTATGGGAAATGTATTTTTGTTCCCTTCTCAAAAAAAATGTGATGAAAATGGGAAATTTTGTTTTCATCAACATTTTTCTTCAAAAGTATTCAGGTTGAAAAGAAAACAAAATAAAAAATACTAGAATTTTTTGGTTTAAAGTTTTTTGGGGTTTTGCCAACTGAAAAAACAAAACAATAACAGTTTCAGATGGGGAGAGGGGGTCAAGCCCCCGACTCCAATACAGTTTTATGGAAATTTTGATTTTGACAAAAACGTAATTTGTAGTTGAAAAAATATTACAGAATTTTCTTTGACCAGCTCTAAACTCACTACAGCAACGAAGTCAACAGAAGTTAAGGTCACTCAGCACTTCATAGAAGGTGTTCAGCACATACGGTAATCTGGCCCTTGGCTATTGTTTTTTTGAACTATTAATTTCAACATCAGAGCAACTGGAGCTTGCATCATTCTTTATTCTCCAGAAAAACCTAAATTAGCTTTAAAAGAGTTTGCTTGTAAAAATATTAGCTTTTGTATCCCAGTTAAAATGGCAAAAAAATACACAACAATTTCAGAAGAAAATAATTCCCAAAAGATTTTGTGATATATATGTAAAATGACATTTATACAGTACAGGGGGATTAAATTATTATTCAGGAGACCGATGGAGATGATTGTCTAATAAAGGTGGAGCAGAACTGTACTCATTAGTGTACATATGGGGATATATTGGGCAAGTATCATACAACATCAGGTTGCCTGTAAATATGGCCTCATACAGGTTTCACTATTTGTACCTACTAAAAAAAACAAAACGAAAAACTTGACCCTAAAGCAGGAGGAAGCACTAAACTATTTGTGGAGGGTGTTACCAAAAAAAGACTTTGGTATCTTAAGTACAGGCCCATATTTTACATCCAGTTAAAACTGTAAGTGAATTAAGCAAAATGGCAACAGTTTTCTTTTTTCATAGGGGGCCAAATTGAAATCACCATAGTCCTGCTGATGGTCCTATTGAAATTCTTCAAATCAGCTGGAGATCGGCAACTATGATTAGGCCCTTGTTTTGTGCATATTTTTTTCTCTCATAGACTAGGGGCTTGAGCCTGTGCTGATTGAAGTTAATGGAAACATCCTAGCTGTGGGCATTGGGTCTGGTCTTATGCGAAGAGTGATCTTAGAGCAGGCTGAAGAGTACAAACAGTGAAAAGAAATGTTCCTGAACATGCAGTCCAATTTTAAGGCAAACTCAGCTCACCATGATGGCAAACGTTTGTATTCATTTTTCTGAGCATCTGTGTGAGCAGGGACTTTGCCTGCTTGTGTGGCTATCCCAGCTTCTCACTAGGGGCTTGGGAGGAAGGATGGCAGCAGGTAGGGAGAGAGTGAGGGAAGAAAAGGAAGTGATTTTCCAAAAGAGAAAAACAAAATCAAAGATAAAATTGTTTGATTGGGAGCAGCATCGAGGAGGAGAGGAGGCCAGGGTTCTGCATCACTAGCAGAAAGTTCTCTTGCTCAGAGATGTTCTGGTGTGTCCAAAGGGCATGGAGCAAGGTGACTGCATTGGGCCCAGATAATAGGTTGCAGCAATTATTGCCCAGAGACACACTCCCTGTCTTTCTGCTGCACAGGATCACATGACCCTATGGCCAGATGGTTGCTTTTTGTGTGTGTGTTCATGTGGAAAGGCTGCGAATAATTAGCCCTTCGAGCAACTGGTACTTAGACAGGTGGAAAGCACCAATGAGTGAGGAACGGAGTGTCACAAGAACAGGTGGTAGAAAGGTCCTTGCTGCACTTGATTGCCAAATGGAAGATGCTATACACAGTTGGGAGCTGCTGTTGCCAAGTGGGGTTGCACACTGGGCTGCAGAGAGCAAGGATCTGATGGGAAAGAATTGGGAAGAGCTGCAGGAGGAACGGCAGGAAGGAGGGGGAGAAGGGGAGCTTCTTGCAGATTCTGGAGGAGGGCTAGAAGATTTTGTGTCAGCAGCAGCAAGAGATCACTATGCATCCTGAATTTGATGGCATATCTGGACATCTTGGGAGCTAGGCTTGCTTCTTCTACTGTCCTGACTGCTTCACCTGCTGCTGGGGTGGATCATTTTTCTTTTAGTGTCTTGGTGTGGTATGACTTCAGCCCTGACATAAACTGGAAGTCCCACTGAAGTGAACTCCAGTATGTTTTGGATAAGAACATTTCAGTTTCACAGGGGCTAGATAAAGAAGGTGCATTTTGTATGTTGTCTCATAATAGTGTGGGTCTAGAAGCATAAATCCATGTAGAGATTATCTTATTCCAATGAACCTACCCACTTCCAGGTCTGCTATTTAGAAAGAATGTTAACTATTAATGCCTTGTTTTCAAGACCAGGTCTGATGCATGAATGTAGGTAGGTAGTTATTATAATCTCTCAGAAGATAGTTGTGATTCAAGACACAGCGCTGCAAACCAACACACCATAGCCTCAACTGTCTATCTTTTAATATATTTCTTTCAGGTTATAATATGTCCAATTTAACTTCCCCAAAGCTGCACAGATAAGAAATAGCACTCTCCTAACTGCATTCAGTAACCATGGTAACTAAATCCAATGTGCAATGAACTCAAGTTCTGTTCTAAAAGGAGGAGAGTATCAATGAAGTTAAGAATCAAGATGTAAATAATTATAAGGTTAAAAACAAAACAAAAAGCTGAACCAAGGCAGAGCATTTCCAGGATTTTATATATAATACAAGGCAATACATTATGTATTTATCTGTTATGCTTGTATGCAATATCTCCCACTATAGTCTCAGAACACTTTACAGTTTTAAATGCTAAATAAAATAAGCAGCAAGCAAATATTTCTTGAAACAAAAAGACCACAATAGATTTATTGTTTCCCCTCACCAGCCCCCATGGTGTATAATTACAAGAAGTTCCAGATCCAATAATTTCTAAATGACATTTGGAGAAACAAGATAATAAACAGATGCAAGCCTGGAGGACTTCATAAATCTGATGTTCAAAAGTTATGTGCTCAGTTCCCTGATTTGCAATTGCCAAGTTCTGCTGGGAAGTAAGGCAAGATCTGCATAATGGACAAGCTGCAATCCAGCATCCTGCCCTAATAAACCTTTTAGTTATTTCCTGTATGCTGAGCACTTCTGCCATCACATCAAAGTTTCCTTACTGAGTGGAAGCAATGACTCTTGGCAGAGACATGTTTAGGGGGTCAGCACATTACTATGTTCCCTTTGTACTACAGACTGGAAGTGATGCTCTCAAGCACACCTAGTTGACAATGATATTGGTTCTGACCTGCTGGTTACTGTTTCTGCCTTCTTCAGACCAAAAAGTACTAGTCCATTACTGTCAAGGCTGAATCCCCACTCTGGCACTTCGAGTGCAGAAGGTGGAGGCCGCAAGGATTTTAAAATTTAATACTTGCCACTCAAGGCTTGTATTACGCTCCCAAGGTTACAGCTTTTCTCTGACCTTGGCTTGGTAAACGCTGCCAGCACCCAAATGCAAAAAAACCCCTTTGAACCCAGGAAGGAGCACTTGGGAATTCCTCCCTGTGCGGTACCCTCAAGCCCTTTCACCCCCCTCCAGGGAAGAGCTGAGAAAAGAAAATAAAGGAAATTAGCTGTTGCCACCAGCTAATTAAACAACATATGCACAAACCTCTTAGGGACACAAAAATCCAATCCTGTTCTTGCAAAAGGTAAAATTTATTAAAAGCAAAAAGAAATGAAATACATTTGGAACTTAGGCTTTTTGCTAGATCTTAAAAAAAACAATTACAAATATTAAGCCTTAAGATAGTTTTCTTAACGTTCAGCTTAAAGGTTACAAGCAAAAAAAAAAGCATCTGGGGTTAGCACAGAGGAGATCCACAAGCCAAAATAAAAATAAAAAAAAAACCTAATCGCATCTATTTAAACATGCCCTATCCAGTAATTTTGTCTAGGTGTGGAAAATGAATTTTTATACCTGGTTCAAGCCTTACACAGCATTCCTGCTTATAGCATTACTTCTCCTTCTCCAGAGAACAACAGACAAAGGGAAAGTTTCTTTCCCATTTTAAAAAGTTCTAGCCTTCCCATTGGATCTTTTGGTCAGATGCCCACTCCTTTTCTTTTACCTGTGGGCTTGTTAAACCTTTACAGGTAAAGCAAGTAGAGAACAGCTACCAGGAGGGATTTTACAGCTAACTGGCTGGCTGAGTGTCCATCAAAGGGAGCTACCTTTCCCTCCCTCCCGCCCCCCACTCCCACACTTCATTTATCACAATTACCGAGTCCAGAATTCTATCTCCAAGTAACTCTTGGCATGAAAAGGCAAAATAGGACCAAGAGATTTCCCCAAGTCCCCACAATAAAGGAGTGGCTCAGACTGAATTAAAAGCCAGGACCTTCCTGTTTTCCAATAATGTGATGTAACCAATAGGACACCATACATAATCCTAAAGCTTTTAACCTGTTGCATGCATTAATTAGCAGTAATACTCTGAATATTACTCTTATTGCCCCATTGGTGTTTATGATGCTTTAAAACCATATAAGAAGACAAAGTGTTTGTCCTGTGGAGCTTACACAATAAATTACATTATGTTTATCTTTCCATTTATCTTTTTAAAACAGGTTTCTTCTTATTGTCAGTATGATTGAAAAAAGTTCTGTACTGAAGTTAAGAATCAGTTAACGTAGTATGGCTGCATTCTAGCCACAAATTAATACCCCCCCTCCCATATTTTAGATTGCTTAGAGTGATGTTTTAAAGAGATAACCAGCAAGCTACCTTCATTCCTTCAGTGGTATGTACCAATGTAAGTGTTGGAGGGATATAAGGGTTGGAGAACAACAAATAAATTATCTTCATTTACATTAATACCTGTTTGCCTCAGAGTCACAGGGGGCTGTCAAGAAATAGCTTGCTTTGGTATGCAAACTGAACAAATATTGGTCTCTAAGTGACGTTTCCCAGACTATACACCCCTCAGGGCTGCATTCGCTGCACTGAAAATATCATTCAGACCTCAGGTTTGGAGAATCTGGGTGATACATGCAGAGCTAGTAAAAAGCAAAGCCTGGTGCATATTTCATGTTCTTCTCCATGATCTTTCTAAACTTCTCCATCAGAAAAATAATAAAACAAAAGCCAGCTCTATTTCAGCAGCCCTAGTACCTCTGATTACTGCCAAAAACTTTCCCCTGTCTGTGGTTAAAAATATAAATGACCTTTCCCTTCCTTTCTTTTCCTCTCCCTACAAGCTACAATCAGAACCAGCACCTGCTGTTCGTGAAAGCCAAATAACGTCTCCTTGTCTGTTCCTTCCAAAACTTCAGAAAACAAGAATGCTTGTTATTTTTAGTTCCTTCAACCCCACTTTCCTGTTTGAGTCAATGCAGGCAATATTCTCCCTTTGAAAAATGAGGACTTTCAAATATATATATTAAAGGGTATTTATTTACACAAAACAGTTAGCTGTTCATCCATGGAGAACTGAGTTCAAACATAGTTAATGGATGGAATTGAAAACATTTGGATTTTTTTGTATGGCTAAGCACCCAAAGTTGAGATGTGTATCTGAGCCGCTCATCTCTGCATGTTCTATTTCATCTTTGCTTCTCTCTGTGACCTCTGGCAGGCCTCTCCAAGCCCCCACATCTCCACATCTGCAGAGGTGGCCAGCAGGAGGTGGTGTAGACAAGAACCTCTTGCAGCATTGTACCCTGACACAAGGAGGTGTTATAGGAGGTGAGAACACTACCTTACAGAAGCAATGCACTACGCAATACACTCTAAGAGAAAATGAATGAAAAGTAATCCTAAGAGTACATATAAAATGGAATGTGTTGCAAATCTGATGTCTAGGAATATGATGAGGACCCAGGAGACAAAGGAGAGAATTGGGAATCCTGGACAAGGAGGAGTCCTGTGGGAGAGCACATCAACCTACTGGAGCTCTAAAGGGAAGAGGAAGCTGCAGGAGAGCATGGTGGCCTTAACTGAAGGGAGGATCACATCACATTGGAGCTGAGCATGGAGGATATCCCTTTGTGTCGGGATCTCCACTTTCCAATTGGAAGGCATTCAGCTTCCTCCATATCCCCCTGTTCCTATATCCAAAGGCAGGCCTTTTGCAGAGAATGGAATCTGTATAGGGGAATGGTGTGAACTGGGAACAGGTCAGGGAGACTGTTTTGCTTTTCACATGAGACCCAGTCCAGTATAGCCTTTACACCTGTGCTTAACTTTAAGCACATGAGTAGTCCCACTAAAGTCAATGGGATTACTCAGGCGATTTAAGTTATGCACATCCATAAGTGTCTTGCTGGATAAGGACTACAGTCTCTGCAGTTTGCTGGAGATGATTGTATATTGAATATCAGCATACAGCTCATTCCTTCTAAAAAGTGTTGTACTGCCAGCATTACTGCTATGTACTGCATGAAGTTATCCAGAGAAGGGTTTGTGCTTACAATTTTCATTGTATGACTGGTTTATTTTGTATCACTGGATCCAAACAAACTAGTATTACAATTAAGACGCACACTTTCCTAAATGCTCACCCACTGCGATAAATAACTGCAAAACATACATCCTAGAAAGGGCGGCATTGTGCTAACAAGTTCAACTTTCATCTCACCTCTTCATTAGTTAAAAGATTAACCAATAGCTATAAAATAACTGTAATACTTTGGAAAACCACTCACAAACTAGTCCTAGGATCAGGGTTCTCTAAACCCACCTTTACCCTCCTAACAGCATAATCTTATCATTAAAAAATAAACTGATTAAAATTATAAAAGACTCTCTCTTCCTTTGCCCTCCCACTTTCCATTTGCAGAATCACACAGTGAACCTTGGTTAATCAATTGATACATTACGTAGCTATAGAAATTTGCAGAGTTTTCAATATTTTCTGCTTCCTGATGGACCAGAAATGCAACAAAATAAGCATCTCATGCTGTATTTCAGCATTTGGTCTAGATAATACTTATTCCTGCCATGAGTGCAGGGCACTGGAATAGGTGACCTCTTGACGTCCCTTCCAGTCCTATGAGTCTATGATTTTCTTGTTGTAAGAGACTGAGGAAATGGAGACACAGGAAAAACAAGTTCTGGTTGAGTTATGAGCAAAGACTAGAGGTGTTTAATGGCTTATTCACTACAAATAATGGCCTGATTCTTTTCTCACTTGCTTTGGGTGTAATACTGGTGAAGTGTGAGAACAGAAACCAGCCCAATATTATGGAAGAATTCTTCATTTTAGTAGAAGTGATAATTTGAAGAGGAGTGAGGAAAAAGCACTAATCATGTTTAGAAATCCCACATGGCATTGGCAATACATTGCTGCCATCCAGCTAAATTGGGTGACCCAGAACGGAATAATAAAATTTGAGATTCCTATGCAACTCTTTGGGGATACTTAAGGTAACAGAACTCAACATTCAGTATATCCCAGATTGACTTGATATGTTGTCACAGCAATTTGAATTGATAATAGGTATGAAGTTCAAACAAAACTTGGTATCTTGGGACAACCAGGAAAGTGGTGATGCAGTCAGAACAGCTTCACTCAACACTCTCTACACCTCACATTAAATTAGTTCCCATCCATTACCTTCTGTTTTGTAGGTCTAATAGTTTGTAAGAAAGTTCAGCAGAGAGGAGGAGAGTTCCTTAAAGGTAACCAGTGCGCTGGAACAGCTCTAAAATGGTACTGTCAGAAGAGCGTTAGCTGTTCTAATGCAGATTCACAGTATACTTGTGCTTCAGTCTCCCTTTATGGCTAGCATCCTGTGCCCCTGTAAATCTCAACATCTTGCCTATCCATTTATTACTTTCCTTCTCTTTTTGTTTTGTTTTGTTTGTTCATGGGTACAATATAGAGCTCAGGGGAAAAAAGAGGATGTAAGACCTGAAACCATTGTCCTCGAGACCTCAATGAAAAGCAAAACTAAAGTAAACTGAACACTCCTTTATGGCCCAAATCTGCCATCTCTTGTTGAGTGGTACTTTCTCCCATGCATGAATGGTGGCAGAATTAGGCCTTCTAATGAACAAATATTTCAAAGTTCATGGGCAGATTGTTCTTCTCTCATTCTTCATCACAGGTCTTAATATGCCCATTTTTCTTGTGAGTACAGGCAAGGAGAGAAAGAGTTAAAAGTCAAGCCACCTGTAGTAGCTAATGGGAGAATAACTACTGTAAGTCAGAAAACCCGTGAGTCTAAGGAATTGTAATGAAGCAATCTTTGGTTAATTCTAAGGACAAGGAAGCACTTCCCCAATGGGACCTGAATAAAAGTTGCTCAAAATCAGAGTTAATAACTGTCACTGGAGAGAGAAGAGAATTGCCATTGGCTTGTTTCACTGAATGTTTCTCAAGTTTCCAGACACAGTGGCTGCTAAATGCTTACTATGCCTGCAGCTGCACTTATCCTTTTCTCCCTTCCACTTCTTGCTCCAAGCCCTGCTCCAGCCCCAGCCTTCCCCTCCATTCTGGTTTCTGACTCCTTGCTCTGACTCTTGGCTACTTCCCTGACTCCAGCTTATCCTTCAGCTTAGACTTTGATTTCTGACTCTGATTCTGACCTTTGGCATGGCCCTGTTGATTCTGACTTTGGCTTCTCCCTTGGACTGGTGCCTGATCCCCGGATCTGTGCTTGTCATTACCTGAATTGTCACCACAACCACCAGGCAAGGTCCCACTCCACTCATAGGTAGGCCACCAATGCCTCAACAGCTTACATATCCCAAGGGTCTTTTGTAAGATTTTTCTCCTAAGTGTCTGAAATCCTGAGAGTTTTTATCCCTTTAAATTGTGTTTCCTTATGCCAATCTTTATATGAGTCAGTGATTAGAGTTCTATAAACCTAACACAGCAGTAAAATAAGTGATTTGAAATTCCTGTTCTCAGTGGAATTTTTTATTTCTTTTTATTATATCTGAAAACAGAGAAAGTGCACAGAAGAAAACTGTTGGGGTGTGTCACAGAGACCCCCCTGGGACTGTCACCTGATGTGCTGAAACTACCTCTGAGTCCGTTTTCCCTGCCAGCCTGGGACTCCAAAACCCTGTCTTGTTGAGCCAGACCTGTCTTATTGACCCTGCTGCAAGACAGACCCAGAGTCTGAACCACACCCCCAAAGCTGCAGACTTAACTGAAAACAGCTCAGCAAGTATTCCTGTCTCCAGCACCGAGATACACAGTTTCCAATGGGATCCAAACCCCAAATAAATCCGTTTTACTCTGTATAAAGCTGTATAAATTGTCCACCCTCTATAACACCGATAGAGAGATATGCATAGCTGTTTGCTCCCCCAGGTATTGATCACTTACTCTAGGTTCATTAAGATTTGATTAAGTATATAAAGAAGGATTTAAGTGGTTTCAAGTAATAACAGAGAGAACAAAGTAAGTTACCAAGCAAAATAAAACAAAACACGCAAGGCTAAGCCTAATACATTAAGAAACTGATTCAGGTAATATCTCACCCTCAGAGATGTTCCAATAAGCTTCTTTCACAGACTAGACTCCTTCCTAGTTTGGGCCCATCCTTTCCCCTGGTACAGTCCTTGTTAGTTCCAGCTCAGGTGGTAACTCAGGGATTTCTCATGACTGGCAGCCCCCTTTGTTCTGTTCGACCCCCTTTTATAGCTTTGTCACAAGGCGGGAATGTTGTATCTCTCTGGGTCCCCACCCCTCCTTCTAAATGGAAAAGCATCAGGTTTAAGATGGATTCCAGTACCAGGTGGTATGGTCCCACGTCCTGTGAGACCCCAAGCCTCCATTCTCCCTGGCCTGACTCACAGGACCACAGGAAGGCTTGCAAGTAAACAGAGCCTGACTAGGCTGTTTATTTGGAAGGAAAATTGGGGAAGAGTCAGAGAGACAAAGATCCACTGAGAAAGAGGATGGACCTGAAGCTTTGGATGAGTGGGTCTATATCAGGGGCAGGCAAACTTTTTGGCCTGAGGGCCACATAGGGGTTCCAAAATTGTATGGAGGGCTGGTTAGGGGAGTCTGTGTCTCCCGAAACAGCCAGGCATGGCCTGGCCTCTGCCTCCTATCTGATAACCCCCTCCACCCACTTCTTGCCTCCTGACAGCTCCCCTGGCACTCCTGCCCCTCCAACCCCCCCGCCCGTCCCCTGACAGCTCCCCCAGGACTCCTACCCCATCCACCACCCCCTGCTCCCTGTCCCCTGACCACCCCTGGACCCCCCACCCCTGACTTCTCCCTGCCACCCCATCCAAGCCCCCCCTCTCATTCTTGACTTGCCACCTGGGACCCCTGCCCCATCCAACCACCCCTTCTCCCTGTCCCCTGACCGCCCCTAGAACCTCTGCCCCTGACTGCCCCCCACCACCCCATCCAACCCCCCCTCCTTCCTGATTGCCCCCCCAGAACTCCTGCCCCATCCAACCCCCGTTCCCTGCCCTCTGACCGCCCCAACCCCTATCCACACCCCCGCACCCTGACCACCACCCCCAACTCCCCTGCCCTCTATCAACCCCCATCTCCCCCCGCTCCCTGACCACGCTGCCTGGAGCACCGGTGACTGGCAGTGCTACAGCCGCGTGGGCCAGAGCATCAGGTCAGGCCACGGCTCTGCAACTGCACTGCCTGGCCCCCCAGTGCGTTGTGCCAGCGGCACGGTGCGCTGAGGCTGCGAGGGAGGAGGGACAGTGGGGAAGGGCCAGGGCGAGCCTCCCGGGCCAGGAGCTCAGGGAGGCGGGTCCCGCAGGCCGGATATGACCCACGGGCCATAGTTTGTCCACCTCTGGTTTATATCCATAATCCCTGGCAATAGAGTTTCAAAACATCTGAGATTATTGGCATATGATAATACAAACAGTCAAAAAATCGATGTCTGATGCATTAGAGTTTCTTTTTTGTCTAAGGCTACTTGTAATGACATGGTGAGAACTCTGACATAACCACTCTCAGATGCTGTCTAGCAGCATTATACTCATGGGTGCCATACATTTCAAACACCATTAAAGAAATGGCCAATGTTCCTTGTCTTAATTTTACTGGCCAAACCACTGTGTTAAATGAATAAGACTGAGGGCATAGGGGAAGAGTCAACAGAATGTGCAGAACTTGCAGCAGGTGGTATCAGACAGAACAGTCTAATTCCAACCATTATCACTGGTAATGTTCTAGCAGAGCTACCGCAGCACAGCTATGGAGCCAAAGGTGTGCCACTGTAACACCCATAGAGTAGACAAGGCCTTACACACATACATAACTTCACTAACATGAGTAGGCCTACTGAGGTCAATGGTATTACTTGTTTGAGTAAAGGTAAACATCTGTGTAAGTCTTTGAAGGATATGGACTTCAGTGAACAAGTTCATGGGGTGGATATAATACAGGGCTATAAAATCACTAATGATGTGGAGAAAGTGAATAAGGAAGTGTTATTTATCCCTTCACATAATGTAAGAATTAGGGCTCACCCAATGAAATTAACAGGCTGCAGATTTGAAACAAACATAAGGAAGTACTTTTTCACATAACGCACAGTCAACCTGTGGAACTCATTGCCATGGGATCTTGTGAGGCCAAAACTATAACTGGGATTAAGAAAGAATTAGATACATTCATGAAAGATAGATCCATGAGTGGCTATTAGCCAAGATGGTCAGGGATTCAACTCCATGCTCTGTATATCCCTAAACCTCTGACTGCCAGAAGCTGGGACCGGATGACGGGATGGATTACTAGGTAATTGCCCTGTTCTGTTCATTTCCTCTGAAGCATTTGGTACTGGAATACAAGGTACTGGGCTAGATGGACCTTTGGTTGGACCCAGTAGAGCCATTCTTATGCATATAAAGGATATATATTTTTATGTATTTTCTTGTTATCCTCATTTTCTTCCACTTCCACGCTGTTACTGCATTTAATTACATTTGCCCTATAGGTTCACAAGCCTGGCAAATTTAAAAGTTTACGCAACTACTTGAGCTGTTCCCAAGCTCATCCAACAAGAATGAGGAGCTAGCGTATTAGCTGATTGCACTAGTGCCAAATATGCCAGATATCAGACATCAGTGAGAACCGACATAACAGAAGCAGATACTTTAATGTTATGCAGTTAATCTGCTGTTATTTTATGCCTTATTTCCTGTGAATTAAAGTTGAGATGTGTGTGAGCTGCCATTCCTCAGGAATCACTCAGCAATCTCTTAGCTGAGCACTTCAGATGTTGTAAATACAGCCATTAATTTAGTAGATAAATAAAATAAGAAGGACACGGCAAAACGCGGGAATTGGCAGCATTGTGTCAGTTCCATTGCTTAGTTGAAGTATTCAGTTACTCTGCTGAGCACGGAACAGAAATTTTGCATCCTAAACCCTGCAGGTTTAATTTGTAGCCTCTCCCACTGTGCTGGGACTCAGATCTCAAGCTGCCAACAACACTTACAATACAACAAATTCAGGAACAGCAGCAGCCTGAATTGGTTTTCTTTCCCTTGCTGCTGACTTTCCAGAGTATTTCTAAAGTTTATGTCTTGAATTAAACCGATAGACTCTCACTTTATTAACATTATTCTTGTTTAAAACCCTGTCTTGTGGTTTACACAGCAGTTACACAAAAGCAAAGCCCTGTAACACAAGCTAAACAAGTACTTTTGTTCCATTATGCCTGGCTCCTGCAATATTGATGTCCAGGAACATGCTGAGGATTTCTGATATTTTATTTTCCTTGTTAACAGGACACTAACTTATTTTGTTCCTTTAGTTTCTTTTCTCTTCATTATTTGCAAGCTTCTATTAGAAGCGGAGGCATTTTATTTTATTTTGTTTTGATTGTATCTATTTGGCAAACATTGATTTCTTCCCCCACACCCTCTTCTTTGTTTTCCAATGGAACTGAAATTAACCTTGCTACTTTGGTCTAACAACAGGTTCACTTTATATGTAGTATCTTCTCATGCCAAGACCTGTTAATTTGTGCACAAGAATAACTGATGCTGGCAGCAATGCTCTAAGCATTTTGTTACCATAGCTTACAGTTGGAGAATCTTCAGAGACTACAAACCATTTGGTGGGTCCCACAAAAATAGGAATTTGGGTTTATATCTATCTATCTATCTATCCATATTTTTTTTTCCTGGCCAAAATGAGTGGTGATGGCAAATCCTTTGTTAGAAGGGAAAACAATCTGGGAAAACATCTCCTTTAATGTTGTAACATTTTAAAATAACACATTTTCTTTATTTAATGAAGATACAATTACACCTCGATGAGCACAACATACAGCAGAAATCACAAACCCAAAGCACTAATTTAAAGCATAAGAGGGTTGCTGTAACAGATTAATGAACAAATCATGTAACAGGAAGTTCAATCATTTTTTTACCATCCTCAAAAGGATTTTGGAAGAAGGAATATATTCAAATTGTATCTCAAACATAGTTTGCACTAATGACTGGAACACATTGTGAATTACTGAATTCTGCAAATTAGCAAGTAAGTGAAGATATACAATCATTATTTTTTAAAGGCTAATTGATCCCCAAATGTACTTTGTTCATAGCTTTTGAAACTGATGTGTAGTTTTAATGATTCATAATCATGATATATTGGCAAATGTACCAAGGTGCATTTTGTAGAAATATCGAGTCACATGGTCTCACTAGAGCATCGTCTGTCCTATTGAGCCTTTGCTTAACAAAGTGTGGTTGAGGGAGCTCCTTCTGTAGTGTCACTGGTCTTCTGAGCGAGTGTCAGGAAATGAAGCTTTCCATTTTCAAAGTGAGGGTGGTAAAATGTGACTGGGGGAAGCTCACACAACTTCTGCCTGAGGAATGCCTGTGGTGTAGATGAATACATGACTGCAGCGTCAAGAGCTGTCATTCAAGTTCCTTTCACTATCATTAAAATTGACTTAGGCCAATATGTTCCCCTTTGTAATAAAAGTGTATGGGTAGGAGTATGACCCACATAAGCCCACTTCCAAAGGACTTAACCATGTCTTAGAAGTCTGGGCTTGCATTGGAGCAGAGTGGAGAGCCAAGGGAGGCAGAATCCTGCCAAGGTGGGTGTGTCCCCTTTTCTACCCCTTCAAGGACTGAAGCTTATTCCCTGTGTGTCTAGCTATCTCTACTGTGCGCAGAGGAGAGGGAAGGTGGGGCATGGCGTTGCCTTCTCTCTCCTGCCTTTTGCGAGTGCTCAGAGGGCACAGTTACTGCACTACAGGAAGCACAGGGACTGAACCTGAGCCAGCTGCTGAACAGTGGCAAGGGAGGCTTGATTAGAACACACAAGCGGATGAAAGACAAATGCAGGGATGTATTTAAGCAGCAAGGTGTGACTTTATTAACTTACCAATGGGGAAGGGCACTATCTTCCCATCCCCTCACATAGCAGATATTTAATTGAGTCAAGTGTGGTGTTACAGGGCTCCCATTGTATAACCAAAATCTCAGGGTAGAACTTCTTCAGCTTACCCCTAGGACCTCAGCTCATATCTGAGTCTTCAGAATCCACAGACCTCAGTCTGCAAAGATTTCAGGCCCCCACTGCTCCTTATGGGAAAAGATCCACCCATCATACCCCAAGTCTCTGGGAGCAGGACCTTTTAGGTTTTATACATTCTGAACACAAACTGCAAGTTGCAATGACTCTAAACCTTCCTGTATTACTTCCTAACACTTCAATTCCTATTCCTGCTCCTTTTAACCTAAGCTGTGCTCCACAATGCTGCAAGGAAGGTGAAAAACCCTCCAGAGCCCTGGCAATTTCGCCCACTGGTAAAAACTTGCTTCATGATCCCAAAAATTGGTCAGACCTACGGCATCCTGAAAACACAGATTGATGCACATCAACTAGATGGAGGGAGGATGGGGCAACAATAGTAGCAAGATAGCTGCCAGGTGCCTGGGGAGGCTTTAACCTGAGATGACGGAGGCCATGGGAGCCAATCAGCTGCCCTATTTCCCCTTTGGCTGTTCAGTGGCAGACAGAGAAGCTGTCCCCTCGGGCACACTCCCACATGCCCTTTGAGGCACTAGGAGGGGCTGGGTTCTAGTAAGTCTGAGCACAAGCTCTCTACTCTCCTCCCAAGAATTGGCCATCCTCCAGTCAAACCTTCCCCCTCCTTCGTCCCCACCAGTGAGATGGGAAAGGACTTTCTTATGCCTTCTTTTCCTCCTCCTGCCCCCGTTGGTAGAGCAGTGGAGTAAAATCTGACCCACAATGAGCTGTTCAGTGTAACACATATATCGCCATCCAGCCATAAGCAAAATGTGAGTCATAAGTGACAATGAAGATGGCTAGAAAAAACCCATTGAAGAAATGAGATGTTGCGCTGGGGAAGAGGTGGTGCTCAGCACTACTGTATACATAGCAGCACCATTAGTGAGGGGGAAATGGAATATGGAAACGTGCAACCAATTACTCCAAGACCTGTGTAGTACAAGATACAGGCGACTGCTCTGCTTAGACATCCACTGAAACAATTCAGTTTTGCAATATTGATGTGTGGATTTATGCCCCTAACAAGTTAGTGCTGCACAGAGCACTTTCACTAAAGTCCAGAACTAGCAAACTTAATCCATTTCCCACTGAATTACTAAAAATAGTGTATTCTCCAAATTACTCATGTTTAGGTCAGAATTGTCACTTTTTCCTTAACAGCAAGTTTTGATTTTGAAAATGACTATTTTTACTAGCGAAGAAAAAAGCCCAACATTATTGGATCCAGTCATCAGAAGCAATTTTAGGCCCATTTCATCGGCCATGACTAACTCCAATACTTGAAGGAGCAGCAGCATTTGTCTCACTTATAGCATGTAAGTATTTAACTGCAATCTCCGTAAGGAGTCACAAACTGGCTTTAGAGTTCTTAACAGCATAGAGACTGTACTACCTAAGATTTTTAAATGACTTGCCTAATGCTAGATTTGATCTCTGCCTTGAACACAAATTGGATCACATTGTGCTTAAATGATTTAGAAATTGGGTTGGTCTGGCTGAGAGTGCTACAATGTATTGAACTGGTTTTGTCCTTGCTTAACTCCTTAACAGCTGGATCCCACTCCAAGTGCTGCTAGATTAAATCAACTTTAAGATGTACTAGGGATATTTGGGGGGCTATCCCATACCCTAGAAAATTTCAGCTCCCGGGATCCTGTTCGAGACATTCACCATCATTTTTCCCAGACATAAATTCTTACTGTTAATTCTGGTTACACTGCCAGGTACCACACTTACATATTCCTCTCTTTCTTTTACAGCCTTTTAACTATTTGTAATCTCGTATTACTTCCCCTCTTTAGGGCCTGATCCAGAAAGTTTCTTAACACTCTGGCAAGGCATTTAAGCACATATGGCTAATCCCATTGATTGGTGCGAAGGTGGCATAAAATTCAATGGAATTTCTCACATGCTTAAATTTAGGCAACCACTGAAGTGATTTTCTGCATCAGTGCCAGAATGCTTAGTGCCTTGTAGGAGAGAACTTAAGTCAATTTTTAAATCAAGTTATATATATACTAAACTCTTCTAATCTTCCCTCATCAGTCAGTCCTTCAAGTCCCTTGATCATATTTTGTCTTCTCCCTCTAGTTTGTTAATATCTTTCTGGTAGCAGCTGAATGTAATATTCCAGGGCACTTCTACCTTCCCCTGTGTGAGAGTGTTCTCATTAGGTGGCCCCGAACTTCATTGTTTTTTGTGGCTGTCAGGAAATCTCAAAATGAGACTTAACTTGGAAGCATGCCAGCTGGCACTTCTAGGGGAAAATAATCTGAATGGGGAAGAAACCTGGGAAGCAATAATACTGAAAGAGATGAAGAGGTGATAGAAGGCAGTAAACTAGATATCAGTTTGCAATTTGATATGGCAGCGGAAAAAAAAAAAAAGACCAATGTAGTTTGGGGCTAGCATAGGCCGAGATGTCTCTTCATATGTATGTCATGTATCTGTCTGAAAGGGGCAATTCATTTTAGAAAGGGAGCAGAAATACCTTGCCTAGAGGAGGATCAGGGAGACAAAGATATTGCTTAGTTTATTCTCAGATTATATAGCCATTAATTATCAATGCTGCTTTACTTCTGTTGAGCTACTTATGCCTTACCACCTTTTGTGTCCCCTCACCACCTCCTTGTTAACATTTCCTCTTTTACAGAGTCCTTTAGGAGTATATATGTCCCCAGTTAAAGTTTTAATAAAAGCAATTCAGCTGAGGAAACTGGGGCATGGAAAGATGTACAAGAGACCTGGTAGAATTCTTCACTTCAAATAGGGAGGTTAACCCTTTCTACTGTTCAAGAATCACTTCCCAACTGACTGAGTCCTACAGACGTTATCACTGTTCATAACCATTTGACAGATAGTGCAGACAAACAATTTTAAACCTGCGGATTATTCAGAAGCTGTTCATTTTGCCTAACCATTCTTTATTCATGTCATGTGATTGGTCCTCTAGATCACAGAGCATTGTTTGTGCCCTCTGACTGTACAACTGCAACTTTCTAAATGAGAGACTGATTGACTGAGTCATGAGTAACATAACTAAAAGACTTGTTCAGGCACAAATAAACTTTCTTCACCTGTTACTAGAGGGATTAATATGAACAGCCATTCCCCCACTATTGATGCAAATAAAAATCTGCTCACATGAATGTTCATAAACAACAAACATGGTTAAATTGAACTGTATTTGAAATTTGAACTTAGGTTCATGAATGTATAAGGAATACTTGATCAGGCTTCCAGATCGCGCAGATTAAGTTGTAAAATATCAGGATGTGTAAAAGTTAAGGTTTAGAATATAAATAGCATGCTACTTTGTTTTTCTGGCTACCTTCATTATATTGCTCATTTTCTAATAATTTATTAAATTCAGTTAATTTTGTTCAAGCACTGTGAATTCTTTCTTTTTTAAATACTCAAGCCTGCTGGGTTTTCCAAGCTCTTCCAGCATGAGTCAGAAGCTAGTGTGTGCTGCTAACCTACTGTCCCGTCACAGTCTCCAATAAACTGGATTTTAAACATCAGCGACAAGAGTCATAACAGAAGGGGATACTTTGATGTAGTGCAGTTAATCTCTTGCTATTTTAAGTCTTACTGTTCTTTGAATTATTGTTGCAGTGTGTGCAAGACGCCATACCCCAGGATTCGCTCAGCAATCTCCAAGGACTCTTTCTTAGGTTGAACGCTTCTAATGTCATAAATACACACACTCACTTCTCAGATAAATAAAATAAAGAGGAATGCTGGGGCACAGTGAGAATTTGAAGCATCATGTCTGTTTCTTGGCTTAGCAGAACTATCAACTTCCACTCTGCATTTGGTGTAGATCAGAAACTTGCATCACAGCCATATTTATCAGTTAGTTTGTGATTAGTTCCTTTGACTTTTCCTTACAAGCTCATATTGGAAATACTGTTAAGGCTTTATTTGGTCTTTTTTTTTCTATCCTTTGCTACCATTGCCAACATCATGGCAAGTGTTTAATACTCATATATATGATGTCTGAGTTATGCTGCGGTCATTTCAAGGACTGCTCATTGTAATGCTCTTTGCTGGACCTCAGTTTCACTGGGAGTAGAACACAAATGTTTGGCTACTGGGGGTGGGGGGGGAGAAGAGGAAATAAAACATTTCTGACTGTCTCAAAAGCTTTTGTGTTTTAATCAACAAGGCCCACACAAAATCATGTCAATGGGTTGAATTTTTTTCAACTCTCTCTTACATTCATAAAGAAGATTTCACCCTGAAGGATCTGAAAGCCTCGCATAGCCTATCTATTTTAGAGAAGGTCCAAATCTACAGTGGTTTTTATTTTGTAAAATCAAAATACGGATGTTTCAAATCAGGATCCACTTCTATGCCCTTGTCCTTCAACACAAACAGAAAGCTTGGGCTGAGTTGGTTTTGGATAAATAATTCCAGTTTGAGTTCATATGATTCTACAATATAAGACTTGAAAAAATCTCCTTGCTCATGGCAAATAGGAAATTTTCTTGAGCAAGTCATCAATATCTGCCCTTTTTTTTTCTTTTTTTTTTTGTAATGAAATATTTTCTGCATTAAGTTTAAATCAGGATTTATAGACGTAGTTCAGATGAGGAGCCTGACCCATTACAAGAGTGGGGTCATAAGGTATAGGGACTACAACTCTCATGAAGCACTACAGCAGCTCAGGAAGACACAGATTACTATTGAACCAAGCTGAAATGAAATGTTTTGAGAAATAAAAAAGAAATGTGGTGATTCAGAAATGCTGAAACTTTTTTTCAGAGTAACAGCCGTGTTAGTCTGTATTTGCAAAAAGAAAAGGAGTACTTGTGGCATCTTGGAGACTAACCAATTTATTTGAGCATAAGCTTTCGTGAGCTACAGCTCACTTCATCGGATGCATACTGTGGAAAGTGTAGAAGATCTTTTTATACACACAAAGCATGAAAAAATGGGTGTTTACTACTACAAAAGGTTTTCTCTCCCCCACCCCACTCTCCTGCTGGTAATAGCTTATCTAAAGTGATCACTCTCCTTACAATGTGTATGATAATTGAGTTGGGCCATTTCCAGCACAAATCCAGGTTTTCTCCCCCCCCACACACACAAACCCACTCTCCTGCTGGTAATAGCTTATCTAAAGTGATCACTTTCCTTACAATGTGTATGATAATCAAGGTGGGCCATTTCCAGCACAAATCCAGGGTTTAACAAGAACGTCTGGGGGGGGGGTGGTTAGGAAAAAACAAGGGGAAATAGGTTACCTTGCATAATGACTTAGCCACTCCCAGTCTCTATTCAAGCCTAAGTTAATTGTATCCAATTTGCAAATGAATTCCAATTCAACAGTCTCTCGCTGGAGTCTGGTTTTGAAGTTTTTTTGTTGTAATATTGCAACTTCCATGTCTGTAATCGCGTGACCAGAGAGATTGAAGTGTTCTCCGACTGGGTTATGAATGTTATAATTCTTGACATCTGATTTGTGTCCATTTATTGTTTTACGTAGAGACTGTCCAGTTTGACCAATGTACATGGCAGAGGGGCATTGCTGGCACATGATGGCATATATCACATTGGTGGATGTGCAGGTGAATGAGCCTCTGATAGTGTGGCTGATGTTATTAGGCCCTGTGATTGTGTCCCCTGAATAGATATGTGGGCACAGTTGGCAACGGGCTTTGTTGCAAGGATAGGTTCCTGGGTTAGTGGTTCTGCTGTGTGGTATGTGGTTGCTGGTGAGTATTTGCTTCAGGTTGGGGGGCTGTCTGTAGGCAAGGACTGGCCTGTCTCCCAAGATTTGTGAGAGTGTTGGGTCATCCTTCAGGATAGGTTGTAGATCCTTAATAATGCATTGGAGGGGTTTTAGTTGGGGGCTGAAGGTGACGGCTAGTGGTGTTCTGTTATTTTCTTTGTTAGGCCTGTCCTGTAGTAGGTGACTTCTGGGAACTCTTCTGGCTCTATCAATCTGTTTCTTCACTTCCGCAGGTGGGTATTGTAGTTGTAAGAATGCTTGATAGAGATCTTATAGGTGTTTGTCTCTGTCTGAGGGGTTGGAGATGTTGAAAAAAATGTTTTGATCTTTCTGAAATTTTTTATTTTACTTTCTTTTCCATAAAAAATTTCAACTTTTTATCTGAAAGTATGACAAAAACAAATTTCAAAATTGCTGAATTTTGAGTGGGACAGGGCATTCTCTCTCTCACACACACACACACACACACACACACACACACACAGATCACTTCATCCACACACACACACACACACACACACACACACACACAGATCACTTCATCCACTGTCAAAATGGAGTCCTACTAGGAAGAAATATGGCAACCGTTTGGTGCAATAGTTTAGGACAGAAAATGAATACCATATTTCATGGCAATTGTTATGGCTATATAACATAACTACCCATACTGGCTTTTGACCAAGATGTTGGGTCTTGCAAAAAGTATCAAGGTATGTTTAATTATCACAAGTGAACAGGACCTCAATTTTACTTCTTATTTAAAAGATGGCACCTCCAGCAACAGCTGGGCTTGCTAACATGTGTTGGGGTATTAATAAAATACTGACTCCTAAAGGACAAAGTCTTCTAGAGGAAGGATGGTCCAGTGCTTAGGGAACTAACCTAGGACTTGGGAGACCTGCATTCAGTTCCCTGCACTGTCACATACTTTGTGTGACCTTGGGCAAGCCACTTAGCCTTTGTGTGCCTCAGTCCCCCACACTGTAAAATGGAAATAATAGCACTTCTGTACCTCACAGAAAGCTGTTGTGAGAATAATTACATTAAAGATTATGAAGTGCTTTGAGATCTACTGAGGAAAAGCAGTATATAAGAGTCTATCCTTGAAGTTTCACTCATTGACTAGTCATCTTTATTTAAGGACTCAGGGTGTGTCTACACAGGGATAAAAAACCCATGGCTGGCCCAGTCAGCTTACTCAGGCTTGTGGTTCTCCAGCTCCAAGGCTGAAAAATCTCTGTGTAGACACTTGGGTTGCATAGACCCTGTGAGGGGCGAGGGTCTCAGGATGGAGTCTGAGCTTGAATATCTACAGAGTGATTTTTAGCCCCACAGCCCGAGTCAGCTGACCCAGGCCAGCCAAGGCTGTGCTGCAGGCCTTTTATCCCTGTATAGACAGGCTAAACTCTTGGCTTGGGTACGAGGAATCCTTATTAATGCCAGGATTATTCGTCAGGGAAGGCTAAAGTTATGAAATTGTTGATCAAATTTCAGTTTACTGCAACTTAAGTTTTACAAAGACTAGCTGACATGATTCTAAATATAACTTGTCTTTATGTACACTGACCTTAGAATCATGGTCAGCAACATATTAATTCAGTCCTCCAAGGCCATTTTCTAACATGATACCATTTATGTCAGGGACACCAAGCAACAGATGAGCCATTTTTGCTTTGAAAATATTCACTCATGAAGATTGATTTTTTTTTCATTTGCAGATTTGGTAAAGAGCAGTGTTTTGCCATTCCATCCAGCAACTAATGGTTCACAGTGAAATGCTCTCTAATCGGTCAACTGTGAATTACCCTGCCTCATATGAGTTGTCATTGCTGCAGAGAACCTTCACCAAATTTTCAATGAAAAATACTTTTTGAGACAAAATGACAGCTTTCTGCCTGCTCAAACTTACCTTTCTGTCCTGAGAAACTTTCTTGGTGAGACTTAAAAATATTCTCTCCCATGCATACAAGTCTGGCTCTCTGATGGATTTGCTGGAGGTGAGAGTTTGTTATAAAATCAGTCTTTCACAGAGATCGACAGGCCTAAAACTGACCAATTCATGACAGCTGTCCCAATGCTGAAAGACTAAAACACATTCAGAATTCCAGATATGCACTTTATTTATTTATGACAACTGGTCCATGCTGTGGTAGGGGGGGAAAAAACCAAAACTTTCAAAACTTCATCATATGCATGACTTCCTGTTAGAGTCATGGTAAACAAGCAGTGTTGCCTGTCATGACAGAAAAACAATATATCCAGTGGTACATCTATACTAAGGCAGACAGAAAAGGAGTTTTAGTTCCATGTTAAAAGAATCCATTATTATTTGTGGGTTAATTTTAAGATTGGAAAATAGCTTTTTATGTTTGTATACTGTGGCCAGATATTCTGCTGAAGGAGTCAATAAAAGAAAAGCAAGTGGTGGTATCTGATATTGGATGAGATCTCCATCTTTGCTAACCTAATCTGTGACACCAGGCACCCCTTCCATCAGTATACAGAGCAGTTGTGCTCAAAAGCCTGGTGTCTGGGATCTGTCAATTGTATTATCATGAAATAACAATACGTCAATATTTGCAGTATTATTTACTGAGACAAAGTTGTCTAAGACAACACTGGAAAGTAACTATATGATGTACGTTCCATAAAGGACATAAGGACTACACCTCTACTCAAGGTCTCCAGACTGTGCGCATTTATCCTCAAAATTACAGTGCTTTTCTGGATCACTGAGCTCAGAATCTGATAACATGTTAGTTCTGGGCTGTTGGAGTGCCCTTCCCAGCTGCTGCTGAGTGGCTCCCTTCCACTTGCACCAACTGCTGAGCCGGTGTCAATGCTGCAAAAACCTGTTTCAAACACAGTGGAAGCAGAGCAGTTTCAACAGCTGGTGGAAATGTGAGTAAATGGCACTTGTAGCAGCAATGAAGTCTCCTACAGGGCTGATTTGCTAATAAGTCCTTCAAAGAGAACTCTCCTACCATGAAGAAAATGTGCATAATAATAAATATGATCATTACCTCATCATTAGCCAACCAGCATCTGGTGTTTCCCAACATTCTAAAGCACTTGTGTTTGGCTGATCTCATGCAGCTCTCCAAGGACCTGATCCAACCCCAGTTTAGTCAGTAGGATGACTCTCAGAATCTTGAATTAGACCCACAGTGCTGGGAATGACTGCTGCTGAGGAGTCTCTTTCAATGTAAGTGGAACCTCTGGAAGTGATCCAGAGGGGAAATTGTGACAGTCAGGGTCTAGACACCCCCAGGGAAGAAAAGGGGGGTTGAACCCCAAATGATCACTTGAATCAGACTGAAAACTGTGTTATTGTAGTATAAAAATGACAAGTAAGGTCTTTTATGAAAGCTTATGTTCTGAATTTGATAGCCTCTATGAGATCTGTATACAGACTGTAAATATGTGTGTGAGTGTGTGTGTGTATGTGTATGTGTGTATATATATATATATATATATATATATATGAACTGTGCTCATATTTTGTGCTGCAATATTCAGCTCCACCTCACAGCAGGGAGGTGGACAGTCAGGCAGGGATGAACTGCCTCTCCAACCTAATCAGACTTGCTCAAAGCACCTGGCATTGTACAACCCAGGAAAAGACAAATGACGGGCCATTAAAGTTAATGGGAAAATACTGAAAGAAGTTGAAACTGAAAAGAAAACCCCAATCTTGGAAAACAAAGAAAGAAGGGAATTTTCTCTGTGTTGAATATGTATAGTGACTCCAGAAAAAAAAAAACTTCAGACACTGAAGAGCACCCAGAAACTGAGACAGAAAACTGTCCATGAAACACTGGGTCCTTTCTATGGCTAGGGGGTATGCTGGGAAACCTCTCAAAGGCAATAGGTAACTTGTATTAGAAGAGGGATTTTGTCTAATATGGAAGTGTAAATCTTGAGGGTGCATTGTTATGTTTATTTTCTGTGTGACTTGTATATGTTTGCTCTCACCCTAACTATTTCATCTTTGAATGTGTGATTTTTATTAAATAAGACCCAAGCAAGTCTCTGGTGTGCAAACTATGTGAAGTGTGTGCATCAAAGTAAGCTGGTAGCTGGGCAGAGGGGCTGGTTTCATACCTTCAGGAGTGACAAACCCAGAGGTGAGGGGAGGGGAAGCAGAGTGTCTGGTAGTTAGTAACTCAGGGAATATTGATTTGGGGAGACTCAGGACTGGAAGGGCTGTTGGTGTCACACTGCAAGGAGTAACTAGGCTGGTGGAAGCCAGGGTGAGACCTTGTGCTTGTGGGCAGGCTACTGGTGTCAGGGACCTGAGCTATAGCAGCACAGCATTAGTGCACCCCAGGATTACCAGACCGGCAATGACAAAACCCCTTTCTGGGCAATCCCCAAAATGTCAATCAGAAGTGGACTCCTCTAAGAAAGTAGGGGGGTGTCTGTGCATAAGTCAAACGCTGCTCTCTGTTACATCCATGCAATGCCAGAGAAATTTAGGGTATATTCAAAAGAATTGTTCACAGACTATTAACCTGGGGAACTGTAGTCCCCCACTGCACAAATACACAATACATGCAACAGGGAATGACTCAAGACAATAGGGACCAGATCCTCAGCTGGTGTAAACTGGCATAGCATCATTGAAGTCAATAGAACTCACCATTTACCAGTAGCTGGCCCTATAGCTATTGGGTTAATGGTGGCCCAACAGCTTTAGACCACAAATGTTGAAAAACAGCCACTGACTCTGGATGCCTCAATAGTTGGGCGCCCAACTTTAAACACAAAGACTGACTTTAAGGGATGCTGAGAGCTTAAGCTTTGGCTTTCTTTCTACTTCTGAAAGGCAAGAGTAAAGTTTCTAAAATTAAGTACCCCACACTAGTGGCCAATTTAGAAAATTTTGGCCTTAGTCTTATGGAGTTTCAGCTGAATTATCTTCTTTAAAGGGGAGGGATTTGAACACTTAAAGGGAAAACAGGAGGATGCAGTCTCAACCCCACAGAGCCTTAGGGTGTGTGGGCAAACTCTGCAGACCCTGAGGTCCTTGCGCAATTTCCTAGCCCCTACATGATGCAGCCCAGAGCTATTATGCCATTGGATCCTCAGCCCTTGCCTGAACAAAATCCTCTTGTCCATTAAATGAAAAGATGCAAAGCAAGCAAAAAGATGGGATTTAATGTAGCAAGAACAGCATTAACAAGCAGGCAGTTTTCCAATGAGTTGCAGGTGTAAAATGCTACACAATGTCTGCTCCAGACAAATGCAGAATACTTCAGATGTAGTTGGGCTTCAGCGAACGGGAGGGGAATATGCTGCACTGGCTTCATTCAGCCTTTTTGATAGATTCAGGTGTATGCTTATTTTCTACCCCATTTTGATCCCCTCCATTCCTCAGAGAAGGAAAAGCATGGGCTGTGAGGCTGAAAAAGAAACCTAAGAGAATGCATTCTAAGTACACACTCTGAGGGATACAGCTTGTGGCATAAATGATGCTGCATTCGTTGTACGGGTGCCAGAACTAATCAGTTTCTGCTCACAGTTTTCTCACACATGCTATTCACCAAGAAACCCTAATACATGTTGTACAAAATACTCCAGACTGACTGCACAGGTTAGGGGTATGATATATGGATCTACACTCCTGGCAGTTTTTCCACTCCCTCCACTGCATTAGAGAGATCTCACTAGTGAACTACTCTGAATCTCTAGCAGCTCTAGTAAGTACCTTACCATAAGTTATCATCCCTAAACTGTTACTAGAGCAAACACCACTTGAAACTTTCCCTTCAGTGACCCAGTCAGTCCCAGGGAAACTGATCAGGCCGCATGAAGCTGAATTCACATGTATTCATTAAGTGTATATGCCAAGCCAGAGCTCTGAAGAAGAGAAACAGCAGGGCATGTACACAGTGCTGCCCTCAACTCCAAGAAAAGCCAAGGAATGTAGTATATTCTCTGGAATCATATATACGGTCCATGCTGCAATGGCTGACACGAGACAATGTCTTCTATTCTGCTTTGTTTGGGGGGTCATTTATATATATTCCTTATATGAGCCAGTTCTTTTATGAAAGAAGATATTTTTCAGATAGATTAGAGACTGTTTCTGGGGCTACGGAAAGCACATGTCCACTCTAGGGATACAGTCAAGAATTCTCAGTCCATACCTGGACTACAAGACCTTTAAAATCACTATGGGCCTTGAGAACAAATCACCACTCCTAAGCAGCCCCTCACCTCATTTTCCCCCTCCAAGGGACACCTTAACTTCACACAGGCTTTTTTGTCCAATAATGCCTCTTCTTCCCCCAGTGTCTAATTTGCTGACAGAAAACAGGAGACAAAATGAAGTCCTGGAGCTTCTATTCTCCCCCAAGGCTGCTTTCTGCAGCTCTTACTGCCTTAGCAGGCTGTTCTAAGCACTACTTGGCTGGAGTCATTTCTTACACCTGTTAAGTCTGCTCTCTTTCCATCCAAACCAATTCAAATAAAGTCTTATTAGCCCACAGTTACCCTCTTATCAAGTCCTTTCCCTGCCAGTCCTTTCCCAGCGATAGTCTTACTCCCAGAACTCTCTGTTAAAACCAACTCACTCATAGCAGCCTCAGCTTCTGCTACATACCCCTTCCCCCAATGCACCATCCTAAATAAATAACCAGTTGGTTACTGAGGATTTTTTCTTTAAATAACTGGTTTTGGACATCCTCTGTCTGCTCAGTTCTGAACAGACACAGAGTACTTTGTAACGGACACCAATGAATGATGCTGGAGGTGCACAAATAGGGAAGTAAACTAAAAGGAGCTAGTTAGGCTTCTGTTCCACTCCAGGAGTGGGGGAAGAGAAGGGAGAGGAAACAGGGTGTGACAAATGCCAGTACAAAATCAGCAGGGAGGAGGAGCGGCTATTTTCTAGCATCTAGCAGCATAAATAAATACAATGGGGAATATGGAAAGACTCTATTAAAGAGAAGCAATCCTATCACAGTGTTACCATAGTGGAAGCTGAAGAAATCCTTTAAAGTTAAAGGAGTACATTCAGTGAACATGATAGTTCTCAGCTTTTTAGTTTTATTTGACACTGCAGAACAGGGACAGATCCATCAGGAGTGTAGGCTGGACTTGTGTCACACAACTGCTTGCTAACAGTCCTGGGCAGCAACAGTAGGAAGAGAGCCAATTACCCTGCCTGTGATGTGTGTACACGGCTCTTTAAAATCAGTCAGTGGTTTGCTTACCAATCTGGCAAAAACACTTCTAGTAGCCTGGGCACCTGGCCCTGAGCTGAGACGGGCTCATGCAGGAGCTCACAGCAGCTGGGCTATGGAGCATTTTTCTCAGCAAAAAAGCACCAGCACCCCTTTCCTCCTTATTTACAAACGTAAGAAGTTTCTTGTAGTATCACGTAAACAAGGAAAAATGTGAAAGCATGAATTAGAAAGTGAAAAGAAAGGATGTAATAATAACCTGGAGGCTTGATTGAGTGTGTTCTGTTCAGGTTTTTATACTACTATGGTGTCTGAACAACTCTTCATCTTACCTATAGCTCTCTTCAGGAGAAGACTAGCTCCATGTTGAGGGCCTGAGGCTGAGACTTGGGAGAGCAGGATTCAGTTCTTTACTCTATTACAAACTTCCTGTGTGACCTTGGGAAAGCCCATGGTGTGGCGCAGTGTGGATGAGCGGGGTAACTGCTCTCTTGAAATGCTGATAAAGTGTTAGGTGTGGAATAGAACAGGCCTATTGGGCAGCTCCCCACAGATACAAAACTGAGGAAGTGGACTTTCTTGGCACCCCTTGGGTGGTGATGGACACAACAGTATATGAGGGAAGGTAGGTAGACACTAGCTAGCTGCTCCCTGAAGTCATTAGAGAGAGGATTTTCAACTCCCTCATGACAGCCTTACTCCCAGGGAAAGGTTATGTGGAGGAATACATCAGGCCCATTAGAGGAGGGGGGATTCCACGGAGATAGGAGATTGAACTCAGAGACAGTTTCATCTGAAACTGACTCCAGCCAAGTACTGCTTAGAACAGCCTGCTAAGGCAGGTAAGAGCTGCAGAAAGGAGCCTTGGGGGAGAATAGAAGCTCCAGGACTTCATTTTGTCTCCTGTTTTCTGTCAGCAAATTAGATTTATCAGATTTATCAGCACTTTCCTATTGCAAACTTCTATAATCCTGGACAGTTTAGGCTGGTAAAGAAACCCAAGCACCAAATGAATTTCATGTTGTTTGGAGTTTCATTAGGAAAGGCTTGCCCAACTCAAATTCTTGTTGCCTCTTCATTACATGAGTTCCTTTATTAATGATGCACCTCCAGCATCATTCATTGGTATCCGTTACAAAGTACTCTGTGTCTGTTCAGAACTGAGCAGACAGAGGATGTCCAAAACCAGTTATTTAAAGAAAAAATCCTCAGTAACCAACTGGTTATTTATTTAGGATGGTGCAGTGGGGGAAGGGGTATGTAGCAGAAGCTGAGGCTGCTATGAGTGAGTTGGTTTTAACAGAGAGTTCTGGGAGTAAGACTATAGCTGGGAAAGGACTGGCAGGGGAAGGACTTGATAAGAGGGTAACTGTGGGCTAATAAGACTTTATTTGAATTGGTTTGGATGGAAAGAGAGCAGACTTAACAGGTGTAAGAAATGACTCCAGCCAAGTAGTGCTTAGAACAGCCTGCTAAGGCAGGTAAGAGCTGCAGAAAGCAACCTTGGGGGAGAATAGAAGCTCCAGGACTTCATTTTGTCTCCTGTTTTCTGTCAGCAAATTAGATTTATCAGATTTATCAGCACTTTCCTATTGCAAACTTCTATAATCCTGGACAGTTTAGGCTGGTAAAGAAACCCAAACACCAAATGAATTTCATGTTGTCTGGAGTTTCATTAGGAAAGGCTTGCCCAACTCGAATTCTTGTTGCCTCTTCATTACATGAGTTCCTTTATTTCGTTTCTTCCTGTTTGGGGACCTGATTGCATACTTAATTACATAGAATTTCCAGCAATGGAAATCTGACCCATAGGGTGACCAGACGTCCCATTTTTAAAGGGACAGTCCCGCATTTAAGCCTGCCTGCAGGTGTTCCAACTTTTTCTTAAAAACGGGCAAATTGTCCTGTATTTTCTGTCTCCTTCTCATCATTACTGGCGGGTCCTGCTGCTGGCCGGATCCCTGCTTACCAGTCGCCCGCCCACCAGCAGTGAGTGGGGAGTCCAGTGGCCAATGATAGGTATGAGTGTGTAAGGCTAGTGGTCGGGTGAAGATGCAGCACGTGGGGCCCACTGCGCCCCCTGCTGGTCCATCAGCACAGCCCCTGCTGCGTGACAGCTCTCAGCCGGCAGAGCCCCGTCCCGTTTCCAGCCAGCACTGGCTGCGCGCTGTGAGCTGAGGTGGTTGGTAAGTGCAGTCAGGTGCCAGGACGGACAGTTATGTGTCGCCTCTGCTGCCCACCCATCCGCCCTTTACATACCCCCTCTCTGGGCGTCCTCTCCCTGCTTTGCTCCTTCACTCCCCAGCCATGCTGCTCCTCCATATCCCCCCTGGCAGGGCGCGTCGCACTCCCAGCACTGTGCGGAGAACCAGCCCCTGGTCAGAGAGCTCAGCTCACCAACAGCCTGGCAGGCAGGGTCCTTCCTTCCCCCACTGGCACTGCCTCTAGCTGGGCCGACACTCCGGGAAAACCCAAGACCCTCTGGCCTGGGACCACTGCCCAGAAGGAGCAGAGCCCTGTATGTGCCAAAGCCCCTCAGAGTACTGGCATGGGGAAACCTCTCTGCCCCTCAGCTAAGCTTTGGAGTGGCAGGCGGGGGGATTTCCAGCCTGTTCATTCTCCAAACCTGCAGGCTCCACAGCAGCCCTTGGGGCAGGGGCTTAGCACCCTCTTCATCTGCCCCCTACCCCACCCTGGGTCCTGCCCCCAGGAAGCGCAGGGCTGCTCCATCCCCTAGGCACCCACCCTGCTGAGCCACCTCTCTGGCTGGGTTTGCTGAACCCTCTGCAAAGTCCAGTTCCCTGGGCCCTGGTGCACAATGCATCCTTAGGGCTTAACCCCTTCCTGTCCGTGCTGTAGCCAGAGGCAGCTAGGTTATGTTGGTGGCCAGCAGCAGCCTGGAGGTGTTAGCTGCCTTTCGACACTCTGTGGGCAGGAAGAGACAAACTGCTTCCAGCCACATGGGCGGGGATGGAGGGGGAAGAAGAGATGAGGTCTGCAAAGACACGGGCTAGGTCATCCCTACCCCACCTCCTTCTCCCCTGTGGCTGAGTTAGCAGAAACTAAGGTATTAGTGTGGGACGACAGGGTATGAGAGCTGAGAGATAAACAGGAGCAAAGCTGTACAGAACTTTGAAGGAGCAGAAAGAGATCTGAAGCCAGTACACGGATGGGGGTTACATAGATGGAGCGGTGAGCAAGGAAGATGGTTTTGGCTGTGGGACAGTGGAAAGATTTTAGGGGACTGACATGAGAACCAAGGAAATCAGAGAGGAGGAGGTTATAGTCATCAAGCCAAATAACACAAGCAATTTTGTCTGAGCAGAAAAGAGACAAATTCTGCTCTCAGTTATGCTGGTGTAAATCTGGAGTAACCTGAGTGAAGTCAATTGAGTGAAGCCAGCACTAAATCAAGGGCATAATTTGGCTCAAATACTGTAACACTAACATTTAAAAGGACAGATAACTTTGTGTAAATTGGATAGCCAGCAGCCGAGAACACCCAAAGCTGGGTACTCAGTCTGAATTTGTTACAGAGAATAGCAGCTCCTCAAATATAACAGCTTCCCAAATATACTCAAAGCCCCCAAAAAACCTAATTCTGCAAGGTTTCTAAACAGTTCATTGTTTTGGGAAAGTATGCTCTGTGCAATAGTGAATGAGGCCACAATTACACACACATCCCCAAGCATGAAAATTCATTTTTGGAGGAAAGGAAAAAACCTAAGCTGCTGTGAGTCAGCTGCACGTCAAAGAGAACAGAATTGCACGCTCAGCGATGCAACCAATGTATTCAACAGTTTTGTTTTTGTTGCTGCCCTTGCAGTTACTTAAATGTCAGAAAATTGTGGAAAAAACCCCAGCATTTCAGCACTCTGATTCAGGCTACAGAACTAAGAGCATTACTGGATTGATACAAAATACTGGCAGTGTTCCAAGAAGCAAAACATTTTCCTTGACCAGACCTTATAAACGACATTTGCACAGAGCTGAAATATAAATTCTATACTTGTGTTCCCTCACAGGATTTGAAGTAGAAGGAAGGAGGGGTCATTATGGCTTGAATTAACCCCACAAAAACATATAAAGATTTGGGTCTTATGCTCCCTTGCACAGTCAACTTGATGGTATATAGTTTCCTTGAAAGCAAATCCAACTGGTCAGCATGTTAGATACCGCACACAGCGTTTGCACTCTGCTTCCACTTGTGCTACTCTGCAAAAAGCTCTAACAACACTTCCCTGGATCCAGAACAGTAAAGGTCACTGCACCTGCTAATCCATGATTCACATACTCTACTGCAGCCTCACCACAGTTATCCAGGTCTTGTCACCTGCAGGCTAGGTTACTGAAATGCTCTCTAGTTGGGGGTCCCCATCGGGAAGTTTCAGCCTGTGCAAAATACCTCTGCCCAATTCCTAAATGAAGCTGACCACTGCGGGCATGACAAAGTTATGCTCGTGCTCTGCACTGGCTACCCATTTGCAACTGAGATCCGTTGCTTATGTTTCACAAAGGCCAGAATGCTCTGGGATCTGATTACCTGAGCAAGTGCTTTTCTCCTGTACTCCTTCACAACAGTTAAGATTTGCTGGAGAACAGATGGCAGGAAGAGGGGACAGGCACTTTTCAAGCAAACCCCTGGCTGTAGAACTCATTTCCTTTAGTGGTTTACCAGAGCCAGAGATTGGAGTGCTCCAGGCCACGGTGTAGAATATGTTTGTTCCAGCAGGAGTTCAGCTGAATCTTTTTGTGAAGCCTTTAAGTGAAGGCTCTTATATGATAGTGAGGCATAGGAGTGTGTATGTGTAATGCAGATTTTTTATCAGGGCTTAGTCATCCTGTGTGGACAGCATTGCTATTTTAACAGTGTCTTTTAAAAACAGAAGGCACTCAGATGCTACATAGGGTGGTGGGTGTCATACACATGTGTGCACATAAATACATATATCTGAGATGGATTCCTATGTATTTCACTATATGGCTGACTATGCCATCAAGCAAAAAGCAGTAATTATGGCATGTATGATGCACAATGACACTGTAGAATATATTGGTCTCCATTCTGTTCACTGTACATTTGTTGGAAACATGAATTTTCTACCCTTAAAAGTTGTTGTTGAGACAATCAGCACCCAAGAAATCAGCACCGAAATGGCATAATTTAGTCAAATTATCCCCTGTGCATCATCTGCTGAAAAGAAAGCTAGAGACAATAAAAGCAAAATCAGATCTTAGCTATGCCTACACTTACATTAACAACACACCAGGTTGTTTGTTGAATGGTGACAAACTGTCCATTTTGGGGAAAATGGAAGATTTTTAAACCTTTGCTGTCTGGAACAGACCTCTCCCTTGTACAAGCACAACCACACAGAGAATGTAGATTGTTGTCACTGGGTGTAGTGGAAACAGTCATGCCTGCTTGGCTACCCTTTCCATGATCTACTATTCCCCCTTAGAGCCAACGGAAAGGTGCATCAGTAACCTTTCATTGCTTACTACCATTGACAATACAGCAGAGATGTGTCCATATATGTGCAAGTGACTCTGAAGAGTGTGCTGGTATCATCTGGAAATGACATAATGGGGAAAGCTCTCCATTTAGGTTCCAGAGCAAGTGGTCCACACTTGCTCTCTCCTGCTTTGTCTGCCCCTCAACTTCCTCCTCCCACCCATACTGACATATACCATGCCTATTACTAGGACGGGGCTTATGCCACCTCGAAACTGAAATAAGTTACACCTGCAGTTGAAGCAGTATTTCTGTGATGGGGGAAGGTTGAAGTTCAGCATGCATGGAGGACAGCTATATGTGAATACATGCCTACTTCCTCTGACACTTCCTCTCCTCTAGAGCTGAGATTCCGCAGTGGAACTCACCACTCTTCCTTCCTTCCAGGATCCATGTTGTACTAACTGCCATACCATTTCAGGCAAATTTAGGCATTTGCTGCCTTGTGCAGGAGCAATACATTTGCAGTCTTATGGACAAGTGGCTCTCCCAGGAAGAGAATCGGATGAACATCAGACAGAACAAATATACTTACTCCAAAAATCAGGCTGGCTGCCTTATTTCATGCAAACCAATTCCTCTAAAGGCTGGATTTTAAAAGAGCTCAGTACCCTAAGTACTGATCTTCTGTGCAAATTTGCCACTTATTTTGGTGTTTAAGTGGCAACTGGGATCTTCTGAAAATCTGGCTCTAAGTTTCTAATTAAAGTATGTTATGGTAAAGCTACCAGTTGTTAATACTGAGGATTTGTAGTAGATCTAGAACTCTGTTGTATTAGTACAATGTGACTTGCTACCAAGGCCGGATTAATGCAGGGGCTTTAGGGGCTGCAGACCAGGGCCTCAGGCTAACAGGGGCCCCACAGGCCTGCGGGCTGGATGAGGCCCACTGCTTCGTTCAAAGAGCTTATCCCACTATTACCTTTAGCACAGCAGAAACTTAGACTATTTTCTCTTATAATTGTCTTTTTTTTCCTGTCAAAAACAGTCCTCATTTTTTCTGCATAATTGACCCCCTGACCTTTTTATCACTTGTAATGCACATTTTCCATTACAAATGTTTCCTGTTTTCCTTAACAATAACACAGAGCCGAGGCGTTTCCCAGATGTGTATTGTATTCAGTGCATTAATATTATTATTGAATGCAAACATTTCTAAATGCTACACTGAGGTGAAAGATGAAATCAGGGTGTGGATTACAGCACTTGGAACACTGATTATGCAGTTCATTGTAAGCTATTCAAAGAACAACTTCCAGCTGAGAACAGTTTACCACAGTTCTTCCCCCTACCTCACTCTCTCTCTCTCTCTCTCTCTCTCTCTCCTTTTTCTCCTCCTTATTTCTTGGGTTCCCCATGTCCTACCAACCATAGGTGTCTTTATCTCACTTACCCTTCATTTCCTTCTTTTTCTTTCCATCTTTTTCTACCATCTTTCTTCCTACCATCTCCCTTTCCCTCAGAAACATACACGTATGTTCCTCCGTTCCTCCCCACCATCCAGCAAAGTCCACCCTGCTTGTCCCTCCACCTTATGACAGCTGTCTTCACAACTGCAGTGCTTCTCTAAAATCCACATTCCACTTTCCACCCAGCCCAATAAAAAATGTCACTGTCGACTTGCCACATTTTTCATCAAAATATCATTTTGACAGAAAATCTCTGAGCATCTCTAGTCAGGGGCGTTGGAGAGATTTTGAACCAACCATATTTTTGTTCTCATTTGCTCACTGCCACTACATGTGAAGAGGCAGCCAGCAAAGGGGAAGGGAAAGTGGTCTTGCTAATAAGTGTATGAGTAAAATTATATTGTTCTAGTTCCAAAGGTCAACATTGTAAACTTGTGTTGAAAGGAAGGCAGGAAAAAAGGGCCACAAAAATGAATTATGTTTTTGAAAGTAAGTTTTTCTTGAAGATAGATAAATATAGATAGGCAGACTATCTATCTATCTTTCCTGTTTGGCTCAAGGTGTGCATACTTATTACAACATATGGAATCACCCACCTTCTTCAACTTTTTGTTAAAAGAAACAGCTACAACTACAGACAAATAAATAGGCTTCCACACAGATTGAACTCCAGCTTTGTCTCCTTTGTTTATCAGGGACCACACTAGGTATGGATTCAGAACTCTACACAGCACACAGAGACAATTAATGGCTGAATAACACAGTGTAAGTAAATATATCATCATAATTCCACCCATATGTATTTTCTCCTCAAGTTATATGATGAGACACAGGCTTAGTCTATGTATAACTGTTCAGATATTGTGGAGAACAGTGAAAAACCTGTATGGGAGGACTTGGACTTGATAACCATGGGACTAGCTTGAAGTAAACATTCTTTTTATTTCAATTTTGATTCTGACCTAGAACAATGGGACCTTTGATCTGACTGTCCTGTAGGTGTTCCTGCAATCTAAATGTTAAATAGAAATAATAATAATACTAATAAATGACCATTTCAAGGTTTCTCGTTGTTTTGTTGGGATCAGTACAAGTTGTTCTGTATTTTTCCTGGAGTATGGTAAAGCACTGCCAAATGCCGATAAAGCCTTTCTAAATACTCTCCCTAAATCCTTCATCGCCTTTTCTTGGATTTGAGAGTGTGGCTCCTACAAGAGCCCATCATCTTTTAGACTTCACCCAGCTGAGACCCTGGTGAGTCTTGCACTTATAATAAGCTTCATGTGAGCCCTGGCACCCTCCAAATGATTGAAATTAAATTCTTCTTTACCTCCTTCTCATTTAGATCTCTTCAGAAGGTGTGTTTGGGCAAGGAAGCCTTCACACCTGTAGCTTCCTATCTTTAATCCAGTTCACTCTCGAGCCAGTCAGGAGATGAGGGGAATCTGCATGCACTGGGCTATAGTGCTAGCAGATTATTGAAGTACTCCCAGGCAGTGCAGTGGCTGCATCTCCTGAAAATACGCAGAGTACTTAAAATTCCAAGTGCTTTATCATCAACAAGAGCTTTTTTTCTTTTTCCTTTTTTTTTTCTCCCTGGGCAGTCTGCCTGGCAGTTCTAGTCTCACGTACACACCACAGTCACTCCTGTGAGAGCTAGTGAGAGACACACAGCTGTGTGGAAAGCAGCTCAGCATAGATTTATATGTTACATCACATCAGGAGGAAAAGAAAAAAAGCAGACTCCAGTTAGATCCATTAATGTTTCATGAAACCTCTCACATCTTCCCTACAACTGACAAGATAAAAAAGAGGCAGTCATTAAAATTCAGATAACAGGATGCCACCTTGGCATTCTCTGTGTTAAAATTCAGAGCAAAACTACTGCTTTGTGGGAATACGAGGACTTCCATATTTTTTCACAGCAGTATCTCAGGAAAGACTTAAAACTCCAGTTACCACAGAATCACTAATAATTGACTTGTTGCTCACGTTGTACTGTTTGTTGTCATTTGGGGTGAGTTTTTGCATGTCACTGCCACAGGCTCTTATTGCTTAAAAGGGACAGTATGTGAATAAGGTAATTTTCATACATTTCAAAATCTTTTTATTTTGTCTTCATTTACTGTTGTTTATATAATGATCCCTTGGAGGCTTGAATGAAAATGAAATAACATTATTTGCCAGGTCTTAGGAGCTATTCGGAAATAATGCATTCTAGATCTGAGGGTCCTGATCCTCATTTATACTGCCACAGCAGCGTAACAGGGTGGGGTAAAGTGTAAATAAGAATCAGACCCTTAGAACAAGACTTGAGACTTTTGATGTTCCAATTCCATTTGGACCAGTGAAAGGAGAAGTTTCGAAGCATTATCTCTTTGATAGACCTAGAAGCAAACAAACAGGCATTCAATGCCTATTTTACTTCAGTTTTCACTAAAAAAGTTAATTGTGACCAGATGCTTAACAATATTCATATTAATATTAATTAATTTGATGAATACAATTAATATTAACAACAGGGAAGGAACACAAGTCAGCATAGGGAAAGAACAGGCTAAAGAATATTTTGAAAAGTTAGATGTATTCAAGTGGCCTGATGAACAATTTCAGAACGAACAGTGATTATCTTGGAGAAATCATGGAGGATGATTGACATGTCAGAAGACTGGTGTAGGGCAAACATAGTCCTGATCTTTAAAAAGGGGAACAAAGAGGACTCAGGAAATTATACACCAGTCATCCTAACTTTGATACCTGGAAAGATACTGGAACAAAATCTTAAACAATCCGTTTTTAAATCCCTATTATTGAGGATAATAAAGTGATAAGTCATAGCTAACATGGATTTGTCAAGAACAAATCATGTCAAACCAATTTAATTTTCTTCTTTGAGAGGTTTACTGGCCTAGTGGAGGAGGGGAAGAAGTAGGAGAGGTTTGTCTTGATTTCAGTAAGACTTCTGACACTATCCCACCTGTCAGTCTCATAAGCAAATTAGAGAAATATGATGTAGGTGAAATTATTATTATAAAGTGGGAGCACAACTGGTGAAAAACTGTTCCCAAAGAGTGGTAATCAGTGGTTCACTGCCAAACTGGGAGGGGACATCTAGTTGGGGTCCCATAGAAGTCTGTCTGAGTGCAATTCTAGTCAATATTTTTATGACTTGGATAATAGAGCAAAGAGTATGCTTATAACATTTGCAGATGACACAAACTGGGATGGGCTGGAAGCACTTTGGAGGGCAGGATTAGAATTAAAAGGACATTGGAGAATTGGTCTGAAATCAACAAGATGAAATTCAATAAAGTCAAGTGCGATGTTCTCCACTTAGGAAGGCAAAAATCAAAAGCACGCATACAAAATGGAGAAACACGCGTTAGTCCGTAGTACAGCAGAAAAGGATCTGGTGGTTATAGTCAATTAGAAATTGAATATGAGTCAGCTGGGATGCAGTTGCAAAAAGGGCTGAAATCAGTCTGGGTATATTAAAAGAAGTATGGTATGTAAGACACAGAAGGTAATTCAGAGAATCGTAGAACTGAAAAGGACCTGGAGAGGTCAACTAGTCCAGTCCCTGCACTCTTGGCAGTACTAATTATCTAGACCATTCCTGACAGGTGTTTGTCTAAACTCTTAAAAATCTCCAATGATGGAGATTCCACAACCTCCCTAGGCAATTTATTCCAGTGCTTAACCACTCTAATAGTTAGGAAGTCGTTCCTAATGTCCAACCTAAACCTCCCTTGCTGCAATTTAAGTCTATTGCTTCTTGTCCTATCCTCAGAGGTTAAGAAGTACAATATTTCTTCCTCCTCCTTGTAACAACCTTTTACATACTTGAAAACTGTTATGTCCCCTCTCAGTCTTCTCTTTTCCTGACTAAACAAACCCAATTTTTTCAATCTTCCCTCATAGGTCATGTTTTCTAGACCTTTAATCATTTTTGTTGCTCTTCTCTGGACTCTCTCCAATTTGTCCACATCTTTCCTGAAATGTGGCACCCAGAACAATATTCCAGTTGAGGCCTAATCAGTGTGGAAGAATTACTTCTCGTATCTTGCTTACAGCACTCCCACTAATACATCCCAGAATGATGTTTGCTTCTTTTGCAACAGCATTACACTGTTGACTCATATTTAGCTTGTGGTCCACTATGACCCTCAGATCCCTTTCCGCAGTACTCCTTCCTAGGTAGTCATTTCCCATTTTGCATGTTTGCAACTGATTGTTCCTTCCTAAATGGAGTACTTTGCATTTGTCCTTATTGAATTTCATCCTATTTACTGCAGACCATTTCTCCAGTTTTCCCAGATCATTTTGAATTTTAATCCTATCCTCCAAGGCACTTGCAACCCCTCCCAGCTTGGTATTGTCTGCAAACTTTATAAGTGTACTCTGTATGCCATTTGTGACAGACCCAGACCAGTGGGGTACAGGAGTCTGGTCCTATTGGGATCCAGGAAGTGGGCGGGCAAAGCTCGCCCACTGCTAAAGGATCCCCCCCCAGCCTAAGGGGGGGGATCCACAGGACCTAGAAACCAAATGATTACATGGGACAACTAATGAAGAACAGGAACGGGAGTGTGGTCAAAGGGTCAAAAAAAGGGAACCGGACGGGGACACCGAGCAGAGGACCCCGGACAGCGCCCACCGTTCCTCAAAGGCGTCAAGGGAGTCGGTGGACGCCGCCCAGAGGAACTCTGCCCGGAGGCGTGAACGAACTGAGGATCGGAAATAGGCCCCGCAGTCGCAGGAGACTCCATCGGCCAACCTCCTCACCCTGGTTTTATAGATGGCCACTTTAGCCAGGGCCAGGAGGAGGTTGACCAGGAGGTCCCGCGACTTAGTGGGGCCATGGATAGGGAGTGCGTAAATAAGAAGGTGAGGAGAAAAGTGCAGCCAAAACTTTAATAAAATATTGGTGAGGAGCCGGAATAGGGGCTGCAACCTGGCGCACTCCAGGTAGACGTGCGCCAGGGTTTCCCTCACGCCGCAAAAGGGGCAGGTGTCCAGGATCGGGGTAAACCGCGCCAAGTACACGCCCGTGCTCACGGCCCCGTGTAGGAGCCGCCAACTGATATCCCCGGCGGGCCTCGGGACTAAGGTGGAATAGAGGCTGGCCCACCGGGGCTCCTCACCCTCTAGAGGTGGCAGGAGATCCCGCCACTTTGTGTCAGGGCGGGACGCGAGGGTGAGGACATGAAGGGTGTGGAGCACGAGCGTGTAGAGATGTTGTTTTGGCGCGGTCTGGAACCGGACCGGCTGCAGATCGTGCAGCTGGCTCACGGTGAAGGGGCGGGGGGGTCGGTCGGGTCCACGGGGCAGGGGCCCGATGAAAAGGTCTGGAGGGCCTGGGGTGGAGGGTGGGCGGGGCGCGCCCTCTCGCAGGACCCGGTCGAGGTAAACCCGAGCAGCGGGCGGCAAAGCGGCCCTCACCTCCTGAAGTACGCGCAGGGCAGTACGAGGTCTGGAGAGCCCCATGCGCTGAGCGAGCGTCAGGGGATCCAGCCAGTCTCCCCGGTCGTAGTCCAGGAGGTCTCCGACTTTGGTGACTTCTGCCAGGACCAACCTCTGGCGCACCGAGGGGGACTCCGCCGCCTGCACACGCTGGTAGGGGTTGTGTAGCAGGGGCTCCGCGAGGAGGTCTTCCCCCACGGAGGCCGCCACGGACCTGGTCGCTGCAAAGAGTTTCCAGGTCCGGAGGAGGTCCTGGTAGAAGACCGGCAGCCCGGAGAGGTCTCGCGGAAGACCCCTCGGATGGAGATAAAGGAGCTGCCGGTCATATCGGAGCCCTCGGAGGCGGCGCAGGAAGGCGTGCGCCAATATGCTCCATGCCGGACTACCTGCACCATAAAGGAGCCTCTGCAGGGCTTGGAGGCGGAAGACATGGACCTGAGTGCGGAGACACTTCAGGCCCTGCCCTCCCTCCTCCAGGGGCAGATGGAGAACCCCTGCAGAGACCCAGTGCAGTCCTGACCAGAAGAAATCCAGAATCAATTTCCGGAGGTTGGCCAGGAAATCCGGGGCCGGCACCAGGGTGTTGAGCCGGTACCAGAGCATGGACAGGACTAGCTGATTGAGCACCAGTGCCCGCCCTCGAAAGGACAGACACCGGAGCAGTCCCGTCCATCTCCGGAGCCGCTCTGTCACCCTGCCCTCTAAACCTTGCCAGTTCTCCGGCGGAGACGGATGCGCGGCAGAAAGGTAAACGCCGAGATAGAGCAGCGGACCCGCGCTCCACCGGATGGCTTGAAGCGCGGGTGGGAGGGAGCTCGCCTGCCGCCAGTCCCCTACCACCAAGCCAGAGCTCTTGACCCAGTTGACCCGGGCGGAGGAGGCTGCCGAGTACACAGCCTGGCAAGCCTCCACCCGCGCCAAGTCGCCCGGGTCCTGGACCACGAGGAGTACATCGTCGGCGTATGCCGACAGGACCAGCTGCAGCTCCGGCTCCCGTAGCGCCAACCCCGTCAGCCTCCTGCGGAGGAGACAGAGGAAGGGCTCGATCGCCAGAGCGTACAGCTGGCCCGAGAGGGGGCACCCCTGCCGTACTCCTCGCCCGAAGCTGACTGGTTCGGTCAGGTTCCAGTTGAGCCGGACCAGACACTCTGCGGAGGCGTACAGCACCTGGAGAAAACCCACAAACTGGGGACCCAAGCCAAACGCTCGCAGAGTGCCCAGGAGATACCCGTGATCCACCCTGTCGAACGCCTTCTCCTGATCCAGGGACAGGAGGGCGAACGACAGACCGTCCCTACACCCGAGTTCCAAAAGGTCCCGGACCAGATATAGGTTGTCGAAGATGGTGCGGCCCGGGACGGTGTAGGTCTGGTCTGGGTGGATCACGTCCGCCAGCACGGACCCCAGCCGCAGCGAGATGGCTTTCGCTACGACCTTATAGTCCGTGCTGAGGAGCGAGACGGGACGCCAGTTTCGTAAATCGCGGAGGTCTCCCTTCTTCGGCAATAAGGCGAGCACGGCTCGCCTGCACGAAAGAGGGAGGACCCCGCTCTGCAGAGACTCGGCCCAGACGGTAACTAAGTCTGGGCCGAGGACGTCCCAGAACGCGCGGTAGAACTCCACGATCAGCCCGTCCATGCCCGGAGTTTTATTGGTGGGCATGCGGCGGAGGGCTTCCGAGAACTCGGCCAGAGTGAGAGGCAGCTCTAGCCGGTCTCGGTCGCCCGCGCTGACCGTCGGGAGTTCGTCCCAGAGCACTCTGCAAGCGTTAGGATCGGTGGGATCCGGGGAGAAAAGGCCTGCGTAGAAGGCTCTGGCCCTCCCGCACATCTCCACCGGATCCGTGAGGGGGGTGCTGTCCTCTGCGAGGAGGCAAGTGACGTGCTTCTTGGTCCCCCTCTTTCTCCAGGGCGTAGAAGAAGCGGGAGCCGCGATCCATCTCCCGAAGGAGGCGGATGCGGGATCGAACAAAAGCACCCCGGGCCCGAAGGTCCTCCAGGGCCCGGAGCTCCTCCCGTTTCTCCCGGCACGCTCCGCAGAGGGATGGATCCTCGGGGCTGGCGGCCAGACGCCTCTCCAGCTCTAAGACCTCCCGTTCCAACTGCCCTATCGCCGCATCCCTCCGTCGGCTGGCGCCCCGGGTGTAGTCACGGCAGAAGAGCCGGGCGCGCACCTTCCCTAGGTCCCACCACCGCCGTGCCGAGGGAAAGGCACGTCGCTGCCCTCGCCAGGCCAACCAGAACTCCCGGAAGGATGCCACGAAGCCCACGTCCTCCAACAAGCTGTTATTAAAATGCCAATAGGCCGGCCCCGGCCTCTCTGCACAGAGAGAGACCGTCACGGTGGCCAGGTGATGATCAGAGAATGGGGCCGGCCGGATGCTGGAGGAGTGGGCCTGTGAAAGATGGAAACGTGAGAGATAGATGCGGTCCAACCGGGAGTAGCGCGACTGACGGGCCTCCACCCGGACAAAGGTGAACGTCGAGGCGTCGTCCGGGTGGTGGTCGCGCCAGACGTCCACCAGGGAGTGATGCTCCACTATCTCCTGGAGGACGTCTGCGGCGGCCGGGCACTGCTCGGTCCCCGAGCGGTCCCGCTCCTCGAGGGTTGTATTGAAGTCCCCGCCCAGGACCAGGCACTCTTGAGGATCCAAAGTGCCAAGGAAGGCGGACGCCTGCTGAAAGAAACGGAGCCGCTCCGGGCCCGATGTCGGGGCATAGATGTTGACAAGATTGACCACGAGCCGCTCCAAACGGACCCGGAGGTGCAGCAGGCGGCCCGGCACAGCCTCGGCGACCCCCAGCACCTCGGGCCGTAGGTCGGGGGAGAACAGGGTCGCCACTCCAGCCTTACGAAGTGTGAGATGGCTAAAGTAGACCCTGTCCCCTCATTCCAGCCGCCAGCTAGCTTCGGCGGCCGGATCCGTATGGGTCTCCTGCAGGAAAATCACAGAGTACCCCCCTTCCTGAAGGAAGGAGAGTACCTGGCACCTGCGGAGACCCATCCTACAGCCCCGGGTGTTTAACGTGACGATGGTAAGGGGCTCCATGAGGAGGGCTGGCGGGGATCCTCACCGGCAGGGACGCTCGCGGTTCCCGACGGGCCGCGCAACAATCCGTGACCTACCCCGTAGGTAATTAGGGAGTCACGGAAGAGGCGGACCCGCTGGTAAGTCGTGGCAGCCTGCTTCCCGGTCCTTTTACCCTCCCCCATGAGGGCCCTTGCGGCCCGGAGGATGAGATGGAAATCCCCCCATCGCTGCAGGGCGAGCTGCACCTTATTACGGGAGCCCCGGACGTCCTCAAGGAACTGCCGCAGCTCCTCCCGCAGCATATGGGGGGCCGGGGCAACTAGTCCCCGGCTGTCCTCCGGAGGGATTGCCGACACAGCCCCGTGGCCCACCGAAATGGGCAGACAAGGGGCAGACCCCCGACGTGGCACCTGATGGGCTGGCGCCACGCAGCCCCCCGCAAACCCTGGCTCGAGTGGGGGCGGCGGAGGGAAGGTGGCAGCCCCTAGTGAGTCGGGACTGGGGAATACAGAAGCCGCTCCCTGGGGGCTATCCTCGAGGAGCGAGGAGATGACGGCCCCAGGGGCGGCAATGATAGCACGGGAAGTGGGGGGAACAGGGGCGGGGTTGACGTCAGGGGCAGAGCAGGGATCCGGAGTAAGGGCAAGGCAAGGGTTGGGTGCAGAGCCAGGGAGAGGGGCAAAGGTGGAATCCAGGGCCCTAGGAGGCAAGCCACTGGAAAAAGGCCCCTCTCGATCAGGCTCTGGGGGGTGGGGGTGGGGCAGGGGACCCTCTATGCTGCTGGGCTCCGGCGCCGTGGCCGGCATAATGATCCCAGCACCGTCAGTGGGGTCCTCGCCCGGGGAAGAGATCGGTCGCCCCACGCCCTCGAGGGGCAACCCGTGGGGCTCGGGGCCCAGCCGCAGCGCACCAGCGGTAGCCTCGGTGGGCTCGGCGGCTAACAGCATGGTGCCACCCACGGCCGGGCAGATGGAGGAGCCCTGGGAACTCTCGGAGGCGGGAGCAAAGGTAGCGGTTAGGGGAAGGGGACATGGGGAAGGCGGGGCCGGGGTGAGGTCGCTCAGATCGAGGCCCGCTAGCAGAGGGTCGTCCTCCCCCTGGGTGACTGGGGTCAGACCCAGGGCCTCGATCTCCTCATAAATGGAGGGGAGCTCTCCTTCCACCACCCCGGAGGTCTCCCCGCTAGTGCCCGAGGCGACACTCGCCCCGAGGCTCACAGGGGTTGTGGATGGTAAGGGGGCAGGTGGGGTTACATCGGAGTCCTTGGGGGGAAGGGACTCTAAGGGAGGGACGGTACTGCCCTCCCCTGCTGCCACGTCTTCCCCAGCCGGCGCCAGGGGATGGTATGCGCCCGCGGGCAAGACAGAGGGCTCGGCATCGGCGCCCCCCTTTCTGGTCTTCCGGGGGGCTTCCGCATCGGTGGAGAGGGGCGGAGCTCGAGCCTTCCGCTTGCCCCGCTTCCCCTGGACTAGGGCCCAGCCCTCCATGGCATCATCGGGGGGCTGGCTAGCAGGGGTCGGGTCAGGGGGCAAGGATAATGGCTCAGGGACCGTGGGAGGCAACGGTGGGGCGGAAAAAGGGAGGGAAGAGTCCCCCTGGGGCGGGCCCTCTCCCACGCTAGGCGGCATCCCTGCCGCACCCTCCTCAAGGGGCCCCGCCGAGTTGCAGGCAGCAGAGGCGGGGCTCTCCCGCTCGTCTGGGCGTGCTTGGGGGAGCGCCCCTTGGGCCCGAGCGGGAGCAGTGATGGACTGGGTGGGAGGAGGGGCGGCTTCGGGCGCCGGGCAGCCAGGGGCGCTGGCGATGACGGGGCCAGCGCCCTGCCGGGGCTCGGGGGTCCCGGATGCCTCTCCTTGCCGGGCCAAGGGGCAGTCCCTCCGGACGTGCCCCGTCGCCCGGCAGAGGTAGCACCGGGCCTCCCCCGTAGAATAATGCACCCGGTATTGGGCCCCCTGGTAGGGGATCAAAAAGGACCCCTCAAGCACCTCTCCGTCACGCGCCGCCGGCGGCAGTTGCAGCTGCACTTGCCGGCGGAACGAGAGGACGTGACGGAGGGCGGGGTCCTTGCAGCCCAAGGGGAGAGGGCTTAAAACCAAGATGGGCTTCCCCAGGGTAGAGAGGGCGGGTAACAGGGCGGCATTTGGAAGGAAGGGAGGGACGGAAGTCAGGACCAGGCGGACGCCCAGGTCGTCCAGCGGCTCGAGGGGGACGAACACGCCCCCCACCGCCAGGCCCTTCTCCACCGCCTCCTGGGCGGCGACCTCCGATGCCAGGAAGAAGACCACCTTCCTGTACATTTTGGAGGCCGCCACAATGGCCGTGGGCCCCACCACCCTCGCCAACGCCCGCACGTACGTCTCCACGTGGGGCGAGGCGGGCACCAGGAGGCAACGGACGCCGTGCTTCCTGGTCATGGTGGAAAAGGGGCCCCGGCCGCTATAGATGGTAGCGGAGGCGGGGGGCGGGGGAGATGATTTAACGGTGGGAGGGGGGGCTGCCGCCACCTGGGCGTACGCCCTGGGGGCTGAGGGAGGGACACCCGCAGAGCTGGTGGAAGGAGCAGCGGGGTGGGAGGCCGCGGCCGGTGGCGGGGCCGCGGCAGTGAGGGCAGTCCCTGCCATGGAGGGCCTGGACTTTTTGGCAGGGCCCTTCCCCTTCTTCCTACCCTGGCCCTTCCCGCCGGCTGGGGGGGCTCCCCCAGAATCTAAGGGGGGGAGGGACGTGGCAGCAACGGAGGTTGCCCCGGTGCCCGCCGCTGCCAGCGCCCTGGCGGGGGCGGTGACAGGTGGTTCGGCAGCGGCGGCTGAGGTAGAGGTAGAGGCTCGGGGGGGTGACGGAGGGGCAGGCGGGGGAGGGGTATCTGAGGCCGCTGGAGGGGCCCCACCCATTGTATCTTCCGCCATAATGAGTAGGGAGGGAGGGAAGGACACCGGGAAAAGGAGGGGAAAGGGAAGGCAGGTCAACCACTCCTCCCCGCTAGGCTGCAGGCAGGGGAGGAGGGCGCCAAAGGGGATGGGCTGGACGGGGGGGGGCTTTCAAGGGCTTGTGGGGGGCAGTCACCGACTCGGGGTGGAAAACCGGCTCCTCTAGCTGCACTAGGGGAGGGGGGTCAGAACAATATTCGGGGAGTGCAGTGAGGTTGGGGCAAACTCAAACAGGGGAAGGGCACAAGCGCATGGGAGGGGACATGGGCGTACTGAGTAGGGGCCAACCGGGGTAGGGCTATCACATAGGGAGGGGAGAGAACCAGGCTGGAGGCAGGACAGGGAGCCTAGGGGCTGGCTTCAGGGGCAAGGGCGGGGCAAACAAGCAAGGGCTGCAGAGGGAGAAGGGCGGGGCAGGCACACAAGCTGAAGTCAGCCAGGTGCTGGGGAAAGGGGAGGGCAGAAAGGCTGCTAGGGGAAAATGGGGCAGGGAGCCAGGGACAAAGCTGGGGGGTGCTGAAGGGGTCAGTCCAGGATGGGGTGGGGGGGCACGTGCGCCCACGTGCGCTTGCGAAAAAAGGAAAAAAAGTCAGTGCGGGCTGGCTGCTGCTGCAGGCCCAAAGGTGGTGAAAGGGGGCAGCAGGCCAAGCAAGCAGCGGAGTCCCAGAAGCAGGAGCTTGAGGCAGATGGTGAGTGTTTGCTGGGGGTGGTGGAGGGGGCAGCGCCGACGGTGGTGGTGGTGGTGGTGGTTGGGGGGTGGGGACACACTGATGGACTAGGGGGCAGGCTCCACGCCACACCCCCTGTGTCCCCGCAAACACAGTCAAAACCCCCACCACAAGAGCACAGTCCAAAAGTCACTCAGCTTTTCTGGCCCCCTCCACAGTGGTCTACAGAGTCCGTGTGCGCTCCCCCAGCAGCAGATGGCCTCGTCCCCTCCTCCTTCGGGGTCCGGCAGCTCTCAGGCAGCAGCAGCTCCAGGCAGCAGCCCGGTGGCCAGGCAGGCAGAGAGGACCCCTCACCGGTGGTGTTGATGGTGGTGGTGGTATCCACAGCAGCGGTAGCCGCAACGGCTGGGGTAGGGGTCCCTCACTCCCCCCCTCTGGGGAGCGGGCCAGGAGCCCCCCCTCCCAAGGGGCTGCAGTTGGAATAGAAGCAACAGCACCCAAGGGTGGGTAGGTCCAGCAGCTGGTCAGCAACCAGGTAGGGGAGATGGCATCTGGCCCGGCCAGGGGAGCAGCTGGAGCAGGGGCAGTTGTAGCAGCAGCAAGGGCCCACGGTCCAGCAGCAGCAGTAGTCTCCCGTCTCCCGTCTCCCGTCTCCCGTCTCCCTCCTCCCTCCAGGCCAGTCGGGTTCAGCAGAGGAGTCGAAGGTGGGTCTACTGGCCACTGGATGAAGAGTTTTCTGGTCCCTGAGTGACCAGAGCAGGGGCTGCCCTAGAGCAATCAGGAACCTGCTAGAACCAATTAAGACAGGCAAGCTAATTAAGACACCTGGAGCCAATTAAGAACTTACTAGAATCAATTATGGCAGGCAGGCTAATCAGGACACCTGGTTTAAAAAGGACCTCCCATCAGTGGGGGCGGGGGGGCATGCAAGGAGCAGGGAGTGAGATGGTGTGCTGCTGGAGGACTGAAGAATACAAGTGTGATCAGGCTTCAGGAGGAAGATCCTGCAGTGAGGATAAAGAAGGTGCTGGGGGAAGACCATGGGGAAGTAGCCCAGGGAGTTGTAGCTGTCACACAGCTGATACAGGGGACATTGTAGACAGCTGCTATCCACAGGGCCCTGGGCTGGAACCCAGTGCAGAGGGTGGGCCTGGGTTCCCCACATTCCCCCAACTCCTGATCGGACATAGGAGGAGTTGACCTGGTCTGTGAGAAACACCAGAAGGGAAGGTCTAATTTGGAAAAGGGATCCGGCCTGTCCCTGACCAACTAGGTGGGACACAGAGACTGCAGGGATTGTTCTCTGTTTCCCCCATGCTGGCCAGTGATGAGGTTAGCTGAGTGAACGGCACGTTTGAACCTCTAGCAAAAGCGGCCAAACTGAGGGCTGCTGTGAACCTCTGAGGTGAGCAAATCTGCCAAAAAGTGCAGAGGAGGAACTTTGTCACATATTATCTAAATCATTGATGAAGATATTGAACAGAACTGGACCCAGAACCGATCCCTGCAGGACCCCACTTGTTATGCCCTTCCAGCATGACTGTGAACCACTGATAACTACACTCTGGGAACAGTTTTCCAACCAGTTTTGCACCCACCTTATAGTAGCTCCATCTAGGTTGCATTTCCCTATTTTATTTATGAGAAAGTCACGCGAGACAGTATCAAAAGCTTTACTAAAGTCAAGATATACCATGTCTACCACTTCCCCCCCATCCACAAGTTGTGTTACCCTGTCAAAGAAAACTATCAGGTTGGTTTGACATGATTTGTTTTTGACAAATCCATGCTGACTGTTACTTATCACCTTATTATCTTCTAGATGTTTGCAAATAGATTGCTTCATTATTTGCTCCATTATCTTTCCAGGTACAGAAATTAAGCTGACTGGTCTGTAATTCCCTGGATTGTCCTTATTTTCTTTTTTAAAGATGGGCATTATATTTTCCCTTTTCAGTCTTCTGGAATCTCTCCCATCTTCCATGACTTCTCAAAGATAATCGCTAATGTTCAGATATATCCTCAGTCAGCTCCTGGAGTATTCTAGGATGCATTTCATCAGGCCCTGGTGACTTGAAGACATCTAATTTGTTTAAGTAATTTTTAACTTGTTCTTTTCCTATTTTAGCCTCTGATCCTACCTCATTTTCACTGGCATTCACTACATTAGATGTCCAATCACCACCAATCTTCTTGGTGAAAACCGAAACAAAGAAGTCATTAAGCACCTCTGTCATTTCCACATTTTCTGTTATTATTTTTCCCACCTCATTGAGTAATGGGTCTACCCTGTCCTTGTTCCACTCTATTCAGCACTGACAAGAGCTCAGCTGGAATACTGTTTCCAGTTTTGGGTACCACAACTTGAGAAAGATGTAGGCACATTGGAGAGAATCCAGATGAGAGCAACAAAAATGATCAGAAGTTTAGAAAACCTGATCTATGAGCAAAAGTGTGACGGCATGGACTAGGCTCTGAGGCCACACCCCACTGCAGAAAAAAGAACAGTAGAGAGGTCCTCCAAGTTGCCTAGAGCGGCTGTGTGGAAAGCAGTCAAGCAGGTCAGTATAAGAAGAGTAAGTTCAGATCCTTGTTGGAGTGCAGGAGTGTGGATGGCTGATGGAGCTACAGAACCCTGGACAGGGCAGCACGGCCAGAAGCTGGGGAGAGCAAGGAGCCCTGAGCTGGTTCCTGGGACTCCATTAAGACAAGGACCTGAGGTAAGGGTGAAGATGGCATGGGGCTGCGGGGAAGTGGCCCAGGGAATTAGAGAAGCTGTGCAATATAGTTAAAGGGACAAACTGAGAGAGACATCACAGAGGGCCCTGAGAGAGGGCCCTGTTGGACTTGTACCCCGAAAGGGGCTTGCGTTGCTTTTATCTCTCAGACTGTGTATGACTTGGCCAGAGGGCTGAATCACTGAAGACCCACCACAAACAGAGAGAGAGTGCAGGCATATGCACTCGGGCAGCAGGTGCTCATGAAAGGTCAGTGTGATCCTGTCACAAAAGGTTAAAAAACTGGCCATATTTAATCTTGAGAAAAGAAGACCGAGGAGGGACTCGATAAGTCTCCAAATATATTAAGGGCTGTCATAAAGAGGATAATGATCCATTGTGCTCCAAGTTCACCATGGTTAGGGCAAGAAGTAATCTGTTTAAGCTGCAGCAAAGGAGATTTAGGTAAGATATTAGGAAAAACTTTCTAGCTACAAGGATAATTAAATACTGGGCTAATTTGCCAAAGGATGTTTATAATCCTTATCACTGGAGGTTTTTTAAGAACAGCTTAGACAAATACCTGTCAAGGCTGGTCTATGTATATCAGTTTTGCCTTTGTGTGGTGACTGGGGAGTGGGAGAAGAGAATGATGGACTAGATGACCTCTAAAAGTTTCTTCCAGCCCTACATTTATATAAAATCATATATTCTATGATTTTTTGCATAGCACATGCTTTAATTTAGTTAACAATGTTCTATGTTGCATTTCTTCTGGGGCAAAAAAGGAATTTATATTAAGAGGGGGAAAAAACTAGGCAGTGATTTGCAAAATTGAACCTAATTAAACCATTCTGCAGGTCTCATGGAATCCAAACCATCACTGAGCTCTTCTATCCCTGTTCTTTGTCTTCTAAGCAGACATTCTGGTTTCTTATGGTACTTTGAGTTTGCTGTAAAATATCATGCTACTATTTTTTCTTCCTCCAGAGTCAAATTTTCCATACACCCAGCAAAATATATTGTGGGCTAAGTGCTACAGAAGCTGGACTCTGCACTCCTACACTGGATAACTGCATGTGCATATAACAAGTTACATGTACAATTACCAGACTTCCTTAGGCAAATTTGTGTTTTGTGTGTACACAGAGGAAAAATTGGTCCATGAATAATCAGGTGGACTTTGCAAACGGGGGCAGGAGGGGGAAGGGGCAGGGAAAGGTAAAAACTGTAGGTCTTCAAAATTTTACTATTCTCTTTTATACTCCTTTATTAGTCTAGTGAGTGTACCCATACTCTGGGATCTACTGTTCCTTAAATATGCATACCTAATTCCTCTGGGGAATTATGAACATGTATAGAGAGACAAATAGCCCCCTTGTTTAAATAACTTGTGCAAATGGTTAGCTTTCGCTATTCTATGTACTGTAAATATGAGAGTCACTCATTTGTAATACATAAAATAAGAATATCTATCACAGATCATGCAGGGAAAATAATATGTTCAAATTATAGGCAAGTAACTGCTGGGCAGCCTTAACTTCAGCATATTTGTGCATTTTTTTAATTTTTATTTTTAGTATGTGAGATGAGGAGAAAGTTCTTTTCTATCCACAGCAATTCTCCTAATGGCTGAGAAATCCATACAGCAGTGGATGAGTATCCCAGAGATTCCTAGGTTTCTCACTGTTTTAGCCCCATGCCTTTACTTCCACTGCAAGCCATCTGCTGCATATTTATAACATGAAGCAGAGCTGTCCAAACAGAATAAGATCCCAAAAAGCCTTTCCGCAATTTATGCTTGATTTTTAATAATGAGCACAGAGTCTGCCAGTGGTTCATGGAGCTGATCAGAATAGATGACAGCCTCCTGCTGCATTAGATTCAGCTGAGAGTTATTGGATAAATATCTCTGTTCAAACTATTTATCACCTTTGGAAAACATTATAGAGCCTTCCTAACAAACCCTTTCTATGACCCAGCACTCACTAAACTGAATGGGAAGCTTTCTTGTTCTTGCTGTCTATCCAGAGCCCAACTATTACAAATTTATTTACCACTTTTATGAATTGTGCAGTCTAGTGCTAGGACAGTGCTAGCAGAGGTGGGATTATAAATAGGACCTGACAGAGACCAGTATATTACTATCCAAACACTTTATCTCTGATTTAAGGTTCATTGAAGGCTGAAACATTTTCTTTGTACACTCTCCCTCTCTTCAAATATTTAGCAGCATTTTCAACAGCAATCAGGGAAATTTATATTCTGTGAAATTCATTTTTCCCCCAAACTGTACTTGAAAACATTTTCCCTTGTCACTGTAAATGTGTGTCTCTGAATATATAAGAGTAATTCCCAACAAGAAAAAAATAATGTTTTTTCTTTAATGTTCTTTGTGGTATGTACTGTGTACCATTAAAACTATACTTCTATGTAAAATATAGCTTAATAGGATATTAAATACATTTAAAATATCTGGTCAAACATACTATATGATCTTTAATCTATACAGAGGGCCACTCTTTTAAACCCTAATTATGTCAGATATCTAACTATATACAAGGAAAACAGACCTCTTTTTTTCTTCATGGAACTAACATTTTTAGGTAATAATCCTTTAAATGTAGAGGCTATTTGAAAATACAAACTGTACATTATTAAAGTGTTACTATTAAAGTCAGTATTTGCCAGCAGACAAATAATGATGTCTTAGATTACCAAACTTCATCCCTTTACGTAGAAGATAACTGTATTAAGTGGGTGGTGTGGTTGACAAGCGTTGACTGTGGCCTTCTACTGCATATATGTACACATTCTCACTCTGCAGGTCCCAGTTTTCCTCCAGATCTCTACTCAGACTCTGTTTTTGTAGGGGCAAATTGTTGAGCTTGTAGTTGTGAACCTACAGCAGAGATGTTAGTCATTAGTGCCCAGCTAGTGGAAAATCAGGTCCAAAATGTCACGTGAAATTATAAACTAGATGTCCACAGACAGCAAGCAGGGCTGGTTAGAAAATGGGGTCCAGAAGTAGGCCATTTGTGAAGAACAATTTACTAAGCAGGCAATTTTATTCAGCATCCACTTCAGTTTCCAAGTGGTCTAAAAGTGAAGTCCTTTAAAGAGTGCATCACAGTTGTTTAATCCCATACAGTATGGTGGTCAAGACTGTAGTACCTCATGCTTCAGATGTGTGATAGCTCAGACATTCTGGCTACCTATCTGGCAGCTTAAGCGCACCCCTTAAGGCACCCAAAGTTTGATATACCCCCATCTTTATTGAAGTCAACACCTGATAAGAGCCAATAGATCTTTTGCATTCTATTTTTTGGGGCGGGTTGTCATGAAAATAAACTTATTTTTTTCTCCCAGTATGTATCATTGCAACAGGAACTCAGGGTTTTTTGATAAACAGATGGAAAGGACTATTTATACTGTTGCGCCTTTAAATGCCTTTGAGTGTAAGCTGTTTTGAAACCTCTAACAGTAATACTTCTGAATTAATCACAACAGGGCTCCCTGTTCCCCCTCTCACAACTGTGCAAATGGAGGGGTTACATCCCCTTTACATACAGTAGCATTGCGAGATGACAGTTGTCACAGTGTTGTGCTCAATCAGATCACAGGCTCTTTTTACACTAACGTATCGACATCTCTCTGAATTAGATAGTAAGTTTTTCAGAGCACAGACCATTGCATGGAATCCTTGTCTCATTCAAGGCAATGCCAAAACTCCAGTGATCTCAATAGAGCCAGGATTTCACCCCATGTTTTTGCTTATGCGCTAGGCATTACTGACAGAATTTAACAAATATCTATATTAATTATGAGGCTTATTAAAAATGGCCCAAAGAACCTAACTGAAAACAGGGTAGTTTGGATCTGAACACAATGATAGCTGGATGACTTCCACTTTGACCCCATTTTATGTTCCTCATCTATATTATGTAGTTCAATAGACAGATAGTATCTTTGTCTGTTAGCTTTGCATTTGGCCTACATCCTGTCTATGGTGGTGTAGCACACAGTTCATCTAATGAGGACATGGTACAGAGCAGAGCTGGTAGGAAAATGTGGTCTTTCTCTTCCATTGAAAACTTTGACTTTTGTCAAACAAATAAATAGAAATTCTTCAAATTTTCAACCAAACAAAATACTTTTGGCTGAATTAGTTTTCAGTCAAAAAGTTTTTGATGTTTGGTCAAAAACCAAAAGCTTTTTGGTTTTCAGGATTTGAGTTTTCAAAGAAGAGTCTTAGTTTTCTGTGGATAGCAGGCACTTTCTGCAGAAGTTTTAATTTAGTCAGAAACACAATTTTCTATCACAACAGTTTTGATGGAGTTTTTCAACCAGCCCTAGCACAAAGGTTTTATGTGCTCCCCCAATCCTAGACAAGCTGTATGTCAGGCCATTTCCCCCAACACAATTTAGAGGAACCTTCAGATGCTTGTAAATTATGCCAGCTGCCAACCATTCCAGTGGAGATCAACAGAGCTGTGCCCTCTTTCCCTCATCAATACCCTCTATGTCAGAACAGAATAGGGGAGGAACGATGTACGAGTCTCCGTGGCAATGATATGCCACCAGAGAATCCTCCCCCCGCTCCCCAGTCCTCACAGTGATCCTCTTGTGGTCAAGCTTGAATGCCAAAATCCACTGGTGTTGCTGAACAAAGCAGACTTACCAGACTGCAGGATCTGGCCTATGTTTTCTAATGCCAGGAGCGGAATGGTTGTGATTAAAAGTCACCACATATAGATTTACCTCCAAACTGGGTATCAGAGTGAGTTAAATATTTCAGCTGTGGTCCAGCTCTTCTTCTGGCTTCAGTTCCTGTTCCACGTTGTCTGTCTTTATTCATTTAAGGATTTCCTGTTACCAAAAACAAAAACTCCACCAAACCTCTTTATGAAAGAAGTACTTATTGTAGAATCAAAACAGTAACATCCCCATGCAGCCTCAATAATGTGACCAGTCAATTTATTTAGCAAAACATTTTTCTCTCTTCTCAGTGCCTCCAGAAATCTAAAATGTCTCTTTCTTTTTCTGGAGACATCACGGCTGACAGGCAGATGGCATAAAGAAAGGTCCAGTCCTAGGAAATATTCATTGGTGCTGATGTTGATGTGAGAAGCAGAAAGCAGTCAACTTGATTTCTGTGAGCTAGGTCAAGCCTGGAGGGAGAACATATTTGGTTGGGAAAATGAAAAAAAAAAAAAAAAAACCTCCAGAAATATAGACGAAGTAATATACACACAAGTATTCACACGTATACAGAGAGGACTCAGTGTGCTCCAAAGAGTTATAAAAAGATGCATTACATCAAATTAAGAAAAATATTTTTATGCTGAATAGCTAGAAAAAAACCACCATCCTTTCCTGACAATTAGCTCAATTTGATTGTGAAACAAGTTCCCAATGGAAGATTTATTGCTTGAGCCTTTTCAAATTACAGTGGACAAAAACTGAAAAATACCCTGGATTCACAGATTTTAATTAAAATGTCAAAGGGACCAGTATGATCATCCTGTAAGGGACAGTCCTCCATTGGCAGGAGAATGAGCTCAATGACTGAATAGGCATTTTCTGTCTTGGACTTCTATTATTCTGTGACAGAAGAGAGAAAGGTCTATTAAAAATGTTCCCAACACCACAGTGCCCATTCATTTTTTCAAGAGCACTGCCAATTCTAGCTCCCCCCTTTTTAATTTGTATCATCCATTCCTATCCCTCTGAATGCCTACAAGAGGAGTTTGTAGTGCAGGATCAGAGCACAAAACATTTTTAACACAATGGACACCTGGGGTGTATGTTACTCCCCTGAAAGTAGTTATTTATAAAAGGCAGCTTTGGGAAGCTAGTAGACAACAATGCCATGTCCTGCATATGCTCAGTTTGCTGTGACAGTATGTTTGCATCTTGATGTGCTGCTGTAAAGGCTGGTGGTTGGAGACTTTTTTTAACACCAGATTGAGCCTGTCTCTCTATCTTGGAGAGTCTTACTTGTGTTGTTTCAATAAAGCATCCCTGAATTATGTTTCTTAATAAAGCAGTTAATGAGTCTCTGGTCTCTTAAATATTGTGGGCCAGATCCTTACCATGTCATTAAAAGGGCTGCTGAGAATTTACCTGGCTCCAGGGGTGAAAGTAACTTAAAGGACTTACCGGTACTCTGGAGTCCTTAGGAGGGGGCGCGGCCTCAACCGGAAGAGGTGTGGCCTCTACCGGAAGAGGCAGTTCCTTTACATTCCCGGGCCCTTTAAATCAAGATGTAAATGGCCCGGGGCTGGAACTGTGGTAGCAGAAGCTGGGAGCCCCGGGCCCTTTAAATCACCCCGGAGCTACCAGCTGCAGAGGCAGCTGGGAGCCCCAGGGCTTGGAGTGATTTAAAGGGCCGGGGGCTCCAGCTGCCGCTACCGTAGCAGAGCCCCAGGCCCTTTAGATAACCATCGGAGACCCGGGGGCTCCCGGCTGCCACTGCTACTCTGGGGCTCCGGGCTCTGGCGGAGCTTTAAAGGGCCCGGGGCTCTGCTGCAGTAGCAGCAGCCTGGAGCCCCTGGCCCTTTAAATCACTGCCGGAGCCCCGCTGCCGCTACCCCAGGGCTCCAGCAGCGGGGCTCAGGTGGTGATTTAAAGGGCTCCGGAGGGTAGCGGCAGTGGGAGCCCCACCCCCATTTCCCTAGGGCTCTGGCAGCAGGACTCTAGAGGCAATTTAAAGGGCCCAGGGCTCCAGCCACTGCTGGGATTGCCGTCTGGAGAAGTTGCCGTCTGGAGAAGACGATCAGCTCCCGGCACATGGGCTTTTGCCGGTATACCTTACCAGGGCGTACTGGCTTACTTTCACCTCTGCCTGGCTCCATAACAAAAGGGCCATGTCCCGACCAGCTGCAAGTAGGAGGGCATGGAACCAAAGCACAATAGGCTCCTCTGATCCCTGGCAAGCAAGCTAGGGGATTTCTAGCCGTTGTAAGTTAGAACATCCCTAAAGCTTGCAATGAGGGATGTAGGAATGTTGGTTTGACCCCCCATGACTGGGCTCCGAATCAGATTAGGTGTGAGGTAGCTTAGAGTCAACTTTGCCTTCCACCATCTGCACCTTCAGTGTGGCCTGATACTTCTGAGGATGTGCCCTTTGACTCCAAACACAGCAGCATGCTTGTTGGCAACTTCAGCTGAGAAGCAAGGGACTGAACGGGCATGGGGACTGAACTGTCCTCTCACATCTAGAAGTGGTCCCTTCCAGTCAGGATTTAGGGTGGCATGTTAGCCAGGTGGTGTAGGGAAATCTTGCACCACCACTGTTCATGATGTCTCTGGGCTGTGAATAGACATTGGATTTCTTCCTCTAGGCCTGCTAATCTGGCACCTTTCACCAGGGACTTCAAGATGACAAAAAAGAAGAATCAACCCTGACATTTAAATGCAGAAACTGTCTGTTTACAGTATCTCTGCCATCAGTGCCGAAGGCTAGAATACAATTTAGCTAGACAGGTATCAGCACAGTCTGTTTGAAAATACGGTCTCTAACCTCCTATATTTTTAGTACATCTATGCATACATTTCCAAATACTGTATATATTTTACTTCCTATGAGATGAGTTAAACTGCCTCCTGCTCCTCTCCCAGCACCACCTACAGCGTCCACACCATACAAAATCTGCTGGTGTCGAAGAACTATACAAGCAGTTCAGTGCAACTCTCAATTTAGCTAGAAGCTGCATTTGACCTCTTATGGCTGTGTAACAATATGTGTTTACTTCAGAGGCCCCCTTAATGAACTCTCACAGGTAACCCAGCCATTTGAAAGAGATTATCTCTTTTTCTCCAGCCTCCAGATCTGTCAACTCAGAAGTGCAGCCTGTCCGTATGTGACTCTCAGTATAGTTCATTCAGACATCTGCATGCTTGGAAAAAGCTACATCGAGACACCATCATAGCACGAATGAACACAACTTGAAAAATGCTTACGTGACTGGGGTCAGCAGCAGTGCAAGTGAAAGCACAGCTGCCTCAGCAGATCAGCAAAGCATTCGGGCCTGCAAGACCCACAAAGGAAGGAAAGAAAACAGGAGGGAAAGTGTAGCGTCTTCACTGTTTTTATGTCAGCAGTGTTCAGGTTTCACATGCATATCCATCATTTTTATTGTACTCCTATTGTCTTTACCAAGAGGAACGATAAAACAAAATGTAGTCTTGTAATCATTCATGAGCCAAAATTAAATGTGCAATGGCTACACCATCCATCCTTTCTAATGAGTTCATTTTAACATTGATGCTATTTTGCTGTATAAGGGTCCATCTGCCTTGTTGAATGTGTCTGTCCATAGAATGAATATATGAGAAGAGGAGCAGGCACTTGGAAGTGATTAACAAAGCTTTCATCAATTCTTCCTGTTGTCTAGAAAGTGATCAGAAAAGCTAATCAACTGTAAGTTGTCCCATGATGGCGTGGATATGGCCAGGGTTAGAGATGCCCCAAATCGGGCTGGCCTTTGTCTCATTAACAGTTCCAGTTATTAACTAGGAGCTGAGTGGATTAGCAAGAAGATGTCTGTACATGTTCATGAAACATAAGTAATAGTCTCTGAACCACATGCTAATGTTCCGTGTCCCGATTCTGGGGCACCACTTCTCCAATCATCTGGGAGATTCTTTTACATCATACCTCATAGCCGCTTAAAATCATTTTTTCTGAAAATTGTATAGCCACCTAATTAGTATTCTATTCCTTATATCTTATTATGCATGAATAAGGTCTTTTCAGAATCTTTCTGGTAGCACTTTCCTTTAATGACAATAGTGTACTGTCCTTACAATCTACATGAAGGGGAGGAAGGAATGAAAACACATGACAGCACTTCAACTTCAGTATCATCCTTGAGGAGCTATTGGACAGCAGTTAAATAGAGTCTTTACTATAGACAGGGCCTTGTGTAGGCTGCAGCATTATGGGCCAAGATACTTGATTTCTGTGCCATTGTAATCATGAATTCTGCTACATGTTGAAATTTCTGCATTGGCTTCAGATAACTTTGAGAAAGTGTGGTTTTTACTGATTTAAATATGAGAATTAAATCATGCAATCAGTACTTTATTCCATGTTTGATTAAATCTGATATTCAGTTCAGCAAAAATATCTTGATTTTGAAATGATTTTTTTAATTTACACTGCCCCTGAATTTTCAGACTTCAAATGCCATAGTATTTTGGACTGATAACTGCAGAAGTTGCTGGAAGGATGCTGGCATTTTTTGGTATCCATGAAGGGCTCAGAGTGGAGTTTTGAGTTCTATCAAGTAGATCCAGTTGAGGCTTTTGGTCCTGTGGTGGGGACATATCCCCTCTTTCCCTCCCCCTTTTGAGCTGGGGCGCTTGATTTTTTGGGGAAATAGGGACCAAAACATTAACAGCAACTTGCCACTCCACCCTATTATCTGCCACTGCATCCAAGACAGGTTCACTTTGAATTTTGAAGGAAGGTTCAGGTCCATTCTTAATCTACCTTTCATTTCTAAGAAGGACATCTAGGAGGAACTCTGACATTGATTTCAATTGGAGAAGAAATGTACCCATGATCCCATCTCCCCAATTTAAAGCATCTTGTGCATAGGTTTATGAGCTCGCTGTGGGGCTTCACATCAGTTCTAATGACCCTTTAAATGGCAGACAATTTTCTTATATTACTGTACTCATTAAACTTCAGGCCTGACTGAGAGGGACCCAAGGAATTGGAAGCTGACATTTGGTGGTGGAAACCATTTTTGCTTCCTGATTAACTTGCTTTAAAACAGGAGATTAAACATGAGGTAGTAGTTTGGGAGGTAATTAGGATCAAGCATGTATGGAAATGGGTGGTAGATTCCGTTTGTCAAAAAAGGGTTGACCATCAGGATCAACTGAGTTCTCAAAACTTTCTTGAATAATAACAACTAGCCCTTATAGAGCACTTTTCATCAATAGATCTCAAAGGACTGTACAAAGGAGGTCAGTATCATTATCCCCAATACACATGTGGGGAAACTGAAATACTGAGAGGTGAATTGACTTGCCCCAGGTCACCCAGCAAACAAGTGGGAAGAATAGAAAACCAGTCTTCTGATCCCTGTCTATTCTGTTCACAGCATACAAACAAAGAAGTTAGATCTTCTTCTTCCTTGCATTAATCTCATCAAATGGGGTCTGCTCTACGAGTCATCTCCCTCCAAATGCTCTGTTCAGTGTCATATCCTCTATCTCACCACATGCTAATGTGTCTTCCTTCATGACATCTCACAATTTCTTTGGTCAACTTCTCTGTCTTACTCCTTCAGTCTGTTGGACACTCTTACCCACATAATTGTCATGATTGCATTTTACATGAACAAACCATTTCAGCCTGCACTCTCTCATTTTTTTAAACAGATGAAAACATACAATTTTTTTTGGAAGGTTGCAGTGTAGCACTGCTTTATTTCTTAAAATCCAGAACTTTAAATACAAGAACCAAGAACAAGAACAGGCTGCTTCCTAAGGGAGAGAGGCACAAATCACCCCACATTACTACAGGCTGGCTCTTAGTAGATTGACTGGTGCTAGCTCCAAACCACATGCTTCTCTTCAAAGCCCCCTACACTGCAAGCAGAACTATGAAGCTCCCCCAAAGTTTAAAATGATAGCTTACAATTTCAACACTGTTTTCAACACTACACAGTCTAGTGCTCAGTCCACTAGGCCATACTGCCTGACCATCTTTGCCATCCAGAAAAAGCAGAGGTCAGTCATGCAAATAGCTCTGATTGCCATCAATATTCCCTTATATGAATGCCACAAGTTCTTGGGAAAACAGTATTCTCTCAGTTTCTCAGGTGCCATCCTATTAATCTCACAGGTTAACAAATGGAAGAATTTGACCCAGGGATTGGTTGTATATGTGATAATGCTGCTACGTCTTTGCCCTATTCCTACCTCCTATTCTGTTTTGTTCCGGGGAAGAAACTGACTTTGCTCAGTCATACACAGTTCAGAGACTCTGCAAATGGAAATGGTTCCGTGCCAACAAAGAGTGTTCATGTGTTCATTTACTAATAACAAAAATAAACTTGGAAAATTGTTCAAACGCTTTGCTTCCACCTATGCTCTAGTACTTTAGTAATTCGGATATTTACCATGGCAACCGATAGCAAGCCAAGAAGTTTCAATATACATAGTATATTCATTGTTCTCAGACCCACTCTTACACAGAGAATGTAAACACTGGTCTTTTCTGTATTGATTTAAGGACAACAAGTATTTCTTTTTGTCCCTATACAAATAATTCTTTTTACTCTATTTGAGCTCTATGTATAAAGGAAATTATTTGTTTTTATATAACAGTTTTTCACAACAGTTAAACACATTTTTGCAATGAGCAACCTGTATGTTATGTTACATTGGTTCTGCTGTGTCATAGTAAAGAATGTGGAACAGATTCAGATTAAGGGCTAGACTGTGATTTAACAATCTTTTCAGTGCAAGGGCAGCGTATGGCTGTGATGCACCCAGAAGAAAAGAAACAGGGAGTGAATCATTATTTGGAGAATCACAATTCATTTTTGGGTTCCCTCTTGCTCCAGGGGCAAATGATCTAGTACTGGTCTACCTCAGCCAAGCAACAGAGGTGGGTTCTGGAGGAAAAAAATCCAAAATGCCCTGTCAAAAAATATGTACTGCCTTGACAAACTGGTGTGAGTCTAACCTGTTTAAACCCTAATTGCCTTTATCTTTCAGAGGCATGAGATGGCCACACAGAGTCCCCTTGCTTCCACAGTGCTTCCAACCTTTTTGTCTCCCTTTGGCCTCTTGACAACATGGCTTCTACAGGAACCCAGCTGCCTGGGGCTCCAACATAGAAGTCTTTGTGTCACTTTTTGTAGGTGGAAGATGAGTATATACATTTCTTGAAAAAGGTCAGTTATGCTGAACCCTTTTAGGCAGAATAATTCCAAGGACAGGTGTGCTAATGGATTCCCAAAATATTGCTGAATGCTTCAAGTGTATGTTTGTAATACAGGCTGATAGTAAATGGAGGAGAGTTTTGTTTGTTTTTTTTTCATTGAAGACATTTATGCTGGATGTCATGCTGAGCTTCCAGTTTTAGGTGTTTGTTTACCCCTCCACACACACAAATTAGAGGTATCAGAATCAAAAGTCCAGATCCAAACAATCCCAAACTCTGAAAGTTCATATCACCCTGTATGAATCTTACCTATGCATCTCAGCCTATTTTTACAAAAGTGTGTGTGCGTGTGTTTGTGTGTGTGTGAGAGAGAGAGAGCGAGCTCTGGTCCTCCCCATCACTTCATATCTTAAAAAGCAGTCTTGATCTGCCATAGAGAATGTTAAGTATATTTCATTTAGAAAGAACTCTGTTATGCATCATGTATTTTGTTTGTTTCTCTTCTCTTTTCTCTTTAATATTAGAGATATTTGCATGAAAATGAGCTATTTGTTTCTTATGAATGCATCTGTTCTTGTCTATCTCTTACCTAAAATCATAACTAGAGCTGTCAAATAATTTATTAGATTAATTTAGCCCTTTTTCCTGATCATGCATCTTTCATTGGCAGCCAACCATTTTTCAAATGTGTTTGTAATTTGAAAGTATTTGCCAAATTTCTGTCAATAATTCTTTGTCTGTCAACAGCTCATTACAGTTTTTCAAATTTGAGCTATGTTTATTGGTTTTGATAAGAGACATAGGTCATATGATGAAAGTAACTCTTAGAATTAAGTTTTCTGGTGCAAATGCTTGTTCTTGCGTATTCAAAATTGTGATTTCTGGTCTGGAAATTGGCAGATGAATTCTAGATGAACATTCGAGAAAAAAGATCCTGTAATTAAAAGAATAAAGGAGGAGAAAAAACAAATGCAACATGATGTTTCAGGAGCGTGGCTTACAAGTAGAAGCTTATTTCACATTTGTTTAGGGACCTGATCTAGACCCCCCATTGACTTCAATGTATTTTGGACCAGGTTCTAGATGCTTTTTAAGAGTTTAAAAAATATCTCCAATTATTGCCTTTCCCACTCAACTTACAAAGTCTATTTGGCCTTTCCACTGTAGCTCAGCTTAGTATTAGCTCATTGACTCCAACATCAATGTCACGAGCCAGTTTTATTGAGAGAGGAGAAGGAAACTGGACTGCTGGAAGCAGAGAGGAAGGCATTTCAGACAAAAAACAGATAGACAAATATTCTTTCCAAGTTCTGATCCATCATGTTCTGTTTTGTTTTTATTTCCAAACAAAGGGAGAAAAATGATGTGTTTATGATATGGCATGGTAAAACATCACTACAAATCAAAATTGCTTTCTACAGCTTTGTCACAACAATGCTTTTAAGTAACTAAATTTATTTTATTCATTTTTAATTTTTTTTTTAATTTTTAATCTTTTTCAGGTGCTGTTTTTACACAGCCAGGCTTATTGAAACCTCCTGAAAGTTTGCATCCTTTTAGCTTCATCATACCAAATTATCTAGCAATAAAAAATTAGTTTTCCACTGCAGGCAGGTGAATATAAATAAGCTGTTGCAGTTTTAGCTCAGAGACTTTGGCTTTTTGATTTTTTTTCTTTTTTCATAGTGAAACGGAAAGGGGAACATATTCCCCAAGTTCCATAGACCTCGAATGGTAATAAAGGACTGAGTGGTAACAACAATCCATAACTAAACTAATAAAGGTAGAACCAAAGCATTCAAGAGGGACTTGCACTCTGAGAAGAACAATTTAAAAGATATTATAATAATATGGCAGATGCAGCCCACCCCTCAGCCCATTTATAATACTTAATGCTCATGAAAGGTGCCAGTTTGATTATAATAGACTGAAGTCTTGAAGTTCCCTACAGAGAACAAACACAGCAAATTTCCCTATATTGCCATAGAGGGATAACCTATAGATGTGAAAGGGTAGTTTATTCTTCATGCCCATTTAATCCTTAACCTCACTTTTGGGACTGCCAACAAATTCTGCCCATAATGGTAGTTTTTATGATTGTCTTTTGTGAACTGGACCAAGGCCATTAAACAGCTACTGGTAACCACTATTAGTCACTACTGATGAGAGCGCCTCAAAATTTTTTGGAAAAAAAATTCCCATGGGAAAATATGATTTGTCAAAATCAAAATTTTCTCATGAGAAAATATCTGTTTTCCAATTGGGAGAATATAAATTAAAATGTCTTCAAATCAACATTTTGAAATAATTTTTGTTCTGAAATGTTGATCTAAAAGATATTTTCTGTTTTATAATATCAATTCCAAAGGAAAAAAAAAACAGAAATGTTTATTTAAATCAAAAGATGATCATTTCAACATGTCAAATTGTTTCATTTTGGTCACAAATATTGATGTTTTCTGTTTTGACATTTCCAATTGAAAATTTTCTTTTTGGTGAAAATTTTCCATATTAGATTTTTCATTCCTATTTGTTATGGAAAATAATTTTGAAAGGTCAAAATTTCCTGTGAAAGGAAAATTCTTTTTTTTTAACAGTTTTACAGCTCACCTTGGCTAGGCTTCAACCAATGAACAGCTCTATAGCCCGTTACCGATCTCCTTAGCCAATCAGGCCCAGCAGATTCAGGTTTTATTGTATGTTTTTCATAATTTCCTTGGTAATCAAACATTTTTTGTGTACAGATGAATGTTCTCTCTCTCTTAGCCTATTATCCTGAGCCTTATGAAAGAAGAATATTTGTTTTACTCATTCTCACAAATAATTATTACATTAATTTCTTGACTGGAATGTTTTGATAAGAAAAGCTGGGTTAGCCATAGGGAAGGAACTATGCATTCCATGACAGTTGATTTTGATGTAGAATTTTTCCTTTGCCACAAACTTGAATTCTAAAATCTGCAGGGATTTTTTTTTTAATTTCTAAGAAAAAAATCACTTCTAGATCTTGTGTTTGTGAAAAAAACCTTACAGGTCAGAAGCCAAGTATAAACTGATGTTGTCTGGTCTTCAGATAGTCTGAAAGAATAACTCTGGAAGGTGTGAACAGACCACACATTTTAGTAAATCATGAGCCATAAGAGTGACATTTAAATAGCACATCTGTTAATTACTGTATTTCAATGCTGATCTTTTAAAAAGAAACATCCAGAGGCTACACTTATTCCATATAGTCTAATCAAATCTTGATGCCATTGAAATAAATGCCAAAATTCCCATTGTCTTCAGCAGGGCCAGGATTTCACCACAATAGTCCAGATCTCCCCTACTCAGCTCCCCACATCTTCATCTTCCCTCCCCGACAACTTCTGCAATGCAGTTCAGCGCTATCAGTGTAAAAGCTATGGCACAGTGCAAAATGAAAATACAGGTGCAGTGTAAAAAACCTGCATTTCATATCCAATGAAATAACATACGACACTTTAAGGGTTGTACATTTTTATATTTCATTCAGTAAATGTAACCATAGATTTTGCATGCACATGGGACCACAGAAATTAGAGGCAGTATTTAGGTCCAGTTTGCGGAGGAGTACACATGGCTTTTCCCCTAGTTTTCACAAAATTCAAACCATGTAGCCTCTCTGGGTTGAAATCAGGAGGCTAAGAAAATACCAAAGTGTGTGTGTGTGTGTGTGTAAAATTCTTATTGAAGTGAATGGAAACCTCACACATCTATCTGAGGGCAGACTTTAGCCCACAGTATTCAATGTGTGACAGCTGTGTTATTCTCAGGGCGATGGACTAATGGAGAAGGGTTCTTACTGTGACACATGGAGCCTAAATAACAGAAATGGGAATTCAGAAAGTTACTCACAAAGTCAATTGCTTTTGTTTAAATGGTATTGTCTTTTATATTTAGCCCAGTGTGATAGTCTCTATTTCATCAACTCCTAGGAAGAGTGGATTTGTTGTTCAGTTATAGTCGCACATGTTATATGAGCTGCAGTTATGCTGTCAAATAGTTAAATAGTTCTAGTTACAGGCAGTCTACTCAGAGCAGTTCAGACAGGAAACAGGAAAAAAATCAGACTAGAGCAGACCCCTACAGGCCCAACATGGAAAGTAGTAAAGAAGACTGCAATTCTCAATTCCCAAAACCAATAAAGTGGGAAGTTGTAGCATGACTGTTCGCAAATCCAGTTTCTGACAGAGCTACACAGTAGTAAATTATTTATCTTTATTTTTTTAAATCTATGTCAATCCTGAATCATAGATTATAAAATCTCATTCTCTTCAAAATTATGCTTAGTGCTTGGAAAAAGTGCCAGACTAACAATTTGGAGATAGAAGTCCTCTGCTTTTCCATAGAGCATTATCTTAAAGATTTCAGGGTTTATGCCAATAGCAGTCACACACACAAAAAAATCCCCTGCCTCTTATTTAATGTCCTATTTCTCCCTGTTCCTTCACACACACACTCACATGAGATGCTATAACATTAATTACTTTTTTGTCTGTAAATCCAGATCCTAAACGTCAAATAGAAAACATTAGGTGGGAAGTGGATGTATCAGGAGAATGCTAATGGGATATATGGGACCTACTTCAGTAATGACCTACATGGGTAGAGAATGCAAATTATCACCATAGTACAGATTTCTGGTAGCCTCTGAAAAATAATTCAGTGGTTTTTGTCTTTTTCCCAGTAGGACTACTTCACAAATCTTGTTATACGTATTCTGTTTGAGTACATTTCGATTTACGTGATGTTATTTGAAAATGAAATTAACAGATTTTTCAAAATACTATAATATGTGGGAGCAAGGAAAGTGGATAACTTTAGAGTGTGGTGCGTTTGAAGTTAGGATGACTCAGGGATGTAGAAAATGTCTATTTCTTTTATAACAACATCCTTCTGTTGGTTGCAGCAAGGTTGAGCCATGAGTTAAATAGTTAGTGAGTGGGCAGTACACCGGCATTGCCTGAAAAGCATGATGCAATGCTTTAAAACTCTCTCTCATCCTTAACACCTGTGGCTACAGACTCTCACATTTATTTTCTCCCAGTAGCTGCTCAGCACCAATGTCCCAGCAGGTAGGTAATCTAAGAATACTAACTAGAGGCCAGGTGTTATCTACATACTATTGACGCCATTGGTAAAATTTTCTTTCCATACAACAATAACAACACCTTTTATCTCTTTTACATAGCACTTATCACTAGAACTCAACATACTTCATAATATTTAATGTATTTAACCTCACAACACCCCTGTGAGGAAAGGAAATACACGTATTGTTATCCCCATTTCATAGATGGTGAATTGAGGATATGTCTACACTGCAATTAAACATCCATGGCTGTCCCCCGTCAGCTGACTCAGGCTCTCAGGGCCGTTTAATTGCAGTGTAGATGTTTGGGCTTCAGCTGGAGCCCAGGATCCGGGACCCCATGAGGCCCAAGTGTGAATGTTTACACTGTAATTATACAGCCCCAGAGCCCAAGCCCTGCAAGCCCTAGTCAGTTGAGTTGGTCCAGTCACAAGTGTTTAATTGCAGCGTAGACATTCCCTGAGGCACAGACAGTATGTCTACACTGTAATGTAAGCCCAGAACTCAAGTTAGCAGACCATATGTTTGTTACCCTAGAGCAGGGGCAGGCAATCTTTTTGGCCTGAGGGCCACAACGGGTTTCCAAAATTGGATGGAGGGCTGGTTAGGGGAGGCTGTGCCTCCCCAAACAGCCAGGCATGGCCTGGCCCCCGGCCCATCCGACCCCCTCCTCTCATTCTTGACTGCCCCCCAGGACCCCTGCCCCATCCAACCACCCCTTCTCCTGTCCCCTGACTGCCCCAGAACCTCTGCCCCTGCCCCATCCAACCCCCCCTCTCCTTCCTGACTGCCCCCCTGGGACCCGTGCCCACATTAACCCTCATGTTCCCTGCCTTCTGACCGCCCCGACCCCTATGCACACCCCCACGCCCTGACCACCACCCCAAACTCCCCTGCCCTCTTTCCAACCCCCCCAGCTCCCTGCCCCCTTACCACGCTGCCTGGAGCACTGGTGGCTGGTGACGCTACAGCCGTGCCGCCCAGAGCACCAGGACAGGCAGCCGCACCGCCCGGAGGGAGCCAGCCACGCCACCGCGCAGCACAGTGCACCAAGTCAGGCCGCCGCTCTGCCGCCCAGAGCATTGTGCCAGTGGCGCAGTGAGCTGAGGCTGTGGGGAAGGGGAAACAGCAGGGGAGGGGCCTGGGGCTAGCCTCCTGGGCCAGGAGCTCAGGGGCTTGGCAGGAGGGTCCCATGGGCTGGATGTGGCCCACGGGCCGTAGTTTGCCCACCTCTGCCCTAAGGCTTGAGTGTCTACACTCATTTGTAACCCCAGGTTAGAAACTGTTGAACCCTAGATCTCAACCTGGGGCTCCCAGCATCTATACTGCATTACTCAGGCCCAAGTGCAACCACCCATATCCCAGTCTTCCTAGAGCCCTCCCAAAGTGTGGCCGCTCTAGTCCTTTGTTCATGGTGCTGCATGAGCAAACTTGACTGTTCACCAAACTTCACTGTACAGAGGACAAAGAATTTTGGCCCATGGGATTGTGCTTTTGGCAGACTCCCAGAGTATGAACGCAGTGGGGCTCTATATACACTGCAAATTAATAAGGCTTTAACCCTGGGTCCTGGTTTGACTAAGGCTTGGACCCTCCATCTCCTTGGGGTCCTGGGACACCAGGTCTGAGCCCTGTGTTAGTGCAATTTGTGTGTAGATACCAACACAAGGGAGAGTTAGGCTTGAGCCTGAGTTTGAACTCTGAGCTTACACTGCAGTGTAGACTTACCCAGAGAAACTAAATACCAAGGCCACAATGGAATTCTACAGTGAAGCAGGAAATTCACTTTGGTCTGCCAAGTCTTAGGCTAGTACCCTAACCCTGGACCATCCTTTGAGAAGAAACAAACATAATTATTCTAGCTAACATAACTCCTCCCTAAAATACTTTTTCTCCTACAAACACCCTAAAAATGAAAATAGTAGTGGTAAATTCAGGTCCCTATCTCTCTTTCCCGTTCTCTGAGAAGCTATTCATTATAACCCAATATTAGCTTTACTGAACACTGTTTGGCATGGGTAGTCTCTTCATCTCAACATAATTTAGAGCTGCTCACTTAGGTGTTTCAAGGGTAATATATTTCATTTGAATGTCCAAGTTATTCAGGTTCTAGAACAGAATTCTGATGGCTACAGTATTCATTACTGTACATTTATCTATCTAATCTACTTACATAGGTTCTTATATTGGAACTCATCACTGTTATAGTTGAGAAAAATGACAACAGGAATATCTCTCCTTTCCTAGACTCCTAGCAAGAAACGGGCTTGGTAATTTGGGGGGTGAAACTCGGGGATGATATAGTGTTCTTTTTGTTTCTTTTATTGAGCTGGTCAGAATATTTTTTCCCCATGGAAAATCTTAACAAAACAAAATTACAAAATTTTTGCAGATATCTCATCCAAAAACTTTTAAAACGTGAAACCCCAAAATGTTTTAACTGTCAGATTTTTAGTTTTCTGACAAAAAACTGGATTTTTTTTGAGTAAATCAGACACTATAAAATATTTTTAGTGGAAATTCCAATTTTTCATCAGAAAAAATGTCCTGATGACAAATGCTTGACCAGATGTAGTTGTCTGACACACTTAAGTGTACGAGAGAGGTTTCTACCGCAGGCAAACTTGGGTGCAGGGGTAGGTTTTCCAGTGGGACGGGTATCTGCATCTCAAAACATATCAAAGTGCAAGCTGGTCTCCATATCAAAGTGCAAGCTGGTCTCCATATTGGAAGAGAAGGTTCAAGGTCTGGAAAAACAAGTATCGACCCTGCGTTGCACAAGAGAAACTGAAGATTTCCTGGCCAGATGTCAGGATATGCTTCTATGGGCACAATGTTCTGAAGATTCAGAGCAGGCTGCGCAGCGGGGACAGGAGGACGGTGAAGAAATTTGGCAGCATGTGACCTCCAGAAGAAGAAAGGTGAGCGTCCATGTACCAGCAGCGCAGATACAGGTAAGCAACTGTTTTCATGTTCTCTCCACAGGTACTAATGCGGAGAGTGGACTAGACAATACATCTGAGGGAAGGGAACAGAAGGAGACTCCGCCAATTGGAAGGCATGAGATGCACTCTCCTAGGGATGGGGGTTCCACGACCACCACTCCCAGGACGAGGAGGTGGGTGGTGATGGTCGGGGACTCTCTTCTCAGGGGCACTGAGTCATCTATCTGCCACTCCGACCGGGAAAACCGAGAAGTCTCCTGCTTGCCAGGAGCTAGGATTCACGATGTGACGGAGAGACTGCCGAGACTCATCAAGCCCTCGGATCACTACTCCTTCCTGCTTGTCCACGTGGGCACCAATGATACTGCCAAGAATTACCTTGAGAGGATCATTGCGGACTACATGGCTCTGGGAAGAAGGATAAAGGAGTTTGAGGTGCAAGTGGTGTTTTCATCCATCCTCCCCGTGGAAGGAAAAGGCCTGGGTAGAGACCGTCGAATCGTGGAAGTCAACGAATGGCTACACAGGTGGTGTCAGAGAGAAGGCTTTGGATTCTTTGACCATGGGATGGTGTTCCAAGAAGGAGGAGTGCTAGGCAGAGACAGGCTCCACCTGACGAAGAGAGAGAAGAGCATCTTTGCAAGCAGGCTGGCTAACCTAGTGAGGAGGGATTTAAAGTAGCTTCACTGGGGGAAGGAGACCAAAGCCCTGAGGTAAGTGGGGACGTGGGATACCGGGAGGAAGCACGAGCAGGAGAGCGCGAGAGCGGAGGGCTCCTGCCTCATACTAAGAAAGCAGGACAAACAGCAAGTTATCTCAAGTGCCTATACACAAATGCAAGAAGCCTGGGAAACAAGCAGGGAGAACTGGAAGTCCTGGCACAGTCAAGGAATTATGATGCGATTGGAATAACAGAGACTTGGTGGGATAACTCACATGACTGGAGTATTGTCATGGATGGATATAAACTGTTGAGGAAGGACAGGCAGGGCAGAAAAGGTGGGGGAGTTGCATTGTATGTAAGAGAGCAATATGACGGCTCAGAGCTCCGGTATGAAACTACAGAAAAACCTGAGTGTCTCTGGATTAAGTTTAAAAGCGTGAGTAACAAGGGTGATGTCGTGGTGGGAGTCTGCTATAGACCACTGGATCAGGGGGATGAGGTGGACGAGGCTTTCTTCCAGCAACTAATGGAAGTTACTAGATCGCAGGCCCTGGTTCTCACAGGAGACTTCAATCACCCTGACATCTGCTGGGAGAGCAATACAGCGGTGCACAGACAATCCAGGAAGTTTTTGGAAAGCATAGGGGACAATTTCCTGGTGCAAGTGCTGGAGGAACCAACTAGGGGCAGAGCTCTTCTTGACCTGCTGCTCACAAACCAGGAAGAATTAGTAGGGGAAGCAAAAGTGGATGGGAACCTGGGAGGCAGTGACCATGAGATGGTCGAGTTCAGGATCCTGACACAAGGAAGAAAGGAGAGCAGCAGAATACGGACCCTGGACTTCAGAAAAGCACTATGACTTCCTCAGGGAACTGATGGGAAGGATCCCTGGGAGAACAACATGAGGGGGAAAGGAGTCCAGGAGATCTGGCTGTATTTTAAAGAATCCTTATTGAGGTTACAGGGACAAACCATCCCGATGTGTAGAAAGAATAGTAAATATGGCAGGCGACCAGCTTGGCTTAACAGTGAAATCCTTGCTGATCTTAAACACAAAAAAGAAGCTTACAAGAAGTGGAAGATTGGACAAATGACCAGGGAAGAGTATAAAAATATTGCTCGGGCATGCAGGAGTGAAATCAGGAAGGCCAAATCACACCTGGAGTTGCAGCTAGCAAGAGATGTTAAGAGCAACAAGAAGGGTTTCTTCAGGTATGTTAGCAACAAGAAGAAAGTCAAGGAAAGTGTAAGCCCCTTACTGAATGAGGGAGGCAACCTAGTGACAGAGGATGTGGAAAAAGCTAATGTACTCAATGCTTTTTTTGCCTTTGTCTTCACGAACAAGGTCAGCTCCCAGACCTGGGCAGCACAGCATGGGGAGGAGGTGACCAGCCCTCTGTGAAGAAAGAAGTGGTTCGGGACTATTTAGAAAAGCTGGACGAGCACAAGTCCATGGGGCCGGATGCGCTGCATCCGAGAGTGCTAAAGGAGTTGGCGGATGTGATTGCAGAGCCATTGGCCATTGGCCATTATCTTTGAAAACTCATGGCGATCGGGGGAGGTCCCAGATGACTGGAAAAAGGCTAATGTAGTGCCCTTCTTTAAAAAAGGGAAGAAGGAAGATCCAGGGAACTACAGGCCAGTCAGCCTCACCTTGGAAAAATCATGAAGCAAGTCCTCAAGGAATCAATTCTGAAGCATTTAGAGGAGAGGAAAGTGATCAAGAACAGTCAGCATGGATTCACCGAGGGCAAGTCATGCCTGACTAATCTAATTGCCTTCTATGACGAGATAACTGGCTCTGTGTATGAGGGGAAAGCAGTGGACGTGTTGCTCCTTGACTTTAGCAAAGCTTTTGACATGGTCTCCCACAGTATTCTTGCCAGTAAGTTAAAGACGTATGGGCTGGATGAATGGACGATAAGGTGGATAGAAAGTTGGCTAGATTGTCGGGCTCAACGTGTAGTGGTCGATGGCTCCATGTCTAGTTGGCAGTCGGTATGAAGTGGAGTGCCCCAAGGGTCGGTCCTTGGGTTTTGTTCAATATCTTCATTAATGATCTGGAGGATGGTGTGGATTGCACCCTCAGCAAGTTTGCAGATGATACTAACCTGGGAGGAGAGGTAGATACACTGGAGGGTAGGGAGAGGATACAGAGGGCCCTAGAAAATTGGAGGATTGGGCCAAAAGAAATCTGATGAGGTTCAACAAGGACAAGTGCAGAGTCCTGCACTTAGGACGGAAGAATCCCATGCACAGCTACAGACTAGGGACTGAATGGCTAGGCAACAGCTCTGCAGAAAAGGACCTAGGGGTTACAGTGGACGAGAAGCTGGATATGAGTCAACCGTGTGCCATTGTTGCCAAGAAGGCCAATGGCATTTTGGGACATATAAGCAGGAGCATTGCCAGCAGATCGAGGGACATGATCGTTCCCCTCTATTCGACATTGGTGAGGCCTCATCTAGAGTACTGTGTCCAGTTTTGGGTCCACACTACAAGAAGGATATGGAAAAATTGGAAAACATCCAGCGGAGGGCAACAAAAATGATTAGGGGACTGGAACACACGACTTATGAGGAGAGGCTGAGGGAACTGGGATTGTTTAGTCTGCGGAAGAGAAGAATGAGGGGGGATTTGATAGCTGCTTTCAACTACCTGAAAGGGGGTTCCAAAGAGGATGGATCTAGACTGTTCTCAGTGGTAGCAGATGATAGAACAAGGAGTAATGGCCTCAAGTTGCAGTGGGGAAGGTTTAGGTTGGATATTAGGAAAAACTTTTTCACTAGGAGGGTGGTGAAGCACTGGAATGCGTTACCTAGGGAGGTGGTGGAATCTCCTTCCTTAGACGTTTTTAAGGTCAGGCTTGACAAAGCTCTGGCTGGGATGATTTAGTTTAGGATTGGTCCTGCTTTGAGCAGGGGGTTGGACTAGATGACCTCTTGAGGTCCCTTCCAACCCTGATATTCTATGATTCTATGATTACAGTTGAGGAAAATATATTGACAACCTCACTGGAGACCCAGGACTGAGTGTGCCTAGCAAATGGCATCTTTTAAAGCAGTCTCTTCAGATAAAGGACAAGTGCGAATGCTGAATCAATGTGAAGAAACTTTTACTGCCACTACTCGTGCTTTACCTGTTGTTCTGTGGATAATTAGGGGGTTTCAGTCTCTGTTGTTCTCAGCCCAGCATTGTTCTAAAGCACAAAATTCACTGAAGGAGGAAAAAAGAAAAGGAGAGACTGAGGGCAATAAAATCAATACACTTTTTTGATGAAAAGGTGGTTAAAGCATTTCACCTGTACCTAAGCATCGGTTTGATGTGTTCAAAGACAAGTATGGTATATATCGAATTTTTATTTGATAGCTGACCTCTAGGGAAGAACCAAACGCTAATCAACAATAAATACACCTCAGGAGCACATTTCATGGAAGTCACATGCAAAGGAAAAGGAAAGAATATATTATGCTAGGCCTCAAAACTGTCAGTGAAGTCTCCAGAAAAGAGATGTGGCAAATATCATCAATGGGGAGTGGGTGCAGGGGGAGGGGGGAGAAGAGGATGTGCCAAAGCTAAGAGTGAAGGCAATAAACTAGAGAACATCAAAGCTGAGACATAATCACAAGCTGTCAGGATGGTACTGGCAGCCAAAGAGAAATATTCAGACTGTGTCAGTCTCCTCACGATGCAGGGAGTTTTCAAGGGGCTATTATTAAAGCAATCAACATCTTCTGTGCAAGCGCTGGGGAGATATTTCAGATTAACTCTAGCTCCACTAGCAGAACGAAAAACACCCTCTGCTGAAGGAATTTTAACAAAGCAGGGAAGAGTGGACTTTCAGGGATACTCCTCAATACTACATAATGAAGCAGGGGAGGGACAGCCCAATGAGAAATAAAAGGAGAAAATGATGAAGGAAGCAAAGTGATCTGAATAAGTATTTGGATTTTATTTTGCTAACAACCTCTGGGAAATCCATAATCTGGCTCCTGGTCACATTCACATAGTAATCTGAGTGGTATAAACGGCATGGCTACATTCCACGTCTGTCTCTCTCTCTCTTTCTCTCTCCTTCCCCCCTCAGAAAGATTCTTAATAAAAATAGACTGGGAAACGAAATCTCTCCTTTTTCTGTTTTATTGCTGTCTTTCTCCTCACCATCTTCATCAATGGGAGCTAGGCAAGGGATTGTGATGTGGACAGATTTGCCTTTCATGTGGGTGTTTTCTGCTCTATGAACATTGAAGCTTACCTCCTCCACCAGCACTGAGCAATCCATGTTTTTATTTCATTCATCATGTAAATAAAGGATAAGAATTCTAACTCCTGCCCAGCACTAACAGTGTAGTAAATATTATGGTGGCTCTGCTGTGTTAAAGGAATCCCAAATGCTGTTCTCTACTGGCCATGGAGCTTTCCAGCTGGAGTAGAGAAGAACCCTAGTTCCCAGCCTTCGTATATTGCTCTGGGATAGCTGGATTGTGAAAGTTTCTATGCCATGCCAAATTCCACTCTATACCAGGAAATTCAGGTTAGTTGCTTAAGTTAATTTCACATGCCATAACTGTTTCCATGAGCTTATGTTAACTAACGCTGTGCTTTTTCCATCTGTTCATCCATCCTTTTTATGCCGAATCTCTTGCACTATTTTGGAATTCCCTTCCTACAGCCAGCTATTTGGTCCAGGAATAAAAGAGAAAACATGAAATAAAAAGCAAATGCCCAGCATAAGTGTCCTAGTCATCAATAAGACTTTTCCATCAGCACTCATTCCACTATATATATGAAGTTTATTTGTTTGCTCTTTCTTCCAACAACCCATGTCCAGCCTGAGGTGTGTCAAACACCAGCTGGCTTTTCTTCAGAGCAATCACAGGAAGCTTGAGGTTTATCTTTGAAAGAGCTGGGCTTTAAATCTCAACATGTATAAGAGACTCTTAATTTCAGCTCCCCACCTTCACTCTTCACCCATTGTCTCACCTGATAAATTTATAGTCAGCTGGCCTTCCAGCAAAAGCATGCATGGATTCTGCCAATACCTACATGCATGTAGGAAAGGACCATATGATTCTCATGGTTCTTTGCTATGCTGAAGGCGCAGGCAAGTCTCCTGTTGGAGCTTTACCTGTTTTTCAAATCAACCAAGGGTGCCTGCACCCTGCTAGCACAGTGTCACAAAGTGCAAGAAGCTGTGGCCATTACCTCAGCAACACTCCTAAACCTTGGCAGCCCAAGAGTAAAAGGGTTGAGGCACTGCCTTAAAATCTAAACTTCTGCACAGCAGCTTCGCATGCTATTGCTGAACCACTAGACTAGCCCACTTCAAATACTATCAGCTGCTGCAGATACTCAGACATGTCTGAAATTCAGCTAGAAGCAATAGGATAAGAAAATTTATCCTTTCTCATGCCACCTCACACCCATTTTTAGCAACTCTAGAAGGAATACCTCATGTACAGTTAACTATATCATCAGTTAAGGAATAAGTGTCAGATAGGTGTCAGCACAGAATAGGATAGGCAATTCTTTATTGACTTAGTCCTGAGTCATTTTTCCTTGGGTTTCAACTAACACTAACTTGACACGTCTTACTCATCTGATCAAGCAACCAATGCCCAGTCTAACTAATCCTACCTATTAAACAGTAGGGAAATCATGGGAAGAAGGGTGGAATGAATGTACAGTGAGCTGTAGCTAAAAGCTGTTCCATATTAGAGTGGAGTTAGGCCACTCTTCGAGCACATGGCTGATTTCACTGCTTCTTTGGGGGGTGTGTGTTAAGTATATAATTTAACACCAATTAATGAATGGGTTGCTTGAAATTATCACTTTTGCATCCCCCTTCTTCCTCCTGCAAGACCCAGTGCTGTGATATCTCTTCCCTTAATTAAGGATTTGAGCTTATTAATGCCAATTTTTGGTTCTCCTCACTATAGAGCCCTAACAACACTATCATCAGACCTTCCAAGCCTTCCATTCAATTGGTAATAACTGGGCAGGAGAGCTGTGTTTAATTTTAGGGTTACCAGCTTTGAGAATCATAGAATCATAGGACTGGAAGGGACCTTGAGAGGTCATCTAGTCCAGTCACCTTCACTCATGGCAGGACTAAGTAGTATCTAAACCATTCCTGACAGGTGTTTGTCTAACCTGCTCTTAAAAATCTCCAGTGACAGAGATTCCACAACCTCCCTAGGCAATTAATTCCAGTGCTTAACTACCCTGACAGGAAGTTTTTCCTAATGTCCATGCTAAACTGCCCTTGCTGCAATTTAAACGCATTGCTTCTTGTACTATCCTCAAAAGAAGTTAACGAGAACAATTTTTCTCCCTCCTCTTGGTAACAACCTATTATGTACTTCAAAACTGTTATTGTATCCATCCCCTCCCACTCCCAAGTCTTCTCTTCTCCACACTAAACAAAACCAATTTTTTTCAGTCTTCCCTCAAAGGTCATGTTTTCTAGACCTTTAAATCATTTTTGTTGCTCTTCTCTGGACTTTCTCCAGTTTGTCTACATCTTTCCTGAAATGCAGTGCCCAGAACTGGACACAATACTTGACTTGAGGCCTAATCAGCACAGAGTTGAGCAGAAGACTTAGTTCATGGTTTTGCTTATAACACTCCAAAACATCCCAGAATCAGGTTTGCTTGTTTTCCAACAGTGTTAAACTGTTGACTCATATTTAGCTTGTGATCCACTATGATCCCCGGAACCTTTTCTACAATATTCCTTCTTTGGCAATCATTTCACATTTTGTATGTGTAAAACTAATTGGTCCTTCCTAAATTGAATACTTTGCATTTGTCCTCATTGAATTCCATTGTATTTACTACAGACCATTTCTCCAATTTGTCCAGATCATTTTGAATTGTAATCCTCCAAAGCACTTGCATCCCCTCCCAGCTTGGTGTTGTCTGCAACTCTATAAGTATACTCTCTATGCCATTATCTAAATCATTCATGAAGATATTGAACAGAACCGGACCCAGGCCTGATCCCTGTGAGACCCCACTTAGTATGCCTTTCCAGTTTGACTATGGACTACTGATAACTACTTTCTGGGAACAGTTTTCCAACCAGTTATGCACCCACCTTATCATAGTTCCATCTAGGTTGCATTTCCATAGAATATTCCTTTCAAAGTTACCAAGTCTCAGTTGCAATCTTCTTCTGAAGAAAAGGGTGACCCAGATATTTAAGTTCCATCTGGAGTGTTATTACTATATGGGCCATAAAGTTATAAGAACATATAATTGGGCAGACACTTGTACTTCTACCAGATGTGTGGGTCCAATTCTAGGTTTGATTACATATGGGTATCTCAACTGTAAAATTCAAAAGCAACTGTTATGAAAGAAGCTACACAACCAAAACAGACTAGTGTATCTGTGTTAATACCTAACAGAAAAAAAAATGTTCCCATCCCATCATATGAAATATTTAAAAGCATCTGACCTTGATAATTGGCATTGGGCCCTGATATATAACCTTGTTAGGAGTGCGTACTGAGCAGAGCACGTGTTATAGGGAACTGGATTACGGCTAGTAAGAACTGGTTGGAAGTAGTCAAGTGGCAGCCTCATCAGATCCATGTGCTCCTAGCTGTGTATCTCCTTTGTCTTATGTAACTATATTTAAGTTCTAATAAACTCTTATTTCTAAGAGTCCAGACTGTGCCTCCTTCTTATGAATCCACAAGACAACACAAACATGTCATTGCTGAGAATTTGTCTGAAAAATCTAGAAAGTGACTTACAGTGATTATTCTTCTATTCTTAGCTTTTTTGTTTATTTATTCGTATAAGTACAAAGATATCTAAAAGACTGACTCTTGTCAAGCAGAGTTGTATCTACAGCATATTTGTAATACTGACTTCAGAGTGAATTTTTAATCCTGTTTCTTTTTTAGGTTGAGAATAAAATGGATGAGAAACAGAATATGTTATAATTTCTTCAGTTTGTTTTTGCAGGATTTTTTTTTACTTTGAAGGGAAAGAAAAAAGATATTTCTCAATCTTCTGTTTTTCTTCTTCAGAAAACAGTTCTAGTTTAAAAAAAAATCTTTGCCATAAACACTATAAAGTATATTACCTTTTCTCTCATCAGATATGATGCACTCTTTACGTTGTTGTTTTTTATTTCTCTTCAAAGGCATGCTACAGGTTGCTAAAAGATATTTTGTTAATTTAGATTCTCCTTTGTTTGCAGACATTGGTGGAGACATCCCATCTTCTTCCCTGGGATTTGGTCTATTCATTTCTTTTGGAGGCCAAAGGGGTGCTGACCATTGTAAATTCTATCCTGCATTCCTGGTACTCCCAAGACTTCCATCAAAGTCAAAGCATGAACAAGGAATGCAGTCCTGAGACCCATATCTCTACACTGGCTGGATTCACTGCTGTTACGTCTCTTAGGGTCACAATGGGTGGTTCAAAAATCACAGGGAATCATACTACGCTTAGTCAGACGGTGCTTTAAGAAAGTATTACATGGAAGTGCCCTACAAGTAGCTGACAGAAATCAGAGTACATGGCTAAAATTTATATTATACTTTCCAAAGTGCTCAGTATGGGCTTAACTCTGGTCCCAAACAAATCAATGGTCAAATACCCCACCCACTCGATATAGAGTTCTGAAGATGTTTCAGACTACATAGAAATGTACCAGAGACTCTTACAGCTGTAATTCATACAGTTGTAATACAAACTAATATTATAAAAAAACAAAGAAAAACACATAGGGGGCACTTATGTGAATAGTGTGAATTGTACTTAGTTGATCCCTAATATTTTATAACATCGCTAATTCTCCTTATAATTGTAATATAGTTCAAATTACTTTAGAATGATTTTGTTGGATTATACAAATAATATTTTCTTCTTTTTTCTTCATCTTCAGACATGCATCATGTCTCAAAGAGTTCTCTCTTTTATGTATTCTAAGTGTTGATCAGTCATATATGTTTAAGCAGGACACTATCTTGATAGCTTGGTTTTTACTCAAATATTAATCCATTATGTGTATGCATTGCAACTCATAAAAAAAAAGAATAAAAAATAGACCTTGCAAAATACAGCAAAACAAAGTCTGAACAATGCTTATTCCAAAGATAATTTTTAATTGCATTCTTACAAGCTAAGCAAGCTGACCTGTTTAAGTAAAACTGATTAACACTCCCCAGTTATTTAAGTTAGCAGGTACACAACATACACCATTAAATAATCAACAGTAGACTTAATTTTATTTCAATGTGTGTTTTGCCTCCTAAAGGAAAAGGAAATACATGGGAAATCTCAATTGTTTTTACCTGCCTGGGATTTTTAAGGGTTATTTTGTGTATTTTTCGCTCTAACAAATAAATAGAAATCCATAATAACATTCTCGAGCAGGGGTTCTCAAACTGGAGGTCGAGACCACTCAGGGGGTCACAAGGTTATTACATGGGGGGTCGCAAGCTACCAGCCTCCACCCCAAACCCTGCTTCGCCTCCAGCATTTATAATGGTGTTAATATATTAAAAAGTGTTTTTAATTTATAAGGGAGGTCACACTCAGAGACTTCCTGTCATAAATATAAAGGGAAGGGTAACCAACTTTGTGTATACAGAACTATAAAATCTCTCCTGGCCAGAGGCAAAACCCCTTCACCTGTAAAGGGTTAAGAAGCTAAGATAACCTCACTGGCACCTGACCAAAATGACCAATGAGGAGACAAGATACTTTCAAAGCTGGAGGGGGGTGGGGGAACAAAGGGTCTGTCTGTCTGTGTGATGCTTTTGCCGGGACCAGGTCAGGAATGCTCTTCAGAACTTCTGTTAAGTCAGTAAGTAATCTAGCTAGAAATGCATTAGATTTCCTTTTGTTAAATGGCTGGTAAAATAGGTTGTGCTGAATGGAATGTATATTCCTGTTTTTGTGTCTTTTTGTAACTTAAGGTTTTGCCTAGAGGGATTCTCTATGTTTTGAATCTGATTACCCTGTAAGGTATTTACCATCCTGATTTTACAGAGGTGATTCTTTTACTTTTTCTATAATTAAAATTCTTCGTTTAAGAACCTGATTGCTTTTTCATTGTTCTTAAGATCCAAGGGTTTGGCTCTGTGTTCACCTATGCAAATTGGTGAGAATTTTTATCAAGCCTTCCCCAGGAAAGGGGGTGTAGGGCTTGGGGGGATATTTTGGGGGAAAGATGTCTCCAAGTGGGCTCTTTCCCTGTTCTTTGTTTAACACGCTTGGTGGTGGCAGCATAGGGTTCAAGGATAAGGCAAAGTTTGTACTTTAAGAAAGTTTTTAACCTAAGCTCGTAAGAGTAAGCTTAGGGGGTCTTTCATGCAGGTCCCCACATCTGTACGCTAGAGTTCAGAGTGGGGAAGGAACCTTGACACTTGCTATGTGAAAGGGGTTACCAGTACAAAAGTTTGAGAACAACTGTTCTAGAGAGAATGATTGATTGAAATGGCCATCCATTGCAGGCAAAAATGAAACTAGCAACAACAAAATCAGTGAATTTGAAAATAAGGATTATGAAGACAATAATTAGATTCTCAGGTAAAAGATGCAGCCAGCAATTTGGGGTGCTTTAGAATCTGGGAACATGTGAATAAGATAGTATATATACAAACTTGTCTCTATGTGAAGTAAGACTGCTAGTGTGACAATTCATTAGACAGTTTTACATAGGTCTGAAAGTACTCTGGTAGAAGTTGTATACAATTAAAAGGTAAGAAAACAGAGATGCTCTTAAAAGCCTTCATAAAGGAAGCTGCAACAGAGTCCCTTAGAGAAACAAAACAGAGCAGGGTGGGAGCCAAAAGACTGGATCTCACTGTGGAGTAGCGTGTCTCAAATCGAATGTATTTCAGATCCACCTAACCAGCTGCAAATCTTCTACAAATGTTCACTCCACACTTCCCTAGTGTATAAGCCTTGGCCAATCTTTCATGCATTAATTACATCAACTAATTCTATCTGGAACATAAACAGTTCAGGAACATGATGTAGCAGACTCTCAGGGACAGGATTTTCTACAGGGGAAATAAATGGAGGGAAAAGAAAAATAGCATTGTCTATGTTTATTTAGTTCTTTACATTTTCAAAGCCCTTTACAAATGTTAATTGATCCTCACAGCACCCCGTGGAGAAAGGTAAATATTATTCTCATTTAACAGATAGGGAAACTGAGGCACAGAATGTTTTTTAGGACCAGAATTAGGAATCAAGAGTTTTTGGCTCCCAGCCCTCAGTTCAGTATACTTACATAAGAACTGCCATACTGGATTAGACTAATGGTCCATCTAGCTCAGTATCCTGTCTCAGACAGTGGCCAGTGCCAGATGCTTTTGTTTTACCTTTTCCAATTCTAATATCTCTTTTTTGCAATTAAGACAAGAACTATGCACAGGATTCAAGGTGTGGGTACACCATGCATTTATATAGCAGCATTACGATATTTTCTGTTTTATTATATATCCCTTTCCTAAAGATTCCCAACATTCTGTTAGCTTTTTTGCCTACCACTGCACAGTGAGTGAATATTTTCAGAGACTTGTCCACAATGACCCCATGATCTTTTCTTTTTTTTTGAGTGGTAACTGCTAGTTTAGATCCCATCATTTTGTATGTATAGTTGGGATTATTTTTATCCAATATGCATTACTTTACACTTAATCAGCACTGAATATCATCTGACATTTTGGCACCCAGTCACATGAGATCCCATTGTAACTTGTCACAGTTTGCTTTGGACTTAACTATCTTGAGTAACTTTGTATTGTCTGGCAATGTTGCCACCTCACTATTCACCTCCTTTTCCAGAACATTTATGAATATGTTGAACAGCACAGGTCCCAGTATAGATCCTTGGAGGACACTGCAATTTACCTCTCTCCATTGTGAAAACTGACCATTAATTTCTACCCTTTGTTTCCTATTTGTGAACCAGTTACTGATCCATGAGAGGACCTTCCTTCTTATTCTATGACTCCTCACTCTTAACAGCCCTTGGTGATGGACCATCTCAAAGCTTGCAGATGAAATGAGCCCACTGTCTCAAAAATTTTAAAAAATGTGGGCCAGATCCTTGGCCCTGCTCCGTCCTCTTTGGGCCAACCCTTTCTTTTGGGTCAGGAGAGACGGTGGGACAAGAGTCAATATTTATTTTTATTTTATGGGGAGGTAGTCAGTAATGAGTTAGTGGCAAAATATTTCACAGCTGTGACAAACAATGCTAAGACTAACTGTGCTTATACTCCCTTAGTGAAAAGTGTGGCCTTTTGTCTGGTCCCCGCACAGTGGTGCAAGGGGGTGTGTTGTAGACCCTCATTCTGACTCTCTCTCCCCCATCATCACTCATGCATCTTCAATGGGTCAGACACAATATGGCCCTTAAATCATGGGAGTTTTACTTTTATTTCCTAATATATACATTCAATTCATTTATTTATTATAACAGATGGAACTCATGACTCCCTCAATTTGAAGAGGAACAACTGAACTTCCTGAGCCATGAGACTAGCTTTCTAAAGCTTATAAGAAAGATTTGTGGGAAGTTTTGAGGACGCTTAAATTTAACACAATCTTGTGGCAATGTTCTGAGGAATTTCCTGGGACATGACATGGAACACTGAAGCTGTCACCATCATGGCAGAGACCTGTAGTAAATCATCTTTTTTTTCCCATTACTGACACTCAGCATAAATTCTAGGAAATGTATCATTTTGGCAATCAAAGACTGAAACCCTGGAACACAGGCAGCACTATTGGTTCCCTGCTGCAGTGACTCCAATCAATAGAAACAGAATAATCAGAAGGAAAGCAGAAGTCACTGTTAGATTGGAGTAAGGAGAACAACCAAAATCCATGCTTTCGTAGCTGACTAGCTGGAGACAAATAATTTTGTCTTCCTTTTATATCGTATCTGGCTGCAAAGAAATCCATAATGGGAAGACTCCAGAGACTAGCTGAGTGTCGATACTGAATCATATGTTCAGTAGACATGCCGTTTCCCATAGAGCTTAGCTTCTGAGCTGGGCATATGTTATAGAATTTGCCTTTCCTGGAGCGTGAACTGCTGACAGAAACTAGTGATTATAAGATGATAACAGTCAGATTTGAATCGCTAGATATGGAAAAAATAGATTTTTGTCCTTCTTTCTTGTTCAGATGAGATATTATGTTTCTGTCATCTGACAGAACCTGTATATGTCACCTCTGCAATGGCCAAAGGGAGTTGAGGGAGTTGAATGAATACCCCTCTGCATAGCTGATAATTCTAGGACCATGTTCTCCCAGGATTTGTATGGGTTTTAATCCTGGCTAACATCCCCCGGTGGTGGATAAGCGCCGCCACTCATGGATAAGCCTGCGGCGGGAGAAAGTGGGCAAATCTCATTTATAACCAGTGGAGCTGTTATTATCAGCACAGCCTGAAAAGCAGGCAGCACAATTGGAAAGGGGACATAGTTAGGGTGATGGGGAAGTACAATTTTCTATCCTCAATAGCCCTTGCAGGCAGAGATCCTATGGCGCTGTGGTTAGAGTTAAAGCTTTCCTCACCAAACAGAGTTAACCTTGAGGGGGGACAGTGTGAATTCCTTCCTTGGACAGGAAGTTCAGGGAGATGTTGTTTACATTTTCCTTTTCCAGACCTGGCCCCTATTCTGTTTAGGATCTAGCCCATTTGGGTCCTAGCCAGAGGGTCCATAATAATCTTGTCCGTGATGAGAAATGTATTCTTTTTTTCCCTGGAATTTGTCTTTAAAGAGGAGAAGGAAAAAAGAAAAAGAAAAAGAAGGAGTTGAATTACCATACTGTGTAAGATCCAGCACTCTGACTCTAAGTTGATCTCTCTAGTAGAAGGTAATGCATCAAACATGGCCAATTTGTATTTATTTTTCTGTGTCTCAGTATTAAATGCTGAAAACTCTTGTAAAGTGTGTACATCTAGTCATTCAGGCTAGCAAGAAAACCCTACAGATTCTAGCCCGCTGACTAGGTACCACTAAGATAAACTACCCTAGGCCAGTGATACTCAGACTGAGACTGTGAGCTGCAAGTGGCTCTTTAATGAGCCTCCTGTGGCTCGTTGCAGCACATGATATTAAACCGCTTTGTGATTTAATGATTAACCAATCTAAGTGATTAACCAATCAGGATGCTTTTACTATGTTATTAACCAATTGTAGCTGATAAAATAATAATACTTGGTCAGTCATTTTGCTATGAGAATTATATATATATATAGCAAATGAAAAAATGAATTCACACTACTGTGGTAATATTGATTGCTAATTTGGCTCCTGAACCACTGAGGTCTGAGTATCACTGACCTAGGCTTTACCGTGCCTTCTTCACTTTTTGCAAAATTAAGTCTCTGTCTTTATGAGTAGGAAACAAAGTCTGATTTTCTGAGTCTATAGTGAATCCTGTAAATGATAATGATTTCTGTGGAATCAGGATTGATTTTCTTTTGGTTTACTACAAACCCCAAAGACTTTAAAGAGGTGGATTGTCAGATACAGTCACTTTGTGAGAAGGAGCTGCAGGAATATCTTCTGTGTAGATTAACATTCTGACCTGTAGATTTCTGCTGAAAGTATAAACAGAGTGAATGTCCTTGGTGTTATAGCAAACCCAAAGATCATCACCTTCCACTGATACAAATTCCTTATTCATTTGAACTGGAACAATTTCTTGTATTCCATGTGAATTTAATTGCTTAGGAGAAGCATTGCTCAAGTCTATTTTTAATGACGGTTCTGTGTAAAAGATTACATTTAAATCTGTTAATGAATCCATCCTAAAATATTTTCCTTAAAGGCCCACATTACTTAATCTTTTTAATGCAGATTGCTTATGCACCCTGACACATAGCCCTCAATAACTGGAACTTATCACTCATGGAAGGTCATCTTTGTCACAGGAAAATAGAGTGCACACTGTCTTTTGTCTCAGGGCTGGTTGGGGGAAGTATTTATGGAGGAGTTCCCTGCCCTTGTGGGAAGCTAGAGAAGGTGGTCCTGCTCCCGCCTCTACAGAAATTGAGCTTGGGAAATGAGGAGATCCATTCTTTGGCCTATTAGGCACTGGCTTTAACCTCATGGTCTGGAAGAGGGGTAAAAGATCCACAATCCTTCCCTGAATATGTGATGTGCAAGAGGAATGTTCAGGCTGTTCCATTCTTTATCCTGCTCCTCACAGTGCAGCTGATCTGCGCCATTGAATTCGTATGGAGTGCTTGTGAGGGCACAGCCCTGCCTCTTCCCCAACCATTTTGGGCAACTGTGACAGGCTTTTGTAGGAGACTTACATGGGATTCACTCACCTCCTGCTGGGTGTCACACACTAGGGTGTACACAGTGTGACCAAGTGGTCAGAACAGGAGTTTGGCCTAGTAGTTGGAGCAGAATCAGAGGGCAGAATGAGAGGTGTGGTGAAGGGACAAGCCAATGGAGTTGGGAGTCAGAGGACAGCAGGAACTAGAGGTGGAGTGGGAGCAGGCATGGACTGGAGCAAATGCTGGTACAGGAAGCAGGTCTGACGCAGCTTCAGGTGTGGAACAGGTTGAGCAGCCACTGTGCTCTGTCTTATGCTTTTTGTCACAGCAGCCTCAACACACAAAGCTATGACTTCCTCTTTCTTCATTCATTTTTAGCCAAGTCTTTTATATATATCTCCTAGTATCCTATATATATCCTATATATCACTAGTATCCTTAAGAACATTCAGAAAGGCTGTATTTTTTATTATTATTTGCACTATTCCATTTCCCTGACTTCCCTTTAAGGACAAATCTTTGATTCCAAGACAACTCAATTTTTCATAAAGAAACTTTCTTTCCATAGAATATTGCCCACAATGCCCCAGAACATGATCAACAGTTTTTTGGTTTTGCACACTTTACACAGCCTGTCTTTATGTCTTATTAATAAGTTTTACTTATCATTTAGGGAACAATGACCTGTTAACACTCTAAAAAAGATTACTTCACTTTTTCCGTCATAACTGTGGAGTTTAGTATTATCTTTGGTTTTTGAGCATAAATCATAGAACCTCTGTTCTTTTGTTTCCTTAGTCCATAGTTCTTGCCATTCCTTTGCAAGTTCCTTTGTGATGACTTTTTAATTCTTGTCGACTTAAGGCTATCTTAATATCCACCTTCTCATTTTGTAGAGCATGTTTTGCTGCTTTGTCAGCTATCTCATTTCCAGGTATTCCGATAGGCACCGGAATCCATGATATTGTTATACAGATACCTGCTTTCATTATTTCCAGAGTTAGGAAAATTGTTTCATTTATTACATCATTTCTGCTTTCCAAAGTCACTGTTCTGATTGTCACTATGCCTGACAAGGAATCAGATGAAATTATAGCAGCATCCGGTCACATATCTCTTTTCCAGGTTAGTACCAACATTATTCCCATTAGTTCAGCTATCAGAATGGTCACATAATTCGATAGCCTTTTCAGATTTCTGGATTTCAAGACAGAGAATGCTGTTCCCCTTCTACTCATGCTGTCATCTTTTGATCCATCTGTATAGATGTGGAAAAGCTGGCCCCATTTTTCATACATAAATTCAAAAATTTCATTTATCATAATGTGTGGTGTTTTCCTTCCCACATTTTTTCATACAGTTCCAAATTCACAAATGGGGAAAATACCTGCCCAGCTGTAATCTGATTTCCCAAGACTAAAAATGTTTAGTTCTCTCAAATTTTCTGTTTTACATAACTCCTTTACTCAGTTTTTGAGCCTGCTACTATGAGGAAGTCTGTGGCAATCCATATAATTCTGTCTACTCCCCTCCCAGAAATACTGTAAATTGTTGTGTACTCCTGTTTCCATCGTTCCCTTTTATCTTTGCCCAAAAGTTTCATCATTAGATTGACAGGTGCTTCTCCATGGGCTATTTGCAGCATACACACTGGTTTTATCATCTTTGCACCATATGCCAATCACAAAGCTTGTTTCTAAGAATAGTTTTTAAGGCTGAACCAAAAGCTTGGCATCCATAATCTAAAACTATCATATATATGTTCTATGCATCATCATCAAAACTTTCTTATCTGTACCCCTCTTGTTTTCAGCTACACTTTTGAGTAAGTTCATCCTGCTTTTACAGCTTTGTATGATATCATCTCTGTGACCTTTCCAAGTTAATTTATTATCAAACACTACTCCTAGGAACATAAACTTTTGAAATATCTGAATTCTTTCTCCATAAAGAAATTAGTCCCATTCGTCCCTAATTTTCTTCCTCGTTAAAAGCATTCCCTTTGTTTTTGCAAGTGAGGATGTAAATCCCCAATCATTTCCCCACTTAGAAATTCTCTGGAGTGTCTCATTTGTCTTTTCTAAGACTACTTTAAGTCTTTTGTCTTTAGTCCATATCACACAATCATCTGTGAAAAAGAAAATATCTATTCCCATCTGCACACTTTCTGGAAAGTCATTTATCAAAATGGAAAACAAAGTAGGGCTGATAATACTCCCTTGTGTATTTCCATTTGTAAACTGGCAGATTTTTTGACAGAGCTGTTCCCACTTTGACTAGTATAGTGTTGTCACTTAATAAGTATCTTATCCACCAAAACATTCTCCTTTTTATTCCAGTTTTGGCTAGTTAATACTGGAGGTCTTCCCTCTATAGCATGTCAAATGCTTTTTCAATGTCCAGGAAGACTGTTATAAAGTTTTTTGTCCTTATGCTTTTTTGTACCTCCATTTCTTCTCTCGCTATATGGTCAACTATGCATCTTCCTTTTCTGAAACCACTTTGTGCCTCAAGTTATAATAACATTTTTCTCCAAGTATTCCACTAGTCTTACATTTATCATTTTTTCCATGAATTTCCCCACTCATTATTTGAGGGCAATAGGCCTAGACCAGTGGCTCCCAAACTTGTTCTACCGCTTGTGCAGGGAAAGCCCCTGGCGGGCCGGACCGATTTGTTTACCTGCTGCGTCTGCAGATTTGGCCGATTGCGGCTCCCACTGGCCGTGGTTCGCTGCTCCAGGCCAATGGGGGCTGCGGGAAGCGGCGCAGGCCGGGGGACATACTGTACATACCTTGCCTAGTTTTCTAATTGGTAGCACCAATGCTTGTTTCTATTCTATTGGCAGCAGTCCTTTTTTCCCATATATCATTATATAACCGCAATAGAATCTTTAGACTTCCTTCCAACACGTGTTGAAGCATTTCATTACTTACATTATCTTTACCTGGAGCTGTATTTTTCCTTTTTCTAATAGCTGCAATAAGCTCCTGCATACTAAAATTTTTGTTTCACATATCACCAGTTTATTCTCTCCTGTCATTTAATAGTCACAGTTATCCTCAATAAACCCTCTTTTTTTCTCCCACGAAACTCATAGTTTTGATTCATATTCACTACTGACCTTTTAGAATTCTTTTGCTAAAATGTCTGCCTTTCCTAAATTGGAAACTTCAATTTCATTATTTACAATAAGACCAGGTATACATTTACTTTTACTTCAAATTCCATTCATGCTTTGAAGTTGCTTATACATTTCTGAAAACTTTAAATCTTTGCTGAATTTCCCACAGACATTTCTCCAACTGTCATTTTTGTCTTTTGGATAATCTTTTGTGCCACTGCTTTACATTTTTTATAACTCATTAGGTCTTTACTATTCATTGTGTGTTTTGCTTGCTTGTATGCCTTATTTTTTTCTTTGCTTGTTAATTTGCAATATTCATTCCACCAGGGAACCAGACTTCTAAACTGGGGTGTGATGGGGGGGGGGGAGGAGAAGGGGAGAACATGACACTAATGTCCTGAATGCCTCCTAGCAGCTGGGTGTGGTACTGCAATCTTTTTTCACTCCTGGAGTCCTCTGTGGTTTGCCAACCTTGCTAGGCCTGTGATCAGGGCTCAGCGCACTGGCCAAGTCACACAGTTAAAAATAAATCCCTTCTGGGGTAGAAAAGAGTTCACCAAACTTTCTGCCCTCACTGGAGTCTTCAGCCCCATCTCTGGGCCCTTTAAATCCAGCCCTTTGCTCAGGCTTCTAAAGGAGCCTTGTCCTCTTCTTAGGGCTCAGGCCACTTCACCAGTGGCCGATGGGAGAACTTGGGCTCACCTACTACTTTGGATTCCAACCCACGGACCCTATAAACAGCAACCATGTACTCCTTCTTTTAATTAGTTGCTGCTGCCTTCCCTGGGCCTCTTCCCACCTGGGCCTTTACCTAGGGTTAAAGTTCTCAGGTCCTCTCTCTCCCAGGTTCAGTAAATGTAGTCAGTCAACCTCCTTTAGCCAGAGAGGAGCACCCTTCCTCAACCCTGCGTGACCTGCTCAGGCCTGCAGCTCCTTTCATATGATTGGCTCCATCTACAGGGCTTTGGCAGACCTTTGCTGCTCCTTTCCCATGGTGGGATGCAGTAGGACCACAGGGCCTCCAGAAAGGTGGTCATGAAAGACCAGGTACACCAAATCACATGGGAGCAATTTGATGTTTTGTATATGGCCAGATCAGCTGTTGCTGCAATTCTTTTTATTGCATTGTTGTCACTTATACAGTTTCTGCATATATAGTCATCACATTTAATCTTGAAAAGGTCCCAATTAGCTTTTGGAAGTTCTAGATAGGAACTCTTTTTGTGTTTTTGACATTTCCTCTGCCTTGGTACTCAATAAATGAAGAGAAGTGATCACTTCCCAGTCCATCTTCTTTATGAATTTCCTGGATGCAATTCCCAGATCCAAAACAGAAAATAATCATAGAATCATAGAATATCAGGGTTGGAAGGGACCTCAGGGGGTCATCTAGTCCAACCCCCTGCTCAAAGCAGGACTGATCCCTGACTAAATCATCCCAGCTAGGGCTTTGTCAAGCTTGACCTTAAAAACTTCTAGGGAAGGAGATTCCATCACCTCCCTAGGTAACGCATTCCAGTGTTTCACCACCCTCCTAGTGAAAAAGTTTTTCCTAATATCCAACCTAAATCTCCCCCACTGCAACTTGAGACCCTTACTCCTTGTTCTGTCATCTGCTACCACTGAGAACAGTCTAGAGCCATCCTCTTTGGAACCCCCTTTCAGGTAGTTGAAAGCAGCTATCAAATCCCCCCTCATTCTTCTCTTCTGAAGACTAAACATCCCCAGTTCCCTCAGCCTCTCCTCATAAGTCATGTGTTCCAGTCCCTTAATCATTTTTGTTGCCCTCTGCTGGACTCTTTCCAATTTTTCCACATCCTTCCTGTAGTGTGGGACCCAAAACTGGACAAAGTACTCCAGATGAGGCCTCACCAATGTCGAATAGAGGGGAACGATCACGTCCCTCGATCTGCTGGCAATGCCCCTACTTATACATCCCAAAATGCCATTGGCCTTCTTGGCAACAAGGGCACACTGTTGACTCATATCCAGCTTCTCGTCCACTGTAACCCCTAGGTCCTTTTCTAATCCATCCACTGAATTAAATCTAGTAGGTTCTCCTGTATTCAATATTACCAGATTATGCATATTAATAATTTTTTTCAAAGCATTTACTATTTAGGTCAGTTTTCTTATTTTCCCATATCTCATTATGACTATTAAAGTCTCCACAAATTCTGAATGACATTATTAACTAATTGTTCTAGTTCTAAAATGACTATTTTTATATGGAGCATATTCATTATAAATCCATATATAAGTGTTTTTGTTCTGCATGGGAATCTCAGTAGCATTATATTCAAAACTTAATTTCTGCACATTCATTTCAATGTAGCTAAGTTCCTCTTTTGTAAATGTACAGACCCCGCAATTCCTCTGGTAGCCTCTTGATCCCTCCAGAGTATATCATACCTTGGTAGACTGAACACAAGTTTACTTATTAGCCATGTTTCTTGCACATATATTACATCAGGCTTTTTCATCAGATCAAAAATGGCTCTCTTAAATTCTTGTCCATGCATTATTAAACTATGCACATTCCAGCCAAGGATCGTTAAGACCATGTTATTTAAGCTGTATTATTGCCTTCATTTAAAATCACATGAATGCAATCTATTGAGAGATTGCCTGTCTTTAGATATTTTTCTGCTGCTTGCTCTGACTTTTAATCCTTTAGGTTTTTTCCCATCTGTGAGGTGAAGTTAATTACTTCTGTAATGAACACTATAAACTTCTCTTTCGCTACAAGCAATACACCACCGATTCCTCTCATATTCCTCTCATATTCTCCTCCCTGACCAGAGATACATTCTGCAGTCCCTGTACATCTTTTCTCTTACTTATGTATTTTTCATTTTCTTTTTTTTTTCTTTCTTTTTTTTTTTTTTTGCAGAGAGTACCTTTTGGTAACCTCTGCATATGATATTGTTTTAATTATTTTTGGGAGTATTTCTCTAGCTTGTCTTACAACTGCACACCCTTTATATGCTGCACTGTGCTTTCCCGCACAATTGCTACATTTAAGTTCTGTTCCTTCTATGCAGTTCTCATATGAATGATTTCCTCCACAGTTACTGCACCTCATTCTTCCCTTACAAATGGCTGCCACATGTCCAAACCTATGACAGTTATAGCACCTCACAGGGGGAAGAGGAGGAATATATGGTTTAAATCAAAAAGATCGAGACCCCATTTGGATCCTGTCCAGAAAGGTCCCACCTTTAAGTGTTATGCATACAGCCAGAGATGGGTAGTTTATTCCCTCTCTCCTACTAAGTAGTCATTTAACAAACAATACTTTATCTTCTTTTGACATCATCCTCAGACAATCCTAGCTGCACTCCATACACTATCTCTCTTGCTTCTATCAGGAATTTAGTCAGTTGACAAGTAACTTTCATTTTCCCCTAAGGTTACAGTTTCAAGCAGTTTTTCAACTTGCTCTTTATGTGTACATTCTCTCCACCCTGCATTCTTTTAGCTTTTTGTATGCCACCAACACTTCACACTATCCATTCCATCTTTTTTGGGGGGGTGGGTGGGGGTTAACGTCTCCTGTTTTCACACCTTCTGTAACTGATTTGACAGTTGTGAAATGTAGATTTTTTTTATCCTGTTTTTGTTTTTGATTTCTATGCATTCCTTCTTCTTTCTGATAGATCTAGTCTTTTTTTTTTCTTTTCTTTTTCCTGATCTGAGACCATTCCTCATCCCTGGCTTCTTCACCTTCATAGTCTAAGGCAACTTTCTATTCCCCTCATCACCACCACTTTGTCAGTTCCAGTGTTCCACCTCATTTCAACTGGGGGCCAGATGCAACCCTCCACCAGCCTGCTCCTACAGCCCAACTCACTGTCTTCAGCCAGACACCAGCACTTAGTCTTGGCCCCAGCCCAACCTTCAGCCTGCCAGCCCACCTCCAGCTGCCTCAACCCCAGCTTTCATGGCCTCCAAATTCCAGCCCAACGACTGTGCTGCTCGTGCTGCAAGGCATAAATAGTGATCTGTTGGCCCTTCTGTCCAGTAAAGGAGCATAGTCAGTTAGTGAGGGCTTATTGGGCCCAGCATAGTTCACTGGGTTACTTGGTGACCGACCCTAGAGTCAGCTAAGTTCCTGACACTGGAGACCACAAAGGGCCTGTCACAAACCAGCCCTTAGTATTATGGGAAAACAGATTACTGCAAGGAACAAGACTCTGAACGGTTTTTCTTAAGTGATAACTAGCCAAGTGAAGTAAACTTTCCTGGCACACCTTAGTCAATTGCAGACTATTGATGAGGTCAACGCATTCACAACAAAGATATTTTAAACATCGGATTACTTCAGAAAGCTTAGCCTTATCTAAATGAGTTCTGGCCACTCTCTCAGCCAATATATTTCCTCACCTGTTCGCATATTGATTTTTTTCCATCTTTTATTTATTTCAGCTTCCTCAGGGGTGAAAAGAAACAGTCTATTAAGCAGCTAATGGGAAGTTAGGGTCTTGAAAGTGGTTTTATTCTTAAAGGGTTATTGTCTCTCTGACTGAATCATTTTACAAATGCAAATTAAGAGGCTTAGAATGTAGTGACTTGGTTAGCATTCTAATGTGATTAGGGCATTCCATTTTCATATTTTCATTTTCATATGCTTAAATCCCAGCATATATTTAAGCATATGCACATACTGCTGGTGATGGCAGGAGAATATGTTATGTGAGATTACATGTAGGTAATTGGATCATCCACAAGGTCTTGTTTTGCCCCTGAATGTGTTTACATTTCTCAATATCCTACTAAAGTCTGGGAGTGTGCATGTCACTTTTGACACCACTACTGAATCATTCCCAGATGGGTGGCTGGTAGCAGTGGCCTGTGAGGGTATGTCTACATTGCAATTAAAAACCCACAGCCAGTTCCTGTGAGGTGGGAGGGTCCCAGAGTCCAGGCTCTAGCCCAAGCCCGAACAGCTACGCTGCAATTAAACAGCATCTTAGCCTGAACCCTGCAAGCCCAAGTCAGCAGGCATGGGCCAGCCGCAGGTGTCTAGTTGCAGTGTAGACATATCTATAATCACACTTGCTCTCTCCTGTGCCTGTATCACCTCTAATTTCCCCTTTACACCGCTGCAGATTCATGTTCACAGTATTTATTTGTCATTTGAATTTTTCTCTCTCTCCCTCTGTATTTGTTTTCTTTTCAATCAATTCTCTGCCCCATTTTCCAACATTTTCCTTCTTTGTTTCAAACCTCCCCTCCTTTCTGTGTATTTTTCACCTTCTCCTATACTGTAAGTGGAACATGAATACAAGTTCAAATTTAAGCAAATAGAAATTGCCAGTCCCCCATCTTAACATTATTTCTGGCCTTAGTGGAAGCAACAGATATCCGCAGTCTCCCAATAAAGCCTATTCTGGGGAGATTTCCAGCCCCAGCTTTGAAAAATCAGTAGGTGTCGATGGTTTGTAAAAAGCTAGATTAAGTACACACATTTGTAGAGATATATTCAACCTGCATCTCTGGACCTTATCAGTTTTGTGCATCTTTACATTCCATACCTGTTTCTCTTCTTGGATTTCAGATGGTGGTTTTTTTCCTCCTTCCTATTTAGACAGAGACTTGCAAACCAACAAAAAGAGATAGTTATAGTAATACGATATTTACTGCAGATAGAGCAATTTCCTCTATCACTTTTGGTCATGAGAATCATTCTATTATTGTTATTAACCCGCTTGGTGGCATCTCAGGCTTTCCTGCTTGGGTTGCTTGGTTTTACTAAATTGCAAATTTGGTCAGAATTTAGATGGGAATATGTTGGTGATCAGAGAAAGGAGTGATGCTAGGGATATAATTAGAGTAGAACTATCCAGCTATGCTGTCTGCATCTCACATGCTCACTACCAGTTGCCACACTTGTAGTAGATGTATAGTTTCCTGCCTGAGTTAATAATTACCAATGACTTGCCTGGGGTGGTTAACTCCTCACCAGCATCTTTCTTACGAAGTAGCACTTTGTTTCAATATTTTTTCCCCTTCTAAATAAGAATTAAGGTTCTGGGTAACACTGGTAGGTAATTTTCTTAGCTTTTCCCTTTGGGAGACCTGGATCTGAATTCACGCCATAGCATTTTGTTTAGATCAGAATTTTAAAAGGGTTAAATGAGCCCTTATCATATCCTAGAATATTTCTCGGCAATATCATTGCATTTCCAGAGTCCTGCCATTGCCATGCCATTGTTTTTACTAGTGTAAGACCTATATGGCAAGCACAAGAAATATTTTCTAAATCCATTGTGGTATCATGTGTGCAATGACTGTAAGAAGCAAGATAAGTGTTACCATTGTACTTAGCATCTTGCCAAGGAGTGTGGAAATTTCCTGAAATGGATTTAACATCATGTAACTATTGCCTTACCACTGCTAACAAAAATTTGCCACAGCCTTAATTCAATGACCTCGCAAAGCTCATCGATTTTCACAGGTCTTTAAAGTGGTGATTTGTATTCTATTTTTGGGTGGCTGTGTCATTTTGGTCAGGAAAGACTTATGGATCAAGAAGTTTAGTCTAAAGCATTGGAAATATGTAGAAAATGATACAAAAATGTAAAAATCAGAAGGGGTGCATTGTAAACCCACTTTGCTTAGGTATAAATGACTCCACAGTGTGCAGGGCCTGGGAATCAGGCCCAATAACCTTAGAAAATGTGTATAGCATTGCATATGCGGTCTCTAAACTAATGTTCTACTCACTAGGCTAAACATGGGCTTGAACTGTTTTTGTTATAATAATACTAATATGTGATGCATTCAGAAGGCTTTTTCAAATGGATTATAGTAATTTCTACAAAGCTCTATGATTATTTTAGATTCCCCTTCTCCCTAATACAATAGATCTTTTTAATTTGAGTACATTGTGAGTCCTTTTTTTTTTTTTATAACAATGTGCATTTTTGGCAAAAAAAGATTAAAACTACCTGTTTTCTTATTTCAGTGACTGACATTAATCACACATTTAACAGCCATTGGCAGGACTGATGTTAATTGTATCTACAGTATAGCACCATTTTGTGTTGTTTAAAGTAGTGAAAGTGGTTAAGAAGGCTGGGTTGGGGGTCTTTTGTTTATTTTTTACTTTTCTTCCCACTTCAAGAGTACTTAATAAGCTCACCTTAAAGGGACCTTAAACTACTGTGTGGGAACATATGTTCTCTCTTCTTGGAAGGGAAGGAAATTAAGTCATCTCTTTCCTGCTACCTCTTCCAGAACCAGATACATGCAGGTAACTGTGTTTTATTTTCAGACCTCAAAACGGAAACTGTGGTACATGTCCCATCATTAGCATTTATTTATTTTATTTTAATTTTATTTTTCAAAACTACATCTAAAACATGGGTTACATGTATGGGAAAAAGATGAACCAACGTCCAGTTGGAACACAAAAACTGTGTGTTGGGACTGAATGATCCAGACGATTTGTGGTGGGATGTAGAGGCTTTCACTTTTAGGTCACCAGTTCAAATCTTAACCAAGTCAGTACCGAGCAAAAGCTATTTGCGGCATGTAGCAAACGTAGCTATTTTCAAGTTACTTGGCTGTCCAACTAAAATGAGTCATGCTGCAGAATGAAATGCAAAGCTATTCCAAAAGTATGAGGTGTTTTTGCTAGGAACTAGAAAATGGCCCATTAGCATGGAAATGGAAGGGCTGTGATCATGTGAAACTGTAATGGAGATGGAATCTTCAGTCTAACTTGGTAGTCAAGTCTATGGCACTCAAACGGCCTGTCTGCTTTTGGTGCTATGGAGCTGGAGGAAAAGCAGTGGACCCAGACAGCTCTTCAACTCCTGACCTATGCTGATTTTGAGATTTATGGATATCCATGCTGTGCACAGACTTGCTGACTATCCCATTTGTAGGTAACATGTAGAGCTGGTCAAAATGTTTCAAAGTTTTTACATTTCAATGGAATTTTTCTCATAAAAAAAATTCCCCACATTATTGACCAGCAGTGCCCATGTAGGTCTCATTAACCTACTGAATGCATCCAATACAGTATATGGAGTTGATGATTTGCCTTGCATGAGTACACACTGCTTTGGCTGCCATGATGAGAAAAATGCAGCATTTCTACAGTTTTTGGTCCTAATGTATCAGTGTAAACTGGCTAATGATTTATTCACATTTGTCCAGAGTTTGAAGTTAACCCCCATTATTCTTAGAAATTTACAGGCTAATACCAAGGCCACAGCCGCCTTTTCTTGGAACCCTTCTTGGTGATGCTCTAAATAGTAACAGATATTTGCCTTCCTTTGATATGTGATAACGCTGGTCAAAATTTTCTATCTAAATTGTCTTTCAATGGAAAATTAGTTCTTTGACTAAAATTTTCTTTAGCAAAAAGTGGTTTACTTTCCACAGAAAGGTCTATATTTTGTCAAATGATGGAAAGACCAAAACCCAAAAAGTTTCTAGTTTTTAGCCAAAACCCAAAATATTTTAGTTTTGATATTTCATCAAAAAGTCAATATTTTCCACAGAAAAATCCTCCCTATTTTCCAACAAGCTCTAATGCCTGGACAATTCTGCATAATATAAAGATCTCATCGTCATCCTGTATAAAACATAAATCCACTGAAATGAATTGAGCTGTGCTGATTTACACCACTAGATGATCTGGCCTGATCTCTTTCTCAGTCTTAAAGTTATAGCCCAAATGGGATTTTACTATAAAGAAGATTAAATGTAGTATGTCAACTGAAAATTACTTGGGCCTGATATTAATAAAACAGGGGAGTCTATATTCTATGAAAAATATACAAGGCTAATACTAGAAATATTGCACACTACAGCATATCAAACACCGGAGTAGGAGTTTAGTTATAACAATGGCAATATACATTTAATTTTGATGACCTCATTTTCAAACTTGCCTCAGTCGAATCCCTAAATGTTGTGCTCTGAAGAGTTCAGATTTGTATGTCAGTACTTGCTTATTTAATAAACCAGCTTTCTGCTCTGTGGTGAGACACCATGACTTTTATTATTATTTGTATTACCGTAGGACTTAGGTGCTCTAGTCATGGACCAGGACCCCATTGTGCTAAGTGCTGTACAAACACAGAACAAAAAGACAAGTCCCTGCCCCAAGAGGTTTACAATCTAATGGCATTATTTTGTTTTTTTCAAATACCACACAAGAAAAAATATTTTAGAAGAGAATCATACTCAGCACCCTCTCTTGCAAGTAACTAGTTTATTCAGACAGATTCCTTAACTCTTTCTATTGAGATTAGTTAAAAAATCAAAATATCGTTTTAACAGTTAGTGTGCACTGGTAAAACCTTTTCTGAAGCCCTCATGATGCTGCTGTGGGGCTTGTTGAATTTCCCTGTTTCACTGTGATTTTGAGGACTGAATCCCAAAGATGTAATATTAAAAGATAAGGATTTAAGTTGACAAAGCCTCCTGAAATGCATCCTTTGAGTCAAGGTTTTATTTAATTTAAAATAAAGTTTATCAAATGAAAACAGACATGCATATAACATAATAAAAGCTGGCACCACTTAGAAAGTTTTTTTTTTTTTAAAAAATCTATAAGAGTGATACTTTTTTTCTAAATTGATTTTCCATCATTCGTTCTAAAGCAGGGACAGTAGTCCCTGTCCCATGGTATTTTGCAAAACACCAAAACCAACAACAGAACTTGCTAGTGTACATACCAAATTCAATTTAGTTAATTACATTCTGCTTCCCTGGATTTCTCTTGTAGTTTTGGGTATAACCTTCATTCTGGATCCAAAACTGTGTAGTGCTGCTATGTGCTGTTAAATGACAGCTGTGTTCCATGCGAGATGGCTGTACTTTAGTCATGGGTAAAGTGATTCCTTTATAAACTGTAGGCAATGTTTTTCAAGTCTTCTGAAATGTTTATCTATGTCGATGTATTATCTCCATATAGTGATATATGATCTCTATACGGTGACAATCACTGTAGCATCTAAATCCAAGATATTTTAATATGCCATACAAAAAGCTATGTTAATATAATGTTACAGTTGCAAAGTCAAACACTCAGAATTGTGAAATGTTAAAGTTAAATTTGCCAGAATAAGATTGACTCTGCCCCTTTGTATGTGTTACAACTGAGTCTGTAATTAACATAATCATGTATTCATGCCACAGGACTCCATGCCGTTCAGTGCACAGGTCAGAGCACCCTCAGTGAAGAAGGCAGCTGTCTGATATATTTTTATCCTCAGCTAGTGTTCAGTAAGTGGAACTCTATCTCATTTGCTGCGCCTTTCATTCACGGCTACAACCAAATGTACACCATAGAATATGATCAAAACTAAGCCACAGAGCCACAGGTCTCTTCGCTCATTCACTATGTTTTGTTGTCTCAGTCACTGAGCACTAGGCAAACAGCATATTGAACAAGGCAGGGTCTTGCAGAAAAAAGAGTAAGTCATCTTGTATATGAAGATCATATCATAATACAGACACACAAAAGTCAGATTTTAAGTTCTGTGGGAAACCATAATGTTGACGTTTACTGGCTTTTGGGTGCTTTATTTTGTGACCTTGATGTTTTATTCATTTAGGGTTTTTTAAATGGAATTTCTTAATTTAAAAAAGAAAAGTGACAAACCACAAAAATTCCACTGGAACTATTTGCTACAAAGCATTAGACCCCTGTGCCCAGAAAAAGCTGTGTACTCAGTGTGTGAGCCAAAGCCCCACTGAAGCCAATGGAAAGATTCTCAGTGATTTCAATGGAGATCAATGCCTTGCTGAAGTGGAAGTTGAAGAGAGTAATAAGCAACTTTAAAAGAGACTTTAAAATGGAAACACTTATGCAACCTTCACTCTAGCTGTCACCATGCATTCTGGTATAGGTATGTTTTTAAAAATAAAAATAGGCTCTGTTTCTTTGATGTTCTAATACCTCTTGTTCATTCCCTAGAAGAAGTCATACAAATCTGCTTGAAACATTACAAGTATTTTGACAACAATGAAGTAAGTGGATGTCAGAGCTAGACTATTATGGCTTTAGGAGGAGGATAAGCAACAGAAGTAGGTGACATCTGAAAAAAAACCAATTCTGTTTTCATGCAAATGACTGTGCTAATAAAGAAGAACAGGGATAGCAAATGAGAGGAAATAGACTACACAGGCAGAAGTGTTTCTAAATATACAGTAATATATTTGAAAAAGTTCCAAGAGATGCCAGCAGCTCTTTAGGCAGTGCAAATCTATTTGCATTTTTCTAATGCATGCACGGCATTGCTTCACCACAGATGTTTGTCAGTTACACCTTACATGCCCCAAAACAGATACCATATAAACTCATTCATAAGCCGAATATTTTTGGTAAAAAAGTGACGCATCAAAGACCGGGGGTTGGCTTATAAACGAATCTACACCAAAATTTGATGATTTTAAACTCTATGGAATCATTGAATTGAATATCTAGTACATTGTTGTTTTGTTTACCTGGAGTATCTGCAGGCATGGAGCCCCTCAGCTCCCTGTGGCCACGGTTTGCCATTCCCAGCCAATGGGAGCTGTGGGAAGTGAGTACATTTAAAAATATTTTTCATCACTACATTTCATGAAGCTAAAAGTTGTAAAATATTTAGTTGGCCAAATTCCAATCAGCCACTGCAATTACAGTGGGAGCTGACAATAACTGCTCTAGTTAAAGATGCAGAACACATTTCTTTATTTATAGAATGCTCTGTGTACACTGCACCCATTGTATGAGTCAAGGGCCCCTGATTTCTGCACCCACCCTGGTGTTGATTTCTGCAGGAGACTGGAATGCATTGGAAAAGAAGGGGTTGGGGCTGCTGATATTTCTACTGTTGACTTTTCAGTTTGCTGCAGAATTAAAGACTGGTGTGCAGCCAAAATCAGGGGACTTGATGCAGAATTTAAGATCAGTGCGCTGCAAAGTACATGGCATTACACCATCCTCCTCCCTACAAACGTTGGGAGGGAATGGATTTGGGGCCTCTTCCTCGCCTTGGGCTCCTGGCCTCTTGAAGGCAAACAATCCCCGCTACATCACAGCTATATTCTCTCTTAGAGGAGGGAAAGGGGTACCTGGATGAAGCCTGACCTTTCCATTTCACTTAGGCTGGGGGTAAGACAACTGCAAAGCTCCTTTTCCTTCTAAGACCAATCCTGGTGGTGTTTCATCCTGTGCTATGTTTTGCAGTTTAAACCTAAGGCATTAAAACACCATGAATTAAAAAGCCTTGGATATGCTGAGGCCTAAGGCTGGCAAAAAGTGCAAAAAAACTATTCCATAAAACATAATTTTGAGGGACTAGATGTTTGGATTGCTGGTCAAAGTGTACAAGTGGCTTATGCTGCTGTAAGGATTGCTCCAACTAGTATATGTATTAAGATATCGAAATCCATATTTACCCTGCAGTAGTAGCAGATGCTCGTAGCTACAAATGACTTTAAAATGAGCAGTTTTATAACAGTCATAAACACGATGTAGGCTTGTGTGATTTGTACTTGTTAATGACAGAACTGTGGCCACATATTTTCACCTTTAAAAAGCTTAGGAAATTAAGTGCAAAATCTAAATAAATGAAAAGTTTAAGGTTGTAGTTAAGCATTTAATGCAGGCAATACAGAAAGTATTGAACATGCAACCTTCACCACTCAGTAGCTCGTTGGCCTAAAATTAATAGTTTTTGTTCTCTCCATAACAAGATCATACAAGTCAGGTCTTCTCAGAAAAGCCCAAGAAGGAACAACTTTCTTCTCTCTAATTCTTCCTTCAACTTCCTTCTCCTTCCTACACTCATCTCACCAGTGTTGTCTCCACAGGATAATCATGTAGAAATCTTTCTCCTGTGGTTTGCCTTTTTCTGTTATGCTACAACCTCTGTATGGAAGGGAAATCTTATTTGTTCACCAAAGGAAGGAGTACCATGTTGTCATTATGTAAATAAAATCCATGCATCCTAAATACACAAATAAAATAGAAGGGATTTGAAAATAAAAGTAAAAAGGCAGATACAAGCAAGATAGGAGACCACACTGTTAGTGCAGTTGGGCAAAATTTGTGCTTTGTACTTCCTTCAGAATAACTCTGAAAGGACAACACAGAGAGTTTCCATTAAGTGTGATCATATTTATCAAATCCATTTTTAAATATTGGTTCAGTCAGAACAGTGATGAGATATGATATGTAATTAAGCTCTGTATAGATTTCACTTTCATGGGAGACTAAGAACAGCAAGGCAGAAATGATTTTATTGTATCTGTTTGTAGAGCTCATTAGAATCATTAATGATTTCAAAAGCCCACGACTCATCAACTGCAAATAAACAACAACAGGAATGACAACAACCCTACTGAAAAAAGTTTGGTGTACAAAGAGCAAATTAGTGGGTTTCAGAAAGTCAAAGCCGATAGTAAGGAGCAAGGTAGGTTAAGAGATGCAGGATAGGTAATAAAGAGGATTCATACTGCAGGGAAACCTAAAGAAAGATAACAAGCCAGCTCCTCAGCTGGGAAAATCAGCGTAACTTCATGGAGAGATATAGTTAGGGCAGGCTGAAAAACAATTCATGAAAAATTTCCAGGTTTTGATTGTTTTTTCTGCCATATCAGAACAAAATCAAACTTTTTAAAGTTTTTGTGAAATAAGAGAAATTCTCTATAACCCAGAGGTCGAGGCACTGGTCTGTGCTGTGGTAGACCCAGGTTTGATACTATGCACTGTCTCCTTTTGGGGGGGGGATCTGGCATGAAAAATTCTGCTCTACCTTGAACTTGGCTCTCCCACAGGCCAGGGCTGCAATGACCAGATCAGAGAGTCTCTCTCATATATATTCTGGACATGGGGACATTTTTTATTGAAAATGACATAGTTTTTATAAAATATTTTGGTTTTGACAAAGTGGCATTTTTCAATGGGAAAAAATAATCAGTTGAAATTCTTCACCCAGCTCTACATAAAATATCCTGCTATCCTCACTAGTTGTGGGGATCACATTTCTATTACAGTAATAAGAGAGGATCCGAATTCTGATTTTGTTCAATGGGTGTAAATCTTCAGGAACTAAATTTATTTATGATTTTTAAACCAGCGTAGATGAGACTGGAATTTGACACAAAGCAAATACTTCTTTAACCTTTCTGACCACTTTTCCTCAGCAAAACCTCCTCTCCCGTTTCCTCTCTGGATTGCTTCTCTTTGAACAATCTGACTCTCTTGAGGTGATTATAGACCCATGATACACTGAAAATCTCTATGTGATTCTCCCTAGGTGGTTATTGACCCATTTCTTGCCTTTCATGTCTCGTACAGAAGCCCCAGTATACTAGACACTGTGCTTATACACATAGAAAGACATGGGCCCTTCCCCAAACAGCAATGGCTCTATTCAACCTGAGACATTAATTATGCACAAATGTCACTCAGCTCTATATTTCTGTATGCTAACTCTCTCTGATCCCTTGCCCTCCCATCTAGCTGCCTGTCTCAAACTTGACTGCATTTGAACTCCCTATTACCAAATGCTCTGAAAATAAAACCACTCTTGGGTACAAAGGCCTCTCACTCCATGTCTCTGACTTTATTAACTAGCGGCCTCATTTTCAGAGTTGAGCAGTCACAGTACTCAATTACATCAGTAGGAACTGGAGGTGCTAAGAACAGCTACAAAATCTGATAAAGCCTTAATTTTCTTTCCACGGTAAAATACTCTTTTCTTTTCTATTTTTTTATTATTAGCCTCCCATATTTGATTTAATAGTACTTGCCTTTCTAATTTAGACTGCAAAACCTATATTACTAGTGGAAAGAACTAAGCTCAACTCTAAGATCCCAGGCTGAGTACACATTACAAGTAAAGGATTTTTCTTTATTTAAATTGAACACATTTGAGGTGGAAATCATTGAGTGAAAAATATGGAGCCCCACACAATGCCATTTTTAAAGTCACATTTGAAAATAGAACTAGACTGTAACCACAGAGAAAACAGAGGCTTCATTGAAACTAAATCCATTAAATATGAAGGATTTTTATCAGCCGCCTCTCTCACTGCTTCTACCAAATGTTTGAAAGTTGATCTCAACTCATCTCTGACTTCCTGTTGACACTGCACCAAGAGCCTCTCAATGAATGAATCATATTACTGACCAATGCATTCTTCCCCGCAGGAATGTTTGCTTTGACCCCAAGCACAGGAGCTTCGAAACCAAATTTAAAACTGGATCTGTTAGTATGTGTGTCAAAATGACACTTCTTTAATTGGCTTACTCTCTAATACGTCAAGAATCTCAAACTAGAGGAACATTATTTAAAGTTTGTTCTTGTGCTGAAGAGATTACATTTTTCATCTTTTCTGCATTGTCTATCCAAGGTCTACAAATAATAAGGAACCAACCAACCAAGCTACTCTCGGCATAGCCTTCTACAACCTGAAAAGGGAGAGGAGCCAAGAACACATGGGTTTTGCTAAGGATTTTGCTATTACCAATGTATTTTATGGAGAAGGAACTTGATATTGTGGTGATGGGTGGCAGTACAAAACTCTAAAATAGATAGAATGCAATGCCTGCCTTCTATCTCACAGAAAACTATTCTCAGATAGTCCCAGAGTTCCTACACAAGCAGCAGATAGCAAGGAAAAGCATCAGCTAATAACAACCCTGATTAATAAGTCTTTGTTTCTAGGTTGGGGAGTTGCAGTCTACCAGCAATAAGCTAACCACACATTTTACAAACCCAGGATGGCATCATATTCATTAGGGTGCAACAGAGCACATTTTTAATTGTTTCTTTCCGTTAGTGTTTTTCTTTATTGGCCCAGCTCCCCACTGGTGATAGTTGCTCACAATCCCAGCCAGACGGCCAGTGCTGTGAAGACCGCTGAGAGAGAGGGATAGAGAAGGGGGAGAAATTAAAAAAGAAGACCAGGACTGTAACTATGTCCATCTTCTGCCAGATGCTCTGTCAAGTAATAGAAACAAAGCCAGAAGTTAGCACCAGGGTATTCAAGTGTAAATCTCCCTCTCTCTCTCTTTAATGATGCAACCTGGATGTTCTGCACATGAAGCAGGGAAAAATTCTGTTAGCGCCTAATAGATACAAGGGGGAAGCGAGGAAATGTGTAATATACACTGAGGATGAAAAGCAAGAAGTACACAGATTAATCTTGCAACCATTATTTGATTAACCAAAACACATCAGCATCTTTGCACCTGACCATTTTGTCTGCTTTTAGAGAGGCTATAGCCACACGATACCACATTCATATTACAAATGACTATAGTATATTTGGTATATACTGAAGTTATTTGTATAATTATTTCATTAAAATACTAGAGTTGAAAATGAAAAGGGTTGGTTGAAAGACCAGATAAGATGAATACAACATCTTTAAGTACCACAGTAGCAAAAAAGTCTGTATTTCTGATTGTGAATGTCTATACATCTTAGAACACAAAGGCATGAAAGGCAGAGGGGAAATTAAAGAAGTTAAGTGGTTGTTTTCCTCTCCATCTTTATACGGATAATCATGAGGATCTTTTCCCAGGGTGCTTTTCAGTAGAAATCAAATTTCAGGGTTAAGATGCATCAAAGTACCTAAGGAGGAAATTTTGGACTTGCAATACGACTTGCAAGACAACTTGCAATATGAGCTTGATTCAAATTACATTGTAGTCAATGGAAATATGCCTTTTGAGTTCAGTGAGTTTTGGATCAGGCCCTTAAAATCTAGGATTTGTGGGTATGCATGTGAGATTTCTGCCTGAAAATAATTTTGGAATAGTAGAGAAATAGGCCAGACTATGCAATAGACATCTTTGAAACTATTCCAAAATTCCGGGAAAAGCCTATAAATTGATGACTCTTTTATAAACAAAGGAGATCTGGCAATTACAAGACAATAAGCTCCTCCTTACCTTCCAGTAACCAAATAATGCTGGCTAGCATTTAAAGAGTTAATGTTGTAGCTCTTACTACACCTGGAAATAGTGTAGACTCTTTTGTGTCACTGACAGGGCATTGCTAATAAACAGAGCTTTTCAAAAAATGTCAGTTTGTAGTGGGATTTTTTAAAATTCAAAATGAATTTTAATTTTTTTTTATTTTTCTATTAAAAATAATGTTCAGGTTTTGGGACAATTTTTAAAAACAAATATTTTTTACTGAATTAGGGTCGGCATTCTTATGTTGATCAACTGGAAAATTTTGATCAAAATTAAAATTTTCCACAAAAATTTTGCTGAAAATTTTGTTTTATGTCAAAACCAGTATTTCAATGAAAAAAAAATTCTACCAGCTCTACTAATAAAACACTTGTGACTGTTGCAATCACATATGCTTCTCTGGACTGCTTCCTCCTCCTCGCATCACAAAAAGACATAAAAAGTAAACTAAGATTAAATTGATACAAAACCTAAATACGCATTTGCAGTTGGATACATCATCCCTGTTCACTTCCTGTCCCAAAATAGGATGCTGTGTATTAAAACAGTCCCTGTACTTCCATAAGACTGAAGGATAATTTGGACATCTAACCTCCCCACATACATACACATGCATATACTCTCCATATCACACATAAAATTTAAGTGGTTCTTTATGTGGGGAATCCTAAACTTTAAGAAGCACAGAGAAGAGACTCAAATGAGAATAGTGCAGTCATACGAGGATTCACCAATTTTGAAAAGTAATTTTGCTATTCATCAAATTGATAAGTAAAATCTACAAGATGGTAATTAGGCCCGTATAGTTCTAAATGCTGGGCACTGAGGAAGACTAGAGCAGATCTTTAGTATAGCGGAGATGAAAATATTATGATGGATGGTTGAAGTCACGAGGATAAACCATTTTCAGAACAAATGAATTAAGGAAGTTTGAAGGTGGTACCAATTATAGAAAATCTGAGGGAATCCAGGCTTATGTGGTCCGGGTGTGTGAAAAGATTATCAGAAAAATATATAGGAAACTGCGTGTTAAATTTAGAAGTGGAAGGTAAGAGAAGGGTTGGAAGACACAAAACTAATGAATGCATGTCATACAAAAGGATTTGATTAGCTGAGGAGTTTCTGAGGAACGGCTTCAAGACAGACCGGAAAAGAGAAGGACTAGAAAAGACAACCCCATATAGATGGGAACCAAGGCTAGAAGAAGAAGATAAAAGGATTCATCAGATTACAGGAACCTATATTTTGAAAAAAAAATATGTCCGACAGATACATTAGATTGTTGTTTTGTCTGTTTGGTGACCCCTGCTTCTATATCCGCTAATAAAGGGGTAATGCACGTGTACATTACAGACTCTTTAGACTTGTCGTTGTGGACTACATCATTATATTTTATTTATCTAAGTACTTATACGGCCGTCATCACCAAAGCATCTGTGACTGTCAGTCATTAATGGATTTATTTCCTTCCAACAACCCTGTGAAGAGTTATCCTTCTTGTACAGAGGAGGAAATGAGGCACTGGGTAGCTAGATTAAGAAAATTGTCCAAGGTCACACAAGAAGCCTGTGGCTGAACTAAGACCTGAGCTTAAGTCTCCTGAGTCCCAATCCAGCGTTTTATATCCACTAGGCCATCTGTCTTAATTGGCTGGTGTAATGATCCAGTGCAATACAAGCAATATCACCCTTTCCACCACAAATTGCAAGCATTTTTTTCTGTTTTTATTACACATACACCAAAGTCTGGAATTGTTCAAATAACCTGCAGCTAGTCAGACACATCTTAAGAAAAAAATAGTGTTTAAAATTCATCACATTTTGTTCCCTTCTGGAAGAACTTCAGAGTTGAACTATCGAGGTTCCTATGTTGAAAAAGTAAATGCACTCCACAAAGTATTTTAAAAAAAAGAAAAGGGGGAAAGAAGAAAAAAAATCTCTTTTGCATACACTGGGTGGAAAGCAGGTGAAAAGGAGGAATGTTAAAACATGGGAACAGCACCAAAATATTAAAAACACGAGAAAAGCACAAACACAGTGCACTTGCTGTTAAGGAATACTGGGTACATGATTCTTGCAGCTTTCCCAAGTTATCCCCATAAAAGATGAGATGGAATATTGGGTTTTCTTTGTCATTACAGAGGGCAAGCCTATAAACTTTCAGAACATAACAGGTGAACTACAGTGCCATATCAAACTATTGCGAAAATACATTTTAAAAATTGTTCAAGATCAATTAAGTAATATTTGTATAAAAACAATTGAAGAGAACAATTTTTCCCATTTCCCTGCTCTGTTTAATGCGATTGTGCTGTCAAAAACAGTTAGGGGGAAGTATGGAGAGGCAGATTCTTGACCTGACCATGCTGCTGACTCTTCATGCCACCATGGCAATGAAAAGAGGCTGTGAAATTAGCTCCAGTTATTGCTTGCTGTGGAGTAGCCCCCAGGGCTGTTGCATCTGGGCGTAATATAGAACAGCTCTAAGGTGGCTTTAAGATCAGAATTCAGCAAAACACTTAAACATTTGCCTGATTTTAAGCACATAAATAGTCCCACGGACATCAATGTCACCTTGGCCCACCACCATCTCCTCAGCTGCGCCCACAGAGTTCTGCTGAAGATCCGGGCTTGAATCTTGTGCTCACGGCTAGAAGCCCAATCTGCCATTGTGTGTGTATTGTGTGTACTCCCACTGAAGTCAATGGGACTTTTGAGGGTAGATTGATGATGCAATTGGGCTTTTATCAAGTAGTAAAAAGTGACAATTAATATTGTGTTTTAAAATACAGACAGTGTTATCTATTGTTGTTAACTCTATGCTTTCTGTACATCTTCCGTTATGGAGTTAGAATCTTAAATAAGTTTTAATTATTACTATTTTGAGCTTTATAGCATCTATAGCATCACAAACATTACCTCATTAATCCAGACAACTCCTACTTTAGATACATAATGATTATTATTCCCATTTTCTAGGCCAAGAAATTGAGACACAGAGAGGTTAACCAAATGATTTGCTCCAGACCACACAGCGATTCAGCAGTTCCCAACTCCCAGCACAGTGCTCATACCTCTAGATGACATAAGTTAGCTTGATCTCACACCACCTCTGACACTTTTCAGATAAGATCCTCAGCTAGTGTAAGTCAATGTTGTTCCATTGAAGCTCATGGAGTAATGCCAATTTATGTACTTCTGTTGTCTCACTGAACTCACAAAAGCGTTTGCAAGATTGGAACCCAAGCTCTCTTTGAGGCATAAGTAGATATGCAATTTTCACTAGCCTATAGTTCCCCAAATGGTGAATTTGCATTATACCTTAAAAAAAAAAAAAAAAACACCCAGCCTTCTGGCTCATTCTAAAAGCATGGTTATTTTCAGAACACAAAAAATTTGAGAACATTTGAAAGGATTCCAAAATAGGGTTTAGAATGGATTAGGTGCTGAAGCCTGAACTGTAGGCCAGAATATGGTTCCATCATTTTACCCTCCAATTTTACAAAGAATTCCAATTGACTTGGCATTAAAGACATTCCCACTGATTAAATGAACACAGAATATGCAATCAGGATCCATACTTAGAATAAAAGCTCTGCCGTGTTGTTGAGACAGGACAAATTCCCCAGAATATTTTTTTCATATGTAACATTTGTTTTTATATTTTCCTCTTATTTTAATGGCTTTTGACCTGAGCTGATGTTACATGTAACTGGAAAAGAATTTTATAAGTGAGTTTCATTCTCTTATTTCTTCAAATTCTTATAGGGGTTTTAAGTCCAAGTTCCAACTACTTTTGGCAACAGGTCAAAACAAAACCATTGCAATGGTTTCCTGGACCGACGATATTTAGTGAGATGTTTCAGATGGCAAAGCTATTTCTTGCTGTTGGTGAGTCAGACAGGAGGAAAAATGTTATGAAATTATGAATGTTAGAAGAGAAGCATGAAAAGCATGTTTGTTTTGCCTGGAAGCTGAGAATATAAATATTTTGTATGAATTTAAAAAGTTGCCAAACTCAAATTTTAAAAAAAGTTAATGAAACCTTGTAAAACTGTCACATACTTTTTCTATATTTTGTCTGCATTTTGCCAAGTTATCTCTGAGCAAACACATGCTTCCCCACATACTGACTGAGACATTCAAGTAACAGTAGCTCAAAGCCAGTGCTTTTGAGATCACAGTTGTTTCTGTGATAAGGATTGATGATGCAGCTGCAAAACTCAACATTGAAAACGCAAAGCAAAGCTGGGGTAGAGACTAGGCAGGCTGGTTATGTATATGGGAGATACTTAAAAGGGATGGATGAAGCAAATCAAAGAAAGTAAGAACCAGCCCAAATCTGACTCCTGAACTGAATTTCCAAACAAACTCCCTTGCACCTTTTTCAGGTTTGAGAAACATGGGTCATTTCCCGTGAACAGCAGCAAAATGCCATGCAGTAGTCCCAGCAGTCCTGTAGACCACAGCTGGCCTGGTGGCAGTCTTTAAATCTCTTCGGTAAAATCCTGCTGCCATCGCGGTGCATGGCATCATGATTTCCCCCTTTCTCCCTCCCCCCAAATCTCCTTGCTTCTCTTGTGTCAGCACTAACTCGATAGGGTCTCAGATTCTTCAGAGTCCCAAAATTGGAGATAACACAGCATATAATTAAATATCTGAACCTACCCAAATATTATCAGTGGTAAAGGAACTGCCCTGTGGGCAAAGAGAAAACATGGGAAACAGGAAGGTGCTGAGAATCAGGAAGAAAAGACTGCGTGTGCAAGATGGATGGGAAACAACAAAGAATGGACTAAAAGCTAATTGTAGCGTGGGGAGGAAAGAATATATGGACTTTCCAAATGTTCAAATTACTTAGGCTAAGTGTCTATGCTTTGGGGCCTGTCTGCTCTAAATCTTTTGATATTTGCCAGTCACGAATATGTGCAGTAATAATATTAATACTTAGCTCTTTATAGCACTTTTCATCTGTAGATGATAAAGCAATTGAGGCTAGAACTGGGCAAACACTGCAACAAAAAGTAATATTAATACATAGAAAACCAGTTATTTTGATTCAAAGGTATGCGTGATCCAGTTTTATTTGCACTTTTTATTTTGTTTACATGTACACAGTTTGTTCATGTGCAACATGTGCGTACACATATAACAGTTATGATCATCCAGTCAGGAAACAAAAGCAATATCCTAGGATGTTAGTGACCGGTCACGCAGCTCGAATAAAGCTAGCACATAGTGAATACAGAACAAATAAAATAAAGATTTCATGAACAATTCAAAGGCTGAAATTTGATCACACAAACTGCTCTGCAAACAATGGAAAAACATATCATTAAAAGTCATTCTAGCTTATTCTAGTACTGGTAATTTCACAGGTTCAGTCTCTACATGTGAGCCAATATATTAGCCTTTTCGACTCAAAAGATGGGGTTCAAATTCCAGTTTATGTTATAAGCATAAAATAATTAGATAATCTCATTCCAAACGCACACAACTTGGCAGCATCTGATCAAAGAGGCCCTCAGATGATGCAGGGCAGCACTAAAATGCCCTGCCCAAAATGGATGGAAAAAGACATTTTGCAGAATGTCTACCTACACTGTAGCTGGCTCAGGAAAGCTTTCTAAGTCACTCACTTTTATGCATACTAAAAAAATTTCACAATCTTTAAATCAACTTCATTTATCACACTTTTTAACACCTATTTTATTATTGATCCATTTAGTGAGAGAGGTGGTTTTATTCCCTCCCCCTCTTCCCCATCGCCGCTGCAATTCCTATAAAAGAAACCTGCAGTAATTAAGAGTTAACCACTTTGTCCTTTTGGTCCATTTGCCATAACAGGTCTGACTCCTGAAATGAGTGCTAAGCAAGAGCCATGGTATGGATGTGGAAAGTTGACTCATCACCCATGCATGAGTTTGGCTAACTGACTGAATAATATGGTTTCTCGGTTACTCTCGATAAGAGCACAAGGGCCATTGCTACAGAGATGGGCTTAGAAACAGAATCTTCTCTGCTCTGGATTTTACTCAGCACACCTGCCAGCTGCACTATACATGGACAGTGTTTTAATATATTTCAGAGTGAGAGCTGGGGAAAAAAATAAAATTAAAAAAAAGAGTGAGACAAGCTTTACCCTCATCTCTGCAGCTTTGTGACAAAATTACTTCCTGAGAGCATGAAGCAGAACAGGGCCTTTTTTTGTTGTTGTTGTAGGTCTGTGTTTTCTTAACTAAACTTCAAAAGGCTGATGAGAAGGTGCTAGAGTGAACTTTAGCTTTGAAAATGTACTTTACCTTATCTTCCCTCAACAGCCATATCCTTCAGAAAAATGAGGTCTCTCTCTCTCGCCTCAACACCGACAAGTGAGCTGCCTTAATTCATTTTCCACATGATTACATGTTTTCCACTCCAAAAAGAAATTAAATGTTTAAAAATGAATAATAATCAAAGCAAACAAACCCAGAGTTGACACACCCTCTCTTTTCTCCTTCAGTCCCACTAATTTGTGTGATGGTGTCTTGCATTGGCACCTCTATATAGTCTTTTTATGGAGTGGTCTCCAGTGTTACCAGCAGAAGCAGATTTGACAATAACAGGGCTGTGAGTTTGGAAAGTTGCTATGCAATTGGCATACCAGTAAATGCCATGATAGTAACTTCTGTAAAACAATGTGGATGTGCCATGTTTTCTCAGTCTCTCTCTCTCAAGCTTGTTTTTGGAGCAGCATGGCATGGGCGGATGAACTAGGTGTGGTCCAATATGTTAATCCATTTAAAATCCATAAACATCATCTACCATATGTATGCTAAATGCTGCATTCTAATGGGATTATCACTTCCCATTCCTTTTCTTTTCTGGTTGATCAGAGGGGTAGGGGGACAAGAAAACTGCGCTCTTATTAGTCCATGGATGGAGAAATAAAGCAGAGGCTATGTCTTCACTGCAAAAATAAGATGTGTTTTAACATCAAAATAGCGATCTCAGTTAGAAACCTAATGGAATCAAGATACAGGTATCTTTCTCCTAGCGAATCAAGTCCAATGCTCTCCCACCCTCTCACCCTCTGAGTCCTGGCCTGGCAGCTCACAGGAAAGATTGAAGAGGATCTATTTTTGCTACAGTTGCAGCATGCTAGAAGTGAAGGCCCCTCACAAACTTTTGCAATCCGCCCCGCAACAGCAGGTAGTAAAGATAGGCCTTGTCACTACTTGTGGGATACAGAGGGATGATCTTTTTCCAGGCACTATCTGAGCTCACCTGGTGTCAGGGTTCCTTCCCCTCTCTGAACTCTAGGGTACAGATGTGGGGACCTGCATGAAAACCTCCTAAGCTTACTTTTACCAGCTTAGGTTAAAACTTCCCCAAGGTACAAATTAATTTTATCTTTTGTCCTTGGAATAACCACTGCCACCACCAAACTCTAACTGGGTTTACTGGGAAACGTAGTTTGGACACGTCTTTCCCTCCAAAATCCTCCCAACCCTTGCACCCCACTTCCTGGGAAAGGTTGGTAAAAATCCTCACCAGTTTGCATAGGTGACCACAGACCCAAACCCCTGGATCTGAGAACAATGAAAAAGCATTCAGTTTTCTTACAAGAAGACTTTTAATAGAAATAGAAGTAAATAGGAGTAAAGGAATCACCCCTGTAAAATCAGGATGGTAGGTACCTTACAGGGTAATTAGATTCAAAACATAGAGAATCCCTCTAGGCAAAACCTTAAGTTACAAAAAAGACACACAGACATAAATAGTCATTCTATTCAGCACAATTCTTTTCTCAGCCATTTAAAGAAATCATAATCTAACGCATACCTAGCTAGATTACTTACTAAAGTTCTAAGACTCCATTCCTGGTCTATCCCCAGCAAAAGCAGCATATAGACAGACACACAGACCCTTTGTTTCTCTCCCTCCTCCCAGCTTTTGAAAGTATCTTGTCTCCTCATTGGTCATTTTGGTCAGGTGCCAGCGAGGTTACCTTTAGCTTCTTAACCCTTTACAGGTGAGAGGATTTTTCCTCTGGCCAGGAGGGATTTTAAAGGGGTTTACCCTTCCCTTTAGATTTATGACACCTGGTATAGTGAAATTCTGCTTACAGCAAGGCTTTCCTATGAAACTGATGCTGCCACATTGCCTCCCATCTAATGGCGAGCAGGAATAGGCCACACAGCCAACCTTAGAGACTCAGAGCTAGAGGGGAGAAGTTAGCCACCTTTCCTGGGTGTTCTGTCTCCCAGAAGGATAGAATTAAAAGTAGATGGGGAAATAAGATGCCCTCTCTCACCCCAAACATATATTACACCACCCCTTAGCATAGATGTGGGGAAATGGGATCTTTTTTTTTGAGGGGGTGGGGGGTATCAGTGCTATAAAGAAAGGAGTAGAGTTGGTTGAAAAATGCCTGTCAAATTTTCTTTTGACAAAAAATGAGGGAAGTTTTCATTTTGTTCAAAATTTTCTTTTTCTGTTTTTTTCAACAAAACATTTCTGTGAAAGAATGTTTGGTTTTGGTTTCAAAAACTAAAATTCTGTGAAAAAATATGAAAAAAAGGACTTTTAAGACTTTCATTTTTTTCTTATCACATGTGCTATTTTCTGATCAGCATTTATGCTGGTCTCCGAAGAGTGACAGTATTTAAACAGAACCTGAGAATCTTTTGAGGTCTGCCATGTCTAACTTTTATCTGTTGTGTATGGAGGATGGGTGTGCGATGCAGGAGTGCTCTCCCTTTTCCCTAACAAAATAACCTTGCAGAAAAATAGCCCCCAAGAAAACACCTGGAACTATCGCCACTCAGGATAAGTCCACAAGTATAAATCTGAGCTTTAGCCAGTTACATACTTTAGTTAGATTATAAACTCCTTGGGTTATGGACTGTCTTTTTGTTATGTGTTTATATAATGCCTAGTACAATGGAGTCCTGGTCTTTGATTAGGGTCCTTAGGCACTACCATAATACAAATAGTACACTAGCATAATCATAATACACTTGCAGTGGTATATAATCATTGATGGGCAAAATGGTGGTGTGGATGCTGGGTAATTCCCACTAACATAAGGAAAGTTATATTAGTGTGTCTTTTCTGTAGAGACAAGTCTTCATTCTCCATTATGAATAGCAAATTAAAAGATTCCTTCAATACTAACTCCATTGACTTCAACTTGCATTGGATCAGGCCCTTATTGAATACACAAAGGCACATAGTTTAATGTCTAATATCTTCTATCAGTAACTCTGCTCCTAAATACCATATTACATCCATTACATTAAAAGAAAGTTAAAGGTGCAAAGGTAAGCATTCAGAAAGGTAGGAAGAAACCTTAATTCAATCTCCTTGCATGTACGCATTATGATCAGTCTTTAATGACATGATCACAGACTATTTTTTCCCACATGACCCCTGCCTCATTCTGAGCTGAGATGGATGATACTCGGAATGATTCAAGGTTATATAGTTAATGAAGCTGTTGTTTTTAGGAGCCCTGCCTCATTTGCTGGAGCAATTGGAAGGTATGTGGTGAATGAAGCAGGGGACTGCAGGATGAAAAAGAATGGTCTTGTGATTAAAATAGTTTTATGTGGACTCTCTTGTATCTGTGCCTCTGCCATAAAGCCTATGATGCTGGGCAAGTCACTTAAACCCAAGTGTTCAGTTAGCCACTATTTGTGTGTTCCTCATTTTTTGGGTGCCTAATGTGAGACATCAAGGCCAGATTTGTAGCAGTGCTGAGTGCTCACAGCTACAACTGAAGTTGACTGTGGGTTGTGCTTCGAACATATAAAGTTCTGTAAACATGCTAAGTATTCTGAAAAAAAATCAGACTCTATTCTTTATAGATTCTAATATCACCCTCATCACTGTAGTGTCTGAGTACTAGAGCAGTAAGAGATGTGATTAACATTTGTCACATATGCTTTGGTCTCTCTCTCATCCTCTCCGAAGATGCAGAATTGTGTTTGCAATGAAATGTTTTGTTTTGGTAGGGTTTTGTATTTAAATGTACATGTCATTATGAAATTATGCCAAAGAAGGCAAGATCCAAAAAGTGTGCCTTGTACTTGGAGTGGAAGGTGGTGAGGTTAGTTAGTTAGAGGTCATTAGTTCCCAAGGTAATCTGTTTCACAGGCAGGACGGGCGCCTGAGAAAATTCTGTCTCCTGAACCCTGTATTATAATGTATTTGAACCATGCAGGTTTTTGTTAATGTAATGGTATTATAGAGTAACAACCTTATTCTGTTTCTGTCACATCAATGCGAGCTTTTTACTCTGACCTAACCTTCTCATTTCCCATGCATTCCTATCAAATATTCACTAATTCAGGAAATCAGGATAAAAAAGTGTGGGTGACTTAACAGGGAGATTTCTAAAACAACCAATGGGTTTTACGCATTGACTTTCAATGGGAGTTGGGCACCTAACTGCCCTTTGTTCCTTTGAAAATCTCAACCTAAAATGCTTAGCATTTTCCATTGAAGTAAATCCCCATAGCAAAGTCCCATAGATAGAGGCATTTGAGCTAACTGGAAATCCCCTACCAGCTTTCCAGCTAGCTCACCCACCCACCCACCTACCTGCCTTCAGGGTCTTCAGCAGCCTAGGCTCCCAGGCTCCAGTCTCCTTGGAAGCTCACCCAATGGGCTGGCATGGATCTGGGAACCTGGAAGTCCTGGGAGCTCCCAGGGTCCATGGGAGCCTTGCAACCTGGGGAACATATTTTGTTTCAGAAACACTGAAACAGTTCCACTGGGGGAACATGTTGGTGTTTCCAAAATTACACATTATAGAAGGTTTGGGGATTCTGTCAGAATTCAAGAAGCATTTTTTCCCTCAAAGCCTCAGATTTTTTTGTGGCAGTGAAATTTACTTTCCCAACCAGCTCTGACAGGTATGCTTGTTAACTAGCCAATCCAGTCACTCCTTTTCAGTCCATATAGTTTTAAATACAGTGTGCAGGCTGACACTGATCTGTAGGATTCCTTCTGCATCAGCAACTAAGTTCACCAGAGGGAGACCATCTCCTTCTTCACCTCCTTTGTTCTGATCAGATAGAGGTGAGAGTCACCTACATTCTTTCACCATTAAAACCTCCCACCAAAAATGGGATGGTCCTGGAGGGCATTTAGATTTGAGAAATAAAGAGAAATAAAGATTTAGATCATGACTGGATGATTCTGTTACAATGTTATACTACCTTAGAGCTGGTAAAAATGAAACCATGTTGTTGTGTAAAGCATAGTGCTAGCGTAACTCCATGACATTGGTCTGGTTTCGGCGCTAGTCTGTATAGTTTGATTCACTAGTCGTTTCAGAAAAAAAGTTTATATAACCCATCCAGTTGGCAGTCTCAAGTGCCAGGGTTGCTGCTTTAGTGTGGTGTTGATGCTCGGTTGAGCTTTACAGCTTCAAGCTTTTCGCTACAACCCTGAAACTAGCTTTGACACAGCATTGAAGCATAAGCCTTGATGTTTTGCGACTGCTGATCAGCTGCAGAAATTTTTTTTTGAAGTTTATCAGCACAGAAAGTGTTCGCTCTGTGTTATATCAGTGGGTGACTTTCCTTTCTTTCAGATTTCTTTTTTGGTATTAAACCAATCTAACCTTTACAATTAATTTTCAAGAGTAACTATATATTTAATGGGAGGTTGAGCAGCACTGGCAGGTCAAGAGATATTATAGAGGGTGAAGGGAGGAGGCCAATATGGAAAAGGTCAGAAAACCTGGACCTGTCTAGTGTTACTTGCAAGCACTACACGGTGAAGCGTTCATTCCATACATGTTGGTGATCCCCATATACTCTTTGCAACTCACAGCTTAGTCCATGGCCCTCTCATAACTGGGGCAAAAGGAGGTACAACAAAGCCAGGAGGCCCTGAAAATCATAAGACCAGCTCTACTTCATTAATTTGGATGTGGTCCAATTCAAAATTAACAACTCTATCCCTTCTCTCTCTACGCTATCACTCTTTAAGTTCTCTCTTCTCTCCATTTCCCTGCCTTTTTAAACTGTAACTGTGACAGATAGGGCAATTTCCTGCAATATCTTGGGGAGCCCATGTTGTATTAAGTGTATGAATGGTTAATGTGGGCCAGGGACTGAATGCACTGCACAGGGGGAGTGTTACCACAGCTCTTCCAGGAAGTGAAAACTGTAAGGAGTGATTAAGGCAAATCACCCAGTTTATAGCACCTCCAGAGAGGTACCACTTCCTGGGGAGGCTCAAATACTCTGGTTCAAACAGGATTCTCCAGAGAACAACAGACAAAGACAGGACTTTTGGATAACTAGCCCAAGTTTAAACTACATCGGACCTTCATTTTTGCCCCTGATCTAAAGATTGATATGAACTTGTAATCAAAGGGAAAACCCAGTTGTGAGGTTTGAAGGACTGACACTTACTAGAGCCTTATGTTGGACTTAGGGATGACCTCTGATAAGCTTTTTAGCATGTAGGTTCTTTTATTGTTTTATATGCTTTCTCAGTAATGCTTTCACCTTAAGAACAAAGCTGCTTGCTTAGAAAGACCTGTGTGGTAACTTGTAACTGCTGGCAATAAACTGGTCTTAGCCCTCGGAGAAAAAATGAAGCATAGACACTGGCCTTTTCAGGCAGACTGGCTTGCTTGAAATACCACAGTGTAGGCAGGGAGCTGTGCAGTCTTAAAAACCCTGTTCAGAAGGGAGTGACACTTGGTTCTCCATGCAGAAGAGATGATGGCTGGGAGCTGGAAAGCTTGAAGTAAATGCCCTCCAGGGACCATGAAGGGGGAAATACAGGTGCAGCTACTCTGAAACTGTGATAGTAAACTTTTCTGTTTCTAAGCTTCCCCCCTTTGCCATCACCTCTCTAGTTTCCTTTGCCCAATTCTATTCTCCAGTAAGTCATAACTCACTTGAGGAACCCCCTGACTTCACTCACGACCTTCTGATCAGCTGACTGGAGTCTCAGATTCCACCTTTCCACTCTCAAGCTATTCTCTCTGTTTGCTGAATATTCTGCTGCACCCCAATGGCTCATTTCTATAAAGTAGCGATGACTGCTGCTAGAATCCCTTCACAAAGGAGTGGCTTTAGCTTTTGATACAGAGATGGAAGTTGCATGGGGAAACCTAAAACATCTTAATAGGCACTGTAATGAATCCTCCTCCCTATCATCAGAGTATCATTATTGTAACTTTTAGATGCTAACTAAAGGGAATTCTCTAGATAGCCATACATTCTTCTTCTTAGCGTATGCACAACATGCCTCAGGCAGCACGTGACCAGGATTAATCACTGAATTGGGTCCGCTGGTTGGCTCATTAGCTCTCCTGGGCTGACAGGGAATGTGATGTAAATGCTAATCCATGCTCCCCAGACACACATTGTAGGGATATCAAGGATGCCTCTCTCATAGGCAATTGACTACTATGGGAATGTTAGTCTTCTCCAGTTTGTCACTCGGCCTATTCCAGTTGTGTTGTCATTCCTAATCACATGCACTATTTTAAATGTAATCAAACTTATTAATCAAGCTCTGGATGAGGAGAAGCCTGAAGTCACACTAGCAATTATGAGATTTCACTGAAACAGGTGTAAAGCCTCATCGTTTATGAAAGCTAAAACCTCTATGCCTTGTCCTGAAATATGAAATAAAAATTTCATATTTTTAGCTTTAAGCAAGCAGCCATCACATTTATCATGTGAATAATTATGCTGCGTCCCATACTCCGCTTCAATCCAGATTAGTGCTACAGGTTACAGGCAATAGCTTGCTTCAGGTAGCAGTCGTCAGACTTTTATTTATGTATTTATTCATTCATTTATTCTACTAGAGGAGCTTTCAGGGGTCTGAAATTCCAAAAAGGGAAAAGAAAAAATGACAATTATCTGCAGAGCCTTCAGCTACCACGAAGCTGTCTGACTGCGTCAAATCTAACAAGACCTGACAACTCCAGGGTTAAGGCCCTAAAGTCCCCTCAGAGCCCTGTGTATCAAAAGGTACAAATATTAGCCTGACTCAAAGCGGGAGAGAGGAAAGAAAAAGAAGTTCAGGTCTTTGGAAAGTAAGGTGGTGACACATTGTCTGGAGATCACAGGTGTTCAAAGTTCTTCCACTGAACTGCTAACCAAATAAATAAATAAAACTCCAAACACAAGCTGCTATTGTAGAAGCCTGATTCATTTAAAAACAAAAAATATATATTTTTATGTCTAGCGTTGAGATGTCTGTGACAAAAGGCACTTGCCAGTTGTAAATGTCAGAAAGAAAGTTCCCAGTGTTAGGAATGCAGTCTTAAGAATGTATGTTTGTCTTTGTCATTATTTAGGGGCACTTAATGAAAGGGACACCGTCAAGGCTGGTAGGCCTAAAATTAGATGCACGAGCTTGCTTATGGTTTGCAGGCAGCTGCGTGCATGTCATGTCATGCCATCTCTCTCTGCTCTCTCCCTGCCCATTATTGTGACCAAGTGGGCAGATTAAAATATACCAGACGCCTGGTATATTTCATTCTGCCTGCCTGATCACTAGCACAGAGCCAGAAGAGACAGACTGCACTGAGGAATGATGGTGACATGTTTCTAACTGTGCCCCCACTGCTGAAACAACCCCAGATGACCCTTATTTCACACTGGTGAGTCACCCAGAAGGGAAGCTGCTAGCGTAATAAAGTTGCTGCATTCATTTTCATTGTAACTATCCCAGGAATTATATAAAGCGAGAGAGAGAGAGAACCCATCTCACCTACAGTTTGGGTGATCATCCCAAATATTCTGAAAGTGCTGTCTGCAGGACTATTTTCCTCTCTCCATAATAATTGTGGCAAAACATCAGGCCATGGTGATTTACGTTAATACCATTATTGTCTGGCAAATTAGATTGTCCTACAGGACAAATTTCAGAGGTGGAGACCAACCCTATGTCTGGTAGGTATCATCTGACACCTCCCAACTTTGAAGTGTTCCTTGGGGGGGTTGGGGGGCCCACGGGGAAGAGGTATTTATTACATTAAAATATGGTACAGTAGGATTGCTTGAAAGTAGATGTAAGGCAATGAATGAGTTATTAAGGAATTTATTGCAATACTTCTGCATGCCTCCAGGATGAACAAACCTAGCATCATCACTGCCTTAATAAATCCCCTTTCTTGGTCCTCATCCCCCACAATGAAATAATGTGGCACCATATTCCTTCTAGAATCTTGGGGTACCCAGCAGTTCAATTTTCTGATATTTGTATAGACCTCTTGGGGTTTGGTCCATGAGGATCTGTATCCCTCTCTTCCTGTTTCACCTTGAGTTTCAGGCCCACCAAAACCCCAAGTGAAGTTCATCTGAAACCATTCAATTTTACCTGGTTTTGTGATAAAACATAAATCCACAAAGTTTTATTCAAAGTAGGCTCAGCTGTGCTACTTTTTCTGATCTCTTTTGACAAATTTGGGGTGAGTTTAAGTGTGTTGTAGAATGTGAAACCAAGCAAGTTTTTGGGAAGTTTTGATTTACTTATACCAGCACGCCAGGGAAATATGGAAACTTAGTTGCCAACATTGAAACTCCACAAGTAAATTATCCAAATTTCACTTACAATGGTAAATTGAATCACTTTTACAGCAGCTGTTTTTTTGGACTCCTGAAATTCCTTCAGGGAATCTTGGAAAGGTAACTATGAGATTAACACAGTTAAATGATATTTAAAAGTTTCTCAGAAACTTTTATTGAGAGACAAATTCTGCCGGCCTTACACTGAATTGTGCTTTACTCATCAAGAAGTACCACTGATTTCATTGGGGCTACTCAATAAGATCCTACTATATGTAAGCAATGGTGACAATATCTGGCCCTAAGTTGTCTGGGAAATTACGATGGGGAGCTCTTCAACACAGTCGTTTGATTGTGTTCATAAACTCTGTCTGGGTATTATCAACCTTTATCTTTTATCAGGAATTGGTTTTCAGTGTTTCATTTTATATGCTGTATTTATATTTACACAGATACTGCAAAATCCAACTGACAACTAGAAACAAAAGTGTCACAATTCTTGCCCACTACATGTATCATCTATTAATAATTTTCTATCATAGGACATTCTAATCCCAAAATATGCCTTTTCAGTAGACAAGAAATCTTAAACAACTTTAATAGCATTTGAACCAGTGAGACTGCAATATGCAAATGAATTAAAGTCCATTGTATTCAAACTGCGTTTGCATAGCAATGAATTTTACCAATTGAGCTCTCAGCTAGCCAGTTATGTTCACAGCCACAAATGTTCGAGACACAATTAGTTGCACATGCTAAAGTGGGTGCACAAAACTCTCTTGAAAATGGTTAAATGTGTTTTTTAAATGACAGGCAAATATTCGCTATTAGAATAGCAAATCTAGTAAATATTTTTTTTAACCAAAAACTAGAGCTAAGGGGAATTGTATATGTAACATTAACTATTTTTGAAAGTTTACCTTTTATTAGAACTGTGATTACTCATTAACTATATAGATCATATATCCATAAATTACAACCCAGGAAAATTGTGATTACAGCTATGTACATATTTCATATAATGATACAATCAGAGAGGTTTAATCTCATTCTGTTTTTTCCTGCATCAACTTTGAATTTCCCAAATTTTGATATCTTGGCTGACTGTGGTAAAAAAAAGAAGCTGATGTTGATTTTATTTCTTTCCATGACTGTTTTATCAGGCTACTAGATATTCTCTAGCAATTTCCTTTCCACTTTGCATAATTCCAGGCATAGTAAATTTATACTTTAGCAGGTTTATTCCTTTGCCAGATAATCCTGTCTTTTAAATTGACTTGCTATTGGAGCCTATAAAAACCTGTAATATCCACTGGTGCTGCTGGATTAGATGTTGACAGCAACATCCAAGGTATGCAAAAAAGGGGAGGACATTTTTCAGACAAATTGCTTTAGCTCTACCTTGGAAATTCACAGTGTAACGAGAGAAAAATAAAACAAACATGCATGTGTTTTTCATGCCTCAGTTGTGTTACCCCAGGAGTTTCACTGGAATTTGTATAAACAGGGAAGATTTTGTAAATGAAATTGATTTTGTTTGTTTCTTTTTGGAAGACTAGAGCCTCGAGGAGAGGAGCAGGTAGTGTTGGGGGAGCTGATGACATATGCTAAATGCCAGTGGTTTACTCGGCAGTCAAACCAGTCCTGAAACCTTTCTGGTCTGAGGAAGCATCAGTTACCTGCACCCTGTGCAGTGGAATGCCTCATTTATGACAACAGCATTCTGCGCTTCCCTCTGTCTATAATGTATGTAGGACCAAAATTAATAAAAATAGGATTTTAGTGGCTGTTGCCAAATCTGCAGTCCTTAGCGATCCCGTGTCCTTGAGTAAAGATATGATATGATGGTAATTAGAACAGCAATGTAGTAATTACATTCACTCTTACTAAAAGATGGTTGAATGGGCCGAAGTGAACTAAAGAGTATTAACACAGAAGGAAGAGATGCAGAGATCCATTCATCTCTCTGTCAGGTAAATGCTCCACATAAAGTTATTTTTATGTAATTTGGATGTGTCCTCATGAGTGCATTAGTGCTTCTCAGCATTTCATGATGGGATTTTATAGATGGATCTTAATGACAAAGCACTGGATGCATGCTTTAATGTAGGATTTTCCAAATGAGGCTTTCTAAGGTAATACATTTCTCTTTGCTTTGATAATACTAAAGGATCCATTATATTTTCCTTCAGGGACACGCTTAAAGAAAGTTAATTACTCTCAGACATAGGGTAAAAGAGCAAAGCTTAAAGTGTGTGCAGCTCACATGTCCTGCATCCTGATAACATTGTACAGTAGTGCTGAAGGCAGTTGAGTTTCCTCAAGAATAATGCTGTCCAGCTTACTGTCTCTGTCCTCAGTCCTCTCTTCCAGCTTGTACAGGGACACCACCTGTGACTTTGAGTTGGCCTTAATTACCCTGTACATAAAAGGTAGACTTGAAATATTGTCATGAATATTTGCCTGCCCAGGTTCAAAGTCTACCTATCCATCTTTACCATCACAGTGATGACAACGAGGGAAAGTAATGATATCTACAATCATTACACTCAGGATGCAGGGACAAGTCACATTTTACAAGGCTGCAATAAGAATTAATGTATCTAGTCACACACACATTACAGGAACCCCCTAGTCAGGATGCCTCACACTTCCCATTATAAAAAAAGGCTCCAACTATTTTTTGAAGAGCTGCATCATTTGCAGCAGGGATTTGAAATTTGGCAGTGATTAGGGAGGTTCCCTTTGCTGTTCCCCTGAGGTTGGAGCCCTATGCACAACTGCTTCATGCAAAACACAACCCTGATGCATTCACTGAGCCCTTTGTACCGAATGAAGCAGGGGCCTTGTGGAAAAAAAAAAAAAAAAGAGTACGGGACCCTGTAATTAAACTGTATCTTAATAGAGATCCACAAGGGGGATGAATTAAGATTACATGGGAAGCCTTTCTTCTCACATTTCTTCACTTTTGAGTGTTTGACCTTGCAACTTTTATTACATTGTTTGAAAGTAGCTGTTTGTAAAGATATGTAGAGAGAGACAAAGGAGACCCTTGTTAATCTAATATTATAGTTGTGCAATTTCATTTACTAAATTTTTGCAGACATAGAATCAATCTTTGATCACATTTGTACCAATAGAAAAGAGTTTGGCCAAATGCCTTATTAGGTGTTAGGGCTGAGAACAGAATCATTTGGCTGTGGTTCAGCACTGGTTGAAAATAAATTGATAAAAATAATATGGCTATAGCCTCCTGTTTTACCACACAGTTTGTTCAACGTTGTGATTGGTATTTTCTGCTATGAACAAGCGTCACAAAGGTATTTAGGTGCCTAGACAGGCACCTAGTGGGATTAACAAAATTGCGACTATAGATTGTGTCAAACCACTTTGAAACTGGGGGTTGTATCTGCCACTTCATTTAACTGTAACCCTTCTGCTAGTCAAAGTTGGCAGCAACAAGGGCCGGGTTCAGTATCTAGGGGTTCCTTTTCAACAATACAACACAAAACCAGCTCAAGCTCCCACCCAGTGACCTGGGACAATTACACACCACCCCCTGGGTGCCTCTAAGAGGCAATACTTCACCTCTCGCAAACACAGAGTCTGAGTGTAGCAAAACTTTTAGTAAAAGGAGGGAAGGAACTCAGCATTAATTTGGGAAAACACTGCAACTAGGGCTCATAAACATAAACCATCCCCAAGTAAGTGGGGCAGTGTCCTTTTCCCCTCAGGTTCTTATATCCAGCAACCCAAAAGTCCATTTAACGTGCCAATCCCTTCTCTATACCCACTCACAGTTGCTTTCCTTGGCCAGTGCAGCCCCAGAGTTCAGAGGTTTATCAGCAGAGTTCACCTCCCATCCTGCTAAGGCACTTGCTCATTGCCCCAATGGCCAATTACCATATTTCTCCACAGAGCTTTGCTCTGGCCCTCTCCACCAGCCACCCTGCTGGCCACTTGCTGCACCTCTCCATGAACTGCCCTGCTGGCCACGCCTCTCCACCAGCTGCAATGATCAAGCAGCCTCCCTGCTGGCCACTCACCATGCCTCTCCACCCACCTCCCAGCAGGCCACTCACCAACATGTTTTCAGGGCCTGCCACTTAACAGCTGTCAGTGATTTCAGCTCTCAGTAATTTCAGCTGTTGGTGGGGAGGAGCCTCACTGCTGGTGCACACTGGGCAGTCTCTTGTAATAGAGACACTGTCCCAAAGCAGGTCTAATACTCAGTGATTTCAGCTCTGCAGGGTGTAACAAGACTCTTAATTGACTCTAAATTAGAGGAAGGGTCAAATGATGTTTAGGACCCTCAAACAGGGCCCACCTTCTCTCAATTCACTGTGCTCTGGAACCCATATCCCCTGCCTAGCGAGTGCCGTTCAGTTGAAGGTGAATACCTCCAGCAGGCTATGTCAGGTACAGTTCTGCTGCCCTCGGCTCACACAACAAGGATAACAACACTTTATTACTCCTGCCCCAATAACAAGTAGACTGGTGATCCAACATCAGCCTCAAGTGATCATTTGGGCAAGCAATCCCATCATGCTGAACACCTATGCAGGGTGGGTGTGTCCATGCAAACGAGATCAGCTCCTGAAGTCCTTTTCCACAGCTCACCACTAGATGTCAGGGGAGACCTCATTCAGACTCTGCTTACATCACATAGCTGTAACAAACCAGTAAGCTCCTTTATTCAACCAGGTAGCTAAATAGTGGCCTCAATGACAAACACAAGCATATGTCACTGCCCAAAACAACAGCCCATGAGTGGAGGGGTTTCAGGGGCTATTGTTCTGTGAAGGTTTGCGAGTCTCTCAGAGAAACAGAAGAAAGACCAGAGAGGCCAAGAAAGCTGCAAGGAAGCACTAGACCCAGCCTGAACAAGCACTGAGAGTGAGGTCCTGAGAAAAGCTTGGTCGAGATAATATTTAATGGTCGAGATGATACTTAGTCCTGCCATGAGTGCAGGGGACTGGACTAGATGACCTCTACGAAAACCCCAAAGAAAACATTTTGGGCTGTGAGCAGGTTGACGGGCTTGGAGCTATGAGCAAAGAAACTGTCTCCTGCTATTTTATTCCTCCCATGTTGAGGGAAACAGGACTTTTCTTTGCAAATAAACAAGATTGCATCAAAGATTTCTGACTCGGTCCTCAAATTCTCTTCCTAATAAAAACAGCCCACAGGACCCCAAACTTTGGCTAACCATTCAGGTCAGTAAAAGAGTAACAGTTCCAAGGCAGGGAATTAGGTACCTATCCTGGTTAGGCACTTTTGTAAATCTCACTAAGGACCTATCTGCATTGTTAGGGGCCTAGATACATTTGAAAATGTGGCCTTGGGAGAAAAAAACACCTCATCACTCTCTGGAGAACCAGCACTCAGCTTGGGGTGGTGGGGGGACAGTGCTTCCAAGATCAACCCACATAAGACACCACTAAAAGTAGATTTTACAGCTATTCAAAATGTGATCATACATGCTCTTCGACTTGGCTTGTGCACCTTAATGGACTTTCATGGGATGTGGGGATGCTTAGATGCCTTGCTGGGCTCTGTCACTCACAGAAGTACATGTGGATCTTCATAATATGGCACTCCCCATCCTTTCTTATCTACTTTGACAATCTTTAAATGTCTATGTTGGCATCGTTGGGTATCACCTCATTGAAATGAATGGTCAGTTGACACTTCTTAGAGTTATTGGTTCAGAGTCTGCACAGGCAGGCAGACACCATTGTCTCAGTTACACGTGGGTGGGGGGGTTGTCCACATGCTGCCACAATCTGGTCTATAGGGAGTGATTTGTAGAGCACTCTGAAGCACTGTGCTCTGACTGCCTCACCTAGACCTTGCTGGCACAAACTAAAAGGACTGTGTTCCGGACTACATTAATGTGAATTATATACCTTTTAGTTTGTGCCAGACATTTAGACAAGACCTTGGTTCACATTTTCAAGGCTATCTAAGCCAGCTTAATGGCCAGAGTCTTTTTTTTTCTTTTGAGATGACGCTTAGATTTCAGAGAATAAGAAGGCGTCATGAAGAAGGTACCAGTACACTGAGCTGGTGTGAACCAGCTGAATCTGTGCCCAGGTGGGAACAGACCAGTTGATGGCTGGCAGATCAGTTCCCACTGGTGACTCCAGTTCCTCAGAGCAGCTCCTGATTCCTCTTTCTCCACAGCATTGGCCCATAATGAAAACAACCAGGCTGGGTCCTCCCTCTTTCTCACTGCTTGGATGGGCATCTTGGGTCACTCCTGTAAGGGTAGCTGAAAAGAAAGGAGGAGAAGCCGGTGTCATGTGATATACCAGCTCGCCATGGAGCACAGGCTGGGAACCACCAATGTAAAGAATTCTTGTTGAAAAGATTAAAAACAAAAATGGGCCCACACTGCAAAATTCAGGCCTAGCTGTGGATTTCAGGCACCCCAAGTGTTGGGAGTTTGTTTCAGCCTATTAAACAGATAGGGGCCATTTATGAAACTTGGGCCTAGAGCAAGCCTCAGATTCCAAATATATCCCAAATTCCTGGGTGTGTGGATTTCAGGGTTTGGGTCAGACCTAGCTCCAGATCAAAGCCACAACTGTGCTCAAAAAATTGTATTAATTAAAAAAGATTTGACAAGCAGTTTAGCACCACATTTGGCCTCCTTTAATTTTTTTAGAACATATTTTATAATTGACATTAGGATTTGAAATCTCTCTCTTTAAAAACCTAAACTCTCTCTGAATAATGAGAAATAAAATAAAAATATTCACCTCTCACATGTAATCTACTGCACAGCAAGCAGAAGGAACATGGAATACAGAGCTACTGCTGACAGAGTTAATGGTGCTGGTGCATGAGGAAGGACTAAACCAAACCCATATGCTACCATATTTAAAACATGCTTACCAAATGGGCTAAATTTGTAGGGAAATATTATTGGGTCTGACTTTCAGAACAGGTCCAGGCATATCTGTGCAATGTGCATCTGTTTTGCATGCACTTATGTCCACGTGCCTGCGTATCAGAGACACTGACAAGTACATGGCAAGTGTTCCCATGCCTTCCCAATTTGCTTTACATGTACAAAAATGTTCACCCCAAAGAGGCACAATTGCATGTGCACTGTGGCCAGATCTTCTGCATGGAGGGTGGCCTGATTTTTAAATATCAGACCCTCTGTCGTCAAGCTTCTCAAATGGTTCTATAATGGAGAGTAAAAAAGAAATGTGAACAGGATTTGAATATGTCTCTTTAACCATTTTCAAGATTATCACACTGATATCATGTCCCTTTGTAAACCATTTGACTCATTTTCTTTAGTAAGAATTCTGAACTCTGTACAGGAAATTGCATTTCGACCAGTAGTTTTCTTTTCATTTTTCCTTTTTTTCCTTCTCCTTCGGTGTCAACTTCATCTTGCCATTGCAGTAGGATAAGGCAGAATGCAGGGTGCTAGAGTAGGAGAAGTAATATGAAAAGCTCTCCTTCTTATTGCTGGGTATTACATCAACAGTGGGAGGGGTGAAGACTGGCAACCCAAGGAACCCAGGAAGGCGGATGTATTGTCTGCCCCCACTGCAGGCACAATCAGCTTCTTCAGTCCATATTCACTCTGGATTGCTGGGCTTATTTCTCTGCTGCTCTCAGATGTTGCATACTCAGAGCAGTTTGATGGTCACTCATGAGGATCATCTCATTGCTTATTTTGAGTGTTTTGCTTTGAATTCAGAGACAAAGCTGTATTGCCTGGTTAGCAATGTCGATGGTTATGGAAATGTCACTCACCATTGCTCCATGCTTGGTACTACACTGACATCTTGTGGCCCTTAACCTTGCTGAGTTGGTAAACAAGGCCAGAAAATGTTAAGCAGGGTTGCAGTGAAATTAAGATTATGAAAGCAGCATTGATTTTCCTCTAGGTGGAGTTCCTTGTATCTTCCCAAATTCATGCTTTATGTGCCCCTCATTGCTAACAAACTTCTGTGCTTAATTACAGACATTTAACAATCATCAAGACAAAAGCAGCAATGAATAAATTGTGAGGATAACCCAGCTCTGTAGCTATTAAGTTCCTGGAACAGGAATTAGATATTCCTCAGTGGAAGAAGAAAGCAAATATCAGAAACACCCAGTGCTTTCACATTCCATTAGCAGGCCGTGCATTTGATTTTATAAGGCTCAGGGTCAGCAGTGCTGTGAAAGTGTCTCTGAGTTACTTATGCTGCTAGCTGATAAATGCACCCGAGCTAAGAGAAAACACAGGCCCAGTGTTACTAAGTTTAAATGCTGAGATTTGGGAATTGCAAATTAGAATAGTAGTAAGAACAGTTAATTAAAATCTTTTTAATGAAGATATCACTAGTGTTGGCAGAACCTGGTAGCCCACAGAGCTGTCTCTTTCACAATGGTGACACATGCACAGTTGAAATAAAAGGCACTCCCATCATCCTACAACGTTTCAGTTGCACATATATCAGGCTCCAAGCACAGCTACTTTATATGCCTGCCAGAACTCCCTATTATGCTTATGCCTATTTGGGCTGCTGTACAGAAATTTAAAATCTGTTAAAGAGTCTAGTTATTTGCCAGGTGGTTCGCTGGTGTAAATTTAACTGTAAGCAAATGTTCCGACAATACTAAAAGTGAACAGAGTTGCAAAAGCATGGGAGGCAAGAATCAGATAGCAAGGTGATGGGCATGGTATATGAACCTAAATAAGTAGACAGATAGATACGAACCAAATTGTAAAATGGCCTTGAGCTATCAGAGTAATGGGAGCTGGGGGGCGGGCAGGTATATCTAAGTAGCTGCACTTACCGTGTTAAAACAAATTTGCTTTTCATCTTCATAAAATTAGGTAAAATAAAAACCAATAAAGAACTGGTTTGTATAATCAAATATGTTAATTGTCACGGGGAAGGTGCAGCCTCAGGATTGTGAGGTAGGAAGTGCAAGTGTCCATAGGGTCATTGCTGTCAGAAATAAACGGAAGAAGAGTAGAGCAATGCTGCAAAAATCCTACTCTTATCAGTCTAACTTCTGTCCCTATTAAAATAATGGAAGACACAGTAAGAGAAAAATATCACTAAACCTCCAAAGCTTGATCCCCACTGGCAAAAGAGAAAAGAAACAATGATCTCTTGTGCCAGGAGCTGGCCCTGCATCTGTGGGGAGCTTGCCCATGTTGGAGAGTGGGTTTCCACAAGGACACTGGCAGAGGAGGCTTCTTTAACCTGTGGGAACGTATTCATAGAAACCCCAGCACGGAGGCTGCTTGTGACTGTGCTGACTCAGCACATCCTTCAGTAACTCTGGCTAAACCCTACATCTCTCGATGACCAAGGCTGTCCACCTTTGGGTTACACTAGCCAGCTGCAGGAGCATTGCATTTGGCTGAGTGTGATGACTTGTATGTGCAGATTGCCTTCTTGCTTATTGCTTCCTGCTCCCTGTTGTTTCTTTGTTACTGCTGCCTGAATTCAGTGCTCCAGCATGGGTTTGGACATAGTTTTGCATTTATGCATTTATTCAGTGCATGATGCTACATACCTGCCATTTGGACTGTTAGTATGTTTCGTACAGACTGTTGCTGACCTAATTGGTTCATGTTGGTTATTACATCTTTTGGTTGTCCACCTACCTGCATGTCTTGTGTTGATTTCCTTGTGTTTTGGGATTATGGTTCTGGGGTGCATCCGAGCATAACATTAAGGCAATGAGGGCTTCTGTTCTGCAACTCAGGCTACCTGCACCTCCTTCGGCTGTCGACTAGTGATACTTCACTTGGAATTTTCAGAAATATGTGCAGATCCTGAAGCTCTTCCATGCTGCTAGGTTACCCTTGCTGCAGAACTGCTTAGGCCGCGATGGCATTTATATTTATGATGGTCTCCCAGAGCCCAAGTCCTCCTTTGGTGCGCCTATGCAGCCCCTCCATGTGTATTTTGGGACTGAAGGTTCTGTTTTGCAAAAGAGGAAAATGATTTTTGAAGCTCAACAGCAGCCCAGCAAAACCATATATGAATTTGCATGTTGTTTGCAGTAGTTAGCTCAAGACTGTGAATTTGCAGATGTTGATGATGATCATGGTCAGGGATATTTGTGTGATTGGTGGAGCCAATGGCCACCTGAGTGAACAGCTACTGGATGAAGATACTAGAACTCTGTCTTCTGATGCTGCAGTTGCTAAGAGCGAGGCATTTGAGAGGACTCAAGCTGAAAGGGGTTCTATGTCTCAGACTGCTGCTACCTTTGTATCTATATGTAAACCATCAGCTGTTCCACCTGCTTCCATACGACACTACCTACTGTCGCTCCACAACCTCGACAATGAAATTTACCGGCTCCTCACTGTTTCTGCTGTGGTTGTATGGGTCGCTTGGCCAATTTCCCTGCCTGCTTGGCTAGATCTGCTATGTGCTGGGTTTGTGGGAAGGAAGGACACTTTAAGTTAGCGTGCCATGACACTGGTTCACAATGATGGAAGGCCTGAAGTTCAAACTGTAAATCTGACGCGGCATGAGACCACCTTCACCAGGGACTCTGACGTTTCCTTTAGTACGATCTTCTCATATGGCAAGGTGCTGGAGCTCGTATCCTGTATTATTGAAATTAATGGTACACTGTTGAAGTGCCTAGTGAATATGGGTGCTGAAGTTAAACTTATCCTCTGTGGATTAGTTCATAATATGGACTTTTGCCTGACTACAGTGGTTATAAAAGCTTGGAATTTGTATACTACGCAGACAATGTGTGAAGCTGTATATTCTGTGATCTACAAGGCATAGCCTTGACTACAAAGTTTTACATTGTTAAAGGCATGGCTGCGATTGCTGTCCTACGATCTGTGCTTACAGCTTTGTGTTATGCTTGAACCTGCGCAGGACACCTCAGGTGTGGCTATGTTGCCTAGAATAGAAGGGATACCCAACATGGTTGGACACCATGGTTTATTTAATGATGATGGTGCTGTGTCCACAGGATATGTGTACTCTCTGCAGTTGGATTCAAATGCCAAGCCGTTTGAACCACCTGCACATTGTGTTCTTCCTGCACTTGTAGACAAGATCCAAGCAGAACTGCAGAGCATGAAAGATAATAGTATCATTCAGGCAGTGGAAGGGCCTATGTATTGGAGCTTTCCCCTGGTGATTGTACAGAAGAAGAAATGGCAGCATTCAACTGTGCACAGATTTTAGGACACTTAATAATTATGTGAAATGTGAACAGTTTCAATTGTCAACCTTTGAAGAGGTGACATGCTGGTATGTGGATCCTGGATTTTCTCTGTGTTACTGGCAGATACCTGTGGTTGAAAGTTTACAGTTGTTATTGACTTTCAGAACATCATTTGGGAGGTACTACTATCAACAACTCCTTTTGGTTTAGTTTCTGCTCCTAAGGTTTTTCAGAGAGTGGTCTCTTAGCTACTTGATAATATCCAGGGTGCATGTTGCTTTTTGGATGACATTTTCATCTTTGCTAAGACTCTTCCTGAGCACAGGTGCTAACCTGACTCTATCATGTTGGCATGAAGTTGAATGTGGCCAAGTGCAGTTTTGTAAAAGATGCTGTAGGAGTTTCTAAGGCATTCTTTCTTGGTTGATGGTGTGAAACAAACACCTGAACACCCACAAGCTCTTGCTTCACTACTATTACCCACTGATCATAGCAGTTTATACTTGTTTCTTGCCCTAGCTCAATACATAGGTGGGTGTGCTCTGCTGGTATTGCTGTTCTGGGGTGCAGCAGAGCATAACACTGAGTAGATAAGTAAATATTGCAAGCACCTCTTACCACTGCAACCTAAGCTGATGTCCTACGATTGGGGCCTTGTATTTCCCAATTTAGTATCTAGCTGCTAGAGTGTAATGGTACCAGGAGCAATAGGCAGCTTGGTTATAGGGAAATATATATCTTAGCAAATTATTGTGACATTGTAATTGAAAAATTAGGGAGAGAGTGGGTTGTGCAAGAGGAAATGCATTTGATTTGAATAAAGCATTTAATACAATGTCTCTGAAAATCCAAAAGAAATCAAAATAATAATTCAAATCTGCTTGATTAAAAACCATTGTTCTGTGGATTGAAAACTAGCGAGGAGACCATAAGCAGAGGGTAACAATAAACTGCTAGGCATCATGTTGGAAGGAGGAATCAAGAGGACACCTCCTTCACTAGGTCTTTATGGCTGTGGAACAAATTCCTTGGGGAAGTTACCTGATGGGAACAATCCTGTGTTGGCAAGGAGCCAAAGTGAGAGTTTGTTCTAAATTGTGTTTTTCCATATCTCACCTCTATGATTAGTGGCAAGCCATTTGGAAAATAGAATCACAAGCCATAGATTAGGGCATATTCACAGTTGGAACATCCCCCAATGTTGACCCAATGTTGCTTGTTTCCCCTCATTTGCTCCATGATGTCAGCAGGATTTTAGGAGCTAAAATCCAAATTATGTAGTATGCAATTAAGCAAGTAATGAAATTGGCCACCACAATAAGATTGCATAAACAAAGCCAGAATCATTGCCCTGCTTTGCTCCTTGTGCACCGCTCAGAGAAGATTGGCCGTAACAACCCTGCTGAGGATAACCTTGACAGAGAAGAGTCTCCAACAGGGGTACAGCAGGCATAGCTGTTTCCTACATTTCCCTCCTTGCAGCCCTGGGACAAAGAGGATGTGTTGGGAGAGGAGGAGTGGCTGGAGTATGATGCCCATCACCTGCCACCTGCTGGGAGAAACTATTACCAGCTGGCACAAGTTAGCAGAGATCCTAGGCTCCTCAAACTGGAGCCAGGGCTGGAACAGAGAATCTGGCTGGTCTGACTAGCTTCCTGAGAGCTCTTTATCTCCCTGCTGTAGGCAGTAGTCCCTGAGTGTGACAGAAAATCTAGCTCACAGTACACACAGGTGGCTCAAATACAAAACTAATAGAAGAGGTTAGGTCAGCTACAGAAGGGAATGGTGTCAAATGTGAAAAAATAGTTTTGCTTGGTCTTGCAGTTTCATTTGACCTATGTCCGTCTATATCTGTACATTCAATTCTTATGAAAGCTGCTAGACTGACAGCCCCAGAGACTGAACTACTCTCTGAACAGGTACCACATGAGCAGTGGCAGTGCCCACTTTATTCACACTCCTCTGCCCATGTGCCTTCAGCCTGACCTGGAGATGGGGCCAGCTCTAGAAGAAAGAAGGTAATTCATTCTGCCTTCTCCTCCTGTCCTTGGCCTCCCAGTTGAGACTACTGACTACAGGGCCGGGTTAGAGCCAGTTGCAATGACAGTTTTCTAATGTAACACCTGACTCTGAGAGCAGCTCCTGAAAAGCTGGTGTGAGAAACCACCACCTTATTTGGCTTAATTTTTTAATGAATACAGAGAGAGAGAGAAAGAGAGAGAGCATAAAAACCTCCAACAACAAAAGTCCATCCACTAGGAAATGTATCATCAGCCATAAGAAATATGAGAGAAAAGACAGACATATTATTAGGAGGTAGAAAAGCCCAGCTATAGTATAATCAGTACTAGAAGAGAAGAAAATTCTCATATTAGGACGTTTTATGGCTCTGTGACTGCCTGAAAGTTGGGTTGCATGGAGAACTACAGCACTTGAATTAAAGTCGCACATGTATTAACATCATTAGGAAGTACCACTTCTTTGTGAACCTAGCCCCAGTGGCTTGTTACGAATACTGGAAAAAACATAATTGCATGGTAACATTTGTTATATATGTTTCATTTGATCTCTGTATTATTTAGTAGGGAGGGAGAATATTTTGCTAAATACGCTGCGCCTATTTAGAAAAAATCCAGTAAGGTAGAAGCAAATTGTGCCAAATTGCTCTTATGATTGGAGCAGAATGTTTCTGAGACGCCATCTGCAAGGCTTTCCCCATGAAAATCAAAATGTGCACACATTCCCTTTGCAAAAACACAGTTGTGGGAGCTTGAATGCTGTTCATCCGGCTGCTTTGCAATGGGCTCCCGGAAGCTGCTTCTATGTTTTACCAGTGCAAACAACATGGCCCTTCAACATAATCCATTAATAACAAAACACTCATTGTTCTTATGGAAATTTACAATTGAGATAAAAATAGCTAATATTGCTTTTAACTGTGCTGATATGCAAAGTTCCAAGGCACTTTTTGTAAAGGTAACAAATAATGTACATAATTTATGATTGTGTAATTATAAAATGTATTATTATATTATTATACTTATTTTTATTAATAGCACTATTCCAAACCCTGAAGTCAGTGAAAGCTTTGGTTAGGTAAAAACAAAGAGACTGTCAGACTTTCTTCTCATTTCAAAATCTCAGATAGATTAATATTTCTGAAATACAGGAAGCTGATTCAGTTGTGGTGGGACATATTCCACCCTTATATTTTGAATTGTATTTAGGAAAGAAAAGTCATGGAATTAAAAAAAATACTGTTTGTAAGATTACATTTCAGGTTAATGCTGTTTGCCAGTACTGTATCCTGGGAGAGTCTCAACCATTGGTAGAACATGGCAGTAGCTTCCATGTGCCCTGAGCTGGGAAGTGCATCGCAAATGACCGGAATCTTACACCCAGAGAAAACAACTAAACAGCATAGTTATGAAATGGGGGGAACTGAACATGAACTTGCCACTATTGCACTAAAGCAAGAGTATTTTCATTGTGTCTCCTTAGTATTTTCTAAATATTGCTTTGGATCAGAGCTTATAGTTACCACTGAGAAGGTGTGGACTAAGGATTGGCAGGTGAGGGTTAGGGTTAGGGAACAGAAATGTCCCTGAAAAGATCTTAAGGGACAGCCCCCCATTAGGAAATAGTTTGACAGCTACTGCTATAGGCAGTGGACAGTTTAGCTTGGGGCAAAAGCGTCAATATTACATAGCTCTCATATAGCACTTTTTAACACTGTAGATCTCAAAGCACTTTACCAAAGAGGTAAGCATCATTCCTATTTAGGGTAATCATACTGTTTTAAAGCTAAAATCAATATTCCCTGAGATGAACCATGTAATGATTTATTCTGGAGTATTTTATCATTAATCAAACATTGTCTTGGAGGTGTGCTAATAATCAGAAATAAAATTGGTTGTGAATGTGCATATGGTAGGAGAGTTGATTATCCTCAGTGCACTTCCTTTGGCTCAAAAGGTCTGAACCAGGGAACCCAGTTACTTCTAATTACATGGAATATGGCATCTCATTGCATACGAGGTACACAAGGTCACCCTAGCACTTTATAGATTTTAGTTTAGTGCTATTCCAGGAAGGTCTATAAAGAAAGTCAAGCTATGACAGTCCACTTCATTTTGCTTTTCTTCTCATTACTTTAGTATCCATTATGAGACATAAAAAGAGATGGTTCAAATTAAATTTACATCCCATCTCAAATTTTCTATTGCAAATTGAAAACGCCGTAATCTCAGGCTTGCAGAATGTATCTGGAAGGCACTCATTCAGCGTGTGCAGGCCTTGTAACTGAATAGGTATAGCTTACCCCCTATTGGTCATTGCCTACCAGACGCCGCCCACACTAGCTATATAAGAACCCAGGAAGTGCCAGTCAGCGTCTGCTCAACGTAGCATCTACTCCTCACCTGAGAGGTGTGGTGCTCTTGGAATAAAGCCTGATGCTACTTCAGCCAAACCTAAGTCTGTTGTGAGTGTTATCTTGCTCCATGGCAGTATGTCTGTTGTTCTTTTTCTTGCAACCTGTTCTGTGCTAAAGATCTCTATGTAGCCAATCAACATCCTGTTTCCTAGTGTACAATGTACACCCATCCAGGAATCCCATACCTTTCTTTATGTTTACCCTGTTCATTCAGAAAAAAGATGGTCTTGTGGTTAACAGGTATGAGACTCAGGAGACAGCAGTTCTCTTCCTGTCCCTACCACAGACTTCTTTTGTAGTCTTGGGCAAGTCATTTAGAACCAAATCCAGCAATCCAAATTAAGCTCATGCGTAAACGCTTTCCTGAATCAGAGCCTATATCTCACTTTTTTTTTTCAGCATTGGATTTCAATCCCAGGCTTCCAAATGCAGGAAGAATGGTTATATGCAGGACATAGATGTGAACCTGATTAATCAAGTTTCAGAGGGGTAGCCGTGTTAGTCTGTAACAGTAAAAACAACGAGGAGTCCTTGTGATAACTTAGAGACTAACAAATTTATTTGGGCGTAAGCTTTCATGGGCTATAACCTGGGGAAGTGAAGAAACGGATTGACAGAGCCAGAGGGGGACCTAGAAGTCACCTACTACAGGACAGGCTCAACAAAGAAAGTAACAGATCTCCACTAGCCATCACCTACAGACCGCAACTAAAATCTCTTCAGCGCATCATCAAGGATCTACAACCTGTCCTGATGAATGATCCCTCAATCTGAGACCTTGGGAGACAGGCCAGTCCTAGCTCGCAGACAGCCCCCTAACCTGAAGTGAATACTCGCCAGCAACTACACACCACACAACAGAAACACTAACCCAGGAACCAACCCCTGCAACAAACCCCGTTGCCCCGTTGCCTGTCCGCATATCTATTCAAGGGACACCATCATAGGATCCAAACACATCAGCCACACCATCAAAGTCTCATTCACCTGCACATCTACCAATGTGATATATGCCATCATGTGCCAGCAATGCCCCTCTGCCATGTACATTGACCAAACCAGACAGTCTCTATGCAAAAGAATAAATGGACACAAATCAGACATCAAGAATTGTAACATTCAAAAACTCAGTCGGAAAGCACTTCAATTTCCCTGAACACTCAATAACAGACTTAAAAGTTGCCTTTCTTCAACAAAAAAAACTTGAAAAACAGACTACAACAAGAAACTGCAGAACTTGAATTAATTTGCAAATTTGTCACCATCAAATTGGGCCTGAATAAAGACTGGGAGTGGCTGGGTCACTACAAAAAATAATTTTCCCTCTGCTGATACTCACATCTTCCTGTCAACTGCTGGGAATGGGCCACATCCACCCTAATTGAATTGGCTTCATTAGCACTGACCCCCCCCCCACTTGGTAAGGCAACTCCCATCTTTTCATGTGCTGTATATTTATACCTGCTTACTGTATTTTCCACTCCATGCATCTGATGAAGTGGGTTACAGCCCACGAAAGCTTATTCCCAAATAAATTTATTAGTCTCTAAAGGTGCCACAAGGACTCCTCGTTATTTTTACTGATTATTCAAGTGTATTTAATATTTCATCAATGCATTCATCCTATGTATGTACGTATGTACGTATGTATGTATGTGAAATCAGTGGATTTATACTGGGGTCAATTTGGCTCATTTCTTTTAAAGTGACAAAATATTACTGTTTTAGAACCATTATTTGAAGGGACCCTTTTCACCTAACTTGGTATCTGATTTCTCTCCCTATGCCCCGAATGTTGAGGGTGTGAATAAAATAAGAACCGGATCTGAACTCTCCCTGATATGGAAATTGCAAAACAAAATCTGAAGAGATGTATTTTTGCACCCCTGATTTCACCCATCTCTATTAAAGGAAATATTACCATAAACAGGCAATATATTCTACATGCCTGAGCAGATCCAAGATCAGAAATAAAGTCTAAAAACTGCTATCATACAATAAAACAAACAAAAAAGCCCACTAGCTAAGTTAGCTACTACTTTGTGATCATCAAGGGCTCATCTCCTCATCCAGTCAACAAGATAATTGAATAATATGGGTGACAGAACACAGCCCTGCCAAGCTCTTAAGCTGACCTTGAACTGTTCATGATACACACAAACCTCTTGCATTAGTCTCATGGGAATGAGCTCTGAGTAACCAGATTGATTTCAGGCCATCTTTCCCAGGGATAACCTACAAAGGTTCAATGGGTTGAGTTAAATATTGCATTAAAATTGACCAAAACAATAGCAGTTTGCAGTCAATATTTCTGTCAAGAATCTGCAGTACATTCCTACCTTGGGTACATATGGACCACTTTAAAATGCAGCGGTATATAATTTCCCAGGTTATATTCCATGGTTGGCTACAGCATCTTTATATCCTTCTAAAAGTGTAATGGGATTACATATATGTTCACTTTAAGGCCCCCATTACATTGCCAGAGTGAAACTGAGAATTCAGGCCAATATCAGTTAGTATTGTTATAATTATTTATTGAACATAGTCACATGCATGGCATTTTCTTGAGCCTCTAGGAGATTACAGTCTAGAGACACATTTGTAGCCAGTTGCTACTATATTACTTTGTGGTGATAAAGAATATTTAGCTATGGGTTGTTCAAGTTTAAAATGAAGGCAGGCTGAAATAAATTGTAATATTCTTTTTGCAACTGGAGCAGAAATGCATCTAAGACACTATCTGCAATGGTTATGTCGAAAAAGCAAAGAACTTAAGTTTCCTTTGGAGGAAATATACCATAGTCATGGGATTTTCTATGCTTTTCAACCTGTTGCTTAGCACCATGTGTTTTATACTATGTGTTAGCTCAGTGCACATGCAAGCTCTGGTATGATCTGCTAATCTCTAGGGTAGGGTGCTTGCAGAGAGCACTAACCATGAAAGGAAAAGCCCAATCATTTGGCTAAGGGCAGTAGTCTAAGAGTTCAGAAGGTAACAGGCACTTCTAAGGTACCCAAACAAAAGCTGGCATTTCTGAGCAGCCTGCTAGTGCTGGCCATCTTGATAAAAACAAACAGGACATGCTTTTTGACACTGGTATAGGATCGCAGGGTAAGAGACTATTTCTCTTCATGCAAAAAATAGACAGAGTAGATATGCATATCTCACGGATGGCCTAGAGGTAACAGAACTGAAAAATGTTTGAAACAACAATGGTGATGTGGAGAAGTACAAGAGGAAAGGAAGAATACAAGATCAGGGCTGGACTCTTCTGTTGGCTTCTAACTCAATAATCTTGCACCCCTCATTTCAACCTGGATATTACAGAAGAACAAAGATATGATTAACTAACCCTAAAAGTGTTAGTATGAAAGGTAAGGAAGAAATAAACTCATAGAATGGGACACTAATATTCATCACAACACAGTCAGATGAGACAGTCAAACAAACAGGATTGTGATAGGGTGCTAAACAGAAAACTGCTTAGCCAACCCTCTGTCACTCCAGCTCCAGTTAAGGGAGGTAAATTGGAGCTGGGTAGATCACCTGGCCCTGATTGGGAAAGCTGGAACAGCTGCTGCTTCATCAGGCTGGGGCTGGAAGCCAGGGGAGGAGTTGATCAGGCTGTAAGCTGCACTAGAGGAAAGGCAGTGAGGGGAAGCAGAGAGAGATAGTTTGCCCCCTCTCTCCTGCTGGTGGACTGTAAGAAGGGGACTATGTGTATGGTAGAAAGGTGGTGGGAACACAACCTGTAAATAAAAGCACCAGGTGAGCACTACACCAAGGTTTCTGTGGGACTTTCTCAGCCCAGTGGGGGCAGGAGCTAGGAGGGCCCTGCAGGGATGGCGTTACAAGGATGTTTGGGAAAGCTCTCCTACCTCTTTTCCTCAAATTGTTTAATAGGGGAATAAGATCCCTAGGAGAGTAATACTTGAATCAGTATTAAGTAGCATGGATGTTAAAGTCTTAGAGTGATAAGTCGCTTCGTCGTGAAATACCGTTGCCTTATACTGGATTACATGAATGCCAATTTAGACAAGTTAAAGATATGTGGTTTGAGACAAGTTAAAGATATGTGATGTAGACATAAAAACTATTGTGTGTTAGACTGGCCCATTCAAGGACATACTAGACACGTGAAGAACCTGAGATAGCTGAGACACAATCATAAGATGCGGTAAAAAACCAAACAAAATAGTAATAGTTCACCATTCTATAGTGCTATTCATCCCCAAGGATTGCACAGTGTTGTGCAAACTATGTACATGAAAGCGGTTACACAGCCACTTCTGGGATGGGTGTGCGGCAGGCACAAAACTCAAAAGGACATGACAGTTTGGCAAAGGATACCCCTTAAAACCCTATTCTTATGGAAAATGTCATAGGACTTCAGAGCACATAATGCCTCAGGTTTTATGGTATACTTCAAGGACTGAATATATACACAGTTCCTTTGTCAGATGAAGGATAAGTCAAAGCTGTTGGGATTCAAAGCTGTATTTCCAGGGTGCATAGGTATTTCAAAGCCGATACTAATTCATCCCCTCCAGCTTTTCCGAATGTCTAAGGAGTGGTGCATTTAAGACAAGTCAGAATAAATTATTCCAGTGCCTTCAAAGAGATTTGTTAGAGCACAATTAGGGTACTTTGGCCAGCTTTAGGCACTATCCTACAGGAAAGGACAAGAGGAGGGCAACAAGAATGTTAGCAGTGATCAGTGTGTTTAGTTAGAGCCAGTCTAAAAACTAGGAATGTACCTGCTAGATATAAAAAGATTGCTAGTGCATTCTGACTGACATTTGTTACATGTTATGACAGCTTTGTCAATAAATCATATTTTGATATGGGATACAGTAAATTTAGGAAGGGGCTAAGAAAATCTGATTCTTGTCTCTTTAAATGCAGACAGTAAGCTGTATTCTTATTAACACTTCCAGCTAAGACTATACACATGTAAAAGCATGGCTTTTAGTTTTTGCAGCATGGAATACTTATTTGGAAATAAGATGCAAAGAAATGGAGCAAGGGAGAAAACTGTTGTGTATATACATCTTCAGAAAGGACCCTATATTGTTAAAGTGAAAGAGGAAAGTTTAAAAAAAAAAAGCTGTGTGTCAATGAATGGAATTGTGAAATATACACAAAGCTGTCAGATCCTCCTTGGAGGATACCTCTGTGGAAACATCTGGAAGCAGATCAAACTCACTAAAGAGGGTCTTAAATTAAGGGAGGCAATTGGGTGAAAGACATCAAGACACTTGATGTCAAGAAAAACTGAAGAAAAGGAGATGCAGGCATGGACAAATAAAAAACAAAACATGACTCAGAAGTTACATCAATGTAAATAATTTTTTCCACTTTATAAGTTGATTTGCCAAGTGGTGCTGCCCTCTTCCCTAGTTAAAGTTATGAGAGAGAATTTTTGTTTAAGTGTAAAACCAAGCTGTAGAATGCCTTGCCCCTCAGCCCTCCTTTCTTTAAACACCGACAATATTTCTCATAGACTAAGGGGGAATGTTTTGTGTCTGTTTCTGGTTAAAATATTGGCAGCACAACACTGGCTAAGAGCCCTCCTCAGTCTACAACATTTTCAGGTTCATCCTCACTATTTTTGACTTGTAAAATACCAAACAATGTAATTCACAGATCCAGGGCCAAATTATCCTGAATGCAACTTCACTGACAACAGTGGGATTACTTGGCATTTGACCCCAAGAGCAGTATCAAATCTTGTTTTGTCGTTCCCTATATTTACACCGACTTAACTGGACTGTCAGTTTTCTCTTGAGAAATATATAGTCAGATAGATATTTGAAATGTGGGCTACCCCCTCTAAAAACAATCATGCTCACTCCCTGGACCCTTGGAGATTAATGTAAATATAATCAGTTTGGCCTTTGCTGCTGCCGTCACAAGAGTGCCTTAAGTAGTTCCAGCAGCTCTGCACACACTTCCATAAGCAATTTAATTTTTTGGTTACTCATATGGAAAGGACCCCAGTGCAATCCGTTCAACACTGCTAATTACTCTGTTGCTTCTGTACGCAAAGATCTTTCCCCAACATATTTGAAGCCGTCTGAGGGCTGAAATGTTGGGTTTATTTGTCTCCCATTCTATGTAACTGAAAGAGACGCAGAAGAGACCAAGCCCTGGACAAGACAGTTTAAAATTCTGTCTCTGGGTTTTTCAAGCATCAGAGGACCTTAGCCAGGAGATTTTATTAAACCCTCCAAATATCACTTCACATTTAATATTACTTAGCACTTTCATAGAACTTCATATCTTTGAAGCACCTTAGAGATAGGAATCAGTTCACAAAATCAAAGAATCTAGAAGAAACTACAGTTAGATCCTCCTTCACCATGCAGAATTGCTTTTTGTTGTACATTTGCAGTGATTGTTAATCTAGTTTAAATGTCTCAATCAATGGCGCTCCCACTATTTCCATTGAGAGGCTATTCCACCGCCTATTAGATGTGACAAGAAGTTTTCCTGATTGTTGGAATCTCCATCCCAGTCCCCCTCTTGAACGCTGTCATATTAATTCCTCTCCCTCCTTGCTGTTTACAACCTTCAAATATTTGCAGAATGTTATCATGTCCCCTTGCAATCGCTACTTTGTAAATCCATGCAGATTTAACTTTTAATCTTCCCTCATACAGTAAGACAATTCTTCCAGCCCCCTAATCATTTATCTAACTTCTCCCTGAACTCACTCCAACTTGTCAATTCATTTCTCTGACCTCCCTTCCAATTTTTTAAATTAAACTTCAAAAACCCCTGTGAGGCAGAAGTATTTTAGATTTTGTTTTTAATTGACCTGGATCCAATCCAAACTATTGAAAAATGGACGTCCGCTAAGGGGGAAATTCACCCCCCTGGGCAGAGGGTGAGCACAAGGCCTAGGCAATGTTATTGAGGATACATTTAAGTCCTTTAACATGTGTCTTTAAAATAGAATGTTAATGGTGAACTATAGTGTTTGAGCTAGTCTTTTGCATGGGGGTGAATTTCAGCCCAATGAGGTTTAAAGAAGAAGAGGATTTCAGTATTGGCCACCTCCAACAACTAATCTGACACAGTCCCCTTCAATCATTAATGTTACTTTAGCCTACATGAAACTACTGTGGGAGTGAAGGAACTATCATTCCCATCTTTTTTCTATTTTCTTTATGTCCGTCTCACTGTGACTGTAGGTCTAATGTATTCCCAATGTGGCTGCATCCCTGGACCATCTGTTATTCCACAGCATGTAAAACCACCCTCTTGCTCAAGTACTTCCTTGTTCTGGGTATCTTTTATCTGTTTCTACCTTTTCTGAACACATAGAGGGGTTTTTTGGGGATGGGGGGAAGGAAAGGGGAGGTGGAGGTGGGGTGAGGTTTGAATGAAAGATAATGAATTCATCACACACACTGGCAGAATGGAGATGAAGCTGCATTGATTTTCATCTCCATTCACATGCTATGCAGGTTTCCTTCTGCCCCTATGAAAGATGTGGCTGTTATTGGCTTATATAAGGTTAATTCATCCCAATTAATCAGACTAATAGTGGCAAACTCTGTTATCATGTCTTTTAATTTACTCTGTAATGGTTCGTCTTGTACAAAGTCCATATCAGGTCCCCCTCCCTCATTTATTTTAGTGGAACAGAGGAGAGTTTCCTGTATGATCTGATCCTGGATAGGTCTTGCATTGTCCAAATATTGCCAGAGCCAACAGCTTTTCTGTGAAAAAGGAGAACTTTTATCCTTCATCCCCAACTTTCTCGTCTTCATCTCGACCTTCTTGACATCATCAGTCTGCAGTAACAATGGGAGGTGTCGGGAAATGTAATACTAGGGAAACAGGTGATGGGGAAGTAACAGTAAAGGAATCACTTTGTGAAAGGTGTCACAATTCAGGGCAAGTGTTCCTGTATTTTCCCTTGGTGGTCCAGCAAGGGTACCAGCTCTTAGGCTTCCAACTCCCCAACCACTGTCTTTCTTGGGTGGAGACCCTCTTCTCACTCCCTTCTGACCAGGATATTTCCAGGCTGCCCAGTTCCCTGCCTTCACTGTGTTATTCCCAGGAGAAACAGGCTGCCCAAACACCCCTGCTTGCTTTCTCTTCAGAGGTGGTTAACAGTGGGACTGCCCACAGTTACAGATACCACACTTCTTTGTTAAAAAAAAATCTAAGCCTATTTTATTCTTAAGGCAAAATCATTGCAGAGAAAACATACTAACCGACAACACTAGAACTTACACGCATGCTAATAAGCATCCCAGAGATCACCCCAACCCGAACACAGGCTCAGGCAGGAGCTTTCCTTTAACACCCTGCCCAGCCAGTAGTATCCTTGTGGTTCCAAGTTCACCACAGCTTCAGCTCAGAACAAGCATCCTGTTTTATGGAGCCTCAGTAGGCCCATTCCTTCTAACTCTTCCCTAAGGATTGGGGTCCTTGGTGGCTCAGGGGTCCTGTCTGTTTGCTGGACCAGGAAGAAAACCCCAAGCCTGTTTAAAACCAGGCTATTTATCCAAAAAGCCTTTCTTTATCTGTTGATCCCTGGAGAACCCAGTTTGAACTATATATGCATACCTCTCCAAGGGCATGGCTTCAAAGGAATTACATTAGCATCCCCCATCTACTACAGAAGCTATATACAATGCCACAATAAGACATACACAGTTGTGTTTTTAACATAATGGACCCCAATTAAACCTAATTCAATAGGCTATAACTTAATTAATAAAGTTTATCTTAATTCCATTAAGTTGGTCCAGGGTATTACAGCATATTATCAATCTGCCACAGAAAGCTAAACATTTAATGGTTTTACCTCAAACATCTCACTTTCTCTGTGAAAACTAGAGCTAGTCAAAACAATTCCACTGAAAACAGTTTTTGACAGAAACTGGTATTTTTCCCCCTAAAGAAATATGTTCATTTTATTTGAATTTTTTCATGCCAAGCACAGTGTGGCCCTGACCAACCTGGGGTCCATAGCCATAGGTAATAAAAACACTAAACTATAACCCTGTCCTAAAACTTCCACACTGCACTGATATTGCAGGTATCACAGATCAAATCTGGTGAAGAGATAACTATACAACTCTCCTGGTGATCCCCCTCCTGTGCTCTGCTGTTCCTTATACACTCTGTGAAAAGTTGACAATTTATGGGGGTTTTGGGTAGATAAGAAGGAATGTGGGGGAGGAGCTTGTTAATAAGTCCATTAACTGAGACAGCTGACAAAAATCATCTACCCTGAAGTGTCCCCCCAGCACTACTGAAAAAGCAAGGTTAGCAAACATTTGTATATGGGGCACTCCAATTTCCCTTCAAGATATTCTGGATTCAAGCAGTGGGATGAACATTCAGGGCCACAATGACTACCCTGGTTAGCAGAAGATTTAGAAAGGAAGGACCCTGGGGCCGCACTCTGCAATGGAAAGAAAGAGCAGAAAAAAAACAAAGGGAGTTCTCTCTCAGGAATCACTTGTGCCAGCTAAAGGATATTATCTTGACATCAGCACCAAACTGCTGTAGAAAAAAGAAGGCCACCTTAAATGCTGCCACCAAAACAAGAGGCATCAGGTCAGATTCTGATCTTGGTTCTATTGACATAAATCTGAAGTCAATCCAGATTTATACCAGCTCAAATTAAGTCTAGCCCATTGATTCCAGCATTTATTCTTGCCCAAATGCCTCGGAAACCCACCTTTTATTTGTTCCCTGCAGCCACCTAGTAGGATTAAATTGCCTTGCCAATTAAACATGAGGTGATTGAACAGCAGCAGATGCTTTCAAGGATGGCACCTGTATCCTCTGTTCTTTGCCAGGCTGGAAAGGTAAGTGAACAGGGACAACCAATGTTTTTTCCAATTTTCCCATTTTAATTGGTACGTGCAGGTGAAAGTCACAGAATGCTGCTGAACCTAAATTATAAATCTCTTTCTGTGAAACTGAAGCATCTGGATTTCCACTTTTTCACACGCACAAAAGGCCCTCTTCCCTACTGCTTTTACCCAGGGCTCTTTAACCAATATTAATATGGATCAGCTGTAACACACAGTCACCAAATGCACATAACACAAATGTGAATGCTCAGGAGATCTCCCTAGCTTTGTGACTCTGCCACCAATAGGAACCATTAGACATTCAAAGAGGAGCAGTCTTGAAAGGTTTGGAATGGGTTCCAATTTTTTGCCTGTAGCTACAAACAGATCAAAAGGAAGATAGATTTAGTATTTTTCCTAGTGAGGTACCTACACAGTAGTTAAAGACTTTGCTCCAAAATTTTTTAAAAAAAGGAATTTCTCCGTGCGAGTGTGTGCTTGCATTTTTATGTAGCTAGTTCAATTTGCGCAGGAGGGAAAAAAACAACAACATGGAAGAAATGTCAGGCACATTTTCAAGAACTTCAGGAATCTTGAGTAGTTTCACTTTCCCTGACCACGCTTTGCCGGCTAACTTCCTTGTATGCCTCCATAATGTAAACATTAGGGACCCCGTACTGAGCAGTAGCCTGACAAATGGCACTACAAACATGGGGGCATATTCTGATACTCTTACTCATGCTTCCTCCAAACACTTCAAGTAGGCGCTATTCCATGTCAGAATCTGGTTCACAATTTCTCTAAGTATCTAATAACTGCATGGAGCAATGTAGATGTGTTGTTGTGGGTGGTGGTATGGCATACTAAGAAGACAAGTCGAACTATAATACTTGGATCAAAATCCAAATCCAGATCCTGCTTCCTGCCCCCAGCCAAAATTCAGGGGATCCAAGTCTGGGGTTCGATTTGTTTCTAGATTTCAGTCTGGCTCTTTAGAGGGGGCAAGGGCTAATGTGTTTACCCTCTGTAGCACCAAGTTTCTCAAAGATAAAAAATTTAAACGCAAACAGTCATTCTGAGGATTCCTAATTAACAGGATTACGCTAAAAGCAGAATGAATGCCTAACTCATATGGCTGTGCAGTCACTTTCTCCTTCTGTACGTTTAGTCACTCATCACTAGCTTTTTCCCAGAATAGGATTTGTTAAATCTTCCTTGAGTGACTTCTGGTATATACACAAAAGCTTCTGTGGATTTTTCACTAGCCTCTTACAACAACAGAAGTCCTTCTCCTCCTCACTCCAATTCCGTCATGTTTCTCAATAGGCCATCTCTTAAACCCTGCTGTGACTGATCTGCCCTGCAAATCTACAGCTTTTTTGAGCTGCTTCTTCACAATGTCTTTAAAGATCTTAAAATGAGGGTAGAGTTACATTTTATAGGGGAGATTATATACTGACACATTAGTGATTTCAAGAAGAAAACACTTTCTGTAGAAATTTTTAAAAAATGCATTCAATCACTCTAGCTAGATGCCACAGTCCTGGCAAACCCCTTTATCAAATCCCATTCACTTTCCTTTCAAGTTTATCTGTCCACATCCATCTTTTACTTAGGGTTCCTTCAGTGCCACTAAAAGAGGGAGGGGCAAGTAATTGATGATGTAGATAGACAAAGAGTTTTTTTTATCTCTTCAAACATATAACTGAAATACATCCACAGTATACTCACAAAACCCTTTGGTAATGGAAAATGGAGCTAAAAGGATTTATGCATCCTGCCCCTGTACTGGATAAATCTTAAACTGCTTTAAATATCTTCCCCTGGTAAAGAGCCTCCCCCCAGCAGCCAGTGGTGATAAAGGGTGAGGTAAAAGAAAATAAACAATTGAATTAAGTGTTTCAAGGAATTTTGCAGGATGAATTCTTAAATAGCTTTGTGGTTTCATGTTTACAACCGAATCCTGAGTTTGGCTGATTAACCTCTTTGGGTAAACACACTTCCTTTCATGTAAAGCCTGCCTAAGGCAACAATGAAAAGTTCCTTAACCATTTTTGTGCAGTATGGAAAGCTTTGTACCTTCCGTGAAATTCCCCATCCCGCAGACTCCAGAAAATATACTGTCAAAGAGTTGGGCCCTATGTACTCTGCAAATGGACCTCATTTCCTTCACCAGGTCTCTTTGCTCATATGGTGCACCTGCGTGGCAGACTGGAAACTCCACAGCACAGTCACATGGAGATTTTTGCACTGAATTAACTATGAAAATGTATGATACAGTCAATGGGGTACATATTGCGATGTTTATTTTGATAACGAATGTAATTTTTTACATGCTGCCCCCAGATTTTCAATGTACTGCACATATTTGTGCTAGGAATGCATAACTGCATGAGCTCAGCTAAAGGACAATGCCAACAAAAGAATATATGGGTATAAACTGGCCATTAATAAATTTAGGCAGGAAATGAGAATAAGGTTTCTAACCACCAGAAGGGTGAAGCTCTGGAACAGCCTCCCAATAGGAGGCTAACCATCATAGGATCCAAACACATCAACCACACCATCAAAGGCTCATTCACCTGCATATCTACCAATGTGATATATGCTATCATGTGCCGGCAATGCCCCTCTGCCATGTACATCGGCCAAACTGGACAGTCTCTACGCAAAATAATAAATGGATACAAATCAGACATCAAGAATTGTAACATTCCAAAACCATTAGGAGAACACTTCAATCTCCCTGGACACTCAATAACAGACTTAAAAGTTGTCATTCTTCAACAAAAAAAACTTCAAAAACAGACTTCAACGAGAAACTGCAGAACTGGAATTAATTTGCAAACTTGTCACCATCAAATTAGGTCTGAATAAAGACTAGGAGTGGCTGAGTCACTACAAAAAATAATTTTCACTCTGTTGATAATCACTCCTTCTTGTCAACTGTTGGGAATGGGCCACTTCCACCTTAATTGAATTGGCTTTGTTAGCACTGACACCCCACTTGGTAAGGCGACTCCCATCTTTTCATGTGCTGTATATTTATACCTGCTTACTGAATTTTTCACTCCATGCATCTGATAAAGTGGGTTATAGCCCACAAAAGCTTATGCCCAAATAAATTTGTTAGTCTCTAAGGTACCACAAGGACTCCTCATTGTTTTTGCCAATAGGAGTAGTGGTGACAAAAAACCTAACTGATTTTAAGATGAAGCTTGATTGGTGTATGAATGGCATTATATGACAGGATTGCCTGCAATAGTAGGGGACTTGACTTGATTACCCAGGAGGTCCCTATCAGTCCTATGTTCCTACTGAAGTTGTCCAGCAGGGAATTGAAGAGTTTGGCATCTGGGCCATCTGGCATCTGGGCAATTGTGGAGGAATGTTTGGAGCTCTGTTAGTTAATAAGCAGTTGAGGTTTATGGCCATCACAGTTAGAGGATACTTCTGAGAACAGTGGAGGTGAAGGCTCTGATTAACCATTTATTAGCCAGAAGTGGAAAAAAAAGAAAAGTGGCAACAGCAACCTCTCTTTCCCAGCCCTCATGAAAAATGGCTCACCCACATAAATACAAGTTAAGAGAGACCCACTCCTGGAAATGGTGCCCCCTAATTTTTTTCTACTCTTTGAACACCCATCCTAAACAGAAGAAGCATATTTATCATAGGAATACAGAGCTGAGTGGTTCTCTTTCTTTGCTAAAGGTCCTTAATTCACCACTAGTCCTTATTGCACGGATCCATTCTGAGAATTAGTAGTAGTATAGTTGTAGCATCTGCATGCCCCAGCTCCGTTGTGCAAAGCACTGCACAAACCTATGATGCACAGACAGTCCCTGCACTGAAGGTCTTACAGTGGAAGTATATGATGAGAGAGTAGGTGGATACAACAAATAGATGGGGAGAGGGGAGAGGAGGGAACACAAGGTAACAATGAAGTGTTAAAAGCCTATTATATCAGACCTAATCCAGAAAAGCATGACTTTCTTATCAGTCAATACCCAAGATTCCTCAGTGCTCCTTAGTTTGTAAAGATTTATATTTAAGCCTGCACAACCCTGTATATCTCTGACTGGCTAATTTTCCTCCTAATGGTGCATTCCATTATAACCGGTTTGCCCCAGCCTTTTAAAATATTTTAGAAATGAAAGGTATGCAGGCAATGCTATTGGTGACAATAGAAATTAATAAACATATATCATGCCATAGGGCTATGGTACAAAAATCATTGTCTTTTTTCATTCAGGTGCCAGAATGAACTCAACTATACCAAGACACAACAAAACACTCCTGTCCCATAAGGGGATAAAACAATGACCTCAATTAAATTATACAAGTGTCAATTTTGGCTGCCTGGTTGACAGGCCAGCTGATTTTCATTTAAATGCCTTGAAAGTAGATCATCTGGTAGGACGCGGTGTCCTCCACTGAGATCTTTCATTCAACCTGTCCTCTCCAAAGTCAAACCCCCAAAGTCTGTGACAGAGTCAACGTTTGTAACTGCATCCAATATCCGTATATTGGTGTGTATGAGTCTGTTGAAAAAAACAAAACCGTTGCCTGTACACTTACAAAATCAAACCAATCCCAGAAGTGCATGATGCCATAACACGGAGTCAACAAGCAGCTAAATGGCATAAATCAAGCAGTAAAGTCTATTTTTTTATGGAATGAGTGAACTCAAATTTCACTATCTCTGGCCAGTTAGCATCCTCACCAGGTTGGTTATGATCAGCTAATGCTACCAACGGATAGTTGTTCATAGCTTATGTGAAGTGACTTGCTGATCTCAGTCCAATTCCCAGGGGAGAGATGTCCACATGACAAAGACCATCAGCACAGCTGACATTAACTGGTTGTGGGTTGTCAGTCTCAGCAGAGAAGCCAATGATTTGAACGAGCATAGAATATTAGATGCACCCACTCTTCCAAATCTGGACTGAGGCACATTATCAAGGCTGGGGAGGCGGGGAGGAGATACTGCCCTGGCACAGGCGTGTGCTCTAACCACGGGCCCACAGTCTCCACATCTGTCAGTGTGGCACCTCAGTTTTAACAAGCACTAAATTCACTTTAAAAAACCAGAAGCAAAATAAGAGGAATTTGCAACTTTTGACTGCAAATCCAGTTATTCCTTGGCAAATGCCACAGGCTGGAGTAGGGAAGAATCTAAACAGTTGATCCAAAGTCTATTGATGTCAATGGAAAACATCCCAGGGGTGTTAAATCAGGCCCTAACTGAGCTGGGTGCTGAGTAGAGTTGGGCAGTATAAAATTGCATGAAAGGGGGGAAAAGCCTAGCAGCCTGGAAACTTGCAAACTGAAGCAAGTATAATTGCTCTGGTGATGTCAGATTTGGAAAACACTCTGTAGCTTTCAACTAAAAGCCATCATCCATTGGTGACTTGCCTGTCACATAGCAGTAATGTTAACTGTTCATTTCACATTTCCCCAAATGATCTAAAGAGGAGAAAGAAAAAACACTGCAAAATTCGTATCCAGCCATAATATTTAAGGGTCCCAACTCTTAAATAATAAACAGGTATGTAGATAAAAACAGAATTAAAAATTTAAAGCCCATTAATGTTAATGCTCTACTTTAAAAAAATCCTCTTAAAATTAGCATCACCATTGATCATGCCCTTGGTTCAAAATGAAGTTTGCTGTTTCTTAAGTCTCCCTCCATCTGTCACCCAGGTAGTGCAAATAATGTGTTTGCTTACTTCCATACACTGTATATATATACATATACACACACATATAAAGACAGCTCAAATGATATGTTTAGGAACTGAGTCACATTAAGTGATTTGCCCAAGGTTACAAGAAGCCGCTGGTTGTGCCAGGTATTGAACCCAGACCTTCTAAGTCCCCATCCAGCGCCCTCACCAGCCTTTCCTTTTATGCTATATAAGGCTCAGCCCCACACTTCCATGGTGCAGGGTATGTTCTACATCTGTTGACCTCTGTGAGGATTGAGGTGTTCCATTACCTTCAAGCCCTGGTCAGTGCCCTGCAGTATCAAGCTTATATAAGCCAAGAGGTCACTTTGATCTGTAAATACTAATTGATCTTGCAGTAACTAATAAATAAATCTTGGTGAAAATACTGAGAGATACAAACAATAATGAAAGCAAAGAACTCAAAAACTTGTAAAAAAACATGACACCTCCGCCCGCCCCTTGCTAAATAATTTTATCCAGGAACCACAATCACCCCAAGGGGGCTTTGTAGTAGTTTTCACATCCTTGAGCTGCTGTGTTACTGCTTCTCATCCTTTCCTTCCTCTTGCTCTCATTCTCCATATCACACATCATCAAATTCACAGAATGTGAGCCATTTAAGGCATCAGAATTATTGCTGAAGGTGAACAAGAGATGAAAGTCAAGCACCATGCTTGGCTTGCCTTTTGGGATTCCTGACATACTCTGTGCTGCATTTCGTCCTACTGAGGTGTCATGCTTAAAATGTTACACAGCCTAAAGAATGGAAGAAACAAAAGAAAGCAGGAACCTTTTGCTATGGCTCTCATTTTCCGATTAGAAAAGTATTTGTAAAAGACTTTTGAGCATACAGCAGTCACAGCCATATGGGCAACATATAAAGAAGGAATAATGATGAGATGTTAATCCAAAAAACAGTTTGACCCGGGAGCCTATTTCAGAGCTGATTTACATATCTGACATGACTGAGAGGGAAATTACAGTATCCCAGAAATACCATATCTCTGTGTTAAGAAATCATGAGTTCCTTTTACATTTAATTATTATATTCATTGGCTCCCCTGGGGAAGGTGTCTAGTTAATGAGTGCTGCTTCTAAACAAAAATAAATGGTATCGTATGAATCTGCAATCATTCTATTCCATCAGTCTGACATTGCAGCTCTGCTCATTCAGTTACAAGTTGTTTCCTAGGGTAGGCTCTGATTCATCACCTGCCAAATAACTACCCACACATTTAAAGCTAAACAGATGCCTAATAGATTGGCTGAATCAGAGTGCGAGAGTCCCCTTAGGTTTTTCTCACAGATGGCGAGAGAACCTGGCCACACCTACTTATCTGCAGTGGGTGGCTCATGTGCAAGCCCCAGTTTCTTACTGCTTGCAAGGGGACCCTACCCTTTGTGAGCCTAATTAAGTTTCCTCTGATGGAGGACCAAAAGGACAATTAAATGTCCCAGCACACCTGGGAATAACTTTTTCCTAGGGCCCCTCAAAGAGAGGAAACAGTGAGGGTAATTAACCATTGGAACAATCTACCAAGGGTCATGGTGGAGTCTCTGTCACTGGCAATTTTTTAACTGGCTGTTTTTCTAAAATATATGCTCTAGAGATTATTTTGGGGAAGTTCTGTGGCCTGTGTTATACAGGATATCAGAAGGGTAACCACCTTTCTGTATACAGTGCTATAAAATCTCCCCTGGCCAGAGGCAAAATCCTTTCACCTGTAAAGGGTTAAGAAGTTAAGGTAACCTTGCTGGCACCTGACCCAAAATGACCAATGAGGGGACAAGATACTTTCAGATCTGAAGGAGGGGAAAAAGGGTTTTGTCTGTCTGTGTGATACCTTTGCTGGGAACAGATGAAGGATGCAAGCTCTCCAACTTCTGTAGAGTTAGTAAGTAATCTAGCTAGAAAATGTGTTAGGTTTTCTTTGTTTTTTGGCTTGTAAATTCACTGTGCTGGAGGAAATGTATATTCCTGTTTTTGTGTCTTTTTGTAATTTAAGGTTTTGCCTAGAGGGATTCTCTATGTTTTGAATCTGATTACCCTGTAAGATTATCTCCTATTCTGATTTTACAGAGTTGTTCTCTTATCTCTTTTTTTTTTTTTTTGTTCTTCTAATAAAGTTCTGATTTTTAAGAATCTGATTGGGGGTTTTTTGGGTCTTAAAAATCCAAGGGGTTTAATCTCATCTTGTTTTTCTCAAGCCTCCCTAGGAAAGGGGGTGTAAGGGCTTTATTAAATCGCTTGGTGGTGACAGCGTACCAGGTTTTTAACCTAAGCTGGTTCCCAAGACAAGAAAGAAATCTGGGCCTTGGGGAAGTTTTACCCTAAGCTGGTCAGAATAAGCTTAGGGGATCTTTCATGCGGGTCCCCACATCTGTACCCTAGATTTCAGAGTGGGGAAGGAACCTTGACAGGAACAATCTACCAAGGGTCACGGTGGAGTCTCTGTCATTGGCAATTTTTTTAACTGGCTGTTTTTCTAAAATATATGCTCTAGAGATTATTTTGGGGAAGTTCTGTGGCCTGTGTTATACAGGATGTCAGACTAGATGAGCACAATGGTGCCTTATGGTCTGGGACTCTATGAATCACAGACATTTTCATTCTGTTTTTAATGACGTCCAACCAAAAGTTGGGAAACACCAAGACTGAATCTTGTTCAGTTTTAGAGACAAAGAGTCTACTCTCATTATAAAAGGAAGCAGTTTGAGTATAAATGGGTTTTAAGTTTGTTAATTACTTTTTCCTATATTTTTGCTTATTACAAATGGTTGTTCTTGCCTTTAATATATATACTTTCAGACAGTCATGGGAGTAGTTAAAACAAGATTTCTAAAGAGGCACGCTGGTAATTTTGTATATCATTCTAAATGAGTTGTAGCTAATGGCCTTATATAGACCCTCACAATAAAGGCAATAATTAATCATTATAATTGTTTACAGTTTCAGGAACTAAATTCACTTAGATGAGCACTGGAATTTCAGGACTCTTCTGTGAACCAATCCCCATCTGCAAAAACTTTGAAGTTTCTCAACTGCTTGCTTCATACTTGTGAAGGTCACCTCTATTTCTATCATTTCAATGGCCACTTTAGCTAACTAGCTAGTACATTTTGTTTTCTAAAACAAGTGTTTTCTCTCCTTTGCCCTTCTCCTCTTGTCTGATTGTGCAGCGATGGTTTGCTGCTCTGTTGCACTGCTGTCAATTCTGAGGCAGGAGAATCAGCATCTTCGAAAGCCCCTGCTTATGACTTCACGGCAGGCTAAAGCAGAGGCCAGGTTGTGAGGGATGAGATCTCTCTCCACAGAAGTTCCTAGGCAGGCTGGGTACATTCAGGGGCACAGCCACCACATCCATTAGTTACCCCCCAACATGTGATGATTCAGCAACTCCACAGTAGAGTGCATAGGCTGCAGGGGCAACGGCAGACCAACTACACTGGTGCTGCATGCCTTGGGTCTGTAAAGATTGTGAGGATAGATTTCATTCATCTCCCTACCCCTTTTTCCTCCCCCCACAGAGGTACTCCGTGCATAGCCCCTCAGCTTTTGCATGGGTGGTGTGAATTTCACAGAAAAACAGTGGAATAGAAAATGCCTGTCAGATATAAATGATCTCTCTTTTTTTTTTTCCTCCTTCCTAAGTTTGTCCCAGTGTGAAACACCTTCTTTCATTCTGTGACAGTTACATCTGTCAAGCCTGCCTCGTTTTGCATTCCTCAGTGCTGGATGCAAGCTAAGCAGGTGCTACAGATGCTGGTTTGATTAGTGCAATCTGTTGATATTGTTACTTGATATTTCAAAACCAAGAAAGAAAGAAAAGATGGCCCGGTGACAACACTCCACAAAATAAATTGGTTGAAACATAGTTGTTCTGCTGTGATGGTTTCTGCTTTATGTGCCCATCCAAGTAACAGTGGCACTTTCCCAACAGATGGTCTCGGGGTCTTTCTGGTGTCATGGGATGGGATAGCAGAGCATTTCACAGCCATGTGTTGGAAAGGTGACTTCATGGTGCAGGAGATGCATTCTATCTACTTGGGCTGTGTGCATTACCGGCAGATGAATGGCTAACCTGCGAGGTTTGGATGGCAATGCCATTTATGAGTTATGCATGTGAAAACAAAGACTAGCAAGGAAGAACTGAGCACAGGGAAAAATAACGACTTTGTGGCTATGGCAGTGGGCTGGGATTCAGAAAATATAGTGCTAGCTTTCCCCCACCCTTTGTGGCTCTTTTCTAACTAGATTGTAAGTTCTTCCAAGCAGGGCCTGACTCTTATGGTGTGTTTTTTCAGTACTTATCACAGTGGGACCCCAATCTTGGTTTGGGCATCTTGACACTATTGTAATGTAAATAATAAATTATAAGAATAGTGGAGAGAAGTTTCTCTAGCAACTTAGTAGGAGTACTGCTTGTAGACCAGCCAAGGCTCCTTGAATATGCTGCATTTGCAAATACAGCAATTGCAAAGACCAGAATAGGAATGTTGGGTGACATAGCTGGATAGCAGAGACATCAGCTTGGGTTGCCTGACCACCATTTGATAACATGCTGATTAAGAGGAGGCACCCACAGAAGTCAGCTTAACAGGGAAGAGGATAAAATACTAGAGACTCGGGTGGACCTGAACAGTTTGAGACAGTGGGGAGCGAAAGAGGGGTGGCAATCAAATGCCACAATGGAAGAAGAAACAATTTTTAAATGCTACTCAAAACCCTGGAAAGTGCAATTTTCCCAGATTATTGTGTCAGATTTGGAGGAGCTTTGGCTCCAGCATCCCATTCTCCTGGCTAGTGAAGAGACAAAAGTCTCTAAGTCTGTAACAAAAGCAACTGCTAAAATGCCATCTGTCAGCATGAGGATAGCCATCCAGATTGGAGTTCAAGGGTTTATTTCTTCCTTTTCAATTCTCTTTCCTGACAATGATACAGCTGTGTTATCACTGCCCCAGCTCCTCCAGTCATCTCAAGGAGGCAGTACCAACTATTCACAATAGTGGTTATGACTAGACAGAAATATGCAGCTAGACACCAGAAATAACTGTTAAAACATCAGACGGGATTCCCCCCTTTGGGATCTGTTGGTTCAAGGCAGTGGAACGGAGGCTGTGAGCCCTACATTTTTGGAAGGTCATCCTGGAGTGGGGCTGCAGCAGATGATTGGTTCATTCTGGAGCCCAGAGCCAGCCAGCCCAAAATGGATGGGTCTAGCCTGAGAATGTGAGGGGCCATGTTGGTCAGGGTATGAACTGAGCCAGTGGATATTCTAATCAGCCTCCAGAAGTTTCGAGGCTCCCTGCCAGACATTCAAGTTTCCACACCCAGATGGAATCCCCAGAGGTGTGTGTGTGTAGGTACTCCTGCCCGGCTTCCTTCAAGCAAACCCCAAGTCTGGCTCTGCAGCCCCCTCAGGCACAGGGATATGTACAATGAGCCCCCATGTCCTATGAATCTGGTCTGCTGTGTTCACCTCTTCACAAACCCTATAGGTAGTTTAGCCTTCAAGATGCAACTGAACCTTCAAAATACATTTGTTCTCACTGCTTAGCATAACGCTTCATGGATATTCAGTCTAAATGCCACCCATCTTACCCCTTAAATAGGAGATGTGGCGTTGCTGTGAAGCACTGTGCATGGCAGCAGTAGGCAATGGAATTAGAAGTGTGATCTGACAGCAAAACAAAGAATGTGACCTTTTCTCCAGGTAGTTTCTGCTCATGATTTTGGAAAAGGGAATTTCCTCAGACCTGCACAAAATCTTTGTTATGTGAATATCAGTGGACAATGCTATTTTGCTAGCCTTCTTGAAATCACTTCAAACCTGAATAGTTCACAGCTTGAAGATCCCTAAGCCCCTGATCATTTTTGTTTTACTATTTGTTTGTTTGCTAGCATCAGACAGATTAGGCCAGTTTCAGTGCTGATATAAATGGATACAATGCTGTTGACTTCAATGGAATTTCACCCATTTTCATCCAGAACAAATTTATGACAGCTTAGTAAGGCTAGCCTCATAGCGCTATAACGATTTTGTCTCAGTCCTGAACTGTAGCACTCCCTTTCCTGGCTATTCCAGTTCTCTGCCTCCATACAGCTCTGCTAATGCACCTCCACCATACATCTCTGTTCTTTCACTCCTGTGATCCCCACACAGCTAAGTCAGCGCACTCCAGTCCTGACGTACAGCACTTGTATCCTTCTAGTCCTGCAGTCTTAAGTCTCCTCAGCACAAGGGACACTATCAAGTAAAACTGTGTGTTTCTTTCGTGTGAACAAATGTCTAGAGACCAGAATGAGACATCTTATTTTTAAAGGTCCCAAATTCCCACAACTCTGACTGATTTCAGTAGGCGTGGTGAGGGCTCAGCACCTCAGAAAAGGAGGTGATAAATTCATTTTCAGCTGTGTCCTACCGATAAACCACTAGGATTCAAATCCAGGTCTCCAGAGTGCCAAGGCTAATACACCAGCCCTCCTGCACCAGTGAGTCTGCAGAAGATATTGGCTTAGCAGGCTTTAATATCCAGGGGTTATTTTGTTTAAAGAGGAGGCTTTGTTTCTGTACCACTGCATCAGAAATGAGCCTTCAAATCATGCTTTCCCTGAGCCATGAGAATGGGAAAGCATTTTCTATTAAATCTGCCTAAAATGACATGCTATTTTCCCCTTGCTGGCCCCTCCCTCCCCCTTCTGCATATAGCGCTTGAGTGGGGTCGACAGTTTTATGCATGCAATATGTATTCATTTAAAATACTTTGACCAAATGATAAAGGAAAATGTTAATTCATAAATAACCTTGGGCTGCAGCAGGCCTGGGATGTATGTATAACTTATATCTGCACTCAGCAAACCGAAAAATGACAGACTGCCCCCGGAGTGCAACAAGCCAAAGCACGAGCCATTCAGCTGAGCAAGATGGAGAGTCCTTGCTGTGTTCCCTTTACAGGCTAAGTTGGCTGTGTGAGTTGAAGCAGTCAGTGCCTGAGTCAGCAAATCAAAGGTGAAAGAGAGACTTCAGATGTGCACCTGGTTGCCGCTGTGAGTGTGAGCCATTCTACTGCTGGCAGGTTGCGGCTCCAAGTTGGGCCACTGTGGGTTGTAGTTCTGATCTGGACATCCACTTAGCATTTGCTTCCTTGCATGTTTCCAAGCAGAAGGCCTGGGAGATACATTTTGCCCAATGTGTGAGATCCAGGCATTTTAGTAGTTCGATTTTTGCCAGATAACCTTCGTTTGCAAAGGTAAATCCCAGAGCTGTGAAGCTGGATTGCCTCCAAGTTTGCAGCCTGGGGATTTTCATGAAAAGAGCTGCCAATGCAAAAAAGCTTCAGGAAAGGTTTTCTTGGGACCTCGGTGACATTTTACTTATGTTTTTATATTCTGACAGAAAGCAGCTTTTATCTCTTTGCACCATTTGATTTTTTTATTGTTGAATGATTTTTAGGTGATATCACTGACAGTGGAGAATAATATTCAGAAAATTCTCCTACACAGTTCTACTAATGCACCTCTGTTCTATATACAACATCCCCTTCTCTTCTAGTCCTGAACCTCCAAACAATTATGCACCTCACTCCTGGCCTGCAGTACCTGCTGCTATTCCATTGTTGACTGTCTTCTCTTCTCAAAAGGCATTGCTAAATTATGCTCCAGTTCTGTGATGCAGACAAACGTTTACTAAAGATTAGCTTCAGATCACCTACATCATTTTCATTGTTAGCTAATCCATATTTGAACCCTAATTTGTATTGTTGCAAATCTGATGAGGAAATCCAGTGGGCCTCCTTTCCCTTACTCCACTTAGATTTAAATTAAGCCCTAATTGTTCTGAGTCTGACAATCTCAGTAATTAATAGATGACACAAATATGTTCAGAATTACAAAAGCTGTATGGAACACGGTAAAATCATGAACAAACTGAAGAGACCTCAGTTCTGACAATCCCTTTACCTTCCCAAACAAATTTCACCAGAAAAAAAAGTTTTGAATGTAATGACACTAGAATAGAGAAGAAAATCCCACAAGTTTTTATTTCCTTGCAGTTGTAGGCTATACAGGTACAATTCCCCACAGGTCACAGATTCCCTTTAGTAACAATGCAAGCCATTATTGTTGAAGTTTTGGTACTTTCATCCTGATAACTTTTGAGCACTGTGTTTAAGGGTGCAATCAGTTAGAGCCATTTGCATGCTAATAAGCTACAAATTTAATGTCCAATAGTCTGAAAAGAATAGGGTATTTAACTCTGTGATTTACTGTACAGTGGACACCATGCCAAGCAAATACAGTGGGGGAAATGTGAACTTAAGGCATTGTATACATTAGCCTCTTCTTCCATTGGTTTGTATCTCTCTCTCTTCTGGGAAAGAGAAAGTGACCCCAGTATGTTTATAGATGAGGTTCACATCTATAACCATAGTATAATGCTTTTGTTTATATATTTCTCAGTGGTGGCAATGATCCATCAATGGACCAAGATTCTTTGAGCCAGTGCAAGATCTATGTTGTCATTTTCCTTGATGCACCTCACTCATCACGATTACATTCCCCTCCTTGGTAGGTAGATAAATTGAATAACCTAGCTGATGGCAGTGTCATCCCCATTGGTTGTTCGTGGCATCATAAAAGGGCCTCAGGAAATCACAGAATTCTTACAGTGACCAATCTAATGATACAAAGGGCAGACTGCTAGAGAAACCTTGCATGGCAGCTTACCCCTGGCAGAGCCATTCTAGTCTATGGAGTGAGAATCCATCTGCGGAAATGGATATTCTCAAAGGGATTCTTTGAAAGCATAGACTTCAGTGCATGATCGGATGAAGTAGCGGGATACCTTTCAGTTCACAGTGGGAATGTTGCCAAATTTTCCACCATCTTGGAGTAGCTGCTACATCACCATGTCTCTCTGTATGTGTAAAAAGCTACCATGAACTCTCTGCTATATATTTGTCTCTTTCGCTGAAGTCACAAACCCTATCTGCAAAGACAGAACCCAAGGTTTGAAGTTCTGGTTTAAAAAGTTCCAAGATTGATTGATTGATTGATTTATTATTATTATTAGAGTGCTAGGCACTTCCCGTGGCCTCCATGGGTGGTATTTAAAATTCAAATTCTCACTGAGCAAAATATTAATAAAATTAATATTTGCAAAATTAATCAAACCCCATTAAATATTTGTGTTTGGTTCTGGGTTTGCTCTGCATCTTATCTGATATAGCCCATTCTGCCCACCCTAAGCGATAGGTTAGATTGTGTCTTGACCTAGCCATCCATGCAGGGAAGTAAGATCATCATGTATACTTCTCTCCAGGTTACCCAAGTTCAAGTTTAGTTCAAGTGTATAGGCATAAATGGAAGTTGTCTGTCCTCTGTCTCTCATAACCAGAGCAAACAGGTGGAGAAAGGGAACAGGAAATGTGCTGGCCAGTAAAGCCAAGCCAGAGCAGAGGGAGAATTAATTTTCTGCTGGTCTTTACTTGCTGATATGTCTCAACAACATGCCAACCTATACACAGTGCTGCACACAAGAGCAAAATCTAGTCCTATGATTCCAACATGTTGAAAACTATTATGGATTCTGACAGACACCTCACAAAACAGGAAGGAGGACAAAGAACAAGTTTAGGACACTCAGCAAGACTGCTAACTTCCTAAATTTATCACCCCACTGTCTTTCCTATTTGATCACAGTTAACTGAAACCTCTGGTAAACAATACAGTAAGCAAGCAAAATGCTGTTTGCAGTTCATCTTTGACAGACATAAACATTGCAGAATTAGACCAATAGACTGAAACTTTAATTTCACATTCAAACCTCTCTTAAACCAGTCACCTCTTAATGTGCTCTGATGAGTTATTAACACTTTAGAGAAGACCAATCTTGTTTCAATAGCATTGATTTAGCAATAATGGCTTTTTAAAATATTACCTCCTGCCAAGCTAACACAACAGAGAATTTGCTTAAGCTGCAGAACATGGGCCAGCGGATCTTAACTGCTTTGTTATTGGCACAGAATTCATTGGTGGAATTCTGACATCATCTGCATTTACTAATTAATAAAGACTTGAGACTACACTAAAGTACATGCCTCTCTTCAGTTCACATAGCAGCTAAAAAAATGAAGGCAGGATTCCATCCTTTCATTACTGAATCAGTCCAGGGGAAAATAGGTTTGTTGATTGGGTCAAAATATCCCCTAAGAATGTGAGGTGCAGTTTAGATGTTATTGGCATCTCCTTAAAGATATCCTCTTCACTGTTTTTTTTTGTTGTTTTAAACAGAAGGATGCCGACCAGCTCAATGCAATGAGAGAGGGTGTAGATAAATACCCATCCCTTTAAAACGAAAGCCTCCCAGGAAAACAGGAAGTTGTTGATTTCCCCTTAAAAAGAGAGAAACTCTGAATATTACATGTACTTGTGCCAGAAAGGCAGAACGCTAAAGAAGTAGGTCCAATACTGTCCAAAGCAGAAAGGGTCCTTGTTTGGAGTTTATCAGAGTGAAGGAGGTAAAAATCTCCAGAGATTTAAATATTCAGACCAAATATTCACAATGAATAACGTCATGTGCTATAGAAATGCCATATATGTCTGCAGTTATGTCAGTTACAGTGAAAAGCAGCATTTGTCTAATATGCATCTCTCACCACCATTAGAAAGCACTGCAGAATAGTTTTGCTTTGAGTTGTTCTTATAGAACAGTCCTGAAGAATTTAACAGAAACATTACTTTTGGATTTTAAAATGTCCTATAGAATTTAGTATAGATTATATTCCTGTTACAGGATTCCCTAGGATGATTCAAAACCATGTAGAAAGAATATAATTCTTTATGTAATTTTTATAGTAATCATTCATCCTTATTACTTTGTAGGTATAAGACTTTGCCATAAGAGCAGAGAAAATGTAACCTTTGAAGATTATCAGTTAGTTATATATGGTTCCAGGAACCTAAATGATTTGGGCTTTAATTCTTTACCTCTATTTATAAGTTTGTATACTTTATGCATTACTGAAGTAGAAATTTTTTTTTTGGCCAAATCAGATGATGCAAAAAACACTTTATGAACTGAAAAAAAAAATACATAAATAGAAGAGTCTTGAAAGAGGATTGCAACCAGTCAAAATCACTAGCTGAATATCTATGTGCATGTGGAGTATGAAGCATCCAGTGTTTGGAAATCAGGAAAATAACAGAATTCAGGGACTGGAATGTTCTTGACAGAGACATAACAAGGCTGTAAAGGAGAATCGCATAAGAAGTTGAAAACCAGAATAGTATGTGTGGTGTTATGTTCTGATTTGTCTTTATCAACTTAAGAGTTGATCCTTTCCTCCTAAAACTCCGAGTGGATTTTTTTGAATTGGATGTGTGTCAGTAGAGAAAGCGCTCATGCTATCCAATGAACTGCGCGACTTTAGCAGATTGTTTTTACTTGCAGCTGTTTTCCAGCTTTCAAAGTTCAGGTTTGGGTTGCAGCTTTCTTTGTGAACGTTTGATTTATTATTACATGTGTGGTACCAGAAAATTCTAAACATAGGAGAAAAAAAATCACAGAATAGAAAACGAGGCTTCAGACTGGTCAATGAGAGAGGAAAAACCTAGAGGACAGAAAGTGCCTGAAATAGGGAACCCAAATGAATAGGTAGGTGAGCCTTGGTTGCTGTGAACAAGTGGGGTGAAGCACTTGAAGCAGATAGGGCAGGAAAAGTCTCCTGGAACACAGAGTACCCTGGAAGCAGGAAGACAGAGCATGTGGCTAGGAGGATAAGGATTATGATGGGGGCAAGGAAGTTGTGGCCCTGACTGAGAGAATGCCAAAAAGAACATTCCTGGTGAATCAGACTTTATAACCTCAGCGAGCAGCATGCTGGAAGCTTGAGGCCAAGGGGTTCCTCTTTTACGTAACACAAAAAGACTTAGCTGGCAAGCCCATTTTAGAGCATTCAGAGGAGAAAGATGTCCATTAAAAATCCCATTAGGTCATTTCAAAACTTCTGCTTCAAAAACTATTAGAGGTGGGTTGTTGGTTTTTGTTTTTGTTTTTTAGAAAAAAAGTTCTGGTGCACTTTACAATTTGCCATGTTTTAAGACTCCTTCGACCTTCCCATCCCTGCTGTACAGTTAGATAAATAGGGCAGGCTGCATTAAAAATGAGCAGATAGATGGAACTTGCTTCAGTGAAGAATGATACGTGTCCCTTGCTGCTCCACTGAAATGTTTATAATGCTCACTCATGGTTATGAATAATGCTCTTCCTTATCATCTCTCCCCTAAAGGCATTGCGATGTTAAAATTTAGAGGAGAAGCTCTTACTGGACTTTCCTTTTTAAATTCAGTTTTAAACTTGAAAAGGAAAAATGGTGGTTAGTGTTCAGGCAAGTGTGGGGCTGATAACAATGGTCTGAACCAGCTTAGACAAGAGCTGTGCAAACTTTTCTTCAGCACCAACCCACACAGCTCTTCATTTCTGATCTATGGCACTCCAGCCATTCTTGTCTCGCCTTCCCAGCCCTTACACTCCTCTGCTAGGACCTGCTCCAAAACCCACTAAAGTCAATGGAAAAACTCCCATTGACTTCACTGCACTTCAGGCATGGTCTCAAGCATTCCTTGCTACTGCAGTCCTGAGCTTCCCTTGAACGTAGACCACTGGGCAGTTGATACCAAACTATCTCATGGTTTTGTGATGTGCACTAATAGGGGCTAAACTGAGACTCTCTCCTTTTCACTCGAGAACTAAACCAGGACTTCAACTAGCTCTCTAGAGCAGCCTTGCCAAGGTCTGAGAAAAGCCATGGATCTGATTCAAGCATAAATTATTTCAATTATTTATTTTGCTTAAAATAATTAAAAAACGGTGACTAAAAGCTAAAGAAACAGTGACTACATCAAGCAGTGGGAACTCCCCTCCCTTGAAAATTCCCTGACAACAACTACACTAATTAACATCATGGTCCACTGACTAATTGTAAAAGAGAGGAACCAAGGGCTAAATAGGTATGGAGAGAGAATGATTCTTTCAGCTCTAGAAATGCCTGCACAGGGTCAGGGGGAAGGCATTTCAGCGAGCTGGCTAGGGGAAGCATGCCTTGCCTCAGCCTTTGGAAATCATTAGGACTGCTCATGTGAGTAAGTGTTCATCAGTGCAATCTAGCCCTTTACTCTCTACTCCTATCAGGCTAGTAACTTCTACCAGCATTAACTTCACCACAAAATGATTAAAGAAAACCATTAACTAATCTGTCATATATTCATAGAGCTAAGCAGATGGATGCCCAGCTGCCATGCCCATCAACCAAGCCTACTGCCAGTGCTGCTATTTCTGTTATTTTGTACCCTTACCAAGCTTTTATAGGGGTAGCTCTACCAGTCCCTGTTTTCTTGGATGATCTGCAATGCATAGCTCAGAGAAAGAGAGGGAAGAAGTCTCCTCTTCTTTCAAAGGCTCTGGCCAAACATTTTGTTCCCTTTAGCAAAAGTCTGCATTCCATTACCTGGTAATTACTGAGATCCTACATTAAATAGTTCTGTCTTTTTCAGCCTTTGCTCTTAACACTAATGAGAAACTTTGGGAGAGGCACGCACACACACACACAAAAACCAGTTTTGTATCTTCAAACTTAAATTAATCAGGAAAATAGGCAACATTCTCTGCTACATTCATCCTTATAAATGACTCCAGCTCTACTAACTACTAGTGAGAGAGGGAATTGCCTCTTTGTTCTCTGCAAAGCTCTTCAGTGGGCTGATACTTTGCAGCCTTCAGAGACTGAAAAGCCAGGAGGAATGGCTCAGTAGTTCAGTCTCAGAAGGCTCGTGGTGGTGGTGGAGTGACTTTTCCCCTGTTAACTTTCAGTGTAGAAATACCAAAAATTCAAGCCTGAAGCCTAACTTTATTATTAGGCATATGCAGCTTGGGCTGCTTCTGTATTTCCCTTCTCTAATAAAGCAGTGCAATGCCTTCTGGCTTGCCAGTCTTCATGACTTTTGAGGAATTTACACTCCCTTCTCTCCCTGACAGACTCTCTTTATCCCAGACAAAGATCATTGCTCAAGCTGCAGAGCTAAAAGACCCTACTTCTTCTCCTACTTGTTCTCCTGTAACAATCTAATTAGCATTAATTTGCCATGTTCCCCTCTTTATAAGAGGGAAGTAACCACATTCTCTCCATCAAGTCCTAAACATAAAGGGACAAGCACTTTGCTGCATCCTGAGTCTCCCCCAAAATATACATTTCTGCACTGTTCAGCACTGTCACTGGATAAATGAAGTGCTTTGTTCGTACACGTGAGTAATTTTAGCAGAGACTGGGTCATTAGGCAAGTACTCTTAGTAGGTTCCTTTTCATTGAGTACATGGTTCACTCCTGAGGTAACTAGTCACCTGACAGCAATTAAGCCCAAAGTCAGGCAATCAACCTGGGGTATACAGGCTAATGAAAAAAACCACACAACTGCAATGAATTCAAGGGTGTGCAAAAGAATCAACTGTCTGCTAGGAGAAAGAACCAAACAGATTGAAAGTTGTTAATTGGCCGGTACAGCAGGGAGAGCCCTTTCATACTGCTGCTTATTTTTACATATTTGCCTTCCACTCTCACCCTCAGAGACCATGGTTTGGATCCTCATTTAGAACACATGTACAAGGAAATTTGGTGGATTGTGGCTTGTGGAAACATGTTTGATTCATACAAGGACATAACTGACTGCCTCATTCACAGGCTGAAATAGCAGCAATGCTGCAGGTCAGAAACAATATCTATCTGCAGAATTGTGCATGGGAAGTTTGCTGCCAACAGTGTAGTCAACTCTAGTAAGATCTCTCATCTACCCTCCCAGGAATGCTAATGTTTACTCTCAGGTTTTTTAATAAGAAAACAAAATAGGTAATAGTCAGACAGAGCTAAAGTTGCCATGTATTCCTGAACGAAGAAATCAGAAACTTGTAGCACAGGGATATAAATGAAGCTCCAAATGATATAAAGCCCAACTGTACTCCCATTGAAATCAAAGGATGCTTTACCATTTACTTGTATGGCCCAGTCTATGTCTGGGACACCTAAAACTAAATCTCCTGTACAGCTGCTTATTCCAACGTACTGATATCTAAGGGAGTCTAAGGACTTGTCGACACTTAAAACACTACAGCAGCACAGTTCCACCACCAGCTTAGGTACCCCACCTCCCCAAGAGGCTGTAGCAAGGTTGACGGGAGAATTCTCCTGTCGACCTAGCACCGTATACACAGGGAGTTAGGTAGGTTGAACTGCATAGCTCAAGGGTGTAGATTTTTCAACCCCCTGAACGACATAGTTATACCGACCTAATTTCCTAGTGTAGACCAGGCCTCAGTAGGCATCAAAAGAGAAGAAGGTAGAAGAACAAAGGACAGGGAGAAGAGAAAGATACATATATAACTACACTGGCAGCAGCCAGAACTTCTGTGCCAGTAGGGAAGTGTGTTCACAGCTTTTGAACCCTGTGAGACCTCTGAAACATGACATTTATCTGTTTTGATCCTGGATACCTTTCTCAACCTGGCTGGGGGTGGTGTCAGAGTAGTGCTAAGTGCTGCAGACTGGCTCTGTCTGATAGACACTGATAGCTGTCTGTTCATGCAGACATCTTGACTGGGGCTAGAGGGCACAATGTGCATGGAATAAGAATAGCTTTCACGGTCCTGGAAAAAATGTATATTGCTGTTGTTATTATGGGTTGACTGAAATGATTCAAGTCAGGAAATTCATGCTTAAAACAGCAACTTGGCCTTTTGTGCCTGGTTATATAGCAACGGTTTCAGATCAGAGTAGGATGAGAAAGATACAGACTGGATGTGTTTAGAATTCAATAGCAAGGTGTTAAAGCAGGTGTAGTGCATCCTTATTTCTGAGTATGGATGTATTGTGAGAACCTTGTGCCGTAGACTCAGGCTAGTTCATTATGAAGAGAGAGCAGAGAATTGTCAGGATGGTAATTTTCTCAAAAATAGTTCTCATTATTTACAGTACTGGTAGCCGAAATCTCTTGCTGTCACGAGTGCAACAAGGGGGCCAAGTAATCCACCATCTGTGCAGTCTTCCTCATACAACCACTGCAATTGTTGCATACAAATTATCTGTAGGGTAACAGTGGTGACTAGTTAAGTTACCTCAGATTTTACAATGCTCTAGGACTCTGGGCATGGCATAGATACATGCCTTACTGTACCTGAAACCCCATGCTGCTACAGGGTATAATTCATAAAGTTTAAATGGCTGAGAATTTAAAAATCGGATGATAACAGACCATGAATTCCAGTCATGATTGAACCTGGTGATATTCTATACAAAAAGAGCTTTCAGCCATGCTTATAACTGTTTCTATCACTTCATAATACGCATCAGAGTAACACACAGACAGAGTGATAATCCTGGAATCTTAGCATATAGATTATCAACAGCCAAGAATGTGACTTGAACCGTCATGCACAGAGGAGTGCTTTCTCAGCAGTGGGCTGGGTAGGAGTGACACATGTAGTGCTGGAGCAGAAATGAAACTGCAAAGCAGCAAGTGCACTGAGTGGAGGAATCTCCCTGTCTGTCTCTGTAATTTCTTATATGGCAACCAACAGCATAGTACATGAGTCGGCAGCCTTCCACCTGCACAGAAGTCTAAATAATGTTCTAATAGCAGGACATATGGGACACTGTGGACCAAAAAAAGCCAAAATACATAAAAAAGGAGTAAAGCAAAGGAAATTCTTCTGAGTCTCCAGCAAAAGCTTAGTGTTGGTAGGTCTGCCTGGAAAAAGGCCCAGAGATGGGAAGTGGTTGTTTTCTTTTCAAGGGCATGCCTCTTGAAGATAGGAGAGAATGAGTGTGATATGTAATGTGGGGACCATGAGGGCTGTATAAATGATGGTAGTAGGCCTACAACAGAAGTAGAAAAGTAACACGGTGTTTTGGCAAATGAAACTGGGTTGAGCTGTTGCCAAATTCCAAGTTCTATTTCTCAGTGTGCAAATAAATGTGTTTTGTTAGATTTTGTTTTCCAGGGTTTGGCACACAGAGAGCTGTGTGAGCAACAGAACAGAAGAGTTTGCTCTCTGCCGTGGTCTCTGAGTTGCTCCCTGTGAGACAGACAGTGTTAAGCAGTGATTGCTGAAAAAGGAATTGCCCTGCATGTTGTTTATGACCATCTCTGTTTCAGGTCTGATGTATGTGTTTAAATAAAAAAAGTTACACTTAGAATACACCCAGACTCTATGCCACTGATGTATCCTCCACTGGGAAGCTGATCTGCAAGACCCCACACATGTGCCACCACTTCTGATGTCACAATCAGATACTTGTGTCAGAAATAGTGGCAACAATGCAATTGGAGGTAAACCTGACCTTTTAACCTACTCTAGAATTCTTATGATAGGAAGAGCCTCCAATCTGTTCATTTCTTTACCTTTTAAAATAAGTGTAACTTTTTATGGCTGACATATGAAAAATAAAATCAATAGCTGATGTCTATTTAAGGCCTTACTCAGAAGAAGTGGTGTGTGTTCTTGTGCTCCCCATGTTGGGTTTGCAGTTGCAGTTTGCTAATGCAAACACTGTTTTGAGAAAACTGCAGCTGTGATCCATGACAACAGTGATACATGTCAATAAAATAAGATTAAACCAGACATGTCAATTTAAACTTTAGACCTATGTCTGGACACACAAGAGTATTTGCCAAATAGAAAAAGGATAAAATGAGGGGTGGAAGAAATTTTCTGTTTCAAGATCCTATGTGCAGGACATAGAAGCTAAATCCATAAAATTTGTTCACTTCATTATTTTTGCATTTGCCTTCTGAGTACAACATTCAACACCTCCTCCTACAGTCTCCTGTTGTCCACATGGGAAGTCTGCTTCAATGAAGGGGAAACAAAGCAGCAGTTGGGACCATTCAGGCAGTTTTCGTGCAGATTCAGTTGCCAGGGAGATGCTTTCCACTTTGTATGTCCAAATCAGAACAGCTGTCGCTTTTGGAACCTGACCTGCAGGCAACTAAGACCATGCTGTGGCTTTTGGTGAAAAATATAGGGGGGAAATAAGAAAATCATTATAGATGCTAATACAACTGCAAAATAACCCAACCCCCCACCCAGTTACTGGAATACAAGTATTACAGAAACAAGATACATTTAAAAAGAAATTAGCAAAGGACATTGTTCTTGGTTAGGGAATAAACATTCAGTACTTTTTAATGGTAAAGTCCACAGCTCCCTTCAAGAGAAATTAACTTAATGAGAGAGGTGGTGCTGTAGGTCTGCAAACTGTGACTGCCAGCTGAGACAAATTCACCCACTTTACTCAATCTGTTAGAGGGAGAGCTCCCTTTTGTCAAACTTATTAGACCTTTGATGCGGAAAAGGACCTAGGGGTGACAGTGGACGAGAAGCTGGATATGAGTCAACAGTGTGCCCTTGTTGCCAAGAAGGCCAATGGCATTTTGGGATGTATAAGTAGGGGCATTGCCAGCAGATCGAGGGACGTGATTGTTCCCCTCTATTTGATATTGGTGAGGCCTCATCTGGAGTACTGTGTCCAGTTTTGGGCCCCACACTACAAGAAGGATGTGGCTAAATTGGAGAGAGTCCAGCGAAGGGCAACAAAAATGATTAGGGGTTTGGAACACATGACTTATGAGGAGAGGCTGAGGGAACTGGGATTGTTTAGTCTGCAGAAGAGAAGAAGGAGGGGGGATTTGATAGCTGCTTTCAACTACCTGAGAGGTGGTTCCAAAGAGGATGGTTCTAGACTATTCTCAGTGGTAGAAGAGGACAGGACAAGGAGTAACGGTCTCAAGTTGCAGTGGGGAGGTTTAGGTTGGATATTAGGAAAAACTTTTTCACTAGGAGGGTGGTGAAACACTGGAGTGCGTTACCTAGGGAGGTGGTAGAATCTCCTTCCTTAGAAGTTTTTAAGGTCAGGCGTGACAAAGCCCTGGCTGGGATGATTTAATTGGGGATTGGTCCTGCTTTGAGCAGGGGGTTGGACTAGATGACCTCCTGAGGTCCCTTCCAACCCTGATATTCTATGCACAACCTACAAGAGGTGTGCTCTGCGTCTCCACTGTGCTTGTAGGCCACCAACACATACAACAAATCTAATCATCAGATAGGGGACTTCACCGTATGTTGTGTGCTCTAGGGTTTGCCCTCCCGTTGGTTACACACTGAAGTACTTACAGTAGCTAGCTGTGGCTCTCAGATATTTAGCTGGGAAATACTGACTTTAATAACAACTGTCATAGAGGAGTTGACATGGATGGCAGGTGAGGAAAGGGATTCCTGGTTGTAAATGCTTTGAATCCCATTTGAGTCAAACTAGCAGGACCGCTGTTACCAGACCTTTTATTTCCTTTTGCTCATAAAAACCTGTATCCAAAGACTGTTGAAGTAAATGGGAGACTTCACGGGCAATGTGTGTTGGATCAGGCCCAGAGGGAAGAATGGCTAAAATAAAGAAGACATCTCTTCCCATGGGGAGTGGTTGAGAATGGTGCTGTGTAAACAGACTAATTAAATTAATGCAAATGACAGCAATACATGCTGTCAGTGCTCCTCCTTGAACAAAATCATCTAAATTAGACATGTGAAAGACCTACCTAATCCATCTCCTTCCCAATGCAAGATTGTTCCCTCTTCCTCCAAGTCCTTTAGGATTCTGTTCCACAGCCTAATTCATGTCATTGTCAGGACAATTTTACTTAGGTTCAGTCTAAATCGTGAGCCTTCATCAATTATCACCTGGAGTAATGGACCATGATGCCCACTGGGAAGATTTCACCATTGTATTAAATTCTTTTCCTTTGTATTCTGAAGTGATAGCTTTTTTCCTACAAAGGGGAAAATATTGTACATTTGAAATGTAGTGACATATCTAATTTAGTCGTCACTCTTGATTTGTGGGACTAATTTGAAGATGAGAGTCCCATCCATATTTACATATAATCCTGTAAAATGAATGATTTTTTTTAACATCTTCTGGTTTTCCATTCTCCATTCAAAAAAGATTAAGCTCCAAAGAAATGTATTTTCTGCTTTGTTATATTTCACTTTAGGATTGGTGCTATAATCTGGAAACACCTGTGTGGAGGTTAGAATGAAGTATTGTGCAAGGATACAATTAGATAAGACAGTTTGTTTATTACATATTTATTACTTTTGCCTAAAGAAGTTCCTTTGTTACTACATGTAAAGATTCTATTTTTATGAATAGCATCATGTGTAACAAACATCCAGTGGACTTCATTTAACTTTACATGGACAACGTGCGTATGTGGTTGGTACAATTTCATCAGCTATGCACAAAATCTGTTTTACTGGATTCTGGGTGGCTTGAAGTTTGTGTACTTGCCTTTCTAATTTATGAAACTGCAATCCTTTGTCAATGACAGGCATTTATAAGGGAGAACAGCAACAAGCTACAAACAAAAGAAGCTGTCTTTCCTCAGCAATTTCAGCTCCATTGTTTTCTGTGTTTGTTACCAAAGACCACTCACTTTTCTGGAACTTTTGGGACAATGTAACATGATGCCCCTGTGTAGTTCATTGGTAGTGAGGTTTGAACATGGGAGCTCTCGATTGGAAAGCATGAGTCTCTACTGCCTGAACTAAAAGACCCATCTCTCTCAGCCTACGCAGGAACAGGCTCATTGATTCTGGTTACTAGAGCGAGCTATCCCTTTTGTCAAATCTATTAGAATGGGACAGAGCATCACACTTAGTGGGCACGGGGTGCAATAGTACAGTGACATTGAGTGGCTGAATGACAAAGTAAATATAATCACCACCCATTCTGTAAAGGCTTCCCCAATATTCCACTGCTCCCTTCCTTTGCCCAGGATGGCTTTCTATCATCTTGGTCATCACCTTCCCTTAAAAAACACTCCCTGCTGAATCCCGTTTGTCCTCCTAGCTCCCTTCTTGCCAGATACACACATAAGCAGCTTTCCACTCCCTCTGCTGGCTCCATCCCAATGGGCCCCCACTCTCTCTCCCATGGAAAAAAGTAGAAGTGTCATTTAGGAAAATCCAAAGACCATTTCAAATTGATAACAAGTCACGTGGACATACACATTTTTTTATCTGCTAGTTTCCAGGCAATTTACCTTATATTTTTTATTATTGTCTCAAATGAAATCTGAGCCCATCATGATTTTTTTCAAAATTTTTATGAGCCATATTGTGGGGTTTTTTAGCCCATAACTAAACTGTGGGGAATAGGTGGAGTTGCTGTGTGATGAAGTTGGGCTGACTCATAACTCTTCCTGGAGCGCTGTGTTACAAGATTGCTGTGTATCTGCATATATGTAAAAAGTAGTTAATAGATAAGGTGTAAGCAGATGTCACTCAAGAATATGGTAGCACCAGGCTTCCTGAGTTTTGCAGGACCAGTGAAACTTGTTATGTAGTACAAATGGCTTCAGAAGCTGTTCTTTACATCAGTCCATAACTCTCTATGAGAATGCAAGCTGAAATATCCTGCACCCTTTAAAGGTGCAGCATGTCCTGTCTGGTACAACGGCAATGAGACTGCACTCACACCTCTCTGTTTCCTCACCTTCTTCTCCACCTGACCCCCCATCCCTTGGGACTGCATTAACAAGGGAAGATATAAAAAGTAGATGCAGAGGGCTTGGAAGAACTAATATGAAGCCAGCAGTGTGACATGCCAGAGCCCTGGAGTCAGCAGCTGAGAGGAAGAATGTGGATAACAAGAAGTTCTTTAGTCTTTAGTCATTTGGGTGGAGTCTTCTTATGGTGTTCTGTGCACACATAGGGGGAGGTTAGGGAAGGAAGAATCCTCTCTGAATGAGGAAGCAGAAATGAGGATAGAGGCATGATTCCTACTACGAGAGAGAGAGAGAGTGGAATAGAAGGGACCCAGTAACACATTTTATAGGAGTAAATAAATCAAAGGGAGAACTGCTGTATTCCTAGAAATAACCTCATATCGAGGCTTTCCTTGGTTAACTGAAGTCAGAATATACTTCTCACCATTGCTGGTGCTCTTCTGTCATGATTTGCAATTCTGACTCATGAATATGAAGAAGATTTATAGTACATCCCCCGGCAGACCTTCTTCTGAATATTTCTTCACACTCCAATGTCCACCTCTTCCCCTAGTACTTTCTAACCATTTTGTGGAAAGGCTGCTTTTCTGATCTTAGATAAGTGAGGGCATATTGTTGCAATGCTTATGAATCAGCTATTGTGAATGTGCAGTCTCATAACAGAATTGCCTGATGCTAAAAGACAGACAAAATGTGTTTCCAGTCAAGAAACCAGTTTGGATCCAAAGCCCAAGAAGGGCTTTTTTTTTCATTTCCCACCTCAGAGGTAGCTCATATTGTTGCATGAATGAATGGAGATGTATTTGCTTTTCGGGGCAGGGACTGCTTACTTACAATGTATGTGTACAGTGCATAGAACAATGGGGCCCCAATCCTGTTTGGACATTCCATAATACTAATAAATTATTAGTAGCAGTAGTGGTAGTAGAATAAAAATGAATTCAAGAGCTATGAAGTTCTAACAAAGTATGTTCTTTTGTTTATATTTGGAAATACAGGCATAGAACATTTAATTAAAATTAGACTTAGTTTAACAAAGGGTAGATTGTGCATCTACAGTAGCTTTGTGCAAGAGACAGTGTAGAGCTTTGCCACCATAGGACTATCCCAGGAGAGCAACCGAGCCTCAGAAAGGCCACATTCTTTCCCCACTTCCCCCTTGCTCCCATAGCTGGAGGGAGGGGTAGAAGTCAGCTACTTGTCCATACCAGCAGTGGATTACTGCACCAACCACACTGATTCAACTGCGCTTTGACTTTCTCATTTTGTTTTCTTTCTACTATCATATCATATCATATCATATCATTATAGTATTTCAACATTAGCAAAAGAAAACATTTTGACAGGGTTTTTTTGTTGTTTCTGAATGGAAATATTTTAGAATTTCCCTTCTGTGGAAAAATTTTGACTTTCCACCCCGATTTCAGATGAAAACACATTTTGAAAAGTCAGAATTTCTCTTGGGATGGAAATTCTATTTTTCAGACCATGCTACTTATAACTACTTTCATAACACTTTATGCTGTGTTTTTTTCTCCCTTTAAATGAACTCTTCAGAGGTGTTTCCTTCCCCTACAAAAATGAAATCAATGCCTGCGCCTACCACAGTGGAGCTACCCTACAATCAACAAATGCATGTTCATGCAATGGTGACAAATAAAAATAGTTAGAAAATGGATTTTAATTTTCCTATGGACTTGTTACATAAATAACAGCAAGAGAGGAGACACTAAAAATGATGGGGAAATATCTTGACAGATTCCTTTAAAAAAAACCTACTGTATATTTACATTTCACAATCTTAATTTTAAAGGGTCAAAAGCCAAGAATTTCTACAGTAAATATTATGCTTCACTGTCTCTGTTTGCCCTCTCAAACTATATTGTTCATGGATTTAAATGTTAAAATGCACTAAAGAGTCCAATGTTTCCTTTGTTTCCCTTACAAGGTCACTGCTTCAGTGGACTGGAACAACAAAGTGGATTATTATATGTAATCCTGAAGAGCTTAAAGATCTTTTGACCCATGAAGTTCACTGGTTTGTGAATCTGTAATTAGAATGTGGCTGATGAATACAGACATGGAGGGGCTGGGGTAGAGGAAGGGACTGTCAAAATAATAACACAAGTAGCGCTTCCTCTGAGCACCACAAATGCCTGTGTTTCTAATGTGATAAAGTTGGAGTCATTGTGATTTACTAAGAAAGAACAGTCCTTGCTTAGATTGCAGTAAGAGGATTTCAAAGCAAAGAAGTTGCTTTAAGTCCAGCCTCATGCTTGGTGCCAAATACTGGAAGAGAGCCAGACTATAACTAAGACTCCCAGTACCCTTGGGCAAGACTTTGATTCATGCACTTTCCATCTTGTGCTACCTAGTAGTGGGCCACTGGGAGCTGTAATATTCCTTACTATGCAGAGACATAGTAAAGAAATATTCTCTTTTTCCCTCCTCTACCTCAGTCCCTGTTATGTAGAGGTCTTGGATAAGTACTCACCCTACATGTACGCAAGTTGTAGGTCTGCAAATGTGTGATATCCAAACCTTGCTGTAAAGGAACACATGGTGTTTAATAGCATTAGGACTGGCTGAACAAGGAGAATGGGACAAGGAACCAGGGTGGGGAAGAGACAGGTTGGAGAGGAAGTGGCAGAAGGGGTCCGGGTTGGCAGAAGCAAGCAGAAGAGTCTGTGCCCACTAAAGGACACTCCACTTCAGAGCCTGGAGTGGAAACCAAGATTCCAAAGTCTTGCCAATGCTCTGCTGTCAGCAAATATCTGTGAAACTTACTGGCAAAGTGTGTGTCTCATCCACCTTTATTGTTGATCCACAGAGAGGATGACAATTTACTATTGTTATCAGTTATTCTGTTAACTCAAGTGGCAGAGGTCCATGCAGCGGATCTAAAAAGCAATCTAAAGGATATGAACCCTGCTGATCAGATCTGTGGTTGACAATATGATGTCACATGATGTAATTTCCGGGTTGTTGGGTTTTTTTTCAGTTTGCTCTTTTAAAAACCTAGAAAATTATATACAAAATTATGTTAAAAACATTATTAAGGTTGCAAAGTCAAGCATTCAAAAGTTAGGAAATGCCAGAATTAAGGTGGCTTGTACAACCTTAATTTGCCCCCCCCCATATGCATTTGTATTATGGCACAGTCTTTAATTAACATACATGTTGCCTGTCAAAATTAGTATATGTATGTTAATTAAAGACTGTGCCATAATACAAATGCATATGGGGGGGGGGCAAATTAAGGTTGTACAAGCCACCTTAATTCTGGCACTTCCTAGCTTTTGAGTGCTTGACTTTGCAACCTGAATAATGTTCTTGTAATGTAGTTTTTTGGACGTAATGTTGTACATAGCTCCATATCTTACAGCCTATCTCAAAATAGCTTCCCATAGAAAAGTGCTTGTTAACCTCCCACCCCCCTGCAAAAAAAAAAAAATTTAAAAGGAAGAGTATCTAGATTCCTAGAGGAATTTTAAAACTGAAGGCCAGAGCCTCAGCTGGTGTAAATTGGCCTAGATCCATTGACCTCATTGAGGATTTGGTCCAGAATCTATAAGGTCTGTACTATACATTTTTGTTCTTTAAAGTTATGTTGAAAAGAAATATAGACCCAGATATCAGGGTCACTTTAAAATTATTCTAATCTTATTTGGTGTGCTCTCTGGCTTCTAAATATCTATTTTAAATAATTCACAGCTCCTTACCTGACAATTTTTTAATTTAAACATCTTAATTTTGTGTGGCCCACCAAAATAATGTGTACCACTTTCCTAATGCTGACTACGTCCCAGCAGGTAGCTAATACGCTGTACTGAGGAGTGGGCACATCCCAAATGGCATCACTGATGCACGGAGTAGGAAGTAAATGGAAGAAGGCCATGTTGGCTTCTGCTCCATTGGAAACACAGGAGAGAAGGAAAGAAAAAAAATATGATTGTTGAACAGAAAATAACAAAAATGGAAGGGAAAGAAACATTATTTTCAATTAGCATCAAAGAGTATGTTACAAACAAAGGAGAGTAAATGTATAGTATTAAAGGCTATTGAAAAGGGGCTGGCCATGTCCTTAAACTCTCCAGAGAGGCCTTAAAAAGTTAGTGCAAATAGAAAATAAGATTTATTGTCAATTACAGTGGCTGACACCTTCTCGCTAGGGGAACGCTATCAACTCCATTGTGGAAGGCATTAACATTTCTTGGAGCAGGGATGCTCCCAGATCCTATCACTATGTAAACTGTTCCTGCAGAGGCCTTTTGCCAATAACAGTATCACTCTTAAACTAGTTTGTTTACTGTCCAAGTGACTATCCATTAAAAGTTTAAATCAAACATAATTAAGGTAAAAGAGCAAGAGTGATGTAAGCAGAGCTATGAACAGACTCTATGGGAAGTTATCTAAAGAGGGA